>NW_025999809.1:8063333-9444166 GCF_019419815.1 Pyrus x bretschneideri
ATTTAATGTTGTGTTTTGACCTTTCAACTCCTGCCCTCCCTCTTTTATAGATTGTAACCATAAATTCCAAATCTCATTAATGTGGAAGGTTTTTTTGGTTGAACTAATTCAATAATGTTGATGCTGACACACTAAAACTATATTCAATTCTTCATGAATAGTTCTTTGTTCATGCAACCGGATCTAGTCAGTCGGATTAGAATCGAAGATATTGAACTCGAGTTTGTGAGAAACTCTCGCCGCCACCCTAGCTCTTTAATTTAAGCCCTTGTATTTTCGTTTTTGTTGATGTTGTTAATTTCTGATGTGAATTCGGCCGGTCGTCTCCTTCATTTTTCAACGATCATAAAGTTCTCGGATCTTTTTTGTTACCTTTTGTCCCCTGATCAAAATACGTAAAGCCCCTTCTTTTTCTTTTTTTTTTGGGGGGGGGGGGGGGGGGGGGGCAGATCCGGAAGCCTGTTTGAAGTGCTCCCCATGGCTAATTATTGTCGGATAGGGTCCAAAAGCCTGTTTGAAGTGGAAAGTTTCTCCCTTAACAGGGGTGTCGTAAGACGCCTTTCTACCCATCCGCCCAAGTAAGATAGTTCAATCAGTTCGGAAGCCTGTTTGAAGTGCTCCCTATGCCAATTCTTTAAGGTATGATTTGATGATAACTTATTAACTTTTTGATGTGTCCGCGCTCGCGTGCGAATACTTGAATTTCTATGTGGGGAGAAAAAGAAAAAAAATACTCATCTTTTCCCATTTGCAAATAATATATAAAATCAACAATCAGAATTGTTCAATTTATTAATCTTCATTTGAAGATCAATCTTATAAAAATTGTTCAAATTCGAAAGTATTCAATCATCCAAATGTTTCAAATAAGTGGATGGTACTTACACCATCGATTTGTTCCATACAGTTGAATGATTAAATGATTTTTCGATTGAAATAATTTTTTGTATGGTGATATTCAAATGAAAATTAATAAATTTGAAATGTTCCGATTATAAAATTTGTTTGGTAAAAATACATTACTCATAAGGGGGAATGAGTTTATCTCTTAAGAGCAGTTCCACCCTTAACACAAATGTGCCAGCACCCAGGCAAGCCAAATTACACTAGTTTAAGAGTTGGATTACTATTATAGTTTTACTTTTCTCATTTATAACCTCAACAAGTTGAATATCAAAATACGCAACAAACTAACTGAATATAAATAATAATAAAAACTTTATTAAACAAAGAAATAGGAAATTGCCAAGAAGGTTACATGAACCGTAAGGACTACTGTGACATCCCACATCGCCCAGGGGTGATCCTTATATGTATATCCCATCCCTACCTAGCAAGAGGCCTTTTGGGAGCTCACTGGCTTCGGGTTCCGTAGGAACTCCGAAGTTAAGCGAGTAGTGCGCGAGAGCATTCCCAGGATGGGTGACCCATTGGGAAGTTCTCGTGTGAGTTCCCAGAAACAAAACCGTGAGGGCGTGGTCGGGGCCCAAAGCGGACAATATCGTGCTACGGTGGTGGAGCGGGCCCGGGGAAGTGGTGCGCCCCGGGCCGGGATGTGACAACTACATTGCGATATTCTCAACTAAATAACATGTATGCTATTTATAATAAACTAAACCTAACCCTAAAATATAAAAATAAAAAAAAATCAAAAATCAAAACTCTAATACTAACGAACTAAGCCCAAAAAACCAAACAGTAAGTAATCCTAAATAATAATATTTTTCAACACAACATGCATTATCGTGGTTATGTATTTGCTCTTCCCCTTCCTCCAACTAGAAGGGGTTTCTCAATTATCAAATATTACGCATGCCTTGTTATCAGATTTAATATGACGCACGCATTCAAACTTACAATTCTACTCTACAATAGTTTAGATAAACAATCTACCAACAACATTTTTAACAATCTAAAAATATAAGAACATCTTTAAAGGAGATCTCAAATTTTAAATATACTTAAACTTAAAATTTATGTGGCAGTTTCATCTTTGTTTTTTAATTTTATTCTCCACCGAATATGTTAAATTAAACTATTATTTATTACATATTTACTTTTCATAATTGTAATAAGTATTTTTAGAACAAAAAAATAATAAGAAAAATTATTTATTAATCACTACAAATAGATTTGAAGTTGTTGTCAATCTACATCATACCACATAGGAATTTACATTTCTATTGGAATACACTAGTGTTGTATTTTTTGACTGTTATTGCTGATGTCAACTTTTTGACTTTTCCTTTAGAGACGCTCTAATACATTTGGAAAAAAAAGAATTCCTTCTTAATGAAAGAAAAAAGTCCTATTGTTTGAATAATTTTTTTGCTTATGATCTTTCAATGATGATAAAGATAATAAACAGTTCATGTTACAATGTTCGTACGGTGAAAATACATGAGACAAGTAGGTTCCCATGAAAGAACACAAGCATTATAATTCTAAAAAAGATACAAACTACGTGAGGGTTATTTGGCGGTTTATATTAAGTGAACGATATTGTTGTTGTATCCAACTTTTAGGATATATTTCTTAATGCATTTCCACTTATATTATGACACATATTGTATCATCTTATGTTCCGAGTACACTGAAAAATTTCTCATCCTCAAAGAGAACTAGGATTAGTTGGTTGGGTTAGGTACAACTAGCTATATATATCACTCAAAGTTGAAATGCACTCACGACAATATAAGGATTCACATGAATCCCAAATGACTCCCACTTATTATAAATAGTCAATATATTTATGTAATCCTACCAACAAAATGTATTTGTATGGAAGATGTTTCAATTTTAACCTAGCCGGACCATATTCGAATTTTTGCACCTAAATTTGAATCACTTTTGCTATCACGTTGGGCCATAATTTAATTTCTTCCCATAAGAAAGATGGGCTAGGGTTTCAAGTTTCAACCCAACAAAAAGGAGAAATTTTTCAATGTGCTGAGAATACGACTCAAAATACCAAGTGTTATAGTACAAGTGGTTGAAAAAAAAAAATTTAAGTTTCCAACCAATTGTATTATTACACTTAATGTACGATACTCGACGATGTTTCTGGCACACTGTTTTCTCCACAAAAAGAACTAGTTATCTGGATGTGAAGTACATATCTCAAATGGTTGCATCCATGTGTGTAATATGTGTATATTATACTATATATAATGCCAATAAGTGTGATAATAACTTTGGAATTATCCATGCAAAACATGTCGCATGAGAAAATGAATAAATAAAATAATTAAAATAAATTGTGACAAGAAGGTTGGTAGGCAAAACTTGAAGGAGTGTGACGAAATTAAATTCTCATTGAATGTCCGTTAGGTATATTAATGAATTGGTCTACTAAATGCACATAATTAGCTCCACGCAGGAAGCCATTAAACGATATCACTTTGACAAATTGTAGTTGAATGCTATTTTCAAACATTTATGTGATACAACCATATTTTTTTGACATCACTATCCCTTATTTTAATAGCCGTTTGACCCTGAAACTCTTATCCTAGTTGAAAATTTACCCTTGGAATATTTTTTTTTTTTTTTGGTAAATACCCTCTTGAACTATTTGAAATCAGCTAATTAACCTATAATCATTAGATTTTATAAAATTTCATCAACCTTGTCGTCAAATATTGGGACAATTTTACCTTCTAGAGTGAATCACGTGTGGTCATGTGCCAGTATTTGATGGTAAAGTGGATGCATTTTCATCAAATTTGACAGTGAGGAGTTAATTGACTGATTTCAAATAGATCAGAAAGTTAATTTTCCAAAAAAATAGTTCATAGAGTCAATTTCAACTGAGATAGTAATTTAGACGGTCAAACGACAATTTATTCCTTACTTTAGTTACATACACGCCCCCTGCATCAAATATCTCTCTACTCTCTTTACAAAGAGCAATTTGTATTGTATGGATACACCATTACAGTGGTATCTTGTGTTAATAATACAGGATAAGTTAACACATCTTTATAACATTGACACAAAATTCTATTGGAGCAGTGTGCTCTCGATACGATGATGCAGAGAGAAAAAAAAACACCAGTACATTCACTATTCATGTGATTTAATGCGAAGGATGGCCTATGTGTTGAAACATTTAAATGTTCAAAATACATGGATACAAGTCCCAATCAGAGATTAATGAGTTTCCTTAATTAGGCAGGTCCTCGCTACATTTTCATAGGTGACATAACTACACAAAAGTATGTACTTATCTATGTACACTTTATGTATGTGCTTGTATTATGATGACTTCATGTATACATACATGACATACACACATACACATGTAGGCAACCGATTGATCCGGCATGTTGCCTGTCCCCCGTGGTGTGTTGATGGTCGACCGCTCGTCTCTCGTCTACTAAAATCGAATCGGGTTCGTCAAAATGGAGTCCCGTACATGAATGACCCTATTATACGGTATATGATACATATACAATATACGTACATATAGATGAGTATTGATGAGGATTATTTGGATAAAATATACCAAGAGAGGACAGTCAGGAAGAGGAGGGTGTGTATTTAATAAGGCATGAATGCTAGCATGAGCATTTATAGGCCTAACTTGAATTTGGAGAGGTTTTTCAATGTGTCGGGAACACGATCCAATACACCTAATGTCATAACACAAGTGGTTGGATACTTGAAAAAGAAATTTTCGACCATTTGTATTATAACACTTGATTTATCGGGCCGTACTTCCAACACACAGAAAAATTTCTCCTGAATTTGTAGCTCATGATCCTCTTTCCCCTTGATTAATTTTGGGAAGAGTTTTTACTGGCATTATTTCCTTTCTGAATTATAATCAAATTAAGAAGGGGCGCCATGGTAGGTGAGAACCCGATGCTACTCTGCTTTCAAAACAAGACCAAAAAACATGTGTAGATATTGTGGTGCAAACCCTTGACGTCAGATTTTGGTTGGGAATTTGGTGATGCGTGTTTAAATAGTTGAAATGGCCGGGGGGACTTATTGTGATGATGGCAAAACTCAACAAGGAACCTTAAAACTCATTAGATTCATTACAATTAGATGGAAAAAAATAAAACAAAAAGCAAAATCATGGGTTTTATTTTGATGAAGAACACATATTTTGCCCCCACAAAGATAAGATTATGGTGAGTAAAATTAGTCTGATTGTAAGAGGCTTGTAGCTTAAGTTATTACGAGTGTTCATTTATGCATTCGAGCAGTGGCGGAGCCAGAATTTTATGGTAATGGGGAATTTAGCGAAAAATATCATTGGATCATTTTGTTGAGCTTCTACTGAGTACCTGCCAAGTTATGCCGCATCATGTCAATTTTTCCAAGGCCTATTGAGTGAAGGTTTTCATCAACACGAGAAATATGAGAAGAAAGACAAAGGTACGAAAGAAGAAAATCTACAAGTAACAATACATGGGGTTGCACAAACGAAGCAACGGTTTGTAATTCAGTGTTTTTGACTCATTCTTTTAGTTTGTCGTAGCTATGTATAGGGTTCATACACAAATATACAGTTAAATATACTTGAAGTTATGAAGCTATTGGAGTCATGAGCAACCAATGACCCCATGTTTGCTCTGCCACTGCATTCGAGGTTTTACATTCGAATCTCTCCTCCCCCAATATCGTTCAACCAAAAATAATTATCATGCTTGTTTTGCAATACATATTCGTGATCTATTACATGGTTTGAAGAACCACCTGATTTCATTGCCGATGTTTTTGCCTGAGGACAGGTGTAATATTACTCAATATTTGATCTATCTATTTTAGTGTGTGGAACTATTTTTCATATATTATGCTGAAATCTCCACAAAGTTTTAACGAGACAACATTATCATACCATATTCTCTTGTATCAAAGAAGGACTTAAGTAAAACAAGTTTGTCACCACCGTGACATTCTACCATTTCAGTTTAAAAATACAATGGCATGTGAAGTTTCTTTGCACAAAACCTTGCATTATTAGACCTGAAAGCCACAATTGTGATAAACACGTTATAAGTTGTTCTCCTCGTACAAATATATTTTTCATCAAATGCATATCGCATTCACTTTCAAATAAAAAAGAAAAGAGTTTAAGGCTTTTGATTTGATCATATGGAAGTTGAAAACTACTACCAAGTTTGGTTAATAGGAAATTTGAAAAAACAGGGTGGATGGAAGTGAATAGATTTTTCTTGGGGCGGTGGCAACTGTAAAGCATCCTCACTTAAGGTTCATTAAATCAGATTTTAATTATTCAAAACTTAGAGTGCATTTACTGCAGCTGATTATGACATTATGTGTCATAATAGAAGGAAAATGATCCTTTCCGGATCTATTTTGTTGGGATTCTTAGGATCCTCACATTCTAACTGTTCATCGTATATCATGCGGTCAGTTTTCGTCAAATTATATTTGTGTTTAATTTTCATAAAAAAAAGTTAAATGATTTAAGATCACAAGATACACGATGAATATCTAAAACTAGGAATCCCAACAAAGTGGATCCGGATAGGATCCAATTCTATAATAGAATAGGTGCTTGCAGACGTAGTTACGTTGGCTAAAATATTGTACTCAATCATCTGCACTCAAAGTTAAATTTATGTCTCAATTTAAATAAATTAGAATATCGCTCGAGAACATTACTTTGCTTTTCTTTGCCAACAGATATGCTAAAATACATTCAAGTTCTGCAAAATATGCTAGACATAAAACACTTCCTCTTTTTGGCATACCATTGTGGTCCAACGGCCATGTATGATGTATATATAGCATGCTGCCAATAACTTGCCACAAAAGCAACTACAATTAATGCGGAAACCAAATTTCATAAAACTTTTTGTACCTCAACACGGATTTAATATTAGCTTTGTACCCGAGCTAGTGTGCTATTCGCTATGCATCCGATTCCAAATATTCTTTCTCGTGTTTATACGATGAATTTAATGTAAATTATCTGCCGTTTATCAAAAATAAAATCAATAATACACAAGCAAATCAAATTTGGGAAAAAATGAAGGCATAAACTGATGCAAGTCTTGAAAATTATGCTAGAAAAAGCAACCAACCTTTTGAATGTACATATACTCTTCTATAGAACTAACAGATCTAATTCTTCAAAGAAAAAAGACTAGTTGTAGAATATCATATACAAAAATCATATCAATCACGATGAACAAGTCTTCTCTTCCTCTCAATTTGATCTGTTGAGATCGATCCGAGGTTTCTTCACCGTTGGCAGCGGAACAACCGAATTGCACCGAGGACATTTAGGGTTATTTCTCATGGTGAGTACATAAGATAAGCAACCGGGACACCCTGCTGCAAATGGTGATGCAAATTGCTTGTCCTCACTGTCACTGTCCTCCTCCTGAGTTTCTTTGATGGGTGACGACGACGATGAGTAAGTTGGCGAAGATGACATCGATGACTTCAACATGGACGAAGACCGCCTCTTGATCGGCTCCTTCTCTGCTCTTTCGAGGGCGGATTTTACCTTGTCCAAAGTGCATAGGCTCTGGTAATTGCATGACGGTGGTGGTGATGATGAAACTAACTTCAAATCAAGGTTAGTGCTGGTTTCATCAAAGAGATTTAGTGGGATTTTCGACGACGCCGATGGAGGGAAGTTCAAATCTTGCATCTTTGGAACTGTTCGATTGGTTTGGCTCTTTTGATCTGAGTTTGAATGTGAATTTTGGGCACTGCACCTTTGAAGATACACTTTCCCTGACTGCAAACAATCAATATACAAATATATTAAGTACATAAATAAATAATAATAAAAAGGTGAGTTGAATACTTACAATTAATCAATTTACTGACATAAAGATATAGCTTTTAAAGAAAGTAAAATGGGATTAAAACTTGCAGAGCATTGAAGAACATCACCAAATTAATTGATTAAGTACAGAAATATATCCTCATCCTATTAATTACACACCCTTTTGAAAATATTTTTTTTTTGTTGAAACAATATCAATAGATAATTACAAAAGATTGTAACGACTTTCTCAGCAACCAAACAGACATTTCCAAATCAATGAATTATGCAAAAGAAAACACATCACATACAGACAATATCAGTTAAATTCATCAAAGAAACAGAATTGAATGTCATGAAATCAGAATTCAAAGCAACCTAATCGAAAACAAGAAAACAAGAACACAAAACCACATCAAAATCAAGTTCCCAAGTTTTTCCCACCAAGAAATGTAAAAACACACTGTTTGATTGATTCTCTGGAAACAAACATGACCCAGATGAGAAAATCGACCAACCTTCAAGTCCAAGCGCTTTTCCCAGCCATTGGGGACCTGTAAGTCGAGGTCCAGTTCCTGGGAGTCGTTGGGAAGCTTGGAAGAAGACGACCCACTACCACCAAGCAAGTCTCTTGTAATCAGGGCCGTTGATTCCTCACCACTAGAATCACTCCCAACGCTCAGATGTTGGTCGTCGCTGTACCCACTAAGAACCCGAAACAGAGAGCTAACATCAGCAGCCATTACTGGGGCCTTACAGAGCTTCGTTTTCTGAGGGAGAGAGAGAGAGAGAAGGAGAGGGGGTCTTTGGGATTTTATAGAGTCCAACTGTATATGGTAGTAAATAAATATAGCCCGTTATGTAATATTTAAAAAATAAATTGGAAATAAATTAAAAAATACATTTATGTTATTTATTGATTGCTAATTTTATTTGCTATTATTAATATTAGTTTGAATTTGAATTAAGCTAATAATAAATCTAATTCAATTTGGTTAATGCGTTCATTTATTGTTTGGGATATTAATTGATGGGGTTGTGGAAGGGTGGGAGGAGAATTCAAGGAAAGGAGGCACCTAAAGTTATGGTAGGCATTAAATGCTTTTGGAATAGGCTCTCTTCTTTTTATTTTTTATTTATTTATTTTTTTTTGAGAAATATTGGGAAGATTCTTTTAAAAGTGAAATTTTCTGTTATTTTATAACTTAATATTAATTTCAGTTTTAACAGTATAAAATATTGTCTAAAAAATATAAGGTGTTAGAGAGTCCATGAAGAGTTCCACGTTTGAGAGAATCCCCTTAACATTTTTCTATTTTTTGAAGCTTGTTTGAGATTGCTTTTATATGAAGTATTTCTACTCATAAACGTTTGTAAGGGCATCTCCTATGAGAGATGCAAAATGACCATTTTAAGGCATTTTACATCCTTTCTTTATTAGAAAATTCTCTAATGGCAGAATGTAAATTTGCTATTCATCATTTTTTTTTTTTTTTTTTACGTATTCTTAAAAAAAAAAAAAAAAAAAAAAAAGACACTTGAAAATACATCATGATGAAGCATCTGATAAGTGCTATTTCGAAAAGCATTCTATGACCGAAAGTTGCTGAAACAAACGGAGGAGAGAATCGACTCGTTCAGTATAATTCCCTACTTCTAAATTTTTCTGTCCAACCGAGACATCAAAATTGACTTTGAGAGCACTGAATTTAGGAGCATTCCATCTAATAGTTGGGATGATTTAATCAATAGAATAATAGGAGTTCGTAGGCCTCACATTACTCTTGCTAACGCTATCTGCACTTTTCAGGACATTCATCGGGTGGCAGAGATCCCATCAAAACCTTTGTTAGCTAACTGTGATTAGTTAGAGAGAAAGCTTTGGGAGGGTGAGAAATCTTCATGTGTTCAACTTTCTTTCCGTGTTCTAAACACATTGTTTTTAAATTCCCCTCCCCTTAGTCCCTTCTATTTGAATGGTCACAATTAAATCACGTCAATATTTTAACTTATTTATAGTTTTTTTTTTTTAGTACATCGATATTTTTACACTTAAGGCAGGGGGACTTTAGTTAAGCCACACAATGGGCAACCTAATTTGGTTTCGAATTTGTCATCCATGAGATTCGAACCTAAGATCTCTCACTTCCAAGTGAAGAGGAATACCACGAAAGCGTAGTATTGAGTGGCGACTTATTTATAGTTAGTGAGGAGGAAAGGGAGGGGGAGAAGATCTAGAGGGGAGATATAATCCTACTCCCTATGCTTAGATAACATATATATGTTTATGAATAATGATAGCTAGACCAAGTTTTTAGACCAAAATTGCAAACTATGTGATGAGTCACAAATAGGAAATAAGCACGATAATTAACAATTAAGTAATAATTCAATCACCAACAGCCACACCATATAGTTTACAAATTTTGATTTAAATAGATGGTCTCCCTACTATTATCCAGTCTTTATAACTGAAACTTGTTAAGATTTCATAATTTATATCTTATTAATTAACAAACTATGTCTCTAACCACATGAGTGAATCCACAACAATTGAAATTATATAAGATCAAAGAAAATGGTAGAATCTTTATAAGACTTTCATAATGCACTCATAGTGCCACAATAAGATTATAGGGTCACAATTTGACTTGGCACAATAAGATATCGAATTCACTATGTTATCCTCATCATTTGTGTAGCACAAAACTGAGTCCGTCTTAAACTAATAGAGCTTTTACTTACTTTCAATTACCCAAAATCAATGTGAGACTGAATTTGTTAGCATTGGTGGTTAGTAAACATAGGAGATATGATATGAATGAGAATGATAATTGTTCCTTGAAATATGTTCTTTAGAAATAAAATGTTTAAGTAAAGAGACATACCACTAGATCAAAAGTAAGTTTATTTTTTGCAATCATGTCAAGATTTGTGTTTGTGTGTATCTTTAATGTATTGTGATTTTTTTAGTGAAACGATAACGGTTTTATTAAATATGAGGGTCATTCAAACAAACGAAAAAAAGCCAAAGCAAAAAAAATTGGTGAATTAGCCAATTTAATAGCCACAATATTGGCGAATATGTGAGTGTAACAAGCAACAAAACAACTCACCTTACACTTTAGAGCCAAGAGAACATTAATTAAAAAATAATAATCCATATTCTAGAAATTAGAAAATATTTAAAAGAGTAAAAGGAGTAAAAAGTAGCACATAGATTGATATGAAAGAGGTTGTTATGTGCTATAATTGTTACAAATTTACAACGAAACAGAAAGAATTATTTGACCACTTAAACTTAGATGATGATAAAGAAATTAAATGAGTTTTAGCTTTTTTTTCTTAAAAAGGGATCAACTGGTTGCCAACGCAAGCACGACAATCTACTTTTTCGAAGGTTGGAAAAACTCACATATACATTTTAGCCTTTGTTGACCATCATCGTGTGGAATATGGATCTGAAATTCGTCCTAACTACTGAGCCATTATGTAGTGGTTAAATGAATTTTAGTTGGTGTGCATGAATATACATAAGGGGAAATATTTGCGCTCACCATAATTGGTATTCATCACCCAATTGATTTGTCGTTAGATGAGTTTAACTCTCAAACTCATATAGCGGTAGTTAATGATACAGTGAGTATTACCATTACTTAAGGGATGTAAGCAAAAATACACTCTATATAATTAAGAAAATTACTTAGCAGCAAAGTAGCTGGCATCAAAGACTAAGGTTCATTTCATAGTGTATTATTCTTTTAATTATTGGTCTAATTGTATTCAATGATTAATAAGTTCCATATCAGAATATGTAGTATGCAACATTGCATTTTGACATTTGTATTTATATTACGAGAAATTGACTCTTTTAAAGTGAGACACTTCATAGATTCTTTATAATTTCATGTTTTTTCACAATATTTTATGGGTAAATTATAAAAAATTACCTTAACTATGGGTCGAACGACACTTTCATACCTTATCTTTTAAAAATGACAATGTTATACCTCATTTTACAAATTTGTTCCAATGTCAGACCTCTGTCAGTTTATCTGTTAATTTCTCTATTAAGTGTTGACGTGGCTAAAGACGAGGCCCACTCACTAATCCAAATGGATTAAAAAATAATTAAATATATTTTTAATAATTAAAAAAATTAAAAATAAAAATATTTTTTTATATAAAATTATGGGATCCACATCTCTCTCTCTGTCGGCACCTGCATCCCCAAAATCATAAAACCCAGGATCCCATTACTAATCTAAAACCCAAAATCCCATCAAACCTCCCAAAGCTCACAAAGCCCCAATTGGTATCCCTCTCCTCCCTCTCCGCTCTCTAAATCTTGTATCCGTCCTGCATATCGACCAACTTCTGAATTTGTATCAATTTCTGAGTGTTATGTGTGGATTTCTCCCATATTTTATTTTACTGATCGTCTAATCAGTTTTCTGGTACATGCAGAACGCATTCCAAATTATGTACTTTTTCTGGATATGGGTAAATGATCTGCTCTCACTTAATATCTCTATCACTTTTTGAACTTTGAAGTGCATTTCACGTCTAATACTCAAATCGAATGAAACTTTGCTGCAGTATTCATTTGGGTTGAAATCTTGCTTCCATGCCAATTTCAAGCTCGCAATCGCTAAAGTAATTCCGGGTAAGCATTTTCTCCCTTGATTTATTATGTTCTTGCTTGGCTCTAATGAGATTGGTGAGGGAGGAGGAGAGGGATACCAACTGGGGCTTTGATGGGATTTTGGATTTTTGGATTTGTAATGAGATTCTGGGTTTTGGGATTTTGGAGATGCAAGTTGCCCAGCAAGAGAGAAGAGAGAGGCGAGAGAGAGAGGATGGTGGAGAAAGGTTGGAGGGACGGGTCGATCTTATCCACGTTAAGGAGGTGGGCTTAGCCTCACAATGAGCTAGTAATAATGTGATTCAATCAATTGTTTATTAAATATTATTTTTTCTATTCTTAATGTAAATTTTATAAAGATCGATTTTATTACGTGAATTCAGCTACTTTAATTGGTTTATGAGGGATTTCTTTTAGCATGATATAAGATTATTCATTTACTTCAAATATTTGACTTTCCTTTTGTCAATTTACGCATATAAATATATTTAAAACGTGTAACACGCCATGATTCAAAAAATATATTCTGCATACCCATAAGCGAGAAGGCTAATGAATTTATAGTGAGTTTGACACCAAAGCATGACTTATTAGATTGTTCTAAATGAATTAACAGGTTACTGCATCAGTAGTATTTTTAAATATCTTAATTACTTGGGAAAAAGGAAAACGAAATTCGTGAGGAGCACGAATTAATAGTGCTTCATTACTCGTAGTCATGTGTGTTCCTCCGCAGACACGTCATCGACTTTAGTTTAGTTTACGTTTGGTGTTTACACGGCCTAGAGCGAGCTTTGGGTCACTTCAGTGATATATGGTGGCCTCGTTTTTTGCGGTGGTTTTATGTGAGGTTCACGGTGTTAAGGAATTTGTCACGTTTATATCTTTTTTGACAAATAGGGTCCGACACCATCTTTGTTCTAATGGCGTAAGGGTGTAAATTGATTTGTATTTTGTGCGAATTATCTTCAAATTAAGAAATTGATCAATGAAGAATATGTACATCTCTGGCACCTGTTATACTTGTTGTTTGTGGTAATAAAGTTAAAAATTAAAGTACGCATAACGAACAAACTAACAAACCGAAGAACAAATAGACTATAAATGAAGATAAGTTTATTAACGGAAAGCGTAATGCTAGGGAGACTAAATGTGTAGACTAAATTTTGTAAACTAAATGATGACATGAAAGTTGATAATTGGATTATCACTCAAGTGTTAATTAACGCGCTTCTTTCTTATTGGTAACACATCATTTAATTTGCAATATAGTGTACAAATTTAGTCTTCTACTATCCTAGCGAAGAAAAAAAGGTTTGTCATGAGGGTTACAAATTAGAGGACTACATTATATTGAATTGTATGATACGAGTTACAAGGCATCTTATCTTATTTATAGAGAAAATGAAAGCAAACAATGCAAGAAATAATAAACTTAACCGACAAAAGAAAATCAATAAAATAACAATAATACTAGAACTAATTTTCCAACAAAAGAAACACTTTATCGCTTCTGTCAAGAAATAATATTCTTGTGTATTTGCACAAAAGAGTCTATTTGTTTTGTCGGGCACTGATTATGCTATGAGATTTGAATTTTCTTTTATATATCGATGGAAAAATAAAATCTATTTGTTTTGTTGGGCACTGAAATGAATAATTAGGAATTTAGGTGCGATTATTGAAGGCAAATGGAATCAAATCATTTTCCTTGGGAAATTATAATTCCAGTTTCTTTTGACCTCAGAATTTTTATCTCGTAATCAGTTTTGAAGGTGCATGGCATGTGAAGTGGAGGGAGGAGTGCATCAACAAAAGAAAACAAGAATTATGACAAATAACATTTATAAATAAAAATACTAGAAATTGAGAAAGTCTAACTATTGTCACGTACGCAGACAAATGACAACCGTTTGTTAATGGGTAAGTGACATATATGAATCTTAACTGTTCGTTTATGTGTATGGCTGATGTTTATTTCACTACGTACGTTGATAATTAATTGAGATTTACGTGAAGACGGTGATTACCAAAACCCTAAACAAGATTGTCCAAGAAAAGGTAAAATGAAAAAAAAAATTATTTCTTCTCGCACAAGAAAAAGTAAGTTTATTATTCCTCGTGGCCGTACGCGTGCTCGACCACGAAGCTTCTGAGTTAGGGCTTCGCGGTGGTTGATCACGACGTTATTAAAGTTGTAAAGATTAGTTGGTTGATAATTTCAAGGCTTGTGATATAATTAGGAGTTAAGTGTGATTAGCTACAAGATTGATTGTTCCGTTAAATGCATTTTGGTTTATTTAATGAGTTAGGAGAGGAATTCAAAGAACAAAGAGACAGGGGGCATGCAAGCAATAATAACATTGAATGCCATGAAATATTGGTAGACATATATTCGCGAGTTCAAGTCATTTTAACTTAATTTATCTTTAGTTTTTAATTGTTTTATTGAGAAAATAATTTGGAGAGTTAACTGTTAAGTGAGGTTTAAATCAATGGTCAGATGTCAATAAATAAATGACGTCTTAAGTTCGATTTTTTTCAAAAGAAAATTTGAACCACATTATTGCTAACTCATTGTGAGGCTTAGCCAACCCCCTTCCCTTTAATGTAGACAATATTGTTTGTTAAAAAAAAAAAAAAAAAACAAATAAGATATTGGGTTTTGGGTGTAGACGTCAACGAAAATCTCCTAGTAGCTAGTTGTTAGGTAGGTGCTTGTGGAGGTAGTTTTGCATGAAGTTTGTTTTAAGTTATGGGAAGAGATCCTCTTCAGATCTCTCCCATCAAATCCATCCAATTCATTAATCCGTATCATTAAAATTTGATCCAACATTTACAAACAGGAGGCTCCTTTAAAAGTTATAATAATTGTAGTCGTTGGATCAAATTTTAATGGCCCGGATTAATGGATTGGGTGGTTTTGGTGGGAGAGATCGGAAGAGGATCTCTTCATATATTCTAAATACATGATACTTTTGGTAATTTTAGAAAATTTTGTATTAATTTGATAAGTTAAGCATCATTTCAAGTAAGTATTTGGCGTACGAGAAGTGATTTTCGCACACCCTCCTCTTATTTATAACTATTGGATTAAATAAATCAAACAAAATCAACGGCAATGATTAAACATGAGTGTGTACAAGGCTAAAAAAACTTGTGAAAATCACTTTCCTTAGCGTATTAGACTTGACATTCTTCCCACCGTGTTTAATCTGGCTAGATTAACCGATATTATATGTGTGGTGAGTTCGATACCTAGGATTTCGACTATCACCACACTCATCATCTTGTATCCATTTAAGCTAAAACCTATGGTTTCTTTACGTAGATTATCAAAGAAACCACACTGCAAACAAACAAACAAACAAAGAAAGAAACCACACTGCAGTCATGAGCATTGCGTGGACAAGTACATGACTGAATTGAATGCTTGAGCTTCGTATTTTCATAACCTATAAGAAAAGTAAAAATACAAGGGAGCGCATTTATCGTTGTCTATGTATTTAGGCAAAGGAAGGTACATGTATTAAATATGAATTAAGAAATGCTAAAGAGACTATCTCAAAAGTAGGACTATCTATGGATTTCTTACTACCTCACAGTTTAACATCAATTTTCATAACAATATTATAAATATTGTACAAAAAACATGAGATGACAGAAAGTACACCAAGAATTCCACTTTTGAGAAAGTCTCCTTAGCCTTTCTTATATGAATTTCAATGCTGCAATTAATAATACATTTGTGAAATACCATTTATCAAAAAAAAAAAAAAACAAAAACAAAAATAATAATAATGTGAAACCAAATTGCTGAGTTGGTTTGTACAATTGGAAAATAGGAATAGGAGGACTTTTGGTTTGACAACTAATCCAGCCTAAAAACTTGGGCCTCTTTTGGGCTAGAAAATTTGGGCTAGTGTACACCAAAATTGGGTATTTACACCCATGCATTTGATAAGTATACCCAACACCAAAAGAAGTTCTGAAAGTTTCAATTTGGGATGGTGGTGAATATGTACTTCTCTTATTCACTAGAAAAAATGCAAGTGGTAGTGAAATTTTCAATTTTGTCATTCTTAATTAGCTTTTGTGACATTTTTCTAAAACTTAATATTTCAAAAATTATGATTAAGACATAAATAACACATAAGATAATGATGTCGTAAGAAAGAGAGTCTTGTGCTCGGACACTTGTATAGGGCAACAAACACAATCAAACATTAGGATGAGATAAGTTTCTAGTGGATAAAGCTTTTCACGTCAACTCACTGTGTCGCGGATTCAGACTATCTCCCACTCTTATAGCGTAGTTCAAAGTAGTAATATCGCTTGGAGAACCACGTTGATTTTCCTATACAATAATTCAGGCACTAAAATGATGGAATTGAAAGTTGGGGAACCAAATTGATAATCGATAAATACTTCGGGGGCATCGGTGGAGAAAAAGGAACAATTTTTTATCAAGTAAATACAAAACCTTCACTCTCAGAGGAGACCCAAAACCAGAGAGAAAAAAATGCAGATTTTCGTGAAAACCCTAACCGGAAAGACCATCACTTTGGAGGTCGAGAGCAGCGACACCGTCGACAATGTCAAAGCCAAGATCCAGGTACACTTTCTCTCTCCCTCTTTATTATAATAGTGGATTTTCAGCTTATTTGTTTATTTATTTGTTTTATTGGTAGGAAAATCTGTAATTTATGGGAAAAATTTGTATAAAGTATAATTATGGCTGGATTTTCTATAAAAATTAGGTATCTGTTGAATTGGTGGGTTTGTGATAATCTTTAATTAGTATTTTGTGTTAAGAGTTATTTGGCTTAGTGGGTATAAGTATGTACAGCATAAGAGCTTCAATGTGATTAGGAGATGATGGTCTGTTTAGTGGTTAAATACTTTTGGTTGCAGAGAGAAAAGGGAAATTTTGATTTTGAATGTTGTGATTTTGGTTTTTGATCAACACTTTTGGTGCGTTTGGACGGGGGACTTTAAAGTTCCATGGATTTTAAGACAATCTGTCAGGAATGAACTACGAAAATTAGATAGCGGGATTTGAAAATGAGTAGGTGCAATATATCCTTTGTTTAGTGTCCATTTGTTGTGTTTTAGTAATAGCCTTGTAGTTTTGCAGTGCTTGATTTTCATTGGCAGTGTTCTTGTAGTGCATTTTAATACTCGAGTCTAAAGTTTCTTGGTACTTTATAGTCCCTCATCCAAATTAGCATTAACACGTAATGATTTTCATTGGTGTATGCTATTATCAGGTGGTTTAATTTTTATTGATGCGATTAGAGGAGTTTAGTGATGTATATAGTTGTGGATAGAAAATATACAATAAGAAAGGATCAAGATAAGCAGATCTAGGACTCAATATGTGGAATGTAATCATAGAAAAGAAGAGATACAATCATACAAGCATGGAGGTGGTGAAAATCAATGGTTAACAGAGAAGAAACTTAAAAGTTTTCTTATCCAGGCTTGTGTGGTAAACCAGTGAGGTGTCTCAACAAAAGCAGCTTTTGATAAAGCAATTGAGACTATGGCGTCTGTGTTATTGCGTAGAATTTCTTCTGATTGGAGAACTGACTAGTATACATAATATTAAAGAAAAACTTATAAGTGGTACACGATTAATATTTTTTATTTTTTTTTGTTATTTATCGAAAAAAAACTATACATCATGAAAAGCTCCACAAAGTTTACATGTAGGCTTTTGTTTGCAATTATTTTTACCTTCCATGCTTCGAGGGGAGTATTTGTTGTAATTGTTGTTATGGGATGTCATGGTTACTCTACATAATTGTTTTCAGGATAAAGAAGGCATCCCTCCTGATCAGCAGAGATTGATTTTTGCTGGTAAGCAATTGGAAGATGGCCGAACTCTTGCAGATTATAACATCCAAAAGGAGTCAACACTTCACCTGGTTTTGAGGCTGAGGGGAGGAACTATGATTAAGGTGAAGACTCTGACTGGAAAAGAAATTGAGATCGATATTGAACCAACTGATACCATTGACCGGATCAAGGAAAGGGTTGAGGAGAAAGAGGGAATTCCCCCTGTGCAACAAAGGTACTTTTTATTTTTCCGGGCTATGCTAGCTTTTAACTGCTAATAAGTTGAACACTTCACTCAAAGTAATTTCTGATGGTTAACCGGTATTCTAGCTCCGGGGTCCTGGCCAATTTCAAGTAATTATTGTTTGTTGCCGTTTCATTTACGTGTGTGGATTTACAATTGTTTGCAGGCTTATTTATGCTGGCAAGCAGCTTGGAGATGACAGAACAGCTAAAGACTACAACATTGAGGGTGGCTCTGTGCTTCACCTGGTGCTTGCACTTAGGGGTGGCAGTCATTAACAGAAGGCACAAAAGGCCCTATGGTTTCGAATCGGAGGTCCTAAAAATTTATGTGTCAAAAATGAAGCCAAACCTTTTGAAGCCTTCAAACAGTCAATTTCATGTTCCATTTGTAAAAAATAAGCATTTTTCATCAATGTGTTTGCGCCTCTAGGAGGGTTTTGTTCTACAATAGAGAGCGAGAGTAGGCTTGATAACTTGAATAAAACAATCTTAATGTAGGTTATTTAACGTTATAAATGATTGGGGTGTATTTAGAAAAGAAATTTAATTTAAACCTTTTAGGACCTAAATAGTCATTTCATGCTGGAGTAAAAGTAAATTAGAAGCCAATAATCACAATTTTTTAGTGCAGGATTAATGCCCCGTTTGATATATATATATATAATTTTTTTTTTTTTTTGTCAAAAACAGATTCACTTTAAAGTTAAACAATAAAAAAATGTTTGGTAAAAATAAAATATTTTGTTTATTTAAAAGCAATAGTTTTTAGATAACAACTTTATAAAAAATGGAGTTTAATCTTTAATGAATATTTTCAATTCATGTAATACTCTCATTAGTTTCTAAAAATAACATTACAAATCTTTCTACACACATTTTATCCCTTAGAGAACAAAATGACCACCATCACCTACCACTACAAACACCAACTTTACACTACTATTGCCATTACCACCACTACCACCACCCCCACCACAACCGCTGTTGCCACTGCTCCTACCATAATTGTCACCTATGCACACCAACCATCACAACACACTATTGGCATCACCACCATACGCCCACCACTGTCGCTGCTCGTACCATCGCCGCCGCCACCATCGTCATCGTCGTCAACACCCCAATTACCATGTCTATTCTTGTTATTATATACAATTATATCACTTTTACATTAAAATTTATTAAACGTGTTTGCACTACTTTTCATACTCAGAATACTTTTCAAAATATAATAAATTAAACATTTAATTGTTTTATTTTATAATTAATTATTCCTAAACCACAACAAAAACAATTAAAAAAACACAACAATCTAAAGCTGACTCTATTTCAACTAAATTTCGGAAACCCACTCTCTCAATAAAATAGTGAGGAATTACATTACGCCATACGGCACCTTCTGCGCACAAAGAATAAAGAGGCACGTACCATGCTACCCCATTTGAACTTATATTTTTCAACAATTATGTATTATTTCGGGTGTCAACAAGTAATTGTTCTTATATTCTTTAACATAGATGGCAAGTGACCATTTATCACATCACAGTGTTGAAAATGTATTGAATCATTGTATGATGGTATAGATTCGAATCCCGTCAGTAAAAATTCATTATTTGACAAAATAAAAAAAAAATAAAAATTCTTTAACATGTATATATCATTAATTTTTGTGGGAGCATTAAGGAAACATTAAAAACTGCGCTTTGGAAAGAAAATATAATACAAAATAAAGTAAAAATGATGAGGACTAAGAATAACCCATAATATATATGTCATAGATTTGATAAATATTTGTAGGAGCGTTATCTAGGCTCAAACCTGGTACTAGGGGTGCCATTTGGGTTGAGCCAATCCGAACCCGCCTATGTCCAACCCGATTTTAAATCCAAACAAGTGGTTTTTTTTTTTAGTTATAACCAACTCGAGCTCAACCCAATTTAAACCCGTTCATTGATTGGGTTGAGTTGGGTTGATCATTTGCCCATTCATCCCCAACCCAACCTGACTAACCAAACCCAGTATAACCAGATTGTGACCCGTATTAATTAATGCTTATACTACACCTAAGTGAGCTAAGTCCAAAAACCAACGCACTTTCTAATATTTTTTTTTAATAAATTACCCTTTATAATTACTTAAATCCTTTGATTAGTCAGCCCATATTTGTAGTCTTTAAATCCTAAAGCTTTATAGTAGATGGATTTATGAAATTAAAGTTAGCTAGCTTTGATGCTACTTGGCTTAATTTTTAAGGAATTCTTGAAAACTAAGTTGTTATAAGATTAAACTTAAAAAAGTTGGGCAACCCAAACCCAACCTAAGTAAACCCTAACCCAATTAAATCCGAACCTAAATAAACCCGAATGAAACCCAATCCGAATCCGAGCTCGAATTGTAAAAGTTGGGCTATAATTGGGTTGACCTTCCAACTCGCCTGAGTTGCACCCCTAACAGGTACTAATCAATACAACGTACCTACTTAATATTTTTTATTTATTTATTTTTTGGTTGTCAATGTACCTACTTTATTGTTTATCAAAGTCAACTCCTATTTTGTACCAAAAATTCATGCAGTACAAAATACTCAAATGTTTTAACAGTTAGATATTTTTATATTTTAAAATAAAGATTTAATAATTAAAAAATTTAGAATACCAGTACTCCGGAATATCCAAATGAGCTTTTTAACCAAAATGGTATTTGAGATTTTCATAACACATAACTTTGGTTCATAAGATTGTCCACCATCCATTATTTGCTCATTCCATTAAAAAACTTTGTTAAGTGGTTCCTGAGCTTTTTAATGGAAGGACCAAAATGATAGATGATGGACAATCTCATGGACCAAAGTTTTGTGTTATGCAAATCTTAGGGGCCAAAGTTATGTGTTATGCAAATCTCAGGAACCAAAGTTATGTGTTATACTCTCAACTTAACGGAGTTTTTTAACGGAATGACCAAAATAATGGATGATGGACAATCTCAGGGACTACTTCTATTGATTTTAAATCTCAGGGGCCAAAGTTATGTGTTATACCTTCAACTTAATGGAGTTTTTTTAACGGAATGACCAAAATAATGGATGGTGGACAATCTCAGGGACCACTTCTATTGATTTTAAATCTCAGGGACCAAAGTTATGTGTTATGCAAATCTCAGGACCATTTTATATAAAAAAACCTATCCAAATGAGTCCCTACTTTATACTTCACAACTTATCAAAAAAGCAGTTCACAATAAAAAAAATATGGATAATGCTAAAGAAATAAAATTTGGAGGTTAGGTTTTGGAAACTAAAGGATATGGAAGTTGACGATTGGTTTATTACTTAAACGTTGATAAACATGTTTATTCTTATTAATGACACATTATTTAGTTTACAAATTTAGCTTCCAAATTTAATCTCCTTAGTATTACTAAAAAAATATACCTACAGTATAAATTTTTTTTTAATGATTAAATTAAGGAAACTTTAACGAAAAGCTCCCGGCACTGTTCACTATAACGAGCCACATTTTTACATTAAAAAGTCAATTATGATACTATTCACTTTACCTTTTATTTTGTCATTTTCGTTAAAACTCAAAATTTTCAAGCCTTTTTCATTAGTTTTTCCTTAAGTAGCTGGACACTTTAGAGTGAGGAGTGTGCATTTCTCTTCGTTTCTTCATGTTTTTTTGGTTATGAAATGTATTAACATGTTGCTCAAAACATTATTGTTATTGATAATATGGGATGACGCATCCATTTTTTAATATACAATTGTAAATACACATCCTGTACAAAAAAATTTAAATTCGTACTTGTAAGAATATGAGTACGTAAGTGGTTGTTATAGCTGGTTGTTTCAAATTGATGCATAAAAAGTCTTATGAAAATAAGATTACTTTGTCATAATTTACATGAAATTGGACTTAGTATGTAAACTGGTTGCTACCACTTATAATTTGATAAGGAGATTATTTTAGTGTTCTACGTGAATTTTAATAGGAGAATCGTATAGATTGTTTGTCTTTATAAATGGTAGTCACTGCTTTCAAAGAAATACATCTCATTATTGAACTTAAACCTATTATGAGTCGAACATATTATTTCTGCAAGAGACGAGAAGCTTATTATTTAAGTTGACTATGACTTCATCTTCATCGTTTTTAAAGGTCATATTTATTCTTGCAAGGCCTGAGATAAGGATTTTTAGTACCTTTATTGAAATGAAAATCATTTGTCCATATACCTTCTGTCCAAGTTGAAAATTTCCTGAGATGATCACATCTTCTCATCAAGGCATTAAAGTACGTATTTGAATAGATTTTGTATGCAAAGGTAATATTAGAGCAGTTATATATATATATATATATATATTATGAATGCAAACTGTTGATATATTATTGATAATTTAATTGCTTACAACAAATCATATTGACATATTATTGATGTATTTTTAACAATATTAATGCAAGTCCATTCTTTAGTCTGCACAAAAAAATTCTGATAATTTATTTGCCTACATCTCAAAACATATCCGCTGCCATTTAGTATTTACAATAAATTAATAATCACTAACTACATTAGGCCATGCACCACGCTGCCCCCTTCGAAATATGAACATATAAACAAACTTCCGAGTTTAGTCACTCCATTTGAAAAATAGACGGCATGCATGATATATTAGTCTCCCAAATCACTAAAGTGAATGTGCATTAGTTAGATTCATTTTGTAAGAATCGGTAGCTACCTATCGAACTATTTTGAAACTTAAAACTCTTAAATAAGAAATTGATCCAAGCCCTAGTCGATATAACCCCATCCTGTTCACGATTGAAAAGCTCACATACGGTTGAAAATTAATACTTAAAACCCATATACATAGTTAAGGGCATGCCACATAGCTCTGATGTGTCCATATTTTGTTATCTTTTTAACGAATATTTTCAGAAAAATTGTATTTCGATTGGGTTACACAATAGGGTGCTCAGAGTTACACGAAAGCAAAAAGAAAAACAAGCTTTTAGGGTGCTTAGAGTAATTTTTCCATGCAAAAGGATTTGATGATCCGAGTCGAAGCGATAACAATATTGAAGTTGTGTTGAAGCAAGCAAAGGAAAGTAGTGGCTCGGTTTTAGAGAATTTGAAAAAACTGTCCAAGTTATTTGAGGGGAGATCTAATACTAGTTTGTTATTAATTTACTTTTTCTTTTTATTTTTAATAAGGACCTAAGTCGATTAGGTTAAGAAATAAATTGCCCTTGCCTTACCGTGAGTTTCATATAAGGAGTTTCTTTCTTCTTGTGAGAAAAAGAGACAGAACAAAACAGAGGGTTGCGGCACAAAATGGAAGATACGTCAGAGATTTTTTTTAGAGCTACGATGTAGTCTAATTATGAATACTTAATTTTTTTTGGTATTGTTATTATCAAGCTTTTTGTCCATTTTGAGTATCTTTTGCTATTCATAACGCTTGGATTTTATTTAGATGCTTGATCATCATCTAAGTGTTGTTAAGTTGATTACATGCAAGTTGCAGTCGATACCATGAATTTCTTGTAGATGCCATGCAATTAGGGTTTGTGTGATTTTTCAATGATTTCATAAAGCTAATGGGTTCTCACTTGTTTAAATTCGTCAAGATGTCATAGATGGTTAACAATATGTAAGGACCTTTGATGCAACCAGATACCTTAGATGTTACTTGTTCATAACATATTAAGGGGTTAAGTAGAATTGGTTACGATGAATTCCGTTTCCATGCATTTTAATTTCATGCTTAATTTATATTTTAGTTTAATTCATAATCCCATATCTTTTCCGTTAAAAAATTTTATAATTTGTTTCAATTTAAGATTTTTAGAATCAATTTGATATTTGTGGGACGATATCCATGTCATTCATTATACTAGCTATCATCCGATTCATATACTAGCTATCATCTGATTCAGATACTTGCGAGCACTATAATTTGAGACCTAATAAGGTTAATTTTGGATATCTAATTTCATGAATTAAATAAATTTTATAAAAGTGATCCTTAAAATGATTAAAAAAAGGAACTGTTTCAATTATGATGAATATGTTGGAAAATTTAATAATAATATTATTATATTAAATTTATTAATTGAATGGAAATTAGAAGTGGAGCTTTTTGGTAGAAAGATATGTCTACTTAAATAAAGTGTTGCAACTTTTGACTCTTCATGAATAGTCACATACTTTCCAAAAAGGTATCTCACATTCTATAAATAGGGAAGCCCCCTATAATCACCAAGAGAATTTTTCATTGTTTACATAATCATACATAGAGTGCACTAAATGTTAAAGAGTCACATTGAGTCCATATGAGAGAGTTTTCAACACAATCGTGGTTCATGGAGCCTTGTGATTTGGAGTGCTACTATTATAAGACATGGTAGTTATATCTTGGGAGACATGCGCCGATCAACCATGAGAACCGTGGTGGGGCGTAAACTTATCTTAAGGACAAAGTGTCCAACACTTGTCTCGACCGTATTTTCTAGGTTTTTCTAATCTATTATATCATGTTCATTTAACATTAGTTACTCCATGCATTATTGTGATATATATATATATAATTGCATGAATTATTTCTTGATTTTTCATGTGATTTAATAAAGCAGTTAGACCCTATTTTTCCAACAATCTTAAGACAAGTTTAGGTTTGATTGCTATACTTTTGGTTTTGAAAATCAATTGAACATCTGTCTCACGATTTAGATACATGCGTGCGTGATAGGTCATTAGAGTGTTCTATAGTTGCTTAATTTTCACATTGGATTATAGGAATATATATTTGTGTATATTTTCTTCATTTACTTCTAGTCCTTGTGAGTACACTTTGGAAAGTGTAACGGTGCTTGTGTCTCATGAAAGGTAATGAATATTGTCTGTATGTTTGTTCTCTAAAATGTCATTTTGCAATGTTAGTTTTGACACGTAATTTATTTGAACATATGACTTGCATTTCTTTGTAGAACTGTTTTGACCTGTGAACCCTTATGTTGTATATATGCATCTGTGCATAATGTATATGTCTACATGGCTGGAAATTGCATCCTTTTGTCAAGCCCAAACTGTTTTAATCCGAACAAATGTTTGAAGGAAAGGGATGCCTTCTTTCCAAAAAGGCTGGAAAAACAGAAAAGATCGATGATGCCGTTTGAGTGGTATCGATCAGTTGGCTTTGTTGTATATGCGAAAAGCCACATTATGGCAATTGTAGATATTTTCTTTACCGTAAAAGTAAACATGTAAATGGTGGTGCGTCTTGGACTACAGAAATAAAAATGCATTTTTATGGCTTGCATATTTGTGTTCCTATATGTGTGAGCGAACACAATCTTTCAATTAATGGGAAGATGGGTCTCTTGGAAAGTTTATGGAAAAACATGAATGGAGCATATTCTTGTTCATGCAGAAACATATGGTGAAGAGATATTTCACTAGATATGTCTTTGTTTAATTTCCTACCTTCATGTATGTCCCTTACCTTGAAGCCAAGTGGGCGAGATGTAGATCATGGTAGTTTTTCTCGAGGCATGTCAGTTGCCATTAAGGAAATGGCTACTTGTTCAACTATGCAGCTGATGGATTGCAGTCGAATAAGAGAAACCACAATTAATATGCACTTTCAAATGAAAAGGGTAGACTCTTTTATCATAAGAGTTGTGTTGGTTAAAGGAATAGATGCAGATTCTGCAGTGATATACATTTGACATGCTTTAGAAGATCCGTTATAAGTCATACTAAGTCCAATGAAATTGCAATGCGAGTGATAACAACTCAAGTGATGTTTTCTCATTGGAAGGCACATTAGACATAATTGGTTCTAGCATGAGAAGTTTGAAAGTTTAAAGGCTAAAGACAAAAAGTGCTAGCAGTGTTTCTCCTCAGAAAGTTCTAGTGAGGGTTTTAAGGCCTAATAAATGAAAATAGACCAAGTGAACCTATGAAGATATATATATATATATCTTCATAGGTTCTTATTTCATGAAAAATGAGAAATTGATAGCATTAAATAGCAACCACAATGTGAGGGAATTGTGGGGGTGGCTTAGCTATTTTTGGGAAATAGGATATACATAAAAAGAATGTAAAAGTTATTTGCTTCTAGAAAGATATAACAATTATCTCTTATAATTGAAGTTTTAAGGTATTGAAAGGTTGGAGATCTTCTAGCAAATACCTTAAATGTGGGGGATTTTACCCAAGTGTTAGCAAATTACTTAGCAAGTCCAAAATACATGTTTGGAGAAATTACGTTGGAAAACAACTACTCTCAAAGGAAATAATGTCCATGCATGGATATAAAGTTTGTGATGGCCATATAATGAGTAGTCAACCTAGTGGTACCAATTTTTAAAGGTTTGACTAAAGAGTAAGTTGTATCATCGAGGGGAATAGGTTAAAAGCCTACGTCTTAAGAATCGTCATAATGGCAACCCAATCTAGTTAACTGGAGATCCCAAGATCTAGGTTCAAAATGACAACCGAATTGTGGATGCTTCAATGGGAGCACTGCAGAGATAATCTCTTACCCATGTCCTATGATGAAACAGTGCTATCTGCAACGTATTTAGGATAAGCTTTGCTTTTAATGATTCCTATACTTGGAAATAACAAGCGGGGTATTGCAAAATGCTCTTAATGGGAAGTCACCTATCTTGAGTGAGGAATGAGGCCGTTTTTGTGAGAATTTTTTGAAGGGCTTAATTCTCTAAAAACACTCATGAGAAACCAAGAATTGTTCAGGGCCAAAATAAACACAACTAAGCAACCACGAGGTGTCTGGAAGGGTATTGTGTGGTTACTATTGTCTCTGTTTACACAAATGGTTTAGCAGTTCAAGACATCGCGTTCACTGATTAGCCAAGTAAATCCGATAGTAATTCACTACGGATGGTTCAAAGCCAAATGCCACATATCCCGATGCGGTACTTTTCCTACTGAATTCTCTCTCTAGTGTTTGCATTGTCATTTGCATGGTATTGAGTTAACTTACATTCATGTGGGGGATTTGTTGGAAAATTTAATAATAATAATATTATATTAAATTTAGGGTAAATATCAGTTTACTACCCTCAAGTTTTGTGGCTTTCAACATTTAGTGCATGAAGTTTTTTGGTCCCAGAATCATACCTAAAGTGTTAATTTTGGGACAGTCTCATACATCCATTAGTCAAACTGTTAATTCTCCCGTTAAGTGATGACGTGGTGCCCATGTGGACAATGATTGGGCGCCACGTGTCATTAAAAAAATTAAAAATATTAATTAAATAAAGGGTAAATATTAGTTTAATACCTTCAAGTTTCATGGTTTTCAACATTTGGTACCTGAAGTTTTTTTATCCCAGAGTCATACCTAAAGTGTTAATTTTGGGACAATCTCATACATCCGTTAGTCAAACTGTTAACTCTGACGTTAACTGATGACATGGCATCTATGTGAACAATGACTAGACGCCACGTGTCATTAAGGGGTTCATGTGGAAATAAAAAATTCAAAAAAATAATTATTTATATATAAAAAAAAAGGCAAAACCCAAATCGTCTTCCCCAAAGAAAAAAGAATATAAATCGAGGCAACAGACGAACAAAAAGATAGTAACTTTCCCACGTTTCATCGGCAACCAAACATAGAAAAAGGAGAAAAAATAAAACCAATACCAAAAATGGTAAACTTTCCCACATTTTCTTAGCAACCAAACAGAGAAAGACGAAAAAAGAATCAAAACCCATGTGAGAAAATCCAAAAATTAAGCCAAAAGAAAGAACTTTAGCCATACCCATAACTCCACTAATGACACTGCGGAAAGCGCAGTTGTTCCAAATGTCTTGGCCGCGCATCTCCTCCACCGTAGGTGGCAGTATGGGCTCAATTGGCGGCTTCTTGACCTCTCTCGAGGCCATCACTGTAAAGCTTGAATGGGCAGCGAAATCAGCAACAACCCATAAATAGTCAGTTATTTTGGGAGTCAGAAAGGGTGAAATTTTTGGATCGGTTAAAAAGGGTGGTGTTTTAGGTTCAATGCCATAGACGCTTTGAGAGAAGTCTGAAACATATTCCAAAGAAATTATAAACTTGGAATTGGTGACATAGAGGGAGTTCTGGATAAATTACTGGAATTTGGTTGGTGAGTTTTGTTGTAAATGTTAAAAATATATCTGGGTTGGTGCTGATTTGTTGAATGAAACAGACATGGGGGTCGAAGACTGAGAACACCGATGATATCTCTCTCTGCAAGGTCTTTCTCTCCCTTTCTTTGTGCAGCCCATACAGTTGCCTGTAAACCCATACTCCGGAAGCGGGCAGGACCCTTGCAGTGGTGGGTGTGCGACTTGAAAACGGAACCTGCACCCTTCGCCAAAGGGACAAACCCAGACCACTGGCCATGATCCCTACCCCTCTCCCTCAAATCTCAACGAAGCACATGCTTTTCTTTGAGTGTACCCCTTCTCCCACTCATGAAATCAAGGATTTGCAGATATGGCACCGAGATCCCCACTCTTCCTTTTCCCCCTCTTTTTGTCGCTCTGACTCTGTCTTTGTCTCCGTCTTCGTCTCCCTCTCGCTCAGCATGGCTTCCCAACTGCGAAACCCTCAGCGAGGTATCCCCTATACTCTTCCCTCTCCCTCTTTCGTGATGTCTCCCTCTCTCTATCCAACTGCGAAACCCACGGTCTGGGTTTTGCTTTTTTTTTATTTTTATTTAACTTTTCTTTAAATAATTATTTTTTTAAAATTTTTAATTTCCACATGGACCTCTTTATGACACGTGGCGTCCAGTCATTGTCTACATAGGCACCACGTCATCAGTTAACGACAGAGTTAACAGTTTGACTAACGGAAGTATGAGACTGTCCCAAAATTAACACTTTAGGTATGACTCTAGAACGAAAAAAAATTTATGTACCAAATGTTGAAAACCACGAAACTTAATGGTAGTAAACTGATATTTACCCTTAAATAAAAGTAAAAAATATTAAAAAAAAAATTAAAAATAAAAAAAAAGAAAAAAAACCAAATCCCCACCCGTGCCCACACACCCATCTTCCACCTCCATTCCTTCTTCCCTCTGCAACACCCTCTTTGGCTCCCCCTTTTCTCTCCCCCATTTTTATCCCCCTTTCTCCACATTCACCATCTCCTCCACCATTCCTCTCCTAACCCCACCCCCTTCTTCCTCCTCCTTATCCTGCACCATAACCCAAACCCAGACTGAAACCCCATATCGAACTTCACTGAATTCCCCTCGGAGTCCACTCGCACCTTCAACAGCCGTTTGGAGTTGATGGCTTCCTTGGACAAGTTCTTCATGCATTGCAACCATAACAAGGTACAAAGCTTTTTTCTTGATTGGGTTTCTAAGTACGAAGTTGGGGAAACAGATATTGAAAATTGCTGCTTTGTTGAAAAATCTAGGGTTTTGGTGCAAGATCAGGAGGAAGAAGATGGGGTTTTCGGTCTGGGTTTGGGTTAGGGTGCAGGATAATAAGGAGGAAGAGGAGGGTGGGGGTTAGGATGGATGTGCAGAGGTTATGGTCGATTTTTCAAGATTTGCCGTCAAATATGCAGTGAGAGTGAGAGAGAGTGATGAACAGTGGGGGGAATATGGGGGGTGGGGGAAGGTGGTGGTTGTGTACTGTGAAACGGGGCTGTCGAAGATGATGAGGGATGAGTGGGTGGAGTCGAAGAGGGAGGGGGAAGGATGGATGTGCAGAGGTTGGGTAGGTGCAGAGAAGAGAAGGGAGGGCGGTCGGGGTGGGGAAGACGATAGGGTTGTGGGTTTTTATTTTTTATTTTTAAATTTAAAATTTAAAATTTTTTACTTTTATTTAATTAATTAATTTAATATTTTTTAATGACACGTGACCCCCATTCATTGTCCACATGGGCATCACGTCATCACTTAACAAGAGAATTAACAGTTTGACTAACGGATGTATGAAACTGTCCCAAAATTAACACTTTAGGTATGACTCTGGGATGAAAAAAACTTTATGTACTAAATGTTGAAAACTACGAAACTTGAGGGTAGTAAACTGATATTTTATTAATTGAATGGAAATTAGAAGTGGAGCTTTTTGGTAGAAAGATATGTCTACTTAAATGAAGTGTTGCAACTTTTGACTCTTCATGAATAGTCACATGCTTTCCAAAAATGTATCTCACATTCTATAAATAGAGAAGCCTCCTATAATCATCAAGAGAATTTTTCATTGTTTACATAATCATACATAAAATGCAGTAAATATTAGAGAGTCACATTGAGTCCATATGAGAGAATATCCTCTTTTTTCATAATGCATTTTCAGTTTCAGGGATGATCTTTGTTTTACTGTCTCCTCTTGGATTTTGTCTATTGGATATTCATAAAAAGTCTTAGTGGTTAGTAGAACTCTACTAACCAAACGGAAAGATGTCAATATTAGGTACCAAATGGCCCTAAAAGCCTTATAATGTTAGTTTCCCTAACCAAATTAATACTATTTTTGGGTCTTTCTCATCACATAGACTTTTGCTCGGCTCATCCCGAAAAAAGACTTTGCCAAACTACTCACTCAATGTTAGATATGCATGGGGCAGGGTTTTGGCATAAGGATTATACTAACTATCAACTAACAATTTTATATATATCTGATACCATTTTCAGAGGCACGAACTAGGGCGGGTGACCTAATCATATATACACGACAAGGTTTTGTCACCATGGCGTTTATAACTATCATATCCACACGGTACACTTGATTCCACTTGCTATTTCATGTGATAAAACTCGGGAAAGATTAAAAAACAAAGGGGAAATTATGATTTTTTTTTTTTAATACTCGATCTCTTATTGTACTTAAGCCGGCGAAATATGTACCAATGTCCCTTTGGTCGCGATGAGAGATTATTCACCTTCATATAAAATAATAACAACATTGCTAAAGATTGCCATCGTGCCCAACTGCTGTTGACAAACCCATTTTTTTAATTTCTACTAAGCTTCTCATAGGCGGACTCTTTTATTTAAAGCAACTGAAAAAAGGTACGTAAGTACGTCCCTATTCAAGCTCTTGGGAAACTTCAAACTTTTTTTTATTGGAAACTTTAACAAAAGTTTCCGGTACTGTCACTTTAACGAAAAACCACATTTTTACACTAAAAAGTCAATTCTAGTACTATTCACTTTACCTTTTATTTTGTCCTTATCGTTAAAACTTAAAATTTTCAAGTTATTTTCATTAGTTTTCCTTTTTTTATTTCTAGCATCAATGTGCTTAAGAAGCTTAACCCTCTCTGGATGTTGTAAGATAACGTAATTAACTACTCTTTCTTAAGTTGGTTAAATGATGGTTGGATGACTTTAGTACGGGTAAAATTTGGCGAGTTAATTAGTATAAAGTTGTAGACTTTCATGCAAAAGTTCTTTGCTTCATTATCTATACTACATTTAAAGAAAAAAAAAGAGAGCAAAAGATGATATGGTACTGGAGCTTATGCAATATACAGAACGAACAAAGTCAAATATCAGAGCAAATTGGGCTGGTCTTATACCTACACTTGAGGTTGAATATCCAATCACGCGGTCACATGCAACGATCATCTTCTATTCTTGATTAACAATTTTAAGTCAGTAGTGGGGAACGATCAAACATTCACATGAAAGGGACCAACTCACCATGCCTGCATGCATGCATGATAAAAGTTGATTTACTGCTGGATTCCAACCCCTGTGCTACATCGTACCTTCCATACTACAGATTATATATTGAAAGATGATAAACCTTCGTAGTCCTGAGTAGTTTAAAACTATAGTTAATCTTACTTTTACTATTGACCATATAATTTCTTTTTTTTGTCAATGCAAGTGTGTCAGTTCATGGACATGCCAATGAAATCTCATTTCATGGTGGGATGTTAGGATATAAAGGGTAAAATTGTGAAACTTGTCACTATATATAAGCTTGTGTGATTACTTAAGCTGTTAGAGGAATTGTTGAAGACTGTTGCCGTTGTTAATAAAAAAAACCGTTATGCCTTCATGTAAATGGATATAAGGAAGCTTTAGCATAGAAGAGGCAATCGCAATACAATAAGTCATTCTTTTCATACTTCTTTCCTGTTTTTCTAATTTATCTAATATTTTAATTTTTAATAACATGTGGTATTACTAATTCACTCATGTTATAAGTTATGTATCTATTTATTAATAACCTACACAAGTCCATGAAATACTATTATTCACCCGTATAGCATGTGAATTAATAATTGCATGAAAAGTAAAAAATCTTCCCTATCGACCACCGTAACATATTTAATATATGAACAATTTATGACATAAATATTTTGATATTCCGCTATATATCTTTGCTTAGATTAATCAATGAAACATTACTCACTTATTAATTTAATGAAATTTCTTGTTCAACTTAAAGGTAAAAAAGAATAACAAACCAAAAATTTTAAAATTCTAGCCGCATAACAAAGGGAAAACGAGAGAGAGCCGTAAGAAACTAGAGATCTCCTAGAACCCCTCTACAGATAATCTTATTCTAGTCGTTATGTGTAAATTTGTGTTTCCCTACTATTTTGTAAGGTTTGTTTTGATTGTTTTTGCCTTATATGGTTTGTCTCTCCATAGTAGCTACCTATGTCTTCTTTGACTAGATCTATAGTTTGCCTTTCTTGCCTTGTCAGATCTTTTATTTTTGGGGGAGACCCCCCGGGGGGGAGGGGGGAGTGATCGATGGTGTTGGCTAATTTTACTCTGTAGAGGTGGAGCTGACTGGTGATCTTGTCAAATTTAGTTTATGTTTGTAATAATCAAAACAAGAGTTGCTTGTGTTTTGCAGACTCTCTTCAAGCGAACTTTGTACGTAATCTCTTTATATGGTATAGGCAAGTATGATGACTCTCACTATATGCGAGTTTGTTCGTTGTGAGGTCGATTTGGTAGTTTCCACACCAAAGTACCAGATATGCGCTTGTTTTGGGGGGGTGGGGGGGGGGGGTGTGGGAATCTACTATGTCTTCTTTGACTAGATCTATAGTTTGCCTTTCTTGCCTTGTCAGCTCTATGGGTGGGGTCGTGTTGGGGGTGGGGATGGCGGGGTTTGCCTTGATTAGCACGAGGTTGATGTAGATATCTTTAGGAGTGGTTGATGGTGTTGGCTAATTTTACTCTGTAGAGGTGGAGCTGATTGGTGATCTTGTCAAATTTAGTTTATGTTTGTAATAATCAAAATAAGAGTTGCTTGTGTTTTGCAGACTCTCTTCAAGCAAACTTTGTACGTAATCTCTTTATACGGTACAAGTAAGTATGATGATCCTCACTATATGCGAGTTTGTTTGTTGTGAGGTCAATTTGGTAGTTTCCACACCAAAGTACCAGATGTGCGCTGTTTGAGTTTGTTGATTTTACTATTAAACGATGCTTTAAAATCATGAGGTAATTTGGAGCTGTAATATCTTTTTTTGCAATGATCAGATAAAAACATGACGTTTTTTCCTATCTTAATATTAATTGTTTTAAGAGTATTTATCTTTCAAATACATTTTGTGATTATGTGTCAAGGAGGGTACAATCCTCAAGGAAAAAATCCTTTCATTTTGGGTGCGGGTCTCACATCATTTCTGTAAATAATTAAACATTTGCTCTAGTGTATTGGTTGAATTTACACAAAAGAAATAAAAATACAACTTAAGGATAAATTTTGGGACTTATTAGGTTATTTGCCATGTAAATATTGTAATATTGCCACCACCGGATATGCTATTTAATTGTAATTACTGGAAATGGAAAGATATCCAACTGTTGACAATTTACATAATAACAAAAGTGACAATATAATAAATATCAATCTACGCACAAAGGAGTAAAATGGCAGCACAAGAAATATCATCGGTCCGATACTTTGTAAGCTATGAATTCGTTTGATTGTGACCATAGATAAGGTGCCCCGAACAAGGTGGATAACCGTGATCGTCACCAATCGTCCTCATTTTTTTATAAAAAGAAAGATTCAATAAAATAATTTGTACTATCTTACCTTAACAGACCATATTATTTTTCATATACAAAGGAATGATATACTAGATAGTCCTAAAATTTTTTTTGGGATAGCATAAACTATAAACATGCAGCATGAAGAAATGAAAGGTTGAACCCAAAACGAAGAACCCAAAGTCTTGGACATTTGATAGTACTCGTGGCAAATGATGTCATTTTTCTAGTTGACGTGGATCGTTGTGATTGCAGTAAATTATATAACATTTATATTATCATTGTTTGAGATATCATTCTCATGATGAGTGAGGATATTGTTAGAATTTCAGGTCAAGCATATCAGTTACAGTGAAGGAGAAATCAGCAATAAGTAAATTAGGAAGAATTGTAGATATTTAGAAATCGTCCTGGATCTCCTATTTATTACAGCATAGAGTGACCCCACCTTGAGGCATGAACCTTGAGGGCCTTTGCTCTGTAGACATTCCTCCTGCATATCTCCATCACCACCTCTTCCCTATATATATAAAGAGGGTGATGCATAAATGAATTTCTCATATATACAAAAAAGAAAGACATCGTAAATATAGATATCTGGAGAGTGAGGTGATTCGGGTGACATGTGCGTTGGAAAAACACAGGATCAATCTCTATTATCGTTATACTATTGATTGGATCGAAAGAGAGAGAGATGGGGGAAAAGGGAAAATCACTATGTTGTGATAAGGAGCAAGTGAGGAGGGGTCCGTGGAGCCCTGCTGAGGACTTGAAGCTCGTTACTTACATTCAGAAAAATGGCCATCATAACTGGAGGGCTCTCCCTAGGCGAGCAGGTAATCTTAATCTTGATCCTCTCTCTCTCTCTCTCTGTCATTGGTGACATGTTGATTTTTCATAGATTTGGCATGTATGAGAAAATGAAATGGTGTTCAAGGATATAAGTTTACAAATTCTTGATCAAATTCCCCAAAAAATCGAATTTCTATCTTTTATTTAGACAAAGTAATTTCTTTTATCTGGGTTACAATATTTTGGATCAAACTTGCATTGAACATCCCTTTTCAAAGAATGAATCCTTCAAATTCTATTATGTTTTTGGTGACAACAAAAGATGTCATTGCCTTCAAATTCCTCTTCTTGGCAAACACTTTCAGTTATCTTTCAATGAATTGCATTTTTGTTTCTTGCTTTCTTTTTCGCGGGGTTTTATATGGAAGAAGGCCGTTACAAGTTTTAGTGATAAAGTGATAGCTTTTTTTACGCGCGAAGTTTAATTCTCAAGTCTTGTAAACGTTGAATTTTTTTCACTTTATGTGAAATAAGGCCATTACCAGATTTAAAGATAGAGTACTTATTTTACGCGCGAAAGTTTAAATTGGTACTCTACCTCTCAAGTCCTCCTAAATGTTGTTTTTTTTTTAATGAATCCAAATGTTGAAATAAAAAATAAAAAGTAGTTTCCTTAACTTCATTTGGAATCTGTTTTTTTATTCCTAAACTGGCATGAAATATGGCTTCCATTGTTTATGACAGTGTGTTGACAAGAATTTTGTTAATTAGCTACCAAAAACAATAAAAAGCAAGGCAAGTTTGAAACGTTTTTAATTTGATTTTAAATTTTTATTCAACCTCTAAGAATTACTTTTTGGAAGGCTATATAACATTAATGATTGTTACCATGTTAATACCTAATCCTTGTTATTGCATATCTGCCTAACTGTCATGACCATTGTGTGCATCCAATACTTGCTTTCTGAAACATGCATATCCTGTTCGAATGTGTCAAATTTTCGTGAATATCGATGCCCCTTACCTTCTATACTACAAATTATGAATTTTTTTTTTCCATGACAAATTATTATGAAAATGCCCTTTCTACAAACGAACTAAATGTTATTGACTTGGTTTTATAAATTCAATGTTACTTTTTATTACTAATACAACGTATTTGTGTTACAGTCACAAACAATTTTTTCTTGTTTTCTTTGTGGCATGGACACACAAGGGCCTTGTTGTTATCTATCTTTGGCTTCATCATTTAGCTGGACTAGATTGTGGAATGTTGGTCCAAGTTTGAAGAGTGATAGGGAGAGGTTTCCTAAGTTTTGTATCTTTCATGTGACTATATGTATATATATATATATATATATATATATATATATATATATATGGTTGGAAAATCTCACCAATTACCTCTAGAAATACCAAGTGTTTTGTGTCAACAAAGTTAGGAATTGAGAACGAGTGCGCTACATTATCAGTCATATCAAGTTTCCTTTAAGTCTTTGCATGGCTGCGAGATGAAATGTCCCTTTCTCCACTTTTTATTTCCCACCAACATTAATCTATATTTCGTATTTGATAAAGGTTTTTTTAGCTAAAATATCTTTGAAATTTGCATAATTTCTCACATTGGTCTTTGAGATTTGAAATCAATAGAAGTAGTTACTGAGATTGTCTACCATCAATTATTTTGGTCCTTACGTGAAAAATTATGTTAAATACGGATCAAAATGACAAAAATACCTTCAATTTAATAAACAATAGGCCAAAATGATTTGACAAAAAATTGAGGGTATTTTTATCATTTATTCTTATTTAATGGAAATTTTTCACAGAATGACCAAAATTATTGATGGTGGACAATCTTAGGGACCACTTCTATTGATTTCAAATCTAGAGATCAAAGTGAGGAGTTATGCAAATCTTATGGACCATTTTAATTTGTTTCAGAATATATGCCAGTAACATTAATATTAATTTGTTTTGAAGGTTTGATGAGATGTGGTAAAAGTTGCCGTTTGAGATGGATTAACTACCTTAGCCCTGATGTGAAGCGAGGGAACTTCACAAGAGAGGAAGAGGAGTCCATAATGAAGCTACATGAAGCCTTGGGAAACAAGTAAGATCCAACATAAATCTCATCAAATATAATTAGTGGATTAATTAAGCTATATTTTATTACTAACTTATTCTCGGCATAGTGGTATATAATTCTATTTTTGATATGAAAAATATTTCAGGTTTGAAGCCACTCCATTACTCATTATTGATACACAATAAAACCATATTTTATTACTACCTTATTTTCAATCTAGTGGTATATATTCGTTTTTTTAATATTAAAGATGCCTCAAGTTCAAATCCCTAATTACCAGAAACTTGTGCAGGTGGTCGACAATTGCAGCACATTTCCCAGGACGAACGGACAATGAGATTAAGAATGTGTGGAACACTCATCTAAAGAAAAGATTGGCTTGCCGAAACCTATCTTCCTTAACATCCTCTTCCTCATCATCTTCTTCTACTACTACTACATTATTGTCTAGTGGAAAACCAACCGTAGGAGGAGGGGATGAAATAATTGAGCATCAATCTGCTGACCAAGAAACTAGCATGGCCACCAACAACAAGCCACATGAGCCATGCAGTTTGACTATTCAAGAAAACCCTAATCATCAGGATTCTCCAATGGAATTAACAAATGATCCCAAGGGGTTGAAAGAGTTGACCACTTCTTCTAATGTTTCATCTAATGAATCCAACGGCTCAAGTAATTCCAGCCAAGTTGTTGGTATGTCAAGGCCAGGAGCAGAAGAGCAGCAAATGGATGATGATTTGATTGACCTTTCAGGACTTTTTGATAATCCATTTCATGAGTCTGACTCTGACTTTTGGAACATTTTGGATGACTTTCAGCCACTCCAATCAAATAAAGTCCAAGTACTTCATGAGGCTGATGAGGCTAATTACCAGAGCTCAGGCTTGGGACAAGTGGAAAATGGGAATTGGCTTAGTTACTTGCAAAATGAGCTTGGATTTGAAGCCGCAGCAACAGAGAGTGAGATCAACAACCAGGAGATATTACCAAAGGGTGCAACTGAACAACCAGTCATCCCAGAGACCTTTGACAAAATGCCAAACCCTGCAGGATATGACGAGAGCATGGATTACTTTCAAACGTGGCTTTCTTGGCCAGAAAACAATTCCGCCATTTAAGTTAGTGAAATTAATGCTAATATTAGTTGAGTCATCCTGACGACAGTTTTAAAGTTACAAATAGGGGAATTGCTTATGTTATGATGATGGAATCTTTGATGTAGTTTTTCATAGTTTATGTCAAAACACAGTGTAGGTTGAACAATTAAACATCATCAAATATTTTTATAAAAAAAGTATTTGTCTTCCAGTTATTATAATCTTTTTCTGAAAGTTTTGTTTATACGTTACGTATCTATTCTAAGAAGAAAGATGTATAACATATATAATAAGTGCAAACAAATTCTCCTCCTTACATGTGATGATGTTCAAACATCTTCCAGTGGTTGGGTGAGATAGTTCCCCTCTTGATGAAAAATAATAGGAAAACTAATAAAAAAAGGTTTGAAAACTTTAAGTTTTAATGATAAGGACAAAATAAAGGTTAAAGTGAATAGTACTATAATTGACTTTTTAGTGTAAAAATGTGATTTTTCGTTAAAGTGAACAGTACCGCGTGAGCTTTTTGTTAAAACTCCCAAATATAATTAGCTCAGATGAAAAATACATTTGAAAATTGTAGCAGCAATTCACATGTTTTAGTAACAAGGCAATTCGACCACTTTGATTTCACCCCACCCACAGTGACTATATATATATATATATGAAATTTGAGTGAAAAGGCACCCTACCCACAGTGAGTAGGTAATAAACAATTTTTTTTTTTTTGAACATTTGATATTAAATAAAAATAAAAATTGAGGGAAAATGTATATGGTAAAGACATGCAACCAATCATCTCAATTGAGCCTAATATACGTAAGAAACTACAATATATAGAATAGAATAAGAATCAACAAACTTCAAACTTTAATCAAGTCGGTTAGAATGTACAATATCCTCTTTCACTTAAATACGATTTTTCTTTATAATTTAAATAAATTCAGTACAAATTATCTTATTATTTGTAAATAAAAAACTTATTTTAGAGTGCGATTATGTATTGGTTTCCATTTTTTTGGACGGCCAATATCACACATACATATGAAACAGATGCAGCATTTCAGCTTACTTTACATCAAAAAGTAGTTTGGTTCACTGAACAAGTACATGTACTTGTACAATAACTAATGCTATAGAAAAATAATTTTGTGCGCTTGTATGTTAAGTGATAATGTTGAGTATGAGGGTACAATATGTTAGGAATGTCGGTACTACAAGATAGAGAATGCACAAAGTAAAGTAGAAAATGGACATAAAAAATTTATATGGTTTGGCAATTTATGCCTACGTCCACGAAACAAGGATCAATCTTCACTATATGAAAAAGATGAGTACAACAAGAGTAGTCTTACAAAGCCAAAGACAAGGCTTGATGGATACAAGAAAGTATAACACACGCTTTCTATTACTCTAAACTTCATTCACACAATGTGTAGTGGAATACTCTCACTCTCACTCTTGGAGTGGAACTCTAGCTTTGGACTTGATCATTTTCTACTCACTTCTTTCTTGATTGGTTACATCACTACAACATCACACCAATATTTATAGGTGAGGGCCTGCCATTCTACTAGTTTCTAATTCCTTCTACAAACTAGAACTAGTTTCTAGTATATTCTACAAGCCTCTAATTTAGATAATTCTAGACTAGCCACAAAATTGTAGCTTCTAGATCTTTCCATTTGCAACCAGGGAAGCTAGTACTTTCTAGCTTCTTCCACCAACTTAATAACTTGCTAGCATTGTCTACTCCAGCCACCTCACTTGCTTACTAGAATAATCTAGAACATTCATCATGGGCTGGATCATATACCAACACAATATTGTTAAGAAAAAGTGAGTAGAAACGTAGCGCTAGTGGGCTAGGTAAGGTTAGTAGTTAGGGAGATGAGAATTTGTATGGATTAAACTCGCATTAAGGTTCATATATATAGTTATTTTTTGATATTGCAAAAAAGGTCATCTGCACAATATTATTAAAATTTGGTATGTGTTTAAAAAGTGAAAAGAATATATATATATATATATATATGTATGTATGTATGTATGTATATGTATGTATATATTATGAGTAACTAGCTATCACAATTAAATGCCAACACTTGTGCCAATCAACACTATCATATGACATGTACAATCTGGTACAAAGTTTTTTCTCAACATTCCAACAGTCCCCTTCTTATCTGAATTTCAGCCACACTGGGAGTCAAATTACTTGTAATCATTAGTTAACCTAAAATTGACCCAGAAATCAACTTTAACTGCACCAAGCGTTGAGTAAAGAGAGAATTATTATTATTTTTTTATTGCTAATAATTAGTTGTTGTTAATTGTGAAGCTTAACCTACTCCCTAATTTTGTTAGTGTAGATAATACCGTTTGTTAAAAATAAAAATAAAAATTAGCTGCTGTTATAATTCTTATTGTCAAGTGGATGATTAAGGTCCTGGAGGGGTTGGTGCATTGGTCCAATTAAATTCAAAACCAGTATTTTCTAACTGTATGACTAATTATCTTAGTGGGTAGTTGATAATTTCCACTTACTCCAACTAGTTTGACATATTTCCTTCATTTCCAGCTCCTCGAAGGAATTTAGGACAAATACAAGCAGGAAATAGAGTCAAAGTCTGTGAGCTGAATCAGTAGCTACAACTGATCGAGCAAAACCCTTTTTTGTCTCTGAAGAAAAGTACACACACGATTATAAATCCATTCGTGCGGGATTGTAAACAATTTGAAAGAATTTTCGGACAGCTAAAATATCTCAAAGTTGAAATTTATGAAACATGAAATAATCAACATTAGAAGTTTATTGGTTTGTGTTGTGTCAGTTCCGCGAGTATTGTGGCCTCGCTGTTTTAGCAGTAGCATGATGCAGTCTCGCTGTTTAATTTAGTGGTGGCTTCGATGCTTGATTTCTCGCGTCTCTATTGACGTTGGAGCAAGTTATACCGTTTGCACCTAGTTCTTCTGCGTGGTAGTCATGTAAGGCTTTTACCTCATTTGTTAGCTGTGCAAATTATATTCAAATCTAGAAATTGGTCACTGGAGAATGTATACTCTTGTAATTTTGTTGTGTTAATGAAATATCTCTATTGTTGCTTGTCAAAGAAAAAAAAGTGGTTTATCTTTATAAAATGATTTACGATCACACTCACCCTATACCCCCCTGTTTTAGCTGTGAGATTGAACAAATAAAAAAAAAATCAATGATTATAATTAAGAGAAGTGTGCAGGAGGTGGAAAAAGAAAAAAGAAAAAAGCGTATAGAAATCACTTTCCTAATTTTTTTTTTTTTTGTTAATATTATGTATTCGCTATTCATTCTTGCAGCAATCCAACCTAATGGTTCATGATGGTGTTGGATGAATTGTAGACCTAGCAAATCCTATTTTTAATCTCACTCTATGCAAAACAAACTTAACATTGTTATATTATAGAAAAGTTATACTTGTTTGGTACACATGATTGGATAAAGTAGAAATGGAGGCCTCTCAAATTTCAAGGTATATTGAGGGTGGAAGTGAATAGATTTTTATTTGGCCGGGATTAGAAGAGGACTAACTATAAAAGAAATTATCTCTTCTAATCCTACCATTTTAACGAGAATTGTAACGAATAAGTTTTTTTTGTAAGTAATTCATCTTCTATCCTCTAAATGATCATAAATTTATAATTTCTCCCATCAATATACCTTAAATTTTGAAGGTAATCCATTCCAATCAAATTTATGTGTTCCAAACGAGTCATTCATTATATTCTTAAGAAATTGAAATAAATTTTAAACGAGCCATTGTTTTCCTCAAGACCAAAGAAATAAAGAGAACCAATGTTACGCAAGAGTCAGCCCAACTTAAGGCCCAACAAAAACGGGTCAATTATATTGAAACCGGTCGGCAACCCGTTTTGGGTTAAACACCTCCCCATGGAATCGTCTTTTAATTTGGCGTTTCTCAACTCCCGTCTCCGCTCCGTCCGCCGTCTGCAGTGGTGGAAATCAACGAGCTCGCGTTCCCAGAGGACGAAGAAGGAAGCAGAGTGTTTAGGCAGCTGAAAGCATATTGCTTTGAGCTTCTAGCTTTTCCAAAACCCTAAGAAGCACCTCTCTGCTCTCTCTTCTCTGCACCATTTTCTTCGCCGGTCTCCGCCTCATGCTCTCCAGCCATCCTTCGAGTAAGCACTTCAACCTCTCTGTAAATTTTTCTTCTTTGCCTTAAATTGCATTCTTTATATGTGTGTGTACTTGTATTTATGTATATGAATATATATGTATATAGGTGTCGTTATATATGCTTGCATGTATACGTATATTACACCGGGGGTGAGCTTTGAGGGTTGGAATTGGATGAAGCATTCGTAACTTAATCGAGTTGTTGCGTTAAAAATTTTGAATTAAAGAGTGAATGCTTGTGTCTTTAAGTTTTAGTGATCGGTGCAATGTTCGAAGGTCGAGGGAATTGGTAGAGTGGAAGGTATTGGGTTGAATTATGTTAAAAGAAACCAAAGTCCTCACCCCGATTGCACAGAACTTCGTGTTGGTGTGGTTGAGCTATACTTGTTGGGTTAGTGTACACAAAGTCAAATTGTTTTTGAGTTTCTGGTATTGAAATTTGTTAAGTACTATATTGTGATATGATCCGAGGTGGCGGAGGAGCAAAATTCTCAGTTTTCCATTAGTGGATTCGGTGTCCCATTGTTCAAAGTCACAGTGAATGGCGGGTTCAACATTAAAGTTCCTAGTGATCCACACCTGAGGAAGCATAGTTTCATCACTTATGCTTGTCGTACAAATTTGCAAAAGAATTTCGAAATGCCAGTGTGTAAGTATGTATACATCAGTAAGCATTATTTCCTTGACATCGTTTTTCATCTTTCAGCTACATGTTGTTTCTGTTGCTGCTTCGATTGGATGCAGCTGTTGACTTGACTGTAGAACCTCAAAGAAGCTTGGTTCTGAAGAAAAACTTGCGAGTCATAAGGTCCTAAAAATGCCTCACAAAGTGAGCGATAGTGTTGCTGAAGGTTGCTTCAGTGCCTGGAAGAACTGCTCAAGAAGTGTAGTTTAGGATCTGTAGATCAGGTAAGTTCAAAGCTGGCTGCCAAAGAAATGGCATGGTTTTTCCGTTAGTTCAAAATTGTTTTGTATGTTGTATTAGTTAGTTTGTTCCCGTGAATTGTTGTCCTAGAAGGCAGTCTTCACATTTGAAGCACAATAATATCCTTTGCAGTTGGTTTTAGTTCTGAAGAAGTTGACTTATGGGGCTTTGCTTTCTCCATCTGATGCATCAGAAGAGTTTCGTGAAGGAATTTTTAAGTGTTTCGGGGAACTGCTTCTGAATGTATTTCCATGCTTTGATGATTCTTGTGCATGTAAATTGTAAACAAATATTTGGTGTACTTATGCTTTTAGAATACAGAGACATGAAAGCTCCACTCAGTAGAACTTCAAAGTATGATTCAGAACCAGATGACTGTTTGCTTGCATTTCTACGGTCAAAGACTGCTTCTGCAGGTGTTGGACACTGGCTATCACTTATTCTCAAAGTATGTTAAGTTGTGACAGTTGATTATTCTATAGCTTTAAATTTTTCTTATGTTACTCCTTTGGGGTTTTATGATTAGGCTGCAGATAATGAGGCTGCATGAGGACATCTAGGTAATGTAAAGCTTCGGATTGAAGCCTTTATGACCCTATGTGTGCTTGTTGCTAAGGTAATCTTGTGAAATCATGTAGGTTCTAACTTTTGTGGCAATGATTCCTTAAATTTGACTTTGGGTTTCCTTTGTTTCTTCCCCTCCTTCATTTCACAAAGTTCTGACCATGAGAAAGGCTTAAATACTATTTTTGCCATTTTATGAATCAATTGGTGTACTGAATAAGAATCAAATTATGCCAGTGGTGCGTGATCATGCTTTCCCTTACCTATTTTCCTTAGTCTGGCATAGGCGTATCATCATTTTTACTTCCTCTATTCCTTTTGTGACTTGGATGACTCTGTTGTTGGCGGCTTGATGTGCTTTAAGATCTTATCCAAGAATTTGTCAACAGACGAGAATGGTCTGAATTTTTCCAGGGCTATGATGAAGATGTCAGAGCTAAAGGGGCTCACCGGATCTCAAGGTCAGGTCAGGGTAGGCTGCTCTTTGCCTCTGCAGACTTCATAAACGGCATGCGCTGTGGAGAACCAGGCAAGATGGCATGGAATCTGCCTTGTTTTGAAGAGAACTGAACTGATTTTTGCCCCTTCTGGCTCTGGTTGTACAGTTTTAATTAACCTGCCATATTAGACTTAGACCATTCACTCAGTCGTTTCGACCTCCTTGCTAATTAGATTGTCGGATGCACTCGACAGACCATTCATTCATTCATTTCTTTGTAATTACAATTACAGATTGAAAATCAAAGATAATGTGATCGACTAGCAGTTGCAAGTGAAGCTGGTTGGTATCATGTGCTTCTGTTTGTACTCATTTTTAACAACTAATATATATATTTGAACTCATTTTAACTTGTAATTACAATCACAAATCGAAAATCAAATTTATCGAAGTCGATTGGTATCTATCCTTGTGGAAAATGTTATGATTATGAAGTTGGTTAATTGGTGATTTAATTATATACTAGCCTCTCGGCACGTGCTCACGCACATACGAGAGACATTTTTTTATCATGGGCACGTTTAGTATTATATATTTAGGCTCAACAAAAACCCTAGCCCTTGTGGGGGGAAAAAAATACCTAGCTAATTAGGGAGATATCAAATCCTTTTTTTTAACGAGGAAAACGTGGCCAATCGCTTCCATGCACCTTTATAAATATATAAATGTAGAAATAATATAGGAATTTTTCGAATATAGGAATCCCAAAGGATCTAGAGTTACTTGGGCAAGGCATGAGGAATTGTCATGCCGATCCCGTTCTCTCTCTCTCTCTCTCCCTCCCTCCCTCCCTCCCTCAACTTTCGGCCTACAACAAGAAAACCCTATAAGCCTAAGTCAAAATATACTAGCCATCGTACAATCACCGGATCGAGCAGCAACCATGAAGAATCACCGGAGCAACAACATTCGAGGTTTCCTGGAGCTTCTTTGGTTGATTAAGTTCATAAATTAAGAAGCTCCACAAAACCTCGAGTGCAGCTGCTCTATGTGACATTGACATACGCAAAAGCATGGATATACCAAAGATTATTAGAAGCCATATTTGCAGGTATGTGTTTTCTGATTTCTAGATAGCTTTTTTCTTGAAATTAATGTTTTATTATTTTTTTGGGAATTGTTATTAGCGCTCCAAGAATCTTATTCTACGCTCCAATACTTCTATATTTGGAAAAAAAAAATACATTTGTTAGGAGTGTAAAATGAAATTTTTTTAGTACCAATAACATTTCCTATTTTTTTCTTTCTTTATTAATTCTGTGCTTTAACGCGACTTTATATTTTCTATACAAACCCTTCCTTCTCATTAAAATAGCCGAGAATATAACTTAGGATTTTATTTTATAGTTATGTGTTCATCATACAGTTGATGTTATAAATTGTTCTGGATTTGGTTGAAATTATTCAATTTATAATTTCATCAGGCCTCAGTTTGTTTAGAAATTCTAAAGATTTTATACTCTCTGCATTCGTGGGATGCTCAAAGTTAATCTGCGTTTGTTTATTTAATTTGTTTTTCATCTCATCTCTATCTCTTGTTATTTAAACTTTTTTTAATTTGTATTTTGATGGTAGGTTTTAAATATTCTTAGGAAAATTGAGGAAAAGTCCAAAAAAACCTTAGTTTTAATGAAAAATGACAAATAAATGTGTAGTGAATAATAGTACCAGAAAAAGGTAAAAATGTGATTTTTCGTTAAAAGTAAACAACACCGGGCATGTTTCGTTAAAACTCCCTTTATTCTTTGGTTTGAGTTTAGGTTTTTGTTGGCCACTTTTTATTTCTAATAGTTAGTTTCTTTTTGTGGTCAAAATTTCTGATATTTAGTTTAATTTTGTTATTCTTTAAGTCTAGAAAATTGGTTTGGCTGTAATATTTGTATTTCCTTCAACCATTTCGACGCATGTGTAGAAATGTTTATAAGGCCTGCGGCCTAATGCCTATATATGTATTATTTATTAGTGAAACTAAATGATAGAATTCAATTTCAACTTGCTCACCTGAAAACGGAGAGAAAATGGTACGCAACCTCTCTCTTAATTTTGCTATAATTTATATTCAAACAATCACTAATTTAGCGTAGGAGTGTTTTTTTGTAGGTACATTCCCCTTCTCGTTTTCTTCATTGGTTGCTAGCTAAGATGATGTTTGTAACTTTTTAGTATGATTACAAGATTACTTAAAGGTTGCTAGCTAAGATGATGGTTGCCAGCTAAGACTGCAGTTTCTTGAAAACGATTTCTACAGAATTTAAGTCAATATCGAAACCATAACTCTGCCCTCCATACTGCACGTAAAGGTACTCTTTCGGAGACAAGGGTGGGGGAAGAATTTCGGAGATTTCAGGTATGTCGGACTTGGGGGGTGATGACATATTTTTTCCTTCATTGAGTAGTAAACGCCAGCTAGAAGAAGCCAAATGGGATCAGCGACGATAGATACAAGGCCTTGAAGGGCATTGACAGATGCCTCACGATGACCAACTACACCACTACAAGCTAGCTATCCCTGCCAGTAGACCACTGACCTTCTTGAGGACAGCTTCCAAAGCTGGAGCACTCCTTCCATTTCGTGACAATTCTGCAATCACGTTGAGCACCGCAACCTGGACTTTTAGATTAGAAGTTTCAGCCATGGACTCCTCTGAAGAACTGGAAGTGCTTCAGTAAGGAAGTTGCAGAGGGATTCTTTCTTCTTTCAAGTAGTTTTGTTAGATTGAATTCAAATTCTGATGAGAGTGATTTCTGAGAAGGAAGAAAACACAGAGAGAGAATGGAGATTAGCAATTGCTTCTCTCGCTCTGCAAGTCACAGATGAGTGATTCACTTTTCATTGATTGATTACTCGCACCTCTCTCACACACAAGTCGTGTAGTGGGAATATTACCGTTAGAGAGAATGCTCGATCCTTCTCTCACTAGGCTTAGATCACAGCCACTCATCTAACTAATAACAAAGATCAAAAAACACATGGCACTCTTGCCCTTACATATCAGAATTTTACACTTCGACATTCTTTAACACAAATGGATACACCATTTAAAACACAAAACTTATTCTAATACTATCAGCTCACAACTTATAATTCAACAAGTTGGCTTTCTATGGAATGGGGAAGTACGTAGATAGAAGTTTCCAGAAGTGGGAGCCGTCAGTGTGGAGCGTCGTGAAAAGAAATCTCCTCAAATTTGCACCCATTGCTCACCACACATAAACATCTTCTAACAGCCTGCAAACCGACGTGCAACATAAAGTGCATAAAAGGATCCACAAAATCAGTTCACTCTCGTGCGTTAACAAATTGTTGATGAAGAGCTTAAGGCACACCAGGCCGCCAGCAACAGGGTCATCAAAATTACAAAAGGAGTAGAGCAAGTGAAAATGTCAATACGGCTATGCAGGACTCAGACAAATTGGTAAGGGGAAAGAATGGTCACGCACCACTGGGTTTTTATTTCGAATGCAAACAAGCAGAAAAAGCCAGATTTTATTCACTGCTGGAAGCAACCTGTTCTCATCAGCCCCTTCATCAGCACCATCCAATGCATCTTGGAGATGATATAATGAATATGACTGAATCGCTTCTTCAATTGTTTCCTTAGTAACTCTCTCGTGGCGATAAGCCTCTTCTACTTTTGCCAATGACATAATCCCGTCCTTCATATACAGAGCAAAAGGGTGGACAATAAATTTTTCATTCATCAGTGGATCGACACGAAATATGTATTTCTGAACTGAGCATGCCTTAATGATCTTCAAGATTTGCCTTAATGATCTATTAACATCAAGCTGTCGTAGGCGTACTGGCTCCTCAAATAGAGTCAAGCTACTCCACTATAGGAAAGCATGGCAGCTAGCACATTTGGCACATCAGGGTTAATCTCCGAATGGCGTAGTTGACGACATATAGAATCAATCACATAGTCTGCATTCGCTAGTACAACCTACAAGACAATTCAAATGAAAAATTCATAGAACAAATGATTGAATCCGAAATTGAAAAGGATTGAGATTCTTGTGGAAAATGTCACACGATTTTTTAAGTTGTATTTAAAATCAAAAATCAAAAATCAAATTTAAAGAAGTCCATTGGTATCTATCTTGTGTGGGAAATGTTACGATTATGAAGTTGGTTAATTGGTGATTTAATTATATATATTTAGGGTAAACAAAAACCCTATCTAATAAAGAAGATATCAAATCCTTTTGAACAAGGAAAACGTGACCATCAATCGCTTCCGAAAATATAGGAATCCTAAAAGGATCTGGAGTTGTTTGGGGAGCAAGTATTTCGGTTTCCCTTTTTATTATAAATAAGGGACAGGGCATGAGGAATTCTCATGCCGATCTCTCTCTCTCTCTCTCTCTCAAAATATCATAGCCATCGTATACAATCACCACCAGATCGAGCGCAAGCTTACGGAATCACCAGAGCAGCAACTTTGAGGTTTTTTGGAGCTTCTTTGCTCGATTAAGTTCAGAAATTAAGAAGCTCCACAAAACCTCGAATGCAGCTGATCTATACGGTGACATTGACGTACGCAAAAGGATGGATATCAAAGATTAGAAGCCATGCATATTTACAGGCACGCTTCTAATGATTTCTCGATAGGTTCTTTCTTGTTAATGTATCTGCTTCTTGTAATATTTTTTTACCTCTTGAAATGTTTCATTATTTTTCTTTCATTATAAATGCTTTAATTAACGCGACTTTATATGTTTATGCAAATCCTTCCTTGTCATAAATTAATAGCAGAGAATATAACCGGGATGTTATTTTATATTTATGTGTTCATCATACAGTTGATGTTATAAATCGTTTTGGATTTGGTCGACATTATTCTTTTTTGTTTTTATAATCTCATCACGCCAAAGTGGGTCTTTCTTCTTTTGTGTGATACCCGAAGATTAATCTACGTCTGTTTTCTTTTTCTTTTCATCTCGTTCTTTTGTTTTATTAAACTTAATTCATTAGGGTTTGAGTTTTTAATTTGTATTTTGATTGTAGGTTTCATTTTCGGGTGCGATTTGTAAGGATTTTCAGTTTTTTTTGTCAAAATTTCTTTTCATCTTTATCTTTTGTTCATTGACTTTATTAGGGTTTGAGTTTTTTCATGCGTATTTTTGCTGTAATATTTGTATTTCATTCAACTTGCTCAGATGGTCAGATGTACAAATTTTTTGATGTAATGTTTCTTATTTTTTAATGAGCATACACCATGCCCATGATAGAGTTATACTTTGCATATATAGCCAATTAACTCACCTTATAGCCAATTAACTCACCTGAAAAGGAATTCTACTGCAACTAAAATCTGCAAATACTCACTAACTTAAGCGTCATACGTTTTTTACAAGAAACTTTTCGTTCTCTTTATTGGTTGCAAGCAAAGATGTTGTTTGTAACTTTTTGTATGATTACAAGATTACTTGTTGGAGAATTAAAATATCCTGTTAGCCGAGGAGCTCGAGCAAGAGTTTACTAAAAGCTGAAAAACGGAAGACTGGGGCCTTTTTACAAAAAGTATGGGAAATGAGAAACGGAATATCTAGGTCGCACACTTTCTCTCATTTTATGACATTAATAACCACTTATTTTATGATATCAAGAATCATTCACTTTACATTTTATTTTATTGTTGTACAATCAAGCACAAGCATGTATAAAAAATAAATCAAAGATTTTGCTTCCTTTTTTTTCTTTTCATCTTCTATCCAAATCCGAATCCCTCAAACGCAACTTTATTCTTACCATTTAAATATTCCACAAATTCGTATATATGTTATACGGCATTTGAGGTATGCTACTTAGGTTCCATTTTGGTTTATTTTAGTATTATTTTTCTTCTTAAATTGCAGCAACTTTAATCCTTTCAAACCTTCACCGTAACCTACCCCTGATCCCTCCCATTGATCTGGCGTTTAGGTCAAAATACATTATTATTCCGGTGAAAGTTCAAGCCAAACGTCCATGAAGATGAAAAGAGAGAAACTTTATTTAAACTCATGCATTGTATCTCTCAACAAACAAACTTATGGTTTTAATGTAAATTGAGATTTTTATCATAATATATAATTACCATTAAAAGCAAGATGCAATTACAAATTAGAATTAAAATATATAAACAACAACCAAACCACCATGAATTCCCTTCAATCCAAGTTTCATTACAAAATAAAAAATAAATAAAACCTTCACCACTCTATCCCAAACCCTAAAATGCTTTTGTAGAGATAAAACAGAAAGAAAAAAAAAAAAACTCTTACTGACTAATGGATGGTGATTTCAAATATTTGGAGCCTCCAAATTAGGCATGGGCTGATCTGGGCTGCTTGGGGATCTGTCATGCGCGATCCTATGGCATGGTTTACCCAGTGGATCTTGTGGCTGCTATTGCTCCAACCTTCAATCAACGGATGATTTTAATTACCAATTTACAATGGCTTTTTTCTTGTTTTTGTTTCTGTTTTTTGGTCAATTGTGTGAGTATTTTTGTTAACACAAACTAAAATTAACACGGAAGAAGTTGTCACAAACAAATAAATTTACAAAAAAAATGATTGAACACAAATAAATTTCAAGGAGGGCAAAGTTGTCAAATAACACTACGAAAAGGCCAGATGAGATTTGTGGTTAGAAGGATGCTAAAATTTCCCAAAATATTATATATACAAATTCCCTGGGTCGGTCGATGATCTTGGTCTCGGGCTTTCCCTGGTTCCTCTCACCTTTTGTAATTCTCTGCAATTCAAATGGGAAGCGACCGGAAATCCGAGGAGAAGAAGAAGAGTAGGAAAAGGAGCACCTCTTCATCGTCCGAAGGTGCTCAATTCTCTCTTTCCTCTCTCTCTCTCGGCCATGTTGTTTTCCAGTTGAGAAAGCATGGGGCTTTTGATTTTCTCTCTTTCCCCAACATTTTCTCAGCAACCAAACAAGTTTTATTTCTCCAGGGTTTGCTTGAAAGTGTGTGCAATTTGTTCCTCAGAATATATATATTGAATTCTGTGTTTTCTTTTAACAGATGAGGGAAAAGGCAAGAGGCAGAGAACAGTAGAGGATGAGGACAGGAAGAGCAGAAGGAGTGACAAGAAGGACAAGAAAAGGTCGCATAAGAACTCAAAACACCGTTCCGCTAAAGGTATATCGATACGTGTCTGAGTCTCACACTAGTTTAAGATGGATTTTACTTCGTTAAATCGAACTTTGCAATGCTTGTTAAAATTGAACTTTTTAGGATTCGGATATGGCTATGAGTATATTCACTTTGTTTTGACCTCAATCTGCTGTTGTATATAGGCCTAATAGTTAAATTGCGAAAAAGAAAATTATGTTTCAGTTAGCTTAGCAGTCCAATTAGCTTAATGGTATATTGGAATTGTTATGTTTTTACCAGACATGTACGGGCTTACTAGTTGAATAATCATGTAAATTGTGCTACAAGTTGCAGTCGAATTAGAGTAATGGCATTGTTAGTGGTTTATCGGGCACGTTCGGTGTTTGTAGAGTATGGGAAAACGTTGTTTCATCGAGTTGTTTTGACATTGAAAAAGTAAACACAAACCTACGAGATTAAGTACATGAAAGTGCATTATTTGACTAACCATTGTAGCTTTTTTAGCCTATTGAGGATGAGGTTCTTTATGGGAAATTACTTATCACATTGACGTATTTTGCCTCAGAAAAGAAGACAAAGGATAAGCACAAAAGTAAACATCACAAAGGCGATCACCTCTCGGTAAGCTTTCTTATCTCCAATCATGAATAAAAATTTGGTGTTTGAAGTACTCTCATCTGTGAACTATATATAATATGGATTTTATATGTACCTATAAATCTTTACAGAAATAAAAAGACAAAGGGTCAAACTTCTTGCAACAATTCTTTACAAAAAAAAAATGTCAACCTGTCATTACATTTAATGTTATAAGTGCTTGAATATGTTGGCAGAAGTCCTCCATACTTTGAGTAATTCGCCTCCTCTGAGTTACCGAAGAAGCGAGGTAATCACATAATGTTAGGCTAAAGTTGCAGAGATTCTCTAAAGTCGGCAAAAATTTGATTTCTATTATTTAGACCTTTTTGTTATTATTGGTAATCTGTTTTAGCTTCAGATGAAAGAGCATCAAAAGTTTATATTGTTTAATGGAATATACAGAAAATATGGGAACTTAGAGAGCGGCAACGGATAGTTTCCTACTTGTGAAGTTCTAATGTAGAAACCAGAAAACAAGAGATCTAGTTTCAATATGCAGTTTTCGGTATCACTTGTCTTTTCTTGCAAGTTATAGTTCGTCGGAAGTAGTGTCTTTAGTATTGTATGGAATAGTTTTTGATTGCACGCAAGAGTTTGCGGTGCTCGACCTATGGCGCAAGGAATTGTCTGCTTTTTGATATTGATCACTTGATGGTCCTACTTATTATGGTGTTCAGTGTATCCGGTTCTTGAACATTAATTTTCTGATGGTTAGGATATCGTTTTTCTTGCAGAAAATTGACTTCCAGGAGCTGTCCACCGATGACTATTTCTTAAAGAACAATGAGTTCTCTATGTGGCTGAAGAAGAGAAAGATGTGTTCTTCTCCGATCTTTCATCAGAGTCCGCACGCCAACTATTTGCAGACTTTGTGAAAGTTTGGAACAAACAAAAACTTGAATCCAAGTACTACGAGGGGATCGCAAGCGGGCCCCGGTGTGCCCATGCGTGGAAAATTAAAGGGTGAAATGCAAGAGCAGTAGATGATCCGGCTTTACCTGTTTTGTGCTGGTTTTCGGTTAGGTTTTCCGTCTACAGAGGGATGGTTTTGGTGTGACTAAACATCACAAATATATAGCTTAATTTCGTATGTGATTTCTTATTTGTAGCATGGTAAAAGAAAGGGTGTATCAAGATGAAGTAGTTGACACGGCATATGCAGTTTTAATCTTCATTTCCCTACATGGCATTTGTAGATTGAGCTCGAGCTTGTTGCACTAATGAGCCGAGTCCGGCCGTGCTTAGCTCGAGCTCACTCTAGAAGAGCCGAGTTGAACCAATTTCAAGCTCGGGCGAATGTATCCAAGCTTGATCCATTTTGAAAATCAATTTAATTAACAATCAAACAATCAATTCGACCAAAGTTAGAAATTGACGCAATGTTTATAAAGTCTTAAAATTGAGACTTCATGGTCTCTCTTGAAAATCATGTGAAATGTAGTTAGGTCAAATAAATTCGTGTCAAGGGCGGCCGGCCTTAGTTTTAGAGAGTTTTAACGAAATACTCTTGGTACTGTTCATTTTTAACAAAAAATTACATTTTTACCTTTTCCTGAAACTATTCACTACATCTTTATTTGTCATTTTTCATTAAAACTAAAGTTTTTTTTTTTTTTTTTTTAAATTACTTTCCTTAGTTTTAATAGGACCTCTAAATTTTATAGTCTTTGAAAAACAACCTTTTAAGATATTTTGTTACATTTCCATCCTTTGTAATTTCCTTTTTTTTTTTTTTTTTGTGTGGTCAAATGAAAACTTCATTAAAGACCCGAAGATGGGGAGAAAGTACAAACAAAGGCAATGATAGTCCAAAGGCAAAACCCAAAATAAAAAAGAGAGTCCAATTGATGTAAACTAGACAATAGCAGAATATGATCTAGACAATCAAATATCGTTTGACCATTAAAAATTGTCGATGAAGTTGACTTTTCCATCCATTCGTGTGTACATGTTCTTTTATAAAAAAGCCGACGTGGAAAAGAAATTTCCGTCATTTGACAGAACTAACAGTTGTAACACAACGAAATTACAAGGATGAAAATGCAACGGAAAAATCTGCAGGGTCAGTGTCCAAAATAAAAAAACTAGGGGGTCAAAAGTAAAAACCCAAGTAAGTAAACAAGACACAGGTAAACATGACACGCCAGTCCATACGCCGTCGTTTCATCCATCTTCTTCTTTTAAGCACTGAAGAGTGAAGACTCTCCCTTCAAGGAGCCTTCTTCTCTCGCAGGCGGTTCTGAATTTCCGAGTTTGATCCTCCGAGTCAGGTACTCCTCAAAAGACCCGAAAGCTTGCCGTTAGGGTTCTATAGAAACCCAATTTCCTAATTTTCACTAGAAATCGAAAACTTCACTTCTCAAGCAACAATTAATTGTCTTTTTTAATTGAAAATTGATGGGTTAGTTCTGATTTCTCTGTTTCCGCAGGATTTTTTGGGCTGGAAAGCACAATGGGTGATAGCCAGTACTCGTTTTCTCTTACCACTTTCAGGTATTTGACCTGTGGACTCAATTTTGTATTAGAAGTTTGATTGGAATCGTGTTTTTTTTATTGTTTATTTTGGGGCATAATTTTTATGTTTATTTGGGATTCAGTCCTTCTGGGAAGCTTGTTCAGATTGAACATGCGCTGACGGCAGTTGGGTCTGGCCAGACGTCGTTAGGGATTAAAGGTACGCAAACTGTTATGCCTTCTCTAAGTTTTTATTTTCGGATACGTTTGAATTTACACATTCTAGTGTTCGTCTCGAATAAGAAGGTAGACAGATTCAATTGGTCAGGAAAAAAATGAACAATCTGTTCGTTGTTGTTTGAAACTGGTGTGCAAGAGTTAAAGGGTATTACATGTTAACTATATTAGTTCGGTGGTTGCCTCTTGTCCTTGTTGGTAAGAAAGAAAAATTATTTCCTGTTAAGGAATGAGTTTCCAACGCCTCAAATGGAACTGAGTTCTTAGTGATCCACGATAAATGAAATTGGATGGAAGCTGAGTTTAGTTTCTATGGGTAGGGGAAGAAAATGGGTGTAGTTGAAACCAGTGCATTCAGGAGAGAGAAATAAAAGAAGCTAAGAGTTAGACATGGTAGAAATTAGTGCTTAGGTTTTTTAATTTATAGTTTTGTTACTGATGGGAAGGGGCTTTGTCTTTCTGGCCGTTTGTTGCAGCGGGCTAAGTGTCACAAATTTGGGGACAAGGGTTTTTGCAGCTGAAGGTCTTAAATATCTATTTTACTAAAACATAGATAGTTCAATTATATTGCAATTTTTCTTTGGTGGTGTACTCTGTAGTACGAAAAATGAATGATTGAGATTGAAAGTAGAAATTTAAAATGTAACATTTTTTTGGTTCAAATTATTGTGATCACCCTCGTGATATACCAACTATGATAGCAACGTGCCTATCGTATGCAAGATTGGGGATCATGCTTCCGTTGGTAATTTTAATGGACATCGAATGAAAGATCTTACGACAGCATTGGAGTCATTAGTTATATAAAAGGATCATTGTTCTTACTGCTATAGTGCTAAACATAAATACCATCTGTTGCTTAAATGTGTATATCTTTAACTTTCTGAAAAGTTTCCGGATCTTTTTTCATTTTGATTCAGCTTATTGATTTGGTTTTTATGCCAGCTAAGTTTGGAAATCTATCATATAGTTAGTGTTAATGATTTTGTTATTTAGAAAAATCTATCTGGTTGTTGTAGCTGCTAATGGAGTTGTCATAGCAACAGAGAAGAAACTGCCATCTATCTTAGTTGATGAAGCATCTGTGAGTGATTACGCTACTCTCTTTTATAGAATGCAGTTCATCAGTTTTGTACTAGTTCCATGCTGGTGCTGGATTTCCAAACTTTTTGCACTGATGTATAGCTTGTGTATCTCATCAACTATCTTATTTAGAAATTGAGTTTGTTTTCTTTCCACCTCTATGGCATGTTCTCTCAGATAATCACGTAGTATACTTCCGACTTCTTGTAACCTTTCAAGTTTTTGGGTTGCAGGTTCAGAAAATTCAGTTATTGACGCCAAACATTGGAGTTGTTTACAGGTTTGTCTGTGCTATATGCTTGAGTTTTTCAAGTTGAGGTTTCATATTACTAGTTTGATATTACTGTCATGTTGTTGCTGCTATAATGCTTCAATAATCTCTGATCCATGGAAAGTCTTAGCTATGATAAAAATAACTGCAATTTACTGTTCCTTCATGCAGTGGCATGGGTCCAGATTTCAGAGTTCTGGTTCGGAAAAGTAGGAAACAGGCAGAGCAATATCATCAGTTGTATAAAGTATAACTCAAATTCTGTCTTTTTCATCTCTTATTACCTTTATTTTTACCCGTAGTATTGATATTGTTCCTTGAGCATATGCTAAGTATTGGAATTTCAGTTTACATTCCTTAGAAGAATCCATTTGAATCTATATTCTCTTCAATGTGCACCACACCATTGAAGCATTTTTTTTTTGTTTGGTAATTTTATTGTTTTTTGAGCTTCTAAACATAGTATATGAATTTGTTTTGGTCATGGGATGGGGCTTCAAATGGATTGAAGTCTTAGTATTTTGGGACTACGTCTAACTAGTATCTTTTTCTTAAGTGATATCTACCTTCTACCCCAATTTGTGATAATGAGTCTCAACTTGAAACAAGTTCATTTATTACTTTCCTTAGTCACTCAGTCAATTACTGTAATTTGTCCTATTTTGAACGTAACTTACAATGTGATTTGGTGGGTATTTACAGGAACCGATCCCTGTCACACAACTAGTGAGGGAAGTTGCTGCTGTTATGCAGGAGTTCACACAGTCGGGGTAATCATCTTTCTTCTCACAACCTAGTTTACTATCTTAAGATTCTTAACTATGTTCTTGCTCATATTTAATCATCCGTCTTGGTCCAAACTTCGAAGAAATTGAAGGGTTTTAATGCTTGAGTTGCTTATATATTAAAATGCGTTAAGGGAAGTTTAGTATCATTTAATCATTTTAAAATTTTTAGTATTTTAAATGATTTATCGTTGAAAATATGCCTGCGGAACTTAAAATTTGAAAGATTTTCATCTTGATAACTTAAGCTTGAGTATTGTAATTTTATGCTTAGACTTCGTGCACAAGCAAATGTATGTTTTGTGTTTTCAACTTGAGTCTGCCACTAACTTTAGGTCCTGTCCCACCTTAGAAACTCTGATTTGACTTTGTCATCTTTCTAGTGGTGTAAGGCCTTTCGGAGTTTCACTGCTGGTTGCCTGGCTTTGATGACAAAGGTCCACAACTATTTCAGGTATGTGTATTCTGTCCTCTCTTAGTGTAAACGTATGGTGCACAAGTGTGCTTGAGTCTTTGAGTACAAACTATAGAGGTCCAAGGAGAGCAATCCTTTTTTCTTTTGGCGTTCCCTTTTCTTCTTAAAATTAGCATGCTCTTGTATTTCAATATTTCTCTTAGCCATCAGTTTTTATGCTCTTGTGTTTCAATATTTCTCTTAGCCATCAGTTTTTTCTTTCTTGATTTCTCATCTTGTGACATTTGAATGTACTACTCAATCATAATTCCTTTACCAAAATTGTCTGTTTCCAGTACTAAAGTTGCAGTTGAAACATTTTTGCTTTTAAAACATTGCACTTCGACCTCCTCTCATCATGTAAGTGAGATATGGCAACATCATTTGATTTACAACGAAATATGTGAACTTTAAATTTAGGGTAGTATATGTAACATGCGCATTTCCTCCTTTGTATATGAAATGCCCCTTTTATGCTGGCAGGCTATGTCATAGAATGTCTTCAACCTAGCTAAGTAGCAATTAATGTTGCAATCTAGTTGTCTGAAAAAGTCATAATTTAGTTGGCAAAACATACACACGCATACCACAACCTTTTAAAGATTTGGTAGGTATTTATTTTTCCGATATCTATTTTCCATTGAATTTCTGCATGACTGATTTTTGTTATGCTGTAGGTGGACCCATCAGGTTCTTACTTTTCTTGGAAAGCTTCTGCCATGGGGAAAAATGTTTCTAATGCAAAAACATTCCTTGAGAAAAGGCACGTTAGGATTAACAATTATAGAAACTGTCGTCTAATTTATGTTCCTTTTGTCTAAATTTGTAAACTAAAGCAATAACCACACGGTGCTTAATATCTCATAATTGCATTGTACACTTAATTATGAATCAAGTTGGAGACTGAACGAAATTTTGGAACTCAATGGTCATTGATTCGCAAGAGTAGTCTTCGTTCTATTTTATTTATCTCAGTAATTATTGACAGCCTATATTGGATGTCTAACCAGGATATCCTGGCCTTGAGTTTTATGTTTTCTTTGAATTTAGCTTACGATTCATGTGACTATTTCTTGTAGGTACACCGAGGACATGGAACTTGATGATGCTGTCCACACAGCAATATTGACCCTGAAAGAAGGGTATGCACTTTATCCTTCAGTTTTTTATTTTAATTTTAATCTTCCTAAATGAAACAAATTCAGACCTGAATTAATGCATATATCAAGTACAGCTGTATTCTACTATACAAATATAAGTTAGCTCTTTCATGACGTTTCTTTCTGCGTTTGGTTTTAGGTTTGAAGGACAAATCTCTGGGAAAAACATTGAGATTGGCATAATTGGTGCTGACAAAAAATTCAGGCAAGTTTCCGTGTGTTACAAAGTGCCGTTACTTTGCTCATTATTTATATTCTTAGTTTGTTGTAGTTCTTCCTTTCGTTTTTTGCTAAAATATGGCGGATTGAAAAATTAACTTTGAACTTAAGCAAATCTGGGCTGATTTTCACCGGCTTTATTTGAGTAGTAGTTTAGCTTTAGTTTCAGCCAGGACGAAATTTTAATCTGGCTCACTTAGCAACATGCAAGCAGTAGTCCAACCATGACCACAGATATGTAGACTTGCATGAGTTATAACATAAGATGCAGAGTTGTTTTCATGTAAATGCACGATTGTAAACCGCATAACATAAGTTGATGCATTTCTAACCGGCAGGTTTGATTAATATGGAAAACCAAAGAAAAATAAAAGCTAAAGTATATAGTACTAGTTTCCTAGTTTTAATTTTTGTCGCTTCCTTTCTTATTCAACACGAAATACTATAATGTGTAAATTGGTTCACCCTTTAGTTGGGATGCTGCATTTGCATATGAATATTTGTTGTGATTTTGTTGTTGCAGAGTACTTACACCAGCTGAAATAGAAGATTACCTGGCCGAAGTGGAGTAGATTGGGACCAAGAGAAACGGAAAGATCAGAGCAACCAGACTACAGAGTACTCACTGCTTTCGGGAGTTTTGTAGTACCCCCCGCTTTGTTGTTCTAGCAAAACATGCTTTCGGGTTTTCTTTCTTCAACTATTGTGCTTATTTTGTAAAATGCTGTTAAACCTAATCGTTACTCGCTTCTAACGATGGTACATGCTTGTGGCTCTGGCTTTTTCCTCAATAACTGCAAGCTCCAGTATGCATTAGCTTCACTTCTTTGATAAGCTCACTTATCTGACAAATTCGCCAATCCCTTTCAATTTTTGCAATTTCCAGAGACGTAATTTTGAATTGCAGTTCGGATCATGTCAACTTCAGGGTACAAAACTATTCGCATACGAATTAGGTCCACAAATTAGTATTTCAACTTCTGTTCCCATAAAATTAATTGAGATTTTAGATAAGAGTACAGAGATGGTACAAAAGAATTCAAGTCCCAATACATGTTGGAAGAATTGGGATTTCAAACCTATCTATTGCTTGGTGCCGAAGTAACGATGCTCTCTTTAATCAGTACCGTGTTATCGAGGTTCTTATTTAGCTTCCTCACCAATAGTCAGAACAAGAACACTTGCCGTAGCTGAAATGGTGAAACCGGTAAGGATCTCTCAATATGATTTTCTGCCCGACTACTGCACTAACATGCTTGTAGACAGAATGGCAATCGCCACACACACGAAGGTTCTTGAAAACCTTAACTGGTGAACCTTCTGGAGTATTGATCAATGCGAAAGCAAGGGCGATTCTCTCACTGTGGTTCCAAAGATTTTGTTCCTTCTGTTCTTCGTCTGTATCCTGCAGTGCGTAGCTGGTATCCGGAACATAACCTGCTTCTCTAATCATCTTCATGAGCTCTCCCAACTTGGCATAAATTTGCTCTGTCTGTGGATGGGACTGCTCTCCCATCCCAAATTTACTCACCTCGGTTTTCAACTTGACCCAACTGCACGCAGGCTTCTTCGTTATGTTTCTCGATCCCATCTGCCTCCTTACGTTCTCTACTTCCTCCCATCTACCAGTAGTTGCACATACATTTGAGAAAAGAACATAAGCTGAATCGTCCGATGGATCTAGCTCTAGGAGATGTTCTGCAGCTTTCCTCGCTAACTCCACATTACGATGGATTTTACATGCAGCCAGCAAGCTCCGCCACACAAGGTCATTTGGCGGGACAACCATTCCTTTAATGAAATTTTCAGCTTCAGCAAGCCTTCCAGATCGTCCAAGAAGATCAATCATGCACACACAATGCTCTATTCCTGGTGGTACGCCAAACTCTGTGGTCATTGAATTGTAGTACGCAAGACCATCATCCACCAGACCCCCATGACTGCAAGCAGACAGAAGTGAAACAAAGGTAACATGATCTGGTTTCACGCCAAGATTTAGCATTTCATGAAAAGCTTCCCTAGCCTTTGGGAAACACCCATGTTTGGCATAAGACGATATCAAAATGTTCCATGATAATCGTGACCTGCTGGTCGGCAAGGAAGTAATTTCAAAACATCTTTCATATTCCCGCATTTTCCATACATATCCATGGCAGCATTTGTAACGTAATCGTCTGAGTCAAAACCAAGCTTAACCACCAAGGCATGAAGTTGTTCGCCTTCCTCCAACATAGCCAGGTCTGCACTAACAGAAAGTGCCACAGAAAGGCTGAACTGATCTAAGTCCACTCCAGCTTTTCTCATCATCACTACAAGTTTCAAAGCTTCCTCTAAGCCATGATTAGCATTTGCAGATATGAGTGCATTCCATGCGATAGAGTTCTTGAAAGCTAATCCATTGAATATGGAATTACTTGAATTTAAATCACCACACTTAGCATACATTGTTATGAGCGTACTCTGCACATGCTTGTCCGAATCAAATCCTGTTAGAACTATATGCGCATGGATGGGCATTCCATGTTTGAGAAGATCGCCAGGAGTCAGAAAAGCACCAAGGACATTGATTATTGTAATGTAGTTTGCTGGAGTTCCTTCTTCTCTCATGAACTTGAAAGCTTTTATTGCCTCATTTGGTTCTTTGCTCTCAGCGTAACCACCTATGAGGGCATTCCAAGTAACTTGATCTCGGTTGGGCATTATTTGCAGCACCTTTTCTGCTTCAACCATCATACCAAACTTGCCGTACATTGTAACCAGTGCATTGCCAATTATCAGATTGTCTTGTAGGCCTGCAAAGACTGCAAGAGCATGAAGAATCTTGCCTTCAATGAGAAATTCAGGGTTCGGACAAGCAGATAGTGCACTTGTTAGAGTCACATAATTTACTGGTTTTCTCATCCGAAGCATTTCAGAGAAAAGTTCCAAGGCATTTTGGTACTCATCATTCTGCACATAGCATGCTAACATCGAGTTCCATGAGATTATATCCTTCTCTATCATTCTTTGGAAAACTAACTCAGCATCTTTGGACCTTCCAGCCTCCGAATACATACTTAAAAGAGTATTGCAAACACAGACATTTGACTCCAACCCTAGTTTTACAACTAAGCCATGAATTCCACTGCCCCACTTCAGTTTCTCTGAGGAACCAGAGACTGTCAACAATGTCGAAAGCGTTGTGGAATTCACCTCTTTATTAACACTCCGCATCCAGTGAAAGTGCCTTAATGATTCTTCGCAAAGCCCATTTTGTGCATCTGCAGAAATAATCGAATTCCATGAGATTATATCACGCTCATCCATCTGATCAAAGACGTAGCAGGCCGCTTCTACATTTCCGCAGCTACCATACATGGATATGAGAGAGTTTGCTACAGAAACACTAGTCTCTAGTCCGAGTTTCACAACATGTCCAAGAACTTGATGACCTAATAGTTCATTCCCTAGCATCCCACAAGTACTAATGACTATAGCAAATGTGTTATCATTGCAACACACTCCTTCATATATCATACGCTTATATATGTTTATAACTTCTTCCGAATCTCCATTAGTTGAACGGCCAACAATCAAAGAAGTCCAAGTAACCACATTCTTCTCCGGCATCTCCTCAAAAATCTTTTGAGCAGAAGACACAAAACCATAGGTGCCATAGAAGTGCAAAAGCGAAGTCCCAACAAAGACATCACAAAACAAACCAATTTTAACCACAAAACCATGGACCTGCAACCCTTCACTAAACCTACAAGCAGACTTATCACACGCAGTTATCAAACTAGCAATGACAAACCCGCTTGGCTTAACACCGCAGCCAATCATTTCGCAGAAGAATCCAATCGATTCGGAATACAACCCCACTCGTACATAACTCGATATCATCGTGTTCCAAGAAGCTTCATTTCTCTCAGGAATATTATCAAACACATACCTTGCATAACCAATACGACCAAACTTCGAATACATATTCACCAAAGTATTAAAACTGAACACACCAAGAGGCACAAAACCCTTCACGCACAATCCATGTAGCGCTCTTCCATTGATGTCTCTGGTGATCTCTGAGAAGCCCTTTTGAGAAAAGCAGTGAGACTTCGGGGTTGCGGGTGGTTTGAAAGGTGGAGATACTGAATGCCGCCATAGCTTGTGGGTTCTTCTGGGCATGGTGGGAGAGAGATGGGTTTTGGGTTTAGGTAGCTTCTGCGTGTAACAATGGCGGAATAGGTGGGTGGAAGTGGAAGAAGCACAAGTTTCAGAGCTGAGAGTTTTCTGCAGCGAATAGCCAGCTCTGCTTCTTTTGCTTCTTCAGTTCTTCCACTGAGCATACAAATTCTTCAATAATTTCTGGGTTAAGGTAATTTCAAGGTTTGACTATTGTAATTATTGGGCCTTAGGGTGAAATTGGTTAAGCCCAATGATGGATTTTGGCCCAGCTTTTATCTAGCCCAATGATGGATTTTGGCCCAGTTTTTGTCCAGCCCAATCTTACTCTTTCTCAAATTTTACTTTTTGTAACAAGCATCTTTCTTCGGGTGGTTTTATTGCCAATTTGCCATCCCTTGACACAAATCTATTGACTGACAACAAAAATAAAAACACAAAAATAGGTCTATACATAACACTACTCTTGTGCGTATTGTTAAGTATTGATTACTGAAGCTCGATAAGAATTTCTAAACTTTGCATAAATCAATGGACTATTTTGCAAATTAATGTTATTACATATTACTAAATCGATACACAAGCTTTTAATCGATCACTACAAATTGCTAAAAAGTTTAATTGTATTCTAACATATTCAATTTTATTTTGTTTAGTTGTTAATTTGTTTATTTTATTTGATACAAAAATAATAAATAATAAGTGTGTAAAAATTACTTTTTTATTTATTTTTTGGAAACAAAAAAAAATCACTTCTTTTTGAATTTGAAAGATAAAAATAGAAAGTAAATTAAGGCTAAATGAATAAATTATCAGGGGTAAAATTGTAAGTAGACATAATATAATCTCCATGTTATTTGTCGGCTTAAACCCTCACGCACCAGAGGCAGAGACTGACGCAAGAAAAACGAAAAACCCTAACGGCCGAGTCCCGTAGACTTCAACCTCTCGCGCCATACACCTACAGCTTCAGCTGACATTAATACGCTGCTGTTTCTGCTTCGAAGTACAAATCCGGCACCGAGACAGCATGGCGGCTACCGACGAAGAGAAGGAGGCGGCGACAACGACGGCGACGACGACGACGTTTAAGAATTTGGGGATATGCGACGAATTGGTGGATGCTTGTGAGAAATTGGGCTGGACAATCCCTACCCCAATTCAAGTCGAATCCATGCCTGCCGCCCTCGAAGGTCCGGTCGCTCTCTCATTGCATTTGCTTCAGTTTTTCTATCAATAAAATTTGAGCTTGCTTTGCATTTACAGATAGATTTTATATATATTTGGCTACTGATTGTATATATGATTTTTTGGGTATAAAGGAAAGGACTTGATCGCACTTGCACAAACGGGTTCGGGTAAAACCGGTGCATTCGCGCTTCCTATACTGCAAGAACTAATAAAGACTCCACAATCCTTTTTCGCTTGCGTTCTGTCTCCAACGAGGTCAGTTAAGCGACTTGAAGTATATGTTTATAGGAAGATAAATGTCTCAAAAAACAAAATTTGTTGTTGTTTTGTATTGTTGAAATTCATTTGGGTGTGCTGCAGAGAGCTTGCAATTCAGATCGCCGAGCAGTTTGAAGCTTTGGGGTCCGAGATTGGCGTCAAGTGTGCAGTGGTGAGCAATTGATGTTTTTAGTTTACTAGCTTGGCATAGTGCATGTTATGCATTGTATGAGCTTTGTTCTTTTGTGTATGTAGTGTCGTGGTAATTTGATGAAAATGTAAATTGTTACAGTTTTTAAAAGGTGAAAACTAATGAAAATATACCAGTAGCTTCTTTTGTTGTTTGTTACAGTTTTGTTTCATATTTAGGACGAATGTTTTTGAACAATTTATAGTGTCAATGTGTTGGTGCTTTATGTAGGCCTGTAAAGTACAGAGACGTTATCTTTTCTAATGCTCTGGAAGCTAACAACCTCTGAAGTTGTTAATTGAAGCTTTTTATTGATTTAACTATTCTAAACATTTTCAATGCTACTTAGTGCTTTACCTAATTGTTTTAGCTTGTTGGAGGAGTGGACATGGTGCAACAATCTATCAATCTTGCAAAGCGGCCACATGTTGTTGTAAGTTGTTATTTTACTTAACCGATAGCTTATGTAACAATTTTGTAGAAATGCCTTTGGGTTTCATGTCAACTTTTTCTAAAAGAATAGGTATTCTCTTGCAGGTTGCAACACCTGGACGCCTCATGGATCATCTATCCAACACAAAAGGATTTTCTCTTCGCACGTTGAAATTTTTGGTAGGAATTATTTTTGTTATGTCATCTGTTCAGTTGTTTCTTTGAATAACAACTTAGAAATGGGTTAGAGTGGTTTGGGCATATAAAATGTAGACCACTAGATGTAGTTGTTGGCAGAGGCAAGACTAGTAAAAGTAAGAACAAAAAGATCAAGAGGTCAGCCAAGACGAACATGGGATTACATAATGAAAAGATCATTGAAAAAATGATTTAGATTTAATAAGAAACATGAAATATATTTTGTTTTGGTCTATCATTTGTTTTTAGTTAGTTAAATTTGTTAAACATAGAACAACGTTTGCCGTCATACATTTTTTGAGAATATTTCTTGCATCTTCTTTCCCATCCATTAGACTAGCAACATTATCTTATACGATCATCTAGAACAATTTGTACTTGTGTGTGATATAACCTCAACTGTCCCATGACTGAGACTTGGTTAGAAATACTCTGAGTCTCTTATATCCAATGGAGCAGGTTTTAGATGAGGCTGACAGGTTGCTTAATGAGGACTTTGAAAAGTCAATTGATGAAATTCTGAATGAAATCCCTCGTGATCGGAGGACATACTTATTCTCTGCTACTATGACTAAAAAGGTACATGTCTAACTAATTTAAAGCATCTATGGAAGTGTTTGTATTGCTGCAATTGTTTTAGTTTTGTGTCATGACTTCTCTGCACGTCAAGTACCATAAATCAATTTTTTAGTTGGACTTATGTCACCAGCAAATAAAAGGAATATATGTAATTTCACTACTTTATTGGAAAGATAAAAAACAAAAGGAATGTTAAGAAGCCTGCAAATGAAGAAAAATTCTTTTATGCTGCTGTTACAGTTATATGAGGTTGCATTTTGTACTTCAAGTGTTCTTGTACTTCCTTCATGCTTCTTAGCAGAGACGATCGGTGCTTCTCATAATTTATATAGAGTACAGATTATGGAAGCAGATTCCTAATGCTTGTAATATTAGGGCTCGTTTGGCAAGTGCTTTTAAACGACTGAAATCGCTTTTAGATAAAATATTTTTGGAACCAAACCTTAGTAAAAATGCAAGTTAATTCTGCAAAAGCCCTTGAAGTGCTGCCAGCAAGAAGCTCATAACTGCTGCTTTTAGCAGAAAGCACTTTCAGTCATTTAAAAGTACTTGCCAAACGAGCCTTTAGGTTTTTGGGTTGAGCTGGCCTTAGTTTAGTAGTTAACAATGTATCTAGTTTCAGTCCTTGAAAGGCACCAATTAGATTGTGCTGGTGTTGCATTGGAGTGCAACACATAGGAAACAGATGAGTTGTATATGACGGAGGCTTGCCTTCTGAACCTTATATATTCCAAAAGTTATTCATCAGCTAATAGAATTGTGCTTGTAACATTGCAGGTTCGGAAGCTGCAAAGGGCTTGCCTAAGGAACCCTGTGAAGGTATGATGAAAGTGTTTGCTGGACCATGTTCATTCTGCACAATTCATTTTTTTCTTCCAGTATTAAAACAACTGCATTTCTTGACTTATCTCAGATTGAAGTAGCGTCTAAGTATTCGACGGTTGACACGCTAAAGCAGCAGTATCGTTTTCTGCCAGCCAAGTACAAGGTTTTCGCTGTCTTGCTATTTTTCTCCTCATATGATTTTTAATCCAGTGTTATTCGTCTACTCAGTTAGATAATCAGGACATGTCATGTTGCTCATGAGTCATATACAGATAATATTATGGCACGGACTGCTGCTAATAGTTTCCAATAAAAGTACATATGTGAATTATCACGAAGATATTTTGGTCAACATTTTGATTAGGAAAGAAGATCCTTCTATTATAGTTGTCATTCAGCAGTTTGGGAAAGCATTTTTTTAATTGCTTTGAGCTTTTATTTCCTGGTTGTTTGTGAAGCCAGATCCAGTAACTTGTGATTTCTCTTGTGCAACTGCAAATTAGTTTCTTTATAAATAGAAAAGAAATACAATGCCTGATGTTATGCCTTTTTCTCTTAAAACATTGATCTGTATTAGTATATAGGGTTATAGATAATAAAGAAATGTCAAGACCAGTAGGTTTAACTTGGGCTATAATAGCTTCTGAATTGGTTAATATATCTGGGGGACATCCTGGAGTGAAGGTATGATTTGAAGCATGTGTGCCTGGGGAGCGGAAAGGCATGCATGACAATATTATAATTATAGATGAATTGTTGGATTCGTTGGTGAATTATGAAATACCATAATACATGGTATGCACCATAAATGAGGCACATCAAATATTTGGTGCAAGATCCGGACACAGTTTGAAGATGTAATCATGACATGCATTCGTTCATTCACGAAGTTCCTAGCATTTTATGCCTTTGTTTTTGTTAATGTCTGTCTCTCTTGCTTATAAATTCACAGTTATTGTGATCACAGGATTGCTATCTTGTATATATTCTGACAGAGAAGTCTCAGTGTACAACTATGGTATTCACCCGCACATGCGATGCAACACAAGTTTTGGCTTTGATGCTTCGAAATCTTGGCATAAGGGCCATCCCAATTAGTGGTCACATGAGCCAGGTATATAACATCAAATTAAGTACTCTTGAATTTACTAATTTCATTTGAAGCACATTGTTTGGCTTATATTTCAAGGTTTTCTCTAACCTTGTTCATGTATTATTTCTGGCAGTCAAAAAGGCTTGGAGCCTTAAATATGTTCAAGGCTGGAGAATGTAATGTACTTATCTGCACTGATGTGGCTAGTAGAGGATTGGATATTCCATCAGTGGATATGGTTATTAATTATGACATTCCCACAAATTCTAAGGTTAGGCTTGCTATTTACTATTTGGGTCTTACAATATTTGTTGCATTTTTGTTCCATCTAAAACCCAATATTGTTATGGACTGCATTGCACAGTTTTTACCAGTACGACCCCGAAATGTTTGTCATAAAGTTAATTAGTGGTAGTGGACGACAATTAGTACGTGAAGACTTCATTACTAGTCAGTGATACAGAATGGCTTCCCTTGCCTCCCCTGCGTCCCTCGTCTCTTTCTATATAATACTTGTAATGCTTTGCAGAAAGCATGCTTGCTTAACCTGTAAGCGTACCTACTCAAGGAATAAAAAGATAAAAAGAGGAAGAAGAAAAATGATATATTTTAGTTCTGTTTAGGGGATATATTATTTGAAGAACTGTGCTATTCTTTTTTTCTTTTTTTATGCCATTGTTTGCTAACTATTATGAATCACAGGATTACATCCATAGAGTTGGAAGGACTGCTCGTGCTGGACGATCTGGAGTTGCAATCTCTCTAGTGAACCAGTATGAGTTGGAGTGGTATATACAGATAGAGAAGCTTATCGGTAAGCTATAGTTTCCCATGCTTGTCTGGTGGGATATCGAAACGAGTGTTTTTTACGCTTACAATTGGTTACTGTTCAGGCAAAAAGTTACCCGAATTTTCTGCTCAAGAAGAGGAAGTCTTGCTACTGTTGGAACGTGTCGGACAGGCCAAAAGACTAGCCCAGATGGTACTGTTCTTCCCAAGTTGATGTTTTTGATTTTTGTTTACATATCAATCTCAAGGATTTTGTTTCATTTACGGGGTATGTATCCCATTGAATAGATATAGTGCTCAACGTGTTCTACATTTGACATCTCCAGAAAATTAAAGAGAGCGGAGGCAAGAAGAGGAAGGGGGGAAACAATGGTGAGGAGGAGGATATTGACAAGTACTTAGGTCACAAAGGAGGAGGAAAGTCCGGAGGAAAGTCGAAGAAGTTCAAAAAATCTAGAGATTGATTCCCCTCCAATGCCAAGTTTTGTTCTCGAGAGAATTTTTTGCTTTTCGGTAACTATGTACCTCGATTCAACAAGGTGCCACCGAATACTTGCTTACCTTCTGTTGTTTGACGAAGGCAACAAGTAACTAGAGGACCGGCAATGAAATTTTTAATCTTTTTATGTAACATATCATGCTCAACATTTTCTTGACTGAGGGATGATGTTGAACATTTGTCCCACAATCTTTTTGGAAGTTTGATAAACATTGTTGATTTAGGTTTTCAGTTATTTAATATCATCATTTTCTATCATTTCTCTTATTTGGAATCCAAATTTCCAGTTGCAATACTACGGAGTATTGAAAAGATAGGGACAAACAATGTGGTGAGGTCCTAAGTTCTTGTCATGATAATGGACAAAATGATTCGAACTTGAGACCTTCTACGTCATAAAAAGAAAGTTACTGAAACAACAATTTCTGGGTTCCTATACCGCCTGGGAGCTACGACTGCAACGACTCCGTGGTTGATGTCTTATTAAGCACTTCCCATCGACTACACTTGTTGATTGATTAGGAAGAAGAAATCGAGCTAAATATGGTCAAAAATATAATTTAGCCAAAAGAAAAGTCATTGCACACTAAAGTTATCATGCTACACTCTAGGAATAAAACATATGATTTGATTATTTTTGTTACGTCTAATTCACGTCTAATTCAACTCTTTGAACAAGGGGGGGGGCGAGAGAGAGAGAGAGAGAGTAATTTCATTTGCTACTTCTAACGGAGTAAATATGCCCGTACAGACGTCTCAATAGAAGCCCTAAACAAATTCAAAAATCTGCCAGTGAAAAGTTCGACTACAAAAATTGTGTCACAATTTGTTTCCTCCGATCCTGGCTTCCATTCTTCGAGCAGAATGATCGATTTCTGCATATGACAGCAAGACGTGCCAAAACACTCCCTCTCCATCTCAAAAGGGTAAAAGTCCTAGCTCCCCAAATGTCATTTGCTTTATAGTCCACCGCGTCTGATGGGAGGGAGCAAAAAATCTATAATCCCAAATCCGATGGCCGGTATCCATCAACGTCTTTCAATACCAAAACTTGTGGCTCCAGCTCTCAGAGCTTACCCAATGTCGGTATATTCTGGCAATTGTTCATCATCGAGGCCTCCAATCAAGCCAGGAACGTAATCATGTGGCAGAACTCCAAAGGTTTCCATTTCCAGCAAAGACTCGTCAAGGCAAGAAAAGGAATTGCTTTCCAAATCATAAATTCCAGCATCCTCATCGATGGGGGCGTTCAGGTCAAACCTCGGATTTGGATTCAGGGGTGCAGCCATTGGGAAAGGTGGGAGTACCTGCTCGGAAACGAAGTTACGCATCTCACCATGCTCCACTGAACTTTTTCTGATCTTCGATTTGGAAGGTCTAACGGAATCGGAGAAGACAAGTTTGTGCTTTCCCGTGGTCGGTAACTTTGACATTGACCGAGACCTGATATCATTTGTCGGGAATACCGATGAGGCCCATCCCATGGCATCTTCATTGCAAGTTCTTGTTGCGGTCCTGAAAAGAGACATGACATTTATTAGCAACCTCCCAAAACCCAGAACTCCCCACACTTACGTAATTTTGACATCAGATACACATTTATTTTGCATTCAGCAATCGTTTTGGAATCATGTTGCAAGAGACCTTACCTGAAACGGTTCTCAGCCAAATTTACATTGCTTGATTTCCTAAGATGATGATCTTCAGTAGCTTTATTTAGCCATGGAAAATGGTCAGAATCAGATATTGATAAATTTAAAACAGATGGCAATTCATCCATTGTGTCATCTTTTGCTCCCTGAAATTCCAGAGTTATATCCAACCGTTCTGATTCAATTGAAGAATCTTTCCCCAGGTTTGGACGAAAGACTGTGTCATTGTCACGCCTGCTGCTGGCATCATTAAGTGCAGCTGGTACCAACTTGGTACCCTGTCTGTTGCTGGCATCATTCAGTGCAGCCGCTACCAACTTGGTACCGTGTCCGAAATTGGTCAATTTCATTCTTTCTGTACGTTCCATCATGGGAGTTTGAGACTTTTGGTTGGAAGGGCTGAAAATGCTTCCCCCAAAATATAAACCATTCTGGGAAGATGGGAGATTTTTTCGGCGGTCTTTGTGGGATGTCACCTTCCAGATAGCTGAAAGCAAGGCAGTGAAGTGTTTCTGAATGAGGAACTCTGTATTGGGCTGGTCAGCGGCAACGTTTAATAACATTCGAATATTATCCTGGCACATAAGAAAGATAATTAGATGATTACTGGTTTTTCCTTGCGCAATGCTTTAGTAAATGATAACCGTACCAATTTTAATGCACAATAGTTCACTAAGTCCAGTGATATAAGTGATTATGAGGTCGACAAAACATATGCAGTTCAGTATATATAAAAAAGTAAAATAAAAACCATTTGTACCTCTGTCACTTTTAGAAGAGCCTTTCCAGATCCTATATTGTTAACTTTTTCATAGTTAGGATTGTCCGGTGTAGACAAAACATATCTTTGGATGAGTTCCCTAAATCTCTCACAGCAATGGATGGGATGGCGATATCTTCCCCTATAAAACCCACCAGCGGTCATTCCATAAAGCACGTCACTAACCAAGCTCCAATGAGGACCATACTCATGTACAACAGCACATAACATAGCATCCTCCTGTGACAACCAAAAATCTGGTGATGGAATACAGTCTCTAGACCAAATGTTCCCCTTCTTTAGCTTCTCTGGTTTAATTAGTAGAATTCGCTTTACAGGCATGGAAGTGATAGAAATTTTCCCTCCCATTTTGCTTCTGCTAGCTGGCTTATGATCAAACTCAACCATACTCTCACATGGTTTTGACTCTGTAACTTCATCATGATCCATAGTAGTGAGGTTAGTATCAAGCTCCGTAGGACATATTTCAAGAGTAGACTTCTTGAGCTTCTTAGACTTCTTCTTTGAACTCTTCTCTTCGCCGACTGGTATGACTTCAGCTTTCTTACGTTTTCTCTGCACGCTTGAACGTGGTGATTCCGTATCGGAATAGGTAACCATCTCATGAGAGAGAGAGTCTTCATCTATGGACATAGGTTCGGCTTGTAGCTCTCCTTTCAAAGGTTTCAGTTCAGAAGCTAGAGACCTGTTTCTTCAGAGATTTAAATTTGGCTTTCTTCGATTTCTTCTTAGTCTTTGGTTTAGGATCAATTGGCATCTCATTCCTGGAATATTATACAACTAATTAATTAGAGAAGCTTCAACTTAAAAAGAAAAAGGTTTCAATAGCTACATTCAGAGGTTCCCAAATTTAATATGGTATTTCAGAGCCAAAGTGCTCTTATTTCTTCAGTTGACAGTTTGGATATTCGTAAAACTTGAATATCTTAATTGCTATTCTAGACACCAGTACAGATGCTTGTGTTGTGTGTATGTATGTGCAGGAGGGGATCTTGTAACATATACATATTGGGTGCCAGCTACAGGACTTTTTTCTGAGAAAGGGGGATGGGGGAGGGAGAGAGAAAAACATCAATTCATTTTTTCTCAACCTATTGCACCTGATACGATTCTTTTTACTATATCTGAATGAGTTGATGGGAAAAGAGAATTAATTTGAACCAACTACTATCAGGAAAAATATTGAGTCCGTCAGCTTACTTCATAGAATCACCATTTTCCTCTGCTTCATCTTCCTTCAGTTTAGCTTCGTATTCCAGTTCCTCTAACTGAAAAAAGTTTGCACATTAATTATTACATAGACACTACAATATGCAGCACAAAAACTATCCCACTGACCTGAATTTGAGCTAAAGCCTCAACCTGCTGCCGATATGCCTCAGTTGCAAAATCAGCATCCCATGCTAAGTACAAAATACACGAGTTTAGTCTAAAGTTGCAACACGCATACATGGCAATATAACATATTAGTAGTTTGAATTTCTCAAACTACGTCAATGACCACCATGTCCCAAATAATTGCAGAAATTGATTTGCAGATACCAGATACCATATCATGACAATATGTAATACAGTTAAGGGACAAATTGAAAAACAAGAGCCATGTAGGCAAAAAGATGATGTCAGGTGGAAACAATTTTATTGTAAGAGACGGGAGAAATCATTATAGCTTAAAGAAAATAAAAACTCTTTCATGTTCCAACTCAGTTTGATGTCTAACGCAAACTTAATTTGGCAAATTGAGGTAAGATGTGGAGTGAAGGTCACACGATTTTATCATGAAGTAACACACATGACAAACCATAGAGTTGGATATATTTAAGGTTACGATATGCCTCAAGGTAACTTAACAAACAATGCAAAGAATACAAGGGTACGTACTTTCATATACAAGAGGTTCCTCATCTTCATCAATCTCAGCTTCCATTTCCTCCTTGTATTTTTCAATGCGGTCCAGTTCCCATTCTGTCTCCTCAAACCTAGCCTGAGATTCCACTGCTTTCTTGTCTATAATTGGGTCCCACAATTCTAGAAAGCGAATTGCATACCTATCTATCGGACGTAATTGATTGCCAAATGATGAGATTTCTTGTCCTGCAGCTGCAGCAGCCGCAGCCATCTGTTTGACATCAGCCATCATGTCCACATCATCTTCTCTACAAGCAACAGTATGAGCTCTTCCTTCATTAGGATCACCCCCATTTTCTTTGCTTGAAGACGCCACGCATCCACCCCGATCTGCAGGTTCATCAATCTTCACATCGTCCTCATTTACTAATTCATCATCTTCCAATCTCACAATGGCTTCTTCTGTAAATTCTTGGTTGTCCACAGCTTCTTCCTGCTCAACTTTCTTTAATGCCATGTAATCAGCTTCATCTTCTGCATGCTTTAGAGCAGCTTCAAGATCAGCATTAGACAGAGAAACCTCAGTTGCGTTGTGATTTTTCTCCTTTTGCATATTCTTCACGGGAAGTGCCCTAAGACCAGAGAAAAGCTCCACAGGGTCAAGCTTTTTGAAGAATTCAGTGTTGTAGCCCCCACTCTGTATAACTAGATCATCAAGTGCACGCTTCTGATTTGCCTTCTTCAGGATATTTTCTTCAATGGTACTCTGACTGATCAACCGATAAATATTTACTTCACGTGTCTGTCCAATACGGTGGCATCGATCTTGAGCTTGTTGGTCCATAGCAGGATTCCAGTCACTATCATAAAAGATAACAGTGTCTGCCCCAACTAGGTTAATACCCACACCCCCACTACGGGTTGACAATATGAAAAGAAAAATTTTTGGATTCGTGTTAAACCGCTGCATTAAAGTCTGCCTCTCCTCTGGCGGAGTGGATCCATCTAAACGCATATATGTGTAACCATACAGATTGATGAAAGCCTCCAAGGTATCAAGCATCTTGGTCATCTGAGTGAATATTAGTGCTCTGTGACCTTCTGACTTTAGTTTTCTAAGTAAAACTGCAAGCTCTTGCAATTTACCACAGTCAAATTGTATAAGTCGCCTGTCAGGAAAATATACTTGCCTTCGAACAATTGCAGGTCTGAACGGTGATAAAAGTGGTGACAAGTATTCAGAGCATTTCTGCTTATAAGCTGGATGCAGAAACACAGAACTTACAGACTTATTGCACCAGCATACAGGTGGTGGCGCTCGTGCGGCGGGGATTGCAAACAAGAAGCTTTCAACCAGGTCAATCGTTTCCTGGAAGCGCTCCACTGGTGAAAGGACTATATCAGCAAGCTTTGAGGAGTGCATGTAGGATATAGGATTAGCCTTGTGACGATGAATATCAAAAACAGGATGTCTTACTGTAACAAGTTCCCTTAGGCTTGTTGAGTATATGGGTTTCCTGTTGCACCTCAAGGAATTCCACCATGCAATAGCTGCAGCATGTTCCTTTGCTTGTCTTAGTCTCTCCTCCATAATTGCCTTATGAATGTCTTCAAAAATATTGGTACCATGCAACTTCTTGCGATGTTTAAGTCCACCAATATCTTCAAGATTAATCAGTTCTACACGCTCCTTGATTGAATTTGATGGCGTAGCAAGAGCTTTAACTTCATCACTCTCCCAAGAATTCATTGTAAAATCTAAATGAGTAAGTAAAAACCCTAAACCCTTAAGGTCTACTGCAGAAAAGGGTCCAGGTAAAAGAATTGAACATACTGAAGAACTCAATTGTGTGTAAATACCCCCCATATCATAGGAACTGACAATTGGACGACCTTCAAATAAGTCGGGATGATTGCATACTTTACGAAGTTGCATTATAATACTTATCATTCCAAAAAAATTTGCACTTGCAAGAGTTGCTTGTGTTTCGGAGCTAGCAATGAAGTCTTCATACAAGTTACGCTGCCTCTTGGAGAGTCTACAGTATATGACATGCTCATGTTTCATAGGAAGCTGCTTCTCCACATCTCGTTTTAAACGACGGAGAATGAATGGACGAAGAACATTATGCAGACGATCAAGAACTTCTTTATTTACTCTTTCTTGCCCCTCAACCATCCCTGATATTGGATTAGAGAACCAATCCTTGAATTCCTGATGAGACTGAAATACATGGGGCATCAAGAAATGCATTAGAGACCAAAGTTCCATGAGATCATTTTGTAGAGGAGTACCAGTTAACAAAATGCGCCGTTTGGAATTGAAGTTCAAAAGAGTCTGCCACCTCTGAGACTTCCAATTTTTAATCAGATGGGCTTCATCTAAAATCAAGTACTTCCACTTCTTACGCTTGAAAACTTTTGAATCTTGAATAACCAGTCTGTATGTTGTTATGCATATATGAAATGAGTTTGGTTTCAACCAGCCTTGCCTTTTCAACTTGCGCTCTTTAGCACTTCCAAAATAAGTTAGGATTTTGAAAGCTGGACACCATTTAAGAAACTCAGTCTCCCAATTAAGCATTACACTAGTTGGGACCACAATAAGATGAGGACCCCATATTCCCTTTTCACATGCTAGGTGTGCAAGCAAAGCAATTGTCATGATTGTCTTCCCAAGCCCCATCTCGTCGGCTAGAATCCCATTCAGTCTTTTCTCATACATCGTTACAAGCCAATCCAAGCCAATATGCTGATACTCACGTAGAGGGAACTTAAGAAGAAAGGGGAACTTTGTGCGGACATTGGTTGTGGAGAAGGTGTTTCCAGTTGGCTGTGCAGATCTAGCGGCAGCAGCCGCATCCTCAAGTCTGTTTTCACTGTCTTTTCCCCCTTCTGAAATCTTAGTTATACTTTCACTGTGTTCTTCAGTAGGAGAATCAAGAGCTGGCTGGTGTTCACCAGAGTCAACATCTTCATCCATATAATCATCTTGCTTTGGTTCAACATCTTCAAGAGATGAAGAATCCACAAAATCCTCTGATAAAGCAGAGCCATATTCAGATTCACCATCTGCAACTTCATCACTGTTTAAATCCTGAAAACAGGTTGATAATAGAACAAAAATCATATATGATGTGAATCACTCAACCTACAAGCCGAAGTATACAATAAAGCATACCTTTTTATACCTTGCAAGCAGTTCCTGTAAAGGAACTTCACTCTCCTTCTGCAGTAAGGCAATCTGAAAGATGGCAAAAAACCATTCAAACAATCAACAACTTAGGCCAAACCATTTAGTGTTTCTACCAATATGCCTAAAGTATAAGGGTACACATGAAAGGTACATAGACTAGCTCCTAACCTCATCCATGCGGTCATTGGTATCTGCTTTTTCCAGTTCCTCCTCCTCTGATAAGGTTGTCTCATCATCCTGGGCATCAAATTCAGATCAATAAAACAAAGGCTATTGGCAACAAAATTCAACCACTTCAAAACCTATTTCCAACTACTGAACTAACACAGATTAACACAATTACGCTATATTAATAATCAACCAGAATATACCTAGAGGTTGCAAAAAACTCAAGTTTATAAAAACAGTATAAAAAGGCATCTACGATGGTTGAGTGGGCAAGTAACAAACAATAGCTACTTAAATCAGGAAAAAGACCAGGACTTTAAATTAGTGAGAACATAAAGTAATTCCCACCTGTTCTTCTCCAGCAGCAAGAATGAAGTCACCATCTTCCTACATAATTTAGAAAGAAGAGTGAGCAATAACCCTCTAATTTTTATTTTTATTTTTTGCAGAAAGAAAAAAAATTTAAAGATATTTTAAATGAAAGGAAGGGAACTAAATCTGAATTTGGAGAATCTGAAAGTTGGAACATATAAATTCAAGGTATATGTATATATAGATAAATACATACATACATATACACACACAAATAGTTTTATATTAACACATATATATCCACAATTTAATCTAACAAGTCTGAAATAAAATAATTGGTTTTAAAAACTACCATGCTAGGACAAACCAGAGCTAAACGAGTTCACCAGACATCAAGGTAGATAAACACCATGATGCAAAAGCAATGTTGCTGAACATATGCTATCATTGTAAAAGGAAGAAGAACAAAATGAAAACCTAAAAATAGCACTCTCACATGTTCATCGTTAAAATCATATCGCATCTGTCCTTTGGCAAGCTGTACAGGCGCTTCTGAATGATTTTTATCTTCATTTATCTCAATCTCTGATAAATGGCTTTCTGAAATGGACAAACCGCCGTTACTTTGCACCTGTAAATAGAAAACAGCTATCATGCCAACCATTCATAAACTGCACAATTCAGCATCACAACCACAAACACATACAACTTACACAACGACGACCAGTGACAACATCTGAGTTGATTTTCTCAGTTATATCGGACACAAAAAGATCGCTTTTTTCACCTGCAGTATAATTGAACACTCACCTCTTCAGACATGATCATAAGTTTCACTCGATAACAAAATACATTAACTGCTACACCTACCAGGTTCCTCCCCCACGGAGGTTATTTCTGCGGCATCTTCAACCTTTTCTGAACACATACCCTTCTCTTCTCCAACTGAGGTCATTTTTGTGCCATCTTCATCCTGTTTAACACGCTCCTCCTCCACCAAAGTCATTTCTTTGCCACCTTCATCCTTCCCTGGAGACATATCATCCTTTTTCCCCAACGAGATCAGTTCTGCACCATCCCAATTCTTACCGGGAGACATCCCATGCTCTTCCTCTACTGAGGTCATTTCTGCTCCATCGTCTCCTGATATCATTTCTGTAGCATCTTCACCCTTTTCTGTACTACTTTCTGGGCTAACCGAAAGTCCATCTGTCAGATAAGATTTATAAAAATGCCATTAATTCAAAGGAGCTCATTTAGCATACAAGAGACAGGGGAATAGATCCCATCAATGATATACCAAATCTACTATATATTGAGCACAACTCTGTGACTCTAACACTATGCACACGACACGAATAAAATTCATAGTGTTAGAGAAGAAAAACTACTGGAAAAGCCATCCCAACTGGCTCATAGCTCTTCCAGGACCAAAATATTTGGCTAATTGGAGAGGAATCTGAACAATGTGGAAATAATTACACTTAGATACATGCCTAAAGCAGGTAAGAAGAAAAGCATAACCCGCATCTTCCAACTGCGAATTTTTGAAACCTAGCTATCATCCTGTAGAAAATTATGCTAAAAGTTCCAGACCCATACTTAGAACATACAAACTGCCTCTCATAATTAAATAAAGTATAGTTGAGCAAAAAGTTATAACCATTCACCTTTCTCCGTAGGATATTGTTTGAGTAGCTCCCCAAGTGGAAGATCTACTTCATTCTGTAAAGCAGCCAACTCTTCCTTCCTTTCTTGTTCAGTAAAAAGAGCCTCGTCTTCCTCAATAGTGTTCTCGTCATCCTCCTAAAACAGCATCATCATGCAGGAAAACATCTGTTAAGAATAGAAATAATACATAAAGAGCAGTATCAAAACGTCCTTCAAATCCACAAGGGGTAAGAGTCTAACTCTCCAAATGCAAAGCAGTTTTTGCAAACATGGTAATGTAGACAACAAATTTTTCCAGTAGACATACAGGCAATATAACACTTTACAGATAGACACATACTCCAAATAGCATGTTTAGAGTATAAAACTCACAATAACAGAACCTGAGGCTTCATATAAAAGTTGCAAATACAGAAAACTAAGTATTGGAGTCAGAACTCTATTCCAAAATTCAATGGAAATTTTTTTCCATGTGATTATCCAGGCTTCATTTGATATTACAGAACTTCCCCGGACAGCAAACAGTTGCACTGTTAGCAGACAAATTGGTCAGTTCAACTGTAGACTTTATCTATGCATTACCTTATACTCGTGGTCAACTACATTACCAACTACGCTTCTTTCACCTTTGCCTGACATCCCTGATCCAAGGGCGGCATTGACTTAGATGAAAATACTATAAAGTATTGGAGAATGTTGACTGACGTACTTTTCCTTAACATCATCAAGTATCATGGAAAGAATTATTGTAATCCACTGCATATGCACATAGTTCCTTGCATAATTGGCCTTACTATCATGTAAATGCATACCCATCAAATTGAGTTAAAAAGAAACATCATATATTTACAGAATAGAAAAGGAAAGGAAAGACTCACAGTTCTATCTTCAGACTGTACGTCATAATCATCATCATCAACGTCAATGTCTGCTCTTTCTGTGTCAGGTTCTGTTTAAAACGTGTGAGAGTATTTTAGTTCAAGATAAAAGTAAAATAACTTTCTAGGTAAGAGAAGAACGTCAATGAAATAACAACCTTCAACTTACCGGCATTCAATTCAGTTGATTTGTTAGTATCATTTTTGTCCATCTCTTTGAATTGGATACTTGGTTGACCTTGGGTAGGATATTGCTGAACAGACTTGTAGCTGTCCCCAAGATTTTCTGCCAACATTGTTGAGTACCTGGAAATTCCATGCAGAAGTGTCATTCAGTTTACCAGGACAATAGCAAGAAATCAAATGCAGCGCACAGAAAACAACAACTAAGATCATATCAATTAACCACGAAAAAAAATTTCACCTCTCAGTTTGACCTAGAAGGAACTCAAGCTGCTTATCGAGTGCCTTTTTCTTTTTCTCATCAAGTTCCATCTGATGCTTGTAAAGCACCTAGAATACAATATTAGGCATATACAGTCAGGGCCCTATCTATAAGGACAATAAACTAGTGAAAATAAATTTTTTGTTAAAGTTGGTGACTTAGCAAAGATAAGCTTACCAGCTTTTCTATTTTCAGCCAGAATTTCTTCACATCCTTCGATATATTGAGTGCAATCTTCTTTAGCCGTTGCTCTTCCTCCTAAATTAAAATTCATAATGTTGCAAGGAAAATAAACGCTTGAGCAATTATATGAACCAATTTTGTGTAACATGAGAACTGAGATAAACTTGTATGCATAATGCATTGCGCTTCAGTTAGGAAAAAACAGAACCTTCAATTTCCTTTCTCCCCTTGTAGCCTGATCTAGCATGCCCTTGCTGGCTCTTAAAGCAACTTTCTTCGCCTGAGCTAATTTCCATTTTCTCTCTGACTCGAAATCCTGCTAATAACAAGTTTCATAAGCAAGGAATACCAAAAGCATTTATCTCATATTCTCAACTTAATTGAGAAGATTTCACACTTTCCAACATAATACTTGTTCTAAAGATAATAAAGCACAATCATACCAAAATTTAAAGGCGCATATCTATAAATTACCTTTGAAAGCCATATCATCTCTTCCAAAACATGATCCCAGTGAGCTTTTGGCCGACGAGGCTCACTTGCAGTTTCAAGGGCCTATCACAGTCAAGTTTGTATAAACTGAGTCAAGGATTAACAGAAGGATTGCAGCAATACATTCAAATTACTGACTGCTTTCAATATGTGGAATGTTTATCATCACCAAGGAACATGAAGACAGAAGACCATTACATGTAGGTGCATGTTATGCATGTAAAACAAAATACTTGGATTTTAACAAAATTTTGTCAGCTCTAATATTTTTATTGAACCTTGAACACAAAATTCACAACCTTGTATTCAAGATCCCTTGTTGCAACAATTCAACACAAGAAGCATTCTTTTAATCTCAAGTCCTATTAACAAACCCATTATCACACTTTGTAGTAGTAATAATACTTCAATATATTCCCATTGAAGAACGGAACCATAACGCAAAAATGAAGACTTTGTCCTAGCACTACTTATCCCCTGGAAAATTCTTTCACTTTGCTGCAATATTAGTCTGAAATTTTTCCAGAACAACAATCATAAGCATTGTAATGCACAATGATCACTTTAAGGGTTTCCTCTCAATGTCAAAACATCCAACAACCCAAAATTCTCGAATTGGTTTGGCACATTCTACACTAGGGAAATGTATCTTTCGCAGAACTAACGCCAACAAAAATTATTTCTTCTCATCTCTACACTTCTTATGAGTCATAAAAAGTTTATTTTATTTTAAACAAGGGTTATGTCATAACTTTTCAAGGCCAAATCCATTAAAGAAAGTGCTTTCTACTTCAATTTATTCATCCACTGTAACTTTTCACTCCATGGACTTCCATAATCTCAAAATTGCAAGACAAAATGAGAGTTCATAAAATAGTGGGGGTTCGGGCCACCTCCACTCTAGGTGCACACACTTTTATATATCACTGAGACATGATTGCTTAAGAACGAAATGCACATATGGAAAAATTCTCGAACGTCAGCAGCATTTTTGCATACGTTCAGCTCATTGGTTCCTGAGATAGCATCCTGAACGTTGTTTACTCAAAACGAAATAAACAAAACAAAAGCTCAAACTTCCTCCGGCCATGCTTTTAGCCTCGACCCAAGCATACACTCAACTAACACATCTCCAAAAAAGAATTCTCCTAAGATATACCCACGCCAGCAAAATTCTCACGAAATACAAGTTTCGTGTTAAAATCTCCATAATTTACCAGAAAAGTGAATAATTTATGAATTAAAATTACTCAAAACTACAATTTCAAGCCAGACACTGCTACAAAAAACGAGAAAAAAAGGAAAAAAAATATATATATTTCTAACCAAAAAAATCACAAGTTTCAAACTTCAACAACGCTAAGCCACAGTAGGATTACAAAACTACAAAAAAAAAAAAAAAAAAAAAGCATAAAAACAAAACAAAAAACTACTATTTATTCATTCCTAGCTCAATAAAAATTAAAATCTCGCAAAAATGCAGACGTATAATATCGGAAAGCTAACCTTTTGGCGCTTAGGTCTGGGTTCATGATCAAGCTTGGACCTTGGACCTTTGGAAGCCATGTCTTCGGGTCGTCGGATCCAGAAAACCAGTGGATCTGGACCGTACGATCAACGCCAGTGTGCTCTCCTTCTCCGATTGCTCTCTCCTCTTCCTTCCGGTATCTCTCTCTCTCTCTCTCTCTCTCTCGCTCTTTTCCCTTCTTTCTGTGTTTTGTGTTTTGTTTATCTGTGTGGGAGCTGCTTCTTTCTTTTCTGAGAGGACACCCCACCAGCCTCTGATGATCGTTACGGCGCTGCGTTTTGGGTTTTTCTTTTGTTTACGGAGTTGGATTCTGCTTTGGGCTTTCTTGTTATAGTTGGGTTATGGGCCAAATTAAATAGCTACAACGGCCCAACATGTTTCTTAGAAGAGCTCCAACACCAGTATAATCGCATTTTTTAACTGGAAAATAATATTTCCAATCCAAAAATGTCATCACAGTCCTTTTTTTCTTATAAAAACATAGTGAAAAAAATATAGACGAAGAAGTTTATGATGACTTTCTAGAATGTCGATAACAACACTCTTTTCTGTTTTGTGATAATAGGCAAAAATATTGGCTCAACAACAGTATTACATATTGTTTACTTCGAATTGTTTTATTATGGCCTAAAATACATAATAAAATCCTCTAAAGCCCCCCAAAATCCTCAGTGTTTAAAATGTGAGACTTTTATGAAAAGTTAGAAGAATTATAGAACAACATGATTGTACAGAAAATTGGTCAAAATAAATTAAAACGTAGAAAAATTAACTATGGAATACAAGCTTAAAAGAGAAATAGACGAAATACTTTAAAAGAGATGCATAGAAAGAGAAAATATTTTAAAGAGAGAAGCAAATACCTAGAGTACAAAACCTCAATCATACACACACACACACACACACACATATATATATATATATATATATGAACCCCAAAGGAAAACAAATGCTGGTCCAGTTCCACGATTGTAACTCTAGCCTAGGCCGCCAAATAAACTGCATCTGTCTTTTGAATCTCTCAGTATTCAACGTTCTCCTCATTAATATTTTTCCAACCAGGAAAACCCTAGTTGTCATCAATAGCACACCTTCTGTCTTATCAACTACCACAACCTATTGCTCCTCCTCTATGAGGGCCAATCGTTTCGAAAAGCTAGATACCATGTCCTCCATTGAAAACCAAACCAAACTAAATAGCCTTTTGCCCAAATTCCACACAAGCGCCGCCGCAACTCGCACCTCCGTAAAAACCATACAGCGAAACTATCCACACCAGAGAACTTGTAACCAAGAAACCCTTTATGCCGTCGTCGGAATAGAAATAGGAATTGTCGCCGAGCGACTGTTTTAATATTCTCTCCTAGGGAACCCTAGAGCCAATGAATACTAGTAGTTACGGACCGAATACTATTTTTTCTAATAAAAAATTCTAAATCCACTCCAACATTGTTATTCTTGAGACGTTTGTACATTGTATATCGCCATTAATTGCATATAAAACTTCGAAATTGCATAAAAGATTTATTACTGTATATGGTCTCGTACTTTTAAGAAGAAGGCTACCCATAAAATTACAGTTGCGTTTTCTTGCCATCCAAAAACAAGCTTTGTTGCAGTATTGGTAAGGCACAACAGATACAATCAATACCTTCAACGTCCAATGAATTCGGAAATGGACAACCCGTTTATATCCAGTGGTGGTCCCCTTCTATCTATATCAGCATTACCCACATTTCTCTCTGCGTAATAAAATGCTGGTTTTTTTGGTTCAGGTAACCGCATGCTTTCGTTTGTTAACATGAATATCAGCTCTGGCATGGTTGGCCGATCAGCTGCTTTTTCCTCCACACACAGTAGACCTACTTGGACGCATCTTAAAACTTGATGACTAATACATGTTTCAACTAGTGTTGGATCCATTAGTTCTTTCCCTCGATCTTCTTTCCATAACTCCCAGGCCTGGAGAAAAAAATTAAAATCATTGAATATCACACCTTAAAAAATGAAAAAATAACTTACATAAAGATTTCCGCACACTATTTTTCCCCTATTGCAGACCCCTGTTTTGTTTACTTTTTGTCCCTTCATTTTCTTTTGATTTGTTCAATCTGATGTTGAGAGTTGAAATGTGAGGAAGAGTTATCCCACATCAGCGAAGGACAAGATTTGCTATATGCTTATATGGTCTTGGGCTACTCTCCATATTGCTAATTGGTTTTATGGTAGAACCCTAATTTCATCATGATATTAAAGCAGATTGTCCCTCGTGTGAAAGCCCAAGGGCTACATGTGCTCACGCGTCGCTCACTTGTTATCCACGTGTAAGCTTGAAAAAAGGCTGCACGTGCAGGGGCATGTTGAGAGTTGAAATGTGATGAGGAAGACTTATCCCACATCAGTGAGAGACAAGATTTGTTATGTGCTTATGTGGTCATGGGCAACTCTCTGTATTGCCAATTGGTTTTATGATGGAATCTCAATTTCATCATCTGAAGGCTAGAAATAAATAAGGGTGTGACGGGAAGAAAAGGGGTGTGTAGAAAAAAAAAAAAAACTAACTCCAGTGATTTGTTTGGCATACATGTCCTACTAAGTTGAGCACACGATCTTCATTGCAGAAGCTGTTGTTTTTCCTACCACTGATAATTTCAAGCATTAACACTCCATAGCTGTAGACATCAGATTTTACAGAAAAGTGTCCTCCCATGACATATTCTGGAGGCATATAACCACTGTACCAAATGAGAAAAGAAAAACTTAAGTACATTATCTGTATATACGTACATTAATGCATGCTGCTCAACCAAAAGAAAAACAAGTGATGATACGAATGTATTCATATATGTTATTGTTTACTTACTGTGTCCCGACAATTCTCATCGTATTTGCTTGAAGCTCCTGAGTGAAAATCCTTGCCATACCAAAATCTGCAATTTTGGGGTTCATATTTTTGTCAAGTAGTATGTTACCCGCTTTCAAATCTCTATGAATCACTTTTGTTCTCGAGTATTTGTGCAAGTAAAGCATTCCTTGAGTGATTCCTTCAATTATATTGAAACGGCTTTTCCAATCTAGTTGCCGACGTCTGATGGAATCTGTCCAAGATAGGATTAAAGTTACGAGAGGATGTTATGAACTCCCAATGAAACTGAATAAATGAAATGAAGATCTAATATTAAACTAGCTAGTGTAATTCCCAACCAAATAAAAAGTAGTCCAAGCTTTTGTTTGGCATGTACTCGTATATTAACATCCTCTCGTGTTCGTGAATACAAAATCCAAACAGTCGAACAAGGTTGGTGTGTTGGAGTTCATAGATGAGTATCAATTCATTCTTAAACTCCTCTGTGCCTTGGCCTGAACATCTTGAAAGCCTCTTCACAGCTACTTCTTGTCCCGTCGTCAATTTTCCCTAAATTCATAATCCATAAACATGTCTCAGTAATTCCAAATACAAATATGATACTTTCTTGAGATTATTTAAAGCCTTACCCAATAAACAGGTCCAAAGCCCCCTTGTCCAAGCTTGTTTTCTTCAGAGAAGTTTCTTGTGGCTTCCAAGACCGATCCATAGGTAAATACGCTTAAATTAGGGTATCTCATATTTTCCTGATCATTTTGATTCCCAACAACATGACCTATAGGTCTCTTCGATTCCATGAAGTTAAGCAATTTTCTTCGAATAGTTGTCCAGTTCTTCCCTAATTGGATTAGCATGCGAGTTAAAATTTCAAATTAGGGACAACAATTGTGAGAGACGTGAAATTATGTACATCTAACAAGTTTACAGAAAGTTTAAAATGTTTACCTGCTGAAACCATATATATTCTTCTCAGGCGAAAGCCCAAGAAGCAGAACCCCATTACTAGTAATGCAGCGCCAATAGAAATGCCAATCCAGAACCATTTGTGTGCTGCATATAGTGATAGTATCAATTAATTTGTTATATATACGGGAAAGAACTGATAAAGAATATATACTTTAATATTGGCATATTGACCTGTTATGTAAAAAAGTCTAGATAATAACTATGATACAATCAAAATCGCTCGTGACTATATATTTTCAGCATAAAAACTTAAAAAACACTTTTACCACCCATAAGCACTTTATGGAGAAACACTTAACATGTGCTTCTATAGGAAAAGAACTTTTCAAGAAAGCACTCGAATTGTCTAGCTACTTAACTAACTAAATTCATGATGAATATTTATTTGAGTTTGTATCGTTCAATATAACCCAAATTCATTTTTTCGATATTCATCTTTTTGATATACATAAAGCTCATTTGATTTCCAGTTAGTTGATTTTTGTTATTTGTGTGCAGATTAATTGTCTCATAATTCTGTGAAGTGCTTGTAGGAGATATGACATGTAGTCCAAGTTCAATATTTAGTAAGATTAGTACATAGCTAGCTAGGCTTACCAATCTTTCCCACAGGTGGTGAATCCGGTGATTGTGGTAGTTGCGTTGCTGACGGCAAAACAAAACTAGTATTTGCAGTAAAGTCTTCAATGAATCCACAGTCCACGCTCCAAAATCGGCATCCTGCACCAGTAGTCGGATTACCAGATGGAAAGTCGAATCCAAGGCAGTCACAATCTTGCCAACAAGTAACCTTACAATCCTCACTACCACTACCAATCCAGTTGGGGGGTCTCGAAGTACTAGAGTTGATTACCTTGAAGTAACCCTTTTTCAGTTGAAAATCATCACCAGCTTCCCCAATACAACCACTTGGCCTGTCCCTCCTCACGCACCCTCCGATGACATTATAACCATCACAGGTCTGCGCTTCTATGATGGCAACTGATGCGCCAAACTCAAAAAGTGCCCCCCTGGTGAATAGCACCCATTCTGGCTCAGGATCACTAGGATCATTTCGACTAGTATAAGTGAGGTAGTCTTCATCTTGATTTGAAACAATGCTAAAATTGTACCTTTGCTTGGACACATCAGGGAAAATAAATTCAAATCTCCCATCTGCAAACACCCCGCTAGTCCAATACACAACATCATTTCGCTTTATATTCAGTTGGTGTCCATTGGTGTCCCAAAAAAGGCTGTAAGGCCCTGGTGGCATGGGGTTGTTTGCAGATCCCCATGATGAAAGAGACCAATAGAAGCCATTTCTACGATCAACACCCAATTTCATGCCCGGTAAAAATGTGTCCAATGGATAATCAAAACTTTGCCACCAAATACGGATCGTTGATCCGCTGGCGGAGTTCACTTCTTGTAGTACAAAATTGCCGGAATCCAAAAGGGTAGCCACAACACTAATACTAGTGTCATTAATATATGGAGCGGCTGAAAGGACAACAGGATCTCCATCTTGGCGGGTAATTTTCAACACGTTATTGAAGTCCAACGTAAGAAGTGGGGATGAAGTGGATGAAAAAGGTGTGTCTCGGTTGGCAATCCATGCCCTGTTTACTTTACTTCTAACACGCAGGATAGCAAGAAGAATGTTATCGGAACCACCAAGTTCAACAAACTTCATAGTGAACGATCCAGATGCCGAAAGTAGGGAGCCTGTGGAGTTGAGAGTGTCCCCTGGTTTCAGTGTGTCTATTGCATCATGACAAGTCCACAAGGATGCAAAACAAACCGAGATAATTGCGTACTTGATCACTGAACGTGCAGCCATGAATAGTGACCACAAGGCTACTTTAATTTGTTTGGATGATCTTGAAAAGTTGTAATGCGCTCGCACTCATCCGCTTCTTAGAAAGAAATGGATAGTTTCCGTGCAATGTTCATTGTTTTATTGTACAATACTAATGTTATATATCCAATATAGATGATGATGTCAAAGATGGCAACCTGAAAATGAAATTGAATCACATTTCCACATCAATTAGTATTTTGTTGCAATGTGCCACTTTTTTATTGGTATTTTGACGTCTGAAAATTCCTCACAAAATATTATACGAAGGTCAAGAAAATGCAACTTTTTTTTTATGAAAAAGTGGATGATTATATGCGGCACGCGTTGTGCCGAATTGTAACAAGGCCTGTAACTGTAATGTTTTAAGATATGTGTATTTGGGTTGGTAATCCAGCCATCAAGTGTGCAGCTTTTCTGAAACCGAAACTGAACTTCCTGTTCTCAGACCGTTAATTAATAACTCTAGTAATATGCAGATTTACCTGGTTAGAGTTGTCCCTGCCGTCTTGCAGCATGATGAGTACATAAGTCCAAATCTGATGGCATGAATTAAGTTGCGGCTGCAGCAATCAATGAAAAATGTGAAATACAAAGAAAATCGAAGCGGGCCGGAAAGAAGAAGCTTATCTTTTTGACATGTAGATTAAAAATATGAAGTTTTACTAATAATTCTCAAGCTGGAACCTGTATCTTCTTAAAAAAAAAATATTGGTGACAAATAATCTCCGAGGAAAAATTGGATACTAGATAACATCGATCCAAATTGAAAAATGATGTAGGAGTAGAAACCGAGGAAAATACATCTCGGCTAACTTGAAGGTGAGGAATATACTGTTCAGCTCACAGAAGGGCTGAGAGAAACAGATGAAGAAAGGGGTTGGAGGGAATTAATATGGATTATTTTTTGGCATTACTATTCTGCAAAATCAGCTTGTATATATGCAGTTTACTCAAATACCGAGGAAAACCAAGAGCCAGCTGGGACGAGGCCAAGTTGCAGGATTTTTGTCGCCTAACACGAAAAAATAGAATAAAGCAGCGTCAATGGAAGTGTGTCAATCTCTATGTTGTGCTTGTTTTATAGTTACATTGTTAACTGCCCTTGTCTTGCATTGAGCAACAAACAACTATAGCTTTAACCATATTAACATGTTAATGAGTAATAATTCAATAAAAATATAAAGGCTACAATTCGTTTGATGGTAGAAGTAAATGGTGAATTCTAAGAACGACTAATTACAAGAGGTGCCATATAGGTACATATTCTTCAGTAACCAATTATTTGATCTGGAGATAATTTGCACAAAACATAAATAATTATAAACCCTAACACGGCCACCACACATCACACCAATGGAACTAGAAGTCCCAACGCAGAATTGTCACAAAGATGATAGACACAACATACTTAGCACCGGAATTCGCACATAAAGCCATTGCAAACAGCGAGGCCACATAAGTACTAAGGTGAACTTAGATGAAATGTGGTGTTTAAATAGAAGAACTCTAATTAGTCAAAGGCTACGCTGGAAAAGGGCCATCTACTGGTAACTATAAATCAAGATTAATGCCCATAAATTGTCAATTACAAGAGCATTCAGTTTCCATGTCATCCAGGTATAGAAGATATTGAATTGCATTACCATGTCAATTAAAATTTTATTGCAATGTGCCACCTATAGGGTATAATTCCATCCGTTTTCGGTTCAAAAATTTGCACGTTACCTTTTGAATGGTATGTTGACGTCCGAAAAATAATCTTTATATGGTAGTTTTCGAGACTATCAACATTTTCCCCCTTCTGGTGCCGAATTGCAACAAGGCTTGTTATTGAAACTTCTCCGGATATGTGTATTTGGGTGGGCAATGCATCAAGTGCAGCTTTTTAGGAAACCGACTGAATTTCCCTTTTAGATAAATTTGTATTTATACATAGCTTGAGTAACCGAGATACACCTGGTTTGAGTGTGTCCCGGCCTGCTTTCAGCATAATTACACAGGTCCAAAGCTTCAGGCATGAAAATTGAGCAGCAGAATTAAGTTGAGACTTGAGGCTGCAGCTAGCCAGGATAAATGTGAAACACAAAGAAAATCAAAAAGTCAAGGGGAAACTTATCCATTTGACACGTAAATTAAATCTCTGGAATTTTACCCATCAAATTGTGAAGGTGTGCAAATAAAGAAAGAGGTGCACATATGGAGAAAAAAACGTGTGCGGATATTGTTTGGCCACTAAAAGAATGGCAAAAAATAAATTGAGCTATGTAGAAGCTGAGGAAATACCTTTCGCTTAACCTGAAACTGCAATGAGCTCACTGATACGGCTGAAAGAAAAAGAAGAGAAGGGTTGGAGGAAACCAATTCGAGAGGTTGAAACTTGTAAGTTGATTACGTGCGATTGGGTAGGCAGTGACCAGACCAACGATTTATAAACTCCAAAACCGAGGAGATTAATCCAAGAGCCGGCTGGGGAGGACGACAATGGCAATGAGCGGTCAACTACTCTTGGTCTTGGGTACCACGACCCCAGTGAAGAGAGTAAAGCAGCAGCGATGGAAGTGTGTCAATCTTTATGTTCTGCTTGTTTGTATCTACATTGTTAATTGCCCTTGTCTTCAAATGAGCAACAAGTAACTAGCTTTAGCCGTATTTATATTCCATTAAGTAATTCATTGAATTTTGGGAAATATTGTTACCTTTTTATACATCGATAGTAGGAGAGTGGTGAATTGAATTCAAGACTTCGGATACAAGATGAAACACTATCATCCTAATATATCTTTATATCATTGACAAGATACGACATAATGACGATGTGGCTATACCATCTAAGTTGTTCTTCTATGAAGGAGTAGCGTGAGAAACACGCTTAAAATATTGTGGACAGTAAAAGAAAAAAAAAAGACAAAATTATGGCTATCAATTGATATCATATTTACAAAACAATTTTAGGAAAGTTGCACAGACCACAGGGACCAATAACAACAGCTAGCCAAACGAAGGGTTTAATTTCACTAAACATACGCCTCAAAATTTATTGTGTTCTAACAAAATACCGGGTTAATATATTGGGTTGCGTTCTCCTAAAAAAACACTAGCAATTGTACACATTCTTGCAAGTGCTTATCAAAACTTTGAAAATAAAATTTACTGTTTCTGTACAACTATTTCTCACTAAAAGTTTATTTATTTGGGAGAAAATTGTGGAAGAGAAAATATAATAAACTGATGTGGTTACCTTGATGTAAGGCTCTAAAAACAAAAACCGTAAAATTATTTTATGTTTTATTTACTATAGTGCCCATAGTTTTTACTTTGGTTATTTTTCTTTAGTTTTGTTCACAGTGTTAATTTGGTATGAGATGTGTAATTTTTAGTAAACATGATCATTGATAGGAAACCTAAAAGATAGATAGCTCAAATTGTTAAAATACATTATGGATTGAGCCTCATAAAACGTGTGTAAAAAATTGTATAAAAAAAGTGATGCGGATTGCCCCCTATAAATAATATATACCGATTATCGACTTTTCTTAAAAAACAAAATTGCAGAAATTTGAAAAAGCACCACTTGAATATGAAACGTCGAAATTACATGCCGTATAAGATTTATCACAGTATTTGGTCTCTTATGAGAAAAAAGGAAAACCACCCATCGAATTACAGTTAAATTTTTCCTCAGAACAAGCTTTGTTGCAGTATTCATGAGGCACAAAATACATGACCAGTACCTTCTACATCCAACGAATTCGGAATTGGACAACCCGTTTATTGATACCAGTGGCGGTCACATTCTACCTATATCAGCAGTGGCCGCATTTGTCTATGCGTAATAAAATGCTGGTTTTTTTGGCTTAGGTAACTGCATGCTTTCGTTTGTTAACATGGATACAACCTTCGACATGTCTGGCCGATCGACTGCATTTTCCTCCACGCATAGTAGGCCGACTTGTATACATCTTAACAATTGACCTCTAACGGATGTTTCGACTAGTGTTGGATCCCTTAGTTCTTCCCCTTTACCTGCTTTCCATAACTCCCATGCCTGATGAAGCAAATATTAAAAATCCTTGATCAATATCGATCAAACTGTAAAAGATGATAAAAAAAACTTAAAAAATAATTCTATTTAGACACAAAATAGACACACTTGGACAAACCCTAAAAGAGGTTGACCTTACTCTTGTATATGTGACCCACATGTATTAGAAAGTGTTAATTTTGTGTACTAAATAACATTAATCAAATAACTGTAACAGCAGTGATTTGTTTGACATACATGTCCTAAGTTGAGCGCTCGATCTTCATTGGAGGAGCTATTGTATTTCCTACCGCTTATAATTTCAAGCAGTAACACTCCGTAGCTGTAGACATCAGACTTAACGGAGAAGTTTCCTCCCATGGCATACTCGGGGGACATATAACCACTGTAACGAATGTGAAAAGAGAATATGGTTAGTAAATCTCTGTATATGTAGATGCATGTTTCTCAATTGAAAGAAAAATGTGTGAAACGAATGCATGTGTGCATTGTTTAAATTCTCACTGTGTCCCGACAATCCTCTTAGTATTAGCTCCCAGTTCCTAAGTGAAAATCCTTGCCATACCAAAATCTGAAATTTTGGGGTTCATATGATCGTCAAGTAGTATATTACTGGCTTTCAAATCTCTATGAATCACTTTCTTCCTCGAGTATTTGTGCAAGTAAAGCATTCCTTGAGCGATTCCTTCAATTATTGTGAAGCGCTTTGTCCAATCTAGTTGCTGACCTCTGGTGGAATCTGTCCAACATAGGGAGTCAAGTGAGAATGTTTTAAACTTTATGCTGAACAAATGATGAAAGAATCATCAAGAGCTATCATTATATATAAAATAGTGTTAATTCCCCACCAAATAAAAAGGAGTCCAAGCCTTTGTTTGGCATGTACTCGTATATCAGCATCCTTTCCTCTTCATGAATGCAAAATCCAACGAGTTGAACAAGGTTTATATGTTGGAGTTGATAGATGAGTATTAATTCATTCTTAAAATCCTCTTTGCCTTGTTCAGAACACTTTGAAAGCTTCTTCACAGCTACTTCTTGTCCCGTCGCCAAATTTCCCTGAAATCATAAGCCACAATATTTTTCACTTAGCCCAAAAAGAAAAAAGAAACTGCGATATTTGTGTGACGGCCACTGAGGTTAATAGAAAACATGCACACTTTATATTGGGAAATGATTTCCACACTCTTCTCTCTCTCTTGGGTTGAATAAATCAAAATAGTAAGAGACAAAACAATGGAATGAGTGTAGAAGGAGAAAAACGAGATTATGAAAACTACTCCCCTATATTATTATTAAAATCTGACCTTATAAACTGTTCCAAAGCCCCCTTGTCCGACCTTGTTTGCTTCAGAGAAATCGCTTGTGGCAGCCAAGACCAATTCATAGGTAAATGCGCGTAACTCAGGGTTTAGCATAATTGCCTGATCTGAAGGTATCGTAGCTTTGATGAAGCTAGGCAATTTTCTTAGAATCTTTTTCCCCTTCTTGCCTATTTAAATTAGTAAAAGTAAAAATTTCAAACCAGGCAGAAAAAGTGTGAAATCCTGTCCAGCAAATGCAAACCACAAAAGTTGAACAAGGTTTGTATGTCGAAGTTTAGATATGAGTATCAATTTATTTTTAAGCGATCCAACGTTCTTTACACCAAACATCTTTGTCATCCACCACTTTGTTAATCATTTATTGTAGGTGAATTGTTAATGGTTTTGTAATTCACTAATCACTACTTTGTTAGTGATTTGTTGTAAGTAAATTGTTGGTGGTTTTGTCATCTACCACTTGTTTCTTCTTCTCTTATCAATGGGTGGGCGTCCATATGATTACTATTACATCAAGATTTTTTTTAGTCAAAATGGTCCATGAGATTGACATAATTCTTTACTTAGAAGTGGTGCCTGAATATGTTTACCATCAATCATTTTAGTCATTTGATGAACATTTTTGTTAAATAAGAACCAAAATAACAAAAATACTAGGGATGGGCACTTGGAACCGAAAACCGAGACTAAAACACAAATCAAATCGAACCGCACCGAACGGTTTGCGGTTTTAAAACGGTTTCGGTTTTGAAACCGAACCGCAACATAGAAAATGGTTTGGTATCGGTTTTGGCTTTTGAAAACCGCACCGAAACCGAACCACACCACAAATATTAATAAATATTTAATTAGATGTCCATATTAGGTTTCATGTTTTAATTGGTTGTTTGTTAGAATCTATACACTTAGTATGAACTCAACCATACTAGAATATCATCATTCATCACTTTCTTTCGATCATTAACTTGAAGGACCTTTGTTATTTTATACCATCACACACACACATATATGTACAGGGGTGGACTAATCTTGTTATTAAGAGTCGAACAATGATCTAATGAAGTCGACTCATTTGAAGCATGGTGTCACATATTCTAGTATGAAAGTTTCGCTCACATTTAATTCATTCAAATTTATTCAACTTGTTTTATGATAAACATTGTAAGGGACATCTTTTTGTTGCACAAACATGTTTTAACATCACAATTGCATGCAACATGCTAATTGTTTACATAACAAATGTCTTTTTCCTATTGCTATTGAGAAATGCTTATTAATATGTTAAATTGCAAATTGTACATTTTTTCTTAAAAACCAAACCGAAACCGTTTGAAACTGCACCAAACCAAACCGTGCCCACCCCTAAAAAATACTGTCATTTAACAAATAATGAGACAAAATAATTTGACAAAAATTGATAGTATTTTTGCCAATATATCCGTATTTAATAGATATTTTTCATGGAATGACAAAAATAATTTAGAATGAACAAACTTAGGACCACTTTTATTAGTTTCAAATCTTAAGAACCAAAGTCATAAGTTATGTCAATTTCAAAAACCATTTTAATTAGTTAAAAAGCCTTACAATAATTAAAGTTTTTTTTTTTTTTTTCTTTTCCCTCAATGATTTAATTTTGTCAAACATATTTTTTTATTGATATCATTAATCACGTGTACCTCGTTGTCCTTTTCTTTTTTTTCACTTATTCACTTTACCCAGAAGAGAACGAAAATTCTCGTCGACATCATCTTTTTTTGAGCTAAGAAACTTGATCTGTCTGCATTAAAAGAGAAAAAAAAAAAAGTAGAAAGAGAGAGCTAGGATGCTCTAGAAGGAACGGGGGAAAAGGGAAAAAAGAGGTGGATAGAAGGAAAAGGGGGAAGGAAATAAAAGGGGAGGACGGCCAATACAGAAAAAGGGGGAGAGACGGGACACTTGCACAGAGCCCCATATCGAAAGAAGGAGAGAAAACTAGGATTGGCACTGTCCTGCTCCTTCCCAAAGTTCCCAAATCGAATGCGAATCGCGTCGAAGAAGACCCATAGACTCAGCCATCACCGGCCATGGCTGCTATTTTTGCTCGGAAATTTCTAATTGAGTTGAGTTGAGCTCTACCACTGGCTACGTTGCTTTTAGAAGGATTGAGATCCACTTCATATTTGTGTTCGAGTTTGCGGATCACTCAATTTTACTTTTATTTTTCTCATTAGCTTAATCTACTGGTCTACTTCGTAAAAATAAAAAAAAATCGAACGATCTGGATCTTTTTCAGTACAACACAAACCACTTTTTGTAGAATTCAATAAATGCTATAAAAAGTGTTTTATATCATTTTCTCAAATGCTATAGTAGGCCATGCTATAGAAATCTCTACATGTAAATTGATGTTTGACCTCTTGAACTATAATTTCAGTTGAAATTGATTCCTAAAACTTTTTTTTTTTATTTTTTTTATAAACTAACCCCTTGAATTATTTAAAATTAGCCAATTAACCCCTTGTCATTAGATTGTGGAATTAATTCGATCAAATTCAAGGGCAAATTAGTCATTTCATCATCAATTGCTACTTGTCAGCTATAACCACCAATAAAATTTTTGACATATGGACACAGAATAATTCAAAAACATATAGCATAATGAGAAAACATAAAAATAAAAACCAAACATTTACATAACGGACCATCTCACATTGTTATTACACATTATTTTGTCTTCACATGTCATAATTTCATTGGTAGTTATAATTGAGAAGTAAGAATTGATGATGAAAACACTAAATTTCCTTTGAATTTGACGACATAGTGGGAAATCTACCGACAAGGTGTCAATTGGCTAATTTTTAATAGTTTAGGAGGTTAATTTACTGAAAAAATAGTTCAAGGGGCCAATTTGAACTGGAGTAATAGTTTAAAGCGTCAAATAACAATTTATTCAAGTTTTACACCTTCAATAGCATTTTTCAACTACCATAAAGGAATTGCTATGAAATGTTTTTCATAGCATTTTCATACAATTCTTAGCACTTGGCGACATATATAGGAAACGTCTATTACATTTATGACATACATCGTTATACGATCAAATATCACTTTGAAAACACTAACTAAACCAAGAACTGTTTCTTTTATTACAAATCACGTCATATCATCATTCAAACAATTACAACCATACGATATCTCAAATTTTTATATAAAGAGAATTGAACTAAACGAATATAACCATATACTCAAATATTCATATCAGCCCTTTTAACCATGCAACAGCTCCATTTTCATCTCGCGTAATAATATAAATCAAAAGTCATTCAATGATGAAAATACCTCAAATAGACCACACATAATCAACATAAACAGACATGTTTCGCTCAACGAAAGTTGAATTGAAAGGGAAACAACCAGAGCAAAACTCCAAGAGTTATTTACAACAAGAAGCAGAGATTGGAAATAAACATGCCACTAAGGTCACTCAACAAAAAAATACCAACTACGTAAAATCCTAATACATTATGACTTGTAACCAGAGATTGAAAATAGATACGCCAACATATGTATGAATTTAGAACAAGAACCAAGTTTGGGTGATTACATACCTCTGAAAATATGTTATTCGAATCTAGTTCGATCATCCAGTTAGAAAGACATAGCAAATCGGAGAGCAAAGAAAGGTAAACATTTGATTATTAATAACGATAATAAACGCCACTCACTAATATTCATCTCCAAGACCACCAGTTTCTCTTGCACAACAGTGCCTCTGCAAAAGAATCGAGTTTCTGCACTGTACAAACACAACAGTTTATTTCCCTTAAAGTTGATGCAGTCTTGTTTACTAACCAATTTAATTCCCATAAACAAGACAATACATATAGCTAAAATTAGCTAGTTTGTCAAACAACATATGTAGGTGCGTGAAACATGCGTAGCTCCAATCTTAAGAAACCTTACCCAAAGTTGTGTGCGTGTATGTTTCAGTGGTACAAAGGGGTCCTTCTGTCTTGTTCTACATCTATTTTGTTGATTGGTTATCTTTTTAAAAGTTTTGTCGGCCACTTGAACTTTAAAGTTTAAATCTCTTCGGACCTAATAATTTGCTTTATATTTAGGGCTTATCACTCAGTTACAACCAACAAAGTACAAAGGTTAGGCAGATAATATTTTTCTGTACTCATTCATGGCTAGCTGCAGAACTTGCTTGCTCATATTTTCAAGCTTAGTGGTGTGGACTTATTATTATACTGCTGCAAGTGCACAGGACACACCCAAACCAGGTGACACACTCATACCAGGTGACACACTCAAACCAGGTGAGTCTCTCAACTCCACAACTCATATATGTTCTGCAATGGGGACCTTCTGCTTAGGTTTCCTTGTATATGACGAATCGAATTCCAGCCAGTTGTGCATATGGGGACGTGATGCTAATAACCAAGGATGGATTGCTAGCCGAGACAAACCTGTTTTATACCCAACAGGAGTTCTTACCTTGGACAAGGACAAAACATTGAAAATTATGGACCAAGGCAGGACACGGTTGGAGCTTTACTCTGCCAGTATAGAAACTGCAAACACTAACACTAGTACTGTGGTGGCTACTCTACTGGATTCTGGCAATTTTATCCTACAAGAAGTGAACTCTCTGGATGGATCGAAAAATAGGGTTTTGTGGCAAAGTTTTGATCATCCAACAGACACTCTTTATCCAGGCATGGTATTAGGGGTTAACCATAGAAACGGGCATATTTTGTCACTTACTTCATGGTCAAGTGAGTACAATCCAAAGCCGGGGCCTTTCACCCTTGAATGGGACTACAAAATGCAAGAATTGCATATTAAGCACCGTGGGGTGGTTTACTGGACTAGTGGAGCCCCTACAAGTAAGAGATATAAGCTGCTGATGAAGAGGTATAATTTTAGCATTGTTTCGAACGAAAATGAAGACTACTTCACTTACCACTCTCTAAACCACACTTCTACATCACAATGGCTGTTAACCTCAAGTGGACGACTATACGATTTTGATGGAGTTGATATTGCAAGAACAGATAACTGTTATGGCTATAACACAGATGGAGGGTGCCAGAGATGGGCGGAGAAGCCAACTTGCAGACATGTTGGTGACATATTCGAGCTAAAAAGTGGTTTCTTTAGAAAAACCACCTCAAATTCAACCTTCCCGATTGACTCTAATACAAATCTAAGTATTAGTGACTGTAAAGATTCTTGTTGGAAAAATTGCGAGTGCCTTGGATTCAACTTTCTAAATGCAGATGATCAGTCTGGATGTCAATATTATACCGGAATAAACTGGGAGTTCATTCAAGACTTCAGTGGTGATACTACAGTGGGTTTTTATATGTTGAAAACAAAGTCACCTCGCAGTAATGGTAAATTTCAATGTGTCATACCTTCCTCACACACACACAAACACACACTAGTATATATGAAATTAAATGGAAGTACATTTACTAAATCAATGCAGATACAAAAAAGCGGATATTTATTGGCACTGGAATCACAGTTGCTACTCTACTACTAATGGTCCCCTGCATCGCCTGGTATGTACTACGAAGAAGAAAATTTGCACTTTCAGGTACACAAAGTTGTTCACGTCAATGAAATTTTTTGTCATGAATGTAAAATTCATTTTGTACCTTAATTTACATAGGTGAGAAAGAGACAAATATCATTGAGGAAGAATTGCTAGACTTCATGAAATCTGATCGACCTACTGATGCCAATGCACGTCAAAATGATGGAAATATGAGACATGATTTAAGTGTCTTTAGTTATGCATCTGTAATGGCTGCCACATGTAATTTCTCACAAGGAAACAAGCTTGGACAAGGGGGATTTGGTCCGGTTTATAAGGTAAGGTTTTAAATCATAGAGTGTTATTTCGTCCACTGATGCAAAAACTTAAAGCTAATCAGGTGAGTTGTTGTGCATCATTAATTCAGGGAAAATTGGTGACGGGACAAGAAGTAGCTGTTAAGAGGCTTTCAAAGTGTTCAGGGCAAGGAACGTTGGAGTTTAAGAATGAATTGATACTCATATATGAACTCCAACATAAAAACCTCGTCAAACTTTTTGGATTTTGCATTCATGGTGAAGAGAGGATGCTTATATACGAGTATATGCCAAACAAAAGTTTGGACTACTTTTTATTCGGTTGGTAACACTGGCTTTAATCCTACTGCTTGATTTATTTTTGTTTCGGATTTGTGTGATATGTCAAAAATACACAGATAATTATCAATCCACTAATTCTTCTATATACAGCAGATTCAACAAGAGTCACGCTACTTGATTGGAAGAAGCGTTTCAGTATAATTGAAGGAATTGCTCAAGGATTGCTTTACTTGCACAAGTACTCAAGAGTGACAGTAATTCATAGAGATTTAAAAGCAAGTAACATACTCCTTGACGAAAATATGAACCCCAAAATATCTGATTTTGGTATGGCAAGGATTTTCAAGCATAATGAACTAGAAGCAAATACTAATAGGGTTGTCGGAACATAGTAAGTAAACAATAAATTGGTCTTTCATCTCTTTCAGTTTGCTATATTATATAACATGGATTATTTATGTATGCAGAAGTACTAAAACAAGTGTCTTTTCCTATTTGGTAACAGTGGTTACATGTCTCCTGAGTACGCCATGGAGGGCCTCTTTTCCATAAAATCTGACGTTTATAGTTTTGGAGTGTTAATGCTTGAAATTGTAAGCGGCAGGAGAAACAATAGCTTCTACAATGCTGATCGCCTGCTTAATATAGTAGGATATGTATGTCATTCCAATCTTAATTGGGACGAAAAAATTTTGTTCGTGGTTTTGAGGTGTGTGATTCTAATTAAATACAATCCTGCATTTTTCAGGCATGGGAATTATGGAAGGAAGGCACAGTTCTAGAATTAATGGATCCAGCATTAGGTGATTCATGTATCAAAGATCAATTGTTAAGATGCGTTCATGTTGGTCTACTATGCGTGGAAGAAAATGCAGCTGATCGGCCTACCATGTCAGATGTCGTATCTATGTTGACAAATCAAAGCACACCGTTGCCATTGCCAGCAAAGCCAGCATTTTTTACAGGAAGAAATGTGGTTGAAGATGGTTCGAGGGGAAAAAAATCAAAATTTTTTTCATCAAATGAGATATCCAATTCCACAGCTGTGCCGCGATGAATTTACATCCTACTATGTTTACGGTTTGCCTGAATTTTTGCTTGCTTTTATATGTATGATGGAAGTACTCTAGTTGGAAAATTACTTTTTCCTCACAAACTAATGTACCTGTGGAAATATCAACTATAATAGCTGTTGGCATTATGTGCTCTCTGTTCTCTGCTGTAAAACGTTCAGTTATATATAAGAGCAAATGGATGAAGCAAGACGAACGATACTTTCATGTGTTAGAATCTACCTGATCAAGTTGTGCAGCAGCGGTAGCAGTTCCAGTTCATATAATTACTGTTGATGTGCCTCTGAGGAAACAGCTTAGTGAGTTAGCCACCTTCTTTCTCAGGCATAAGGTCTAAAATCAAAGCGTATTTTCTAGATCATGTAGTACGCCTATGGAAGCAAGTATACTGAGGAACACCAGGCATGTTAGTACTGAAGAAAGTTGGGTTCCACTATAAAATCAATTGGTAATACGAAGAGTAGCCCTACCTCTTATAAACTCAATGCAAAGTTTATCCTCCTATCAATATGGGACTCATTCTCCACAAGTACTGTACCTTCATCTTCCTACTATATTGGAGTCAAACATGCCATTTCTCTTGCTAAAACTTCTTATTCGTTTCCACTTATTATATTCAACTTTTATTTTTATTTTTTTTTTAAATCTTGACGGTACAAGAGATTTTATTGATAACTAGAAAATAAGTTACACCTAATAAGGACATAAACTTTACCTCTATGTTGAGGTCAAAAAAAAAAAAGGGGGGGGGGGGGGAAAAGAAGCCGTTCCTTAAATCAAGGAAAGTGGGAATGTGAGTGGCAAACAAATCAATGGTACAGATTATTTTAAAAAATCTACACCTTCCATTGTAAAATAAAAATAAACTTTAATTTTATAATGGGAAACAGTTCCTCCATTTCCCTAGACGTGCAAAAGAAGTTAGTGAAAACTACCCACTTTCACCACACTTTTCACCCCACGTTGCCTGTCAGACTCAAAGTTCTTCAAAGTCTATAAATAGGACGTAAAACACAGGTGAGACGGAGGGCAAAAAGCATTCAAAGGACAGGGAAAAAAAAAAAAAAAAAAGAGAAGAGACTCTGCAGAAATTAAGAAAGAAATCAAAGGGGTGAACTGCTGCAGAAATTCAGGGAGACAAAAGCAAACAGAGAAGAGGATACACATCAAAGGAAAGCAACAAAGCATTTAAAGGTACAAATCCATGATTTTAAATCTTTCTTTGTTTGGTTTCTCTCGCTTTGTAGGAAAAAAAAAGAAAACCTCTCCCATTCCCCAAAGCAAAAAAAAATGAATGTGGAGACTCTAAAGAAGCAACCCCAAATCCTTCCCCCGACTGCAATGCATCGCTTTCCTCTCCTAAGTCACGGCATCCATCACGGCGAGATTGCAAACCCTGCAAAAGAAAAGTAGAAAATGGAGATTGCAAAGTCTTTTGTGTCAGGAATTCGAAAGATAAGAAAAAAAGTGGAGATTGCAAACCCTGAAAAAGAAAAGTAGAAAATGGAAAATAGAGAAGGAAAAGAAGAAAACGTATTGTTCATCACATGGGTGTCAGCAAGCTTCAGTGGTGAAGTCAAAAAACAAAAAATGATGTTCTTCCTTCGTATTCCGCCAACTCCTATCTCTCATAGAGAGACGTATCGCAGCAAAACCCAAGCAACTCAAGTCATTTAAGAACTCTACTTCTGGAAAATCGAAGTCTTCTGGTTGAGATACGTGAAGAACGAAAGAAGGATGGGCAATTGCCTTTATTCCAACTTCAAGTATGTTTCTCTGCACAAAGAAGGAAAAGTACATACAACGAGTTTAAAAACTCTAAAACCATCTCCAACAATGGGCTAAATGCCAAATTTCCCCCCAAATTTCCCCCCCAAACCATCTCCAACCCATGCTAAAACATTGGGCTAAATGCCAAATATTAAAGTTGGGCCAAATACCCCCCAGATTTCCCCCCCCGCGACTGGACTCGCTAGCCCAAAGGCCAGTCTCGGCCCGCTCACTCGCGAACGCGCCCCACGCGGAGCGCTTGCATTCCGTCTCCGACAGGGTGGGCCCCGCTGTCAGCGGGTTGTCGGCCACCGAGATGAACTCCAACGGCTAGTTTTTCAATCCAACGGTTGCGTTTCAAGGACCGTTGGTTGATCCAACGGTCCAGATTCAAATTTGATTTTTTAAAATATGTTATTTTAAAATACATTGAATCCAACGGCTGAGATCAAATATAATCAAATCTAACGGTAAAAAAAAAAGATCTAACGGCCCAAATTTAAATCTAACGGTTAAAATAATTAAAAAAATATATTTAACTCAAAATTCACCCAAAAACTCTATAAATATCTATGTATTTGTTCAAACATCCACACAAAACTCAAATTTCTCTTACAATTCTTCCAATTTATCTTTCTACCATTTCTTTCCATTTCCAAATTGTTCAACATGGCAAGAGAGCATATTAGAGGTCGTAATTGGACTTGTGAGGAAGATGTTGCTCTATGCTTGGCATGGGTTTCTGTTAGCGAAGATGGTGCAGTTGGCACTAATCAAAATAAGAAGGTTTTGTGGGATAAAATCATTGCAAAGTTTCAAGAAAACTGCAATGGTAGCAGGCGGGATGGTGGTGGTGTTTATGATCGGTGGAAGACTATCAACAAAGCATGCACTTTATGGAAGGGAAGCTTGGAGAGAGCCGTGGTTGGCATGGCTAGTGGGAGGAGCGCCATAGAAATTGTGAGTTTTGTTCTTGATATTTTATTTGTCATGTACATAATATTATGTTGCAACTAATTATTTTTATGTATTTTTTTCATAGGGTGACAAAGCAATGGAAATTTACAAGACAAGAGTAACACCAAAAAATCAAGTTTTTAAGTAGCAACATGCTTGGGACATCCTCAAGGATTGTCCAAGGTGGGGAACCGATGCGGACCAACAATGGGGAAGATTATTTCAACGTGAAGCTGCACAGACAAATGCCGGAGATGAAGGTGTTGTTGAAGGTGTCGATGAAACGGCCCCATCTCCTTCTTTTGCAAGGCCCCCAGGAAGAGATAAGCAAAAGGAAGCAAAGAGAAAATGGAAGTCCCAAGATCTGATGAGTGGACACTTTGATACCGGAATGGCAAAATTGAACGAGACTCATAGCGCTCGCCAAGAAGAAGCGGCTCGAATTCGTTTGCAAATGAAGGAAATCTCGGATAGGGAGGAAAATAGGTTTGAAATTGAATTCATGATGAAGGACCTCAGCCAATACACTCCAGAGAGGAAGAAGTTCTTACGTGATAAGCAAAAGGAAATTATGCGAAAGTCTGCCTCAAGGAGTATGTTTCAAGATGATGAATCTTCTCAACCCTATATCCCAACATTTCAACGAAGTCCATCACCAAGTGAAGATAGTGGATATGATTGTTAAGTTTATGTAGTGTATGAATTATATGCTTTATTAATTATGTGCTTTATTAATTAAGTTTATTAATCATGTGCTTTATTAATTAAGTTGACGGCTTGCTTTGTGGGAAATTTAGTGATTTTTCAATATTTATCGGAATTTAAATTTTTTTAGATTAAAATGTTCATAAAATTAATTTACGATAGTCTACATATTTATTTTTTTAAAAAAAATTAATTTAACAAAAAAAATAGCATAAGTTCATTCTTTAATAATCCCGGGCTAAAATTTTAGGCCAGAACGGTTGGAGCAGAAAAGTTGTTTCTGGGCTAAAAGCTAAATTTTCCGGGCTAAAAAATTTGGCTTTTAGCCCAACCATTGGAGATGGTCTAAAGGAAGAAAAGTGCTCCAGATGCTTTTATAAAGCTAAATGTGGCTTGCTTTTCCTGACACGACGTGAAGCCCTGCTTGGACTTGGAAATCCTAGTCCACGGATTTGGATCCTCTCCTGAACTAATGGAGAGGATCCTCCTGATCCATCATCGTGGATCGTTAGATTTTTATCTAACTGCTACAAACAGGAAGGTTCTTTTAAAATTATAATAATTGTAGTCATTGAATAAAAATCTAACGATCCATCATGATAAGTATGGAGAATCCTCTCCATTAACTCAAGGGAGGATCCAAATCCCAAGTCCACAAGGAGAAGAAACGGGAAGCCTGCAATATTCCTAAATTAATTGAGAATTGATGCTTACGTGGAAACCAAAAGGAAGAAAATAAGTCATTTCAAAGACTTTGCTTCAAAAAAACAAACAAGTGGCTGTATTTATTTAATTCTTAAAAGTCTGTTGGATCCCAAACAAAGAAAAGGAGAAAGGAAAACGGTATAGCAAAAGAAGAAAACAAACTTGATGTGCCAATCACATGGGCACTACGAACATGATCCCTTTCCATCAAAATGTTGTGCATACAACAAGAAGCATGACGACAAAATGGCAAAGGTACCATGACACGACAAATCCAAGCTAACCCGTTGTCGAGTACAAATACAAACGGACAAGGAGACGACGTCGATCACTTCAAATACCGTAGACGCGAACCATTTCAAAGCACAAAGTTCGATGGACTTACTATCTCAAATTAGTGAATTTGTGCTACATCCAAACAAATTGATCAAGCTCCTGTTAAATACTTGAAGTGATCAAATGGCACAAATCCATTGCAAATTTAAATGGCACAAAGCTGCCTCGAATGGCACAAAGCCGATTCAATGGTATGAAGCCGTATCATATTTCAAATGGCACGAAGCCACATCAAATCCCAAAGGCACAAAGCCACATCAAGTCTTAAATGGCACAAAACCACAAGAAGGCGTCAATTGCTCCAATGGCTTAAAGTCTTCACCTGCATGAGCTAAAATTGCATAAGGCATTAAACGCTCCAATAGCTTAAAGTCATCACCCACATGAGCTAAAACTGCACAAGGCATTAAATGTCCTCGCTTGCATGGGCTAAAACTGCACAAGGCATTAAACGCTCCAATGGCTTAAAGTCCTCGCCCACATGAGCTAAAACTGCACAAGGCACAAGGCATTAAACGCTCCAATGACTTAAAGTCCTCGCCCACATAAATACATAAAGGAACTACGAGTGACTTGATCCCTCAACAAGGGTACGTAGGCAATCTAGGGCTCTACCTAGATGCAGTCACAAAATCAAATAAACACCCAAATCCCCAAGTTACGATTTATTCATATTAGAATCAAAGGGTACTCCTTTTCCAAAAGAAGGGTTGTAATTAATAGGCACGTAACCTAGAATGGGTCGAACTCAATTTAATAAAACCCTCTTCGAAAAATAAATGAGGATGAAATTGTGTCGAGTGAATTATTGGTTTACATGTTGTGTACAATTTTTGCTCAACACTCTCATAAAACAAAGACAACAAAAAAGAATATACGAAAAAGGAGGACATAAACCTTTCCCTTCCCTTCCAGAAAAAATAAACAAGAATGATACAAAGAAAAATGGAGGACATGAAACCTAATTCCTCTAAAACCAAACCTAAAGGTCTAAACCTGCAAAACAAGTCGAACAACACCATAAAGTTAGGAAAAAAACAAACAAATGAAACAAACTTGGATGCCGAGATGCCCACTAATTTGTGAAGCGGTAGCCAAGCAAGACAACATAGTCTGAAAACAAAGCAACATGAGCTGCTAGCAAAGGAAAATCATGTCATATTAAAGATGGGGAAGACAAGCTCAAATTAGCAAAATTGTCTGCAACAAGATTTTCTACGCAATATATGTGAGATGCATAGAAAGTCATTTTCCGAATGCGATCTAAACAAATAGACCATTGTGTACGAAGAGGCCAAGAAGGATCAAAACGACGAGGCCAAGGATGATCAAAATCAGACGGTTGAAGAGCAGAGATAACACTAGAACTGTCAGTTTCCAACCAAAGAAAATGACAACCCCGCTGATATACAAACTCTACATCAATAATAATTACTGATAATTCTACAATAAAAAAAAAGTTACGATGACCAATCCATTCACATAAACCTCTAAGAAAATGCTGATAATTGCCGAAATTCTGAAATTCGATTCAACCTCTTTTCTTCCTGTAAAAAATGCTGGCCTTGTTGGTACAGGTGACGGCGTGCTTTCATTTGTCAACATACATATGACATCGGACATGGTGAGCTGATCAGCTGCATCTTCTTCCATGCATAGCAGACCAACATTGATGCATCTTATCAACTAATCTTCTTACATGAATCGCCTAGCATTGGATCCATTAATTTCAGCCGTGCACCTTCTTTCCATAACCCCAAGCCTGAAATAACCTTACATTCATTTAGGATATCAGACTCACTAAGTCTCACCTCAAAGAGGAAACATTTTAATCATAGAAAGATTTTATTTGAAATACCTATCTTACTATATTGAGCACGCGATCATTGTAGAAGCTATTATTTTTCCTTCCAAATAATCTCAAGCGTTAATACTCCAAAGCTATAACGATAGATTTTGTAGAAAAGTTTCCCCCCATGACATACTCAGGAGACAGGTAACCACTGAAGGCACGATTTAGCTTATACATACATAAATGCATGATTAGTAACCAAAAGTGAATGATGTGATAAGAATGCACTTCTTATTTGTAACTTATTATGTCCCAACAATCCTATTTGTGATGCATGAAAATCCTTGCCATACGAAAGTGAGAAATTTTGGGGGTTTTATTTTCATCAAGTAGTATGTTACTAGCTTTGAAACCTTACCTTATAAACAGGTCCAAACCCCAAAAGTCGAACAAGGTTCGTATGTTGAAGTTCATATATGAGTATCAATTCATTCTTAAACTCCAATGTTACGTGCACCGAACATCTTTGTTGTCCACAATTTTGTTAGTGATTTGTTTTAAAGGAATTGGTGGTGACTTTGTCATTTACTGTTGGATTTGTGACTCACGTAGTAGGCCCTTATATTTTGTGAGCCCAACAGCCCAAATTGTTTCGGCCTCAATTGTCCAAGCGAAAGAGTGGGTAGGGTTGCTGATGCCTGATGGTTTAATTGGCAGCAGCCTTATATAAGGCTTGATGTCTTTTGTTTTAAATGGAGAGCAGCCAACAGCTCTATTGGAAGAAAAGAATGAGAGCGATCCCCCTATGTTGGTAATCACTCATTCAAGGGTACTGATGTTACTTTTGTGGGTTTTGGGACAGGAGTCTATTATGTATTTTCATCATCTCCATTTGTTTTTGGTTTGAGTGAGAGCTTTGGAGTGTATACGGGAGAGTTAAAACTTTATTTGTAATCTTCATTTTGATTATTAGTGAAATATTATGGTCGTCTTCAAATTAGATGTAGGCTTACACCAAGCCAAATTAGACGTAGGCTTACGCCGAGCTAATAGACGTAGCCTTACACCGAGCCAATACAAACCCTTATGTCACTTTAGGTTGTTTGTCTTGTAATATATTTCTATATTAGTTTATTGGTTTCATATTTGACGCTTTATGTGAAATCCCGTTTGTCACGCCCCGATCCCGACATACGTCCAGGATCGACACGTGACGTCACTCAAATACTCGTAATCTCACATACCCCGTCTCATAAATATGGCAAGTCACAATTCGAGAATCAAATCTCAAGGAAATTTTCGTTTACCTTATGGCTGCATCTAACGTCCTCGTTAGACTGCCTACGTACCCTCAAATAGGGATCAAGCCATTCGTAGTTCATTAACACAAAATCAGACACTTATCCCACTAAGTTCAGGAAAAAAAACAAAGCATTCCTCAAACATTTATTATAACCTGATAACATGTAGTTCCAGGACTCAGGCTACATAAGCAGCCCCATGAAAACATGATTTCTCACCCTTCCAACATATAAATCATTATGTATCATCATGATATCGCAATTCACAACATACATTATATTTAAGAACCGACGAAACACAAAACCATGCTCTAGCCGCACTAATTAATTAATTTGATCAAAGTAATAACAATCATTCCCATATCTTTTAAATTCATACCTTATGAAATCATAATCGAATCATGAAAACTCCCGAAGGAGTCACCCGGACGTCCAACATATTTTCTAACTCAATTCATAAGACTCGCAACCATTGACACAAATATATATAAAAACTAAGGCTAGAGTGACTTAGTTAGGCCAAGCCTACTTCTCTAAATAATGGGATTTTAGGCCACTCCACGAAAAACAATAACTTGGGTTCCGGACCATCACTCAACGGAACTAAACCAAATATGATCACCTACAAAATGTACCAAGTACAATCAATCATCATCACCTCTAGAATGCGTATGGTCCCCCATCGTGGGTATACCAAGCATGACCATCCATGTACCAGCTCCACGTGGTGCAATCTCATCATAACACATTGAACACAATGTTACGCATACATGCTATCGATTCCACATATCAACCAACATCTAGTCAGATGGCGCACAACACAAGGAATTCCCTCAATTACTATTTCCACTAAAAATCTAATAAAGTACCTAACTCATCTTCTGACTTCCATCCCCATCTCATGCTAGGCAATAGTGCCAAGTTCAAATAGGTATTCAGTTGGCAAGCATATCCAAATAATTATCAAACAATATTTAATTCCCATAATTGCCATAACGTTCATCATAATTATCAATCACATTATTAAAAAGATAATTAAACACATGTATCACAAACATCATCAGTACACAAGCCAAATCCTATTTTATAAGCATAGGTTTATAAGTATATAAAATTCACATTTCAATAGAAGCCACATTACAAAACCAACTCACATTTTCATGCTAGTAAACATGCATAATATTTCTCAACTATGCAATCAACATCGTAAGGTTCTATGTCTATGTTTCGTAACCTTCTTTCTTTATCCTTTAATAACCAACCTAAAGTTAATGGTTTTTCAAAACACTACCTCTTCACTCTTGCCACTACCCCTTTTCGACAAGTATAAGCCGCAATTATATACTTATATATAGACACATATGTATACATATATATGATAGGGGCATATTTATGCACCTTAGTTTAGCTTGTCTTGTGCATTTAAAGTGTTTTTCCTTAGTAAAGTAGTCTTTTAAGCTAGTTTTATGTATTTTCAGGATTTAAGGGCAAAGAATGCAAAAGGATGCATTTTGGAGCCTTTTGGAGCAAATTAGAGATTGGAATGGATATCATATGCTTGGAGCCAAGAGGATGGACGAAATTGAAGACTTGAAGATGATGATTCCTACTTGAAGTAGGAAAGTTAAATCCTAAAAGACCTCATGTTTGAGCAACATTGAAGACTCCTATCTATTCTAAGTCACAAAACAAAGTCTCTTGCATCATCAAAGTCCTTGCCGTGTATCCCCTTTGTGTTTGCCTTCCTTGCCGTGCAAGGAAGGGCCTTGTTTCCCATTCTATCATTTCAACCACATGCACTCTTCATCATTAAACCATATATATTCTCCCATGGATTAATCACTCAAGCCATATAACAATCCCTAACCCGTGCATAACCTACCAATTCAGCCACATGCACCCAAACAATCCTTTGCCGTGGCCTCCCCTTGCATTTCCAGCATTCCACACCATCATTGCAGCCACACTCTTCCATATTCCCTCTTTAATCCACATGCATCTTTAATCATTCACTCACATGCTTTCCCATGATGTAATTCAGCCACATGCACCCAAAGAAGCCATTGCCGTGCATAACCCATCCCATTTCCAGCTTTCCCCCTTCCACTTTCCAGCCTTCCCACTTCATCATTGCATCACATTCTCTTCCATATTCCCTCTTTAATCCACATGCATTCATCATCATTCACCCTAGCTTTAATTCACATGCTTTCACATTCATTTCCAGCACCAAACATCCCCCTTGCCGTGCATCACACATCCATTCCAGCTTTTCTCCTTCATTGCAGCCACACTTCCACATGCATTCCCTCTTTAATCATTCTTTTCCTAGCTGTTTTTCCATCATTATTTCAGCCACATGCACTCTCAATCATAAGAGCCACATGCACTCTTAAACAATCAGCCACATATTCTCCCATTCCCCCTATAAAAACCCATGCATTCATACACAAAAACACAAGTCTTGCCATGCAAAACAGCAACCATTTCATCACCCAATCTGCCTAAGAAGCCTTTGCCGTGCACTTCACACCAAAACACTCCTTAGGCCGTGGCTTCCCCTTCCATTTCTGCACCTTATCTACTCCATTCCCATACACACACCACCCCAAAACCTTTCCTTAGACCTTGTGCCACAACAAAGAGGAGGAGAAGAGTGCCTAAACGTTCATACAATTCAAGTTTGAGTTGTTGGGATTTTTAGGTGTTTCTTTTCCTCGATTTCAATGGTTAAATTTACTTATCTTTGTTTTGTACGTATGAGGAACTAAACCCCCCCTTGGCTAGGGGGGATTCGAAATACATGTTTATGCTTGTGATATGATTTGATTACTTCTAATTGCGTTTCATAAGTCGTGAATTCAATTTACTTATCTATGTGAATTACATTGATTTGTGTGTGTTGGTTGAGAGTGCACGATTAATCATCATGCGTAAATCTAATGCTAGGATATAAGGAAATTTCACTTAATCGTTATGGAATTATATTCACAAGTAGTAAAGGTTGATAATCTCAATCGCGTTAAGTAAATTCTTGGCATAAGTTTCATGCAATCATAGTAACAAGTGATTCGTCAATGCTTATGGTTTTCAAAGAACTTAATGATTCTTGTTTGTATCTCTATTATGCAATCATGTAGGGGACTTGTGGGGAATGTTTTGGGTTGTCGTATGCAATCATCTAATTCAATAACGTTAGGAAAATCTGAGGGTTAATTAGTGCAATTCACGGTTAATCTGGGGCGTTGAGAATTCATGGTTTATTGAAAAGCAATTAGAAATCGTTTTGTGTGCAAGTATAACATGTGTGGAGATGAACCCCTTAGCTAACTTCCTATCCATTCAATTCCATCAAATTCGTTTTTACAATCTGTTCGTTTTACAAAATATTAAGTTTTGTTTCCAAATTCGTCAAAATCAAAATCCCCCTTTACTAGGAGTGTCAAATTAGTTAGAAATCAATTTAGTTTGTGTTTTTAGAGTATCTTGAGTCAAGTTATAACTATTTCCGTCCAAATTCTTCTCTAGTGCTTAAAACTGCTCAGAAAGTAGTTTTAAGGCAGTTTGAATGTTTTCTTGCTGTTTTAAGTCTTTTGGTTTGTCTTAGTGCTTTAAACTTTAGTTTTGCATTCTTTGGGTCTAGTTTGGTGTCTTATATTGTGTTTTTACGTTTTTGAGTCAAATCCAAGTGATTAACAATCTCTCCTAATCCCCGGTCCAGAACGATCCCTACTTACATACTTCACTACAACTGATAAAAAGAGGGTTAATTTGTGTGCTTATAAAATATCACATCAATATAAGAGAAGTTGGTTCGTTTACCATTGATTTGAATATAAATACTCGTAAACAAACTAAACTCTTAAACCCCAACCAACACACTGAAATAAGCACAAAATTAACAAGGATGTTATTTCAACTAGAATTCCCTTCTAGGTCTAGATGCTTGGTAACCAAAGAAGCATTTCATAAATCAAATGTTACATAATAGAAAATTCGATTTTTCCCAAAAATTCTCAAATTTCACAAGAATGAAGATCTCAACAAGTAGAGTAAACTTTATACCTGCGGCCAAGGCCTATTTGGCCGGAAAACACCCCAAACTAGCCATGAACCGCCGAAACCCAAAGGTGGGTGTTCTTCAATTCGACTTCCTCGGTATCCCAATGCCCCTACCACCTATTGGGTCTTGTTCCTGGGTCCAAGGGGAGTTGACTAAGGGTGGTGGTGGGTGGTGAAACTCACCGGAATGGCGGAATGCCGTCAAAACTCCATAGGTCACCCACATGATTTTTACAAGGTTTTGGACCCAAAACCCTTCAATCCTAGGCGAGAAAGGTAGAAGGAAGGTAGTGGAAGAGATTGCAGGTAGTTAATGGTGGTGGTTCAACGGAAAAGATGGCGAAAATCGCCGGAATTTGCTCGGGGTGGAGCGCGGGTGTACGGACTGGAAAGGGAGATCTCTTTCTTCCTTTTTTTTCTTTTCCCCCCTTTTTCCTCTTAAAATGCCGGTCCCCCTATCCCCAAAAAGGGTTTTGTCCACTTATACTCCTAAGTGGAAATTATAATAATTTCCACAATCTATAGTTTCACAACTTCAAACGTCCGTAACTATACCGTTATAATTCGGACTCGTAAACGGCTTTCGCCTATGCGCTCGTGGCTTCGAGACCTATTCGAAAACGTTACTTGTGACCTCAAAAGGTCAACGAGTAAATACTAATTTTCCAAACTTCACCCTTCACACCTAGTTTAATTGAAATCTAATTTCAAATAAATTAATATAATTTCTCAAAAATAATATAAAATCTAAATAATACAAATACGTAGATTATAACAGTGAAATCCAGGAACGGGATTTCACACTTTAGCACAACATCCTCCACCACTTTGTTAATGATCTGATACAAGCGAATTATTGGTGGTTTTGTCATACACCACTTGTTTCTTCTTCACCTTTCAATATGTGGGCATCCATATTATTAGAACTAGCCTCCCTGCACGCGCTCGCTGAAGGCTTTTTTATAACTATGGTGTTCTATGCGCGACTTATACAATTTAAATGTATTTATCTATGTAGATTTGAAAAGTAAATTAAACATTAAAAGAATGAATGGACCTTGTCATATATTTGATGGAAGCAAAATATCTTTGTACACAACATTTCTTGTGAAGACTCCCATAAATTAACAAACCATAAAACACACAGTAAAACAACATGACACACTAATTATGAACAGTTCACCAAAATTAGGACTTCAATTTAAACACGATTAAAGCTAAAAGGAATACTAAAGTTTATTCGAACTTAAAAAACAGAACGAAAACAGATACTTAAAATTTGATGTTAACAATTCCCTAATTTTAGATCACTTACCTTTATTGCAAAAATCCTTGAAAAAGAAACGGAAAGACACTGAAACGTGAAAGCACAATATTTCGAAACCCTTTTTTTCATAACTTGCAGAGTTGGAATTTTTTAAACACCTGCATTTGTCAAATGAATTGATCACATTATATCCACTTATTATTTTTTCAGAGACTGTAGATAACCTTTTTTTTTTTTTCACAGCTGTGAAGTAAATTAGTCACACATATACAATAAATAAATTAGGCTAACACTATTAGTAACCCAAAAAAATTGCAGAAAAATCTACAAAATAGCAAGACATGAGAAATCAAAACCACAAAACCCGAATATTACAATGATCCATTAAAAAAATAAAAATTTAATTAAAATTTAAAATAAATAAAAAAACCGAAACCACTGCATAAATCATAAATTACACCAGGAAGAAAAATTAAAAGACCTTTGCAAATTGCAATTAGTCATAAACCTAACATTTATAAACAGTAACACTTTTAATTACAATTTTTTTCCCGTCGCATGTTTCAACATAGAATTATTTCTCTGTTTTTTCAAAGCTTAAAAAATCACTAACCTACAAAGAAAATATCCAACCATTCTCTATACTCCACAACCAACCACATAAATTTTAACCCATAACACTTATTTCACCACACAATTTACCGTCTTGCCTATTCTCAGCTTCTCCCTAACCAAATAAAAAAGGGTATCCCTAAGTAAATAAAAAACTCCAATTTATCTTTTCCAAGCTATGATAACATGATTTGAAACAACAGGAAATAACAATTAACAAAATCAAGCCAACAGTAATGAAACCCAACAAAATAAAATCACAGCTAAAATTAAAAATTATAATCTTGTTCTACACTTTCTTATCTTCATTTTAATATATTATGGGTCGAATTTGGTTAAGAATCGATTGAGTTACGAAGCTTTGAAAATTGCTCAAAGAATTTTTAACGGAATGACCAAAATTATAGATGGTGGACAATCTCAGAGACCATTTCTATCTAGAGACTATTTTGTATAATAACCCAATAAAAAAATAAAAATAAAACTTTCAATTCACTCAATGAACTCAAGTATAGGTAGAAAGATCGTCAAGAGAGGATCAACTTTCTCTCTTGGGCAGAGACCAAATTCCGGCGGGATTGGGCGGAATCAAAAAAACCTCCACCAAAAAACCGTCACTGTTCTAGGCTCCAATCTTTAAGCATAGTTGATTTTGAGGTGTGGGTTCATATCTGATGGAAGAGGGTACTGATCTGCACACCGGGAGAAAAAGAGGAAAGAAGAAATGAGGAAAGCAAACCGACTATAAAAGCTTAGGCATTTTTTATGATAAAATTATTTGAAAATAAATTTACAAAATTACTCTTGTATTATTTTATGATTCATTTTTCCTGCTTTTAACTTTTTTTGGTCGAGGGGTATGTTCGTTCAATTAGTTTTATCGAAGCCGGTGACACCAAAATCGGCCTCTGGCTTTATATATAAAAGATAATTGGGTATGTTTTTACTTTTTCCTAATAATTTAATTTTGTCAAAAATATTTTTCTATTCTTATCAATAGCACATCGCTTTCTTTTTCTTTTTTTTTTCATTTCTTTTTCTTTTTCACTTATTTACTTAATAAACAAAAAAGAATGAAAATTCTCATCAAATAATATTCTTTTTTGAGCAAAGTCTAAATTAAAGAGAGAGAGAGAGAGAGAGAGAGAGAGAGAGAGAGAGATGGCCTTAGAACCCGCAATCGTCAATGACATCCTTTTTAGAGCAAAGTCTACATTTAAAAAAGAGAGAGAGAGAGAGAGAGATGGCATTAGGACACTCTATAAAAGGAGGACGAAAGAAAACAGAAAAAAAAGGGGGAAAGAGAAAAGAGGAGAGGAGGAGGACAACCAAAAGAGAAAAAAGGAGGGGGGGGGGGGGGGGGCGGGAAGAGACGGGTCACTTGCACAGAGCCCCTTATCAAGAGAAAGAGGCGATAAATGATAAGGTTATAGAGAATAAAATTTTAAATTAAATTCGTAAACTGAAAAGTATGAACCAATAAGAAATAAGTACGTTAATCAACATTTAAATTAGTAATTTAATCATCAACATTTACACCATTTGGTTTATAAATTTTAGCTTAAATATTTAGTCTCACTAGCATTACCCGGAGAAAAAACTAGGATTGGCATTGGCCTGCGAGTTTTGATCAATAATAGTAAAAAATTAACACTCAATTCCATAAATGTCATTTTTTATAAAATCTTTCAAAAAAATAACCAAAAATTCACTAAAATAGATTTAAATGCCTTCAAAATTAAATCTAATAAAACATAAAGATGTAGTTGGTAATGTAATGGAAAACATTCTCATTGCGGCCTCTTTATAACTATGTAGTTTTTTCAATGAGGAAAAAAAATCAATTGGAAGGAGGTTAGTGAGATCTCGCCAGTGTTTGTCTGAGATTGATCAACGCCCAGCTTTATAAAAACACAAATAAATCAGAAAAAAAATTATTTGGTAGGCTTTGATATGTGAGTTGCTGATTGGGAATAATATTGTCGATTGTGAGACAATATTATCCATCTACTATTTACTTTGGTTCCTCCACATTCAATCAACCAAAAGAGAAAATGTATGGACACATTTGGCACGAGATAGAGTCCAAAATTATGAATAATTGATGGACACATTTGGGCACGGGACTATTGATGGACACATTTGGGCACGAGATAGAGTTCAAAATTACAAGCTAGCTAGTCAGTCAGCACAGTGGACAAATTGCTGAATAATTGAAAAAACTACATACGAGTTAAATGAAACAGAAACCGGTTTAGTCTCAGTTACTGCAGCAAATGGAGAAAGATACGAGTGACTGCAATCTTGAATCTCCGACATCTTGATTTTCTTCCTATATATGGGTGGATGGCCGCTGATATTCGGACAAGTCGATTATGTTCAAGAATTTCACAGGATTTTTCATATGCTTTATAACCTCTTCTGCAATTCTATTCTTCTTGGAGTAAGAAGAGCTCAAAGTTTGGTGCGGTTGAGTTGCTCCCTTACAACTCCCACCAGAATTCCATTTACCCATTTCGGAGAAAGAGAAAGAAAGGGAAAATGTAGAGAAATTAAGAAAACTAAATAACGATATTCTTCATTCATACCTTCTTTACATCATAAAAGGATTTAAATACATATAAAGATAATAGGAATTGAAGTGTAATAGGCCTAATGGAAATACATGTAATGGGCCTAATTAGTTATAATAGAAATTCAATATCTTAGAATCGCATCAAAACTGGTATGCACAAGTTTGATATAACCAACTCCCCTAGCGGCCTCACACTTTGTGCATCTTTTTCCAAACAAACAATCTTGATACATTGAAGAGTTATTGCTGAACCAGCTCAGCTTGGAATGGGATGATTAAAAACGTACAAGACGAGAAATTTTTCATTGTCATAGGAATACAAGTAGTATACCACGTGTTTTAATTGAAGTGATAGGAAATTTTATTTTTTAAATTATTAACTTTTTAGCACACATATCTCACTATTTATATAATGACACATGGTGTACCATCCCGTATACTAGTCATACTGAAAATTCTTTTGTACAAGACACTATAGCATAGCATTGAACGCTATTAATGTAAAAACTCAATTACAGCTGCTGTTGAAAATCAAACAAAACAGTTGCACATTCGAAAGATAAAAGCCATGGTAGTTGAAAAAAGGAAATGATTGGGCAGAACTATTTCATATACGTGCATGAAACATGTGTAGCTCCAATCTTATGAAACCTTTTCCAAAGTTGTGTGCATTTATGTTTCAATGGTACAAATGGGCCTTCCGTCTTGTTCTACATCTATTTGTTGAATGGTTATCTACACGAATGGTTATCTTTTTAAAAGTTTTGTCGGCCACACGAACTATGAAGTTTAAATCACTTCACATAAAAATTTGCTTTACATTTCCAGTTGAGAGGATGAGATGTAGGGCAGAAAGTTGAGAGAGAGACGAGAGAGTAAGGAGAGATTTTTCAGTGTGATCAGTGCATCAAATGGTACATCACATGTAATTATATAAATGATCGAATATGTTTAAAACACGTGATATACTACTTATATTTTCGTCATAATTAAAAATTTCTCGAGAATGAAACACAAGCATGGAATACGAGAGAGAAAAGGGAGGAAGGAAATTAAGAAGGGAGACAGGTCACAAATGACCCCGTTCCACCGTGAGATCAGTTTGGGCACATTTGTTGTGAACCGTCAAGATCAAATCCAAGGGCTTAAAACCGTCTGCATATTTGGTCCGCATAGTACAATTTGCCATTTAGGGTGTTGATCGGTCAGCATTTTAATAGTTTTGTCGGCCAATTGAACTTTAAAGTTCAAATCACTTTGACACAAAATAATTTGCTTTAGATTTATCACTCAGTTGCAACCAACAAAGAAGAAAGGTTAGGCAGATAATACTTGTATGTAGTCATTCATGGCTAGCTGTATAACTTGCTTGCTCATATTTTCAAGCTTAATCTGGACTTATTATTATACTGCTGCAAGTGCAAGGGACACAATCAAACCAGGTGACACACTCAAACCAGGTGAGTCTCTCAACTCCACAACTTCTTTATGTTCTGCAAAGGGGACCTTCTGCTTGGGTTTCTATACATTATACAAATCGAATTACACCCAGTTGAGCATATGGGACAGTGCCGGTAATAACAAAGGATGGATTGCCAACCGAGACAAACCTATTTTATACCCTCCAGGAGTTCTTACCTTGGACAGGAACAAAACGTTGAAAATTTTGGACCAAGGCGGGACACGGTTGGTGCTTTACTCTGCCAGTAGAGAAACTGCAAATACTAACACTAGTACTGTGGTGGCTACTCTACTGGACTCTGGCAATTTTATCCTACAAGAAGTGAACTCTCTCCATGGATTGAAAAATCGGATTTTGTGGCAAAGTTTTGATCATCCAACAGATACCCTTTACCCAGGCATGAAATTAGGTGACCATGGAAACGGGCACATTTTGTCACTCACATCAGCCTCAAGTGACTCCAACCCAAAGCCGGGGCCTTTCACCCTTGAATGGGAGTACAAAACGCAAGAATTGCAGATTAAGCGACGCGGAGTGGTTTACTGGACTAGTGGAACCTCTACAAGTAAGAGATTTAAGCTGCTGATGAGGAGGTATAATTTTAGCATTGTTTCGAACAAAAACGAAGACTACTTCTCTTACTACTCTCTAAACCAGACTTCTGCATCAGAATGGTTGTTAACCTCAACTGGACTGCTATTTGACTTCGAAGGAGTTGATATTGCAAGAGCAGATAACTGTTATGGCTATAACACAGATGGAGGGTGCAAGAGATGGGCGGAGAAGCCAACTTGCAGACATATTGGTGACATATTCGAGCTAAAAAGTGGTTTCTTTAGACAAACCACCACAAATTCAACCTTCCCTAGTGATTCTAATGAAAGTCTAAGTATTAGTGATTGTAAAGATTCTTGTTGGAAAAATTGCGAGTGCCTTGGATACAACTTTCTAAATGCAGATGATCAGTCTGGATGTCAATATTATACCGGAATAAACTGGGAGTTCATACAAGACTTCACTGGTGATAGTACACAAAATTTCTATATGTTGAAAACAAAGCCACCTCGCAGTAATGGTAAATTTCTATATGTTTCTATATCATACCTTCCTCACACACACCCACACACACACACACACAAACACACACTAGTATATATGAAATTAAATGGAAGTACATATAATAAATCAATGCAGATACAAAAAAGCGGATATTTATTGGCACTGGTATCACAGTTGCTACTCTGCTACTAATGGTCCCCTGCATCGCCTGGTATGTACTACGAAGAAGAAAATTTGAACTTTCAGGTACACAAAGTTGTTCACGTCAATGAAATTTTTTGTCATGAATGTAAAATTCATTGTATACCTTAATTTACATAGGCGAGAAAGAGACAAATATCATTGAGGAAGAATTGCTAGACTTCATGAAATCTGATCGACCTACTGATGCCAATGCACGTCAAAATAATGGAAATATGAGACATGATTTAAGTGTCTTTAGTTATGCATCTGTAATGGCTGCCACATGTAATTTCTCACAAGAAAACAAGCTCGGACAAGGGGGATTTGGTCCGGTTTATAAGGTAAGGTTTTAAATCATAGAGTGTTATTTCGTCCACTGATGCAAAAACTTAAAGCTGATCAGGTGAGTTATTGTGCATCATTAATTCAGGGAAAATTGGTGACGGGACAAGAAGTAGCTGTTAAGAGGCTTTCAAAGTGTTCAGGGCAAGGAACGTTGGAGTTTAAGAATGAATTGATACTCATATATGAACTCCAACATAAAAACCTTGTCAAACTTTTTGGATTTTGCATTCATGGTGAAGAGAGGATGCTTATATACGAGTATATGCCAAACAAAAGTTTGGACTACTTTTTATTCGGTTGGTAACACTCGCTTTAATCCTACTGCTTGATTTATTTTTGTTTCGGATTTGTGTGATATGTCAAAAATACACAGATAATTATCAATCTACTAATTCTTCTGTATACTGAGCAGATTCAACAAGAGTCACGCTACTTGATTGGAAGAAGCGTTTCAGTATAATTGAAGGAATTGCTCAAGGATTGCTTTACTTGCACAAGTACTCAAGAGTGACAGTAATTCATAGAGATTTAAAAGCAAGTAACATACTACTTGACGAAAATATGAACCCCAAAATATCTGATTTTGGTATGGCAAGGATTTTCAAGCATAATGAACTAGAAGCAAATACTAATAGGGTTGTTGGAACATAGTAAGTAAACAATAAATTGGTCTTTCATCTCTTTCAGTTTGCTATATTATATAACATGGATTATTTATGTATGCAGAAGTACTAAAACAAGTGTGTTTTTCTATTTGGTAACAGTGGTTACATGTCTCCTGAGTACGCCATGGAGGGCCTTTTTTCCATAAAATCTGATGTTTATAGTTTTGGAGTGTTAATGCTTGAAATTGTAAGCGGCAGGAGAAACAATAGCTTCTACAGTGCTGATCGCCTGCTTAATATAGTAGGATATGTATGTCATTCCAATCTAAATTGTGACGAAAAATTTTTGTTCATGGTTTTAGGTGTGTGATTCTAATTAAATATAATCCTGCATGTTTCAGGCATGGGAATTATGGAAGGAAGGCACAGTTCTAGAATTAAGGGATCCAGCATTAGGTGATTCATGTATCAAAGATCAATTGTTAAGATGCGTTCATGTTGGTCTACTATGCGTGGAAGAAAATGCAGCTGATCGGCCTACTATGTCAGATGTCGTATCTATGTTGACAAATCAAAACACACCGTTGCCATTGCCTGTGAAGGCAGCATTTTTTACAGGAAGAAATGTGGTTGAAGATGGTTCGAGTGGAAAAAAAGCAGAATTTTTTTCATCAAATGAGATATCCAATTCCACTGCTGTGCCGCGATGAATTTACATCCTACTATGTTTTTGGTTTGCCTGAATTTTTGCTTGCTTTTATATGTATGATGGAAGTACTCTAGTTGGAAAATTACTTTTTCCTCACAAACTAATGTACCTGTGGAAATATCAACTATAATAGCTGTTGGCATTATGTGCTGTCTGTTCTCTGCTGTAAAACGTTCAGTTATATATAAGAGCAAATGGATGAAGCAAGCAGGTAAAGGCTTAGTCATGTAGGGTACGTGTAAGGCTTAGATTAGAACAGATAAAAGGCTAGGATTGCATAATGCAACTGTAGCCTTGACTACCCTTGTACTTCCGCTTATATGCAGAGAAGAATGTTGGAGAATGATGATGAATGAAATGCAGTAGAGAGCAGCAACGTTTCGCTTACTGAAATTCCTGACTGAAAATCCATTTTCCCTTATTTTGTTTTTCATCACAAATCACCACAAACATCATAATCAAAACTCTAACAATTTGTTTGTTGCAGGCATGGGAATTATGGAAGGAAGGCACAGTTCTAGAATTAATGGATCCAACATTAGGCGAATCATGTATCAAAGATCAATTGTTAAGATGCGCTCATGTTGCTCTGCTATGCGTGGAAGAAAATGCAGCTGATCGGCCTACCATGTCAGATGTCGTATCTATGTTGACAAGTCAAAGCATACCATTGCCATTACCTGGAAAGCCAACATTTTTTACAGGAAGAAATGTGGTTGAAGCTGGTCTGAGTGGAAAAAAATTAGAAATTTTTTCCACAAATGAGTTGTCCAATTCCACTGATGTCCCGCAATGAATTAACATACTATTATGTTTACGGTTTTGAAAGGAATAAGAAATTGAACCTTTGGCACGATTCTTCCCCAACCCGTTCAATAGTCTACTTCAGTTGCCTGAATTTTTACTTGCTTTGATATGTATGGTGGAACTTATTTAGTTGGAAAATTACTTTTTCCAGACAAACTAATGTGCCTGTGGTAAGATCAACTATATTAGCTGTTGGCATTGTGTGCTCTCTGTTCTCTGCTGTAAGCCTGTAAAACGTTCATTTATATATAATAACACATAGATTAAGCAAGACGAACGATACTAATGTTATGTGTTTAAAGAATCTACCTGATCAGGGTATGCAGCAGCGGTAGTAGTGCCAAATCATATGATCCTCTTACAATCTTATAAAAATAATTTCATGTCCACATAACTCAAACCCTTTAACCATACAAGGTCGTACATTCCTTGTTCCTAAGGACCTTTTGGCATATATACAGATTTACCATAAATACTGACATCGGTTGGAATATCAGGTGAAATATCGATGATATGACAGATAAAAGAAATTATATGAGTGCATAAACTGAAATGAGAAATTATATTGTAAAAACGTAACAAACTTTTACAAGGAACACAAAGTTACATTGAAAATAAAAACATATTAGATAATTACAGTTGATGTGCCTCTGAGGAAACAGCGTAGTGAGTAAGCCACCTTCTTCCTCGGGCCCAAGGTCTTAAATCAAAATTTATTTTCCAGATCAAGTATCCTTACGCCTATGGAAGCGAGTACATTGAGGAACACCAGACATGGTAGTACTATACCTTCATTTTCCTACTATGTCAAATCGGACAAGCCATTTCTTCATAAAACTTTTGATTTGTTTCCACATATTGTATTCGATTCAACCTCTTTTCTTCCTTTAAAAAATGCTTGCTTTGTTGGTACAGGTAACGGCGTGCTTTCATTTGTCAACATACATATGACATCGGACATGGTGAGCTGATCAGCTGCATCTTCTTTCATGCATAGCAGACAAACATTGATGCATCTTATCAACTGATCTTCGTACATGAATCGCCTAGCATTGGATCCCGTAATTTTAGCCGTGCACCTTCTTTACATAACCCCAAGCCTGAAATAACCTTAAATTCATTTAGGATATCAGACTCTCTAAGTCTCACCTCAAAGAGGAAACATTTTAATCATAGAAAGATTTTATTTGACGTACCTATCTTACTATATTGAGCACGCCATCATTGTAGAAGCTATTATTTTTCCCTCCAGATAATCTCAAGTGTTAATACTCCAAAGCTATAACATCAGATTTTGTAGAAAAATTTTCCCCCCATGGCATACTCAGAAGACAGGTAACCACTAAGGCACGATTTAACTTATACATACATAAATGCATGATTAGTAACCAAAAGTGAATGATGTGATAAGAATGCACTTCTTATTTATAACTTATTATGTCCCAACAATCCTATTCATGATGCGTGAAAATCCTTGCCATACCTAAGTGAGAAATTTTGGGGGTTTTATTTTCATCAAGTAGTATGTTACTAGCTTTGAAACCTTACCTTATAAACAGGTCCAAACGCCAAAAGTCGAACATGGTTCGTATGTTGAAGTTCAGATATGAGTATCAATTCATTCTTAAACTCCAACGTTCCTTGCACCGAACATCTTTGTTGTCCACCATTTTGTTAGTGATTTGTTTTTGGGACAGAAGGAGTTTAGTATGTATTTTCATCATCTCCATTTGTTTTTGGTTTGAGTGAGAGCTTCGGAGTGTATGCGGGAGAGTTTAAAACTTTATTTGTAATCTTCATTTTGATTATTAGTGAAATATTATGGTCGTCTCCAAATTAGACTTGGGAGATTATATTCACACACCCCAAATTACTTCTCCCACAACTTTTTAATATTTTAATATTTTTCTATCAAGTGTTAGTCGTGTGTAGAAAATATTAAAAAATTAAAAAGGTGTGGGAGAAGTAATTTAGGGTGTGTGAATATAATTTCTCATTAGACTTAGGCTTACGCTGAGATAGTATAAACCCTTGTGTCACTTTAGGTTGTTTGTCTTGTCATATATTTCTGTATTAGTTTATTGGTTTCATAGTTGACGCTTCAGCACAACATCCTCCACCACTTTGTTAATGCTTTGATATAAGTGAAGTATTGGTGGTTTTGTCATCCACCACTTGTTTCTTCTTCACCTTTCAATATGTGGGCATCCATATTATTAGAATAATTGAGTCTGTTTTCACTTTTCCCTAATAATTTAATTTTGTAAAAAATATTTTTATATTCCTATCAGAAGTCGTTTTCCCTTTTTTCATTTCCATATATTTACTTTATCATGAAAAGAATGAAAATTCTCATCAATAATATCCTTTTTTGAGCAAAGTCTACATTAAAAAAAAGACAAAAATAAAAACAGAGACGGCCTTATGACTCTCTATAAAAGGGGGAAAAACTGGAGGACGAAAGAAAAAAGGAAAAAAAAGGGGGAGAGAGAATAGAGGGGAGGACAGCCAAAAGAGAAAAAGGGGGAAGAGAGACGGGTCACTTGCACAGGGATAAGGATTGTCTGTCCTTTCACTTTCCATTTTGTGTGGTCACGGTTAAGTCACGTTAACATTTTATATTATTATTCATTTTTGTCTTATTATTTCTATAACAAAACAATATAAAATGTTGACGTGGCTTAACTGTGACCATACAAAACAGGAGGGCATGGGAAGTGGGAGGGCAGACAATCCTTGTCCCTTGCACAGAGCCCTTTATCAACAAAAGGGGAGAAAAATGATAAAGTTACAGAGAACAAATTTTTAAATTAAATTTGTAAGTTGAAAAATGTGAACCAATATAAAAAAAATCACGTTAATCAACATTTAAATTAATCGTCAATATTCATATCATTTAGTTTACAAATTTTAGTTTAAATATTTAGTCTCCGTAGCATTACCCGGAGAAAAAACTAGGATTGGTGTTGGCCTGCGAGTTTTGATCATGGGAATTTTATTTGAACCCATATTTTGTATCTCAACACCTAACTTACTTTTTATATCCACATTGTATTTGATTTATCTATCATTATCTCTTTACACCTAACGTTATTTCCAAAACTACCCTTACTTATCAAAACTCAACTCAATCAAACTTCTTTTTACACCCAACTCAATCTATTTAAAAATAAAAAATAAAACTCTAACCAGTCCATCATCTCCATGAAGCAAAGCCCCTTCTCTATCTCTCTTTAAAAAAATCCTTCCATCTCCCATGGTTGTCATTCTGCACCCCCATCTACTCCTCTGTAGTTATCCAAACCTCTTCCTCTTCCTCTTCCTTTTCTTCATCATTTGACATCTCTAAATTTCTAGAGCACTAATTAGCTTAATAATTGGTATGTGTTCAATCGATTGGTTCAATTTTTACGTATTTACATATTGATTCCTTTTTCTTTTCAATTAAATGAGCTTCTAGTTAGAGTGTTTAATGAGTTTGGTATGTTTCAATTAAATGGGAATCTTCTAAACTCTATATTCCTATCTGTGGTAGAAAAATGGGTACATCCATGATAATTTTTGGTAGATCAATGAATATTTTTAACCGTGGATATTTATTTTATTTTTTTTGTCGAAACTGTGGATATTTATTAGATACAAAAGTTGCGGACAACAATTCACATTACATTGAACTGTGGCTAAAAAGTATATCGCCTTTGCATGTTTTAAATGCGAACTCATAGCTAAGCAGTTTTTATTGTGGAGCAAAACTTTGGGAATTGATCTAACTTGGATGTGTAATTGAGTTTATGCATTTTAATGATTAAACTGATAAATATTTCATTCACATATGAATTTAATATCGTAGTATCTCTCAACCTCTATATGCCACAAAAGTTGCGGACAAAAATTCATAATACATAGAATGTGGTTAAAAAGTATATCGCATTTGCACGTTTTATAGGTGACTCATAGGTAAGCAATTTTTATTGTTGACCAAAACTTTGGGAATTGGTCTAACTTGAATGTATAATTGAGCTTACGCATTTTAATGATTAAATTCATAAATATCTCGATCGCATATGAATTTAATATCGTAGTGTCTTTTAGCCTCTATATTGGTATATGTGGCAAAAAAATGGGTACCTCCATAAAAAAAATTTGTAGATCGATGAATATTTTCAATCTGAATATTTATTAGATACCAGAAATTATTAGTCTATTCGCAAAAGTCTAAGTCAATGCCACGTACAATATTTGTTAAGATATATTTAGAGAACTGTTATTCGCACTTCAAAAATCTCATTCTACACTTTGCATAAGTATATTTTTCTTTCTAATTATAGAAAGTTTGGAGTGCTAAGAACAATTTTCTATATTTATACACATTTTAGTTTAGTTTGTAAGTCGACTTCCTTTTTTTTTTCTTTCTTTATCAAGTTGGGAGTATCACTGACTGTGATCCTGTGCAATTAGTTGTTAATTCGTTTTGAATAATCAACATTATTTCTTACAATGTCTTGGGTGTATGAATAATAGAAAGAAAACGGTCATGATACAAGCTGAATAAGAGTAGTACTAATTAGTAAACAACTTGTGCATGAAGTGGCATGAAGAGACAAATATATATGTTTCATGCATGACTTGGAATACTATTTTTATAAGTAGATTGAGTTGGGTGTAAAAAGAAGTTTGATTGAGTTGAGTTTTGATAAGTAAGGGCGGTTTCGAAAATAATGTTGGGTGTAAATAGATAATGATAGATAAATAAAATACAATGTGGATATAAAAAAGTAAGCTGGGTGTTGATATACAAAATATGGGTTCAAATAAAATTACCCTTTAATCAATAATAGTAAAAAATTAACACTCAATTTCATAAATGTTATTTTTTATAAAATCTTTCAAAAATAACAAAAAAATCACTAAAATAGACTTAAATACCTTCAAAATTAAACCTAATAAACATAAGGATGTAGTTGGTAATGTAATGGAAAACATTTCCATTGCGGCCTCTTTATAACCATGTAGTTTTTCAATGAGGAAAAAAAAAATCAATTGGAAGGAGGTCAGTGAGATTTCGCAAGTGTTTGTCTGAGATTGATCAATGCCCAGCTTTATAAAAACACAAATAAATCAGAAAAAAAAAATAATAAATATATATATATATCTGCTAGGCTTTGACATGTGAATTGCTGATTGGGAATAATATTGTCGATTGTGAGATGGTTCCTCCACATTCAATCAACCAAAGGAGCAAATGTATGGACACATTTGGGCACGAGATAGAGTCCAAAATTACAAGCTAGCTAGTCAGTCAGCACGACAAATCGTGAATATTTGAAAGAACTATATACAAAAATGAAACAGAAACCGGTTTAGTCTCAGTTACTGCAGCAAACGGAGAAAGATACGAATGACTGCAATCTTGAATCTCCGACTTTCTTGAATATCTTCCTATATATGGATGACCGCCGATATTCGGACAAGTCCATTATGTTCAAGAATTTCACAGGATTTTTTATATGCTTTATGACCTCTTCTGCAATTCTGTTATTCTTGGAGTAAGAAGAGCTCAAAGTTTGGAGCGGTTGAGTTGCTCCCTTACAACTCCCACCAGAATTCCATTAACCCATTTCGGGGAAAGAGAAAGAAAGGGAAAATGCAGAGAAATTAAGAAAAGTAAATAACAATATTATTCATTCATACCTTATTTACATCAGAAAATGGTTTAAATACATATAAAGATAGTAGGGTTTGAAGTGTAATGGGCCTAATGGAAACACATGTAAGACCATCTCCAACCGAAGGAGAGCTAGATGGCTCGTTTTAGCCCCCTAGCCCTCCAAGAAATTTATTGTTTAATGAACAGTGCATGATCATATTTCTTACCATCTCCAACTAAGGGATCAGAGGGCCAAAGGCCAAACATAGCCATGTGACAAAAAATCATCTCCAACCGAAGGTCAAAGGGCTATAATATGGAATGATGAAAAATATGTGAGAAATGATGTAGGAAAAAAAAAAAAAAAAAAAAAAAAAAAAGGTGGGCTAGGATTAAAAAGAGAAAAGTGGGCTAGGACAAAAAAAAAAATCCTAAACCTTAAAGCCTAAAGTGGGCTGAGCAAATGGAAAAGAACAAAAAAGCTGGCGGAAGATGGCTAGCCGGTTGACCATTTAGCCTTTTTTTTTGTCCCGTGAAGCTCATGAGCTCTTTGGCCTAACTCTCGGTTGGAGACGGTTTTCGGGTTATTTTTGGACCTCTGGACCATTCGGTTGGAGATGGTCTAATGAGCCTAATTGGTCATAACAGAAGTCCAATAGATTAGAGTCGCATCAAAATTGACATGCACAAGTTTGATATAACCAACTCCCCTAGCAGCCTCACACTTTGAACAATGATGTAGTGGGGGATCTATTCAAGTGTTTTGGCCTTTATGTGTAAATCAGTTTTGGAATTTGAGAGTCCATTCACATTAGTTTCCAGCTATATTTGAAATTTTTTTATAAAAAATAACATTTGCGTAATTGAGTGTTAAGTTTTGGTTAATGATAAATAGTCTTAGATTGCTCCTTCCCAACATCACCAAACCAAACCGGAGTCACGTCGAAGAAGACCCATGGATTCCGCCATCACCGGCCATGGCTGCGATTATAGCTCGGAAATTTCTCCAGGCACTCTGCGCCAGACAGCTCGGACAGTTAATTTATCATTAATAGCCTCCATTTGGAATCCGAGAAAATCCGGGAAATTTGAACCCCATGTTTGAATTTAGGTGCTACTGGTGAATATTCCCAATTATCAGATTTTGTGCATCTTTTTCCAAACAAAACACTCTGATACATATTGAAGAGTCATTGCTGAACCAGCTCAGCTTGGAATGGGATGATTAAAAACGTACAAGACACACTATAGCATAGCATTGAACGCTATTAATGTAAAAACTCAAGTACAGCTGCTGTTGAAAATCAAACAAAACAGTTGCACATTCGAAAGATAAAAGCCATGGTAGTTGAAAAAAGGAAATGATTGGGCAGACAACTATTTCATATACGTGCATGAAACATGTGTAGCTCCATTTTTATGAAACATTTTCCAAAGTTGTGTGCATTTATGTTTCAATGGTAAAGATTTTTCAATGTGATCAGAACACGGGATGATACACCACGTGTAACTATACAAATGGTAGGATATTTGTGTTAAAAAATTAATAACTTAAAAATATAAATTTTCCATCATTTGTATAAAAACACGTAATATTTCAGTTACAAAGAAAAATTTCTCCAACGGTACAAATGGGCCTTCCGTCTTGTTGTACATCTATTTGTTGATTGGTTATCTTTTTAAAAGTTTTGTCGGCCACATGAACTATAAAGTTTAAATCACTTCACTCATAAAATTTGCTTTAGATTTCCAATTGAGAGGGTGCGATGTAGAGCAGAGAGTTGAGAGAGAGAGAGGAGAGAGAGGAGAGAGTGAGACGCGAGCGTGGAACACGACGGAGAAAAAGGAGGAAGGAAATGAAGAAAGGAGACGGGTCATAAATGACCCCGTTCCACCGTGTGATCAGTTTGGGCTCATTTGTTGCAAACCCGTCAAGATCAAATCCAAGGGCTTAAAACCGTCTGCATATTTGGTCGGCATAGTACAATTTGCCATTTAGGGTGTTGAATGGTTATCATTTTAAAAGTTTTGTCCTCCAAGTGAACTTTTAAGTTCAAATCACTTCACGTAAAATTCAGTTGCAACCAACAAAGAAGAAAGGTTAGGCAGATAATAATTTTATGTAGTCATTCATGGCTAGCTGCAGAACTTGCTTGCTCATATTTTCAAGCTTAGTGGTGTGGACTTATTATTATACTGCTGCAAGTGCACAGGACACACCCAAACCAGGTGACACACTCAAACCAGGTGAGTCTCTCAACTCCACAACTGTTTTATGTTCTGCAAAGGGGACCTTCTGCTTGGGTTTCGATACATATGGCAAATCCAATTACAGCCAGTTGAGCATAGAGCGGAGTGGCGGTGATAACATAGGATGGATTGCCAGCCGAGACACACCTATTTTATACCCTTCCGGAATTCTTACCTTCGACGAGAACAAAACGTTGAAAATTGTGGACAAAAGCGGGACGCGGTTGGTGCTTTACTCTGCCGGTATAGAAACAGCAAATACAAACACTAGTACTGTGGTGGCTACTCTACTGGATTCTGGCAATTTTGTCGTACAAGAAGTGAACTCTATCGATGGATCAAAAAATGGGGTTTTGTGGCAAAGTTTTGATCATCCAACAGATACCCTTTATCCAGGCATGAAATTAGGGGTTAACCACAGAAACGGGCACATTTTATCACTTACTTCATGGTCAAGTGACTCCAACCCAAAGCCGGGGCCTTTCACCCTTGAATGGGAGTACAAAACGCAAGAATTGCAGATTAAGCGACGCGGAGTGGTTTACTGGACTAGTGGAGCCTCTACAAGTAAGAGATTTAAGCAGCTGATGAGTAGGTATAATATTAGTATTGTTTCGAATGGAACTGAAGCCTCCTTCACTTACCACCCTCTAAACCAGACTTCAACAGAATGGGTGCTATCCTTAGCTGGACAACTAGACGACGCAGGAGAATTTGTGATTGCAAGAACAGAAAACTGTTATGGCTATAACACAGATGGAGGGTGCCAGAGATGGGCGGAGAAGCCAACTTGCAGACATGCTGGTGACATATTCGAGCTAAAACGTGGTTACTTTAAACCAACCAGCTCAAATGAAACCTACCCGATTGATCCTAATACAAATCTAAGTCTTAGCGATTGTAAAGATTCTTGTTGGAAAAATTGCGAGTGCCTTGGATTCAATGTTCTAGATGAAGATGATCAGTCTGGATGTCAATATTATACCAGAAAACTTTCGCAGTTCCTTGAAGACTCCACTGGTGATACCACTTTCAATATGTTAAAAACAAAGTCACCTCGCCGTAATGGTAAATTTACTTCATCAATCTTTTCCAGTAAGAACTTGTCCACTAGTTTATATATCATAACAATGCATCCCTTCCTCACACGCACACACAAACACATACTAGTGTTTATGCAATAAAATGGAAAGCACATTTCCTAATGAATGCAGATACAAAAAAGCGGATACTTATTGGCACTGGTATCACAGCCGCTACTCTACTACTTGTTGTCCCATGCATAGCTTGCTATGTGCTACGAAGAAGAAAATTTGCACTTTCAGGTACACAAAGTTATTCATGTCAATGAAAGTTTTTGTCATGAATGTAAAATATATTTTGTACCTTAATTTACATAGGCGAGAATGAGACAAGGATCATTGAGGATGAATTGCTTGACTTAATGAAATCTGATCGACCTACTGATGCTACTGCACGTCAAAATGGTGGAAATATGAGAAATGATTTAAGTGTCTTTAGTTATGCATCTGTAATGGCAGCCACATGTAATTTCTCACCAGAAAACAAGCTCGGACAAGGGGTATTTGGTCCGGTTTATAAGGTAAGGTTTTAAATCATAGAATGTTATTTCATCTATTGATGCTAAAAACAAATTGCTTATCCGTTGAGATATTGTGCATTTCTAATTCAGGGAAAATTGGTGACGGGACAAGAAGTAGCTGTTAAGAGGCTTTCAAAATGTTCAGGGCAAGGAACATTGGAGTTTAAGAATGAATTGATACTCATATATGAACTCCAACATAAAAACCTTGTCAAACTTTTTGGATTTTGCATTCATGTGAAGAAAGGATGCTCATATACGAGTATATGCCAAACAAAAGTTTGGACTATTTTTTATTCGGTTGGTAACACTCACTTTAATCCTACTGCTTGATTTATTTTTGTTTCGGATTTGTGTGATATGTCAAAAATTATCAGTCTAGTAATTCTTCTATATACTGAGCAGATTCAACAAGAGTCACGCTACTTGATTGGAAGAAGCGTTTCAGTATAATTGAAGGAATTGCTCAAGGATTGCTTTACTTGCACAAGTACTCAAGAGTGACAGTAATTCATAGAGATTTAAAAGCAAGTAACATACTATTTGACGAAAATATGAACCCCAAAATATCTGATTTTGGTATGGCAAGGATTTTCAAGCATAATGAACTAGAAGCAAATACTAATAGGGTTGTCGGAACATAGTAAGTAAACGATAAATTGGTCTTTCATCTCTTTCAGTTTGCTATATTATATAACATGGATTATTTATGTATGCAGAAGTACTAAAACAAGTGTCTTTTTCCATTTGGTAATAGTGGTTACATGTCTCCTGAGTACGCTATGGAGGGCCTCTTTTCCATAAAATCTGACGTTTATAGTTTTGGAGTGTTAATGCTTGAAATTGTAAGCGGCAGGAGAAACAATAGCTTCTACAATGCTGATCGCCTGCTTAATATAGTAGGATACGTATGTCATTCCAATCTTAATTGTGAAGAAAAAATTTTGTTCGTGGTTTTAGGTGTGTGATTCTAATTAAATGCGATCCTGCATGTTTCAGGCATGGGAATTATGGAAGGAAGGCACAGTTCTAGAATTAATGGATCCAGCATTAGGTGATTCATGTATCAAAGATCAATTGTTAAGATGCGTTCATGTTGGTCTACTATGCGTGGAAGAAAATGCAGCTGATCGGCTTACCATGCCAGATGTCGTATCCATGTTGACAAATCAAAGCACACCGTTGCCATTGCCTGCAAAGGCAGCATTTTTTGCAGGAAGAAATGTGGTTGAAGATGGTCCGAGTGGAGAAAAATTAGGAATTTTTTCATCAAATGAGATATCCAATTCCACTGCTGTGCCGCGATGAATTTACATCCTACTATGTTTACGGTTTGCCTGAATTTTTGCTTGCTTTTATATGTATGATGGAAGTACTCTAGTTGGAAAATTACTTTTTCCTCACAAACTAATGTACCTGTGGAAATATCAACTATAATAGCTGTTGGCATTATGTGCTCTCTGTTCTCTGCTGTAAAACGTTCAGTTATATATAAGAGCAAATGGATGAAGCAAGACGAACGATACTTTCATGTGTTAGAATCTACCTGATCAAGTTGTGCAGCAGCGGTAGCAGTTCCAGTTCATATAATTACTGTTGATGTGCCTATGAGGAAACAGCTTAGTGAGTTAGCCACCTTCCTCAGGCATAAGGTCTTAAATCAAAGCGTATTTTCTAGATCATGTAGTACGCCTACGGAAGCAAGTATACTGAGGAACACCAGGCATGTTAGTACTGAAGAAAGTTGGGTTCCACTATAAAATCAATTGGTAATATGAAGAGTAGTCTTACCTCTTATAAACTCATGCAAAGTTTATCCTCCCATCAATATGAGACTCATTCTCCACAAGTACTATACCTTCATCTTCCTACTATATCGGAGTCAAACATGCCATTTCTCTTGCTAAAACTTCTTATTTGTTTCCACTTATTATATTCGATTTTTATTTATTTATTTATTTTTAAATCTTGATGGTATGAGAGATTTTATTGATAACTAGAAAATAAGTTACACCTAATAAGGACATAAACTTTACCTCTATGTTGAGGTCAAAAAAAAAGAAAAAGGAAAAAGAAGGAAAAAGAAACCGTTCCTTTAATCAAGGAAAGTGGGAATGTGAGTGGCAAACAAATCAATGGTACAGATTATTTTAAAAAATCTACACCTTCCATTGTAAAATAAAAATAAACTTTAATTTTATAATGGGAAACAGTTCCTCCATTTCCCGAGACGTGCAAAAGAAGTTAGTGAAAACTACCCACTTTCACCATACTTTTCACCCCACGTTGCCTGTCAGACTCAAAGTTCTTCAAAGTCTATAAATAGGACGTAAAACACAGGGGAGACGGAGGGCAAAAAGCATACAAAGGACAGGGATAAAAAAAAAAAGAGAAGAGACTCTGCAGAAATTAAAAAAGAAATCAAAGGGGTGAACTGCTGCAGAAATTCAGGGAGACAAAAGCAAACAGAGAAGAGGATACACGGCAAAGGAAAGCTACAAAGCATTTAAAGGTACAAATCCATCATTTTAAATCTTTCTTTGTTTGGTTTCTCTCGCTTTGTAGGAAAAAAAAAAAAAAAAAAAAACCTCTCCCATTCCCCAAAGCAAAAAAAAATTAAGGTGGAGACTCTAAAGAAGCAACCCCAAATCCTTCCCCCGACTGCAATGCATCGCTTTCCTCTCCTAAGTCACGGCATCCATCACGGCGAGATTGCAAACCCTGCAAAAGAAAAGTGGAGATTGCAAACCCTGCAAAAGAAAAGTAGAAAATGGAGATTGCAAAGTCTTTTGTGTCAGGAATTCGAAAGATAAGAAAAAAAGTGGAGATTGCAAACCCTGAAAAAGAAAAGTAGAAAATGGAAAATAGAGAAGGAAAAGAAGAAAACGTATTGTTCATCACATGGGTGTCAGCAAGCTTCAGCGGTGAAGTCAAAAAAAAAAAAATGATGTTCTTCCTTCGTATTCCGCCAACTCCTATCTCTCATGGAGAGACGTATCGCAGCAAAACCCAAGCAACTCAAGTCATTTAAGAACTCTACTTCTGCAAAATCGAAGTCTTCTGGTTGAGATACGTGAAGAACGAAAGAAAGATGGGCAATTGCCTTTATTCCAACTTCAAGTATGTTTCTCTGCACAAAGAAGGAAAAGTATATACAATGAGTTTAAAAACTCTAAGAGCAACTCCAGCGTTGGAGCCCTCCCCCCGCTATACACTATTCAATCCATCTAATGAACAGTAACTACCCTTAATGAATAGTAATAGCCCTGGCAATAGCATTTGCATCTCCACTGTTACACTTCAATAGCTATGACAATAAGCAATAAAATATTAGTATTTTTTTTATTTATAAAATAATACAAAATAATTTTAATTGTAATATCGGATAAGATTTTTAATCGTTCTCGTGTGTCATTATCCGAAGTATTATTAAATAATACAAAATAATTTTATTTGTAATTTCAGATAAGATTTTTAATCGTTCTTGTTGCCCTACTTGTCATAAAATCCGAAAAGACAATTATTGGTGATGGAAAAAAAAATTAGATTGAAACTTTGAAAGAAAGATAGGAATGTGGTTGAAACTAGTTGAGAAAATATGAAATTGTGGTGTAAGGTAGAAGATAATGAGAAGGTATTTATAGAAAAGTAAAATCAATTTTTTTTTAATTTTTTAAATTTTTTTTTCTGATTTATAATAATTTTTTACATTTTTTTTTAATTTTTATTCACCTAATTAATCTCTGCCGTTGGATTAAAAAAATTGAATTTCCAACACTCCAGATTGTGCCATGTGGCACAATTGTAACATTTCAAAATTTTAAATTGTTTTTTTTTTTTTTTAATTTCCATAGCCTAATAACGTGGACCATTGATCTCAGATCCAACGACTGAAATTAAATGAGGTTTTTAATTTTTTTTTCACCTTTGAAAATCCAACGGTCCATAAAATATAGCCGTTGAAATCCAACGGACATGGGGAAGCCATGTGGCCTCCCTAACGGTAAGAAATCTAAGTGGGCCGCGGACCCCATTTCTGAATTTATGTCTCCTAACGCGAGCTTGAAGACCACGTGCCTAACAGAAAAAAAATAAAAAAAGCAGCTGACGTCGTCCTGACGTCACACCCACTTCGGGCTCTCGGGCTGGCAACTCGTGCCAGGCCTCTCCCCCGGGCTGGGCCTGTCCCTCGGGCTACCACACGCTGGACCAAATCAATCGGGCTCTCTAGCCCTGTTCACGGGCCTGTCCCCAGAGCAAAAGCTCCCGCTGGAGTTGCTCTAAAGGAAGAAAAGTGCTCCAGATGCTTTTATAAAGCTAAATGTGGCTTGCTTTTCCTGACGCCACGTGAAGCCCTGCTTGGACCTGGAAATCCAAGTCCACGGATTTGGATCCTCTCTTGAGCTAATAGAGAGAATCCTCCTGACCCATCATCGTAAACAGTTAGATTTTTATCCAACGGCTACAAACAGAGAGATTCCTTTAAAGTTATAATAATTGTGGTCATTGAATAAAAATCCAATGGTCCACAATAATAGGTAAGGAGGATCCTCTCCATTAGCTCAAAAGAGGATCCAAATCCCAAGTTCACGAGGAGAAGAAACGGAAAGCCTGCAATATTCCTAAATTAATTGGGAATTGATGCTTACGTGGAAACCAAAAGGAAGAAAATAAGTCATTTCAAAGACTTTGCTTCAAAAAAACAAACAAGTGGCTGTATTTATTTAATTCTTAAAAGTCTGTTGGATCCCAAACAAAGAAATGGAGAAAGGAAAACGGTATAGCAAAAGAAGAAAACAAACTTGATGTGCCAATCACATGGGCACTACGAACATGATCCCTTTCCATCAAAATGTTGTGCATACAACAAGAAGCACGACGACAAAATGGCAAAGGTACCATGACAAGACAAATCCAAGCTAACCCGTTGTCGAGTACAAATACAAACGGACAAGGAGACGACGTCGATCACTTCAAATACCGTAGACGCGAACCATTTCAAAGCACAAAGCTCAATGGACTTACTATCTCAAATTAGTGAATTTGTGCTACATCCAAACAAATTGATCAAGCTCCCGTTAAATACTTGAAGTGATCAAATGACACAAATCCATTGCAAATTTAAATGGCACAAAGCCGTCTCAAATGGCACAAAGCCGATTCAATGTCATGAAGCTGTATCATATTTCAAATGGCACGAAGCCACATCGAATCCTAAAGGCACGAAGCCACGTCAAGTCTTAAATGGCACAAAGCCACAACAAGGCATCAATTGCTCTAATGGCTTAAAGTCCTCACCCGCATGAGCTAAAACTGCATAAGGCATTAAACGCTCTAATAGCTTAAAGTCATCGCCCACATGAGCTAAAACTACACAAGGCATTAAACACTCCAATGGCTTAAAGTCCTCGCCCACATGAACTAAAACTGCACAAGGCATTAAATGCTCCTTGCCTGCACGAGCTGAAATTGCACAAGGCATCAAACCCCAACAAATACATAAAGGAACTATGAGTGACTTGATCCCTCAACGAGGGTAGGTAGGCAATCTAGGGCTCTACCTAGATGCAGTCACAAAATGAAATAAACACCCAAATCCCCAAGTTACGATTTATTCATATTAGAATCAAAGGGTACTCCTTTTCCAAAAGAAGGGTTGTAATTAATAGACACGTAACCTAGAATGGGTCGAACTCAATTTAATAAAACCCTCTTCGAAAAATGAATGAGGATGAAATTGGACATAAACAGAGACAACAAAAAAGAATATACGAAAAAGGAGGACATAAACCTTTCCCATCCCTTCTATAAAAAATAAACAAGAATGATACAAAGAAAAATGGAGGACATGAAACCTAATTCCTCTAAAACCAAACCTAAAGGTCTAAACCTGCAAAACAAGTCGAACAACACCATAAAGTTAGGAAAAAAACAAGCAAGCGAAACAAACTTGGATGCTGAGATGCCCATTAATTTGTGAAGCGGTAGCCAGGCAAGCCAATATAGTCTGAAAACAAAGCAGCATGAGCCGCTAGCAGAGGAAAATCATGTCATATTAAAGATGGGGAAGACAAGCTCAAATTAGCAAAATTGTTTGGAACAAGATTTTCTACGCAATATATGTGAGATGCATAGAAAGTCATTTTCCGAATGCGATCTAAACAAATAGACCATTGTGTACGAAGAGGCCAAGAAGGATCAAAACGACGAGGCCAAGGATGATCAAAATCAGACGGTTGAAGAGCAGAAATAACACTAGAACTGTCAGTTTCCAACCAAAGAGAATGACAGCCCCACTGATATGCAAACTCTACACCAATAATAATTACTGATAATTTTACAATAAAAAAAAGTTACGATGACCAATCCATTCACATAAACCTCCAAGAAAATGCTGATAATTGCCGAAATTCTGATATTCGATTCAACCTCTTTTCTTCCTGTAAAAAATGCTGGCCTTGTTGGTACAGGTAACGGCGTGCTTTCATTTGTCAACATACATATGACATCGGACATGGTGAGCTGATCAGCTGCATCTTCTTCCATGCATAGCAGACCAACATTGATGCATCTTATCAACTAATCTTCTTACATGAATCGCCTAGCATTGGATCCATTAATTTCAGCCGTGCACCTTCTTTCCATAACCCCAAGCCTGAAATAACCTTACATTCATTTAGGATATCAGACTCTCTAAGTCTCACCTCAAAAAGGAAACATTTTAATCATAGAAAGATTTTATTTGAAATACCTATCTTACTATATTGAGCACGCGATCATTGTAGAAGCTATTATTTTTCCTTCCAAATAATCTCAAGCGTTAATACTCCAAAGCTATAACGTCAGATTTTGTAGAAAAATTTCCTCCCATGGCATACTCAAGAGACAAGTAACCACTGAAGGCACAATTTAGCTTATACATACATAAATGCATGACTAGTAACCAAAAGTGAATGATGTGATAAGAATGCACTTCTTATTTGTAACTTATTTTGTCCCAACAATCCTAATTGTGATGCATGAAAATCCTTGCCATACCAAAGTGAGAAATTTTGGGGGTTTTATTTTCATCAAGTAGTATGTACTAGCTTTGAAACCTTACCTTATAAACAGGTCCAAACCCCAAAAGTCGAACAAGGTTCGTATGTTGAAGTTCATATATGAGTATCAATTCATTCTTAAACTCCAATGTTCCGTGCACCGAACATCTTTGTTGTCCACGACTTTGTTAGTGATTTGTTTTAAGGAAATTGGTGGTGACTTTGTCATTTACTGTTAGATTTGTGACTCATGTAGTAGGCCCTTATATTTTGTGAGCCCAACAGCCCAAATTGTTTCGGCCTCAATTGTCCATGTGAAAGAGTGGGTAGGGTTGCTGATGCCTGATGGTTTAATTGGCAGCAGCCTTATATAAGGCTTGATGCCTTTTGTTTTAAATGGAGAGCAGCCAACAGCTCTATTGGAAGAAAAGAATGAGAGCGATCCCCCTATGTTGGTAATCACTCATTCAAAGGTACTGATGTTACTTTTGTGGGTTTTGGGACAGGAGTCTATTATGTATTTTCATCATCTCCGTTTGTTTTTTGTTTGAGTGAGAGCTTCAGAGTGTATACGGGAGAGTTTAAAACTTTATTTGTAATCTTCATTTTGATTATTAGTGAAATATTATGGTCGTCTCCAAATTAGATGTAGGCTTACACCAAGCCAAATTAGACGTAGGCTTACGCCGAGCTAATACAAATTAGACGTAGCCTTACACCGAGCCAGTACAAACCCTTATGTCACTTTAGGTTGTTTGTCTTGTAATATATTTCTATATTAGTTTATTGGTTTCATATTTGACACTTTAGCACAACATCCTCCGCCACTTTGTTAATGATCTGATACAAGTGAATTATTGGTGGTTTTGTCCTACACCACTTGTTTCTTCTTCACCTTTCAATATGTGGGCATCCATATTATTAGAACTAGCCTCCCTGCACGCGCTCGCTGAAGGCTCTTTTATAACTACGGTGTTCTACGCGCGACTTATACAATTTAAATGTATTTATCTATGTAGATTTGAAAAGTGAATTAAACATTAAAAGAATGAATGAACCTTGTCATATATTTGATGGAAGCAAAATATCTTTGTACACAACATTTCTTGTGAAGACTCCCATAAATTAACAAACCATAAAACACACAGTAAAACAACATGACACACTAATTATGAACAATTCACCAAAATTAGGACTTCAATTTAAACACGATTAAAGCTAAAAGGAATACTAAAGTTTATTCGAACTTAAAAAACAGAATGAAAACAGATACTTAAAATTTGATGTTAACAATTCCCTAATTTTAGATCACTTACCTTTATTGCAAAAATCCTTGAAACAGAAACGGAAAGACACTAAAATGTGAAAGCACAATATTTCGAAACCCTTTTTTTCACAACTTGCAGAGTTGGAATTTTTTAAGCACTTGCATTTGTCAAAGGAATTGATCACAATATATCCACTTAATGTTTTTTCAGAGACTGTAGATAACCTTTTTTTTTTTTCACAGCTGTGAAGTAAATTAGTCACACACATACAATAAATAAATTAGGCCAACACTATTAGTAACCCACAAAACCCGAATATTACAATGATCCATTAAAAAAATTAAAAAAATTAAAATTTAAAATAAATAAAAAAACTGAAACCACTGCATAAATCATAAATTACACCAGGAAGAAAAATTAAAAGACTTTGCAAATTGCAATTAGTCATAAACCTAATATTTATAAACAGTAACACTTTTCATTACAATTTTTTTCCCGTTGTATGTTTCAACATAGAATTATTTCTCTGTTTTTTCAAAGCTTAAAAAATCACTAACCTACAAAAAAAAAAATATATATCCAACCATTCTCTATACCCCACAACAAACCACATAAATTTTAACCCATAACACTTATTTCACCACACAATTTACCGTCTTGCCAATTCTCAGCTTCTCCCTAACCAAATAAAAAAGGGTATCCCTAAGTAAATAAAAAACTCCAATTTATCTTTTCCAAGCTATGATAACATGATTTGAAACAACATGAAATAACAATTAACAAAATCAAGCCAACAGTAATGAAACCAACAAAATAAAATCACAACTAAAATTAAAAATTATAATCTTGTTCTACACTTTCTTATCTTCATTTTGATATATTATGGGTCGAATTTGGTTAAGAATCGATTGAGTTACGAAGTTTTGAAAATTGATCAAAGAGTTTTTAACGGAATGACCAAAATCATGGATGACAATCTCAGGGACCATTTCTATCTAGAGACCATTTTGTATGATAACCCAATAAAGAAATAAAAAATAAAACTTTCAATTCACTCAACGAACTCAAGTATAGGTAGAAAGATCGTCAAGAGAGGATCAACTTTCTCTCTTGGGCCGAGACCAAATTCTGGCGGGATTGGGCGGAATCAGCAAAACCTCCGCCAAAAAACCGTCACTGTTCTAGGCTCCAATCTTTGAGCACAATTGATTTTGAGGTGTGGGTTCATATCAGATGGAAGAGAGTGCTAATTTGCACACCGGGAGCAAAAGAGGAAAGCAAACCGACTATAAAACCTTAGGCATTTTTTATGATAAAATTATTTAAAAATAAATTTACAAAATTACCCTTGTATTATTTTATGATTCATTTTTCCTGCTTTTAACTTTTTTTGGTCGAGGGGTATGTTCGTTCAATTAGTTTTATCGAAGCCGGTGACACGAAAATCGGCCTCCTGCTTTATATATAAAAGATAATTGAGTCGAACTAAATAATGCCAACTTGACGACTCTCTCTCCCTCTGAGAGACCTTCTCTCCTCTGTGAGAGTTTCCTTTCCCTTTTAGTGAGGGTCTTCAGCTTTTCCTCCTACTCCGGCGCCGACTCTGGCTTCGGTTGGAGTCGGTTGCCTCTTTTCCTTTTCTTCTTCTGTTTTCTTCTCCTTTCCCCTTCTCTACTCTGTTGTTCTCTTTTCCTTTTCTTCTTCTTTTCTCTTCTCATGATGCTTTTCTTCCTCCTTCCTCTTCCTTCTTCCCTTCTTTGTGTGATTGGCTTTCTCTGGGTTTTTCTGCCCATTTGTTCTGGTTATTCCCCCACTGCGACCTCCGATCTCACCTTTCATCGGTCTCGATTTGACAGTCTCACTTCCAACCTTCCTTTTTCTTCTTCTCTCTCACTTTTTCCACCTCCATGACTCTACTCCAACCATTTTCTACCTTTTCCATTTGCTTCTGTCCTACATCATTCTCACACATGTTCAATTCTGCAACCATCTCTTCCACCCGCGTTGTGCGGTTTTCTAGGAAGGTGTGCAGAGCTTCGGCTCATATGGTGTACCCACCACCACCTTCCACTTGTATGCTGTTTTCGGCTTTGTTGCTGGGGGAAAGTTCTTTCCCTCTAGCTTCTTCCTTTGGTGGCTGCGGTTTCGATTTGTGTGGTGTATGGTGGAGGACGCTGGCGCCTTCTTCTTTGGGGCTGTGTTTGGTGCGATCTCTGGCCTGGGATACTGGATTGTGGTCGACGGCCGGTTCTTCGACGGCGGAGGAGGATGCTAGTCTTGTGGTGTTTTTTGTTTTGGGGCTTTCTCTCGGGTTGGGCTTTTGTTTAGCGTTGGGGGTTTACTTTTTGTTTTGTATTTTCTGTATATTTGCGCCCCTTTGTCTGTAATTGTGATCTCTTGGTATTGAATCTCCTTTATCCAAAAAGATAATTGAGTCTGTTTTTACTTTTTCCTAATAATTTAATTTTGTCAAAAATATTTTTCTATTCTTATCAGTAGCACGTCGTTTTCTTTTCTTTTTTTTTCATTTCTTTTTCTTTTTCACTTATTTACTTAATAAACAAAAAAGAATGAAAATTCTCATCAAATAATATTCTTTTTTGAGCAAAGTCTAAATTAAAAGGAGAGATAGATGGCCTTAGAACCCTCAATCGTCAATGAAATCCTTTTTAGAGAAAAGTCTACATTTAAGAGAGAGAGAGAGAGAGAGAGAGATGGCATTAGGACCCTCTATAAAAGGAGGACGAAAGAAAACAGAAAAAAAAAGGGGGGAAAGAGAAAAGAGGAGAGGAGGAGGACAACCAAAAGAGAAAAAGGGAGGAGAAAGACGGGTCACTTGCACAGAGCCCCTTATCAAGAGAAAGAGGAGATAAATGATAAGGTTACATAGAATAAAATTTTAAATTAAATTCGTAAACTGAAAAGTGTGAACCAATAAAAAATAATCACGTTAATCAATATTTAAATTAGTAATCTAATTATCAACATTTACATTATTTAGTTTACAAATTTTAGCTTAAATATTTAGTCTCACTAGCATTACCCGGAGAAAAAACTAGGATTGGCATTGGCCTGCGAATTTTGATCGATAATAGTAAAAAATTAACACTCAATTCCATAAATGTCATTTTTTATAAAATCTTTCAAAAATAACCAAAAATTCACTAAAATAGATTTAAATGCCTTCAAAATTAAACCTAATAAAACATAAAGATGTAGTTCGTAATGTAATGGAAAACATTCTCATTGCGGCCTCTTTATAACTATGTAGTTTTTTCAATGAGGAAAAAAATCAATTGGAAGGAGGTCAGTGAGATCTCGCCAGTGTTTGTCTGAGATTGATCAATGCCCAGCTTTATAAAAACACAAATAAATCAGGAAAAAAAAATTATCTGGTAGGCTTTGATATGTGAGTTGCTGATTGGGAATAATATTGTCGATTGTGAGACAATATTATCCATCTACTATTTACTTTGGTTCCTCCTCATTCAATCAACCAAAAGAGAAAATGTATGGACACATTTGGCACGAGATAGAGTCCAAAATTATGAATAATTGATGGACACATTTGGGCACGGGACTATTGATGGACGCATTTAGGCACGAGATAGGGTCCTACATTTTGAATAATTGATGAATAATTGATGGACACATTTGGGCACGGGACTATTGATGGACGCATTTGGGCACGAGATAGGGTCCTACATTTTGAATAATTGATGGACACATTTGGGCACGAGATAGAGTTCAAAATTACAAGCTAGCTAGTCAGTCAGCACAGTGGACAAATTGCTGAATAATTGAAAAAACTATATACAAGTTAAATGAAACAGAAACCGGTTTAGTCTCAGTTACTGCAGCAAATGGAGAAAGATACGAGTGACTGCAATCTTGAATCTCCGACATCTTGATTTTCTTACTGTATATGGGTAGATGGCCGCTGATATTCGGACCAGTCGATTATTTCAAGAATTTCACAGGATTTTTCATATGCTTTATAACCTCTTCTGCAATTCTATTCTTCTTGGAGTAAGAAGAGCTCAAAGTTTGGTGCGGTTGAGTTGCTCCCTTACAACTCCCACCAGAATTCCATTTACCCATTTCGGAGAAAGAGAAAGAAAGGGAAAATGCAGAGAAATTAAGAAAGTAAATAACGATATTCTTCATTCATACCTTCTTTACGTCAAAAAAGGGTTTAAATACATATAAAGATAATAGGATTTGAAGTGTAATAGGCCTAATGGAAATACATTTAATGGACCTGATTAATCATAATAGAAATCCAATACCTTAGAGTCGCATCAAAACTGGTATGCATAAGTTTGATATAACCAACTCCCTTAGTGGCCTCACACTTTGTGCATCTTTTTCCAAACAAACACTCTTGATACATTGAAGAGTTACTGCTGAACCAGCTCAGCTTGGAATGGGATGATTAAAAACGTACAAGACGAGAAACTTTTCATTGTGATAGGAATACAAGTAGTATACCACGTGTTTTAATTGAAGTGATGAAAAATTTTATTTTTTAAGTTATTAACTTTTTAGCACGCATATCGCACTATTTATATAATGACACGTGATGTACCTACTCCGTGTACCAGTCATACTGAAAAATCTCTCGTACAATATACACTATTGCATAGCATTGAACGCTATTAATGTAAAAACTCAATTACAGCTTCTGTTGAAAATCAAACAAAACAGTTGCACATTCGAAAGATAAAAGCCATGGAAGTTGAAAAAAGGAAATGATTGGGCAGATAACTCTTTCATATACGTGGATGAATCATGTGTGGCTCCAATCTTATGAAAACTTTTCCAAAGTTGTTAGCATTTATGTTTCAATGGTACAAATGGGCCTTCCGTCTTGTTCTACGTCTATTTGTTGATTGGGTTATCATTTTAAAAGTTTTGTCGGCCACATGAACTATGAAGTCTAAATCACTTCACACAAAAAAATTTGCCTTACATTTCCGGTTGAGAGGGTGAGATGTAGAGCAGAAAGTTGAGATAGAAAGACGAGAGAGTGAAGAGAGATTTTTCAGTGTGATCAGTATATTAGATAATACATCATATGTCATTATTTAAATGGTGGGATATGTATGCTAAAAAGTTAAAACTTCAAAAATAAAATTCTCCACTACTTCTATTAAAACACGTGATATACTACTTGTATTCCCGTCATAATTAAAAATTTCTCGAGAGTGAAACGTGAGCGTGGAATACAAGAGGGAAAAAGGACGAAGGAAATTAAGAAGGAAGACGGGTCATAAATGACCCCGTTCCACCGTGAGATCAGTTTGGGCACATTTGTTGTGAACCGTCAAGATCAAATCCAAGGGCTTAAAACCGTCTGCAAATTTGGTCCGCATAGTACAATTTGCCATTTAGGGTGTTGATTGGTTATCATTTTAAAAGTTTTGTCGGGCAATTGAACTTTAAAGTTCAATCACTTGACACAAAATAATTTGCTTTAGATTTATCACTCAGCTGCAACCAACAAAGAAGAAAGGTTAGGCAGATAATACTTTTATGTAGTCATTCATGGCTAGCTGTATAACTTGCTTGCTCATATTTTCAAGCTTAATCTGGACTTATTATTATACTGCTGCAAGTGCAAGGGACACAATCAAACCAGGTGACACACTCAAACCGGGTGAGTCTCTGAACTCCAAAACTTCTTTATGTTCTGCAAAGGGGACCTTCTGCTTGGGTTTCCGTACATATGACAACTCGAATTCCAGTCAGTTGTGCATATGGAGAACTGTCGGTAATAACAAAGGATGGATTGCCAGCCGAGACAAGCCTATTTTATACCCTCTAGGAGTTCTTACCTTGGACAAGAACAAAACGTTGAAAATTTTGGACCAAGGCGGGATGCGGTTGGTGCTTTACTCTGCCAGTAGAGAAACTGCAAATACTAACACAAGTACTGTGGTGGCTACTTTACTGGATTCTGGCAATTTTATCCTACAAGAAGTGAACTCTCTGGATGGATCGAGGAGCCAGATTTTGTGGCAAAGTTTTGATCATCCAACAGACAGCCTTTATCCAGGCATGAAATTAGGTGTTAACCATAGAAACGGGCACATTTTGTCACTTACTTCATGTTCAAGTGCCGTCCAACCCAAAGCCGGGGCCTTTCACCCTTGAATGGGAGTACAAAACGCAAGAATTGCAGATTAAGCGACGCGGAGTGGTTTACTGGACTAGTGGAGCCTCTACAAGTAAGAGATTTAAGGTGCTGATGAGGAGATATAATTTTAACATTGTTTCAAACGGAAATGAAGACTACTTCACTTACCAATCTCTAAACCAGACTTCTACATCAGAATGGTACTTAACCTCAACTGGTCTACTATATGACTATGGAGGAGTTGATATTGCAAAAGCACAAAACTGTTATGGCTATAACACAGATGGAGGGTGCCAGAGATGGGAGAAGCCAACTTGCAGACATGTCGGTGACATATTTGAGCAGAAAAATGGTTTCTTTAGACAAACCACCACAAATTCAACCTTCCCGACTGATCCTAATAGAAGTCTAACTATTAGTGATTGTAGAGATTCTTGTTGGAAAAATTGCGACTGCCATGGATTCAACTTTCTATATGAAGATGATCAGTCTGGATGTCAATATTATACCGGAATAAACTGGGAGTTCATTGAAGACTTCATTGGTGTGGCTGCAGATGGTCTCTATATGTTGAAAACAAAGTCACCTCGCATTAATGGTAAATTTACTTATCATTAATCTTTTCCGGTTAGAACTTGTCCACTAGTTTATATATCATAACAATGCATCCCTTCCTCACACGCACTCACAAACACATACTAGTATTTATGCAATAAAATGGAAAGCACATTTCCTAATGAATGCAGATACAAAAAAGCGGATATTTATTGGCACTGGTATCACAGCTGCTACTCTACTACTTGTTGTCCCATGCATAGCTTGCTATGTGCTACGAAGAAGAAAATTTGCACTTTCAGGTACACAAAGTTATTCACGTCAATGAAAGTTTTTGTCATGAATGTAAAATATATTTTGTACCTTAATTTACATAGGCGAGAATGAGACAAGGATCATTGAGGATGAATTGCTTGACTTAATGAAATCTGATCGACCTACTGATGCTACTGCACGTCAAAATGGTGGAAATATGAGAAATGATTTAAGTGTCTTTAGTTATGCATCTGTAATGGCTGCCACATGTAATTTCTCACCAGAAAACAAGCTCGGACAAGGGGGATTTGGTCCGGTTTATAAGGTAAGGTTTTAAATCATAGAATGTTATTTCATCTATTGATGCTAAAAACAAATTGCTTATCAGGTGAGATATTGTGCATTCTAATTCAGGGAAAATTGATGACGGGACAAGAAGTAGCTGTTAAGAGGCTTTCAAAATGTTCAGGGCAAGGAACATTGGAGTTTAAGAATGAATTGATACTCATATATGAACTCCAACATAAAAACCTTGTCAAACTTTTTGGATTTTGCATTCATGGTGAAGAAAGGATGCTCATATACGAGTATATGCCAAACAAAAGTTTGGACTACTTTTTATTCGGTTGGTAACACTCACTCTAATCCTACTGCTTGATTTATTTTTGTTTCGGATTTGTGTGATATGTCAAAAATTATCAGTCTACTAATTCTTCTATATACTGAGCAGATTCAACAAGAGTCACGCTACTTGATTGGAAGAAGCGTTTCAGTATAATTGAAGGAATTGCTCAAGGATTGCTTTACTTGCACAAGTACTCAAGAGTGACAGTAATTCATAGAGATTTAAAAGCAAGTAACATACTACTTGACGAAAATATGAACCCCAAAATATCTGATTTTGGTATGGCAAGGATTTTCAAGCATAATGAACTAGAAGCAAATACTAATAGGGTTGTCGGAACATAGTAAGTAAACAATAAATTGGTCCTTCATCTCTTTCAGTTTGTCTATGCAGAAGTACTAAAACAAGTGTGTTTTTCTATTTGGTAACAGTGGTTACATGTCTCCTGAGTACGCCATGGAGGGCCTCTTTTCCATAAAATCTGATGTTTATAGTTTTGGAGTGTTAATGCTTGAAATTGTAAGCGGCAGGAGAAACAATAGCTTCTACAATGCTGATCGCCTGCTTAATATAGTAGGATACGTATGTCATTCCAATCTTAATTGTGACGAAAAAATTTTGTTCGTGGTTTTAGGTGTGTGATTCTAATTAAATGCAATCCTGCATTTTTCAGGCATGGGAATTATGGAAGGAAGGCACAGTTCTAGAATTAATGGATCCAGCATTAGGTGATTCATGTATCAAAGATCAATTGTTAAGATGCGTTCATGTTGGTCTACTATGCGTGGAAGAAAATGCAGCTGATCGGCCTACCATGCCAGATGTCGTATCTATGTTGACAAATCAAAGCACACCGTTGCCATTGCCTGCAAAGGCAGCATTTTTTGCAGGAAGAAATGTGGTTGAAGATGGTCCGAGTGGAGAAAAATCAGGAATTTTTTCATTAAATGAGATATCCAATTCCACTGCTGTGCCGCGATGAATTTACATCCTACTATGTATGATGGAAGTACTCTAGTTGGAAAATTACCTTTTCCTCACAAACTAATGTACCTGTGGAAATATCAACTATAATAGCTGTTGGCATTATGTGCTCTCTGTTCTCTGCTGTAAAACGTTCAGTTATATATAAGAGCAAATGGATGAAGCAAGACGAACGATACTTTCATGTGTTAGAATCTACCTGATCAAGTTATGCAGCAGCGGTAGCAGTTCCAGTTCATATATTTACTGTGGATGTGCCTCTGAGGAAACAGCTTAGTGAGTTAGCCACCTTCTTCCTCAGGCACAAGGTCTTCAATCAAAACGTATTCCAGATCATGTAGTACACCTATGGAAGCAAGTATACTGAGAAACACGAGGCATGTTAGTACCAAAGAAAGTTGGGATTCCACCAAAAAACCAATTGGCAATATGAAGAGTAGCCCTGGCTCTTATAAACTCATGCAAAGTTCATCCTCCTATCAATATAAGACCCATTCTCCACAAGTACTGTACCTTCATCTTCCTACTACATCAGAGTCAAACATGCCATTTCTCTTGACAAAACTTCTAATTCGTTTCTACTTATTATATTCGATTTTTTTTTTTTTTTTTTTTGAGAAACCTTGATGGTAAGAGAGATTTTATTGATAACTAGAAAATAGATTACACCTAGTGGGGGGACATCAACTTTACCTCTCATAAAACATAGACAACAAAAAAGAATATACGAAAAAGGAGGACATAAACCTTTCCCTTCCCTTCTAGAAAAAATAAACAAGAATGATACAAAGAAAAATGGAGGACATGAAACCTAATTCTTCTAAAACCAAACCTAAAGGTCTAAACCTGCAAAACAAGTCGAACAACACCATAAAGTTCAGAAAAAAAACAAGCAAGTTAAACAAACTTGGATGCTGAGATGCACATTAATTTGTGAAGCGGTAGCTAGGCAAGCCAACATAGTTTGAAAACAAAGTAGCATAAGCCGCTAGCACAGGAAAATCATGTCATATTAAAGATGGGGAAGACAAGCTCAAATTAGCAAAATTGTCTGCAACAAGATTTTCTACGCAATATATGTGAGATCCATAGAAAGTCATTTTCCGAATGCGATCTAAACAAATAGACCATTGCGTACGAAGAGGCCAAGGATGATCAAAATCAAATTGTCGAAGAGCAGAAATAACACTAGAACTATTAGTTTCCAACCAAAGAGAATGTCAGCCCTGCTGATATGCAAACTCTACACCAATAATAATTACTGATAATTCTACAATAAAAAAAAAAGTTACGATGACCAATCCATTCACATAAACCTCCAAGAAAATGCTGATAATTGCTGAAATTCTAATATTCGGTTCAACCTCTTTTCTTCCTGTTAAAAATGCTGGCCTTGTTGGTACAGGTAACGGCGTGCTTTCATTTGTCAACATACATATGACATCGGACATGGTGAGCTGATCAGCTGCATCTTCTTCCATGCATAGCAGGCCAACATTGATGCATCTTATCAACTGATCTTCCTACATGAATCGCCTAGCATTGGATCCATTAATTTTAGCCGTGCACCTTCTTTCCATAACCCCAAGCCTGAAATAACCTTAATTCATTTAGGATATCAGACTCTCTAAGTCTCACCTCAAAGAGGAAACATTTTAATCATAGAAAGATTTTATTTGACATGCCTATCTTACCATATTGAGCATGCGATCATTGTAGAAGCTATTATTTTTCCTTCCAAATAATCTCAAGCGTTAATACTCCAAAGCTATAATGTCAGATTTTGTAGAAAAGTTTCCCCCCATGGCATGCATACTCAGGAGACAAGTAACCACTAAAGGCACGATTTAGGTTATACATACATAAATGCATGATTAGTAACCAAAAGTGAATGATGTGATAAAAATGCACTTCTTATTTGTAACTTATTATGTCCCAACAATCTTATTTGTGATGCATGAAAATCCTTGCCATACCAAAATCGAGAAATTTTGGGGGTTTTATTTTCATCAAGTAGTATGTTACTAGCTTTGAAGTCACTAACCAGATTCAGATAAAATAAGACTCTTAAAGCAGGAAAGCAGGTGAATATGACTTGAATACATATTGGAGAATGTATTAAGTAATAGATCTACAAATTTAGAAAACAAACAAAAAGTATCGGGCAAGATTTCACCTTGTCTGTTAAGGTTGAATCTCTTGCAATCACTTCTTTTTGAATTAACAGAGGTTTATATGCTAAAAAAGGATGAATAGTAAATAAGTTTACACAAGAGAATTGATACTACGCTGCCAAGGGAGATAACAGATCTTTAAAGTGGGCAAGAAATAGCTTGTCACTAAAAATGAGTGAATCTGGGTTGATATTTCCGTTAAAAGTGGCGGCAAAAATTTTGTTCATATTTCCGTACAGAAACGATAAACGAACTTTCAAATAATGAGGCGCCCCATTCCATAGTACTCCACAAACTCTCACCTTATGCAAGCCTTGTGCAAAAGGGGCCAATTTCAAGAAGCTTTGAGACTCGTCTCCAAACCAACCCAATCGAATTCTTATTACTCTCTGTACATGAATATCTTGCAGATCTGCATCGACGAACGAGCAGAAAGGCCTGGTCTTTTGGTTCACAGCATTGTAATTACAGATGGGTTTGGTTCAAATTGGAATTTAGATACGAAGCTGGTAATCTTTTATACGTAATTCGGCCGCATGGTTAGTGCCCGCAATGTGTTTGTTAAAATGCGTGACAGAAATGTCGTGTCTTGCACCGCTATGATTTCTGGGTATCTTAAAGGTGGGTGTTATGAGGATGGTTTGATGGTGTTTCTGGGTATGCGTCAGGCGGGTTTTAGGGCTAATCAGTTTGGGTATGGGAGTGCGTTGAGGGCGTGTACAGGGTTGAGATGTTTGAAGTTGGGAAGCAGATACAAGAGTGTATTGCGAAAGGTAGGTTTGCTGAGAACTTGTTTGTGCAGAGTGCGTTGGTTGATTTTCATTCTAATTGTGGGAAGATAGAGGATGTGCTATGTTTGTTTGAGGAAATGTCGGTGAGGGACTTGGTTTCGTGGAATGCTATGATTGGCGGCTATGGTGTTCAGGGTTTTGCTGATGACTCTTTGCGTATGTTTCATTCGATGATGAAGGAAGGTGAATGTTTAAAATGGCTAAAATTCTAGTGTTTTAAAAAAATTTCCCGTATTCTTTTCCTTTCGTGTGTTTCTGATTCCTTGAGTAATGTTTACTTGCCACAGTGCCGCATTCCCTTGTGTATATCAATGGCATTGCCCTTTCTTTCTGCAGCATGACCACTGATACATTCAATATAAGAGAAATTATGGTCCAATATTATTTACACCAGTTTTGTGTATGTGTGTGTGTGCACGAGCTTGTTATTCCTATTTTGATGTACTAACTTGCATGAAAATAGTCAAAAATTGGTTTCCCGCTGGAGGTTCCTGCTTGAGAAGCATGGTTACAGTAAAGTCTCAATAATCTTGTTATCATGCCTTGAGATTTTTATACCATTCATATGAACACCTTTACTTGTCCTCTTATTACTTATGTCTAATTATTGTCTGTGACCATTTAACTTAGGCATGATCCCTGATTGCTTCAGCTTGGGGAGTGTGTTGAGAGCTTTAGCCGGAGGTTGTGGTCTTATGAAGGTGAGTCAAATACATAATACATGGATTCATCACACAACTGGGTTTTGGCTCACACAAATCTTTAAGTGGATCCCTAATTAATGCATATGCAAAATGTGGAAGGGTAGAGAGAGCTCATAAGATATACAGGAGCATGATAAAAAAGGACGTTATATCTTGCATGGCACTGACAAATGGATATGCACGAGAAGGTAACTACAGCAGTGATGTGCTAGACCTCCTTAAAGAAATAACTCTTATGTGCGTGGCACTGGACGGTGTCATATTATGCTCCATGCTTAATGTATGTGCGAATGTTGCTTCATTGATCTTGGGAAGACAAATCCATGCCCTTACTTTTAAACACCAACCTTGTCATGATGTGGCCATGGGAAATACTCTTGTTGATATGTATGCAAAATGCGGAGAAATTGAAGATGCTAACCATGCTTTTGACGAGATGGAGGAAAAGAATGTTATTTCATGGACATCGATAATTTCTGGATATGGAAGGAATGGCTTGGGACATAAGGCGATTGCTTTATATAAAACGATGGAATACGAGGGATTGCAACCTAATGATATCACATTCTTGTCTCTTCTCTTTGCTTGTAGCCATGCTGGACTGACAGTTGAAGGATGGGAATGCTTCAATACTATGCTTAGAAAATACAACATCTTGCCTCGATCTGAGCGTTTTACTTGCATGGTAGACCTTTATGCATGTGCAGGTTTGTTAGACGAAGCTTACAAGCTTATGTGTAGTATGAACATAAAGCCTAATTCAGCAGTTTGGGGAGCCATTCTTGGGGCGTGTAGTGTCCATGGTAATAGCTTACTTGGAAAAGTGGCAGCAATGCATCTTAGTTATATGGATCCAAGGAATTCAGTTAGCTATGTTGTTCTAGGAAGCCTATATGCTGCATCTGGTGCATGGGAAAATGCTTTGGAAAATCGAAATTTGATAGAGAAGAGAAGTCTGAAGAAAGAACCAGCGCAGAGGCTTTTAGTATCCACATCAAGTAAAACTGTGCTTTTGCATGCAACTTAAGACGGTAAAACTAAGTAAGTTTGTTGTTCATTCTCTTAGAGGAGCAATGCAGATCTTTTTGTTTATGCTTCAAGACTAGATGAAAGTTTCTTATTCATCTCGTTCTACTTCATGATATCATTGTTGTCGAATGATGCAGACCTGTATCACATATTGCTTCTCAACACTCGGGTATTTACCTTCGTAAAAATTTCTGCACTCTTATATTTGCGTCTTTCTTCTTGGCTTTGTGTTCAAAATCAACATATTACTATACTAGGGCCTCACGTCACCAACATCTATGAAGATTGAGATTTAAAACATGTTAATATATTCATTAATTCTTTAAGCGTCATTTTAATTTTGGAAAATATTTGACAGGCACGGAAGAGTCGTTGGATTCAATTAAATCCACGAAACAATATTAAGAAAAATCAAGGTTCCGGTCAATGAGGTCAGAGTAGAGATAGACAGATAGGATGGCTTCCATAGGTTGATGTCCTTTGACAAGTCCATGCTTTCAGGTGGAACTAGGCTTTTTCAGAATGCTCTGCCCAGAAAATTCATCTTGTGGTATGCCATGAAGTAGTAGGAGGAATTGCTTGTTATAGACTCATTCTAATCTGTGGCGTCGTGTGATCCATAGCCTCCTGGTAAACAATCCCCGTCTTTAACTTTTGCATATTGTGTGTCTGTTGTCTTCCACACTGAATCTGCAGGAGTTCATGCATTTGTAGAACTGCAGAACTTACGAGTAAGAGTTTTGTTGCAGGGAAAGAGTTACCTGGATTAAGAGACAGGAAGAGATAAGTTTACTGCTGTAAAACCATTCCAACCGCAACAACATTGTCTCAGAAGCATGCTGGAGAACAACGTCCAAGGCTGGATGACGTTTTTTTTTTCCGTTCACATTTTGTGAAGTAATCGTCGCACAATGAATACTTATGCTCTAAACCAATATTGTACGTTCCTAGGTTATCGGAAACTGGATAGATCTGAGAGGTCTGTCATGTTTTTTATTTTGCTGAGTTAAAGGACCTATATGTACGTCCATAAGGTTTAATCATATGAAACTGCACCTGAGCAGGAAGGTGCACAAGAGAGTTCGGCACTCGGCTCATGTTTAATCATATGATGCTTTCTTAAATTTTTTGCTCACATTTTTCGCAATTAAATCTTTTATTGTATGAAGTATGAAAGATAAGTTCGGCTATGAGAAATAAGGGGATCTGGATTTGAATATCTAGCCTAGTCCTGGATGCATGTGGAATTGACAAGGCATCGGTTGGGAGTCTCTCACGAATCCACGCAAACATGAGCGATTGTTCTTAGCATTTTTCTTATGAAAAAGCCAAGATGATATCATTTCATACAAAAGAAATACAACCCGGCCAAACATGACTAGATTGTCATCCTGATTAAAGTACACAGTCAAAATAAATCTCTTTTGTTAACGTTATGAGTGACGTATACACAAGAGATATACATGAGAACAATTGCATAAGGCATCTGACTCAAATGTAGGTTTAGGTGTGACTAAATACATGAGAATAACGTAGATGCAACTAGAACGTCAAGCTAGTGATGTCTCATACTACCAATCAAGCAATACTACTTAGGCAAGTTAAAACATATGACTGACAATAGGTTTGAGATACTGTCATTGTGTTCTAATTACATATATGTTTTGTTATGTTTCGCTTTTTATGAGATGATCGGACGACTAACGTGATAAAACAGTTTTCAAAACTCAATTATATGTGCACGTGCTTGCATGCTGAATTGTCATAGCTTGAATACTTGAATATCTATATTGCTTTTACCATTCCATTTTCCTTGCATTCAGCTGCAAACTCAATATAAAGGTAAATCTACTGAAAAATCTCCATCAGTTTTGCACGTAGAACTTATATCAAAATTGATAACACCCCTTTGGCGTTCTTCCTGCATTGAATCACAGTCCATATCTGACATGAAATTCAGAGTTGGATCGTTACTGAAGCTCCGCATCTTCCTACCCACATCGCCAAATTTGCAATCTTTCCCCAAAACTTTGTTACCGGCAACGTGGTTTATTTTCACACCCGCCACCTATTCGACGATTTGCCTGACTGAGGAAGAAAGTGCGGGAGAAGACATTGGAGACCAACCAAAGAACTCTCTACAAGTTCTGAAGCAATTGGGCTGTAGTGACACTGAAATTTCGATGATCTCCACGCGGGGGCCTTCTCTACTGAATGCCGACGCGAACCGAGCTTGAGTGCAAACTCAAGCTTCTAACTGGCTTGGGCATCACGGTGCCTGAGCTCGTGAAGATTATCATTGGCCGTCCCCGGTTTCTCACTTCTCGGGTTAACCATTGCTTGGATGAGCGGCTCGAGTTCTTTATGACATTGTTTGGATCAAGGGAAGTGCTTGTCAAAGCCATTGTGAGGAACCCTTCTCTCCTGACCTATGACTTTCAGAAGAAAATCAAGCCCACCATTGCGCTGTACCAAGGAGTCGGTCTTAGTATGCAGGACTTGATCCAAATGGTTCTGTTGCGGCCTACGTTGATCCCAAGAACTTCATTTGATGAAGAAAAGATGGAATATATACGAAAAACCGGGCTTTCAACTGGTTCCAAGATGTATAAGCATGTTGTCACAATCATTGGTGTTTCACGACTTGAAACTATCCGTAAGAAAGTTGCAAATTTGGAGAAGTTTGGTTTCTCAGAAGATGAGATTTTTTCCCTTTTCGCGAAGTTCCCCCTTGTGCTGACACTATCGGTCGATAAGGTTCAGAGGAACATGACTTTCATTTTAGGACAAATGAAGCTTCCTGCTACTACGGTTCTTGAGCACCCATGCTTGGTGTTCATGAATTTGGAGGATGTGTTGAAGCCACGAGTACTTCTTGCGCGGAAGGTGCAGGAGATGGGTCTTGATAAAAAGATTGAAGGTCCTATGATGATGAGGGCAATGAGAATGACGGAGAAGCGGTTTTTGAAGGCATTTGTTCGTTATCACCCAAAGGATGTTGCTGATGAACTGATGGAGTACTACAAAAATGTGAAGGGTGTAAAGCGGTTGGCTGAAGCCTCAAGGACGTTACATCAAGGATTTCCTTTCTGAATGTTTTTGGCTCAGGTTTTCATCTGTATGTCTAAAACGCGTCTTACTGTACAGGTCTCTATACATTTTATTACGTGAACTTGGAGCAGTTTGCATACATTTGCGTTGTTTTTTCTTAATTTGGGGTTCAACCGTTCAAGTAATCCATTATTTGTGCTTCAATGTGTCTTCTTTCACTACAATGCGCTACTCAATGATGTTCAACATTTCATCTGCTTTGTAGGCTGCTGATTTGTTCTGATTTTATAGGGTCATTTGTTGCCGTTTACATTCTTGGGACTGGTAGTGAACTTGACTGCCGCAGTGAAGATTAACAGTAATGAACTCGATAACGAAGAAGGGTGGTTCAACGCCCCAATGTGTTTAGGAAGCACTAGTTGCTCAAACTAACAAACACAGTAGAGGCTCCAAGAGGGGATTTCTAAACGAAAAGCAAAAGGCGTTTTGCTATCCATGTTACTCACCAAAGCGTGGCAGGCAAGGAGATGGTGCAGCTTTCTTCGTTCTTGCATATAAGCGTGACTAATCTTATAGCATCGTTACTTTTTCGATCTTAATTTCTTTTCCATGGCGAGAAGACGAGACGGGAAGGAGACTTCGATCATTTAGATTTTGAATCGTACTGTAAATATTGATGAACCTGTTGTACAACTTTGTGCTAGGATGCATGAAATTCATCCTTAGCATTGCTTTTGATAGTGTAGTTATATCACACTTCTTCCCACGAATTGCCGAAAGGTCGTATTCACTACATTTAGTTTGAGGCAAAGTTTCAGGGTATTTGAGTACTGTGGACAACATCAAGAAAGGTTTCCCTTCATCTAACCTTAATAGAATGTGAAGATAAGTTATCAAAATCCCTCGATCGTGGAAATTCCCTTCGCCACCCGTGGAGGGAGGGATGGTATTGAATTTTGCATCATACGGTAAAATAAACTCAAACACCATTTTAACTAGTTATATCATACAGTATTAAATTCTAAATCATATTATCATAAGACATTTTATTAAGTATCTTACTCGTACGACAATAATGATCAAAGAAATATTAATTAGTATCGTGTGTAACAATAATTAGTCTACTAGGACCAATTGTATACGCTGGTCCCTATTTGGTCTGCGGGAGAAAAAAATTCAAAATTGTTAGTAAATAAATAATTGTTGGTGCGATTAGCAAAATCGTGGGTGCATTAGCCAATCTCAAATCTGATTCTTTGAATGCCCTTCCTTCTGCCTGTGCCTAAAACCTCGACGCGTACTGTCCTTAAACCCTCTCAAAGGCTATCTATGGCTGCCCAGGTCCTCCTCTCTCTCTCTTTCTCTCGCTCTCGTTGAACATTCACATCTGAGTATCTATTAATTTGCTAATAAATATCTTATTTCTGTGGATTAGATGGAAAGCTCAAAACTTGGCGCGCCACTCTGACGAGATGATGAGTATCCAGAATCAATGGCGGTGGTAAATCCTACAGAAAACGCTTTTCGCCGTTTCGTTTCGATTACACCAGTTCGGAGAGGATCAGGACGCAAGTTTATTGCTGTTGTGGGTATGTAAGAAGATTTGAGTTTCGAAATTTCGGATAAAGCTTTCCATTCTTCCTACTGATTCTTTTACTGCATTCCGATTTCCAAACATTCCTCAGCCAACAATTTGAATTTAATCAATGCCCATTTCTCCATATTGGTCCTTGTGCAAATACAATTTGTTGCCTGGATTTCATAGAATTCCAATATTGTAGCACTACTGACATGCCATCTAGATTTGCTTCTTTAGTTAAGCAACTTAAGTTCCGAATTTTATTGCCACCCTCTCAAAATTTCGTCACTTTTCCGAAACTTCTGTACCCAACAAGTGGTTTACTTTTCCCACTCACCACCTATTCGACGGTTTGCCAAGTCCAGGAAGAAGGTGTTGAAGTAGATATTAGAGACCAACCCAAGAATTCTGCAGAAGTTCTGAGGAACTGGGGTTGTAGTGATACAGACATATCCAAGATGTTCACGCGGCGGCCTGTTTTGCGAGAGTACTGACCTTAACCAGCTTCAGTCCAAACTAAACGTTCTAAGTGGCTTGGGCATTACTGCACCTCAGCTCGTGAAGATCATAAATTGTTACCCCCGGTTTCTTAGTTATCGATTTAATCATTGCATTGATGAGCGGCTTGAGTTCTTTATGAGATTGTTTGAGTCAAGGGAAGTGCTTGTCAAAGCCATTGTAAGGAACCCGTCTCTCTTGATCTATGACCTTCACAATAAAATCAAGCCTGTCATTAAGCTGTATGAAGGAATTGGTCTTAGCATGGAGGACTTGATTCAAATGCTTCTACAACGCGCTACATTGATTCCAAGAACTTCATTTAATGATGAAAAGATGGAATATATTCGAAAAACCAGGCTCTCAACCGATTCCAGGATGTACAAGTACGTTGTCACAATTATTGGCATTTCACGCCTTGAAACACTCAGTCAGAAGATATCTAACTTTGAGAAGTTTGGTTTCTCGGAAGATGAAATCTTTGGTCTTTTGGGAAGTTCTCCCCTTGTGTTTACACTGTCAGTTGACAAGGTTCAGAGGAACATGACTTTCATTATAGGGAAAATGAAGTTCCCCGCTAAAGTGATTCTTCAGAATCCATTTTTGCTGTACTCAAATCTGGAAGCTGTGTTGAAGCCACGGGTATTTCTTGTAGGGAAGATTCAGGAAATGGGTCTTGACTTGCAGATTAAAGGCCCTAGGATGCTGACGGCATTGAGGATGACAGAGAAGAGGTTTCTGAAGGCATTTATTAATTGCCACCCAAAGGATGTTGCTGATGAATTAATGGAATTCTATACAAATGCAAAGAGTGTGAAGCGATTGGCAGAAGACTACTCCAAGAAGAACTTCCATCAAGGATTTCCTTTCTAAATTTCTTTTGCTATCAGGTTTTAATCTTTGATACTGAAAGATATCTCGTTATACTTGCCTATATCCATTATGTTACATTATGGAGCATTTTGCATATAGCGGCATTGTCTTTCTTTCATTCTGTATAATATTTGGGACTCGATTTATTCTTTATGATTCATGGTCTCTCTCTCTCTCTCTCTCTCTCTCTCTCTCTCTCTCTCTCTGGCACTACATAGTTACAGAACACCCTTTTTTGGGCAATAGCGAAAGCATAGTAGAAAATGTTCATAGTAGAAACAAAATGCTGAGAGGTACGGGTTTTATTCTTTTGGCTTGGGAAGTACTAGTCACGTAATCAATCAAGTAAATTTGAAGTATTACCCTTATAAGTTTTGCTGATAGATGGACAAGCTGTGTCTTACATGAAATAGTTTGGGCAGCAGTCACGTATTCAGAAATATCGATTGGTGTGGCTACTAATTCTATTGTATATATTTTGTTCTCTTTGCAATTTTCTAGTTTTTTCTCTCCTGGCTTCCTGTTGGTCTGATGGAGAGCTCTTATGCTGTGCATTAAAGTTCAGCAGGTACATGGTTGTGTTTACATATGTTGTACCAGTGCGTGTGAATTTCATCGCCAGCATCTCTTTCAATATTGTGGTTGTGTTGTTTTTGTTCGTATTCGTATTGTGTCGTTGACATTTGCACGAAATCACAGGAAAATCAGATTCATAGTTCGTTGGACACGGTACTTGTAGTCTCAGTGTTGATTTAGATGAACTGCATAGCTATAAGCAAGGTTTCTTCTCTTATTTCTTACCTATACAAAATCTGGTGCTTGTTTCTTGTGTCATGTTTTGAAGCAGCGGTTCCGACTGTCATTTGTTTTGTTGGGATCGTTTTCCTACTGATAACACAAAATTAAGAATTCCAAATATCCTTCTTTGTTTGGGCCAGAAGAATTCTCACTGGATTGGTCAAATAAATACTTAGCTCCTCAAAGGAAGAGTAGGAGTTTCTACTTAAAACTGTTCGTTGCGATTCATAGAACTTCGTGTTTATAATCATATCGGTTCATATTATAAATCACTCTATAAAGATCTTTTCTGCAAAAAATCAATTAAAACTAAAGTCGTTTAGTCATCAAACTATATAAAAACAAATGAACGGAGTTAGTCACGAATTGTCTATGTATTTGCTACAATAGATTAACTAAACGATCATAGTTTAATTCATTTTTTGCATAAACGATCATTATAGAGTGATTTATAATATGAATTGTTTTGATCATAAGCATAAAGCTCTGCGATTCTATCACTAACTCATTTAAGTATAGTACTCAGTCGTTGTCACATTAGTCTGTCACTAATTGTTTGATTTTCCTTCAAGTTGAGATGAGAGGAGGGAACTTGAGATAAAACTTGGATTCAAGTAATTGAAATCGTCCCCATGAAAGAAAAACGTTTTTTTTATGAACGTATGCAATTTGATCTCGACTTGCAGATGAATTTGACAAACACATTTTTACTCCATATAAGGGGTTCGTTTTGAAGTATTTTTAAAATGACTAAAAGTGTTTATGGAACCAATCATTAGTAAAAATACAAGTGAATTATAGAAAAGCACTTTCATCAACAATGATTTTAGTTATTTTAAAAGTACTTCTAAACGAGACCTGAATTCTCTGATGTAATGGTATTCAATCTTTCAAGCATGAAACACATGATTTGAAGCCAATGATATATAGTGATATCAGTCACAAGATAAAAGTTGATGGTGTAAGCAATGTGAAACAACTTGTAAGTCCAAGTAGTTTCAAAGACGTCGATAGCGATCTATATTCAACTTTTGTAAAAGATTTTGTTACAGTGTCACTTCATCTAATCAGATTTTGGCTAAGAAATATATAATTATTGCCCGTAATCTTCTATCAAAAACACATCTTGTTAAATCTAATGAATAAACGTGCATATTACATTATTTATAGTATTTTCTCTTTATTTATCATTCAACCACCATTAATTGAGTTGCATTATTTATAGTATTTTCTCTTGATGAAATTGTGAATGAAAAATGCACAGATGTGCCAAATTGGCAAACTATTCTAAGTTTAGGGGGTGAATTATAAAAACTTCTATTTCAAGTGGCAAATACACAAAAGACGAAATTTCAGGTGACGTAAATGCAATTTTCCAAATTCATATGCAAGCATATGAATTTTAGTCGTCCAAACAGGCTCTTAAAAATGAAATTTTTTTTTGTTGCGGTGAGAATCTAAATAATATATTACATGTTTTTATATAAATTATAAATTTTTTTATTTTTTAAATTATTAATTTTTTAAAACATTTATACAGTACCCCTAAAAAGGTCCGAGGAAATGAAGGTATGAAGTAAAATCCTGTCACCGTCCCGCTGAGCTGCTGCTGTAGATAGATAGAGGGAGACCCATTGGCTTCTTCTTTCATTTTTTTAATTTCTATGGTCTTTTGAGTGAATGGCTTCATCCCTTTTCGCAAGGACTCTCCTGGGTCATCGCCTTTTCCACTCTTCCTCTCACTCTCTCTGCCAAAAGCCCCAGTTTTTCACTTCCCTCGTCCATGTAAGTACCAATCTTCCATTCGTTTCGTGTTTAATTTTCGATTTTGATTTGTGGGTTTTGTTCTTTTGGATGATACGATGATTCCCCTTGTGTAAATTTTCCATCTTTTGGTTTTATCCTGTCATTTTTCTTTCTCCCATGGATCTGTTTTTTTGTATTTCGTTCATGGGTTTTAGTTTTGTCGGTGAATTGAGTTGTCTAGAATGCTTTTCAGTTTTTTGCTGACATGGGGTTTTCTTTGTTTAATCAGAAGTGGCTTGTGGTGATATTTTAGTTTACCATTGTGTAGCCGTTGAGTGTAGTTTTTATGAAGTCTCCGTTCCTGATTGCCTTCACTGAGCCTAGCAGCTCTTGCTTGACTCCAATAGCCATAAACTGAAAAAGATGGGGAATTTGTTGGAGTCTGCTTGTTTGTTTTCTAAAATTCGTCTTTCATAGTCGCTATAATATGAAGTCTTTGGTATTGTACCTTAGCTTTACTGTATAAAGCATAGTTCCCGCAGTCGGTTACTGGCTACGTGTTTAATTAAATATCCTTTATACTGTAGAGTGCTTGAATACCGGTTGTTTAGCTGCCTTTTACTTACTTACAAGATAGTTTTCATCAAATCGTTGAAAATCCTATGTTCTCTTAGGCACAAGGGTTATATAAAGATGTTGGTTTGGAGCAAGTTTTTGCAGTGAAATCATTGAAAACATGCATTCTTCCTAGGGCGAGTACAAAGTTTACTGCAAACTCTTCTTAACTCAAGCGTTAGGTTTTATGGTCTTCTTCTTGTGCAAAGTTTAAGTGGCTATTTCTGAATCGCCATGATCCTCAGATATCTCAGTGATAATATTGTTTTGGTTTTGCGTATCTATTTGGAAGTTTGTTTACTTGGTATTTTAGTTCGGTATTCATTTTAAAAGTGTGCTAGTAGCCTAGTAAGTTTGAGCTATTTGTTGAATCAAATCTTATTTCTTATGGCAAGATGCAATGTGATGATTTTTCTGTACATGCAGAAGGGAGCAGAATTCTTACAAGCTAAACCTGCCTATACGAAATATAGAACATCTGCCCGGGTTCCTCGTGTTATGGCTTCATCAGTAGCTGGTGCAAGAGCTGATTTTTCAACACAATCTGTGTCTACAAATGAGCCTGTTGTTTCTGTTGATTGGCTCCATGCTAACCTCAAAGAGCCTGATCTGAAGGTACCATGTCTTGGCTTGTTTGTATTATACATAATTTATTCATCGTCCCTTTTCTTCCACTGGAGTTTTAAGTTTGGAATAAGTTGAATATATTACCATTTACCAAGAAATGCTTGATGCTCAATGCTCTTTCACCTTCTGTTGTATGTAATTTGTTTTTCAGTCAGATCATGATGTATTATATCAAATCATCTTCTTCTAATTGGAGACTACACTTTTTTTTTCTGTTTCCTATATGCTCCCTTTGTTGCTATGCATGTTGGTGAATTTTTTAAGTTATCTACTTCAGGTGCTAGATGCGTCTTGGTACATGCCCGATGAGCAAAGGAATCCCCTGCAAGAGTATCAGGTGCTCACCAAACTTTCTATTTGTGATAATCATAACTTTAAACTGTGTTTTTTTTCTTCAACAATTTAATTCTGGACTGCTGCTGCCATGTAATAATTCTTAATAATATATGTATCAACTCCAATCTTGTTCTAATATCGTCATATTACTTCATATTGCTTCATATTGCTTCATTTACCACTTCGACTCATTTTGGTCAATTCCATATCTCTGTCATGACAGGTTGCTCACATTCCTGGTGCACTTTTCTTTGACGTAGATGGAATTTCAGATCGCAATACAAAAGTAAGATATTTTCTATTCTATGTTTCTCGTCAAAATATGATATCAGATCGCACCAGTCTCGCTTGCAGTAAATGATTTATTTCATTCTTTTAGTTTGAGTTAACTTAGAAAATTAGAAATACATCCTTATTTAGCCATTTTGGAAAATAATTCAAAGTATATGATTAAGATGTTAGTATTAATCTGATGAATGATTCTTCAAGTCAACAAATTCTGATGAATAATTCTTGAGATTGTTGGTTCTTATGGGTGTGTGCGCCATCATCACTAGGCATACACACCACTTTTCTAACTATCTTTCTCTCTCCTGTTCTCTCTTTATTGAAGATTTAGAAATGATGACTTGTAACAGTTACCGCATATGTTACCATCAGAGGAAGCATTTGCTGCTGCTGTTTCTGCTCTTGGCATTGAGAACAAAGATGATCTAGTTGTGTATGATGGAAAAGGGATCTTTAGTGCAGCTCGTGTATGGTGGTAAGTTGTGGCGCTGATTCTGAAAGATTTGAAGTTTTTACTCATCTGAAATGTAATAAATAATTGTGCTCTGCGCCTTTCATTGTGTTACAATCTAATGCTTCATTTCCTTATAAAATGAAAGGATGTTCCGAGTATTTGGCCATGACAGAGTCTGGGTTTTAGATGGAGGCCTGCCAAGATGGCGTGCATCTGGATATGATGTTGAATCTAGTGCCTCTGGTGATGCAATTTTGAAAGCTAGTGCTGCCAGTGAGGCAATAGAGAAAATATACAAGGGACAAGCAGTAAGTTCGCAGTTTATATAATTGTCTCTGAAATCTGTTATGTTTTGACACTGACAAGGATATTGGAATTCTCTGAATCCAAAAGCCATTAGCATATGGTTATGGTATCACAGTATGTTTTGTGGAACATGGATAAAAGTAGAACTGCCACCACTACCAGATATCATAATGCTTTTTTGTTTTCTTTTATGATGTTAGTCTGTACATTGTAGATTTTTCTTGACATCTAGAAAATTGCTGTTCTTACACAACTTTTATTGCTGTCCTAAGTTTTTATATTAACCTGTGATAGTTTTCAAGGCTTGTTGTGATGGATTCAGTGAATGAAATTTTGTTCTGCAGGTTGGGCCCACCACATTTCAGACTAAGTTTCAGCCACACCTTGTCTGGACTCTTGATCAGGTTTGGTCTCTCTATCTTAATTAACTAGTAAAGGTGCATGTCTTGAATTCATCCTCTGAAATTGGTGGCAAGTATGGTTTTCAACTAACAAATTAAACCCATTCCGCTTCTTTTTACCCTTGTTTTATATTTCCTACTGTATTTTTCAGGTTAGAAAAAATGTTGAGGAAGGAACTCACCAGCTTATAGATGCCAGATCAAAGGCCAGGTATTCTTTATGCTACCAAGTGATGTGAAGCTTGAGTAATTCTTGGTTTGTTATTTTTTCCCTAATTTTGTGAATCACCAGCTGGAACCTGTTCATTCATTCATCGTCAAATAATTGGTTTGGAATTGGTAATTTTGATTGAGATAAGATAACAGGATGTTGAGCACCCTAAATTTTCTGTGTTTTTTATCTGCCTCACATAAGGGAATTTATTTCAGATTATATGGAGACGGTTTATTAGAGTTTATTTTTCCTATTTGTGACATGGTTTTGAAGGCCTATTTCTTATGACTGTTCTTGCATTAATCTTGGATTTAACGGAAATTTGTAATTGCATTAAAAATCTGGGATTTGACAGAAATTTGCTGTTGCAGGTTCGATGGAACTACATTAGAGCCTCGGAAAGGGATAAGAAGTGGTCATGTACCTGGAAGCAAGTGCATTCCTTTTCCTCAGGTAAAAAGATCAACTGCTTGTGTTATTATAGTGGTTACCTGATGGTGCATCCCTAGGGTTTGTGATGATTCTATCAGTGTCTGAACTTTATATCATTTGCAATGTTAGCAATTTCAACCCTCCTTTTCCTAATAGTCTATTTCTTATTCCTTTTGAAATTGCAACACAAATGTGTTGGATTGTGTAAAGAATGGTTTGCTGCATAAGCTGTTGATTAACAAATGTGTTGTTTCCTTACAGTTGTTGGATTCTTCAGGGACACTCTTACCAGCAGATAAGCTGAAAGCCCGATTTGATGAAGAAGGTAATAACCTTTTTGTTTTATAGTGACCTTTTGCTGTCTTAGATCTTGGACACTTGTTTGTTGTACCCTATGATTCCGTACACAAGAACCAGTTTTCGAGCGTTGTCTCTTTCTTAAACATACAAGCTCAACCGCAAACAATAATGCATGTTTTGCCTAGTACATTTGCTCGGACTAGTATATAGATGTTGAATGTCGTACTATTTTGAGATAGTTACCCCCACATTTAGCAGTGCATAATTTTACCAAAGACCCAATTTATGAAAAGTATATATATGCTATTTGTCCACGCCATGTGGATTATATTTCCTTAGTAGAATGTTTTAATTGGTCAGAAGGTATATGTGATAATTAATTAACGATCCTAACCTCACGCTGCAGGCATCTCCTTGGAAAGCCCTGTCGTGACTTCATGTGGTACTGGTGTAACAGCTTGTATTCTCGCATTGGTAAGATTCTCTCTCTCTCTCTCTCTCTCTCTCTCTCTCTCTACAAACACACACACACAGATAAACGTAGGTGTTTGTGTGCGCGCACACTTGTTTATATCCTAGTAGGATGAAAAGGAGATAGTAGTCCATCTTTTATCTCCTTTCTCTTTCCTTTTAGAGATAGAAACACATTACTGAGATGAAGTTTCTTTTCAATAATTGCTCATGACCGTAAACAATGGTTTTAGTTTTCCAGATACATTCTTTCAATATATGTTTTAGTAAGGAACCATGCCGCTTTTATTCACACTTCTCGTATTCATGTGCTCTCGTTAGGGTCTTCATCGACTTGGTAAGCCTGAGGTACCAGTCTATGACGGATCTTGGACTGAATGGGGTGCACAGCCCGACACACCCATCAACAGTTCTACAGAAAGCGTGTAACGAAGTGGTATTGCTGGAAACTTGTATCACAATTAAGACATCCGGTTACAAGTCATGCTACTGAATCGAAACCTGTGTTTTTCGTTTAAAATCTCAACCTCTTATGCCCTCCTTTGAACTCTAACGAGGTTCTTATGTGACACATGAATCAGAACAGCAGATTGAAGGGGTTTATTGACAAAGTAAATAAAGTTCTATTTCCATATTTCTTGAACTTGTCACTCTTCCTTTCCGTGTTGAAAATGCTAAAAGTGACCTTGAAAGTTCTACAGATTTTTAATGACTAATTACGGAAAATCGAACTTTGTAGCTAGTCAACTTTAATTATAAAATAAATGAAAAAAAAAACTAAAATAAATTCGCGTAAATATGAAATACGAGAATTTGAATAGTGTAATTGTAACATTCCACACATCATCCAGGAGAGTGATTCTTATATGTATATTCTCATCTCTACCTAGCACGAGGCCTTTTGGGAGCTCACTGGCTTTGGGTTTCGTAGGAACTCCGAAGTTAAGCGAGAAGGGGGTTAGAGCAATTCTATGATGGGTGACCTGCTGGGAAGTTGCTCGTGAGTTCCCAAAAACAAAACCGTGAGGGAATGGTAAGCTCAAAGTGGACAATATCGTGCTACGGTGATGGAGCGGGCCCGGGAAGTAATCTGCCCAAGGCTGGGATGTGACAGTAATGGGTTCATTTCACGTCCTTCCTCCATATAAAAATTTCGTTCTCGAAATTATCAGTATCTATTGCATAACATGTAGTTCAAACATTAACGATGATACATATGCATAACAAGGCTTCAAACCAGCAATGCCAATCGTTTGAGTGTCGTCCTAGTTACCCTGGTGGGTGTCCCCTTCTAAGAAGGAGCTTCGGCTTGCAACAAAGCAGTGGTCGGGATCCTCCAGGACGATATCCTGAATTTGTTGCAAGAAATTGAAGTATTTTGTTTCATTCATAACCCTTTTACTTCTCAATGCATTTTTCTCTTCATATGAAGCCTATAAATTACAATTTTTCTTTCCATCTTATTGGTCCATATTTATGATATCAGCATATCGATTTACGCTTAGCCTATTACTTGTACTGCAAGTAACATCCCTATCTTCATACATCACTAATTGTTGGTTGGCCTATTAGAAAGTAGTGAACTAATTCTATACCAAAGTTCAAAAGTATCTCATCTCCGTAACTCTCTCCACGTAATATATATTCGGAATGTTCACTTCGAATTCCTATCCAATTCTTTTCGCGGCGGAGAGGGTGGGGGGTTCGGATTTGATTCGGACGAAATATTTTCGAACTTTTCAGCTCGGAATCGGATATTTCTAAGCAATTTGCATCCAAATCTGAAGGAAAAAACATAATTTAAATAAAATATTATGGTAAAATTGTCAACGCTTGATCGCGTGGCCTAATGGATAAGGCGCTCGCCTCCGGAGCGGGAGATTGTGGGTTCGAGTCCCATCGCGATCGCTTTTACATTTTTTTTTTTTTTTTTTGCTGAGTGCAATTTCTTGTTCTTCATGTTGAACCTAATGGGGGCAGATTTGGCGTTCAAAAAAAAAAAAAAAAAAAAAATGGGGGCAGATTTGAGAAAACAAGAGTCTCTCTCCCCCACCATGGAAAATATATTAAGACATTGTAGTAATTACAAATTTCAAGTATAATGGATTCATGATTTTTCAGTTTCACAATTAGACCCTTTTTTATTATATATACAACCAATAGTAGATGAGAGAGGTTTAGAACATAGACTTCCGAACGAGGTATAGAGATGCTATTTGCCACTTAAGCTACAACATTCAACTATGATTACTGTAAACACGAATTTTTTCCTGAAACAAGAAACAAGAATACGTGTACAAAATATATTTTTGTATTAATAATTTCGGGGTTACAATCTCTTTGTAATTTGATCCTCTAATTCTATCTTCGTAGGGTGTAGGTTTGTGGATGAGTTGTTGATCCAAAGGGCCGTCGGGGCTTGATCTAAGGATGAACAGTTGATGAATGGATCTTCAAGGGGCGTTGGGCTTGATCTTGAAGAATGGGTGTATGAGTTTGTTGAGGTTGTTGATCCAAAGGGCCGTTGGGGCTTGATCTTAGGATGAACGGATGATGAACGATGAACACTTTCTTCAAGGGGCCGTCGGGGCTTGATCTTGAGTTGGTGGGAGTTCTTCAAGGGCCGTTGGGGCTTGATCTTGAAGGAGGATTTGACGAAGAACAAAGAGTGCTTTCTTGATCCTTCGGGATTTGCTTGAGAGCTTTAGAGTTTCAAGGCTTCAAGGTTTTGGTGTAATGTCAATTTTCCTTCCTTTCTTCCTTCCCAAAATGAATGCCTTGGCTTCCTATTTATAGAATTCCAAAACTTGATTTTTGGATTTAAATAATCAGATGAAATAAATCATTTCTGCCAGGTATTGACACGTGTCCTATTTGATGACTTTTCCAATTTATTTCGATTTTTCGTTGAGTCACACGCTACATGTAAAATTTATGTGACACGTGAGCGTTGAAATTTTAATTATTGGTCAACATTCATTTCACCGAAATTTTGACGTCTACAACTACCATGGTAAAATCACGCCCACTACGTATATTAGGCATGTTATATTTTTAAAGTGTCTAAAGTCAATCATAATTACTAAATTTGCTTAGGTGGAGTCTAGTCAATGAGCTTTATTCGAGTAAAAAAAATTATGTCAGAATTTATGTTGAAAAAAAATTAAATTTTAGGGATTAAAGTCATATTTCCAAATTTTATAATTAAAATATAATGCATGATCTAAAATACCAATCATCAAAGCATTGAATTTACAAACTAATTATGTATGCAGTCTATGCACCAAACAACACAATGTTAACATAGATCTTCTTCTTTATATATATGCAAAGTCTGTTTCTCACGCATTCCAAATGTTCATCAATAAGCGTAAACCATAAATCAATATTGTCTTCAAAAATCTCGGTGCAATTAGTAGTAGACCACCAACTTTTAAGATTTTCTAAGCCAGATTACACCACCAAAACTAAAACTTCTGTCCCTCATTGCAGTTTTATAAACATGGCTATGTGTACTGTCAGATCAGGTAGCCAATCTCAATGTAGAAAAAAAGAAATTTGGAGAAAGAAGAAACACTGAAAAAGGATACAAACTGGAGTAGGCACCAAAACTGCGTTACAAGCTCAGTTGAGAAACACCAGGTTCTTAATATAAAGAAGTCCAACAACCATAGGAGGGGACTCAAGGACCTCAAATATCAAGGCTAAGAAGAGCACAAATTATTCCTAGCCCTACGCTCGTGGAGAAAATTCTTGAGTACGACTACTATCGTGTGAGATCGGCGTTCATGGGAGCCACTCATTGCAGGGGCTACAACATCCGGAAGTTCCTAACCAAAAGTTTGTTACCTTTGATTTGTCAACCAAAACGTGTTTTCATTTTCTCGTGTGCATTGGAGGGAAGCAAACATTTTCTTTGTGAAAAATTGAAGTCTTGCATAAGTGCTTAAATGGTTTTAAGTTGAATGCTTACATTCTAATATTTTTTTTTAAATCTTTTTCATTACTAGTGCTAATTCAAAGGCTTAGCATTTGTTTTATTTTTTTCCTCTCTATGGATGAGAGTATCAAATTGAAGAAAGTTGAAGTTCCATTATAAAACTAATTAACAATATAGGGAGTAGCTCAACTTACTTATAAGCTCATACAAAGTCTCTCCTCACATCAATGTGAACAACAAAACTGGGTGATGTGGAGCACGCGTGACCATTGAGCTTCACAAGCAGGACAACCTACTCGATACTATGAAGAAAGTTGAGGTTCCACCATAAGATGAATTGGCTATATAGTAAGTAGCCCAATTTACTTATAAGTTAATGTAAAGTTCATTCTGTCATTAATGTGGAATTTATTCTCAACAAAAATTGTAAATATAAGAAAAGAGGACTACTAGATAATCAAACTGCCAAAAGCTCATGCAAAGTCCCTCCTCACAACAATGTGGACAACACAACATGGTGATGTGGAGCACACGCGGCCATTGGACTTCACAAGTGAGACAACCTACTCTGATACTATGAAAAAAGCTGAAGTTCTACCATAAAACTAATTGATAATATAGAGAGTAGTCAAACTTATTTATAAGTCAATACAAAGTTTATTATCCTATTAATATGAGATTCATTCTCAACAAAAATTATAAATATAGAAAAAGAGGACTACTAGATAATTCGAATTGTCACCATCACACCGCCATAACCATTCACAAAGATGATTGCGAAGCTGCATGTTGTTTTCTTCCAATTTTTTTAATGAGATTCTCTAATTTTTTTTGGATTTGTGACATAATTTTAGAACATGAAAATGACAAATAATTCTAAGGAAACGACTAAACCGACCATGTTCTTAAAAGTTCAAAATATCAAATTGCAAAGGAGGCAAATTCCAAGCTTCTTTTATCATATAAAAAAGTAAGATAATTATAAAAGCATGCGAAACTGGAAAAAAGTTGTAAAAGTAGACCGACCAGATCTAATGAGAGTCAAATAGTACTCCAACACTATAGATTATGATAAATTGGCAGAAGAGCGTGTGATCTAAAATTGTAATTTTCCTTTTTTTTTTTTAAATGGAGAAAGATTAGACGAGATTATCTTCCGGCAGTGGTAGTGTGTGAGGTGCCTATTATCTTCTGAAGGGATGAGGATCGTTACACCCATAAACCCTCTGCTTGTCCCTTCTTCACCAAATTTCTTGGTGATAAATTACAAGTTAATTCACGTGTAGCGTTATGTGATTTATTTGTGAATTAGCAAAAATTTGTATGAAAAACAGGGAAGCAATTTCACATTTTTTGAACAAAAGTTCAAAGTGATTGGTTTCGAATTAGTCATTCATGGAAGATGAATATAAAACATTAAGTGAGAGAAATACTATTAGACTGTAACGCTTGTGTTTAACCAAATAATTAAAATAGTTAAAATAAAGGTGGATTCATGTCCAAGAAGCTTGTAAATCAATTGGTTAAAAGCATAAGCTCTTAATTTCGATGTCCTAAGGTCAATTTCTCATTCCCCACTATATCGCTATATAGAAGGAAAAAAAAGTGAGTTGATGTCAATGTGAATTAGGTCACTTTGTCAAGACAAAAACACCCACTTATGTTGCACTAAAGTTCAAAATATCCTTCCCACAATAGAGAAAAATAAAAGTGTTCTCAAATTTAGAAAAAAAATCTACTTCCTAATTCCTTCACACAAAAAGGAGAGCTTTGCCAACAAAGGTTAGTTGAGTTGGTAATATTATTTTCTTCGTTAGACCAAGGCCTAAGTTCGTGTACTCTGCTGCCACCAATCGTTCTTGGTGTGTGATATGTAAAAACCAACAAAAGGTCTAAGACCCCTTTGTAAGCCCTTAAAGATAGCCTCTCCTCCCTCTAAACTTCAAGAAAACAAACAACAAGGAGGGCTTACAACGTCCATGGGGAATTCTCCTAGGCTAGCCTAACTTTGTTCTTAACTAACCTTGCCTAGTGTACTGAAATTCCAAGCTTCTTTTATCATATAATTCATTATACAAAAATAAAATAATTATAAAAGCATGCGATACTAAAAAAAAGTTCTAAAAGTAGACCGGCCAGATCTAATGAAAGTCAAAATAGTATTCCAACACAATAGATTATGATAAATTGGCAGAGGAGCGTGTGATTTAAAATTGTATTATTTTTTTCTTTTTAAATGGAGAATGATTATATGAGATTATCTTCCAGTAGTGGTAGTGTGTGAGGCGCTTATTATTTTCTAAAGGGGTGAGGATCATTACACCTAGAAACCCTCTGCTCATCCCTTCTTCACCAAATTTCTTGATGATAAATTGCAAGTTAATTCACGTGTAGCGTTATGTGATTTATTTGTGAATTAGCAAAAATTTGTATGAAAAACAGGGAAGCAATTTCACATTTTTTGAACAAAAGCTCAAAGTGATTGGTTTCAAATTAGTCATTGGTGGAAGATGAATATAAAACATTAAGTGAGGAGAAATACTACTAGACTGTAACGCTTGTGTTTAACCAAATAATTAAAATAGTTAAAATAAAGGTGGATTCATGTCCAAGAAGCTTGTAAATCAATTGGTTGAAAGCATAAGCTCTAAATTTCGATGTCCTAAGTTCAATTTCTCATTCCCCACTATATCGCTATATAGAAGGAAAAAAAAAAAGTGAGTTGATGTCAATGTGCATTAGGTCACTTTGTCAAGACAAAAACACCCACTTATTTTGCACTAAAGTTTGAAATATCCTTCCCACAATAGAGAAATAAAAGTGTTCTCAAATTTAGAAAAAAAAATCTACTTCCTAATTCCTCCACACAAAAAGGCGAGCTTTGCCAACAAGGATTAGTTGAGTTGGTAATATTGTTTCATTCATTAGACCAAGACCTAAGTTCATGTACCCTACTACCACCAATTATTCTTGATGTGTGATATGTAAAAACCAACAAAGGGTCTAAGACCCCTTTGTAAGCCCTTAAAGATAGCCTCTCCTCCGTGTAAAATTTCAAGAAAACAAATAGAAAGGAGGGCTCACAACGTCCATGGGGATTCTCCTAGGCTAGCCTAACTTTAATCTTAACTAACCTTGCCTAGTGTACTGAAATATAGTCCGGTACACTAAATGTTATAATATAAATGATTGAATATTAAAAAATAAAAAAAAATAAAAAAATAAAAACTTTCATCCGTTTGTATTATAATTTTTGATGTTCCAGTATACTGAAAAAAATTTCCCCTAACCGACTCGTAACATTCTAGTAATATCTCAACCCAATAAGGGCAATCCTGGAACATGAACACTGTCTTCATCCGATTGACTTAGCATCAAAGCGAATAAAAACAATAAATTAGTAACAAAAATTAATGGGAGGTAGCCAAAAATTAATAAAATCTAAAATTTTGAACAGGAAGAGCGAGAAAGTGAAGCAAAGTGAGGGTTTTTATTTCTTATTTCTCATATTTTTGAAATCGGGCTTTTGAGCTGCGGTCACAAAGACTCCTCCTTTTTCTCTGATTCAGTAACGGTGGGCCGGTGGCTGGTTCACTGAAGCCTTCCTGAACCTAAAAGATTTAAACTTTGGAGCTTTCTGGGTGCAAGAGCGTTGTTCTTTCAATCAATCAGGTACTTGGTGGGTTTAATTTAATTTCTTTGTTTTAAATTTGACCTAGTTCTTGTTTGATTTTTGTTTTTGGGTTTTTTCTGATCGTAGTTTGGTTTTCTGGGTTTTTCCGGATTTTGATCTGTGAGTGGTTCAAGTTGTTTTTATGGATATATACATATATGTATGTATGTATGTATTTGTGGATTATACTTGATGGAACTGTGAAGTGAGCTATTAAGGTCATGAATCGTTTGGCTTGTGATTGTTAATTGGTGAAGGAATTTTTTATTAATCCATAAAAAAAGAAGGAAATTTTCATAAAGTTGTTTTATTTATAAATTATTTGTTTTGTTTGTGATGGTTTATGATTATTGATAGGTATATTCATCTGCGGCGATATATAATCAAGCTTAAAACTCAAGGATCAAATTCTGTTCTTCATCTACGTTTTTCGTTAATTGTAGCTCGCAGTAATTCTTTAGTTTTGGTTTCTCACATTGACTGAAGAAACAAGTAAAAAAAAAGAGAAAATACTATATCCGTTTGATCAGAGTTGGTTGTAGCTGAATCCTACACACATACAAGGTGGGTGGCCAATCGGGTTTGAAGAAGTTAGTTGGCTAAGGTGGTTAGAAATTTAGGATTGGAAGTGTTAAGGCTCGACCTTAAGGATTTAACAATCATTTTCAATAGGGTGGGAATGACTTCTTATAGTATGATTTGTCTTCGCTTGAACAGAATTAGAAAGAATGTTATACAAGAAATTTAGTCACCTAATTGAAGTTGTTTGCATAATCATATCGATTGTAATGGGGCCTGCAATCTCTATGGAGTGATTACAGTGAATAAGATTTAGGTACTTACAGTTGAAGCCCAGAAATACTTTCCCACCTTCCCTCGCCACTTGACATAACCCAAGGGTGGGCTGCATAGTGTTAATTACTCAAATAATTACATCATTTACATGTAGTGCAGAACTCCATGATCGTGATCATATGGTAATGCAACATGTATGCATTGCATGACAGTGAGTATATATTGCAATACACACATGCTAGAAAACTAATTTGTATATTATTTGATATTTTATGGGGAAATGGTAGTGGAACATTAAAGGTTTCCTGGGTTTTTGTTTTATTTAGTTATATTTTCCTGCTAGCTTATTCATAAGTTAAAATGCCGAGACGCACTTTCTCATATTTTCACTACTTGTTGAAAGTAAGTGAAAGAAGATTTACTGGTATACATGTTTTACCAAATGAAGCATTTCTTTTACGATACTACTGAAGCTTCTGGATTTTTTATGGACAATAGAGACCAGACACTTATTGAAGCTTGTTTTCTGTTTCAATTTTTCTCCCTGCAAAGATCAGCATGTTGGCATCTCATAGGAGCTGCCTGTGACTGTGAGCACTCAAAATTTTGCCTCATTGCCTCAGTTTTTGACGGTATTTTGGTGTTGAGGTGAGGAAGAAATTCAAACAATGGTATGACTGAACAATTAAGAACGCATAAGCAGTTCCAAGACAATTCCATGGAACCTGGGAGGGATGATTACCAACCTGCATCCCAGTCATACATGCCAGACTCTCTGAGCAGCATGCATACTGATACGAGATCTGATGACTTTATACCAGAAGTTAAACCTGCACATAATTACTCCATACAGACCGGAGAGGAGTTTTCTCTACAATTTATGCTTGATCGGGTGAACCACAGGATTCCTTTGCATCCAAATGCTGTTGGCGATCCAAATTATGTAACAAATTATGTTGAACTGAAAGGAATTTTAGGAATCAGTCATACAGGCTCTGAGAGTGGGTCAGATACTTCGATGCTTCATATTGCTGAAAGGGGTCCAAAACAGTTTGAAAGAAAGGGCTCAGCTTTATATGACGACAGAAATAAGTATGCGTCAGTTCAATCAGTACCACGAGCTTTATCTGGCTATGGAAACAGTCATGTGCATGGATATGCCTCTTATGCAGCCTCTGATAGCTCATCAATGAAAATGAAGGTTCTCTGTAGCTTTGGTGGTAAAATCTTACCCCGACCAAGCGATGGGAAGCTAAGGTATGTTGGGGGCGAAACACGCATTATCCGTGTAAGAAAGGACATTTCCTGGCAGGAGCTTATACATAAAGCTTTGTCAATTTATAATCAAGTGCATGTAATTAAATATCAGCTTCCTGGAGAGGAACTTGATGCTTTAGTTTCTGTATCTTGTGACGAGGATCTGCAGAATATGATGGAAGAATGGAATGAAGTAGAAGATAAAGAAGGACCACAAAAGCTTAGGATGTTTTTGTTCTCCATGAGTGATTTGGAGGATGCTCAGTTTGGTCTGCACAGTGTGGATGGTGATTCTGAGGTTCAGTATGTAGTTGCTATCAATGGAATGGACCTGGGGTCAAGAAAAAATTCGTCTTTACATGGTTTGACGAGCACTCTAGCAAATAATTTAGATGAGTTCGATGGACAACATATTGAGAAGGACACAAGTAGGGTTGCAAAAGACTCAATAGGGGTAGGCTCTTTGAATTCCACTGCTAATTTTGTTACATCGAGAACCATTCAATCTTCTGAGCCATCTGAGCCAATCCTGCCTAACTCTTCAAATGCCTATGAAACATATCCTCCTTTTCAGCATACCCAGGTGATGCATATTGGACAAAATATGCAGCACCCATTGCACAATGGCCATGCCCTTCCAAGTCATTCCCCATTTGGAGGAACTGTTTCAGTGGCTCATCATGGGATTCTGAATCCACAAGGAGGTTCAATTGAAGGGCAGCCAACCAGTGGCTCGAGAGAACAGAATTTTGAGATGCCAGTAAAGGAGGTGAAACCCAAACGTGATGGTTTACTGCAGCCAGAGAGTGACCCTGAAAAACTCCGCCCTTCAGGGGTAGAGAACTCTGTTCCTTTTCAGCCACATGATGGAAATTTGATGAACTACCTTCCTGTTGAAGAAGCATCAAAAGATGAAAGAAAGTACCAGGAACCTGAAAAGGTTGCTTCATCAATTGATTCAGGGAACCCAATGCTGGTGCAAAAATCTAGTGAAGTTGAGGATAGCTTCACAGCTAGCGATGCATTTCCTCCTGCTTGTGCTGACCATTTGTCCAATGGAGTTGATTTGGGTTACCACGAGCTACCTGTGCTTCCTAAGAGAGTCTACTATTCAGAAAGAATTCCCAGGGAGCAGGCAGAGTTGCTGAATCGATCAACAAAGTCTGATGATTCTCATGGTCCTCCGTTTCTCGTTACTCATTCACGTTCTGATATCACCAAGCAGGATCCAGTCATAGAAGGAGTTAACAAGTTACAGGAACATGGCAACCTTGCTCCCCCAACTGAACAATCTACCCCAACAACAGGTACCGATGCTCAAACCATTGATGATGGACTCATCCAACTTCAAAAGTACAAAGAATTTGCTGATTCAGTTTCTCAGATGAATTTAAAGCATTTGCAAGATGTAGATGGTGAAGTAAAGCGGGCATTGCCAAACCATATGGTTGATAACATTGCAGAAGCCGGATCTGAGTTTCCAGATATAAGTCGGCTACCTTCTGGAAAGCAACATGAGGTATCTGCATCTAATCATTCAGAGGTTAATCAGAAAGAGGACACCAGCAAGGATCCAAGGACTGTTGACACTAAGGGACATGCAGAGCCCAATTCTTTGACAGGGAAGTTTTCTAAAGATGTTTCTCAAGCAGCAGCTTTAGTTGGTATTTCTACCCCAGTGCAGGGAGATATCATTATTGATATTGAAGAACGATTTCCCCGTGATTTCCTGTCAGATATATTCTCCAAGGCAATACTTTCTGAAGACTCCCCTGATATTGGTTTGCTGCATAAGGATGGAACTGGTTTGAGCTTAAAGATGGAAAATCATGAACCAAGACACTGGTCATATTTCCAAAAGTTGGCACAAGAAGGTTTTGATAAAAAAGATGTTTCTCTTATGGACCAGGATCTTGGTTTTCCGCCTGTGATTGGAAATGAGGACGGTAGATCTTATCATGTTACACCGTTAACAGCAGAAGGAGCTGGTTCTCAGCCTAAATTTGCAGAAGACATGCACACAGAGTTGCCTGGAATGGCTAAAGCTAACGCAACAGCTCTGCACTCTAATTATGGTCATTCACAACTGAAGGACACTGAAAGTATGCAATTTGAGGGAATGATGATGGAAAACATAAGAGCGCAACAGTCGGAGTATGAGGTAGTCTTTTGATCAGTTCTCATTTTTCTTAACTAATTGCTCCTTTGCTAACAATGTTTCATTTACTCTTTTATCAAAAAATGTTTCATTTACTTTGATATAGGATGGGAAGTCTGCAAGCAGAAGAGCTGGTTTACCTCCTTTAGATCCTTCTTTGGGAGATTTTGATATCAGTACCTTGCAGGTGTGATGCTTACACGTTCAATAACTTGATACAAAATTTTTCTCTTGATAACTTGGTTAGGTAAACTGATACCTATTAATGATTGATTACAGCAAAAGAGATACAAATAAAAATTAAAATAAAAATTAATAACTTCATTCGAGTGTAGCTCGTAGTAGGAAAAGCGTTTTTTTAGTCTCGTTAGAGCTTGGCTTAGGATTTGAATCTGGATAATATTTGTGTGTGAGTGCAATAGTCCATGCATGTATTGGTGCATGGTCACACGCACACAGAGAATCATTCCTAACTTTTAATGGGTAATGTTTTTCCATTCATTAATTGTATTACGGATATTTTGAACATTCTGGATGGTCTTTGGTTGTTTTATTGTTGTTAGAGCAGTTAGTTCCCCAGTTACTTGGTTATTCTTTCTTTTATACATCTAAACAGACTTGCTACTAAATGCACAGGGCCTGTTATTTATGGCATTAGTTAAACTACTTTGTCTAATAGTAAAGACTTTCCATTTTACATCTGTTTGATTCTTTCTTCTTCATGGACATGATAGTTAATAAAGAACGAAGATCTCGAACAGCTGAAGGAACTGGGTTCTGGTACCTTTGGGACTGTGTACCATGGAAAATGGAGGGGTAGTGATGTTGCCATTAAGAGACTAAATAAGAGCTGCTTCACTGGGAGATCATCAGAGCAAGAGAGATTGGTAGTCATTCCTCCCTACCTCTGAATTTTGTAATGAAACTCACATTCATTGATGCAAGTGGACGAAATATGATCTCATATTTTTGTTGCTTCTATGACACGTTAATATTTTACTTTTCAAGGCCTTAATGGTAATTCTAACTCCATTGTCAGACTATAGAGTTCTGGCGGGAAGCTGACATTCTTTCAAAGCTTCACCATCCAAATGTTGTGGCATTTTATGGTGTGGTGCAAGATGGACCAGGGGGAACACTTGCTACTGTTACGGAGTACATGGTTGATGGTTCTCTTAGGCATGTCTTACTTCGAAAAGACAGGTAATAGGTGGTTGTATACCGTTCTCTATGTTTCTAGTTTGTTTCGTGCTCTCAGATAATCATAGTTATACTTTCATCCATCTGTTTCAAGTTCACTGTTTATGAATGGAAGCGATTTTTTCCTTTCTTTTCACCTTCTTTGAATCTTCAAACGCAGGTATCTCGATCGCCGCAAGCGACTAATAATTGCCATGGATGCGGCATTTGGAATGGAATATTTACACTCAAAGAATATTGTGCATTTTGACTTGAAGTGTGACAACTTACTTGTGAACCTAAAAGATCCTGCACGTCCAATTTGCAAGGTAATTATTATGAAATTACTGTATTGAACTAGGAAAATGATTATTTTTCTCTCTTTGCAACTCACATTGAATATTCTAATAATACGTATGGCTTCCCAGGTCGGTGATTTTGGGCTTTCAAAAATTAAGCGAAATACCCTGGTTTCTGGTGGTGTACGGGGAACGTTACCATGGATGGCCCCAGAGTTGCTGAATGGCAGCAGCACGAAGGTCTCCGAAAAGGTAAGATTTATTTATGAGTTTTTTAGTTTAAAATTATTTAGTTTATTATATATCTTTTACAATGGAGATAGAAGTAGATAGATAATAAGTGATAGAGAGTACCAATTAATCGCAGTTAGATATAGGGAAGTCTAACATGATTGAAGTTTCATACTGGATCTCTTTCTATTTAAAAAATAAAGTTGGATGAAACTAAAATTGTCCGATTGGTGGAGAAGTTGTTCTTATGATTTATTTTTGTTTCTTGTTCTTGAATGCCTTTCTTTTATAGGGTCTGATTAATGTCGAATGACCTGGTAGACGTACTTCATTGCTTCCCTCGTCTGAGTCTTGATTAAATGTTGTAGGTTGATATTTTCTCCTTTGGCATTGTCTTATGGGAGATTCTTACTGGCGAGGAGCCGTATGCCAACATGCACTATGGAGCAATTATAGGTAAGTAATTGTTTTTACTCTCTTCCTTTCGTTGAGGTTGTGCGTGCATGTCAATATTGTTGCACCGCTTAAGACTGATGTTTGCCTCCGGATTTAATTTTTTCGAATTTTGAATACCTGCAGGAGGTATTGTAAATAACACATTGAGACCCACCATTCCAAGTTACTGTGATCCCGAATGGAAAACGCTTATGGAGCAGTGTTGGGCCCCTAATCCTGCAGCCAGGCCATCGTTCACAGAAATCGCCAGATGCTTACGAGTAATGAGTACAGCGGCTAGCCAACCTAAAGCACAGGGTCACAAAGCTCCTAAATAATAATATGTACACTTGTGTCGGTTTTGCAATATTTAGACGCGATATTTATTTGTTCAATCGTTAACTCACAAGATAGTGTGTGTGATATCCTGATCGGAGCACAGATCCATCGTTTCCACTATTTCCGGAATGGAATTGGCTCCGATCAAAGCAGTTCCTTTTGTTTACTTTATTCCCAAGAAATTCACGAAATTGTAGCGGATTGTCTGAGCTTTTGGAAAGAGAATGCAGAGTTGTTTGGTTTTTGCTGCTCCTATATCCATGCATTTATTTTATACCAGTTTGCCAACTTTTCAGATTTACTGTGACTTGTGGTTGGTAGGCCAGCATCAGTAAAATATGCTTAGGAATCAAATTCTAGCATCATTGTGTTCCTTGATTGCGAGTTATTACTTTCCAATAGACTATGCCAATGGCTTAACCGAATCGACCAGCTGCAAGCCTGCAACGACAGATTATATGTCGGGGACGGCTATCTAGGAGGAAGAAACGCTGCGCGCTTGCCATGCCGATGCCAGCATTATCGGCCTGCCTTTCCACCCGAGGAGGAGACAATCCTTTTCAGTAGCCGAAGTGTAGCCATCACAGCCATAAACAGATAACATCATCCTTGCTTGACTTGTACACTTCAACCCCGTCTCTTGAAACCCGCCTTGCCCTAATTGCCTTCTCCACTGGTCTGCCCTCTCATGCCTCGCAATCCTGTTTGAGCCCTCAAAGGTGACAATGTTTCTGATTTCGTGCGCAAAAATGCTGCCTCTTGATCTTCATCCTCTAAGGGCTGCTTCGCGGGAGGCTAGCCTCGGGTTAGTCGAAAATTGCGGAGTAAAAGTGAAGAGACTAGAGGAATCTCCCGAGGAAAAATGACCCGTTGTGGTTTGCATCTTGTTCCACCAATGTAAGCACAGATGGACCTAATTTCCTCAAAGCTTGAAGGATTGCCTTCAGAGAGCCTCTACTCTTTTTGACATACATTCGCAAGTGCATGATGCTATTGACAAATAATGCTTTCCCTTCTCTCAAGTCCAGGTTCTCTCTATTCAGAAGCGATGGTGTCCCCGGCTCCGATATCAAATTGAACTCTGTTAGCATCCCTAGTGAGGTAGCCTCCTCCATCAAGGCTCTCATGCCATCTTCAAGTTCAAACGGATTGTGATCTTCAACGAGTCCCGCGGTCCACACCATGACTCACCTCCTCAACCCTGGGCCGCATCTTGGTTTTCGAAACCGGAAAATCATCCACTAAGCCACTCATATCCACATGATCATCTTCTGCTTCCATCATAATCAAAACATCTCCATACAGATCATCCACCATTGAAAATGTCTCAATCCCATCTTGATCAGAGTACTCAATACTCAATACTACTACTACTACTACTACTTTGTTGTTTCTCCATGGATTGAATGTCATTATCACCAATGCAAATGCAATGATCCATGTTGATGAAGCTGTCGACAAATTCGTCAACCTCGGAAGGAGTATTCTCTCCTGCTCCGCACCTTCGCCTCCACCTCGTCCTCCTCCTTGTTCTTGCTCAAGTCGCGCCAGACAAAACCTCCGAATGCTGAGATCATGGTTAAGGCTCTCATGCAAGGTGAAGAAGAGCCAAGCATTGAAGCCTTCCATTGCTAGGTTTTGGAGGAGTTTCTAGGGAACGAACATCAAGAGGAGAATATATGCTTATTAGAGATTTAGGAACTTAAGTGGTTCCCCAACTCACACAGTGTAAAATGTTTAGAATATTCCCTACTCACATGTTGTTACAACTAATTCTTGAAAGTGGGATAAGCTTTGGACATTCAGAAACTGATAAAAATCAAGCACCAGTCATGCACGTAAGTATTTTCTGATGGTAAATTACTATAAAATTTGTATTTAATCAGTGATAAAAGTTGTCACGCACACATAAACGACTGACCGTAACATAACTCTAATAAGTTTCACATCTCACATAAAACAAATAGGCATTATTTTTAATGGTTATGCATCATATTGGGATGCCCCACCCCTCCCTCAAAGGGAACATGATAAGGGGGGAACAGCAAGTTCTATTGTTATTAGATGTAGAAAGGTTTACATGAGTAGCCAGACAGCCTTAAAAATAAACAGTTTGGGAGTTTTGACTTTTGAGTCGGTAACTACAACAATTAGTGCGGCTTTAATTGGTTGTCATTTGTTGTTTGTCACAAGTCCTTCTCGCCTTGGTCGGCCGACAAGCAATGAGACGGAGGAGGTGGTCTCGGCTCTCACTGCCTCTGCTGCTTTGCTTGCAACCGGTTTGGTTTTAGAGCAAGAGTGATGTTATCCGAACACTCTTTTTTATCTGTTATACATTTTCAATTTATGGTCGAGCCACCTTTCACTTCCAGTAGACCGTGTCAACTCAACCCCAACTACCCTAGGTTTGAGAGGTTTTGTATAGTTGACCTAAAATTCAAACATAAGCGCAAATTAACACCACTTACGCACAAATAAGAACTTGAATGCCACCTTGTAGTGCACAAGTCTAACATATGAACGAGGTTTTGTGTGGGAGGATGTCTTGGTCCCTCATTCATTTCCTTAACCGCTCTAGATCATAATTGAGGGCAAAATCCTATGATTTTACTTTGTGGCTCCTCATGATATAAAACTTAGCTTTGTCAGTATGAGAAGAACAAATTGTATGACACAAACAATAGCAATAACACAAAGACATGTGAAAAAAAACTAGTACATGTCATTTTTCTTTTCCACTGCGAAAGCATCCAACCTTCTTATAAGATGGGACCACACAAGTGTGACCACACATGCAGACACGTGATCCAACACTTGTACATCAGAGTTTTGCCATGTCAATACTCCATAGACGAATTGAGATATTTTCTGGATTCTTGTGTTCGGATTCCAAGGACCAGGAGATCCAAACCACTCATTTAAATTTTGCAACTCTCCTTAGCCCATTCTACTATTTCACTTCACACAAATCAAGAGTCTCGAGCTCTCTCTTCAACGGCTCGAATCTCCTAATCATTAGACTTTGAACACAGAGATCTGAAGAGAATGTCAATCCTCAGTAAACTACTAATACTCAGTAATACGGTCTGGTGATATTCTTTTTCACTTGGAAGTGTGAGATCTTAGGTTCGAATCTCGTGGATGACGAACTCGATATCAAATTAGGCTGCTCATTATGTGATTTTGCTGAACTCTCCATTTTCTTAATGTAAGAATATCGATATATTAAAAAAAAAAAGTCATGGGGACCCCTTGTGTCACGTGACCGCATGAAATCGCTCCACGGTCCATCGACTCCATCCCGCATGCTTACCTAGATCAAATTATATTTCCGAAAATACCCTTTACCAACATATATGCGGTGCTTTTTCTCATACGTCACAATCGTATACGCGAGCATCCCTGTCCACTGTAGCCCCAGTGAGGTATCGACGCGTGGCAGCTCTGAACATAACTCCTAGAATAGTCAGAACTCTCAGTCTTCGAAACGTGTCAACCTAGCGATACTCCCGAACTCTCTCCTTTTCTCTCTCTAAAAAGCCCAAACATTTCAAACTTTCTGTCCCTCCCATTTGACTCTCTCACTCTCTCTCTTTCTCTCTCTAGATTCCTCTCTTTTTCTCTGTTAGGGTTTCTGCCAAGGAAAAGATTCAGCTAAGCTCTAATGGGTAATTCTTAATTTTACTTTTTTCTTTGGGTTTTCTGAGGAAATTTTGTTGTTAGATGGTTTGTTGGCCTGTAATTTTGTTTGTATCCTCTGTTTGGTTGCTGGGAAAGTTTAGGCAAGAAAAATGGAATATTTTCCATCTTTATCTGTTTGTGTTGTTCTGGATTGTGTTATAATTAGTGGGTTCACTTAAGTTAAGCACTCAATGGGAAAAAAGATAGAATTTTGGTTTTTCAGCAACCAAACAATGCATTAGTAGCTTGAGTGTGATTAAAATGAAATTAAAACTTCCCTAATCCTCTGTTAACTGGTTGTTTAGTTAATTATCATGTATTATTCAAGCTGATTTTTTAGATTTTTATGCGGTTGATTTTCTTATGTTCTTATTGTTTGAAGGGTTTTGTGTTCATTTGTGATTATAAAGAATGCATGATGTGCCATAAAATTTCTAAAACAATTTTGGCATGACGATCTGCAGAAGCGGGACGTGTTGTTTAGTGAAGGAACAGTGGGGTCATTTTTCCTCAATCAACAGAGCAGATTGGTTAAGGACTGAGAAATTATAAAAATTTAGACTCTCAAATTAGCTATATTTTGCCCTGGCATGGTTCTAAGCATGCATATAGTGGATAGATGCATCAAAACAGAACTCGTGGTTGGTTATTGGAGAGGCGTAAACCTGTTGCTGAATTAAACGAAGCTTATTGAATATCGGAATGTTCCTTCATCAAATCCAGAGTCCACCCAGATTTTTGGTATAGGTCTCCATATCAGTTTTTCAAAATATGCAACACCGACTATCCCTTAGAAACGGGAGTTGGAGGTGGTTGAAACATTTTGGTTTTGGTGTAAAGGCGATGCTTGAGCTCTAAGGTTTATCTGTGTCATTGAGTCATTGAGTCAAATTTTGTTTTATGCTCTATGAAAGCCGTATATCCTCCATCAAAGAGAGGACCACTATATTTTAAGTTCTTTTATTCATTTTGTTATTCTTCATCCAGCATTGTGATTAGGGAATAGCAAGGACAAGAAGGATACTTGCATGGATCACTCAGAACAAACACTGCAACAACAGCACCAGCAGCAGCACCATCAACAGCAGCCTGCAGTTGGTGTCGTAGCAGGTTCTGGTCAAATGACATCATATCCTCCTCCTTCGTATCAAAGTGCTCCCATGGTGGCTTCTGGAACTCCTGCTGTGTCTGTCCCTTCCCCAACGCACCCTCCCACCACTTTCCCTGATCCGTCACATCAGCTTGCCTACCAGAAAATACAGCACTTTCACCACCAACAACAGGTGCAACAACAGATGCAGCTTCAAGAGTTCTGGTCGGACCAAATGCAAGACATTGAGAAAGCATCCGACTTCAAGAATCACAGCCTTCCACTTGCTAGAATTAAGAAAATAATGAAAGCTGATGAGGATGTTCGAATGATATCTGCTGAGGCTCCAGTTATATTTGCAAAGGCATGCGAAATATTCATCTTGGAGCTGACTTTGCGCTCGTGGATTCACACAGAGGAGAACAAAAGGAGGACATTACAAAAGAATGATATCGCAGCAGCTATTTCAAGGACTGACGTCTTTGATTTTTTGGTTGATATTATCCCAAGAGATGAGTTGAAAGAAGAGGCACTTGGTGTGACCAAGGCTACCCTCCCAGTGGTGGGTTCCCCAGCAGATGTTCCATACTATTATGTTCCACAGCAGCATCCTGTGGGAGCTCCTGGGATGATCATGGGGAAGCCAGTTGATCAAGCAGCAATGTATGCTTCTCAACAGCCTCGACCACCTGTGTCTTTCATGCCGTGGGCTCAGTCTCAACCTCAACAGCCGCAGCAACAGCAACAACAGGCCCAACAGCAGCAGACGGACACTTAATGATTCTGGCCAAAGCTGTTGCCAAAGCTGTTGCGGGGCATAGCGTGTTATCGTTAGAGATGAGTTTTAGTACCGTTGGATTAGTTGGCGAGTGTGACGCTACACCCTAGTGGATTGTGCAGTGCAGCTAAAGTTAGGTTTATTGTGTATGTGCTCTGTGTCTCTACTGATTTGAAGTTTTAGCTTTTCGCGTGTTATTATCTCGGATTTAAAAGTTTGAAAATTGACTTAATTTTTTTAGTGCTTTTGATTGTTACCTGCTTTGGCTGCTGTAAGTTTTTCGTCCATTATTTGCCAACGTATGTGAATTGACCAGAAACCAAATATGCCTGGATTCCACTTCTTGTCGTGGTGTTGTCCTTTGTCATGATTTTCCTTACGAAGGCCAACTCTCTCCTCTTCCTTCTACTCGTTAAAGCTTCGTCTTTGATTGGAGAGATTCTTGCATAGAATTAGGATATTCTCATATTCTTATAACACTCGTCACGCCCGTTAAAATACGAGAGTATTTCTATGGTGACACAAGTCTGTCTCCTTTGACCACGTACTTATCAAGCATGCATGATGACTACCTAAATCCATATTTTCACTAGTTTACTTTGTCAAAATTATGGGGGAAAAAAAAAAAGCGGAATATTTTGCGTTGCAAAATACATGAACTAACATGATAATGTATATTTGACGTGAAAATTTTACAATCTTGGAATTTCAACCGTTAAATCATAATCATTTTATCTTTGAAAAATTAGGGTTTAATTCACCAAACTTCGTTGCTCAAACATCAGGACCTTTTCCTCTGTTTTTCAGCTTTCAACAATCACCGTCTCCTCTGCGGTAATTTTCCCATTTCTACTCTATTTTCAAATAATGGATCATAATTATCAACCAAAAAAAATCTCATTGAGCCATTTCGTCGGACACCTAATAGGCACTTGCCAATTTCTGTCAACATATCTCAAAAGTTTATGCCAACATATGTTGACAACTACTATAATTTGTAGAGACTTGTTGAGAGTGGATGCAGGATAATGTGGGTAATGTTGAATTCTGTCAAGGCTATGGTAGAAGAAAATTAAAAAAGTAGAAGGAGGAGGTTGTAATTTAGTTTGCTTATACGGGTCTAAACAATATACAAACAATATACATAAATTTTTGAAGCTGTTAGAGGTCAAAAACAACTAATGACCCATGCTAGCTCCACCACTGGATGCTCTGAAACAAAGATGTGATCGCCTTCGAGGCATTGCAGGGAGGATTCAGGCAGTGTTGGGGGACATACCGACGCAAGGCGTGAGGGTGCAGTCAGCTGAGCTGGAGGGATCCAAGAGCTACAGCTCTATTTATGATCTTCTTGTGCCTCGTTTACAAGAGGTTAATAAAGGAAATTAAGGTATGATTAGAGGAAATCGAGTTTGACTGAGATAAATCGAGGTAAAATGGCAAGTAACAAAAGAATGCAGTTAATTGTAAACGAGATAAATGAATTAATTAGACTTGAAATAGCTCTCCCACATATGGATAAAAACCAAAATTTGATGAAGATAAATCAAGGTTTCACCCAATGGCGGCGTCAAAATTTCAGCTTAGAAGAGGTCTAAAAATTTCATCTTAAAGTGCTCTTCTGATATAAGAAGAATAAGGATTTGTCATGCCCTAAGTACCGACAACGATTATTTGAGTTTGGTGTCATGTTGTTCTTGTCATCCTTTTCCTCAACTCTCCCCCGTGTCAAGTATCATGACTTAGATACAAAATAAAAGTCATTGTAAGTGGTGAGGGGAAGAAGGAAGGAGGATGAGAATAAAGCAAAAATAAAAATAAAAACCAAACTCCCGCTTACTTTCCGTCTCTCCCTCTTCTAATCAACTAAGTTCCTGTCACTGCATAAGAGCCACCAGCCTCAAATCGAACCTAGTGAAAGAAATAAGGAAAAGATTCTGATTTAGGTCCAAATCCCCTGAAATGTCTTTGGAACTCACAAGAATAACTTCAATTTTTTGTGTGAAAAAAATATATGAAGGTAGGCCCGGGACCATTTTGGTCCCTTCATGGCTTCACCCATGGTATCACCTAGTGATCTCCTGCACATAAAACTAGAGGGCCTCAGTCGACCTGGGTTTACTTATTATGTATGAGAAAGAGAATAAATGATTATGATTTCAAATCATGCATTTACTAGCACTTTAGGGAATGCATAAATTATGTATTTCTATCAATTTCAAGTACGGAATACCTGAAAACAGAAGATATCCCATTAACATATCAAGTATCCCATTAACATATGGAGGGTTGTCTAATGCTGCATACCTAATCCTTCAAATCCTCATTCTTTCTAGTCCTTCATTCCTTCATATCACCATACTATGTACGTAAACATGCCTAAGAACAACAGAAAATTCAGTAATGAAAAAAAAAAATCGTTACCTGTGAGCAAAATTTACATTTCGACATGCTTATGTACTTGAAATGTGACTCTAACACTACAATTCATTAAAACCAAGATTTGTTTGATTCAAGAACAACTAATCAACATCCTCGATATCGCTTCTTAGAAAAGGAATATCATTATTTGGAGAGCAAGATTTGCACTTTCTGACGTGGTACGTACTTAGGATGTAACTCCGACTCTACAATTTGGAAAAATACATTGAAAACCCGAAAAATAGATTGATGAGAAGTAGGAAATTGCAATTGCCCCAGTAGATTTCCAAAACCAATTAGCCAATCAACAAGATTTCAATTAATAATTAGCACTAATCCACACCATCATCAATAATAAAATTAAAACTCTACTATTCATCCACTGCTAGTCTTCTCGTCTTTATTTTGGACGGTGATATTTAGACATCTCTTTTTATTTTCACAAAATTAACCCTAACCCGAAATTCAAGAACCAAAATTAAAAACGGTGACTTTCCTTCAAATTATATATTCAGTCTTCATCGACTCCTTCAAAAGCCCAAGCATACTCCTCGCGAAGCTTCTGTTCTTCCTCGGGCGTGTAATCGCTCTCGACGCCGAACAACTTCCTCACGTACTCGACGCTCTTGTTCTTGATCCGATCCGCCACGGTCTGGTTCAGCACTTCCAGCAATAGATCGACGTGCAAGAAGTCGGCGGCCAGGATCAGCTCCATCACGCTGTCGGTTGTTAACTCCCTGACGAAATCGGTGCTGATTTTCCTCAGCTCCTTCCTCCACGCCTCATCTTGCTCCACTTTCCGATGCAGATGTTGGGTTTTGGTGCAGAAATCGATGATCTTCACGAGCTCCGCGCTGTGCACGTTCGGCACCGGCATCACCATGTCGCCGACGCCCTCGTCCTGGAAGAACGACTTGACGGTCTCGAACTGCATCGCGATATCCCCGTCGATCTCGAAGACCTCGCCGTCGGAGGTCTTGAGGGAGATCTTCTTCTTTTCCCCGCCGTCGTTTTCCGTCGTAGACGGCGCCTCGGAGGCGGAGGCTTCATTCTTATTTTCCTCAGTGGCAGAGGCGGAGGATGCAGGGTCTTCAATCGTCTTCTCCTCGGTCGACATGTCGTTTTCTGATGGATTCACGAAGGTGGGTTTGTAAATAGATTGGTGGTGAAATTGGGAAGACAAAGAAGGGGATTATATAGGGGCGCATTAATGATTTTTCCAAAGGAATTTGGGAGTGGGATTAGTGAATGAACCCTAAAAACATGACATTTGTTGAAAATTCGGCGAAAAATTAGGGAGTTGTTTGGCAGTGGATTTTAATCGTTAATCGTAATTATTCTTTGCTAATCACACATTGGGACGGGAAAGCATGAAATATGGGCAAGGAAATAGAGAAGACTCGGAGTGTCCGCGTGAGGAGGAAGACCGGGTAAGTGTTAAGAGGAGGTAGTGGCTAAATTATACTTAATGTGAAATGAGACTAAAAGATCAATACTTTCTTTTTTTAAGGTTAATACTTTTTTTTTTCTCTTTTTTTTTTTTTACAAATGATAATGTGATGAGGGAGCGGACTAAGGAAGATAATATAGAGTGTACTAAGAGGTGTAACTTTTTTTGTGAACTTACCTTTACTCAAAGAGAGAACATTTCAATAATATATGAAAAAATATGCGTTTCAAATAGATGGACAAATCTTCATCGGGATGTTATATATTACCAAATCATTGATTTGTTCGATACAATTTAAATGATAAATAAAATGAACGATTCTAATTACGATTTTTGCACGAATACATTCATTGCGTTTGGGCGGATGAATGTGTTATCCTAAACATGCGTTACATATATCAAACTTCTAATGTAATCATATATTGTATCTTGTATAAGAGTGATATGATAATTAATTCAGAATTATAGACAATGGTTGGTTGGACAACAGAACTCTATGAACAAGGTTTACAAACCTCTCTGGTTGAGTAATTCTTACCCTAATCAAGAAACCAAAACCCTAACATCCAAATTTTCACCTCGGCTCTCCTTCTGAACATTTCCCATCGTACGAAACCAAAACAAAGCCAAAAAGAAATGAATTGAATCCGTATGCAAATATATATTGAAAGACCAACATAACGAAAGAAGAGATGATCGAATTAATAGTTACTTTTCACAACATACAAAGTTTGAAATTTAATTAACAAAGAAACAAAGCAAGCTTAAAAATAGGACATTGTATCCTTGTATTAAAGGCCTACTCTACAAAAATGATACTATTGAAGTTTTTCGGTTCGAGATAGGCGCCAATTACTTGTCAGATTTTTCCCTTTTCCTCTTCTTGCTCCTTTTCTTCAGTAAACCTTTCTCTTCTAGCATCTTCAGCTTTTGTTTCTTCCGTTCTTGTTCCTTCTCTTCAAACCCATCATCCAGCATCTTCATCTTTGCAACACGCCTAGCCTTGAAAACCTGCGCGTTCAAGGTATAATACATAAGCAAACATTTCCGAAACTAAAAGTAGGCATTGATGACTAGCTTTTCAACAAGCTTTACTTAACCAATAGGTCGTACATGTATTTCAATTATTTCTTTCAACTGAAAAAATGCAATACCTTGGTAATATCAGCAAGAGCGTCGTTTTCCTTGCATTCAAATTCCTCCATTTGTTTCCCTACAACTTCTTCTATTTTCTTAACGAGGTTTACCTCTTTCTGCAAAAAAGCAATCTCCCTTGTTAACAAAAACACATAATCACTTTTTTTCAAACAAATAATATTTCTCTTCTTCAATCAAAAAAGTAGAAAGAAAAACATCTTCCTCCCAATTCTCAATAGTTGGAATTATGAACTACAAGTGAACGACCACCTCAAGATTTCTTCAATTGGAGGGAGGAAACTAGGAGAGAGATTACTAAGCTACAAGTTGCTAACAATAACCCATTTCACAATGACCAATTCTGCTACTGCTACTTACTTGGGTAATGAAGCTTATGGCTAAACCTCCTCTGCCTGCTCTTGCAGTACGCCCCACACGGTGAACATAATCCGTTGGATCCCTGTAAGTACATGGCAATTAGATTCTACTTGAACTACATTTTCTCAGAAGGTAGCAATAATAGGTCAACTGGAATAAAACCTTGGAATATCGTAATTGATAACTAGGTCGACTGTCGGAATGTCCAAACCACGATTGGCAACATCAGTTGCGAGCAACACAGGAACCTGTCCAGATTTGAATCGATGTAATGCAGCAAGTCTTAGAGACTGGGACTTAAATGAATACAACGCTGAAAATCTTTGATCAAGCTCCTCTAGTAACAAACTCAAAAGGTGACAAGTCCTGCTCACACATTATAAAATCATAATTTGATAATTATTTAATAGTGCATGTCAATTGGTTAGCCGTTCAACAAACGAGCCAACCATGGCACCATAACATATGACAAATATCGGAAAAGAGAGATACCTGCATTTTGCAACAAATATGATGGCAGAGCGAACACCCATATCTTCAAGTTTAGACAAAATGTGTACCAGATAAACATCCTTCACACTTTTGGGTTTGTAAACATATTGCTGCTTTAGAGTGTCAACTGTTCTGAAACCTTCATATGCCTCGTACTTGTATGCCTTATTTGCAGAAGGTCTATTCAGTGCTCGGAGTTCACTTGTCATAGTTGCAGAAAATAACAGAGTTTGCCGACTCTTTGGCAAGCACTCAAACACCGCTCTCAGCTCCTCTTCAAAGCCAACATCCAATAATCTATCTGCTTCATCCAGAACTAGAAACTGAAACGAAATTAAATATTCTATAAGTACAGAATTCATAGTGAAGAGGACAAGCTGAATCCGTCGTTGTTATCATCGTCAAATCACCAATTAATTAAGATCCTAATCTTGCCATAGATAAACTAATTTTCGAATTTGTTACAATTGTCCTATTCAGATCATCATTCCTTTAAAAATTTCTTAGCTTCCCATCCATATCCGTTTTCAAAAAGAAGCCGAAAACTCAGTTAAATCGCACATTACCCATGTAACCACATTGCAATCTCATACAATACAAAATAATTGACCAAATTACTGACGAAAACAAAATGGCAGATACGAGTTACCTTGGTGTTAGAGAACACAGGACGAATATCCTTCTGGCCAAGCATGACCTTAATCCTCCCCGGCGTGGCGATCACCACATGCGGTCTGGCCGTCAAGCTCTGAGTTTGAGTCAAGCTATCCATGCCTCCGACAACCACAGAGCATCGCAAGTGCAAAGACGCCCCCAGAGCCCTAAACTGCTCGGCCAACTGGTACGCCAGCTCCCTCGTCGGCGTGACCACCAGCGCGAAAACCCCGAAAGGGTTCTCGGAGAGCCGCTGCAGAATCGGCAGAGCGAACGCCGCCGTCTTGCCGCTACCGGTCTGGGCGATGCCCAGCACGTCCCGGCCCGCTAGGATTTCGGGGATGCAGTGGGATTGGACCGCCGTAGGCTTTTTCATACCAAGCTCGTCGCATGTTCGGAGGACCCAGTCGGCGAGGCCGAGGTCGGCGAATGTAGCGGCGGAGTCGGGGTTAGGGTTTGTGGATTTTTCTATTTGGAAGTCAGGGGCGGAGGAGGCAGTAGTTGTGGCGGGCTTAGGGTTTTTGGAGGGTTTTGGGGATTTGGGTGCGGCGGGTTTGAAGAGAGGGAAGCCGACGGACACAGTATTTTCTTCTTCAGCCATCGTGTTTTGGTTTCGCGGAAGGTGGCGGCTGAAAGTTTTAACCTTTGAGTAGGGTGTGACAGAAACGACACCGCTTGGTTGCCAATTATTAGCGCCAAAATTAAAATAAGGGCTAGCTGCATTTTACACCATAAGATATAAGATTAGGTGTTCATTTGCAGTCGCGAGTTTTCAGTTTTGAATATTACACCACGTAATTTTGAATTGTATAAATTTTACCCCTATGTTGATTTTACCGTTTAATTACATGTTGAGTGGTAAGTCTAGTGACGTGGTATAGTCTCGACCCATATTTGAACTGTCAAATCAGCATTTAATGTCTAATTAGACAATAAAATCGATGAAAGGATAAAATTAGTGAAATTCAAAAATTACATAGTGAAATCTGAAAATTGAAACCTCACCGCTTATATTGCAAATGACTCCAAATCTTGTAATGCAAATGCAATTAGCCCTTAAAATAAGCTTAAAAAATAAAAAATTAATAAGTTGGAAGGAAAAAAAAGGTGCAAATTATCCATTACTCCACAAAGAATTAAATTTGAACCAATTTAAACCACTTTTGCATTTGAGCATACGAATCTTCATTAACTATTTATGTGATTTGAGCGACAATCACTTCTATAAGGCAATCAACTAATCATTTAGCTTATTTTTTCTTTCCTCCCTAACTTTTGTCTAGCACAAACTTTGCAATCCAAAGTAACGTTACGCTAAAGATTTAGAATGGACAAGTCTCATGTTAGATCAAAATTAGGCTACCTTATGGTCTAACTAATCTTCTTCTTCAAAAGAGACACTCTCTTATCATCAATTCATCACGTAGTAAATTTCTATCAGATAAACTATTCATTTTTTAATACGCATGAACATTAAACTAGTTGGAAGATGCCACTAATCCTATGAATTGGTTGTAAGTGAATACTTTCTTGTGCATATGGTTAGAAACTCAGAAATAATAGTTGTTTAAATTGTTAATATTTTATAAGTTTAGCTAGTGATGTGAATTTTTTTTTTTTTTTTAAATAAGTAGAGCGTGGTTTTGAAAGTGACAAAATTTCGTAATTAGCTCAATAAAATATAACAATTTTATTTTGGACCACAAACTGTATACATTGACCAGTGTCGCCATACGAAACACATCAGGCAAATGTATAGGCAAACAGGAGCTGCGTAGATGCAAGCAAGAGAGAGGAGCAGATAGAAGAGAGCGAGATGGAGTCGCCGTTCAAGGCTGATGCGGTAATAGGGAAGGTGGCTCTGATAACCGGAGGTGGGTCAGGAATTGGGTTGGAAATGTCGACCCAATTCGGCAAACATGGCGCCTCCATTGCCATCATGGGCCGCCGGAAGCAAGTGCTTGACTCAGCCGTCTCCGAGCTTCGATCTCTTGGAATTCAGGTACCTTCTCTTTTGTCAAGCTTTTTATTTTCTGGGGACTGTTTGGTTGCTCAAAAAATTGAGAAAAATGGAATAGATACGATTCTGTTTGTTCTTTGTGATCAGTGAACTATTTTGGAAATTGGGTAATGAGAAAAGTGAGGAAAGATGTTGGATTTGTATGCATTATCAGTATGCTCTGATTCCCCAGCTGGGTCTTTTTAGTTTTTGTTTGTGTTTCTGGTTTGCTGAATTGTGGGGTTGTTTGGTTGCTGAGAAAATGAGGGAAATGAAATGTGGTTCCTTTTTCAGAAAAAGATAATAAATGTAGTCTGTTGTTCTGCTTGGTTGATTGAAAAAGCGGGTGAATTTCCGGATTTTATTTCGGAGTTTCAGTTATACTTTATATGCCCATCTGGGTTTACCGTACACTATCTCAACTAAAATTGATTTTTGAGTGCCAAGGAATTACAGTGTTAAATACTTAAGTTAATATGCATTAGCGGATTCTTTGCTCGCATGATCATTGCATTGGTGTAAACTTTGGAGTTGAAAGGGCATGTGTCGGTTGTTTTTGGTTGAAATGTGTTTACAGGTAATGTTTTGTCTGTTAATCAAAACCAATAACTCTTAGTCACCCATCGAACAACTGCAAATTAACCAAAGAAGAACTTGTGTGCACTTTGGGCAATAAAAAGGAATGGTGATTCTGTTGGTCGAGCAGTTTAGGGTTGCACTATGATCTTAGATATGAATCTAAAAGTCGAAAGCCATTAGCAACACAAGGAGTAGGTTCTAGAGTTTACCTGGCGGCTTGAGATCTTCACTATGGTCTCATTCACCGGCATGAAATGGCTCAAAGTCCAATTGTGGGAGTAGTGATTTAGTATTTTTTCCTTTTGTATCAGGCTGTTGGTTTTGAGGGAGATGTTCGTAAACAGGAAGATGCAAAAAGAGTGGTGGAATCAACTTTCCAGCATTTTGGTAGGCTTGACATACTTGTGAATGCTGCAGCTGGCAATTTTCTTGTATCAGCAGAGGATCTATCACCTAATGGATTTCGAACAGGTTGGATGTTGTAACAATCTTTATCATATGTTTGGACATATGAATTTATTTATTTTCTTCATTTCAGTATCAAATGAAATTCTCCTTGTGTATGTATGGGCTAAAACTTTTTCAGCCAATGGTTGAGCACTGTTTTTGGTGAAAAACTGCATAAGTGGAGTGCAAGGTTTTCTCTAGCTTGGGATCTTAATATATCAAGTGAAAAGAATCTTTTGAAATTTCAAAGAAATTAGGTTAACACAAAAAAAATATATTATTAAAGCGTGCTGAAATCAAAAGAAAGCAGGAATGCGTGGGTGCATCCATAAACTTGCTTGTCAGTTTACTTTTTAAGGATATGATCCAGCTATCTTAGCCTTTTAACTCAATTGAAATGGGCGAACAGAGATTAAACAAACTGAATGAGATCCAGTTATTAGATCTATATTTGATTTACTAAGGTAAACTCAAAGTTGTAGTACATATTGTACATATTGAGAGTTTTCACTAGATTATCATCAGCCTATTAAAACGTCTTCATTTGTAGATGCTTTGAAATTTTGACCCAATAAACCATATATTTCATTTCTTCCCTGTAGTTATGGATATTGATGCTGTTGGTACATTCACAATGTGCTACGAAGCACTCAAGTATCTTAAAAAAGGAGGGCCCGGAAGGGGCTCATCTGGTGGTGGAACAATATTGAACATCAGTGTTACTTTACATTATACAGCCGCTTGGTATCAAGTCCATGTATCAGCAGCCAAGGTTGGTTTGATATATTTTCAGTTGTTATATCTTGTTTTTGTGATAAGTATATTCAAAATGATCCCTTTCCAACAGGCAGCTGTTGATGCCACTATGAGAAACTTGGCACTCGAGTGGGGAACTGACTACGACATTAGGGTCAATGGAATAGCACCAGGTCCCATTGGTGATACACCTGGCATGAGTAAACTTGCACCTGCGGAGATAAATAGCAAAGCTAGAGATTACATGCCCTTGTATAAACTAGGGGACAAATGGGATATTGCTATGGCGCTCTCTACCTTACTTCGGATGCAGGTTGGGTAGCATTTGCTTGTGCATTTTAATATCATCATCGTCATCTTTGTAGCAACATGTGATTAGCAATATCAGTATCTCTTGCATAATCGTAAAGTTTTGTGCTGCAACCCCCTTTAAAAAAGAGTATGAAATACTGCAATTATCAAACTGCAGGAGTCCATCCTGGTTTGATATGTATCTGATTTCAGGACTTTTCATGCACATTATCTCTTGATGCTTCAGCTTTTTAGCGTTATCCAGTCCCATCATGCTTTCAGTTGAACAAAATATCCGTGCAAAGCTTTAGTCAGTCGGAAATAATAGAAAATGAAACCAAGTAACAAAACATTGAGTTGGTCTTGATGCTTGTGTCTACGGGTTTTGTTACTCCTCTTTTATCAACATCGCTTTTCCATTTGTATCGTTGGAAACTTATTTGTCATTGTAAATTTTTCAGGTAAATTCATCAATGGAACTGTCATTGTAGTTGATGGGGGACTTTGGCTGAGCCGGCCTCGCCATCTGCCAAAAGAAGCAGTGAAGCAGCTTTCTCGAACAGTAGAGAACAGATCTAGAAATGCACCAGTAGGGGTTCCAAGCAGCAAGTTGTAAGCACAGGATAAGTACATGATCATTTTTACGGTTACCTCCAACGCTTATAAAACTTAGTTCGCTGCTCATAAGAATTCCAACAGAGGAATCCATCTCCATTAATTGAGAACTCGCGACGAACCAAAAAAAAGGGAAAATTCAATAGAAGTTGAATGTTTCGAATGCTTCTGAAATTTAGGAACCATTTCATATATAATTTTGGCTCACAAACGTTACGTAATGGATTTTGATTATGCTGTTCTGAGTTGCAATCTTCCGAAAAATGAATCAAATACAAAATTGACATGAAGCAACACTGAGCCTTATTCTTTTTTTTCTTCAATAAACTCATCCGAGCCTCATTTCGAAACAGGAAACAATCCCTTTACATGTGACTATCCACAGCTTGATCAGCAATCCTCTATCGTTGTAGCGACGTATAAGGCTCAGCGGATTATAGGTTTCAGAGCTTCAACAAAGTCAATTTCTCAGGCAAAATGGCGTCCTGATATGCAACGTGTGGCCAGTCATGTCTGCTGGGAATTGACTTGACTACAAGCTAAGGTTGATCCCGGCTGCTTGAATTTCACAGGAAAGTAACATCTATGCAATGAATCGATCAATGATTTCCAGCAATAGTTTAACATCTATGCAGTGGTGCAGGATATACGTCCAGGGGTTTATACCGCAACTTATCATTATGCGGCAACGGTCCATCCAAAAAATTTAACCAAATAAACGTAAGCTGGAATCATCTCAAGAAACTAGTCTTCCAAAAGGCACTTTGAAGGGAAGAAACAGATACTATAACAAAAGAAATAATCTTAAACCATTAGGATACTATAACAAAAGAAATAGTCCAAAATGTGCCTATTGTTTGTCAAACCATTCTTTGCGAGTTCTTCTGTTTCTTCAATGTACTGCAAGCAACCAATACCAAATACACACAAAATGTAGTTTTCGACGAAATATATGAGGCCACTATCATTCGACAGGACCACTAACATTCAGTAGTATCCTTTTTGGATAGCATTAGAAATGATAAAAAATAAAAAAAAGAAGCAAATTAAATTACCCTTGTCAGCTCTCGAGTAAATAGCTCAGACACTTCAAGCGTCATGTTGGCTGGAATCACATGGGGGTCATCCCACTAACGTCACGGACAAAGATAAGAAAATTTAGTCGATCAAGATTATCAGACAAATAAAAAGATCAAGGTTGGAGCATTTTTTTTTTTTTTTATATAATTGCAAGTTTGGAAAATAAGATTACCCTGTATCTTATCAACTCGTCATCTGGACTATCTGGTCGATCCACATGTCCAACTCTCTTTGTTAAAGATGTAAGCCCCACCTTGAATTTTGAGGGCTGATAACCATCTCTCGAGCAATCTGAAAATATGATAACAATCCATGTTTTTGACAAATCTCATGAAAAACTCATCTTGCCTATGAGGCATTGACGTATTCTGCAATTAAGCAAGGGACTGCTACAATGTTCATCAAAATGATTACAGCAGCAGAAAGAGAGAAGCTGTGGTTGACACTACTTCTGCCAAGAGGATTACTTGAATGCATATCCCTCTCATTCATATATGCCCTGAAAAACTAGGGTTCACTTATCAATGACTTTGCTAAATTTAAAGAAGGGGAGAGATAAAAGGAAATGAGCTAATTGCACTTTCACTGGCTTAAATACATGTAAACGCCTCAGGTACACAATAAACTTCAAAGCAAAGAATGTTAAGCGGGCAATTGATTCACAGTTCCTTTATATTTCATTATTCTTCCAGAGAAGTAATTAGTATTGTCATTACCTTTGTTATCTTCTCCAAATCATCCCTTTCTCCATCAGTTATGTCATTACCAAGCACAACACGCTCAGCACAACGCCTACCATGAGCTACCACCATTTACATCATCATGTAGCCAAAGGTCGTATAACCTTGGTCTACCATATCTTCTCGGGGGAAGAACGCAGATATTGCAGTTTCCTGTTCATGTTAAATAAACCTCGTCAAAGACACTCCCAAAGAATTTCAATACCATACACTAACAATTTTTACTAATACCATAATTTGTACCTTTCCCCCAGGCAGAAGCTGAGAAAATGCATGCCAATCAAATTGAGGAAACAGATGAGCCAACACTATGTGACCAGCTTCATGAACAGCTAGCAGTTTCTTCTTTCCGACGACACCTATGATATAATTACATAAAACTCAGTGATCAAATAAAAATCATACAACACTTGTTACTGCTGAGGAAACCACTAAAGAACAATCAACACAGACATACACTCTGTTCGTATTTCCATTGCTCTTCTTCAGTGAGCGGTACACCCATACCCTCAAGCAATTGTTTATCTAATACATCAACAATGTCTTTCTGGTAGATCTTGGAACGACCTTTCCTCACCTGAAAAATGAAGGGTACAAAACAACATGCAAATATAAACTTGAGAGAAATACGCATGAGAAGCTTTCTTTTCAAAATAACAGATTCACATTTTATTCAAAAGTTAAATATCATGTCAAACATCAGTTAAACAATTTTTTATTGAGATCCCAGTAAACACTTACACCACTTCACCAAATATTACTATTCGCAAAGAACGCTCATGAACCATAGTTATTACCGAAACTTGAATAAGCATGCACCAATTACTAAAATAAAAAGAACCAAGCCAAGAGATCACACACTTTTCCAAAGTCTACATCTTCTGCAAGTTGCTTTCCAGCACTGTGCACATAAAAAATTTGCACTCGTTGCTGTGCATCAGGCAAACCAATATACAGTCGACGGTCAATGCGCCTAGGCCGAACAAATTCGAGGTCTAACTCATCTGGTCTATTCGTAGCACAGAGGAATATCACAGCTTGTCTAAGAGAGAACCTATCAACACCAGTTTTTTCCTTCCTATATATGAACACACACTGAACATTAAAATTATTATATAAGGAAAATGAGAAGCATGTAGCTTTGTTTAAATAATATACTTACTCCCCATCAAGCTGTGCAATCAAAGCCTCAAAAGTTGCTCTCCTTCGAGGATCTAATCTTGCATGCCTTCCAGCAATAGCATCGATTTCATCCACAAATACAAAAGAAGGAGCCTGAGGGAAGGATAGTAAATTACAATACTTTGTATTAGTGTTCTCAAAGAAAATAAAAAGCACCATATTCAGACTGCAAAAACATGTTTTGCATTAGTGTTTTAACTTTCCAGTGAGAATTAAAATATCAATCATCATCGGTGTTACAACAATTGCTCCACAACATTATGACTCGTAGGTTCGTGATAGACAAATATTTTGCGGATGATCTCCTAAAGGAAATCTCATTGTGATAATCTGTGATATTACATCTGTAAATTAGAAAGAGAAGCATGCTTACATTTCTCCTTGCAATTGAAAACATTTCATTAATTCTTGCAGCACCACTTTTCTCACTGTCTGTGAACTCAGCACCCGAAGGAAAAACAAATGGCATTCCACTTTCCTTGGCTAGTGTCCTCGCAAACAGTGTTTTGCCAGTTCCATGAGGTCCAGATAGAAGAACACCCTGTTAGGAATAATTATCAAAGAACTTTTTATTTTCTATTTTAAGATTTACAATATTCAAGGCAAAACTCCAGCAGAGTAGTCTTTATCTTTCAAGAAACAAGATAAACTTACTCGGACAAACTTGACGTCTCTCTCATAGTATTGCATTGGATTTCCCATATAAACCATCAACTCATCAAGAAGATCCCAAACATCACCTCCTAACACAACTTCCTTGGACATTGATTTTGTTTCCCCCACATCTCCAACTGGCTGAACGAGTATAAAGTGCATTGAGAACTCAATAATAACCATAATAATAAGCATAATAACGAAGTAAATTATTTGGAAATTTACCAGGATAAAGTTTTCCGCATAAGCCATATCAAATAGTTGATTATACTTGTTGTAAAGGAATCGCTTAGAAGTGATGTGCAGAAGCATCACAGACTCGCGTATAAGCCAGAGAATAAGTATCCCAGGCACCAATGCAATCAGAACTTTCATAAAGTAGTGAATCTAGCGCTTTTGAAGAAGATCAACTTCAACTCCAGAACTTGAGATAATCTCAAACAAGTAACGGTTTAGAGGGATATCAACCTACCTATGACAAGGACTTGGCAGATTCTCCTAGTTTAATTAGGGTTTTATTTTCTATTTTATATTATTATTATTTAGTTTCTTAGTGGGAATAAAATACTTTTTGTTAGGGTTTGTGCGCTGGCTTTACGGGATATTAATAAGGCTTTGGCCGGTTTTAGTTTGGAAGGCTTTCTTTTATGCAATTTTGGAGTCAGAGAGTAATTGCTAGGGTTCTTAGAGATTTTTTACTTTAAGGTGTTTTCATTTCTTTTATTCTTAATAATATTTTCTATGATTTCAATTATGAATATGCTCAACTAATTCCTTTTTCTAGGGCGAAGCCTTAAGTCTTAGCATGAATATGTGATTTTTATTTAATTGCTTATCGATTGCATGCATACTTTGAATTATTGATCACCGTGATTAAAACTATCTAATTGTCTTCGATCACCATTAAGATCTTTAGAAAAGTAATTTAATGTAATTTTGGTCGAAAGGTTCCCTAAATTGACGTTGACTTCTTGTGATTAATAATTGTAATTTCACTTAAGATGAACACCACGTCTTAAGGGTTGTATGGTTTTTCAAAGGGTTTTCATAAAACATAATGAGTCTTTCATGTTCAGATTTGATCCACGTCCAGACGGGTTGCATGTTAGATATACGTTCTATATTGGAGGTTCCAAATAGAATATAAATTAGGAAAACCTTACCTTCAAAGTGGCATGTGTAGATTATAAGTAATTGGGAAAACTACATAGGATTGATAGGTGATGGTGGAACCCTAGTGCTTTCTTAATTTGATTTTTCTAAAATAGTTTTCTTTCCCCTTCATCTTTAATATTGCAGATTAGTTTATTTTTATTAATTAAATTCGTTTTAATTTAAGTAGACTATAAAACCAATCATCTCAATTTTATGCTTTACAATAATTAATTAGAATTTGGTTTGTTTCGAATTATTTAATAATCCTTGTGGAGAACGTCCTTGCGAGAACCGTTTATACTACAACAACCTTGTCATTCTTGCAAGTAATATAGGAGTTTTTAACCCGTTTGCGTGTGTGGTAAAATCTCTATCAGATATCAACCTACCATATAAGAAAAAACACTAAGCCTTTATAAGTTGAGATAAATGAGGGTGCCTATGAAAAAATTTGGTAAACTTCCAACATATTCTAATGGAAAACCTTCTTTCATGGTAACATATATCCTTTTTAGGTCCTCCGTAAATACAACAGCAGCTACCTGTCCAAAAAGAATCACAGAATCAGAAATTAATTACATAACTCTTGGCTGACAATGTTGGGAAAAAATTCCTTGATTTATCTATTAAAAAGGAGAGGAAAATAAATAACTAAAACAAGTTAGAGCAAATTGTTACCTCAGGGCAGTCAAGCTTTTGAAGAAAGTAGGTATACGGAGGTCTAGGACGATACAACCACCATCTTTTAGCTGTCCATAATGCCCTTGTTCCCTGTGACTCTCTAACATTTTCTACCACATCTTTGCAAAGACTGTTTTCAACCTCTTTCATGTCGAATTTAACTACATACTTAGAATTGGCAGAATCCAACTGCTCAGCTAACTTTTCCTTCTGAAGGATCTCGTTCCATTTTTTAAGTCTTTCACGCCATGTTCCACTATCTTGTTGAACTTCACCTGCAAATCAAACACTAAAAGAATTAGCCAACTATCATTGCAAACTTTTCATGACATTTAACAATAACCATCTGTTAGTTGCAGTTATTTACAATCTCTAAATCCAGTGCAGATTCACAGTACACATTTACAGACATCAAATCGCACAGTTTTTTCATGCTAGATTTGTAATGAAGACCACCTAAAAATACATCATGTAAGTTCTAGACAGACACTGATCCGATATTCCCAAGTCTTCCTCCAGTTCCTTCTTTTCCTCTCGATTAAATTTTACATCACTGTCAATAATTTGTTTCACTTTGTCCTGAGGAAGCTGTGGATCATCATCCCATGCATCCTCTCCTACATAAGAACTATCATGAACAAGTGCTCCACCAGGTCCTTCAACAAACTTATTCATTGTCAAGCCTTTGGGTGTCATCTTCCTCCACATGCCTACATATAGCTACGAAAAATATTCTGAAGAATGGAAAGTTCAACAAAGACTAAATCCACAACGACGAATTGTTGAACAAAAAATACAACTGAAACTGCACACTTTATCTTCATTTGGAGTTTCTCTAAATAAATTCAGGAGAGTTTATACAGCATTGTCCGATATCAATAATATACATAACATGTTGAGAAAATCAAAACAAGCGTTATAGTTCGCATATCAATTGTATAATTCGCACTCCACAAAACTATTTCGAAAGGACTGACCATCATGCGATTCATGCCATATGAACGCCATTGTGTATGTTGCTTGAAGAGTGCTGATAAAAAAGCTAACATTTCCTCTGAATTGCTATCAATAATCTTTATTCAGCTAATTCAAAGTTATATGTAGTACCCGCCACAACTTAATCAAAACAAAAAAACTCAACTTTGAAGCTTCCATTACCTTGCTCTCTGTTATAAAACCATTTTAAAATGTAGTACCAAAAAATAGTAATGCTTCCTCAAATTTAATTAGATTGAAGTAATGATGTTTCAACTAAAAAATTATTATCATTGGTCTCTTAATTCATCAAAACGTGTAGCTATTGTCATTTTCGTTAACACCGTTAAAATGAGTTATGTTCGAAGGATCATTGCTACAATTGGATTAAAGTTGAGGGTCAATGCTCCAATTGGATTAAAGTTCAGGAACCATTTCTCCAGTTGAATTAAAGTTGAGGGACCATTGATGCAATTTTTCGTATTTGATTTTATATATTTGCCCCTTGATTTAGCCTTACGTACATGGCACGTGACTCATTTTGACAGAAGTTTTAACGGAGTTGATGAAAATAACTATAACTGCACTGTTTTGATAAGTTGAGAGACCAATAGTAATAGATTTCTAGTTAAGGAACAAATTGCTCTAATTGGATATAAGTTCACTCTATTTTTCTACTAAGAAATATTCAATATTTAAAAGAGAAAATGAACAACTAGGATAAAAGTCGCCTGATGACTTAAAAAATAATAATAATAATATTAACTGATGGCTTTGCCACGGAGATCAAGAAGACAATCAGAAAAGTTGCATTATGACATATAATGATATAGGAGTAACATAGTTACGGAAATTAGGAAGGAAAATGATATTTCCGTACAATTTGTACCCCAGTCTTACTCTTTTTATTTGTATTGGATTTAAACAAATCGAAGAAAATTAAGGGTCTGAATTATGAGGGTGTGCCAAAAAGAAACCCCATTAAAATACAGATGCAACCTAAGTTTTGATTATTTGTTTTCAAAACTTGAATTTTGAATAAAATAAGCTTTAGAGGTAGAAATGTTTGATTAATTGTCCTTTGTTTGTTGATAAAAGCGATAGAGGGGATTTTGACCCCAAAAATAATCGAAATTAGGCGGAGAGGAGTGAATCACCTCTTTCATTTTTATTTCTCGACTTTGAATTGAATAAAATATAAAAATACTCAAAAGACATAGTTTGAGTAGAAGAGCGTATAAGATCAAAAAAGAATACCAAAGTCACCTCCACACTCTAATTGTTAAGGTCATCTTCAGTCATAGAGGCTAAATGCAGTCATTGGCTTTGTTTTAGTTCTCAAAAGATTAATATTTAAGATTATTTTAGGACTAAATTTTTCCATCCCTAAATGTCCAGGACTATTTATCACTTTTTAAAACCAAACTTAGCGTCTTGGAGTCAAACTTAGCTTGATTTCCCTTAACTCTTTGATTAGAGACCGATTTTATTAATTTTAGAGCTAAATATGACCTATAACCCTCAGAGATGACCTAATATTATCAAGTGGAAACAAGAGTGAGGCAGTGATTATGCCAGCGAAGTATCAAATCTAACATGTGACTGTTCCTAACTTCCAAGCCGGCTTCAAGCAACCCGCTTGTGTTTTCTTCATGGAAACTATATATTTCTACTTCTGCTGATACAAGAAGCATGTTTTCAATTACTATAAAAAGCTCAGCAGTAAAAGCCAAAAGCACCTATAAGTTATAAGCACTTCCAAAAGGTTCAGAAACTCCACCCACTTCCTTCATAGAATATGCAGGAATTAAAAGGTTGCCCCTAAAACCCTAGATGCATGTTTAGACGCATACTATCTGCTATAACTTATGTTTCAAGTTTAATTAGGTTGGAAAGCTAGAAGAAAAGCATACATTATAAAACTCAAGTGGTAAGCAAAATACCAATTGCTTTTCTTGGAAGCGAAACAACAACAAAGGAAATGTTTGTGCAACTTGTGCTCTCTCCTTCTATAGTTCGAGAGAAGAAGTTGAGACATCCATTTTTCATTTCATGTATGTATGATAAGATCATATGAAGTTGTACTTGTTCTAAGAAGGCAATTTCTTTTAGGCTCCATTGTGAAGGACGACGTGGAAGAAGCAATAAGTAGATGTACATGAATCATTTTAGTTGGGTAAATCTAGTTGGTTAACTTAGGACATTGGGTGGATGAAAATCAGCTTCCTTTTTGTTGGTCTAAAGTGGTCAAATTGAACCAAAGTACGCATAAATGACATGTAATAGTTAGAAGAAATGATCTCGAGAGTGGATCTAGTCTTTCATTGTAAAGGTAGTGATTGTATGAAAGTATAGATACAAGGAACTTATTATCACTAACGATTAGCACATAATTTTTTTGTTTTCATGCTCGGTACTTATGCCTTTTCTTCTTACAATAACTATAATAGCATAATTGCTAGACGAGTAATGCTAATCAGACCATGTTTAGCAGACCACATGTGAACCATCATTTTAATATTATGCTTACAAATGAAAAAAAATATTACTAAATATAGTATAAAATGATCTATAAAACAAAAAGTTAAAAACTAATACACAACGGTAGGGGCCAGACCGGAAGCATTGGGGTGCGATAAAAAGGCTATACCTGCTTGGCATTTCTCTCTGGTTGGACTCCCCTTGACTTGAGTGCTCCCCTCAAGCTCTCTCTCTCTCTCTCTCTCTTCTGTCTCTCTCATTCTTCCACTATTTTCTTCCAAAACTCACTCATTATTTCTTTGAATTTGTTTGCTTTAGCTTTTGGTTGCAGTTAAGATCTACCAAATACACCACTACGTTTTGGTTTTCTCCACTACTGCTGTCTGCGTCCGCCATTAAAATACATAAAGAAAGAGAAAAAGGAAAGAAATTTCACAAATTCTAGAGAAACCCACTATTTTCTTCGCTATCTTGTTCTTGAACTCCAGAGCGTCCGACTCAATAGATCCGCCATGCTCAGCCTGCGGCCTCGCCGCGATTCCACTCCGTACACCACCAAATGGCAGAACAAGGTAATGTGTCTCACTCTCGGTCTTTGTTTTATCTACCCTTTTGTTTGTTTGGGTTGAAGGAGTCCAAGAAGTATAATTTAGAAAATGCAATTAATTTTATTAATTTTTTTGAGTATTTAGTTCACTGGCAAAGCAATGTAATATGGGTTATGTTTCTATGAGTTTGATTTTTGAGGTAAGAATTCAAAAGTGGGTACTTTTTGGTTATTTGGTGAATTGGGTTTGTGTAGTTTGAGGAGAATTTGGAGCAGTGGCCACATCTGAAGGAGCTGGTGCAGTGCTACACAACAGACTGGGTGAAGGACGACATCAAGTATGGTCACTACGAGAGTATTGGACCGCCCTCATTCCAGAACCAGATTTATGAGGGTCCTGACACTGACATCGAAACTGGTATAGAACCCCCTTCTTTCGGTCTTTTAGTCTTTCGCTTACTTGAGCATGCAGACAAGGGGGTGCATTTGGGTTTATGTATCAGAAGGGTTTTAAGTTTGTAGATTAAGTCTCTGGAAACTTTCCTAATTAAGCACCACACTCCCTTTTTTGTTGCACGGTTGAAACCCTTTTTGCAAAAGTATATAATTGGGTTAAATTTGTACATTACCGTTATCTGGTTGAAACCCATTTTCTTAGAGTGCTTAAGTAATGATAAAAGTTTGATTCTTTCTCCTGTATTTCTTATTTTATCTACCTGGTTCTAAAGGCAATATTAAGAGAAAACTATAGAATTCTTGTAATTTGGTTTTTTGGCATAGGATATTTAGTTTGTGAAAAATCTAAAGGTAGTGATAGATTTAGGGAGTAATGTTTATCCTGCCTTGAGTGGGTGTCAATCTTGCAAAATAGTGGTGTAATCCAAGTATTAGAACTGTTTATTTGATTGGCTGCCTGTTAGATGCTAATGTTTGAGAATAACAAGTTAATTTGCAGTAGAGTTCTTGATATATCTTGAATCCATTTGCAGAAATGCATCTTGCAAGTGCAAGGCAAACCAAGGTGGAAGATACTACTGATGATGACGTCCCCAGTACCTCAGGACGACAATTCACTGAAGCTACTGTATCGGATTCAGTACAGTCCAATGATCCAAAGGTTGTACTGGTTCAAGGATAGGTTTATACATTCAACATAAGTTTAACTTTATTCAGTACCTTACTTTTTCTAATCAATAAGTTCATGACCCCACCTGCCCCTTTCTAGTGTTAATTCTCTTAAACGTGGTACTGTACATGCAGCATTTTGGTCAATCTCCCCTTCCTGCTTATGAACCAGCGTTTGATTGGGAAAATGAGAGGTCAATGATATTCGGACAAAGGATTCCAGAAACTCCAATATCTCAGTATGGCAGTTCTACAATCTTTTTGTTGACTAGAAGTTTGTTTCTGCTTCTCTGGTTCTTTGTCCCTGTGCTTATTAATTGTCTTTTTCTCTATTCAATTGGGCTGTCTTAGTGGATTGAAGATCTCAGCGAAGGTTCTTTCCCTGTCATTTCAAGCGGGATTAGCTGGTGAGTGATATGCTCTTTGTACTGGTGCTGTATCATTGGTGCTCACTTTGTACTACTGCTTTTGTAATGTTGAGATGTTTCAAGATTTCTGACTTTGTGCTCTCTCTCTCTCTCTTTGCCCTCTCCTCCCTCCATCTCTCATGCAGAGCCATTTTATGGTACAATGTGCTTATACAATAGGGAGAGAAGAGAAAAATTGTCAGAGGACTTTTATTTTCGACATGCACCAACTGAAAAGCAGGATGTAAGCTAAAAGATCAATTTTACATTTTTTTTCCCTGTCAATTTAGTGCTTTTTCTGTACTTTATACTTTTAGGAGTTAATTTTTGGAATATATTATGACTAACAAATTTACTGTTGCCCCTGCCATTTTTTTGCTGAAGATTTCTTTTGAACCTCGTGGAATCTTCTATTTAGATGCTCCATCATCATCAGTTTGTCTGCTAATCCAGTTAGAGAAGCATGCCACAGAAGATGGCGGGGTTACACCTTCAGTTTATTCGCGCAAAGAACCAGTATGTCCATATATATGTTACTCAATTCTTAAAAAACTGTATGGCATATTGGCATGACAAAATAAATTTACAAATTTCTCAATTTTCTGTTTTGTATAAAAACTTTGTTCACTCTATCTGAACAGGTACACTTGACTGAGAAAGAAAAGCAAAAACTGCAGGTGTGGTCTCAAATAATGCCTTACAGAGAGTCCTTCGCCTGGGCTATTGTTTCATTATTTGATAACAGCATTGGTGCAGCTTCTGGTGGGTCTGCTTCCCCAAGCAGTCCTCTTGCTCATAGTATACCTGGTACAAGTTCTCATGATGGTGTGTTTGAGCCTAGTGCAACGGTCACATTAGATGGGAAGCTAGGATATCCAAGTCGAAGCTCTGTTGTTGTCGAAATATCAAACTTAAATAAAGTTAAAGAATGCTATACTGAGGACTCACTTCAGGTATGCAGAAATCCTCTTGTATGAATATTTAATACCTCCATGGTCTTTATTACTTTGTTTGCATGAGTTTTTCTTGTCTGTATTTCCTATTCCCCCCAAATTATGTAGTACATACAGACGGTTTCTGACTTTTGGAGTTTTCATTAGATGCCTGTTGTTCAAATTATGATGGTTTGTTTTTGTTGACAATTTAAGGATCCCAAACGTAAGATTCATAAACCTGTGAAAGGTGTTATGAGGCTGGAAATCGAGAAGCACCAGAATGACCATGATGACTTGGAAAATATATCAGAAAGTGGTAGTGTGAATAATGATTCTATTGATGACCGCATTACCGATTCCACATTTGGGAAGCTACCAAGTAATGGTTTGGATGGTCCTCAGGGTAGCAGCTCTAAGTGGAATTCTTCCGACACCAAAGAAAGATCTGGAAATGGACCAAATGCTCATGGAAATTCAATTCCCAGTGCTGACGATGTAAGTATAACAGCATCATAATGCTTTCTGTCTTGAACTTCAATTGTTACTGCGAGTCATTATTTTTCTGCACAAATGGTTTTAAAAATGTGACACCCCTACAGCAGGCCCTTTCTTTGTCAGCTGAGAGGCAGTTGTTTCTTAGTTTTTCTGGTTTCTGTTTATGTGTGTAATTTGTTAGGGGTGGGTTGTTTAGTTGTGTTTGATTTTTGTATTTATGGTTGTATTGCTAGTTCACTGTGACTGTAATTTTTGAGTCAGTTGATCTGTATTGCTGTTCTAGTTTTTCCATATATATTGTGTGTATATATATATATAATTATATATATTAACATTTGTATAATATTATTTGTGACACAACTAGTTGGCTCTTATCAGCCATTCATTTATTTCTTAGATCCTTTTGATATGCATGCAGCATATGGAAGAATGTGTTCAGAACCATCTATTCCAACAGATAGTTTTATTAGTTTTGACTATGTTTTTTAATTTTACATGTCTGATTAACTAAATGTTTTGTTTTGATTAACTTCCAGTTTCAAGCTTTTGACTTCCGTACGACGACAAGAAATAAGCCTTTCTTGCAGCTTTTTCATTGTCTTTATGTATATCCTATGACTGTTAGTTTGAGTCGGAAGAGGAATTTGTTCATAAGGGTTGAACTTCGGGAGGATGATAATGATATTCGTAGACAGCCTTTGGAGGTAAATATGCCTTGATTATTCTGATGTAAGCTGTTCACTGTTCTGAATTTTCTCTTACGTGTTTGGTTTGTACAATTGATTTGACCAGGCAATGTATCCAAGGGAACCCGGTGCATCACTCCAGAAGTGGGTTCACACACAAGTGACTGTTGGTGCTAAGGTGGCCTGCTACCATGATGAGATCAAACTCTCCCTACCTGCTACCTGGACACCGACACATCATCTTTTATTTACTTTTTTTCATGTAGATCTTCAAACAAAATTAGAAGCTCCAAAACCTGTAAGTTCATTTTAATTGCTTTATTTCTCTAAACTAAAGGACTAGCTGGTTTTGACCTGTTGCTTCAGTTTTATTGTATTCACCTCATTAAAGTGAACTCTGTCCATTCACTTTTCAGGTAGTAATTGGATATGCGGCACTTCCATTATCCACGTATGCTCAGTATGTAATATGCCTTCAACCCGATTTTTCTTCCTCCTTTGTTCTTGAACTGAAGGAAACTCAACACAATTTTTGGTCATGTGGTTACTCGCTTAATATATGTTGGGTTATTCCTTTGAAACTAATCTTTCATCCAATTTAGTAGTTTAAATAGTTTGAGAGTTTATACCACAGTTACAAAGGCCTGCTTCTATGGTAGTTAAAAATGCTTTTGTCATAGCAACTGTATAACTTGTATCAGTTCTGCCTGGGTTTCAATACTCTAATAATTGATTATGTAAACAGTTTTTCCCAATTAAACAATATTATGTTTTCACCATTCCTGTTTGTTACTTCAATTAACTGCACATTTAAAATTGTTCTTTAGTTTTATTACCATCTTGCTATTTGTTTTATGTTTTCATGGAGAGTTTTGACTTTTAATGATACTCATAATTGATGGGAGCAAAAATGGTTGTTTTCCTATTCAGGTGTAGGTCTGAAATTTCTTTGCCAATTATGAGAGAGCTGGTTCCACATTATCTCCAGGATATGGGCAGAGTATGTTTGTGTTTCATAATGAGTTTATAACTTGTTTACTCTCTACTAGTGAAAGTACATAAAATGTTGAGTTTTTGTGGTTTTATTCATTTTCAATTTTATTTCTATTCTACTGTAGTATTAACCTCAATTTATGGTTAGAAGGGATATACCTAACAGTGGAAATCTGAGATTTTTCTGGACAAGTATATTAAAATTTCATTTCTTGCTTATTTTGCATGCTCATTCGTTGATGTTTATGCCATTACCCTGCATGCTGTACTGTTATCCTGCATATTAAAACGATTTTTTCTTGTCTCCTATTCATGAGCAGCTTTCTAATCTTGTAGTTGGTAGGAAGCTTTTAAGTATTTATGTGTCCACTTTGTCTTCTTAAACTGACAATTCCACTCCCCTTCCCCGTGACCAGGAGAGGTTGGATTATTTGGAAGATGGAAAGAATATCTTTCGATTGCGCTTAAGACTTTGTTCGTCGCTGTATCCTATCAATGAGCGGATAAGAGATTTTTTTCTTGAATACGATAGGCACACTCTTCGAACAAGTGCACCTTGGGGTTCTGAGCTTTTGGAGGTATTCTTCCTTTTAATTGTTTATTTCAAACCCATTTGTCTTTTTTTCTTTTATTTTATGGTAGTCAAGATTCCATTATTTCAGTTATCATAGAAATTGGGCAATACATAGTACTGATTTTTCCCTTTAGATTCACAACATACACATTCGTAGATAAATAAATAAAAAAACTCTCAATATACTGATGGTAACATTGGATGGTATCATCTGAGGTGTTGGGCGTGCAATAGGTACTGTAGACTTTTTTTTTTTTTTTGTATGTATTTTTTCTGCCTGGGCTCTGTGGTTAACCGGCTCTATGTGAAGAAGTGATTCAAGTGTAATGAATTTGCATGCAGGCTATTAACGGTTTGAAGAATGTTGATTCCATTGCTTTGCTTCAGTTTCTGCATCCAATTTTGAATATGCTTCTGCATCTAATAGGAAATGGTGGAGAAACCCTCCAGGTAGTACTGATTTTTATAGTTGTTTGTTCCTGTGGCTTCATTCGTTGTCCTTATTTTCTTGAATTGACGTTCGTTATTCCTTTGGTAACTTTTCTAGATTATCTGATAATCATCCTTCTACTGACTGGTTTCTGCACTGTGTACTGCCATCTGATTTTCTGATTCTACTGCTGCTTTCAGGTTGCAGCTTTCAGAGCCATGGTCAATATTGTCACCCGGTGTGTTGTTCAGTTTTGATTAATGATTTTATGTATTTCAGAATTGTTATTTATCACAGTTCAGAAGTGAAATTATTAATAAAAGAATTAACATTTTTTTAGACGCTTCTTGTTCGTGTCTTCAATAGCCAACTTTGTCATCATGATATTACATAATTGTATTTCTTAGGCGTGCATAAAGTTTGCAAGATTGTGTGGTGAAAGCTATACTTTATGGAAAATTCTTCATGTATTACTTTTTATTTTTTTTTATTTTTTATCTTTTTGCTTCTGGTAAAATCCATTTGGCTATGGTTTATTTAGTATGGATGTGTGTTTTCTTCGTAACATGTTTCCAACCATTGTTGTGCAATATATTAACAGGCTGTCCTGTGATTATGGTGTTGTAAGGTGCTCTGTTTAGTATTGTTTTTTTTTTTTTTTTTTTTGGTTGTTGTTTTGTTGGCTGAAAAAAGAAAGAAAATAAATATGGCTAAAATAATACAGAATACATTGAATTAGGGAATGATATTGGCTTTTTCTATTGGGAAACTGAAAGTTGATGGGTCGTGTTTTGGGTTTAGGATAATGTCCCAGAACACAACCAAGACATGCTTAAAATTTAGACATGTAAGTCCTGTGCTGTACATGTAGACGTTGGCCCTTTGGTGTAAAATTTCTGCTCTGGACCAGCCGTTGCTCTTCCACTTAGTTATTTATTGCATTAATTTCTAATGGCCTTTTGAATTTTAGTTTGACATGTGTGAAATGAATTCTATAGGGTGCAGCAAGAGTCAGTTGACGATGCTGAAAGAAACCATTTCCTAGTTAACTACGTAGATTACGCTTTTGATGACTTTGGGGGTCGGCAACCACCAGTTTATCCTGGCTTGTCAACTGTTTGGGGAAGTTTGGCTCGTAGTAAGGTACGCCTGTCCTGCTGGTGATTTTCATATGCCAATTGTATTAGTTTGTGGTTTTCTTGATCACCACATTGGGTTTTGAAGGTTTCCCATCAATTTGGTTGAGAATTCTGCTTTTGGTGAACCGTGCTTGTGCCAATTCTTAATGTTTTCATCTTAAATTCTGTGGTGACTGCAAGATATGGTTCAAGATTCTCATCATTATTATTTGCCAACAGCTCAACTGCTTAACTTTATGAATTCATTGTGCAGGCTAAAGGATATCGTGTTGGACCTGTGTATGATGATGTTTTGGCAATGGCTTGGTTTTTCCTTGAGCTAATTGTCAAGTCAATGGCATTAGAGAAGATGCGTCTTTTCTATCATAATCTTCCTTTAGGTATGTTTCACTTCGAGGAAATTTACGCCTTACATATTCTCTGATTGCTATTTTAACTATATCTTTGGGAGTGTTCCCAACAACAGCAGCCGTTATCTCCTGATACACAGCTTTCTAGTGACCAGACAAAAAATACCAGTAATTACATGTAGAAAATAAATTTTCAACAGTTAGATTTCTGTGTAGCAACCATTGTACATATGAGCAATATCATGTGAATAGATGGTTGGTAATCTATTGGAGAGGATATATTGAAGCAGGCAGATGGTGTATTTGGTGGACCCAGAATTTATTAGTTTTAGTGAAAATTCATAGACACTAGTAATCATGCATATAGTTGAATTCTCTCTCTGACACAAATGTTCACACAATCAATGTTGCATGTTCTTAGAGCTTTAAGTTTGTTAAAGTCTAGGTTAGACATACTTAAATTCAATGATTCAGCGATCATTCAAATAGAATGGTGTATTTGGCAATTTTGTATATTTGGCAATTTTGTTTTCATTTATAGAACAGTTTTCCTACAATGGTTTTCTTATCCTAGCTTATTGGATTTTCTGTACATTTTCAACTTCATGCCAATTGCATATTGTTCTGGCAGATTTAGTTTTTAACTCTGAATGTAGTTTTTAGCAGTTAGCATTTCTGGAATTTTCTTGAATCTCCTGAATTTAGTTTTTATCTCTAACAGATGCTTTTGAAGTGATTTAACTCTTGTTTGTACCTGGGTTTGACATTACCCTGTTATGTTGACATCTATTTCCAGAGAAATTCTTCTTTTCTTGAATCTTTTTCAGGTTCCTTTGGTAATAATTTATTTATTTATTTTTTGTATTGCAGGTGAAGATATTCCGCCTATGCAGTTGAAAGAAGGTGTATTCAGATGTATAATGCAGTTATATGATTGCCTACTAACAGAAGTGCATGAACGTTGTAAGAAGGGATTAAGCTTAGCAAAGCGTTTAAACAGCAGTTTAGCTTTCTTTTGTTATGACCTCTTGTCCATCATTGAACCTCGCCAAGTTTTTGAATTGGTATGCCTTCTGCTTAACTTTCATTATTCAGAACTTAGGGCTGAGCTAGGGTGTCATCTCAAAGGGGCATGTATTGCAGGAAGCCTTAGTAAATAAGTTTTGTTCAAGTTTTCAATCAAATCCTTCTCTGTCTGTTCATTGTGTGTAGAATGTAGATATATGTGTTTTGTGGTTTCCATTAGTGCTACGAGAGCAAAGGGGAGTCCAGAGAGAATATATGTACAATGAAATAACATAATGAAATTTTGGAGTTAACAAATACTGCTCTAGATGAATCATGTATACAGGTGTCCTTGTACCTGGACAAGTTTTCTGGGGTTTAAAATGAGATTGAAAGAGCCAACCTAAGGATTAGGTTTAAAATTTATTTAACCTTCCTGATTGCTAATATGTAGTTTCTATTCACTTTATGGTCTCTTTAATGTGCTGTAGGTGTCTTTGTACCTGGACAAGTTTTCCGGGGTTTGTCAACTGGTTCTTCATGATTGCAAGCTCACATTTCTACAAATTATATGCGATCACGACCTTTTTGTGGAAATGCCTGGGAGAGACCCTTCTGACAGGTAACTTATCCTTAATTTTCTTTTTTGTTTTCTCACCCTCTTACTGTTAACAGAGGAAACCACTGATGAACTATTGAAAAAGAAAAGTATGCCCTCTATCATAATTTACCCACCCGTACCGAGAGATTTACCGATTGGTGAATTCATTGGATTAAAAATTCGTATTTGTTTAATCACTTCAAAAGCTTTTGTATTGTTCCTATCTTTACAAACTATACACTGTACTCATTCCACATGGGGATGGGGTGGCTCTGTTCCCTTCATTATCCTGATCCCTCTCTTTGGAAGTTTATTTAAAATAAGAAAAGAAAGATTTATTTTATCTCTTTGATATGTATTTGAATGCAGATACTTCTGAATAAAAATCAGTGCATCCTCTATAAATGTTCAAGACTTTAATTACTTATTTAAGAAGCTTTCGAGTGTTTTTTAGAGTGTCTTGATGAAGTGAATGCTTGTGTCATAGGAATTACCTTTCGTCTGTTTTAATACAAGAGCTATTTCTTACATGGGATCATGACGATTTGTCTCTGCGGGCAAAGGTAAGTTTGTAGTCAGTAGTCTTATTTACTTATTTATTGTTGTTTCTTTGTTATTTAATAAGAAACAAGAGGCTTACAGTAGATATGCATTTCTTTTATGCTTTTGCTGGTGGATACATTTCTATACTCATCCCTCCTCAAACAAGACATTGATATGATATATGTAAATTTTCGAAGTATTGAAAATCATGATGTGTTGATAAATGTGCAAAATATGTTATGATTCTGTTCTAACTTTTTCATTTTGATGTGTGTAGGCAGCTAGAATTTTAGTAGTCCTTTTGTGCAAACATGAGTTTGATGCACGATACCAAAAGCCAGAAGATAAACTATATATAGCCCAGCTCTATTTTCCACTTATTGGACAGGTGCGTAGTTTTATTTTCCTTGTGCAATGTATGGTTGTTTTCTGTTACATTTTCCCTCCCTCTATTGTTTATCCCTGCTAACGGGAATCTACTTAAAATATTTGGGGTTTTGATATTTGCCATAAAGAGTGAAATTGACCTAGGGGGGTAGTGCCAATTTATTGGGGCATTTCTGGTTTCGGGGGTTGCCAATACATAAATTAACTGGGGTCAGAGATGTTTTCGCACGGAATTCATGGTTATAAAGAATTGAGTATTCCATAAGTAAATATGCTTTTTACACTATAGTAGAAGTATAAAGTTTATCATACGTGTCATGTAGCTGACATTGATATACTATCTGTTGAAGTTTATAATTTAGATCCATTTTTCCAATTAATGTTTACTAATATCTTGTCAAAATATCTTCTTTTAAGTAAAAATAACAATAGTTGATACTTCCATCAGCATCATCCTTTGATTCAACTTCAGTATGTGTATTTTCCTACTAATAATAGGTTAATAAGGGCAGTGCTCAACTATATGATATTACCAAAGTTTATCCTATGGAAAATATAGAATGATTTACGTATGTATTCGTGGTCACAAATTAAGAAATCATAACTAGTGTTATGATCTGTGCAGATTCTTGATGAAATGCCTGTATTTTACAACCTCAATGCTGTTGAAAAGCGTGAAGTTTTGGTCGCAATTTTGCAAATTGTACGGAACCTTGATGATTCATCACTTGTCAAGGCGTGGCAGCTGAGCATTGCTAGAACTAGATTGTTTTTCAAACTCATGGAGGAATGCCTTGTTCTATTTGAGGTTGCCTTTTATTAATTTCTTGTTTAGGATATTTGGTTCCTTAGTTGATGATTTTTTACCTTCTATTCATATTTTTCAGGGTGTTCATTTTCTCATTCTTGACATACTTGTTCAGTTCTTTCGGAGTTCCCATCGAAATAGGATCAACACAAGGAAAAGCTCTTGCCATTCCAAAAAAAAAAAAAGAAATTATTGTGTGATCCCTTACTTCTTACTCAGATTTTGACAAAAAATGGTGGGGGTTTCCTGAGTCGCCCATAATAAGGAGCTATGAGGCCCTTCCCTTCTCCTAACTCTATCTATTCCCGGAGGAGAATCCCCATGTTGAAAATAACTGTTTAACCATTACAGCCAGCATGGCCAAGAATGGATACTCTCATATTAGTTCAAAATTAAGGTCTTCATCTGGGCAGGCAAACACTTTTTCTTTTATTATATTGCTTCCATACGTAAGAAAGAGATAAGGATTTAGCTCATATTAGTTTTTGTTCTGAGGCTTATTCTTTTTTGTCCTCTGCACATCTCATTTCATGATCATAGATTCTTGAATTTGTTCACTTTGTGTTTCTTCCACAGTGAAAGGAATTATATGGAAAAAAAAAAAAAATACACTGTATTCCAATTTTTTATTTTGTATAAATGTTCCTGGTAACTCTAATTGTATTAAATGTGTTTTACAGCACAGAAAACCTGCTGATATCACGCTTATGGGATCTAGTTCTCGCAGTCCTGTTGGTGGTGATGCCCCTGCTTCCCCTAAGTATTCTGATAGACTTTCCCCTGCGATCAACAACTATCTGTCTGAAGCATCTAGACAAGAAGTCAGAGTGAGTTAACTTTTCTGGTCCTTATGAGGCAGCTTACAAGAGTCAATAGTACACAATGAATATAGTTTTGCTTCCATTAGTAGTTTCATGTCTCATCTTGGAAGCATTTAATTTTATAAAAACGAAACCAACATTTTCAAACGTTCCTCAAGAGTTTTGAATCTCTTTAATGCAGCCTCAGGGTACTCCAGAAAATGGTTATTCATGGCAGAGAGTAAATTCTCAGTTAAGCTCCCCTAGCCAGCCGTATTCCTTGAGAGAAGCACTAGCTCAGGCACAATCTTCTAGAATTGGAGCTTCTTCTCAAGCGTTAAGAGAATCTTTGCATCCAATATTGAGACAAAAATTGGTAAAGTTTTGAGTAAGCATTGTGTGTTGTTTGATTGCAGCACGAGCCCCATTTACATCGTGCAATAAAAATCTATCTTGCCTTCGAACTTGTCCGTCATCTCTTTGCTTTTTTGAGGTAGTTAATAGCTTTCACCTTTCCAGGAGCTCTGGGAAGAAAACTTGAGTGCTTCTGTCAGTCTTCAGGTTTTGGAAATAACTGAGAAGTTCTCCATAATGGCAGCATCCCACAGCATCGCCACTGACTATGGAAAATTTGACTGCGTCACAGCCATATTTATGAGCTTCTTCTCTCGAAATCAACCTTTGTCTTTCTGGAGATCATTGCTTCCTGTCTTCAACGGTGTCTTCAATCTTCATGGTGTAACTTTGATGGCTAGGGAAAATGACCGCTTTTTAAAGCAAGTAACTTTTCATCTTCTTCGACTTGCGGTTTTCCGAAATGATAATATCAGAAAAAGGGCTGTTATTGGGCTCCAAATGCTTATGAGGGTAGGCTTCCCTGACACATTGGCATTGTATGCTCCTGTTAATTTTCAACATAAAAATTAATTCCCATTCATTTTTTTTTTTCTTGTTGCAGAGTTCTTTCTATTACTTTATGCAAACAGCAAGGTTGAGGGTCATGCTGATCATCACATTGTCTGAGTTGATGTCTGAAGTACAAGTGACTCAGATGAAGGCTGATGGAACACTAGAAGAGAGTGGTGAAGCACGGCGTCTTCGAAAGTCACTTGAGGAAGCGGCAGATGAAGCTAAGAGCCCCAGTCTATTGAGAGAGTGTGGAGTTCCTGACGGTGCTCTGTTAGAAATTCCCGAAAAAATGACAGAAAATAGATGGTCCTGGTCAGAAGTGAAATTTCTTGCTGACAGTCTTCTTCTTGCTCTTGATGCCAGCTTGGAACATGCACTCCTGGTCAGTTTGACAATGCCTACATCAACTTTGTTTGTTAGGGAATATACATCTGTATCTTGTGTTACCAGGTGCTTTGGTTCTTTACTAGGTTCTTTTTTTTTTTTCGTAGGCATTGAACTTCTAATATTTTCGAAAGTAATACTTTTCACTATAGACAATGCAAATTCCTTTACGGCTGTTAGAAGGTAATTGTTAGCAAGCCACTGATTTCTGTGCCTAAAAATAGAAGCAGTTTGACAATGATAAAAGAAGTACCACTATCTTTGGCTTTCTGTTTTTGAGTTTAAAACTAACGTAGTGAAGCTTCATGTGGTTTCACATGCCCCATCCTATTTAAATTACAACTTTGTCCCACCATGCTTTTTTCATTTTCTTCTGAACAGAAACAATATATTATTTCCCGAAATTGGGTTGCCCTAAGTTTTTCTTGTTCTTCTGACAAATGTTGAGATGAGGAGACGCTTTTGGATTTACGTTGTAATACCAGCGACAATTTGTTTTGCAGGGCTCTTTGATAACTATGGATAGATATGCAGCTGCTGAAAGCTTCTATAGACTTGCTATGGCATTTGCCCCTGTCCCAGACCTTCACATAATGTGGTTACTGCATTTATGTGATGCACATCAGGAAATGCAGTCTTGGGCTGAAGCTGCTCAGTGTGCTGTTGCTGTGGCTGGTATTGTAATGCAGGTAAGTGCTATGGTTTTTTGCAATGCAACCTCCGCATGAAACATTTTTCTGTTCTCAAAATCTGTTCTCTGGTTTTAAGTGTGAAAGTGCTCACTATTTTACTATTAGCTAATGGTCTGTTTTAATCTTGTATAGGCCCTTGTTGCTAGAAATGATGGTGTTTGGAGCAAAGATCACATAACTGCTTTACGTAAAATTTGTCCGATGGTCAGCATTGAGATCAGCTCTGAGACAACTGCAGCTGAGGTAGAGGGATATGGTGCATCAAAACTTACCGTTGACTCTGCTGTGAAGTATCTACAACTCGCAAATAAGTTGTTTTCTCAAGCTGAACTCTTTCATTTCTGTGCAAGCATACTGGAACTTGTTATTCCAGTTTATAAAAGCCGGCGGGCGTATGGACAACTGAGTAAATGTCACACAATGCTTACCAATATCTATGAATCAATCCTTGAGCAGGAGTCAAGTCCAATTCCATTCACTGATGCGACGTACTATAGGGTGGGTTTTTACGGTGACAGATTTGGAAAGTTGGATAGAAAGGAATATGTATACAGGGAGCCCCGCGATATAAGGCTAGGTGACATAATGGAGAAACTTAGTCACATATACGAATCTAGGATGGATGGCAATCACACCTTACACATTATTCCAGATTCTAGGCAGGTGAAGGCAGATGAATTGCAGCCTGGAGCCTGCTACCTGCAGATAACAGCTGTTGATCCAGTCATGGAAGATGAGGATTTGGGAAGTAGACGGGAGAGAATCTTTTCGCTTTCAACTGGAAGTGTTCGTGCACGAGTCTTTGATCGTTTCTTGTTTGATACCCCATTTACGAAGAATGGAAAGACTCAAGGTGGGTTGGAGGACCAGTGGAAGAGGCGGACCGTTCTTCAAACAGAAGGTTCATTCCCAGCTCTTGTGAATAGGCTATTAGTTACCAAATCCGAATCGCTTGAGTTCTCCCCAGTAGAAAATGCCATTGGAATGATTGAAACTCGGACAGCTGCTTTACGAAATGAACTTGAAGAGCCTCGCAGTTCTGAAGGGGATCAACTCCCACGTCTCCAGAGCCTACAAAGAATTCTTCAAGGCAGTGTTGCCGTCCAGGTGGAATTTTGTTCTCAAACTATGTTTTTCTAAACCCAATAATGTATCAACTGCTGACTCTGTAACTCAACTTCGTTTGCTGATCGGATTTCCCTACTTCCCATTTGCAGGTCAACAGTGGGGTACTGAGCGTGTGCACTGCATTCCTATCGGGCGAGCCTGCAACAAGATTGCGGTCCCAGGAACTCCAGCAACTGATTGCTGCACTCCTCGAATTTATGGCCGTATGCAAGCGTGCAATCCGTGTGCACTTCAGATTGATCGGTGAGGAAGATCAGGAGTTCCACACTCAACTTGTGAATGGATTTCAATCTCTGACGGCCGAGTTGTCCCATTACATCCCAGCCATTCTGTCAGAGCTGTGACATTGTTGTAGAATTAATCTTGTATTACTGTTTCATTTCGTTTTTTGGGTTTTCTTTTTCCTTTTTCTTTCGCCTCGGGCTGTATCTGCAATGTGTCGATATCTTTCCAGCCCCCGGGGTGGTATTTTTGGGACCGTATGTATTAGCAGCTTGAATGTCTACATTGTTTTGCTTATATAATGTTCCAATGAATGGGTTTTGTTTTACCACCTTTTCATTTTCGTGCCCAGTTTACCACCCGTTGAAGTAAAAAAATTTAGAATTGTTCTTCTTTTTTGACAATTGATAATTTGATATTTTAAACTCATCGAATTTACAGGGAGGAATTCGAGCTTGACAAAGTAACGGATTCAGAAGATTTATAGTATTCATGTACAAAACCGTAAAAATAACTAAAATGTTTAGGCAATTGTTATTAGCATTCTAAAAATTTCATTCTACGTTTCAAACTTTCTATATTAGGAAACAAAAATACACTTACGAGTTGTGTACAATGAGATTTTTGGAGTGCTAATAATATTTCTCAATATTTATAGTAAAAATAAAATTTCCTAAAAAAGAAAGTGAAAAAGTAAAATTATAAAAAACCAGGCCGAGTTGTGTACAATGAGATTTTTGGAGTGCTAATAATATTTCTCAATATTTATAGTAAAAATAAAATTTCCTAAAAAAGAAAGTGAAAAAGTAAAATTATAAAAAACCAGGCTCAGGAGAGTTTGTTTGTTTTGTTGGTTTAAATTCTGATGAGCTTGGTATACCATGGTTATGGATAGCAATATATAAACGACTTTAACATCTCGTGCTTGAGCAATGTGGGATTGTTGGAGGAGACAAAAACCCTGGGTTTGGATTCTTGGAAGAATCGGGTGCCAATTTTTTTCCTTCCTTTCATTGTTTTCAGATTTGTTTCAGCAACATGATTGTAGTATCCCGTAGTTTTGAGTATTCAGATTAGATAAGGTGCATGAATTCACAAAAATTAAGTAATGTTTAGTGGTCATGAATGGCACAGATAGAGAGAAGTAATACTACATGGAACATAAACAGACTAGGAAAGAAAACAAAGATACCATTCGATTACAAACATAAATGTTGCCCCCTAGCCTGCAACTCTTGTATAATTAAGTAGTGTGATTCACCTTTGTACGTAGCTAGCAAGATTACTGGAGGAAAAAAAAATGCTCAAATAGTTCGTCTCTGAAAAGAACATAAAAGAATTTGGAGAAGTTTCGAGTAAGTTAAGGGCAAGAAAATGGAATTGTTTAGCTTGGAGAAAAGATCAAGCACTGCAACAGCTCCCAGAAGATACTCTTAGTCGGAGAAGGAGACTTCTCCTTTGCAGTTTGCTTAGCCAGAACAATTGGTTCCGCTACCAAGGTAGTTGCAACTTCTCTTGACTCCGAAGGTAATCAGTGTCAATATGTTTAGTTGAAAGACTTAAAAACTTTGAGTTTTAACGATAAGAACAAAATAAATGATAAAGTGAATAGTATCAGGATTGACTTTTTAGTGTAAAAATGTGGTTTTTAAATAAAGTGAAGAGTACCGAGAGTTTTTCGTTAAAGTTCTCTTATTCGGAAGCTATGAGCAACCTGAATGAATTGAAGACCAAGGGATGCTTAACATTGCATGGTGGTAATGTCAACACCACCATGAGCCAACACCCTTTCCATTCAATCAACGGTTTGACTGCATTGTCCATAATTTTCCTCACGCTGGTTACGCCCATGGTTCCTCTTCTTCCGAACACAGCGGCTTCCAAATTATATGTAAGTTAAGTAAGAAAATTATATAGTTGAAAAAGTATATTTTTAAAGAAAAATAAAAAAAATTCCGTGCCCAGTTTACCATCCGTTGAATCATTTGGACATCTCAAAAAAAAGTATATTTTAAAAGAAAAATAAAAAAATTTATAATTATTCTACTTTTTTTGACAATTGATAATCTCATAGTTTAAACCCATCGACTTTACGGAAAGAAGAATTCAAGCTTGACAATATTTAGAATTGTTCTTTACCACCCGTTGAAATAAAAAAAATTTAGAATTGTTCTTTTCGTGCCCAGTTTACCACCAGTTTTCTTCTCCCTTGACAAAATAACGGATTCAGAAGATCTGAAGTATTCATATGAAAATAACTAAAATGTTTATGGTAAAAATGAGAATTTCCCAAAAAAGAAGTTCAAAAGTAAAAGAGCCAAGCCCAAGAGAGTTTGCGGTTTTTATTGATTCAGATTCTGGTGAACTCGGCGAACCGTGGTAATGGATTGTGATATATAAACAAGTTTAACATCTTGTGCTTGAGCGATGTGGGATTTTTGGAGGGGACTAAAACCCTGGGTTTGCAGGAAGGAAATATATTTAGAATTTGGACAAAATTCAACAAATAAAAATCCATACACAACACATGATCAGTAGTTTGGGGCAGGTTAAACTGTCTTAAGTAGTTATGGTCTGTTTGTGCTTTGCGTTGAAAACTTTATACTCTGACAAACCATTTGTATATTTTGGGAAAATTTGTCATCTCGGGTGCCAAATTTTTTCCTTCCTTTTATTGTTTTTAGATTTGTTTCAGCCACATGATTGTAGTATCTCGCTATTTTGAGTATTTAGATTAGATAAGGTGCATGAATTCACAAAAATAAGTAATGTTTAGTTTTCATGAATGGCACAGATAGAGAAGTAAAACTACATGGAACATAAACAGACTGGGAAAGAAAACTAAGAGAGAGACATTTCGATTAGAAACATAAATGTTGCCCCCTAGCTTGCCACTCTTGTATAATTAAGTAGTGTGATTCACCTTTGGACGTAGCTACAAGATTACTGGAGAAAAAAAAAATGCTCGAACAGTTTTAGTCTCAGAAAAGATCAGAAAAACAATTCGAAGAACGTTTCGAGTAGTGTGATTCACCTTTGGACGTAGCTAGTAAGTAAGTTTCGAGTAAGTTAAAGGCAAGAAAATGGAATTGTTTAGCTTGGAGAAAAGGATCACGCATTACAGCAGGTCCCAGAAGATACTCTTAGTCGGAGAAGGAGACTTCTCCTTTCCAGTTTGCTTAGCCAGAACATTTGGTTCCGCTACCAGCATGGTTGCAACTTCTCTGGACTCCGAAGGTAATTATCGTCAATATGCAGCTTAGCTTAGTTTAGGTTAGAGAGGGTTAATTCTTTATCAATTAATATGCGATTATGCTATTCACTATGCTATTTACAGTTACTTTGATGATGGATTATTCGAAAGCTACGAGCAACCTGAATGAATTGAAGGCCAGGGGATGCTCAACATTGCTTGGTGTGAATGTCAACACCATGAGCCAACACCCTTTCCTAATCAACCAACGGTTTGATTGCATTGTCTATAATTTCCTCACGCCGGTTACATCCATGGTTCCTCTTCTGCTGGACGCAGCATTTTCCAAATTATGTAAGCTAAGTCCTATACATGCACATATTGCGAGAGAGGGATCAAATATGTGATGGGCTCGTACAATAATATTCATTCAAGTGAGGCTTAATTTTTAAAGGGATGCATCTTTAAACTAAAATCCTGCATTTTTCAGGTTCATCAGAAGTTGGTTTGGGTGTTCATTAACTCGCGAAATGCTGATCTGCAAGGGAAGAAATTCATGTGACACACAAGACATCGTATCCTTTCAGTGAGTGGAAAATGGTGAAGTTAGCAGAAGCTGCTGGATTATATTTGGGCAATGAAGCAAGCTTCTCGAAATGGGATTGTCCGGGTAATGAAAATAAGAGAGGATCTGGGATATATGATAAAATTTTCCTGTTGGAATAACATCTTCAGGTTTGCAAACCAGTTGTACCGTACTGCTTTTACTACTTGAAGTTTTGAAGCTTCCCCTTTGATGTTGGGACCGGTACTGTTTGGGAAATACCTGCATATATATTTGTCTGATGAAATCTCTCGTGAAGCTCCAAGACCACTCTGCGTAAAACCCTGTTTTTGAGACATCTTTTAATGTACCGGATTGTGTTCTTCGACAGGCAGAAAAATTTCTCCTTATTTTTTGTTGTTGTTTTCGAAGTATCGAAAATTTTAACTATCCAAACCAATTGATGAGGTCTGTTCGGGCGTCCGAAATTATAACTTATTCAAATTTTTAAACGTAATTAATGGTAAACCCAAATTTATTTGATAATACTATATAGATTAGAAGTTATACAAACTGACAAAAAAAATTGAAATTTGGGACCTTCCAATTTCCAACACTTGTTCTAATTAATGTTACACATTTCTTCTCAATTAATCAGTCCCTATGAATGCGTTTAAACATTTTTGCCTATAAATTTTCCAACTTTCAAGAGTAATAGAGGAAAAATTCAAGCAGCTCAGAAAATGGGGAAATTGAAGATGAAAAAAAGTTTAAAGAAATGTGAGAAATCTCGAGCGAAAAGGAACAAAACGGAGGCAGTGTTTGGCTGGGGTGTAGAAATGAAGATTAAGCATTAGAGCAGCTTTCACAAGATACTGTTAGTGGGAGAAGGAGACTTCTCTTTTGCGCCTTGTTTGGCCACAGGTTTTGGGTCAGCTAGTAACATGGTTGCAACTTCTCTCGACTCACGAGGTATTAATTTACATCAACCAAACACGTTATTATGTCTGTTCAATTTAGAGATTGAAATTATTTAATTTGTATGTTGTTTGTACAGGAGTTGAAGCTGAAGTATTCAAAAGCTATGAAAAGCTTGATGGAATTGGAGAACATGGGATGGAAAATATTCCATGGGGTAGATGTACACACCATGCTCCACCACCCTCAACTTACCAGGATGGAGTTTGATTGGATCATATTTAATTTTCCTCACGCTGGATACTCGAATTTTCGTTTTTTGTCGGAGAAAAAGCAGCACCACATTTTGTAAGTTCTGAAAATAGGGCAAAATTGTTACTTTTATTAAAATGATACACAACAGTGTGACATGTGTTGTGATATGAGTGAATAACGAATAATTTTTTTAGAGTATAATATAACTAATGCACACGTTAAACAAGACACATAAGTTATACCACATGACGTTTTCCATATGACCACATTTGGAAAGTGAGCTGATTTGAGTTAGGCTGACCGTGGGAAATTGTCCAGAGTCATCGTGACCCAAATAGCATGGACTCTAGGACAGCCATCTAGGTCTAATTATTAGATTGAATCACGCATTTTTCAGGTTGCATCAAAATTTGGTGAAGGGGTACTTCAAGAGCTCAAGGGACATGCTGACCAGAAGTGGAGAAATTCATGTGACACACAAGACGTCGTATCCATTCCCTGAGTGGGAAATAGAGAATTTAGCAGAAGAGGCTGGCTTATATATTTTTGGTTAAAGAAGTAAAAGAGTTTTCAATTGGGGACTATCCTGGTTACTTAAAACAAGAGAGGTGCAGGGAAATGTGATGCATATTTTCACGTTGGAGAGGCGAGCACCTTCAGATTTGCCAAGCGCTTGTACCCTCCTGCTGCTTCCAGTTTCCGGCCCGGAGCTTTGAGTATTAGTACGTGGTCTGATGACATAGTCGATATGGCTTGCACTTATCTGGAGAGCTTAGAGATGAAAACATCAGAGAAGGGATACAAAATTTGGAGATCTCTCAAAGGTTTCCAAGATTACCTTAATCCATATTATCACTGTTTGGTTGGCAGATTGGATTGAATCCCTAAACACCAAATCCCGACGAGTGGATTGGATGACGGAAATGCTTGTGAGAATCCAAATATAACCAATCCAATCTAGTTGGTTTCGTAGCAGTTGTTTTGGAAACAGTTTTTTCTTAAAACAGGGACTTAAGTGACTATAAATTTATAGATGAAACATCATGAGCATAAATCTGGACATTAAAACCCAAATCCATAAAGCTCAGGAATATATATCAACCAGTTCCTTGCCGAGCTTGCGAGTATTGCTTGAATGCCATATCTGGTTCTACACATCCCTTAGACATGGTCTTTTTTTTTTTTTTTTTCATTTTCTTTTGTTAAACAAGAAGTTTTGTTAGATTAGTCATCAACGAAGTTTGAATCCATACTGTTATGCAATAACTCAACTCTTTGAGTATATTCATAATATATATCGTGGTAGCTTCTTTGATAAAATTGCACATTTTATACATCAATGCATATAGAACCCATAATGAATTCTCATTCTTTGCTAAAAATTGGCGGAGCAGTGAAGTACCAACTACCAGCATATTGTGTTAACAGGTTTTTATCACAAATAGTCCTTGAAATTTACCATCATTATCAAGATGGTCCTTGAAATTGAAAATTAATCAATGCAGTTCTTGAAAATAGGTGTTGTAAATCAATGTGGTCATTCCGTCATAATTCAGTTAAAAATTTTGTTAAGTGCTGATGTGACACATAAATGAGCCCCACATGATTTACGAGTTTTTATCACAAATGATCATTGAAATTAACTCACAATATCAAGATGGTCTCTGAAATTGATCCACACTATCAATATTATCCATAAAATTGAAAATTGATGAATGTAGTGCTTGAAAATATGTATCGCAAATCAATATGATTTTTCCACCACAATATCAAGATGGTCTCTGAAATTGATCCACACTATCAATATTATCCATAAAATTGAAAATTGATGAATGTAGTGCTTGAAAATATGTATCGCAAATCAATATGATTTTTCCACCACAATTCTGTAAAAAAATTTTGTCATGTGTTGATGTGGGTTTAATAATTAATTAAAAAAATTGTCTAAATACCTTTTTGCACAAGAGATTTTTTTTCTTATAGTAGGACTTACTCTGAAGAGAGATCTCTTCCATAAATTCTCAAAGGTACAAGGCTTAACCAAGACATAAGAGGGTTTGGAAATAGTTTTCAACCAACAATAGACACATCTCGATTATAACCTCATTATCTTAAGGCAAACCTCGCTGTTCTTTAAGTCATCAGACCACCAAGGAAGTGCCGAACAAGCTCTCCAAGATTAAGGTTGTGAGGATGTTGATCGCCTAAATGTTAATGGTGATGTACCAAAAGTCGTTGCCAATCAGCCAAGCCGTCACCAAAGATGATATCGATCCAGATTCAATTCGATGAAGGATGTCGAAATGTGTAAAGATGGGTGTATTGAGATTTTTTTTTTACAGAATAAACAGAGGTAGAGAAATATGGACTAAGATCGGAGGTGATTGTAGGACTGGGTTTTTGGTTTCACAACTTTTTATTAACTATTAAATTACTAAACCTATTTGTAATTTTTTTTTTTAATTTAATTAGACTTGTGTGATCCATTTAAGTGTCACACAGCACATAACAGAATTTTTTACAGAATTGTGGTAGAATGACTACATTGATTTGAAGCATTTACTTGCAGAACTACATTGATCAATTTTCAATTTTAGTGACCATTTTGATGTCGCATGTCAATTTTAGAAACCATTTTGATGTCACGGATTAATTTCAATGACCATTTGTGAGAAATTTTTACGGAATTGTGAGGGAATGACCACATTGATTTGCGACACCTATTTTCAAGAATTATATTGATTGATTTTCAATTTTAGAGACCATCTTAATAGTGATGTTTAATTTCAAATATCATTTGTGATAAAAATCTTTGTGATAACGTATCATCAATTTAGTTCCAATAAAAATTATTTTATATTTCATCACGTTTTTAACTGTACATGATTTTTATGTTTTGCTCCATTATTTGAAACAGGAAAGCGTCCCCCAGGAAGTTAGAGGCCCAAAGCTTCTCTAACGCGCGTACGCGACACAGCAACGTCCTATTTTGGACTTCCACAGTTACTTTGAGAATTTATTTAAGGGAAGAGATGCCCTTCGATCTCTTCCATCAATCCTACCAATTAATTAATTTAGATTTTTAAAATTTGATCTAACGATTATAATTATTATAACATTTTAAGAAGTTTTTTGTTTATACTGTTGAATCAAATTTTAAGAATTCGAATTAATTAAGTATTGATATTTGATGTAAGAGATCCGAAGAGAATATATTCCTTTTATTTAAGGACTTAAAAGGACCAGGATCATCTCTGAGTCCTTTTGTGAGAATTTGAGAATGAATTAATCGTGCCCGTTCATCTAAGATTCGAAAGTTTTTGTAGTTTCCCAAGAGGAGAATAATAGTAGCAAGGCAAAACAATGCTGAGAAAGTAGCAGAAGAAGAAGAGAATCACTGAATCAGTCAAATGGAAGTGCTTAGGTTTGAGAAAAGGATTAAGAATTACAGCAGCTATCAGAAGATACTGTTAGTGGGAGAAGGAGACTTCTCTTTTGCCGTTTGCTTAGCCAGAGCTTTTGGCTTCGCTGTCAACATGGTTGCCACTTCTCTTGACTCCAGAGGTAATTCCATCAGAGTCACCATCATTGACTTGTGTCAACATCCAAATACTTTAAATCTTTGTCCTAATTTCATCCCAATTCTTTTATTCTTGAAGAAACCCGAGTTGAAATTTAATTTAAATGAAAAAATCAATTTAGTATTAATATTGCAAATTAACTTTGTATTTGGTGCTAAAATTTACATTTTGGTGATGACCCATATGAAATAATTGATTGCGGGGACCAAAGATTTTATCTTTTTGTTTAAACTATAGAGGGTTTCAGAATCCTGATTGAAATCCTTTGCATGCTAATTGTAGAATTCATCAATGGTGAAATAATAGGCAGAGGGGCACAAAGATTTGATATTTAATTTGTTTAAACTTGAGGGGTTCTGATTGATCATTTGCATGCTAAATGTAGAGTCGTTAATGGTGAATTATTCAAAAGCTATAAGCAATGTGAAGGAATTAGAGTCCAGGGGATGCATTGTTTTGCATGAGGTAGATGTCCACAGCATGAGCAGGCACCCTTTCCTGATTAGTGTACGCTTTGATCGCATAATCTATAATTTTCCTCACGCCGGTTACCTGCATGGCTCCCGTTCTTGTGAACGCAACATGTTCCAGATTTGGTAAGTTCAAACACACTCATTTATGCAGCTTTTTGTTTAAGGTCATGGTATATTTTGTGCTCATACGGTGTTTGTTTAAGGGCAAAGCCGGTTTTTAGGGTTTATATGAGAATGATTACTAAACGAAGGACTGGAATGACTTTGTTTCGATAGCAAGCAGAACACTAGCACAACAATGTAAACATAGGACTCAAATTCTAGACTAAATTCATGCATTTTCAGGTTTCATCAGGATTTGGTCAGGGGATTCTTTGAGAATGCAAGGCAAATGCTGACCGGAGAAGGAGAAATTCATGTGACACACAAGACAACATTTCCTTTCAGTGAATGGAAAATAGTGGAGTTAGCTTATATGGCTGGATTATATTTGGTTCATGAAGAACAATTCTCGATATGGGATTACCCAGGTTATGAAAATAAGAGAGGAGCTGGGATGTCTGATCAAACTTTTCCTATTGGAATGTGTAGCACCTTCAAATTTGCCAAGATGTTGTACCGTTCTACCACTTCTGGTTTCCACCTTGGTGCTACTTCGTCGGGTCCATGGTCTGGATATACTGGAATTAAGGGTCCTCACATGTAACTGTAAGCACACCATATCAAATTTGTTTTTCTTGACTAGTTTTGTGATGATTTTGATTACTGCATGCATGAGCAAGCGAGTTGCATCGCGTGAGCCTAAATTTTTTTTGGTGTCCCTCCATAAATAGGGCATTGAAAATGAGTATAATTTTGTACACGTGAAAGGAAATAATTCCCAGTCACCTTATATTTCCAGCTTCATATCTTCATCATTAACTTATTGTAACGGAACATTTTTCCCAACTCTTGTTTTTCTTGCAGGCCATTTTAGACATAAAGTGATATTGACTGCTGGTAAGAAGTAGTATAGAGTACGCTTTTCGATCGATAGGCATTGGGATTCTTCATGAAACATGAGTCCCCATGTTTCTTTCCCTGTAACTTCAGAAGTTTTACTTACCAGCTTAATTTTGAAAGGATGGTCTTGTAATTTGATCATTAACTTGGCAGTACCTGGCTTTTTGTTGTATGTGATTTTTAGTAGAAAATCAAAGACCAAGCTTTGTAAGATGATATTTCTTTAGACAATTGTAGGATGATCCCAGTCAAATACATTATATGGCTGTATCTATTCCTATTCTGATGATGAACTGCAGTTTCTATTGATGTATTAATCTTGTGCCTTTTACCATGTATTACCTTTTGTCCAGCAACTTGATCCTCGAGTCTCTGAAGGGGTTTTACTTAGGGAATAGTTTTGCTCACCATCCTCAAGTGATGATGAAGCTCACCATGTTATTTATCACCCTTGGGTATGTTTAAATTTCCACATGTGTGTAGAAGATAGACACTAATCTCAACATTTAAATTCATTCAATGATAATAAGTAGGGTCGTGAGCATGAGCAAAAATGCACCCTTTACTTAAGGCTACACTAGGGAAATTTAATTTGAAGATACTGAATATTCCATGAGTGCTAGTTTTGTCATCTAAATTGAATTTTAGAACTGAAATTACTCTCATATAATATAACTCAAATTTTCCAGCTTACTATAAGAGTTTGATTACTATAAAATTGGAATCACACTTAGGGCCTTAGAAGTTGTTTTTTTGTATTCTGGAACTTGATTTTCAGTAAAGAATATAATTTTATATATCCTCTACACAAACAAGCACCTCAAAATTGTTATTTCTCTTGAATTTATCAGGCTAAACCCAAGACTTCATGCCCATCCGCTCATGTGAAAGATTGTGATGGGTCCATTAAGTATCGAAAGAAGGATACATGCGAAGATATGATGAAAAGAGCTGTATTTGCCAGAGAATTGGGGGTTCCAATCGTAATGCATGATTACTTAACAGGGGGATTCACTGCAAATACTACCTTGGCTCATTATTGCCGAGATAATGGTCTACTTCTTCACATCCACCGTGCAATGCATGCAGTTATCGATAGACAGAAGAATCATGGTATGCACTTTCGTGTACTAGCTAAAGCGTTACGTATGTCTGGTGGAGATCATATACACGCTGGTACCGTAGTAGGTAAACTTGAGGGGGAAAGAGAGATTACTTTAGGCTTTGTTGATTTACTACGTGATGATTTTATTGAAAAAGATCGAAGCCGCGGTATTTATTTCACTCAAGATTGGGTCTCTCTGCCAGGTGTTTTGCCTGTGGCTTCAGGGGGTATTCACGTTTGGCATATGCCTGCTCTGACCGAGATCTTTGGAGATGATAATAAAAAGGCAACTGCCTCTTAGTATTACGGTGTAGTGGATATTCTTCTTCAGTTGTAAGTGTGAGGCCTTAGATTTGATTCTTACCAAAAGCGAATTTGAACCAGATTATTCTCTCCAAAGGAGATGTCAAAAATAAATGTCAAATGTTAATTTGATAGCTGACGTGGCAATGTTAGATTTTCTCTTTTTCCAACCGATATTTTTTATATTATAAATGATATTTGTAGGACTCATTTTAAAAAGAAATTAATTAAAATAAATTTTTAATATCTATAATTGATGCATTAATGAGACCCACACAATAAAATAATTATAAATTATTGACATCACCTTTTCTCATTTGTTAAATTTGGATTTGGATCCCATCCGGATCCAAATTGTGGGGATCATAGGGATCGTCACATCTTAATCATTCATCATGCTTTCAAAAATCATTTGACTTTTTTTATTTAAAATTAAACACAAATAGTACATGACAAAAACTGGCCGCACGATGTATGATGAACTGCTAGGATGTGGGGATCCATAGGATCCCCACAAAGTAGATCCGCAAAGGATCATCTTCCGTCAAATTTGACATATGAAAACTCATATATCAATTCACATAGGATTGCCATATCGGTTAGAGCTTACTTCTACCTTCAAATTTGATTACATGACATTCCACTTAAGATTTGACATTTCATTTGAAAATGGTCTTATCATGCATTCCTCTCTTATAAGATGTAGAAACATAAGGGAAAAGTGTTCCACGAGTTCATAATCACACTTTTAAACTGCATAAGAATTTTGATAAAAAGTTATCTAAGCTAGTTTGAATTCGACTACTTTTCTTTTTCCCTTCAATTTCTTGGTATCTTTTTTTTTTTTTTTTTCCCTTTAACATAGACATGCATCATCAACTAAAGTACTATCATTTACTTATATTCCGATTTGACTCAATCAAAAGATGCATCATGGTTTGTTTTTTTTTTTTTTTTTTTTTTTTTTTTTTTTTTTAAGTCCAAGGAAAATTAAATAACATATGTTATTTCTTAAAATAATAAAATGTGTTCAAGTATTATTGGGCCAAAATCAAAAAGCCAGTATATAAAGTAGGATGTATTGAATTTAGATTTTGAAATTGATGTCTATCTATTATATAAATCTTGAAATTTTAAAAATTTTAACTCCTTTAACGATAATAAATTAAGGATAATGAACAAAAATATTTCTTATAAATACTCACTAATGAGTACCTAAGTATCTAGCTCATAGGTGCACGGATTCACAAGGGTTAAGCATAATTAGTAGTTTTCCAATTTCCAACAAGGAGACCCTACAATTACCAACATACGCGCACATGCGTGTAAAGCCTACAAATTTGGAGTGATAAATGGTAATTATTTAAATGAAATGGGGAGCCTAACAGTTGCCCCATCCTGCAACTCTATATATTTCAACGATCAAGTAAACAATTCTAAGAAATTTCAGATTAAAAAAAAGAGACAAATGGAAGAGGGTAAACAAGAGAAACAGATAAAACATTACAGTAGTTCTCAGAGTATACTTTTAGTGGGTGAGGGTGACTTCTCCTTCGCTGCCTGCTTAGCTAAAAAATTTGGCTCCGCTGCTAGCATGATTGCCACTTCTTTCGACTCCAAAGGTAACATTTTATTCTACTTTTTGATGTAACGGCGTTGTAAGATTCATACAACTGACCCTTTTTAGTGGGGCAAAATTTTGTTGTTGTTGTATTAGATTTTTCTTCCTGGCTGATTAATTAATCCTTTGCATTCATGCTAATTAATTTTTAGAATTGTTGTTCTCTAAGTACTTAAGTGCAAAGAGCAACGTGAAGGAGTTAGAAGACAGGGATTGCTTAGTACTGCATGACGTGGACGTCCACACCATGAGCCAAAACCCTCTCCTGATTCATAAACTATTTGATCGGATCGTGTTTAATTTTCCTCATGCTGGTTTCTTTCTTCGTGAACATGACAAGTACCAAATTGAGTAAGTTTATATATAACCTTAACGTTCGAGAAGTACCAATAGACTAAAAGCTCTGTATACGTGAAATAATATTGCATGCAATGCACTTTCAGGCTTCATCAGAATTTGGTTAGAAATTACTTCAAGAGTGCGCATAAAATGCTAGCCAACTGTGGAGAGATTCATGTGACACACAAGACTGCATATCCTTTCAACGAATGGAAGATTGTAGAGTTGGCAGAAGAATTTGGGCTGCATTTGGTCGAGGAAGCAGAGTTCTCACTATGTGATTATCCAGGTTATTTAAACAGGAGAGGAAGTGGGATCAAATGCTCTATGGAGTTTCCTGTGGGAAAGTGTAGCACCTTCAAGTTTGCCAAGCAATCTGCAAATAATGACCCTTGAGGCCTTATCTGACTGTTGATTTTTGGAATTTACCAGAACAAAATTGTCCCAATTAAGTTTACTTCAATATTTTGAAGCAATGAAGAAGTGAAGATGTTGGATTGTATTTACATCAATTTTATCATGGTTTCACGTAGACACTGTCCACTTTTGGAGTGAGCTTATAACGACTTGACGTTAGCATGTAGGACATCACTAAGATTTAGGCCTTGTTTGGTATAAAGGATTAGCTAGTTTTTTTCGTTTAGAGTAATGTCTCATATCTCCAAGTTGGTCACCATTTTTCCATGTATACCTTTCAAGTATTTTTAAAATAGTGTCTTATTTATTCAAATCAAATCATCCATACCATATATATCTTAAATTAATACAACTTTAAGCACCGCTCTTGAAAAATAATTAACAATAATATTATTTGTACACACAAAATTGGACACTCTATAATAGAAGTAAACCCTACCATCTTATATGAGATCCGTCTGTATTAATTACTATGCAAGCAAATTGTTAGTTTTGTGTGCATAAATAGGATTGTCTCAATAATTAGGATAAACTGTTGTTTGATCTCTTGAACTATCACCCTAGTAAAAATTGACTCTTTAAACTATTATTCGTGATAAATTAAGGACTTAAACTTTTTCATCCAATTTGTTGTTAGCATGTCTAGGGCTGAGTCTTCTGCCAATGACACAATTTTGTCTGAATTTTTTTTTCTTTTAATTCGTCACTAATGCAGCTTCTTTTCTTTTCACCAAACGCAGTTTAGGCCTCAACTTTTTGATAAGCTGTTTTTATGAAGGGTAGTACTATACACACTTATCTTTATTTCTTACACACTTTTCTTAATTTTTGGTCATTGGATTGAATGAATTGAAGAAGATCAGTGACCAAAAATTAATAAGGGTGTGTGAGAAGTAAAAATGAGCTATGGTCCTCTCAACTAAAAATTCATTATCATTGGTCCCTCAACTTATCAAAATATGTAGCTATGATCATTTTTGTCAACTTCGTCAGAATTTTATCAAAATGAGTTATGTTGTAGCGACCTATTGCTACAATTGGGATCCCTCAACTCATCAAAACGTGTAGCTATGACCATTTTCGTCAACTTCGTCAGAATTTTGTCAAAATTGATAACTCTCAAGGTTGTGTCAGTGAAGAGCAATGAAGGAGAAAGGAGAAGCAGGAAAACTTAGACATAAAGAAATAAGGAAGATTTATTGTATTGCAAGATAATCCTCTATGAGTTGTACAAGAGGGTTTTTATATAGTAATCATACAATGACTTATTACAAAACTACCCTTAGCCACCTTTAACTGACTAGGCCAATACAAACATGATAAGTGTATGTATGTATATATATATAGCTATTACTCCCCCCTCAAACGAGGCTGGGAATATCACTGCTGAGTTTGGAGTCATGCATAGAGAAACCATGAAACATTGTGCCTCAGAAACTTCATCAAGTTGGAGCAACAGTTGAAGAAGGAATGGCAACTATAGACGATGAAGCCTGAGCACCAGACCCCAAATCAAGAGCATGACAATGCTTGACAAAATAGGACCATGTAACCCTTTAGTAAACACATTAGCAACTTGTTCATCTTTTGGAATGTATTAAACTTTAAGATCGCCTTTTTGAACTTTCCCCTAACAAAGTGGTAATCGGTGTCTAAATGTTTAATGTTGGAGTGAAACAAAGGATTTGAACAAATTGCAAGAACAGAAATATTATCACACTGCAAGCAAGGAAGAGAAGGCAAAAATTGATGAATGTCTTTAAGAAGTGATCTAATCCAGAAGACATCAGCTACACAATGAGCCAAAGCTTTATATTATGCTTCAGTAGAGCATCTGGACACAGTATCGTGTTTCTTAGATTGCCACAATATTGGATTTGTATCTAGGAACACCACATAGCCTGTAATAGACCTCCTTGTGTTAATATTAGTAGCCCAATCTGAATAAGAGAACTTAGTAATAGAGATATCTTCACTCTTTCTGTATTTCAGACCACAGTCCAAAGTCCCTTCAAATATCTCAGCATGCACTTAACCATGTGAAAATGTACTCAGTAGGATTGTTCATGAATTGGCATACCATATTAACTAAATAAGCAATATCTGGACAAGTAAGTGTTAAATATTGCAAGGCACCAACTAGACTTCTGTAAAGACTAGATCGGACAATGGTGTACCTTCTGTAACAAGAAGTTGAGTAAGTGGTTTAGATGGTGTTGAAGTAGGCTTACAATCTCCATTCCTACCTTGACCTACAACTCTTTAGCATATTTGGATTGACTAATGAATAAAGAACCATTTGGTTGATATTGAATATGGAGCCCTAAGAAATACATAAGTCGACCTATGTCTTTGAGCTCAAATACCTCAACAAGAGTATTTATAACTGCTTGAATCTTTGATATGGATGAACCAATCAATATAATGTCATCAACATACAATAACAGAATGATTACATCACCATCATCGAATTTAACAAACAAACTGGTGTCTGATAATGAAGTTTTGAATCCAAGGGAAGGTAAGTAACTTGTAAATTTGGAATTCCATGCTCAGGGTGCCTATTTTAAGCCATAAAGAGACTTAACCAACTTACAAACATGATTAGCATGTGTACCATCAACAAAGTCATGTGGTTGTTCCATATACACCTCCTCAACCAAATCACCATGCAAAAATGCATTCTTAACATCAAGCTACCTTAATGTCCACCCACACTATGCTGCAATGGCAAGAATCATTTAGCTCAAATACATAAGTCGACCCATGTTTTGAGCTCAAATACCTCAGCAAGAGTATTTATAACTGCTTGAATCTTTGATATGGATGAACCAATCAATATAATGTCATCAACATACAATAATAGAATGATTACATCACCATCATCTAATTTAACAAACAAACTGGTGTCTGATAATGAAGTTTTGAATCCAAGGGACGGTAAGTAACTTGTAAATTTGGAATTCCATGCTCGGGGTGCCTGTTTTAACAAACAAAGTGGTTTAGATGCTCGGGGTGCCTGTATCAGAAAAAGGGCTGTTATTGGGCTCCAAATGCTTATGAGGGTAGGCTTCCCTGACACATTGGCATTGTATGCTCCCGTTAATTTTCAACATAAAAAATAATTCCCATTCGTTTTTTTTTTTCTTGTTGCAGAGTTCTTTCTATTACTTTATGCAAACAGCAAGGTTGAGGGTCATGCTGATCATCACATCGTCTGAGTTGATGTCTGAAGTACAAGTGACTCAGATGAAAGCTGATGGACCACTAGAAGAGAGTGGTGAAGCACGGCGTCTTCGAAAGTCACTTGACGAAGTGGCAGATGAAGCTAAGAGCCCCAGTCTGTTGAGAGAGTGTAGAGTTCCTGACGGTGCTCTGTTAGAAATTCCAGAAAAAATGACAGAAAATAGATGGTCCTGGTCAGAAGTGAAATTTCTGGCTGACAGGCTTCTTCTTGCTCTTGCTGCCAGCTTGGAACATGCACTCCTGGTCAGTTTGACAATGCCTACATCAACTTTGTTTGTTAGGGAATATACATCTGTATCTTGTGTTACCAGGTGCTTTGGTTCTTTACTAGGTTCTTTTTTTTTGTCGTAGGCATTGAACTTCTAATATTTTCGAAAGTAATACTTTTCTCTATAGACAATGGAAATTCCTTTACCGAGCCACTGATTTCTGTGCCTAAAAATAGAAGCAGTTTGACAATGATAAAATAAGTACCACTATCTTTGGCTTTCTGTTTTTGAGTTTAAAACTAATGTAGTGAAGCTTCATGTGGTTTCTCATGCCCCATCCTATTCATAATTAAGGAAAATTTACGACTGATTGCCATGTCCTCCTATGTTTAAATTACAACTTTGTCCCACCATGCTTTTTTCATTTTCTTCTGAACAGAAACAATATATTATTTCCCGAAATTGGGTTGCCCTAAGTTTTTCTTGTTCTTCTGACAAATGTTGAGACGAGGGGACGCTTTTGGATTTACGTTGTAATACCGGCTATTGGTTTGCAGGGCTCTTTGATAACTATGGATAGATATGCAGCTGCTGAAAGCTTCTATAGACTTGCTATGGCATTTGCCCTGTCCCTGACCTTCACATAATGTGGTTACTGCATTTATGTGATGCACATCAGGAAATGCAGTCTTGGGCTGAAGCTGCTCAGTGTGCTGTTGCTGTGGCTGGTATTGTAATGCAGGTAAGTGCTACGGTTTTTTGCAATGCAACCTCCGCATGAAACATTTTTCTGTTCTCAAAATCTGTTCTCTGTTTTTAAGTGTGAAAGTGCTCACTATTTTACTATTAGCTAATGGTCTGTTTTAATCTTGTGTAGGCCCTTGTTGCTAGAAATGATGGTGTTTGGAGCAAAGATCACATAACTGCTCTACTTAATATTTGTCCGATCGTCAGCATTGAGATCAGCTATGAGACAACTGCAGCTGAGGTAGAGGGGTATGGTGCATCAAAACTTACCGTTGACTCTGCTGTGAAGTACCTACAACTCGCAAATAAGTTGTTTTCTGAAGCTGAACTCTGACGGCCGAGTTGTCCCATTACATCCCAGCCATTCTGTCAGAGCAGCGACATTGTTGTAGAATTAATGTTGTATTATCGTTTCATTTCGTCTTTTTGTTTTTTTTCTTTTTTTTCACCCGGGCTATATCTGCAATGTGTCGATATCTTTCCGGCCCCCGGGGTGGCCGGGTGCACATATTCCATGGCTGTTCATATTTTTGTGAACGTATGTATTAGCAGCTTGAATGTCAACATTGTTTTGTTTATAGTTCACCACCCGTTGAATCATTTGGACATCTGAAAAAAAAGTATATTTTAAAAGAAAAATAAAAAAATTTAGAATTATTCTCCTTTTTTTGACAATTGATAATTTGATATTTTATACTCATCGAATTTACGGAGAGAAGAATTTGAGCTTGACAAAATAACGGATTCAGAAGATTTGTAGTATTTATATACAAACCGTAAAATTAACTAAAATGTTTACAGTAAAAACAGAAATTTCCCAAAAAAGAACGTAAAAAGAGCCAAGCTCAAGAGAGTTCCAAGTGTTTTGTTGGTTCAAATTCTAGTGAACTTGGCAAACCATCTCTTATGGATAGCGATATATAAACAACTTTAACATTTTCTGCTTGAGCGATAGGGGATTGTTGGAGGAGACTAAAACCATGGGATTGGAAGAAGAAAATATATTTAGAATTTGGACAAAACTCAACAAATATAAATTCATAAACAACACATGATTAGTAGTTTGGAGGCAGGTTGAACTTTCGTAACTAGTTATGGTCTGTTTGTGAGTCGCGTTGAAAATTTATAGTCAGACGAACCATTTGTATATTTTAGGAAAATTTGTCATCTCGCGTGCCAATTTTTTTCCTTCCCTTCATTGTTTTAAGATTTGTTTCAGTAACATGATTGTAGTATCTCGTAATTTTGAGTATTTAAATCAGATAAGGTGCATGAATTCACAAAAATTAAGTAATGTTTAGTGGTCATGAATGCCACAGATAGAGAAGTAAAACTACATGGAACATAAAGACTGGGAAAGAAAACTAAGAGAGAGACCTTTCGATTAGGAATCATAAATGTTGCCCCCTAGCTTGCCACTCTTGTATAATTAAGTAGTGCGATTCACCTTTGGACGTAGCTAGCAAGATTACTGGAGAAAAAAAAAATGCTCGAACAGTTTTAGTCTCAGAAAAGAACAGAAAAACAATTCGGAGAAAGTTTCGAGTAGTGTGATTCGCCTTTGGATGTAGCTAGCAAGTTTCGAGTAAGTTAAAGGCAAGAAAATGGAATTGTTTAGCTTGGACAAAAGGATCAAGCATTCCAGCAGCTCCCAGAAGATACTCTTTGTCGGAGAAGGAGACTTCTCCTTTCCAGTTCCGCTACCAGATAAGTTGCAACCATGCTGGTAGCAGAACTGGAAAGGAGAAGTCCTATACATGCACATATTGCGAGAGAGGGATCAAATATGTGATGGGCTAATGCAATAATATTCATTCAAGTGAGACTTAATTTTTAAAGGGATGCATCTTTAAACTAAAATCCTGCATTATTCAGGTTCATCAGAAGTTGGTTTGGGGGTTCGCTGATCTGCAAGGGGAGAAATTCATGTGACACAAGACATCGTATCCTTTCAGTGAGTGGAAAATGGTGAAGTTAGCAGAAGCTGCTGGATTATATTTGGGCAATGAAGCAAGCTTCTCGAGATGGGATTGCCCGGGTAATGAAAATAAGAGAGGATCTGGGATATATGATCAAACTTTATATGAATGAGATTGAACTCATATCACACAATTGATGTCAGAGCAATCCTCCTCATCACAAAACCTCTGCCACTAAAATCCTAGAGGGGCGAAAAACAAGGGTGAGTAGGCTTGAAAATAAAGTTTTGTAAAACCTTTTTGAAAAGTGTAACTCCTTGCTGTAAAACAAGTATATGGTTTTCCAAAAATATTATAATAATAATACGGTACCTGCAACAAAAATGAGTTAAAAGATGTAGGGTACATCAATAAGCTTCCTCAACATTAAATCTCAAATCAATATCATAAGAAATCAATGCTCATTAATTTATGTAGACACACAAGTCCATTGCAGAGGTATTCAAACAATGGAACAGGCTAGGTGTATGTTTTACATTCTAGTATTACATCACGTGAGCTGCGTTAGTCGCATCACATACAAGTCCAACACATCATACAAAATGAGAGGCTGGCACCTAGCTTTAGATCCAAAGCGAATGTAAGCGGTGCATGTGAACTACACGTGAAGTTTGTCCTTGGCTCAGGACAGTACAAATAACTAAAAGACACCATGCAAACATGTAATAATGTGCAGGTAAAACGCAAGGATGTCATGCCATGAGTTTATGCTCACAAATAATATTAAAAACATAAAGTGTAACACACATATATATATATATATACACACACACGTAAAAACGAAAAGACCCAATCACATACCCATAACTTGCTTGCTCTCGATATGCCTTGTCATTCGTCAAACTGAATAAGTTTGTACCTATACCAAGTCACATTGACTTAACAAAATACTTAAACATAATTAATACACAAAATGGATAGATTAACTATAATCTGTCCAACTTTCACATTTTACAAAAATTGCCCCAAAAACTAGAGGTAATTGCAAAAATGACCCCAACTTCCTAGAATTACCAAAGAACCCTAAAGCTTCAACAATTTTTACAGTTTGGTCCTTGTTGTAGAAACAGTACAGCATCATTCTTTCTAAAATTTCCCACCAAACAAGCATATTCTAACATTGTACAATTTCTAACACCTAACGTGATTAACGAAATATACCATTGGGGTTCTCGTCCGTGGTCGCATTTGGCCGGAAAATGGCCTGTAAGGGCCGGGTTTCTTCGCCGGATTCTGGAAATGGGGAAAAACAGTATGCATGCATGTCAAACCTTAGTAATTTCCAACTAATTTTCACATCCAAAGAGGTATTTAAGTACCTGGAATGGATTCAAACTAAGCAGGAGCTCCAGAGCACACAAACTTGCCGGAGTTTGCTCGTAGGAGGTGACCAAAAACTAGGCAAGATTTCAGAGAAATTGCAGGGGGGGGTTAAACCTCTGGTTTCGAACTGGAAAACATCACAAATCTTGTCCCAAGAAACATTAAAACATAATGAAACAGCATTTTCATAGAGAAACTTACCTGGGTTCGAGTTTCAGAGCTTGAAGCTCTCGGCTTCAATGGTGGTTTACACCGTGATGGTCCAATGACGCATGCAACGGTCTAGGTAGGATCCTCTAGTCCCAGAGATTAAGGTTTCATGGTTTTGGAGTTTGGTTTGTTTAAATTTCAAAGAGGAAAGGGGACGAGAGCTCTCAGAGCTCTGGAGAGAGTGAGAGTTAGAGAGAATTAGAGAGAGGAACTTCAGAAAAATGAAGGAGGGAAGCGAGAGATGAGTGGAAAGAGAGGGAGTGACGTGACGGAGTGGAAAGTGCCCGGGAAAGTGAGGTGTGTGTGTCAGAGAGAGAGAGAAAAAGAAAAGATGTGAGGGAAAATTGTGAGAGAGGTGAGAGTGAGATGGGACCGGTTGAAATGAGAGAAAATAAATAATAAAATAATAAGAAAAATGAGGCGTGAGAAAGAGGATGAGGTAGAGGGAGAGAACCGGCTGACAGCCTGACATGGGGAAAAATAAAATAAAATTGGGGAATGGGACATGAGAGAAGAAGTGAGAGAGATTTAATAAAATGCAAAGAAAACTAACTAAAAGAGTTTGAAAACTTTGAGTTTTAAAAGTAACTTCACCGTGGTGGATTGCTCGGGGGACAAGCCAGAGAAAATGGCCCGAGGCCCTGTGGATTCGCTCCAGCATGAAGGAGCCCGAGTGGAGGTGGAGGCTCGAGCTCCGGGCCTGTGAAGAATTGCCAACCCGAGTGGATGTGATGTCAGGGCTGATGTCAGCCCTGCGTCAGGCCCTTTTTTTATTTTTTCTGTCAGGCGCGTGCACCCCACTCATGCGTGGGGGCGCGTCGCCAGACATAATTTCAGAAAAAGCAGCTAACTTTTCAGATTGAAACATTACTGTTGGGAAGCCACGTGGCTTCCCACGGTCCGATCGATCTCAACGGCTTTTAACTTGGACCGTTCAATCTCAATGGTAAAAAAAAAAAAAAATCTTATTTAATATCAACCGTTCGATCTGAGATCAACAGTCGATATTAATATGCTTTATAAATAAATAAATAAAAGAAAAAATAGTTTTAAAATTAAGAAAAGTTACCGTTGTGACAAGTGGCACAATCTGGAGTGTTGGAATTCAAATTTTTTTATATCCAACGGCGGATATTAATTAGTTGAATAAAAATTTAAAAAAAAATTGTAAAAAATCCGAATAAAAATCTGCAATTTTTTTTAAAAAAATTGTTTTTACTTTTCTATAAAACATTCTCATTATCATCTACCTTACACCACAATTTCATATTTTCTCAACTACTTTCAATCACATTCTTATCTTTCTCTCAAAGTTTCAATCCAATTTTTTTTTCAACAAAATGACTACTGATGCAGGTGGCGCAACGAGAACGATTAAAAATCTTATCCAAAATTACAAATAAAATTATTTTGTATTATTTAATAATTTTTCCGATAATGACATGTGACGCAACGAGAACGATTAAAAATCTTATCCGAAATTACAATTAAAATTATTTTGTATTATTTTATAAATAAAAAAATACTAATATTTTATTACCTATTGCCAGGGCTATTGGTGCAACGATAGAGATGCAAAAGGCGATTACTGTTCATTAGGGTAATTACTGTTCACTGGATGGATAACATAGTGTATTGCCTGGGGGAGGTTTCACACGGTGGAGTTGCTCTAAAGATAAAGATAAAATAAAGGGTAAAGTGAATATTACCATAATTGATTTTTTAGTGTAAAAATATGATTTTCCTTTAAAATGAACAGTATCGGAAATTTTTCGTTAAAACTTTCTAAAAAGTTAATAATGGTGTCTAATGGAGTGAAAAAGTAGGGTGTTCAAAAACCAAACAAAACAATATTTTAATAATCATTTGCCACAAAATCAGAGAGGCTGATTCTCTGCCTTCCCACTTCCCGTGCCTCGTGTTTGTATGATCACTGTTAAGTCACGTCAACATTTTATATTACTATTTTTTTGTCTTATTATCTTTATAAAAAAAAAATAATATAAAATATTGACGTGACTTAATCGTGATCATACAAAACAGAAGGGCACGAAAAGTGAGAGGGCAGAAAATCTGCCTCCCAAAATCAGTCTCTCATCACAATAAGGAAGTGATGCACTCTGCACAAGAAAAATTAAAATTTATATTATTTCGAATATAACTTGTTCGTTATATTTTCAGATTAAGTTCCGTCTGCGGTCATAGTTTTGTAAAACTGAGTACTATTTGGAAGTAGCAAAATAGGAGTGAAAAAGTGACAAGGAAAATTGAGATCCACATGGAAGACCTACGTGGCACCTAAGGGATATTTTAATAATTTAACCACTATTGAGAATAAAATATAATAAATCTTGGAACGGGATGTCACAGATGAAGCCCTAATTTGATACTAAGGTGATTCTGAAAAAAGTGGCTATCAAAAAAAGTTGGCAGAACGGTGAAGACCAACTACCAACATCTTCTCTATATATATAAAGCCAGTAGGCCAATTTGGTGTCACTGCTTCACCAAAAAATTTTTGAACAAAAATGCTCTTAAAACAAAAAAAATTTAAAAACAGCCCAAAATAATGTATCAAACAATACATGAGTATTTTCGTCATATAAACAATGTTTTTTAAATAATTATTATTTTTTATTATAATTGAGAATTGTTATTAGTACTTCAAAAATCTTATTTGACACTCCAAACACTTACAAGCAAATGTAAAATGAAAAATTTTAAGTGTTAATAACATTTCCCTTGTAAATGTTTTTTGAAAAAACAACTCATTTTCTTTCCTCCCTGCGTGCAGATCAGCAGCTGCTCTTTCCTGAAATGCCTATTTAAATTTGTTCATTTTTAAAATGAGTCAAAGAAACCATTTTCTGGATCTTCCAACACAGAGGCCGTTGTCCTTGACAAAATGTAAGTAAGATTTAGCTAGATTTAGCTAAATGTATTTTCCATTAAGAATCCTATCCAATCCTTTTTAGCTAATGGCTTTCAATTTTCATTAGTATGGTTCAGTTACCTTCACAAAAAGCACTTTGCCACTCGGACGATAATATAAAAGTTTTAAACCTGAACATGTACGAAGTGTTTTAGTGTTTGTCTTCCATTTCAACGAAATGTTTGGTAGTAAAAATATCGTTATGCATGCACAAATATGCATGGGAAAAACTCTATATGCCGCATGCTGTGACTCCTAAACCCCTGCTACTCAAACTTGCTTCCAAGTGCAACAAAAACATGGATATCTAATATTCACTCATTGCCAAATAAATTGGCCAAACCAAAGGATAATATTTGTAACTCACAATATACACATAAATGGTATTGTATGAAATATTTGACATGAATTTTTATTATTAACATCACTTTATATGTTACTTAACTGTTGACAATTCACAGTCCTCATGTTCTCTTTTCTTTTTTCAAAAATAAATTATCTTGTTCTTTTTTTTTTGTTCATGTAGGAGTACGAAAAATTCCAAGTGGACTTCAACAGATCAAGTATGGAGGGATGTGATAGGAGCAATATATCACAGGTTGTCATCTTAATTGCGTTTCTCTCTATTTTTTATTGACTAAAATTTCAGTGTTTTGTTGCATAATGTTTCAATTTTTTTTTATATTAGTAGGTTTCACTTACCTTCACACAAAACCTTTTTTTTTTTTTTCTTTTTTTTTTTTTTCACTCGGATCAAAATACATAAGACTTAAACCTGTATTTTGGTTGGAGATTTTACAATTGCACCTTCGTTGTAGTTCAATATGATTTTTTTTTTCCTTTTTTAAAAAAACAAAAATTCATTCTCTTTTGCAATTTCTTCGTATAGGTCGGCAATGACGGATGAGGATCCTCTTTGTGAGGATCCCGGAGATCATCAAATTGTGATCGTTCATTGTATATTGTGCGGTTAGTTTTCGTCATGTACTGTTGATGTTTAATTTTAAATAAAAGTATCTAAAATAATTTCTAACCATACGATGTACAATGAACGAACACGATTTGAGAATCCAAATTCGGCAATGAAGAAGTTCGATTGGGGCAAATAAATGTTCACAATTCTCGAGAACAATCAAAGCAAAGGTTTCGTAGGAGCAATCAACAAAGACACAGACACCAAACTTTGAATTCATCACAGAGGGCTCAAAATTCAATGCAACGATGTGCCAATTATTAAACTTGATTAACTACTTCAATATTGTACAAAATCAAATTTAAAAAAAAAAAAAGAAAAGAAAAAAGAAGAAGAGACTATAGGATCAATATTAGCGGGTAACTATGATTTCTTTCCTTTGGACCCTAATAATTATATATTTGTAAATCCATATGATGTATGAATACTTTTGGACAAAAATGCCCTCTAAATGAAAAATTCAAAAGCAGCCTAAAATAATGCAGGGGTATTTTCATTATATAAATGGTGTTTTTTAATAATTAATTCTTTTTGTACAGTTTTACTCTATTTTTAAACACTTAAGAGGCGCGTAATGCCAGTTATAAAAAATGTCTTTCATACGTGCATAATAATGTGATTCAATTAGTTGTCAAATGATTTTTTTTTTTTGAACAAACGATGTTATCTACACTAAGGGGGAGGGGGTGAGCTTAGCTTCACAATGAGCTAGCAGTAATGTGATTCAATAAGTTGCTTATTAAATATTTTTTCTCTATTCTTAATGTAAATTCAATAGAATATAGATAGAAATTGAAAGACCGATTTTATTATATGGATTTAGTTGCTTTGGTTGGTTTATGAGGGGTTTCTTCTAGTATAGTCTAATATTATTCATTTACTTCAAATATTTGACTTTCTTTTTGTGATTAAAAAGAATTATTAAAACAATTCACACATATGAATACATTTAAAACGTGTAAGTCGCGCGTAGTTTTTCTAACTCTCATCATGTTACGAGACTTTAATCCATTTCACGCATGTGGGAATCCATTTCAACAATCATCGTCTTTTCTTATTTTTGAATTTCTAGGTACATGTCTATCACCTTTTAAAAGTATGGATGACAATTATAACTGTTAAACCCGATAACCGTGGATAACCATCCGAATGGATTGGATTTGGATATGAAAATTCGGGTATGGTATGGATATGGGGAAAAACCGTGAACTTTATTCAGTTATGATTTTAGATATGGTTATAGGGGTCTTCAATCCGTATCCGTCCCCGAATCCGACCCGAATATATTATATATATATATATGTATTTTTTTTTTATATATATATAATATAATTTTATTCAATTTACCGAACCCTCCTTATACTAATTCATTATGCAAGCATCAAACCCTATACTATCTTTATTATGCACCAAACATCATGCATGGGGCATGCCAACAACCTCATCAATTCAATATTTTTGTTGTTATACTCAACAAAATTAATTCATTGAATCATTTTATATATCCATTATCAAATATTCCAAGTTTATCAGATTCATCTCTTTTCAATAGTCTCATTGTCAAGAAACCGGTGCACGTTGTCCGCTCAATAGATACTCTTTCATTCTTTTTCATGTTATTTGATTCATGCAAATTCTCAATTAGCGTTAGTTTTCTAGTTTATTACATATGTTATGAGCCCATAGTGTGACATCCCACATCGCCCAGGGGTGATCCTTATATGTATATCCCATCCCTACCTAGCACGAGGCCTTTTGGGAGCTCACTGGCTTCAGGTTCCATGGGAACTCCGAAGTTAAGCGAGTAGCGCGCGAGAGCATTCCCAGGATGGGTGACCCATCGGGAAGTTCTCGTGTGAGTTCCCAAAAACAAAACCGTGAGGGCGTAATCGGGGCCCAAAGCGGACAATATCGTGCTACGATGGTGGAGCGGGCTCGGGAAGTGGTCCCGCCCCGGGCCGGGATGTGACAATTTGGTTCCATGGGAACTCTGAAAAGGCCTCGCGCTAGGTAGAGATGGGATATACATATAAGGATCACCCCTGGGCGATGTGGGATGTCACACATAGAATTATAAAAAATTAAATCAATAATTGTCTTCTTGTTTGTTGTTATATATATAGTTTACATGTTAATTGATTCAGTTTCAGTATTATGCCATGTCTTTGTTTACATATTAATGGATTTGGTTGTGTTCGCAACAATCAAAATGTCTAAAAGAAAATTTAAGTCTCAAGAACAAACAATATCTACCCCAACTGATTGTAATCTAGCACCTATTGAATCCAAGTGTTGTGCAACAAGAAATACCAAATCAAATTGCTCAGCCCCAAGATATACCAACTCCAAATGAGGTCGTTGGTGAGATTGAGGAACTTGGAGGTGATGATGGTGAAGGTAATAATTCAAGACTTTGCAGTTTGGTGTGGCAACATTATACAAGAACACTAGTTGATGGGGGTGATGAAAGCAATATGTAATTATTATAACAAGAAGTTTGGTGGGAACACTAGAACCAGCCATTTGAGGCATCATGTGACAATATGTCTGTGTCGGAGACAAAAAAAATTGAAGCAAACACTAACCCAAAAAGTGGGAGATGGGAAAGTAGAGTTGTATACATTTTGATCAAGAAAGTGCAAGGAGAGCTCTTGCCCAAATGATAATATTGCATGAGTACCCTCTTTCCATGGTTGAGCATGTTGGATTAGAAACTTCATGAGTGTTGTCCAACCTTTGTTTAAGGTTGTTTCAAGAAACACAATCAAGAGTGATATCCTAAAAATATATGATTATGAGCGTTCGAAAACAATGCAATTGTTGGATGAAAATAAGATTAGAATTGCCTTAACTATTGATATGTGGACTGCAAGTAATCAGAACAGAGGATTTATGGTAATAACGACATATTTTATTGATGACTCTTGGACGTTGCAGAGCTAATAATAAGGTTATATTTTTAATACTTTAATTTCTATTTAATTATTGTCTAGCTTTAGATTTATATTTCAGATTCTTTATTGTAACCATCTTCCTTGTAACTTTTTTAGATTTATTTATGTGCCTTGTCTGCATACCACCGAGACACTTTCATATGTTTTGATGGAGTGCTTGCTAGGTTGGAACCTCGATTGTAAGCTTTCTACCTTAACCGTAGATAATTGCACTATAAATGATAAAATGATTGATCTTATTCTTGAAAAAATTTCTAGTAGTTCACTTTTGTTGGGTGGAGGGTTCTTTCACATGCATTGTTGTGCGCATATATTAAACTTAATTGTGAAGGATGGTCTGGAAGTGATTGGTGGTGGTGTTGGGAAAATTCGTGATAGTGTTGTTTACTGGAAAGCAACACACAAAAAAAGAGGAAAAGTTTGTGGAAGCAGCACGTCAGTTGAAGCTTCCAAGCACTAAGAAACGATGGTGCTTGATTGTAAAACTAAGTGGAATTCCACTTTTTTAATGATTATGTTTTCCCTCGTTTGAAACAACGAGAGTCGCAATACAAGTGTTTGCCTGATGATAGAGATTGGGAGATGGCAAGAGAGATTTGTGAGAAGTTAAAGTTGTTTTTATAATGTCTTCGAGTTATTTTTTTGGAACTAAGTACCCTACAACCAATCTTTATTTTCCAAAGATTTGTGAGATCAGGTTGTCGCTAACCCGGTGGCTTACATCTAGACATGATGAAATAAAAAAACATGGCAAGAAGTATGATTGAGAAATTTGATAAATATTGGAATGTGATTCATGGAATAATGGCTGTAGCTACTGTATCGGATCCAAGATTCGAGATGAGGCTGATTGAGTATTTCTTTCCTCTTATGTATGGGCAATATGCTTCGAATTAAATTGATAAGATTCGCAAATATTGTTATGATTTGGTAAAAGAGTGTGGATCTATCACATCTCTAACATGGGTTATCAACCATCATTCACTTCATCTCAATTAAATCAATTTGAGTTTGAAGAGATGAATCCTTTAATAGATAACTTTGACTTGTTTGTTTCTAGTACTGTAATCACTGATAATGTAAAGTCAGAATTAGATCACTATTTGGAAGAGGCTGTTTTGCCTAGAACATCTGATTTTGATATTTTGGGTTGGTGGAAATCAAATGGGACTAAATATCCTATCTTAAATGCTTTGGCAAGGGATACATTAGCTGTTCTTATATCTACAGTTGCTTCCGAATTAGCTTGTAGAACTAGTGGGAGATTTGTAAGTCCACACCATATTAGACTTCATCCAAAGACATTGAAAGCCTTAATGTGCGCCCAAAATTGGATATGAATGAGGTAAGTATTGGCAATTATATTATATGTATATAACTATCTTCTTTGTAGATTATATGTGTACAACGGTTCATATTAATTATTTCGTCATTTGCTTAATAATGTAGAAATCATGCTCCATTGATGGGTGTGAAGGAGAAGCACCATGAAATATAATGCTGGCTTGGTGGAACTAAAAGCGAAGTGCAAATATCTCGTTTTTTTGTCATCACAAGTTTTGGAATTATTAGACAATTTGTTTTGTCTTCCTTTTGTATTTGCTTTTGTCCTCTTTTTCTTTTCTATTGGACCAATTTATCATATTGGCTTATCATGAACAACTTCAAATATGTTGTTATGTTTTTTGTAATTGGATGTTGTTATTTAATGACGGAATTAGTATCTACTAAAATTTGTAGTGCATCAATTAGATTAATATATATATATATATATATATATATATTTTTACGAAGATGGATATAACCGATAATTGATTGAAAATCCGTTATCCGGTGAATATGGTTATAGATAATCCTCAATGGTTAATTTGCAGTTATACATATGATTAATTTTTGTGGTTATGAGAATGGATATAACATTTCCGTCATCAAAACGAACCGTTGCCAAAGTCTCTTTAGAAAAAGAAAAAACTCTCAACCAAAAAAAGATAAGAAACTAATGAAAAGCAAAAGCATAAAGAACCATCAGGGCTCCTTACACGAAGGAAGTAATGACTCAATGACGACCAGTTCAAGCGTTTCTCTAGCCGTATTTTATTAGTTAATTAAAATTTATACACATTGGTAATTCAGTATTAAGATCTACTGATACTTTTTTTCATTTGTAAATAAAAGGTTTTAGGTTTGAATCTCGTTGATGAAGAATTTGATATCAAATTAAGTTGTCTATTATGTAGTTTAATCGAACCCTTTAGTTTAAAATATATCGTCAAACTAAAATTTAAACACACTGCAATACATAAACAATAGAAGAAGCTCTTGATCCGAAATTTATTATTTATGTTTTTTATTTTGAATTTCTAGGTACATTTCTTTATCATCTTTTAAAAGCCAGGAGGATCCTTTCCGGATCCTCTTTGTGAGGATTTTGAGGATACTCAAATCGTATCCGTTCATTATATATCGTGAGGTTAGTTTTCCTCAGATACTATTCATATTTAATTTAAAATAAAAGTATTTAAATGATTTCTAACTGCACGATGTACGATGAACGGATACGATTTAAGGATTTGCAGAATCCTTATAAAGAGAATCCGATTCTTATTCTCGAAGTTTCTTTAGAATAGAAAAAAAGAAACTAAAGAATCTCTTTTTTTTTTAATTCTTTTTTATTTATTTATGGAAAACTAAAGAATCTCTTTAGAATAGAAAAAAAGAAACTAAGGAAGAGCAAAAGTGTAAAGGGCCACCAGTGCCACTACACAAAGCAAAAGCATAAAAATTATGAAGTATCAGAAATTGGTGGACCAAAGATTCGCTCTGCATGGGCGAGTAGATGCAACGCCTGAAGAAAGCAGTGACAAGTGGGTCCAGCAGTACATCTGGGGCACAAATCACAAGGGCAATTTAGTAATCAACCTAGTTTTCATTCTGATTGAAGTGAATTAGTAAACAATTTATATGAATTCAACATCATTCATATCATCTTTTAATAAATAAATAAAACCTATTTATATATTTTTATATAGATAAATTTTATTATGTAAATTTAATTAAGAATTTAATTAAATTAATTAGTGTGAAAATAATTTATTTATGTAAGGGCAATATAGTAATCAACCGAGTTTTCATTCCGATTGAAGTGAATTAGTAAACAACTTATATGGACTCAACATCATTCCTACTCCGATTCCAGACAGTTTTTGTAAACAACTTCAATAGGAATCTGATTCTGATTCCATCTCATTTCAATTCCTCCTCAATCCAATTCCTCCTCAATTCAATTCCTCTCAATTTGAGTACGGATTGGTAAACGCGTAGAAGTTGTAGCCGCGCGAATATCAAATATATTATAAGTATTATATACGCAAAGACGTAAAAACACCACAATAGTTTTCAAACATTTACATTTAGATACACCAATTTAAATTGGTCTTAATTGAAGCTTAGACCATCTCTAAAGCATATGTCAAATTTTAAACCTAAAATTTAAATTTGAAGGCTTACGTGGCACTTTGGCATTTTTTTAACTTTTGCTCTCCAACCGATATGTCAAATTTTAAACATAAAATAATAATTTCTTTGCATTGGGAATGAAAAGAAACAAAAAGATAATGCTTTAAACCAATAAAAAAATTAATAAAAAGTATTTAATAATTAATTAAAAAAATTTGAAGGCGCTGTCAAATTTGGCAGCAAGGGGGAGAGATGTCAATCCACGTCATGTCACATCAGATTTGGCTTCTCGGTTGGAAATATTAATACTGTCTTTTGTTACTGTTATTGCTAATTTGGATATTTTGACATCTCATTTGAAGATGTTCTTAAACAAAATCCAATTGAAAAGATGTCAAATTTTTTAATCATACTTCTTATTTGGTTTCATAATAACACATAAATCAAAAGAATAAGCTAAGAAATTTCGTAATTGTTCAAGTGAATCATTGTGCATAAAATTAGAAGTTATTTTGACAACTGAAACATACCACTGCATGAATTTGAAAGATCGATTATTTTTTCCAAATAATTGATCTTAGCCTCACAATGGGCTAGTAATAATGTGATTCAATTAGTTGTTCATTAAATATTATTTTTCATATTCTTAATATAAATTCAATATAATGTAGATGAAAATTGAAAGATCGATTTTATTATATGAATTCAGTTGCTTTGATTGGTTTGTGAGAGATTTTTCTAGTATCTAAGATTATTTATTTACTTCAAACATTTAACTTTTTTTTTATCAATTCACACATATAAATAAATTTAAAATGTAAAAATTGAGTAAATCACTTTCTTAATTGTACATGATATTTATGTTTTTCTCCATTATTTGACAGAGGGAGCTTCCCCAGGAAGCTAGAGGCCCAAGCTTCTATAACGCACGTACGCGACACGCCGACGTCCTATTTTGGACTTCCACCATTACCTCATTTATTTTGGGACTTAAAAACAATCACTGCGTACCTAAACGAACATTGCCTCAAATGAAATGGTCCCCCTAGTATAAATTTTAAATTTGAGGTTTATATTACTTTAAACCGTTAATCTCCAACGGATAATCGGAACAAAAATCTACAATGCAACTATACTACTGATTGCAATTGGTGATTCTTTTAAAATGCATTTTAAATGTTTTTTAATTTGAATTTCAAAAAAACTTTCACAAATAATTTTTTCAGTCATTGCAAAAATACTTTTAATAAACTCTATTTTTTTTAATTATAAACGCTAGAGCCTGTCTTATTGTTAGATATCCCAAGTATTTGTGACTTTTGGCCAACCTAAAACCAGGTTGAAAACAACATAAGTGAGTTGTATCAATTAGATAAAGAAGTGTGTTCATCATCTTGTACCTAAATCCGAATCCATATATATCTTTGTAAATTAGAATGAACAATGTTTACTGTACACTCATTTTTGTTCTTGAACACTCTCATTTATTCGAATTTCTTATTATTCTTTACTTTACTCAATGTAAACGTCAAAAATAAACATGAGTCTTGAAAAATTAAGTTGTGTGGGAGTCGCTTCCTATACAAATAATAAGAATGTTACTATGTCCAAAATACTGTTCCATCTTCAAATTTAAATTTTTCTAGACATTTGCTATTAGTATTTTTCTTTAGTTGTAACTTATAGGTGAGAACTATTAGGTTTTATTTTCGTTTTGAATAATAGTCGTTTCTATTGTAATTTGTCATGATGATTGCTTTTTAGTCAATTATACGGAACACTATTTTTTAGTGAGTTGAAATTCTTCACAAATTTTTTATTGAGGCTTCTGTCCGCACATTATCCTCTTATTGTACGGTTTCCAGGATTCTTAATGAACAATGTACTTTCTAAAAAATAAAAAAATAATCTTATTAAATTGATCGGAATCATCTTTCAATAGATAGCGTAGCGACTCAAAAAGTTCAACAGTTCTGCTAAATAAGGGTTCGAAAGTTAAAACAGTTTTAATTTCCCAAGTGGAAAATAATAGTAGCAAGGCAAAACAATTCTGAGAAAATTGAAGAAGACAAAGAAGAGAATCACTGAATCAGTCAAATGGAAGTGTTTGGCTTTGAGAAAAGGATTAAGAATTACAGCAGCTACCAGAAGATACTGTTAGTGGGAGAAGGAGACTTCTCTTTTGCCGTTTGCTTAGCCAGAGCTTTTGGCTTTGCTTTCAACATGGTTGCCACTTCTCTTGACTCCAGAGGTAATTCCAACACAGCCACCATCATTGTTACTTTTCTGATTTAAATTGTAATGTATTTCATGTGTTTCAAATGTACAAGAGACCTTGTGAAATTTCAACTTCAAGATTCATAGAACCTTCTTCAGCCATAGTTCAGGCTCTGAAGAAATAATCGCTGCAGTAAGAATGGGCAGAGACAGGTTACAAAAGAACCTGCTCTGATACCATGTTAATTTTCTGATTTAAATTGTAATGTATTTCATGTGTTTCAATGTACAAGAGACCAAGTATACATGAGAGAAGAGAGGAGAGAGAGATGGCTACAAGTAATCAACTGGCAAACCCTAGTGACCGGATAAACCTAGGCTTAATCCAATCCTTAAAGCAAGGAGATTACACCAAACGCTAGGTTATGAAGTTAATCACGTCAACTCCCTTCAATCAAGGGAAGATAGCTGTTTTACACTTGAGATAATGATGACCTTGATATCTAGGAAGGGTGACCCTAGAAACCGAGAGACCAAAGGTGTGTACACTTCAACAATCATTGACTTGTGTCAACATCCAACTACTTTAAATCTTTTTCCTAATTTCATCCCAATTCCTTGAATTTTGAAGAAACCCCAGTTGAAATTTAAATTAAATGAAAAAACCAATTTAGTATTGTTGTTGCAAATGAACTCTCTATTTGGTGCTAAAATTTACATTTTAGGAGTGACTCAAATGAAATAATTGATTGAGGGGATCAACGATTTTATCTTTTTGCTTAAACTATAGAGGGTTTCTGAATCCTGGTTGAAATCCTTTGCATGCTAATTGTAGAATTCATCAATGGTGAAATAATAGGCAGAGGGGCACAAAGATTTGATTTTTATTATGTTTAAACTAAAGGGGTTTTGATTGATCATTTGCATGCTAAATGTAGAGTCGTTAATGGTGAATTATTCAAAAGCTATGAGCAATGTGAAGGAATTAGAGTCCATGGGATGCATTGTATTGCATGAGGTGGATGTCCATAGCATGAGCAGGCACCCTTTCCTGATTAGTGTACGCTTTGATCGCATAATCTATAATTTTCCTCACGCCGGTTACTTGCATGGCTCTGAACGCAACAAGTTACAGATTTGGTAAGTTCAAACACACTCATTTATGCAGCTTTTTGTTTAAGGTCATGGTATATTTTGTGCTCATACGGTGTTTGTTTATGGCAAAGCCGGTATTTAAGGTTTATATGAGAATGGTTACTAAATGAAGGATGGAATGACTTAATTTCGATAGCAAGCAGAACACTAGCACAACAATGTAAACATAGGACTCAAATTCTAGATTAAATTCATGCATTTTTCAGGTTTCATCAGCATTTGGTCAGGGGATTCTTTGAGAATGCAAGGGAAATGCTGACCGGAGTAGGAGAAATTCATGTGACACACAAGACAACATTTCCTTTCAGTGAATGGAAAATAGTGGAGTTAGCTTATATGGCTGGATTATATTTGGTTCATGAAGAACAATTCTTGATATGGGATTATCCAGGTTATGAAAACAAGAGAGGAGCTGGGATGTGTGATCAAACTTTTCCTATTGGAAGGTCTAGCACCTTCAAATTTGCCAGAATGTTATTGTTGTACCGTTCTACCACTTCTGGTTTCCACCTTGGCGCTACTTCTTCGGGTCCAGGGCCTGGATGGGATACGTGTCCTCCCATGCAACTGTAAGCACATCATATCAAATTTGTTTTCTTGATTAGTTTTGTATGATTTTGATTACTACTACATGAGCAAGCGAGTTGCATTGCGTGAGCCTAAATTTTTAGAGTTAGTACACCAAATGAGAAAATTGACCCTGCAACTCCCTCCATAAATAGGGCATTAAAAATGAGTATAATTTTGTACCCGTGGAAAGAAAATAAGTTCCCAGTCACGGAGTCACCTTATATTTCCAGCTTCATATGTTCATCATTAACTTATTGTAACGGAACTTTTTTCCTAACTCTTGTTTTTCTTGCAGGCCATTTTACGCATAAAGTGATATTGACTGCTGGTAAGAAGTAGCATGGAGAGTACGCTTTCGATCGATAGGCGATGGGATTCTTCATGAAACATGAGTCCCCTTGTTTCTTTCCCTATAACTTCAGAAGTTTTACTTTCCAGCTTAGTTTTGAAAGTGATCATCAACTTGACAGAACCTAGCTTTTTGTTGTATATGATTTTTAGTAGAAAATCAAGGACCAAGCTCTGTAAGATGATCTTTCTTTAGACATTGTAGGATGATCCCAGTCAAATACATTATATATATTCCTATTCTGACGATGAACTGCAGTTATCTATGGATGTATTAATCTTGTGCCTCTTACCATGTATTACCTTTTGTCCAGCTACCTGATCCTCGAATCTCTGAAAGGGTTTTACTTGGGGAATATTTTTGTTCACCACCCTCAAGTGATAGTGAAGCTCGCTGCATTATTTATCACTGTAGGGTATGTTTAAATTTCAAGATCTGTGTAGAAGATAGACACGAGCATGAGCAAAAATGCACCCCTTTACTGAAGGCTTCACTAGGGAAATTTAATTTGAAGATGCTAAATATTCCAGGAGTGCTAGATTTGTCATCTAAATTGAATTTAGAATTGAAATCACTCTCATATAACTCAAATTTTCTGGCTCACTTGTAAGAGTTTGATTCCTATAAAATTGGAATCATACTTGAGGGCCTTAAAAGTTGTTTTTGTATTCGTGGAACTTGACTTAGAGTGGAGAATATAATTTTATAAATCCTCTACTCAAAGTCAAATTGCAAAAATACACAGACGCGACTTCAAATAGTTATTTCTCTTGAATTTATCAGGCTAAACCCACGACTTGATGCCTCTCCGCTCATGTGAAAGATCTGTGATGAATGGGTCCATTAAGTATCGAAAGAATGATATTATACAATTACATACTAATACAAAAAGGCAACTATTATCATGCACTCCTCTCTTGTAAGTTGTACAAACATAGGGAAAAGTTAAGGTTTCACGAGTTCATAATCACATTTTTGAAGTGCTAATAATAGTTTTGATAAAAAAAAATCTAAGCATTTGAGTTCGTCTACTTTTATTTTTTCCTTCAATTTCTTGGTATTCTTTTTTTTTTTTTTACTTCAACATGGACATGCATCATCAACTATAGTACTATCCTTTACTCACATTCAGATTTGGCTCAATCAAAAGATGTATCGTGTTTTCTTTTTCTTTTTCTTTTTAAAGTCCAAAAAAAATTAAAGAACATGTCTATTATTTTTTAAACAATAAAACATGCTAAAATATTATTGTGCCAAAATAAAAAAGGTGAGTATATAAAGTAGGTTGCATTATTCCTCACCACCCTAACATAGTGATAATCTCATCATCGTATTTATCATCGTTAGATGATTTTAGATTTTAAAATTGATGTCTATCTACTACATAGATTTGAAATTTAAACTCTTCTAACGATGATAAATTAGATGATAAACAAAAATATTTTTTATAAGTACTTACTAGTAAGTACCTAAGTATCTAGCTCAAAGGTGCACGGATTCAAAAGAGTTAAGCATAATTAGTAGTTCTCCAATTTCCAACAAGGAGACCCTACAATTACCATATAAGCGCATGCATGTAAAGCCTATAAATTTGGAGTGATAAATGGTAATTATTTAAATCAAATGAGAAGCCTAACAGTTGCCCCATCCTGTAACTCTATATATTTCAACGATCAAGTAAACAATTACAAGAAATTTCAGATAAAAATAAAAAACAGAGACAAATGGAAGAGGATAAACAAGAGAAACGGATAAAACATTACAGTAGTTCTCAGAGTATACTTTTAGATCATTACCAACTCTTGGAATGAAATCTAAAAATTTTAATTCAAAAATAGTTTTTCTACCTCAATTTTTCTGGCCTAAAATTTTAGTCTTAAATTATTAAAGAATGAATCTCACCCGTTAGATTTAAAAGAGATGGAAATCTATGTCGTCTGATAGAAATAAAGGAGATGAGATTGCATATGGGTGGCCGACAATCCCATCAAGTTGGGCCCCACTTCCCCTCAAAGTGTCCCATTTTCCTAGCTTTTTGGCGCATTGCCATGCTTTTAGCGCGTTAACTAGCGCGCTTTCTTTTTTTTCACAGCGCACCTGCACGCACAGTGAGTCAAGATATTTAGCCTAGACTGGTTTCTTGGTTGGTATTTGAGTTTATTTTTTTTGGTTCTAGCACTTAACTTATTTTTAGAATAAGGGTTGGAATGATTTTTTTTTTTTTTTGGGGGGGGTGGTGGGCATAGAATTTAGAACTTACTTCAAGGATTGTAGTTGGTTTTTTTGGGGGGGTGGGGGGGGGGGGGCGCTGGTGGGCATAGAAGGGAAATTTTAGAACTTACTTCAAGGATTGGAGTTGGTCTGAGTGGGTGAGGGTGACTTTTCCTTCGCTGCCTACTTAGCTAAAACCTTTGGCTCTTCTGCTACCATGATTGCCACTTCTCTGGACTCTAAAGGTAACCATTTTATTCTACTTTTTGGTGCAATGATGTTGGAGGATTCATACAACCGACTCCTCTTAATAGGGCAAGGCTTTGTTGTTGTTGTTGTTGTTGTTGTAGTATTATATACTTCTTCCTGGCTGATTAATTAATCCTTTCAATTATCTTTTGCATTCATGCTAATTATTTTTCAATTGTTCTCTTAAGTATTTAAGTGCAAAGAGCAACATGAAGAAGTATACTGCATGAAGTGTGTTAGAATCTAGAGAGAGATTTAGTGAGAGAAAGATGTAGAGAAAGAAAGCAAAATAATATTTTGTATTGTATTGAATGAATAATCTAATAATCTTACACTTTAGGTATATGTATATATATACACACCAGCATTTACATATATAAACTACCTATCCTAATGACCAAGCAAAGTATAACTAATTCTCATAACAAACTCTAACAATACCACACATTGTCAGTTTACATTACTACCCTTAATATCCCCCCTCAAACTAAACTGAGGTAGCCAAAGAGAAAGTTTGCCTCTAAGAAGCAGAAAACGATCTTTGGACAATGCTTTGGTGCAAATGTCTACAGTTTGATTCTGTGTACAGACAAAATGAACTGTGATAGAGTGTGCCAAAACTTTCTCTCTGATATAATGATAGTTAATCTCCAATGCTTAGTTCGAGCATGGAAGATTGGACTCTTAGCTAGAGAGATGGCAGATATGTTGTCACACTATATTTTGAGAATATAGGGAAAAACAAGGCCAACATCAACCAATAATTTGCAAATCCAAGTCAATTCAGCAATTGCTGAATTAACTTGAGGGGAAAGAACCAAGAGTACTTGGTGAAATCATCAACCAAGATAAGGTAATATCGATATCCATTAACAGAAGAAATGGGTGCAGGACCTCATACATCAGTGTGTAATAGCTCAAGAGGCTTGCTTGTGTTACAAGGAACAAAAGTAAATGATTTTCTAGAGCATTTGCCTAGAGCGCATCTTGAACACACAAACTTATTGAGCCTATATGAAATAGAAATACTAGTCTGAAAAGCTAGTTTATTTAAGATTTTGAAGGATGGATGGGCCAAACGTTGATGCCATATATCCTGAGGAGCTTTAGTACTTGCTACATAAGCATATTGATTTCCAGCAATAAAGGGTGCAAGAAAAGGATAGAACCTAGCTTTGACAAGACCTTTAAAAAGCTCATTCCCTGAAGTAAGATCCTTCACAATAAAGTGAAAATGATATAGATGAATGGAACACCAGTTATCAAGTTTAAATCAATTTGCAGAAATCAAATCTTGTTTCAGATCAGGAACATGTAACACATTGTTCAGGCCAAATGTATGTGTAGATGTAGTAAGACTAGAAGAACCAGAGTGAGTGATAGGCAAACCTTTGTCATCGCCAATGTAGACTTGCTCAGGACCATTGTAGGTTTCAGAACTCTGAAGGTTGTTGGAGGAATTTGCCATGCGAGAGCTTGCACCAGTATCAATAAGCCATGTAGGATTTGCAGAAGAGGTGCTGGCATGAAATGTAGTTTGAAAAATCTTGTTGCCATAACCAGGATTCATTCGATGAGGGCAATCAAGAGCCTCATGATCAAATTGGTGACAAATTTGACAGGAATTTCTTTTGTTGAAATTATTGAACTGAGATCTGGATCCTCGATTGTACCTCTATTGACCTTGGCGAGATAAATTTGGACGAGAATTGAAGGATCGAGAATTATTAGGGCAATTTTTTCTAGGGTTAGAGAAATTTTGATCCATGCCACATCCTTGTGAGCAGTTGAAATTTGAGCCTTGTTGAACATAATACGCCTGAGAACTTGAGTCATCGAACAGTGTAGGAAGAATTCCAGTGGATGAATTGTAAGCTTGAAATGGTGCCGATGTTGAAGCTTTCTTGCGACTAGTGAATTGAATCTCCTTACTGAGCAAGAAGCCATGTAATTCATCAATGGTGTTTGAACCAAGACGAAATTGAATAACATCCACAAAGGAATCATATTCAGGCGGTAATCCATGAAGAGTGACAGAGATAAGTTCTAAATCATCAACTCCAGCATTTGCGAGAGCGTCCGCGATTTCTTCAAGCTGTTGAAGATAAGCAGCTACGGTTAAATCGCCTTTGGTTATTATCCAGAGTCGAGAACGAAGTTCATGTATGTGTGAATGAGACGTCATCGCAAGGCGCGACTCCAATTTGGACCAGAGTTCTCGAGCGGTGGTAACACCAACAATGTAAGGAATCAGAGAATTCGAGAGCGTAGAATTGATCCAAATCAAAATGTTTTGATCATTCTCAAACCATGCCACATATTGAGGATTCACAGTTGAAGTGCAATTTCCTGAAAAATCAAGAAGGTACTTAGGCGGCACCACCATAGAGCTATCAACAATTCCGGTGAGATTATACTGGAGAAAGATCGGTGCAAACAAAACACTCCAGGTAAGCCAATTTTTGGTTGTCAATTTGATTAGAACCAGCAAGCCAATGTTCTGGATTGTGATCGAAGAACTGGTCGAATTAGGGGACAAATTTGGGACTGAGGAATGTGTTGGAGGAGGAAGCTGAGAGGTAGAGTCAAAAGAAGGCGAATGAGGTACCGCCATTGTTGGTGGCTTAGGGTTTCAGAAGAAAGATCTTGAGAACACAGAGGAGTGGAAGAAGAGGATCATCGAAAGTCGTTAGACACCAGCGATAGATACCATGTTCGAAACTAGAGAAAGATGTAGAGAGAGAAAGTAAAATAATATTGTGTATTATATTGAATGAATAATCTTACACTTTAGGTATATGTATATATATATACCAGCATTTACATATATAAACCACCTACCTTAATGACTAAGCAAAGTATAACTAATTCTCATAACAAACCCTAACAATACCACACATTGTCAGTTTACATTACTACCTTTAATAAAGTGGACGTCCACACCATGAGCCAACACCCTCACCTGATTCATAAACTATTTGATTGGATCGTGTTTAATTTTCCTCACACTGGTTTCTTTCTTTGTGGACACGACAAGTACCTAATCGAGTAAGTTTATATATAACCTTCATGTTTGAGAAGTACCAATAGACTAAAAGCTCTAGTTATATCTTTATATATAAAGCCGGCAACCCCATTTTGGGGTCACGGCTTCATCAAAAATATTTGGACAAAAATGCCCCCCAAACAAAAAAGTTCAAAAGTAGTCCAAAATAATGCAGGGGCATTTTCGTCATATAAACAGTATTTTTAATAAATAATTCTTTTTGTACAATGTTTTTTTTTTAATTAGTATCTCTCCCACACTAGGCAAGTAATAATGTTATTCAATCAATTGTTTATTAAATATTATTTTCTCTATTTTCAAACACATTCAAAACATCTTAAGAGGCAAATAATGCCGGTTATAAAAAAAGTTTTTCGCACGCGCATAATAATGTGATTTAATTAGTTGTCAAATGGTTGGTTATTTATTTATTTATTTATTTATTTTCCAGCAAACAATATTATCTAGCCTAAGTGGAAGGTGGGGTGGGCTTAGCCTCACAATGAGCTCGCGAAAATGTGATTTAATTAGTTGTTTATTAAATATTATTTTGTCTATTTTTAAACACGTTCAAAACATCTTAAGAGACGCATACCGCATGTGATAAAAAAAAGGTATTTTGCACGCGCACAATAATGTGATTCAATCAATTTTATTATTTTCTATATTTTTAAACACTTAAGAGTCGTAGTGTGCCAATTAAAAAAAAAAAAGTTTTTCGCACTTGCATAATAATGTGATTCAATTAGTTGTCAAATGATCTTTTTTATTTTTTTTTATTTTTTAACAAACGATGTTATCTACGTTAAGGGGGAGGGGTGGACTTAGCCTCACAATAGGCTAGCAATAGTGTAATTTAATCAGTTGGTTATTAAATATTATTTTCTATATTCTTAATGTAAATTCAATATAATGTAGATGGAAATTGAAAGATCGATTTTATTATGCAGATTCAGTTGCTTTGATTGGTTTATGAGAGGTTTCTTCTAGCATGGTCTAATATTATTCATTTACTTCAAATATTTGACTTTCTTTTTGTCATAAAAAAAAATTATTGAAACAATTTACGCATATAAATGCATTTAAAATGTGTAAATCGCGCATATCACACTGTGATTAAAAAAATGCATTTTGCACATGCGTGAGCATGTACATGAAGGCTAGTTCCTTGTTATTTATACGTGAAATAATATTGCATGCATTGCACTTTCAGGCTTCATCAGAATTTGGTTACAAATTACTTCAAGAGTGCGCTTAAAATGCTGACCAACTGTGGAGAGATTCATGTGACACACAAGACTGCACATCCTTTCAATGAGTGGAAGATTGTAGAGTTGGCGGAAGAATTTGGGCTGCATTTGGTTGAGGAAGCAGAGTTCTCACTATATGATTATCCAGGTTATTTAAACAGGAGAGGAAGTGGGATTGCTCTATGGAATTTCCTGTGGGAAAGTGTAGTACCTCCAAAGTTTGCCAGGCAATCTGCAAATAATGAACCTTGAGGCCTTATCTGACTCTTGATTTTTGTTGTTGTTTTCGTTGACATTGGAATTTACCAGAACAAAATTGTCCCAATTAAGTTTACTTCAATATTTTGAAGCAATGAAGAAGTGAAGGTGTTGGATTGTATTTATATCAATTTTATCATGGTTTCGCGTAGACACTGTCCACTTTTGGAGAGATTTTTCAAAGTGATCGATACACGGGATGGTACACTATGTGTCACTGTACAAATGGTGATGTATGTGTTCTAAAAAGTTAATAACTTAAAAAAAAAAAAAAAATTCCCACCACTTCTATTAGAACACGTGGTGTACCACTTGTATTCCTGTCACAATGAAAAATTTCTTCCACTTTTGGAGTGAGTTTAAAACGACTTGACCATAGCATGTAGGACATCACTCATATTTAGGCCTTGTTTGGTATAAAGGATTAGCTGATTTTTTCTTTTAGAGTAATGTCTCCTATCTCCAAGTTGGTCACCATTTTTTCATGTATACCTTCCAAATATTTTTAAAATAGCATCTTATTTATTCGAATCAAATCATCTATACCATCTAATGTCTTAAATTAATAAAACTTTAAGCTCCGCTCTTGAAAAATAATTAACAATAATATTATTTGTATACACAAAATTGCCACTTTTTAATAGAAGTAAACCTTACCGTCGTATATGAGATATGTCTGTATTAATTACTATGCAAGCAAATTTGTTATTTTTGTGTGCATAATTAGTATTATCTCAATAATAAGGATAAATTGTCGTTCGATCTCCTGAACTATTACCCTAGATAAAATTGACTCCTTAGAGCATCTCCAAATGAGATGTCAAATTGTTCAAATCAGCAATAACGGTAACAAAAGATAACATTAATGTTTTCCAATCGAGAAGCCAAATCTGATGTGGCATGACATGGATTGACATCTCTCTCCCTTGCTGCCAAATTTGACAGTACCTTCAGATTTTTTTAATTAATTATTAAATGTTTTTTATTAATTTTTATTAGTTTAAAGCATTATCCTTTTGTTTGTTTTCATTCCCAAGGCAAAGAAAGCACATGAATTATTATTTTATGTTTAAAATATAACATATCGGTTGGAGAGTAAAAGTTTAAAAGATGTTAAAAGTGCCATGTAAGCTTTCAAAGTTAAATTTTAGATTTAAAATTTGACATCTCCTTAGTAGATGGTCTTAAAGCATCTCAAAGGAGATGCCAAATTTTAAACATAAAATTTGAATTTGACAGCTTATGTGGTATTTTTATATCTTTTAAAATTTTGTTCTTTATCCGATATGTCAAATTAAATATTATTTTATTACACTATTTTCTTTTCTTTTTATTTTATTACACTGTTTCTTCAACCCAATTCATAAAGTTTCAATCTTTGTGCAATTTCATCTGGGTTTTGCTAAAATCCAACTTATGATCCCAACCCTCAAATGTGGCGGCCGTGGAGCAAATCAAAGGTTCAAATTCACGGCACGTCATCCCCATCCTCCCCCTTCTCCTTCTCCTTCAAAGACATCCAAACACTCTGCAGCGACGAAACTGACGACCACTCCCAGCAACTGACGACCGGCGCCGACACCAAAAAAGCCTCCACTATTTTCCATCGCGTCCGAGTCGCCAACTCGCTCCTCTGCGCCTGGCCAGCCGCCCAGCTCTTCACATCCTCACACCTCAAACCTCAACCCTTTTGAAATTTTTTTTCTTTTAATTCCTCACTCATGCAGCTTCTTTTCTTTTCGCCAAATGCAATTTAGGCCCCAATTTTTTGATAAGCTGTTTTTAAAAAGTTCAGTATTATCTACATACTTATTTTTATTTCTTGTACCCTTCTTAATTTTTCGTTATCTGATTGAATGAATTGAAAAAAATTAAGAATAAAAAATTAACAAAGGTTAAGAAGAAAAAATGGAGGTGTGAATAGTAATTTCCTTTAAGAAAATGCATGAGGATGGTCTGCATGTTTTTTTTAGTGCAAGACTATACAAGTCTTTTAATATGCACCGTCCAAAACGATCGAAGGGCTAAATTTATTTATTCACCAATATTTCGCACCCCGTCCTTTCTTTTTTCCGGTGGCACGGCTGCCGCCGTTGTCAATACCAGTACCCACCCCGTCTCCCTTCCTCCCTCCAAGTTGAGATACATTGAAACCAAAACAAAATATTATTCAGTCAAGATGAAAGAGCAAAAAGGTGGCCAAGACGACAATGGTTGGCATCCCAATGAGACTTTGGCAGTCTTACCTTGAGGGCGGAGGAGGGAGGGGGAAGGATGATCTGCCATGGCCCATTGCATGTGGAAAAGGAAGGGAAGAGCCGAAGAGGGACCGGGGGAGGTGAAAAGTTGAAGTTTGGGGAATGAAATATTAAATACGTGGCATCGTTATAACCCTTGGATCATTTTGGACGGTGCATATTAAATGACTTGTACAGTATTGCAATAAAAAAACATGCAGAGAATCCCCAACCAGCCCTTAATGGTCTGCGTTGGAAATTAACAAGGGCAGTCAATTGAATGCGACCCTTTTTCTTCTTAATCAGGGGTGTTTATGTTGTGTGTGCTTAATTTGAAGTTCCAAATCAAACGGTTGATTGGCCATTCCCTCCCTCTAACTCTTTGTGTTTAATGTTGCAAAATAAAATAAGAAGAAATTGGGAGTAAATTGAAGAGCACTCAAATGCAAGAGGAGAAAAAGATCATGTACTACAGCAGCTCTCACACGATACTGTTAGTAGGTGAGGGCAACTTCTCTTTTGCTGCTTGCTTAGCCACTGCATTTGCCTCTGCAAACAACCTTGTAGCCACTTCTCTCGACTCCAAAGGTAATACGAGTGATAATCTATTTTATTTTTGCTATAGTGCAATGAGAATCTACGCTAAGGATATTATTGACATTCTCAAATTAAGAACATTTTATTTTTAGTGTGTGGTTCAACGATCAAAACTGTTTAGTTTTTAGATTCTATTTCAATGATTATTTGTGCAAAATATAGATCAAATCGACAATTGTTTAGTTGTTTGATTGTCTTCATTTTCATTTCAACGAATTTTTTCCACATTTTAGATTATCAAACATTTATTTATCAAAAATAAATAAATTTAGATGTACTCTTATTTTTTATTTTTTTATTTTTTTAGGACAAAAATGTTCCTTAAATGAGAACAAAAAATGTAGACGGTTTCCAATCGTTGAAATGCATTCCAGGGTGGCCTTCAAAAGAATGTCCTTAACTTACATACTGATATTTATATAAATGTATTACCAATTTCTTGACTAAAATCCCTTCCATACCAATTGTAGAGTCATTTATGGAGAAGTACCCAAATGCAGTGAGGACTTTGAACGAGTTAGAGGGAAAGGGATGTGTAGTATTGCATGAAGTGGATGTAGATACCATGAGCCAACACCCTCTGCTAGCTGATAAACTATTTGATCGACTCGTCTTTAATTTTCCTCATGCGGGTTTCATCGGGATGGAAAACCAGAGGTTTCAAATTGAGTGAGTTTGAATACAGATTAATTCTACATGAATCAAATGTGGAGTGATGCATTAGGGCGACGAATTTTTCAGGTTGCATCAAGATTTGGTCAGGCGATTCTTCACCACTGCGTGTGAAATGCTGACGGCAAGAGGAGAAGTTCATGTGACTCACAAGACCGCTCATCCTTTCAGCAACTGGAACATTGTGAAGTTAGCAGAAGAGGTAGGGTTATACCTGGTTGAGGAAGCACCTTTCACGCGAGATGATTATCCAGGTTATCTCAATAAGAAAGGAAGCGGGAGAAAATGCAACCGGACATTTCGTGTTGGACAGTGTAGTACTTACAAATTTGCCAAGCTACCTCTTCAACTTCTGGTTCTTGGTTCACCTTCTTGAATTCTTGATCTGATTGTGCTCTCTCGTCTCTGTTCGTCAACATGTATACTGTTTTCTTTTCTTACTGTTTAAACTTTGGTATGGGGTATCACAGCAACAAGTCAGCAAGTCCATTTGATCATTTCTCTATGCGGAGTTTTCAGTTATCTCGAGATCTTCCGTCTTGAAAGATCCAACTACTTGATGGAAGACAATTCTTCATGTTCACTGTAGATCCGAATGGTTCCCGAGGAATAGCCTAGTGATGAACTAATGCCTGCACTTCAAGGGCCTTTCTTACACCAATTATACTTTCAATCTCTTGTGCTCCGCCTTGCAAACAGAAAACACAGAAAAAATGTTGATTTGGGAACGAGTACCACACAACTAAAACAAACTAACAAGACATGAGCAGAACTTACCTCGTCACCAATGTGAGAAAGAAGTCATTTTCGTGAATTGGGGTCTTGTTTTCTTGCCTATTAGGTATTAAGGTTAGCTCTCTATAAATGCGATGAGTTGCATCTTTGGTTGATAATAAGTCTATCAAGATGTAGTCCTCTAATACGTGACAGTCATGGCCGTCTTTATTTTTCGTCAATAAAATAATATTCGTAGTTTAGTTATCATTTTGTTTATTTGTGTACTATAATTTTCAACTCAGTGTGAGATACCAATCCACGAAATATAAAATCCATTCAAGTCCGTTCAACATCTAACGGTCATATACAACTAAAAAATGAAAATAATTAGTGTATTAGGTTATGAGGTCTACTACTACTCAACATTTTGTATGTCTAGGAACCTTTTAGTTTTTCTTTCCTTCGAATTCATAACTAGTTTATTTGCCAAGCAGTGAAAAGACAATTGGACAAGTGGTTAACAACTTGGAGCCACTATAGGATCAAAGTGTAGCAGTCATTCACGAGCTCTTGGCAACATGCTTATAAACATACAACATGAATGTCATTAAAGGGTTTTAAAAGACGTTAGGTATTAATTAGACAACGTGCAGAAGCTTAGCATTGAGAGGTTTAGACGGCGTTAGGCAAAGATTTTTAAAATAATATTTAATACTAATCACGCGCTATCATGTAATTTAACTTTTCTATTTAACAATGCGAATTCACTTAAAACACCAACGTCACAACAAAGATATAAAAAAAAGGACAAGGAAGAAGGGGAGACTAGGATAGACTTGAAGTCTTGAAGATAACGTCCAAAGAACCCATCAATTTGGTGAAATGAATATTTCTGTGAGCATAGGCTCATTCATTTACCTCCCATCATATCACATTTTGCTACTTTTCTCAATATCACAAAATCATCTAACACTTTGAACCTCTCCTCAACGATAAGGAAGAATCCACAGCCCCCCGCACAAACCACTCAATAAATCCCGTTGTTCTTCTCCTCCACATCTCTCCCAACACACAGTTGGAAAAACAACCACATTAACCTTTCATCTCACTCAGTCAAACTCCGTTTACTATCCCACACCCCCACCAACCGCAATGGCCTCCACCACCGCACCCACCACCTTCTCCCTTCTTCACTCCGCCACCGCCTCCACCTCCCGCACTCGCGCTTCCCTCTCCCACGTCTCCCTCCCCTCCTCCCTCAAACCCACCGCCCTCCCCCGCCTCGGCTTCTCCGCTGCTGACCCCCTCCTCGCTCTTCAAGTAGCTTCCAAAGTCCGATCCTTTGGCTCCGGCAAAGGCGTCAGAGGCGTCGTTGCGATGGCGAAGAAGAGCGTCGGGGACCTTACGGCCGCGGAGCTAAAGGGGAAGAAGGTGTTCGTCAGGGCTGACTTGAATGTGCCTTGGATGACAGCCAGAACATCACTGATGATACTAGAATCCGCGCTGCTATCCCCACCATTAAGCATTTGATTGAGAAAGGGGCTAAAGTCATCCTTTCCAGTCATTTGGTATGTTTGTTCTTTCAATTATGTGCTTTTTGTTACTGGGTTTTGCTTGTTTCCTCTGTTTATATGGTTTCTTTGTCAACTTTGCTGAAATGGGTTCTGTTAGTTAGCTCTCTTTTTTCCCTTTTGATTTGATTCGGAATTGCGCTGAAGTCGAAATCTTTCGATATGTGCTATGTCTCTTTCAAAAATGTATGAGCTTTGAGTTGTGTTTGTGGCCTTTTGATATTTGAATGGTTTGTGTGAGATTCGGGATTGATTTTGGGGCTTGATTTTGGTCCCATTGGTTTATTTAGTTTTACAGTTTTATTAATGTACTAATTTGGTAGCTATTTTTCTCTGTACTTGTTACAATGTGGATTTCCAAAATCATTTTCCCTCATTGGTTGGAAATTTTTGTTTCCGACTGATGAATTTGATAGTTCTGTTTGGGATTTAGACTATTAGTTGCACTGCCACTACCAAGAACAGATGGGGTTTATGTCTTCATTTTCCGATTTGATGTTTGGGCAGATCTCATCAGTTATTGAATGATGTCTTGCAATAAATCTATGGTTTTTCTTTAAGCACAGGCTTTTTTCATCGCCCATCAAGAATATTGTTGTAGATTTCAGTGTTGATGGTTGGGACGCCTTGGGGCTATGTTTTCAACTTTTATGGTGCTTTATGATTCTGGTTTTGTTTGTACTTTTGGCATCTGTTTGTTGCCAAATACAGTGGTATGATGCAAGCTGAATCTATGTGCATTTTATTTCAGGGACGACCAAAAGGTGTGACCCCAAAATTTAGCTTGGCACCTCTTGTACCTCGGCTATCGGAGCTTCTTGGCATTCAGGTTTACATTTTTATTGAAGAGAAAATTGTATAAGAAGAAAAATCAAAATGGCAGTGACAAGGGGTGTATATTGAAACTGATTTTTTGCTGCTTCTACTTTTGTTTGCCTATCGTAACTGAAACAGGTTGTCAAAGCTGAGGACTCTATTGGTCCAGAAGTAGAAAAGCTGGTGGCCTCACTTCCTGAAGGTGGTGTTCTTCTTCTTGAAAATGTGAGGTTTTACAAGGAAGAAGAGAAGAATGATCCTGAGCATGCAAAGAAGCTCGCTGCCTTAGCAGATCTTTATGTCAACGATGCCTTTGGGACAGCACATAGAGCTCATGCCTCAACTGAGGGAGTCACAAAGTTCCTGAGGCCATCTGTTGCTGGTTTCCTTTTGCAGAAGGTGAGGCTTCCCATTCTTGTCTCTGCTGTATCATTGACCTTAATAATCTGCAGACCTTTCCAATCCTTCAAGGAATACAGATTTCATAACTTGAAGCCTTAGTTATAACTTATAACTCTTCAAGCTACCGTAATATTTAGATTCAAACATGCAATTTATGCTGGCTTGGGTAATTGGACTGTTATTGTCACTCTTGCAGAGGGTTTACGCATTAGTAATTGCTAAGATGTCTTACTAATTTAAAATCACGATTTCCAATTTCTGTTTACTTCCTAACAAAAACATTACATTACAAATGTGATCAAGTCTCAGCCCAACACCCTTGTCCCCGCTTTTCTGTATTAATTCCTGGTTTAAATGTTAATGCTTATTTATTCTTCTTAGGAACTTGACTATCTCGTTGGGGCAGTATCAAGCCCAAAACGACCATTTGCTGCCATTGTTGGTGGTTCAAAGGTCTCATCCAAGATTGGAGTGATCGAGTCTCTTTTGGAGAAGGTTGATATCTTACTTCTTGGTGGAGGTATGATTTTCACATTTTACAAAGCACAGGGTCTCTCAGTTGGTTCCTCTCTGGTGGAAGAAGATAAACTAGAACTTGCTACATCACTCATGGCAAAGGCCAAGGCAAAAGGAGTGTCTCTTTTGCTGCCCACTGATGTCGTAATCGCAGACAAGTTTGCCCCTGATGCAAACAGCAAGGTACATAATCTTAATGTACATGTACAACTTGATTCTTCTGATTCTTCGATTTTCTCTATCTTCTTGCTGGAAACTAGTTGATTCAACATCAGCAATAATATTGTGTGTCTATGTTTAACTTTGATCAGCACTTCACGTGAAAGAAATGACAAATTGGTTTTGTACTTGCAGATTGTTCCAGCTTCAAGCATTCCTGACGGGTGGATGGGATTGGATATTGGTCCAGACTCTATTAAGACATTCAATGATGCACTGGATACCACTAAAACCATCATCTGGAATGGACCGATGGGAGTGTTTGAGTTTGATAAGTTCGCAGAAGGAACAGAGGTATGCAAGAGTCTTTTTTCTGGTTTTCACTTTTTGTTCATCATCCTATTTGTTACTGATATATGCAGTTTCTATACATCTTCTTACGAATGCGTACTGAGTGGATAAGTGTTATCTTGTAACGTAGTCAACATCTATCTCTAGATCCTCAAGAGATGATATGGTCAGATAGATAGTTCTCGAATCCGTTTGCACCGTTTACCTAAGTTTAGTTTAATGTATTTGACTGTTTCGTAGATTTGTGTTGTGTGAGGGAACTCTTTAGCTTCTCTCGCCCATTATGATTACTTTCTCCGGCTATATGAATGTGATGTGTGGGTGGCGATTTAAGTTGCAACTCTTTCTTTGCAGTCTGTTGCAAAGAAGCTTGCGGAACTTAGTGGGAAGGGAGTGACAACGATCATTGGAGGTGGAGATTCTGTTGCAGCCGTGGAGAAAGTAGGAGTCGCTAGTGTGATGAGCCACATATCAACTGGTGGTGGTGCGAGTTTGGAGTTGTTGGAAGGCAAAGAACTTCCTGGTGTACTTGCTCTCGACTGAAGCCACACCAGTTCCTGTGTAAGAACAATCTTTTTTCCTGTATTTTTTTTTCCCTGCCCACCGTGCTGGTGTTTCTTTCGAGTCTGTAAACGAGAAATGGCATGTAGGAAGATGTGAGTTCGAGTTGTGATTGTCTGATGTTACCTTCAATATAAGGTTCCATTATGTCTATATAATGTTTCCATAAGAGATGGCGGGGAGGGACAAAGGCAGCCATTCGAGCAATCCAATAAATTTGTGTTTACCCCTGCGCCCTGACAACTACAATCTTCGTAAGTGTAGTTTGTCCTTTGTTTTCAGACCAAAAAATAAAAGTTCAAAACCTACGTTGTTCATCATGGTATATAGAAGATGCGTACGGATTTTATTCTTTATTCTACAACCGGAATTTTTAGTTGCTGCCATACGTTGTTCATTAGCCCCAAGACGTTGGTCTCTAACCAAAAAAGTAAATGCTTGAGCTTGAGAAGCTTCTGGTCCAGTGGGTCCATAAAACTCACTAGGATAGGCGGTATTATTGAACCAAACAAAGCAACAAGCAATAAAATAAAAAATGGATAAAGTAGCTAAATTATAAGACAAGTAAGCCTCTCCAGACCATACAAGTGCACGGCGAGCCCATGCAAAGGGTTTGGTTAAGATATGCCAGATTCCACCAAGTATACAAATGGAACCTAACCATACATGCGAGGTTCAAATGAGGAAAGGCTTATGGTGGTCATGTACTCTGCTGTATGTGAAGAAATGATGCCAACATATCTAGACAAATACAGCCAGTGTTCACATTTCAATCTCATAACCTGGTGGGAACCATGACATTGGAACTCACCTTAGCAGCAAACAAAGAAAACTAAACAAAATCACCAAAGATTGAACCGAACCAAGGATCTGATCACCTGAAAGTCGTAATGGGTCACAATTTTGTGAAAGTGGATTCCTTTCGACATCGCCGTTGTTCTCAACTTCATCACGGCGTTGAGTACCTCAGAACCATGAGGATAGTATATGATCATCTTCTCCAAGTCACGAGCATGCTCGAGAATATAATATGCGAACTCAATAACATTAGACCGAAATTGATAATGTATGACAACCTTCTTAGCATGAGAAATAAACGAAAGCTCCTTTGATTTCCAATAGTCCCTTTTTAACCATAGGCACTGAAAAGACAGACAATCAAGTAAATAGAATGAAAACAAAACACCAACGAAATAAATAACGAGTTTGCGAACCATAACGTGAATCATTTTGCTGAATTTGTGTAGTGTAGTCTTACCTCAAGAGTATCTGGGTCCAAAAAAAGCAATTTAACCTTGCGGATGCTACAAAGAAAATCAAATAAGACATCAAAGTTACAGTTCCAAGGGGAAGAACAAATCACAGCCTTCTCCAAAAACATTAAGTTTCCAAGATTTTGGCGATTCGAAAATTCCCCAATCCATTCCAAATACTTAAGATTCGGAGCAGAAATGTTGACCAATCTGTTTGTCTTCCTCCCAATCGGTTCAACAAAATGTAATTTTTCAAGTCTGTCACCGGATATGTTAACATGGCATCCGTCGTTGTACTCGTAAGACTGATAGCAAAATGATTCCAGAGATGAGCTTTCGATGACAAGGTTGTTGACCCCAGCACAATCTTCAAGAAGTAATTCCTTAATGGATGTGCAGCAACCTGAAATCCACTTCAAAAATCGATCACCATCATTCTTTATCGAAACATCTTTTAACCTCAGGCATTCGAGATTAGACGAAAAATCCATGGAGGGCACAACACTAATGTTGCAGATCATGTTCACAGTTAAAGACTTCAACGATTTACAGTGCAAGAGGGAAGCAGGAAGATCTCCAAACGTATTATTAGGAATGACAACAAGATGAATCACTTCAACATTGCACCTTACTGCAATTTCAATCCATTCCCTCAGTCGCGATTGGAAATAAACATCACAGTCGTCGTCGTCGTCGTCGTCACCATCATCAACCCAAAGGTCCCAACGAAAACGAAAGCATTGTATCTTATGATGCACCCCACGTTGAACGAAGAACCTACTCAAGGAATCCAAAACCCTTTCGTTCTTCAGACGAGTGGATGTATCCACACCAGATAAGTCATGAAAATTCAAGTACGGGGTCGATATATAAAACTCTCTGCATCTTTTGGACAGACAGCCAACCCTAGTGAGGTCTTTGAAGTTGAGGCGAGACAAAATATCATGAGCGATCTCGGTTGGGAGATTACTGAATCTATCTATCCTACTTTTTCTTTTTTGGTTGCGACGATTGGTACTGCGAGCATGCTCAAAACTTGCAGTGGTCATTGAAAAAGCAAAATACAATCGCTGTTTCACATACGGGAAAAACAAAACCACTCAACTATGTTGTAGGTGGAATTAGAGTTTTTGTAACAGAGAAAAAAGAAAAGGAATTAGGGTTTTTGAAGCCGAGGAAAAAAATACGAGATATATGAATTTTGTCACAATTGAAGCCTCGGTACTTGAATTAAATATTCGTGAATATCGATCCTTGAACATAATCTGATGAATGTGGAGTGTATTCAATAATATGTAGAATTTGAATAAAAAAATCCATGTATTTATATCTTTTAATTTTTTTTTCTTACCCTTATCTCTTCCTTGAAATTCTCACTCAGTAATTACAATTGTTATGGAAAAAGTAATGCTAGGGAGATCAAGACCATATTTTATAAATCGTATAACGTGATTGTTGTTAATTGGATTATTTATTATTACTTAAGTGTTGATCAAACATCAAGTGTCAATTAACCCATCACTACCACAACCTCATGCATTACATTCCTCCCACATATTGATAAGGTAATACTATCGGATCAGATATCCAGTAATCCAACAAATCATATATAGATTTTGTAGCGAAAGATCCATCGGGGTTGAATATTTTTCTTTTCAAGTTAGATATCAAATATAAGGTGCTCCACACATTTTGTGTGAAAAATTTTGAAATTTTATGGAGCAAATGAGGAGAGAAATGTGAGTTAATTTGTTTTTCTTTTATTGAATTTTTTTTCATTTTTGACAGAGAGAAGAGAGGGGAAAGGAAACTTAGGATTTAGAGATAGAGGTGGGGTGTGATGATTTGATGACATGAGTGAGGAAAGAAGCGTTTTCTCCCTCTCTCATTGTTTCTCTCTCTAGAAATTCAGATCCAAACCTTTCATCCGGCTTCAACTTTCAACCGCCACCCCTTGCTCTTGCTCGGGGTAGGCAACAACCTGCCACTTCCTCCTTTTTCCATTCTCCTCCTTCCCTCCTCATCCCCTCATTCTCTCCTTCCCTCCTTTGCCTTTTTCTTTTTTTTCCTCCCTCTCATTTTCTCTGCTTCATCCCTTCCCTGCATTTATCTCTTCCTCATTTCCTCTTTCCAGTCTCTTTCTTTTGTTTTATTTCCGTTCTCTCTGAATTTATCTTAGTTTCCTTAAGTTGAGTCTCAACTATCCCCTGAGTTTGTCTCATATATGGGCTTCATGCCCTTTATTCAGCATCTTTTGCCAACTTTTATTGTTTTCCGTCTTTAAGTTTCTAACCTCCCTCCTCCTTAGCTGTGATACTACATCCCTATCCCACTGGACTCGGATAAGTGGGCTCCAATCAGGAATGGGATTCCAAATCTACTTCCCTCCTTCACTCCCCACCCCCCAAACGACATACATATGTCGTATCCCCTTTAAGGCCAAGCGTTGGGTATTTTACATACCCCTTAGCCTCACCCTCTAACCGTATGATACTTTGTTTGTATATATTTGCAGGTGCTCGTTAAGGAGAATTGGATCTGATGTCTACTTTCTAAGTTTGAAGTTTAGCTTCCTCGAAGGACATGATGGCGGCGGGGATGTGGTCGTTGCTGCTGGAGATTAGGTTTTTTTATTGTCTGTTTTCTGCTGCCTTCGGGCCTAAATGTGGGCCTCTCATTGTATCTTGGATTGTTGCTCTCATTTTGTTTGGGCTTTTACTTTTCCTGTAATTGTTTATCTGGTTCTTTTTTAACCTTGTACTAGTTTTTATATTAATGAAAGTTGACTTTGTGATAAAAAAATAAAAGAGTGAGGAAAGAAAAAAAAAAATTTGGTCAAATTATTTTATGTCCGTAATTTTTCTTCTAATATTTGTATTAAATTGAGAACTAGAAGATCCAATAGATTTTTTACCTTTTTTTCACAAAATAAATTGTATTAATAGCTAGCATAGAAATCTAGATTACGTAAAAATGACCCTATTTAGGATGACAAGAATATTTCAAAACATCTTAGGTGAAGAAAAGTAAAATTCATACCAAAACCATCAGCTGCCAGCCCAAGGTTTTCCCCAAGGCCAGGCCCAGAGAAAGAAGAGTCGAGATTCCTATGAGCTCTTCGTGCTGCCCAAGATTAGCAATAACTAGGTGCGCTCCTAAGGTATAACTCGCACGTGTCGTACATCCCACGCACCAAATCTTCCTCTATAAAGTAAGCTTTCTCTCACAACTGAGTCCTCGGTCTCCCGTCCTTGTTCTTTACATCTCTCGCTCCCAAAAACCCACTACATTTTCTCTCATCTTTGTACGGTAAGCCCTCCAAGATCCAATCTTACACTTCTTTTCGTATTTATTTGCTAATTAAATGATCTGGGTTTTTATAATTCTGATCGATTTGTACTGTTTTTGGATTGTTTTGAAGGTGATTTTTGTGCTGCGATGGCGACCAAGAAGAGTGTGAGTACTTTGAAGGAGGCTGAGTTGAAGGGGAAGAGAGTGTTTGTGAGGGTTGATCTGAACGTTCCTTTGGATGACAACTCCAACATCACCGACGATACTAGAATCCGCGCCGCCGTGCCCACCATCAAGTACTTGCTCGGCCATGGCGCCAAAGTTATCCTGGCTTCTCACTTGGTAATTCATGGCGATTAATCCGCATTTACTTTTTTTTTTTCCTGTTTTAGAATCTGGGTTCCTTTTTTGGGTGATCAAGTATATGGGTTTGTGTCGGTTTGGAAGATTTCTGTGTTTTGAATCGATTAGTTTTTTTTTTATTGAAGTTGTTCTGAATTCTGAAAATTACTGATTGGATCTGCTTTGCATGGTCAGCGTAGATCTTATAAGTTTGATTGATAAGGATTGTGATGGATTTTCTGCTTGATCTATGTTGGTCAATTTGAAGATCCCCATTTTGTTTACTGCTATTCTTATTTAATTTTTTTAGTTATCTTATTATTTTGACCATATCATTTGCTGTAATTTTGTTCCCAGTGGTCTAGTAATTCATCTGTCATTGTTTCGTAGCGATGACTGTTTTCTGTTACTCGTATAGTTGATCCTTTGAAAGTAATGAAGAATCAGTATAGATTGTTTACTTTGAAAAGTTTGTTTCTTAAAAACATCGCCTTTGATGATCTTGGCAAGTTGTGCAGCTCTTGCGGCTGCTTAAGCAGTTATCCTTCAAATTTCACTGCTTCTTTTACTTGTGTATTACTTTTGCTAAATGCCTGGATATAGTGGGATGGATTTGTGTTGCAAGGTCTGGTGTCAATGGTGTTTCAGTTGGTGCTTACATTCTTATTTGCTATACCAATTTGAGGTAACCTTTGAAAGTTACTTACGAAAATATTCTCTGAATTGTTGTTTTCAGGGACGTCCCAAGGGAGTCACTCCCAAGTACAGTTTGAAGCCTCTCGTGCCCAGGCTTTCTGAGCTCCTTGGACTCGAGGTTTGTATTTTATTAAACATTACAATTTTTGTCTGATGGTGTTTTTCTCATGGGAAGCACTATTTGCTCATCGCGTGTTTATTCATTTTCTGTTACAGGTTAAGATTGCCAATGACTGTATTGGTGAGGAAGTCGAGAAATTGGTTGCTCAACTTCCAGAGGGAGGAGTTTTGCTCCTTGAGAATGTTAGGTTCTACAAGGAGGAAGAGAAGAATGACCCTGAATTCGCCAAGAAGCTTGCTTCACTTGCAGATGTTTACTGTGAATGATGCTTTTGGTACTGCTCATAGGGCTCATGCATCAACAGAGGGAGTCGCTAAGTACTTGAAGCCTTCCGTTGCTGGATTCCTTATGCAGAAGGTATGTAGATGTATCTGACCAATTGCACTTACGTAAACTATGAATGCTCCACTGTCCTGCTTCTCATTGAAGTTTTTCCCTCTTAAGAATAAGGGCGATCGCAGGATGTTTCATACATTTACTTTTCATATTTGGTACAACAATTTTCTTGTTGTGCTAACCCATGTTCTATTCATGTGGTGATGTCAGGAACTCGACTATCTTGTTGGTGCCGTGGCAAATCCTAAGAGGCCATTTGCTGCTATTGTTGGCGGTTCAAAGGTGTCAACCAAGATTGGAGTGATAGAATCCTTGTTGGCGAAGGTTAACGTTCTCTTGCTTGGTGGAGGAATGATCTTTACTTTCTACAAGGCCCAAGGTCATTCAGTTGGATCTTCGCTTGTAGAGGAGGACAAGCTTGATCTTGCAAGGTCGCTTCTTGAGAAGGCCAAGTCTAAGGGGGTTTCTATTCTCCTCCCAACTGATGTGGTTATTGCAGACAAATTTGCAGCTGATGCAAACAGCAAGGTCAGTAGTTCCTCTCTTTTCTTTTAAAAATCGTCTTGAAAAGGTGATACCTTTGTGAGTCTCAAATGCATATATTTTCCTGCAGGTTGTGCCAGCGTCTGCTATTCCAGATGGTTGGATGGGATTGGATATTGGACCAGACTCGATCAAAACTTTCAGTGAAGCTCTCGATACCACTCAAACTATTATCTGGAACGGACCTATGGGTGTTTTCGAATTTGAGAAGTTTGCTGCTGGGACTGAGGTAAATAACAAACTAAATTCCTGATGATTTTGAAATTTTCAAGTATCAAGCTCATCCGGAGAAGCCTCCGTGCTATGATGTCCATCATAAGTTCTTATATTATCACTTCTGAATTGTCTGATAAAATGCGGATCCGTATATTCGTATTGTCTAAAGTCGTCATGTACAACTGTTTTGGTACTTGAGAACCCTGATAATCAGAGACTTCACACATTTAGGCACAGATACTAATCTAATTCTTTTCTTGTGATCAGGCAATAGCTAAGAAGCTTGCAGAGCTGAGCGGCAAGGGCGTGACAACAATCATCGGAGGTGGTGACTCAGTTGCCGCTGTTGAGAAGGCTGGGCTTGCTGAGAAGATGAGCCACATCTCCACCGGAGGCGGTGCAAGCTTAGAGCTCCTCGAAGGGAAAACACTACCCGGAGTCCTTGCTCTGGACGATGCTTAAGCTGAAATATTACCCAGTTTTTGTGCATTTTGTTGCAGTTTGATGGTTGGGTTTCCAACCAGAATGGATCAAGTAAAAACAGAGCTGATCTTGTAGAGGCTTATTATAGGGTTAGGGTTTTGAATAAGTGCCGTCTTTAGATACTTGTTATCAGTTTGGTATGGAATGTCATATTTTTGGAACATAGCTGTTTTGTGTTGATCTTATAATGGCATCGGATGGTTTGATGATATCTACCCTAAACTTATTTGGTATCCGTGTTAGGCCGCTAAGATGTTACACTTCACTAAAGTGTTACGATATCGTCATTATTATTTATTTATATTATAACGTGTTAGGCCGCTAAGATGTTACACTTCACTAAAGTGTTACGATATCATCATTATTATTTATTTATATTATAACATGTGAATTAGTAAAATTAGTTACATTGCACCAAATCATGGCTATTTTCTATATTCAGGATGTTTGTAACCTCAACGTGCTTATCATCTTTGATATGTAGGACGTGTTGCTTGGGATATTGTCAATTTTGTAAGCATTGTATGCCCTACTTGTTAAATTGGGTTGGGGGCTTCAAATTGACTGAGGGTGGGATTGGAGTTTGAGTTGAGTGGGGGAGTGTTCCAAGTTGGCAAAGCGGGATTATCCGATCAAGCTTTCATTGTTTTGTATGATTGAAAATTTTGTTATCAAAATTTCCCTAAGTAAGCCAACCTTCTTTAAGACATTGTGACACGATGTTGTTTGGTAGCTTAAAATAAACCGACATGATGTTGTTTGGTAGGTTAAAAAGAGATCAAAATACAACATACAATTGGGTGAATTGCCGCTTTAGTCTGTGAATTATCACCTTGGTGAAAATTAGGTCCTTAAATTATTTTTTAGCTAAAATAAGTCCTTTAATTCATTAAAACTACTAATTTTATCCCTAATATTATATTAAAAGCTATTTTATTCAATTTTTTGTCAACTTAAGTAATATGACACATTTTAGAGGGTAAAGCCGTCATTGTCTTGCCTATAAGCCCTTAACCTTGCATATAATTTGTAAATCTAACGTCTAATTTACCCTCTAAGGTTAACTCCATATACTACATCTTTGAGAAAAAAAAAAAAAAAAGTCCTCAAACTATGGAAAATTACCAATTTACCCTCTAAAATGTGTGACATGCAAGTCACGCTACTTAAATTGACGAAAAATTTAATAAAATAGCTCTGAATATAATATTAGAGATGTAATTGATAGATTTTATTAGTTTAAGGACTGATTCATTTAAAAAATATTTTAGGGACCTAATTTTTACTCAAGTAATAATTTAGGGACTACATCGATAGTTTACCCCAAAAGATATAATAATATTTCTCTTCATTTGTAATTGAGAGATTATAAGTTTGAATCTCGTAAATGGCTAATTCAACACCAATTTCTTCCTCTCTCTTCCCTAGTTAGTTTAAACATATATATATATATATATATATATTTGTATGTGATCCAATATCTTAGTAGATAGAGTAGTTGAGCTTCTACTCATGCATTCCGGGAAACTCCCCTTCTTCAAATTATTGTAATAGTTTCAAACTATCTTCCTCCCCTTGGTAATAATAATTATAATAAAAACAAACAAACAAATAACAATTAAGGCTGCCAATGACATTAGGGTTTAATAGTGCTTTTTCACTTGTAACTTAATTCAAATACTCACACTCAAATATCATTATAGAAGAAAAAAAAATTAATTAATTAAAGCTTAGGTTATCATTATTACCAAATTAATCCTCAATCTAATACAATTACTTAACCGCCACTTAATACTACGGTTTAGTGATATTCCTCTTCATTTGTAAGTGAGAGGAAGGTTCGATTATTGTCAAAGGCGAATTTGAACCACTTTATTGCTAACCCATTGTAAGATTTAGCCCACCTCCTCTCCTTTAGTGTAGATAATATAATTTCTTAAAAAAAAGAAAAACACACTTACTTAACCAGGCAAATAAGGCACCAGAAATTGCAAGGCCTGCAATAAAAACGGAAAAGAACCCACCATCGAGTATTCGATTTTGACCACATAAACAAAAAAGAAGGTAGAGTACGCAGAAAGTAGGAGGTGCATAATTTTCCAAATAAATCAAAACCGAAAACAAAGTATCCTCCAAGAAACACATGAATGCTGAATTTATTAGGTAAATTTTTTTCCTACGAGAAGTGGGGGTTGGGAGTCTGAATATGTTAGAGTGTTCTATAATCATATGTGAGATTTTATATTCCCTTTAATAATTTTGGCCTTCGGGTCCAAGGCAAACAAAGAAATTAACTAGGAAAGTCCTTTGGTCCAAAGCAATAATAATAATTACACAGAAAATAAATTCAATTTCTTTTTCCTTGCTCACTCGGGAATAAAGGGAATATGCCAATTGCAATAGGAAAACCCCAACGCAAAAGTCCCTACAATAAGTTTGTAACACCCCTATATATATATCTCATCTTTCAACGCTTTAAGTCACAACTCACACGAGACGTCCTGCCCAAGAAACCTTCTGTTTCAAAACCCTACCCAAAACGCTTCATACACCCTTTGCTTTCTGTGAAGTTTGGTTTGTGATGGCAATGGAGAAGGTGCTTGAAGTTGTGGGGGATAGAAAGCCTAAGACTAAGATCGTGTGCACGTTGGGGCCGTCTTCGCGGTCTGTTGAGATGCTGGAGAAGCTTCTGAGGGCTGGGATGAACGTTGCTCGCTTCAACTTCTCACATGGTACTCATGCTTACCATCAAGAAACTCTGGATAATCTTAGGACCGCCATGAACAACACCAGCATCCTCTGCGCTGTCATGTTGGACACTAAGGTAAAATCTCATGCAATTACTTGTTGAGATTCTGATTTTTGAAAAAAAAAAAACATGAGAAATTGTTTGATGTTTTTTTCTTTTCTTTCCTTTTCCTTTTTGTGATTATTGTGAAAAATTGGCTAACAATGGTGTTATTTTCTTTCTACAGGGTCCAGAAATTCGAACGGGATTTCTGAAAGACGGGAAGTCTATAAATCTTAAACAAGGTCAAGAGATCACCATCACCACTGACTATAACATTCTTGGTGATGAGAGTATGATCTGTATGAGCTACAAAAGGTTGGCTGAGGATGTGAACCCACAAACCGATATCTTGTGTGCTGATGGAAAAATTACTCTGAGGGTTCTGGCTTGCGACGAGGAGCGTGGTTTGGTGCATTGTCGCTGCGAAAACTCTGCAGAGTTGGGTGAGAAGAAGAATGTCAATCTCCCTGGAGTGGTTGTTGATCTGCCAACACTAACAGAGAAGGACAAAATTGATATCTTGGAGTGGGGGGTTCCCAATAAGATTGACATGATCGCACTCTCTTTCGTGCGCAAAGGTTCAGACCTTCTTGAGGTCAGAAAATTGTTGGGGGAGCATGCAAAGAATATAATGCTCATGTCCAAGGTAAGTGGTTGAAAATTATTGTAGACTAAACCCTAAACCCTATTTGGTTTCAGAGTTTTAACTTTTTGTATTACTGATTCTTATGGAGTTTTGTGTTTTGTTCTTTGGTAGGTTGAGAATCAAGAAGGGGTTTCCAACTTTGATGAAATTCTTGCAAATTCGGATGCGTTTATGGTGGCGAGGGGTGACCTCGGAATGGAGATTCCAATCGAGAAGATATTCTTAGCTCAGAAATTAATGATAGAGAAGGCCAACAGACTAGGCAAGCCGATCGTGACTGCTACTCAGATGTTAGAATCCATGGTCAAGTCTCCTCGTCCCACACGAGCTGAAGCCACCGATGTTGCCAATGCAGTTCTTGACGGAACTGACTGCGTGATGCTCAGCGGTGAAACAGCAGCGGGAGCCTATCCAGAAATTGCAGTTCAAACCATGGCCAAAATTTGTGTTTCTGCTGAGGACTCTATAAATTATGGGGAGCTTTTCAAAAGAAAGATGGAAGTTGCAGCAATGCCTATGTCCCCACTAGAGAGCTTGGCCTCCTCAGCAGTTCAGACAGCGAATTGCATCAAGGCGGCACTGATTTTAGTCCTGACCAAAGGAGGAAGCACGGCTAAGCTGGTGGCTAAGTACAGGCCAAGTATGCCAATTTTGTCTGTGGTGGTGCCTGAGATAACAACAGACTCTTTCGAGTGGTCTTGCAGTGATGCAGCTCCAGCGAGGCATGGCCTTATTTACAGGGGAGTTCTGCCTCTTCTCAGCTCAAGTCCCATTAGGGCTTCTCATGCTGAGTCCACCGAAGAGAGTATACATTTTGCCATTCAACATGCAAAAGCAAAGGGACTTTGCAAGACTGGAGACTCTGTTGTGGCGTTGCACCGCGTTAACACTGATATGATCAAGATCTTGACTGTGAAGTGATGACATTAACACCGATATGATCAAGATTTTGACTGTGATTTGAGGATTATTCTTAATTAGGGGAGCTGAGGTTGACATGCATTTATCATAATTTGATTTTGCAGCATCCAATTTTGACTTTAATTTTTTGTTTTAGAGTTTAATTCTGAGGTTAGAGCAAATAATATGATGTTTTAGAGTTTAAGTTTTTGTTTTTGAGTCATTTTACAGAAGGATACAATGATGATTAACAAAAAGAACTATCCTCTTTTGAGAAAACAGAAAACAGACGCACCAAAGTGTTAATATTTTGTACTCGGACATAGTTTTTGCCAAAAACAAAAAGCAGCTCTTCAAAAATATCACAAAAGCAATTCTATAAGAGAACCAGTTCTATATCCTGGCAGCATTTTACTCAATTCATTCGAGTTTTTCATGTATGCTTCTGCTCAATCCGAAGGATGGAACCCTTTACAACCGAAGGTGGCAATGTACGTGATTTTCATCAGCTTACATGATAGAGCAGCTCCTGTGCTCCCTACAACAACAAGGTTGATTCATCAGTCATAAACAGAAGATTCTGAATTTTTACAAGTGAAGTGAGATGGTACGTACTCAATACACTTCTTCGCGTCTCCATAGTGGCTTAAGGCTTGTTCAAACTTGAGCCACTGTGGACCTGACTCCTGAAGATTCACATTTTTTGGCCCCAAGATATAAGCCTGAACAACAAACTCCGGAGTTCTTAACCTGCTCGTTTATTATGACCATCAAATTAGACATAACATGGTCAACGATGTCAACATTAGGCGATCAAAAATTATTTCCAATGATAAACTAATCCTCTAACTTACTTACCTCCCTTCATATTCCACTAACCATACTAAATAGGCTGCACCAAAGTACATCGAGAAAAATGGCTTGCAAATATCATCGGCTTGATTAGGTTTATATGCTCTAAAGCCCATCTCGCTGCACGCAACGTGGAAGTTTAAGTGCATAGTAAAAATTCAAAATAATCTGCGGTGACATTTCCAAACATTGGAACCCATGACAAGCTAAGATCTTGATCTCTATACAGATTGTTATAAAGTTTCGAGTATGCTCCTCGGTTCAAATTAAGAAATTTTGTTCTTTTATGAGATTGACATACTTGTAAAGCCATAAAGCTGTAGAATAGTCGATTCCCATTATTCCAGCACGTGGACCGACACCATTCAGGAAACGCAAGCTAACAACCTCTGCAAGAGCACAAAGAACTGACTGTGCAAAAAATAAGTCTCCCGAAAAGAAGAATAACAAAGTAAAAGACTCTGATTGTTGGAGTCAAAAAAGTGAACTGAGTGAGGATAGAAATGCTTATGAAACTGAAGAACACAAGGCAAAAATGACAAATAGTTTTGTTATCTTCCAGGCTTTTACATATCTCAGATGAAGAATCAGGTTGTAATAAGCGGTGTCCAAAACAGTCGAAAACATATCTCACAACTTAGAGTTATACTTACAGCTTTCATTGGCTTTGTACTGAAGTGCTTTGTGAGTATGATATCTGCAACTGCCTGCAAGAAGTCAATATCATTTAGGTGACATGTTAAGTTTGATTTCATTCACAACGATAGCCATAGAAATATAATCCTGAACTTCAAACCAGTCTTTCTAAACTCATACCTTCAGTTCTGCACGAGAAAGATACGGTCTTTTCTTTTCGTCAATGGAGAATCGTACTTTTCCTTTTTTCTCTCCAGTCCTGCTCCACTCTTTAGAGACGTCATGATGATTCCACATTTCTGCCATGTCTTCTGGGGAAGCTCTGGCATCCCAATAAACATGATGACCTGATGAAATGAGGAATAAAAACGACAGAAATTCTTATCAAAACAAAACATGGTTGGATTAGTACCATCCGTGCCAACTGACAGACTGCCACCTCCACAAATGTTCTCTTTACAATGTTCGTACTAAACAAAACATAATATATTTTTCTAAAACAGATTTATCAGTTGAACTGATGCGAATTACAGTAGCTCGGTCTGTAACTGGAAAGAGGACCAACCTGTGTTGTGTGAGGGTGCAGTCGGCGCAGCATGATGGGCATTAGAAGTAGAACCATGAATTGGAGATGGATGACCTTCAAAACATTTTCTGCACAAAGGTGTGATACAACGTTATCAGAATGGAATATATCTGAAAAAAGTTAGCTTCTACTTAACCATGAGACTTCATAATTCAACAAACATAACACATTGTTTTCTTTTCGCTACAAATAATTCGTTGTTCACTGCACAACAATTTCTAACTTGGCTCCAATTCTTCACCAAACATTCTAAACCTTTATACAGTTGAGTGGAAAACATTTCAATGCATCATTTACATTGCCAAAAACAAAACTATCATTACGAAAAATGCTTAAACCAAGTTCCAGATTATAGTGATAGAGAGGAGACGGCAACCTGGATGGAAGACTTTCTTTGACTGAAAGATACCGTTGCCAATACTGCAAAGTTGATTTGTGAGTCGCCTTCTTGGTGCCACCTTTATATGCCCTAACTATGAATTCTTCACCTCTTTCTCTACAAACAAAGACGGAACTCGGAAGTATATATCAATACTAATCTTAGTAGCTGGACATGACCAAGTTCACACTCCTAGGAGCCACATGTAACCAGATACCAAAAAATGATCAGACGAACACTACATTTTGTAACTTACTTGTTATCAAACTTTGCTAGCCATTTAAGATACGCAGCACCAAAATATACATTTACAAAAGGCTTGAACAGAAGATCGTGATTCCCTTGAATATCATATGCATGGTAACCCAAATCACTGCAAGAAAGTTTCACTTACATCGTCATTGCTCCAAATTACATAAAAAGTAGATAACCAACATTGCTGGTCCATTTAAGAGGTCTGTTCTCAATCAAATCAGTTCATAAGGCTGTACCTAGCTAGCCAGTCAGCGGTCTTTGGAAAAAGTTGCATGATCCCTACAGAGGTGGACTTAGATTTTTTATCATACCGTGTAGCAAGGGGCTGTCTATCACTTGCAAGTTCAGAAATAGCACAAATCATATCCTGCAGGAAACAAAAGGAAAAAAATTAAGGGGAAAGAAAATAAATAGCCGCGTAACAATGGGATGTTTATTTTTCTGCAGAAATTGAAGCTGCATTCACAGCAGCTGATGACTCAATTGCGAAGACCAGACGTATATGCCACTGAGGAAACATCCATTCTTTTATTCTTTTGGATGAAGGAAAAAGTGTGTTCAATTCAAGCTGATTAAAACACATTATAGAAGGGAAACAGACTCGCTAATCTTTTCTTATCATAGAAAACTTACAGGATCTATTTGTGAACCAAAATGCCGGCGGATGATGATCTCAGCCACAGCCTGCAAAACAGCCATTTGATGCAAGGTAAATTATTCAACAAATTCAGAAGAAAATGGTCTGTGCCTAATTTATTCCAAAAGAATTCTCTTTAGCCTTTTTAGTAAAAATTGTTCCCGTTAACGATACTAACAGTTGTAAAAGAAAATGTAATCGGCTAATTGCCCAGTCTCATACTTCAAAACTTCTTAGTTAAACTTATAGTAACTGTCATTTCCTTCAATGTAGTTACAACTGCTTCACCTTCATCTCGATCTGTGTCAAGTAAGCATTTCCATCAGGATCACGCGAGATGTGAACTTTCTGGCCTTTGGTCTCTCCAGCATCTAACCATTCTGCAGCCACATAAGGACTACTCCACATTTCTTCTAGGTCGTGGGGATCAACACAGTCATTCCAATATTTATAGCTGACAGCCATCCTCGTAATTTTGTTGGATCTTTATCCTAGCATCTGATATACAACATCAAGATTAATTTCTTACAGCAGTATTCATCAAGTACCCAAATTAAATCCAATACCGTGCAATTCATCGCAGTTTTAAGGCTGTAAACAATGATTTAATCCATTTGTTCCCTAATACGAAAATTTGCAACCTGAATCAAACATATTTCCGCTTTGACAACATCCGAAGCTCAAAACAAATGAACCACCCCATAAAAAAGCTGCAGTTCTTCACTATATATTGCATATGATAAACTATCCACAGAACATAAAGCTAACCAACAATGAGTAAAAAAAGGCGACCCCAGGCCAACAAGGTCACACCGCCTTGCGAGAGTGGGGGTTGGGAGAACGTCTACGCAGCCTTACCCTTGCTTTGCAAAGAGTAATAAAGCAAAATAACACAAACATATGAGAAAACCGAAATTAAACCCTATAACATGCCAATCCAAAACAAACACATAGAAATACAATATATATGCATATATAAATTTTATTCCATGCATAATTAAATTGGTGATCTCTAATCATATATGTGACATTTTGCGTTGTTATACTAAGAGTTAAAAATGTGTGTCAAGCTATGTTATTACATTTAAACATGCATGATCTCGTACAATCAACTATCTTTATTCACGTTTTGACAACATAAATGGAAAGATAAATTTTTCAAAGAGGTAAAAGAGTTGGATTACCAGCGCAAAGAGGTGCAATGAGAAGGAGGAAATAGTTTCCTTCACTTCCTCCTTCCCAGGGGCCGATGCTAAAGAGAAAGAGGAGAGAATGGATTTCTTTTTTATTTTTTATTTTTGATCTTGAGAGAGGAAAGAATGCTGAAATGTTATATATGAAACGGAAGGTGGAAAATTGACAATGGTTGCCGGGAATGTGGCAATGCCACTCTTCGTTGGGCAGAGCTTGTCAGAGAATGACACTTGGCTTTTCATGCCTAACCAATGCTGAAACTTTCTTCATTTTACTTTTCAGATGATTCTAAAGGCACCAAATTTTAAATCTATTTTTTATAGAACACATGATTTGACGGTTGATAGGTTGGATTTATTTTTTAAATCATTAAAAACAGTTGTAATCATCAATCGACATATCATGTGATCTACAAAAAATAGTCTCAAAATGTGGTATCCCTAAATTTCTTTCCTTAATAAACTAAAAACTTTCTGTTTTTGCTATTTTCTTTTTTGTGACATAAACTCTACATCAAGTAAAAAGGTAATTTGCAAGAGGTTAATAAGGTTAAGAGAATTTATCTTTGCGTACGAGGCTCTAAGTTCAATTTTGTTCTCTCAATATCGTTTGCATAAAAAAAAAAAAAAAAGTTAATTTTATTTTTATTACGCCTTCATAAATTATCAATTTTATTCTAACGTTATTTGTAGAAAATATATAAGTTTGGTTACTTGAAATCATGAATGTTCAAATGTAAATGAACACAAAATACAAACATACAACCTCAAGAACACATGATAAAACTTGGAAGAGAAGAAAACTATTACCAGTCCAAAACCTAATAATTAACCTAAAGTGCTGCATCTGACCTTCTCTCCTCTGTGAGAGTTTCCTTTCCCTTTTAGTGAGGGTCTTCAGCTTTTCCTCCTACTCCGGCGCCGACTCTGGCTTCGGCTGGAGTCGGTTGCCTCTTTTCCTTTTCTTCTTCTGTTTTCTTCTCATTTCCCCTTCTCTACTCTGTTGTTCTCTTTTCCTTTTCTTCTTCTTTCCTCTTCTCTTGATGCTTTTCTTCCTCCTTCCTCTTCCTTCTTCCCTTATATGTGTGATTGGCTTTCTCCTGGTTTTTCTACCCATTTGTTCTGGTTATTCCCCCACTGTGACCTCCGATCTCACCTTTCCTCGGTCTCGATCTGACAGTCCCACTTCCAACCTTCCTTTTTCTTCTTCTCTCTCGCTTTTTTCCACCTCCATGACTCTACTCCAACCATTTTCTACCTTTTCCATTTGCTTCTGTCCTACATCATTCTCACACATGTTCAATTTTGCAACCATCTCTTCCACCCGCGTTGTGCGGTTCTCTAGGAAGGTGTGCAGAGCTTCGGCTCATATGGTGTACCCACCACCACCTTCCACTTGTATGCTGTTTTCGGCTTTGTTGCTGGGGGAAAGTTCTTTCCCTCTAGCTTCTTTCTTTGGTAGCTGCGGTTTCGATTTGTGTGGTGTACGGTGGAGGACGCTGGCGCCTTCTTCTTTGGGGCTGTGTTTGGTGCGATCTCTGGCCTGGGATACTGGATTGTGGTCGACGGCCGGTTCTTCGACGGCGGAGGAGGATGCTAGTCTTGTGGTGTTTTCTGTTTTGGGGCTTTCTCTCGGGTTGGGCTTTTGTTTAGTGTTGGGGGTTCACTTTTTGTTTTGTATTTTCTGTATATTTGCGCCCCTTTGTCTGTAATTGTGTTCTCTTGGTATTGAATCTCCTTTATCCAAAAAAAAAAAAAAAAAAAAAAAAAAAAAAAACCTAAAGTGCTGCATCAAGCTCGCGTAAATCACTTGACTAACCTAATTTGATGCATGCAAACCTAATTACTATATTAAGTATATTAACATTTAGCATCATGTAAGAATTACTGACAACTTGGAAAAAAATAACGAAATTGTTTGGTGATTACTTGCAATCTTGCATACATGATGCGATACCAAAATATCTACACCAATCTAAGTTTAACATGAATTAAATAATATCATTTGTGTATATATACTATATACAATGAGTACTCGAAATCTACATATGCCCGTGATTTTAATAGAAGAGAATAGAGATAGAAGGAAGACAGATGAGAAAAGTTGACAGGAGAGTAAGAAACATATGCAAAATGATCATATAAAATCTAAAATTAAAGTAATATGTTCCAATATTGGTGTTTTGACTTCTAATATTTTGAAAATGTTTGAGATTGTTTTTTTAAGTAAAATCACTTTTTGACATTCAGAATTGCATTAAAAATTCGTTAAGCAGAAAATTTTAAAAGTAATTATGGGTTAAGTCAGTGTTAATGTAAATCTCTACATATTTGTGATAAAAACACTATAAGCATTGTGAGGATAATTGTTTCCTACATAAGCAATTCCAAACAAAATTTTCAACCATGTATTAGCTACTTGTTTTCATTTCTTATATTCATTTGTGCGTTGAGAGGCAAGTAGCAACCATATAACTTTAACCTCTTGATTAGTAAACAACTACTCATGTTTGTTGATTTCTTATTATATTTGTTGGAAGTATGCCCACAAAGCCACTCATTTGATGTAATAGCTTTTGGAATACTTATTGTATTAAACTATTATATGTTTAACGAAGGGCAAAGCTTATTGTTAATCACTATTTATTGTATTATGTGTTTAAGCAATAAGGGAATCCAAAGAATGTATTTAATCTAAGAGAGAAGTGATCTAAGTAAGTTAATTAACGAGACCTTTCTTTTATGTTCATTCCTAAAACGTTCCTAACCATAGGATTGCCAATTGGGCATTGACAATCCGTTAAGGTTAGTATGTGTTATGTTAACTCAAGCGTGAGTATGACTAGTCTCAAGTCATTTAGTGTTGGGCACTGACAAACACATAGGTGCTCAAAAGGTAATTGAGTACACTGAACAACAATAAAAAAGGAGTTCGAACATACATGTCATGTAAGAACTCATAAGTTGCAATATGCAAAGTAGTCATTTGACTTGAGGCATCATAGATGTCTAATGGTTAGGTCCTTGATCATTTGATCATGTCAAAGGCATTCCATCGAGAGTGTCCACAACATTGTTGGGGTCAAGCTATCTAGTCATGATGTAGGCATATGAATGCACAACAAGGATCTCTAACCTTCCATGGTGGAGGGAGAATACTCTAAGATATGATTCAGGAGTCTTTGGCCAAAGCATATGAATATGACTTAGGAAGTTTGTTCCAAATCATATTCAATTGAATCATATAGAGAAGTATCACATTGGATAGTAGACATGAAACAAACTATCACTCAAACAATGTGATTAAGAGTATTGTATTAAAGAATGACCGTATTGCATTGTAATTGTAACTGGATAGGTTCTCCAACCACTTCTACTTAGCTTAGGTAGCCATGACATATTGCTAGGTGTCACTCATAGTTTGTGGAAGTCCTGAAGATTAGCAAACACTAATCTTTATCAAAGGGAGAATTGAAATGTGATTTCAATTCACAATCGATCGTTAAGAGTAACAATTGCTCACTGCCTCGCTAATTGGAACATAATGGATCGTACACCAAGTAAGGATGAAAGTGAAGAAATATAAATGAGATGGATAAGCAATTAAATGGTTTAATTGAGAATGGTCAAGATTAATTAATTATACGAAAGGTTCATAGTGGGCTTTTAAGTTAGTTTTAGGTTTCGGGGCCCAAAAGGGTTTTTGGTCCATAAGGCCCATTGAGTTTATGTCGTGTGACAACTAAAACTGAATGGAACAATAGCCCAAAAACAAAGCTAAAACCGGCCACTTAGGGAGAGTGAGTTGATTGACTTATTACAAGTTTGCCACTTACTTGTGAAGTGGTATAAAGGCAACTTTATAGTCATTCCCTCATTAGGGTTTTCTTGAGGTAAAGAAGAGAAACCTTTTCTCTTTTTTTCTATAAAGAGGCCGGCCACTTAGGGATAAAATAGCTAGCAATATTTTCTTCCGCTAAGTCATCCATTTCATCTTCACACCTCATCCTTGGTGTGGAGACTTAGAGACACTAAACCTTTGGTGTTCTTGGAGATCCTTTCCTCACATCCTCAAGGAGCAAAGGAGTATCAAAAGGAAGAAAATCACAAGGAAGATCTAAGGAGTTAGGAGGTGACTTGAAGGCCCTCCACTTGTGTAAACAAGGATGAGCTTCAAGGGTAATGAATCTCAAAATCCTTTTTTCTCTTTAATGTTGTTAAGCAGTCTTGTGGTTCACCATTCACTACGCTTTGAAAGTCATAGGTTTTAGAATTGTTTTTTAATGCATGCCTACTTTAAAGTGTTATTAGTTTGCTTATGTGTTTAAATGTCCTTACATGTTCTTAGCTAGGACAAAATTTTCCTTCAATATTGTAGGCATCTAATTACAATTATCATTCAAATATAAGCTTATAACCAAGTAGGCTATAGACTATTATTGGTGTGCCTATATTTGATGGGTAACTTTGAATGTTACTCTTCCAACAACTTTCTTTATTTTCTAAGCCTTCTATGGAATCCATAATCTAATAACTGAGGCTTACAACTAGTTAGCTACACCTAAATCTACAATGAAAAATGTTGAGACTGTATATAATAGTTGCTTATGAAAGAGACCGCGTACACTGCCACTGTGGTAGCCGCTAAACCCCTTTCATAAAAGTCTCTCTCTTTATTGAGGTTTACATGTACTATCAACTATATGGATGGTCCCATAATTAGGTATTTCATTAGGGAGCGAATAATAACCATTTCATTATCATGTTACACATTGTCACCATGTGAGAACAAAGCCAAGCACCCATTGACATCAAACAGATGTTTTGTGTAGTAGTCCAAACTTGTGCGGTTGTGCCTAAGAAATGCCATAACCTTATACGGAGACAGCGAACATATCATGTCATTCCCGAAAGCAAGAATTGCACTTGTTACTTTGCAAGCATATATGCCGTCCGGCTTTTACCATCCAAACATGTGCGTGTGCGTGTGCGTAATCGATTTCTCTTCCGGCTTTTAGTTCTCAATCAACGTCATAAAGAGTGTTAAAATCAAATGCGAATGGCCGCACGTGATTAATTTCTTGTTGTGCATGCATGGAGTATCTTCCTACTTCGAGGGAAGACCACGTGCAAAGCTGTATTTGGTTGTTTTCAACCCTACCTACCACTTCACACACCAACAAAGCAAAGGCCAAATTAGTACTGTGCTAACGCGCGGGCTCGACGCTGAGATATCACATTCAATAATCAATGTCAATAATTTAGATTATCGACACTTTCCCCTGCTTCTACGATGAAGGTCCCCACTTTGATCCCCCCGGCGACAAACACAAAATAACAAAAGCAAGTTTGTGCGGTTCGGATTTGAAGGGTTGGTAAGTTAGTAGTGGTATTTAGATATTTTCTAGTATATTCTGGTTTATTCTGTACATCAGGCTTTTTTATTTTAATTTTTTTTAATTTTTTGTCGTTATTAATGTCACATCCCGGGCCGGGGCGGATCACTTCCCGGGCCCGCTTCACCACCGTAGCACGATATTGTCCGCTTTGGGCTCCGACTACGCCCTCACAGTTTTGTTTTTAGGAATTCACACGAGAACTTCCCGATGGGTGACCCATCATGTGAATGCTCTCGCGTGCTACTCGCTTAACTTCGGAGTTCCGATGGAACCCGAAGCCAGTGAGCTACCAAAAGGTCTCGTGCTAGGTAAGGATGAGAATATACATATAATGATCACTCCCCTGGGCAATGTGGGATGTTACAATTAAATTCTTGATTAAAATTTTTTGACCAAAATGTTTAATGTAACATCCACATCGACTAACAGAGAGGGGTGATATGCCTTATATGTACATGCTCACCTCCTATAGCATGATGCCTTTTGGGAACTCACTGGTTTCGAGGTTCCATTGGACAATATCGTTCTACGACGAAGTCGAGACTGAAATGTGACATTTAACGGCTAAAAATTTTAATGAATAAAATACACTTAAATATAATAGAATTTCAGCGGTATTCAAATTGATTTTAGGTTTGACAAAAAAAAAAAAAATTGATTTTAGGACTTAAGAATTAGAACTTGATCCTGTTTAAATTTACCTAACTTAATAAGCTTGGTATAGCCACTTAGTACTATATATGGTCAAGTAATATTTATCTTCTTATGTTCGATTCTCGCCAAAAACTTATTTGAACCACATTATTACAATCTCATTGTGAGGCTTTGCTCACTTCCCATCCCATAATATCGTTTGTTAAAAAAAAAAAAAAAAAACTCGTTAGACGGCGATACTTCTCTTTTGTCGATGGTAAGAGATTTCATATCAAATTATTCCTTCAAGAAAAATAACTAACCCATAGGTACAAATAATTATTAAAATTCGTTTTTACCAAGTGTTAGACTCGAGTAACAATACTGAACTTACGTTTTTCGGTCCATGGTAACCTTCTAGTACGAGTTTAAATTTCGAGTTAGACTTTGAGGTTGAACATCCAAGTTTCAATCCTCCATGGCTGCGTGTGAATTATGTTTAGTATGACTTTGTTGAACACCATTTATTTAGTGCGTCATATATTTTAGTTATGTCTCACATACATATATATATATATATCAATTTTTGCAATAAATTACTAGTAACACATGTTGGTCAACAAAATAATTGGAAATTGGATTCCTCCCTCTACTCCTGAACAACCATGTTCAAATCAAGTTGCAATGATTTTTCAAAGTTCCAAGATAGCATCGGATCCATACGTACTCCTTTTTTAGAAGTTAAGCGAACTAAGAAAGTTGGGATATTTAGGGTAATTTATTTTTAAAAAATGGACTAGCTGATAGCTTCGTCACGACAGTCCACACTTCTGAGAGTCGAAAAGACTTATAAAGACATTTCAACTTCTCCTAGTCACTCTCGTGTAATTCATCAACTCTAAGAATCGAACCTAAGACGTGTTATATGAAATAAACAAATGTAACTGACTCTTTGATTGCATAAAAGAAAGTTTGGAACCTTATACAAAAGAAAAACAAGAAGTGAGGGAAAACCTCTTGTATGCACACGAAAGAATCACATGGATGTTTAAGTTCTAATCCCACACACTAAACACATCCAACCCCGCTACAGCTTTTGTGCTTGTTATCGTATACGGTTGCTATGACATCTCACATCGTACAAGGGAGTGATCCTTAAATGTATATTCCCATCCCTACCTAGCACGAGGCCTTTTAGGAGCTCACTGGCTTCGGGTTCCATAGGAAATCCGAAGTTAAGCGAGAAGGGGGCTAGAGCAATCCCATGATGGGTGACCCACTGGGAAGTTGCTCGTGAGTTCCCAAAAACAAAACCGTGAGGGAATGGTAAGCCCAAAGCGGACAATATCGTGCTACAATAGTGGAGCGGGCCCGGGAAGTGGTTCCGCCTTGGGCCGGGATGTGACAATTTGGTATCAGAGTCTAACCCTGGCCGTGGTGTGCCGACGAGGACGTCGGGCCCCTAAGGGGGGTGGATTGTGACATCCCACATCGCCCAGGGAAGTGATCCTTAAATGTATATTCCCATCCCTGCCTAGCACGAGGCCTTTTGGGAGCAAACTGGCTTCGGGTTCCGTAGGAACTCCGAAGTTAAGCGAGAAGGGGGCTAGAGCAATCCCATGATGGGTGACCCACTTGGAAGTTGCTCGTGAGTTCCCAAAAACAAAACCGTGAGGGAATGGTAAGTCCAAAGCGGACAATATCGTGCTACGGTAGTGGAGCGGGCCCGGGAAGTGGTTCCGCCTCGGGCCGGGATGTGACAGTTGCTATACTTCACAAAATAAAATCTTTTCTTTACCTTAAATCACCCGGTCTTCCATTTTATTAACGCACAATCAAAGATTTAAGTTTCGACTTCGATGGATAGTTTGGTAATTCTAATATAGATAAAGATAATGCCAAGAAGACTAAAGTTCTAAATCAATTTTTATAAACCAAATAATGTGAATATTGATGATTGAATTATAAGTAATGTTAAATAGACCAAATTTTTTAAATTAAATTTGCAAACTAAATAATGTGATTGTAGATAATTTAATTATTAATTAAATGTCGATTAATGTACTTAATTCTTATTGGTGACATCTCATTTGATTTAAAAAATTTAATCTTCCTAATATTATTCTTGAATTATTACCAAAAGTTGACGTGATTCTTTGGACAGACACGAACATCTTCCCCTGTTGAGTCCGGCTCATAACAAAATCAAGTGCAATTGACCGGGAATGTGAACCGGCCGCCTGTAGGACCGGAATCTAAAAGAAGGGAAAAGCCACAAAAGGCCCACACAGGTCCAACTGTCACCCGTCGAGGACTACGAGATCCTCTCTCTCCTCCCCATGTCACGACAAGCTCACCTACGTAATTTACACAGCTGCACACCCGCTGTTTCCACTCTCATCGTAAGCCATACATCCTTAAATATCAACCGTCTGTCTTCAATGCCTTGGATAAATCAACGGTTAAAATCCATCAATATTTCGAGGTGGTTCGCAGGAGATTATTCCCCTAAGGAACGTGAAGAAAGAGAGGAGGCAGGAGAGAGAGTTTCTCAGGAGAGCTCCATAAGAACCTCCGCATGCTTTCTCACAGTTCTCATTTTTTTTAATTAAAAAATATAAAAAACAAAAATCACATTTGGGTTCTGGTGGTGGGCTGTTCGGAGTCCCCAAAAGCTGCTTAAAAGCTTCGTGCTTTTTAGGGTTTTTCATTCCATTTGCTTCCGACGAAGAGAGAGTAAGAGGGCTCCGATCCGATCACAAATGGCGGCTTCTTCTCTGCTCAGATCTACAGTCTCAGCTCCGTTGATCGAAGCCTCCCGCCCCGACCTCTCAGCGTCCGCGTCCGCCTGTTTCAAGGTCTGCTTTTTCACTCCCCTCAGCTGTTTGTGGCGAATCACCACCTAACTGTTCCAAAACGTCGTCGTATGGCATCAAGCATTTCTGAATTTTGTTGTATATCGGTATATTTCGTATGTGAAACAAAGGACTGAAAATGTAGTCTTTTGAATAAATTATTTGATTTTTTACCAATATTTGTTATGAAGTTTAATGCTTTGAATTTCTGCTTGTATTCAATTTTACAAATTTTGATGTTTTAGTGTCTGTGGGCTGATATTGTTTTGAAATTTTAGTAAATTTTCTTCTTTTATTTAGTAGTAATTTAGTTAAGTTTTTCTAGCTTTAAATAGCTCTATGATTTTTATATTTTTTATAATTTTTTCTGAGTTATTTCATGAAAAGAGGAAATCAGTACTCGCTAAAGCAATAAATAGCAAATGCAGTTTCTATTTTTCTCTGTTTTAATTTTGTGTTATTTGATGTTCAGGTGTCAAGCGTCGGGTTCAGTCGCAATCTGAACTGTCCCAAGGTGCAGTCATCCATATTTGGCACTTCCATCCCAAGCGGATCATCATCTTTACAGTTGAGCAAATCAGTCTCATTTAATCTGTTTTAACTTTTTGGTTTTTCGATTTGAGGCTTTGTTTGTAATAGATTGTGATATATGTTATGTTTACTAGGATATGCAGCGCCAGGAGCGTCCAACCCATCAAGGCCACAGCCACTGAACTGCCACCCACAGTTCAGAGTAAGAACTCCAAAAATATTTTTCAAACACGGAATTGATTTATATTGCTCCGAAGCTTACTTTTGATTGGTTTGTTTTGTTTAGAATCAGGGAGTGGTGGGAAGACAAAGATCGGAATCAATGGTAAGTTCGTTGAAGTTGTGCGTTCTCTCTTGCTTGTCTGTAGGCATGACTGATGTTTTCTTTGCTTAGTTTAGGTTAGTTTGATTACTAAGTAATAAGTTGTTTGACTATAATTTCAATATTACTGTTTTTTCTTTTCTCATTAGCTTCTTTAATTGTTTCTGGATGCTAAACAATTGTTAGCTGTCAGTCATAGTACTGCTGATATATCAATAACTCACTATTTACATTTTACTAATGTTTACATTGTCTTGGCTTAGAAAGGGTGATGGTATATGCTGAAATCACTATTCCTGCAGGTTTTGGTAGAATCGGAAGGTTGGTTCTAAGGATTGCAACCACTAGAGATGATATAGAAGTGGTAGCAGTCAATGATCCTTTGGTTGATCCTAAGTACATGGTAAGCAATAAGGATGTAGCATTAACAGTGTTTATGTCCAATATGCTAATTTCCATTGTCATAATTACATAGCACATAGTGCCATATCGTTGCCAGTTGTTCTTTATGTTTTAAGATTAGAGTGATGTTCATTAGACAGTGTCATCTCTGTTTGGGTATTGAAAGCTTGACCGCACTAAAAAAGTCTTATGGAATTTGTGCTTAGATGCGGAACAGAGTCAAATTATAGGAAGTGTTATATTTGAACAGTTTCCAATTACCCTGTTTTTCTTTCTATTAATATTGGTACAGTTGATCTTGTATGTAGTAACTGAAAGATTGAAATTTTAGATATTTTTGTCAGTTATTTTCATGCAAGTATAAAGTAAAAAATTGATGATTTTTTTCGTGGGTTTTCATTTTGCTCCCTTCGTATACCCAGTTTCAAACTTATTACTGACAATAATGCTCTTGTGTTTTTCCTTGATTCTTATGAAGGTTTAATTTTCCTTTCATTTTTTCCATGTCCAGGCTTACATGTTTAAGTTTGACTCTACACATGGAATATTTGATGGATCAATTAGTGTTGTGGATGATTCCACCTTGGAAATAAATGGGAAGGAAATCAAAGTTGTGAGCAAAAGGTATTGTGCTGTGATTTTCAATAGTAATTTAATACTCTAGAGAACATTGTGGACAAAAGAATTTTCTTTTCTTATTGTAATAGTATCATATGGAGCTATTTGTTTTGGGATTAACTTCTGAACCTTATCCAGAGATCCTGCTGAGATTCCTTGGGGTGATTATGGGGTTGAGTATGTTGTTGAATCTTCTGGGATTTTTACAACACTTGAGAAGGCGGCATTACATAAAAAGGTTTGTTGCTTTAAGTCAATTTTCTGCACTGTTTTGCCCGTTACTGGCACACCAAGTTAATCTCTGATTGCTTCTCTTTTGCAGGGTGGTGCAAAAAAAGTGGTAATATCCGCCCCATCAGCTAATGCACCCATGTTTGTGGTAGGAGTAAATGAGAATAAATACAAGCCAAATATGGACATTGTTTCAAATGCAAGCTGTACCACCAACTGCCTTGCTCCTCTTGCCAAGGTTTGGTTGCATCTTATAAATTATTGATATTAATTTTTGGCTCTAGTATAATTTGAACTATCATTCAGGATGTTAGATGTTATCTAAAAACATGTCTGCTATTATATCTTTTTCCTTCCAATTGTAATTCTTTTTAGCATTGGTCACCAAATAGTTTGTTATCTCTATTATGTCAGTTGCTAGCACTTCATAACAAGCTACGGCCTCTTGCCATATCTTACCTCATTAAATTTATTTTGTAGGTGATTCATGAGGAATTTGGTATTCTTGAAGGTTTGATGACCACTGTGCATGCAACTACAGGTTTCTCTCTCTCTCTCTCTCTCTAAAACTCAAGTATGTGCGTTGTAGATCACTTGTTATGGGGTTTAACTTACTGATGGTTTTACGCGTTCAGCAACACAGAAGACAGTCGATGGCCCTTCAATGAAGGATTGGAGAGGAGGCCGAGGAGCTGGACAGAACATCATCCCTAGTTCTACTGGTGCTGCAAAGGTACTATACCTGAAATTAGATTCTTGGTGGTACTAACCTAAGATATTTTGGTGTTTTAAATTATTTTCGGGGTCTAAAGGTACACTAATCTCTTTTGTTTCTTGGAAATGTAGGCAGTTGGAAAAGTTCTTCCAGAACTCAATGGAAAGCTCACTGGTATGGCCTTCCGTGTCCCAACTCCTAATGTATCTGTCGTGGATTTAACTTGTCGACTTGAGAAGAGTTCTTCATATGAGGATGTCAAAGCCGCGATCAGGTATGTGTTCTGCATTTTGTTTGTATAGTATCTGCCTTTATGCTTCTTTCTTACTCCCTTCTTTGAATAGCTCATTCACTTTGATATCTTACATGAAGGTATGCTGCTGATGGGCCACTTAGGGGCATCCTCGGATACACAGAAGAAGATGTTGTCTCCAATGACTTTGTCGGTGACTCAAGGTAGGATCCTTTTCTTTTTTCTAAGCTTTCTTCGAAAGGAAAGCAGCACTAGCATGAATCTACTGGGTAAGATTCAGTTGTGGAAGTTCTTTACTGATCTGTCTTTAATTTATTCCTCAAATTCCAGGTCTAGTATATTCGATGCCAAGGCTGGATTGGCACTCAGTTCCTCCTTTGTTAAGCTTGTTTCGTGGTACGACAACGAGTGGGGATACAGGTAAACACTCTACGCTTTGCATGCATATTACAATTTTGCTGCCCACGGTATCTGTTAATTCAAAGTCTATGGTGTCTAATTCAATGCGTATGACTAAATCACGCTTTGTATTTCTTACAGCAACCGAGTTTTGGACCTCATAGAGCACATGGCGTTAGTGGCAGCATAGGTATTGGTTGTCAAAGAGTGCCTCCGAAATTTTAGCACTTTGATGCTTGCTATGAGTTTGGTTGAAGAGTAGTTTATACACATGATCTCGTTTTTATTGAAGTGGAGATTTAGGCGGACATCGCATAATTCTACTTGAAAATAATGGAAAATTTGATTTGTATGATGAGTTCCCAGCTTGTTTGGGCTAAATACATCATCTATTTGTACACGCATCATAATATACCGCTCTGTTGAAGGGCCTCTTTCCCTTTCTGTCCAAGAAAAGTCTTAACGTGAATGATCTCATAATTTATCCGTAACTTTGTCGGAAATTTCCTACCATCTTTGCTTCGACAACCAAAGTCCAAAAGTTCACCCATCACCCTTAGGTTGGGAGCAACTTTCATGACAGGGACAAGGTTCTAAAAGAAGTCAAGCACTAGTCAGGCGGCGCATTGAGGTATAGCGCTTAGTCGGTCCTAGGTGAGGATTTTTAGAATAGTGGACAGGGGTACACCGTAAGAAGCCGGCTCGTGTCAATTATTCTTTTTCTCGTACTTCTCTTGGCTGCTAGTATAGTCTCTTTCCTTTCCAGTGAAATTTTCTCTTTTTCGGCCTTAATCTAGACAATCATTTGGGAACTTGTCTTGCTTCTCAATTCAGGGATTTTGTAGAAAAAAATGCATACAGACCCAGGGTCGACCTAGTTCAAGGCTCAACAAGCTGTGCCTTAGAGGCTAAAAATTAGGGGTTAATTAAAAAGCCTTTGCAATGGAAATAATGCTACTTCACGAGATAAAATAAAAATGCGCTTAGTTTTGTATGGCTAAGTATCATTATTGTTAACATAGATTCAGCTTGAATTAAGTTCTAGTAAGGCCTTCCATAGTAGTTTGAGTGAGTGTAACGCATATATATAAGAACAAGGTAGTATGAGTTTGATACTTATAACAGTAATGTTACACTAGTGTGAGTTCAATTAAGTGTGTGAGTGATACTTTGATACAAAATAGTTTTATAATTGGTACCACACTCAAATTTTTCGGCCTGCTGTACAGGTGTGATTCTTATATGAGTTTAATACATTGGTATCACACTCACTTTTTGGCTTACTGTGAACATAGTGGAAGGCTAAGTTTGTATGTCTAAGTAGCTATGTCACCACAGTTGAACCGAAAAAAAAGAATTTGGATCTAAACTTTTGAGATTGTGAAAACAGATGGATAAATTGTGCATCAGATGTATTCGAACCACAAACTAAACATAATTGCTCAAAATCAGGCAATCCAATTCCCACCAAAGTCATATGAGCTTGAGCTGCACGTGTTAGTTGTCGATGTCTCGTACATAAGCACTGCGATTTGCTTAATTAATTCTTCGAGATTTATTATGAAATCCTCTCTTAATTCTCATACAAAGCATAGTCGGATTTTATTTATTTAAAAAAAATTTAAAAAAAAAAAGCCCAGCTCTTCCAAACAAATAATCTTTGAGGTGGCTATTTACAAAACTTCAATGCATCTCATATACTATAAGTATGGGTGTTTAGTGGCAGGCATGGATACAAAGCTCTTTGGCTTCATGTGAGAGGGAGAATCATGTTTTCTGTTAATTAGGATTCTCATTAATTATAGACATCTATATACTTGGATATGGTAAATCTCATAAAGCTAAGACGTTCAATTATTTTTTGTTTGGCAGATGACCTACAAATTTTGCACTTTAGTGACAAAAAAAGAACAAGTTCTTTAGAGATAGGCCCTTACAACTCATATTTCGGAACTGAGTTTTTGGAGGCTACGGCCCAAAGTAGAAACCATGAGTTTTGTTGCCATCTGTAAATTCTTCTTCCTCTAGTGTGATGGTGAGAAGGAAAATTTTGTTTGATAAGCTCTTTGTATGATTGATAGCATCCATGAAAACCTCTGAATTGATAATTGATACCCTTTGTTTTTTTTTGAAAGATCAGTTTTGGTTTATAATCTCGTTGCCTCTCATGAACTTTTATCTGTCATAAGACAGAAGGAAAATTGGATCTACATATATGCAGCGATTGTGCATTCGGCATGGAAAAGATTGTGATTGTGTGGATATCAGTATGATTTATATGTGATATTTAATTGAGTTTATACTGCCTCCAGCCTTCCAGCATGTTCAAAAGTTCAAAATATATAAAAAGATCAGTTCACGTATAAATTTCATTAATTTGTGATACCAAAATCTCAAGCATCTTATTTCATTATAATACGCATATAATGTTCCTTAATATAAATAAATTTCATATATCGTTATGATCACTATCGCTACCAGCCTACCACACTAATTGCAGCGCCTTGCAATTTGCATGGTGGGCTATTATTTTAGAAATAAAAATAATATAATTTCATGGAGGGCAAGGCTTGTTGCACAAACAGAGGAGTAAGGAGCATTTGCCGCCATCGTAACCGTGCCTCTTGCATTTTCTGACGCAGGGAGGTGTCCTGGTGCATCCGCCGATAAGTTCTGTACAGTCCCCGATTTGAATAGCTTCAGTATTCTTCACTGTCTCATCTGCATGTGAATAATACAAATGATATATAAAAGATTGATTAATAATTTAATATGCAGATGATATATCATGCATTCACTAACTTTTGAGCTTCAAAATAAGCTTAGGGATAAAATATTAACTCATCATTTAAGGTAATTTTAACTGTTAAAAATTAAGCCCTCGGGGTTAATTAATAGGGACGACCGCGGCCTAATGATTTACGAAGAAAATAAGTTTCGAGTTTGATTTCTTCCAATATATGTTTACTAATTGTTTGTGTGAGAGGGAGAGAATGAGCATAGTTACCGGAAGCTAGAAGGATGATGAGCAACAAAACAAGCACAAAGAACTTCCTCGCCAATGTCGCCATAACCTTTCTCTCTCGTGCGTTTCTCAATTGCCTTATAGCTTCGACTCTCTCTTTCCAGCACTATATGTATATGGTATGGGTTTGCAGACACATCTTAGACTCCTAGGCTTTTTATAATATGGATTTTCAGGATTTTATCAAGGAAAACAACGTGATTATTTAAAAATTGTAACACCAGTGTGGTAATCCAGTGTACATAGTACTTGGTGAACTTCAATTTTCTGTTAATTTTCCTCATTTATCATGATCATACAACTTCTATTTTCTGTTTTATATCCTAGTTTATAGTGCGAAAATTTCAATTCTGTGAATTTCTTTCCTAATTTATAATGTGAATATGAGAATATGAAAATAGAAAAGTCCATAAATGATATTCGTAAGAATTAGAGACGAACTGATACTTCGAAATCATGTTCTGTTTTTTTTTTAGGCTTATTATATTAACATCCTACAAATTATTAAATAAACCCCACATTTGATTTTTCAATTAAAAATTATCTTAATACGCTCCACGTACTTCTTCATAATACCATCACACCCCACATTCTCAATATACACCTTACATTTTCTACATGCGTCTCATATTTTTTATACACACCACATTTCTCAAATCTTATAAAGCATTTAATTTGCACAAAAAATGCCGACTGGAATTTTGACAAAAGATGCTGCCTTTAAAGCATATGTGGGTCGTTTTCAATTCCACCATTAAAACCCATGTCGTTTGTTTTTAACATGTGGTGGTAATTTTAGGTATTTAATTCTTCATATAATCCATGTGATCCCTAAAAGATGAATACAAACATAAAAGCTTGAATAACGCAGCAAAAGCAAGATTAAATAATTATCGATGTCGTCAAATCACTAAAACAATAAAAAATATGAAGTCTTACCTCATGTGAAGCTTCCAAAACATCGATTTCGTGTTTCATTCGTCAAAAATAATTTTTCTCAATCAACATGTTTGTAATTTCATTAGTTAGGGTTTTGTTCAACAATGAAGGGTCAAAGGGTTTTGATAGTTGAAGAAGATAAATAATACATTAAAAGTGATTTGGGGTGTATTTAGAAATTTTTTATTTTTTTAAACCTTATAAGGTCAAAATTGCCATTGTATAGTAGGGTAAATAAGTCATTTAATATTAAATTTTAATGTGGAGGTGCATTCAACATTTTGTGGAGTGCTAATATAAAAAGCTTTTTTATCCTAATTTATAATGGGACAGCTTGAATTTTCTGTTTTCTTCCCTAATTTACAATGAGAAAGCTTTAATTTTCTGTTTTCTTCCCTAATTTACAATGGAACAACTTCAATTTTCTGTTTTCTTTCCTAATTTACAATGAGACAACTTCCTACAGAAATAAAAATAAAAAAAAAAAAAAAACCTCGGCAGAGGGTTTAATTAGTATGCATTAATCCCCCAAACAAAACACCTTTTAGAAGTAAATCCCAATTTTTATTCTGTTTATTTGTAAGCCCCCAATTTTTGTTGTTATTTAATAATGTGATTCACAGTTCTGTTTCAGATTTTTTGGTTGGGTAGTTTACTTAAGGATTTAACCACATAGGTATATATATATTTTTTTAATAACAAAAAAAAACAAAAAAAAACAGTAGCGGTCTTATATATATATTAAAATAGGTATATATATATATATATATTTTTTTTTTTAATAACAAAAAAAAAAAAAAGAGATGATTTCCACACGAGTGATGATAGACTCACGTCATTGTCATATTTCTACACCCACAGTATAATTTCACCCACCATAAAAATTAAAATATTATTTCTCCACCCACCATTATTCCTAAAATAACTTCTAATGTCTACTTTTTTAAACAATAATATTAATATGTTTAAAAAAAAAAAACAAAACAAAAAACTTCATGCTTCCTTAATTGCCACTACCCTAGCCGCACCAGAACCTCCTCCCACCCCCATCAAAAACCAAAACCTTTGACACGTGCTTGGCGGCATCTCCTTTGGAAAGAGAGAGAAACCAAAGGGAAAGGAAGAGAGAAGCACATGGGGAGTTTTCCAATACAGAGGCAAATTGCTCCAAATCAATTTATTCCAACTAGAATTGGGTATTCTTTGATTTTAAAATCTGGGTTGTCATCGTTGTTCGTTTATGAGGAAAAGGAGGAGAGGATGGAGGTGGTAGTATCATAATTGGAAGGGAGAGTGGGGTGGTGTTTGTCGCTAGGGAGGGTAAATTGGAGATTTGATAGCCGTCAGTCCATCGTGGATGATTTGGGAGGATGATGGATTTATGTTTAGTTTTGTTAGTTTTATTTTTTTCTTTATTCTGTTTTAGTTTATTTAATTAAAGTTATAACAAATTTATAAATGTGGATTTAAAAGTCTTTTACTAAAAGGATAATTATGTGATTAACATTTTAATTAAAAGGTGGGTGGGAAAATAAGATATAATGGGGTGGTTTTAGTAGCACTCTTTCCACATGCCCCTTTAAGAAATAGTACAATTTTAAGGGTATTAACCACATAGCTAGGTATTGGTCTTACTCCAAATGGGGTTTCTCTAAAACTAGTTTTTCTTCTCTCCTAAGTCTCTTTAATATTTCTTCTAAGATTATTCTTAAAAATTGGTCAATTTTGAGGGCTGTAATTTTTCTAACCGAAGGTAATATCTATGTTCTTTTGTTTTTGATTGATGTGTTTTGGTTAATATTCTCGTTGTGTATCATAAACTTTTATCCAAGTGTGATAACACCAAAGGAAAATTAGACCTCAAAAAGATTATGATTGTGCATCGGCTATAGCTTAATTATATATATAAAAAGTCACTTCCAGTAATAATTTCATTGATTGATGATACGAAAATCTCATGCATCTTATTTCATGATACACATATATAATGTACCTTAACAAGTTCACTAGCTCAATTATTTAATCATAATTAACTTAAAATAATGCTATCATCACCACACTAATTGCAGTATCTTGCAATTTGCATGGTAATTTTATTTAGGAATTATTTTAGGTAGGGCAAGGCCTGTAGCACACGCGGAGGAACGCGGAGCATTTGCCGCCCTCATAACCCTGATTTATGCATTTCCTATTACAGATGCGGGTCTTGATGCAAAAGCCAATAAGTTTATGGTCCGTGCAATCCCCAATTTGAATAGCTTTCGTGATCTTCATTTCTTCTTGTCCAACAGCTTCGGTGTTCTTCACTGTCTCATCTGCATGTCAATAACACAAATGATGCATAAAAGATTATCCATAATTGTGTTTGTTGTGTGTGTGAGAGGGAGAGAGTGAGAGTACTTAATTACCAGAAGTTAGAAGGATGATGAGCAACAAAACAAGCACAAAGAGCTTCCTTGCGAAAGTAGCCATGCCCTTCTTTCTTCGGTATTTTTCAGTTGCCTTACAGCTACAACTCTCTCTTATTCCAACACTGAATAGTATGGTTTCGTAGAGACATCCTAAGACCCTAGGGTTTATAGTATGAATTTTCAGGGTTTGATCAAGGAAACAAAGTCATCTACAGTACTGTGGTAGCTAGTCTGTTTTTTTTTTTTTTTTTACAATGGGACAACCTCCATTTTCTGTTTTCTTTCCCTAATTTATATTGGGAAAACTTCAATCTTCTGTTTTCTTCCCTAATTTACAATGGGGACAGCTTTAATTTTCTGTTTTCTTTCCTAATTTACAATGAGACAACTTTAATTTTCTGTTTTATTCCTTAATTTGGTTACTCTGACGTATGGTCAATATCATAGCCACTGATATCAAAGCTAGTATCAGTTCATCTCTAATTCTTATCGATATCCTTTATCGTTCACCAAAAAAAATGACTTACCTTGGACTTCCTTTTAGTATACTAAACTTGCTCGAAGTTTATCAAAATAATATTGTTATGTGGAAAAATTAGATAGGATTATGTCAACGCATTTTGGCTAACTCTCTTAACCTTTGTAGTTTAGTCTCATGGGCAGTTTAGTGCATTATTATCGTCTTCCTTCTCACAGCAATAGCATATGCATGTAACACTTGAAGGAAATAACTCATACATAACAGTTCTCGCAATAGTTGAGTCTCTTTTCTCATTTTTTTTGTCGTAGGTATTACAATAATTTAGGGGACGTTTAAATTGAGGACGTATGAGTGAAAACTCAACACCTTATTCATTACGATATTGGACCACATGCAAAACATGTAAAAAAAAGAAAAAAAAAAGTAGGTATATATAGACTTTAGTATCATCATACACCACAAGTATATATATCCAACATGGTGCAGAAATTGATCTCGCCACCTTATATCTTCAAGTTGATATCACACTGGGACGCCACCACGCATAGCCCCCAATAGCTAGCAAAAGTGTTGCTTCCGAATTTAAAATCGTATAAAACATGTAAAAAGTTATAAATATATAAAAGATAGCAATACTATTTATATATATATATATATATATATATGTGGAAGTCTACTTATAATCCTATTTACAATAAGAAACAAAAATTAGAAAATAATTGTCCTCTCAATCAAAACCCATCACTATATTGCTGGAGAGATTATTTCTGGAAACCATGACATAGTTTCAAGAGATTTACTCATCAAACATGTGATTGTTATGGATTCAAAAAGTACACTATTCGTCTATTAAGAACTTGCCACATGATGTTATGGTGACATGAGTATCTCTTATGTCAGTTGTCTTTGTGTGTATAGTGAAAGTAAGGACTTGAAGCATGACGAAAATTTCTTTTTACAATCACAAATTTTCCTGGTGACCATATTCAGGCTTCAGCAATGTAATAATTCCCAAAAAGAGCTTATAAGAGGTGACGTTATTATGGGAGCATATAGAAGCAAAGTTTCACATGAATACAATCAAAACTTTTGACATATAAGTAATGAATGATTTCCTTCTTGGGAGGGTTTTGGGAAAGGATGTACCCAGTACCTCTCTCCCCATTTCTCTCTACTACATGTAACCATTGTGTTCGCGTTTTAGTGCTTAACGGGTGCTGGTATAGTACTTCTCTGAAGAGATGACTGTCTTCGAAGATTATGCATTATCGATAAAATCCCCAACTACAGGATGAATAGCAATTATCTCAATAAATTTTCTCGGTTACGATATACTGTCACGTTTATAGCCTTGCATACATCATTGAAAATCAAACTTACTTAAAAGTGTTTGTTTTTTTTTTTTTTTTTTTTTTTTTTTTTTTCAGTTTACAATTCTGCAGAAATTTCAGCACTGAAAGAGTTATTCTGTATGTACCTGCCACATGAGGATTTCACATTTACGAAATTTCCTCGCTTCGCATTTTTGAATACTAATCGGAATAATAAATGGAAGTATCGAACTCACAATTCGATTGCTACTTACAGTTCTTGTAAGCTTGGCAAGCTAGCCAATTTGTTATTCTCTATATGCCTTCAAAATCGGCAACAAATAAAAGAAATGCAACACTGAAGAAAAAATATGTTCTCTGAATTCAAGTATGTAAATTCGGAGCAAAATTTGAAGAGCTTACAAAGATGATAAGGTTAGTAATGTGAATATGCCCACATAAAACAAGTATGTGGCTAAGGATGGAGGATGAAAGCATAGATGTCAAAATTATATGGCTCAAATACATAGAAGTTTAGTTTTTACTATTTTGGAGTGTAAGCTTAATTTCTACATGCATTAAAAGAGATTTCGGGTGGAAATCTCTTTATATATAGAGGTATGTTTGTATCGTACCGGTAGTACAAAGAGATGAAAAACAAAAAGTAACAATTCTGTTTTCGTCACCTCTCCTTCTCTATGTTCATTTCTCTTGCTTGACTTCAGTGAAGAAAATAAACATAGTGTTTTGTTACTCCCTATTCACTCAAAGGTTCTCACTCTTTTTCCCTAATTATAACAATTTGGTAGTAATAGCCGACAATGGTAATAGAGCTGTTCACAATGGCATTGGTAGCAATGGTGGTTGGAATTGTGGTAGTAGTGAAGGTAATAGGGTGGAGATGGCAGAGGTGGTAGTGACCATGGTGAGGTAATGGGGTTGAGAATGTGGTGATGGTGGCGAAAGGTGCATGGGGTGGGAGCGGGTGATGGCGGTGGATAATATGGTGGTGGTGGAGTCAGTGGTGGATGCAGAGGTGCATGCGGTGGTGGTCATGGTAAGACAGTGGTGATGGAACCGTGAGACGGTGGAGGTGGTGGTGTCAAAGATGGTAGTGGTGGTTGTTCTGGTGGTCGTAATGGCGGTAGTGGCGATAGTTTATGGTAGATGTGCCACATACATGATTATATCTTTTATTAAAACTCTAACTTCGTTTTATAATGTATCTTTTATTTCTATTATTTTGAAAAATATTCTTGAAAAATAAGGGAATCATCAATTTGATGTTTTACGGGACATAGGCCACTGTTTTCTGCATTTTTCGTTTTCTAAGTTTATTTTCACAAAATAGTCTGCCAAACATAGTTTCACCCATTTTTGTATATAAAAAATTGTTTTATAAAAATGAAATCTTATTTGAACCCGTCTAACCTCTTTCTGCACTCAACTTACTCTCTTCACCCATATTGTTTTTTATTAAAGAATTAATCTCTCTTTAAACCCAAATCTATTACCTAAACCACCCTCTCAAAACTAACTCAAAATGTAAAGTTATCTTTACACCCATTCCCTTTACATAATAATATCTCTAATTGAATGTTTTTATTCAAAGAGGCGTCCTTTGCCCCTTTATAATTGCATATGCACTGTATAGGACTGGCATTTCTATGGTTGCTTTTTTTCTTTTTGCTACCAAACCCATCCATAGATTTGAATTTGCCACATAATGCAATGAAAGCTCCAGTTCAATCCATCACTTTGCCGGAAACATTTGTCCTTGATGCTTTGAATTTGGATGGAGGCATGTTCGTTGAGGGGTAATATTATCATTAATTCCTTTTCATTCATCTTTCTGTTCTGCTTCTAAATGAAAGTATGATGCAAATAACCTTGTTTCCTCAAGGCCTATGATAATCATCATGCGAGTTAGGAAGACATCACACTACCAGGTTGTAGAAGTTAATTGTTGTTTGGATTCTCATCTTTATTATTTGTCTTTATCTGCACCAAGAATCAAGTTATATGTCTTTTAAATACTAATCAAAAGTCCTTAAAAGGTGTTTTGGGGCACAGACAGACACATGCAGAGAAAAACAAATACAATATAATATAAAAAGTATGAAATTTAATCCAAAGAAGAAGCAAACGAACAAAATATCCATAAATCGAGTCATACCTTAATTGGAGGATTCAAAACTTCAAAATCATCATCCATCAGTAGAAAAGCTTGTTTTTCTTTATCAAAGATATTAGGGTTTTAGCCAGAAAGAACGTAGGATAAACAAAGGATAATGCTAGCGTTTAATTATAGTGTGTGGATTTATTGATAAATTTGAGTTTTATTATTTATTTTATTTTGTACTTAATAGTAATTATGCAATAGAATAAAATAGACAATTAACATTTAAAATTTAAGTTAGGTGTAGAAAAAATTACAATGGTTTAAATAAAATTTCTCTTTATAAAATGTTAACGAACGGGCCCTTAAACTCTTTGACGTTTGTCAATGAATTAGAAGTTTCTTTGTGAGAGGGTAAATAAATGAACAAGATTTGAGGAAAAAGAGAGGACCCAGCACTAAAATAAGGAGGGCAGATAATGTATAATTAGAAGTTGCCATTTGTAAACAATATCCGGATGGCCTTTTGTGGTACTTTTCATTCTCTTGGTTCTCTTACCTCTTTCGTGAGAGAGATTCTCTCTTGCAACCAATGCGTAATCTCTGGAACATCACTCATTTAACGAACCATGTGTTCAAAAAATGAACGCTCGAGTCAATAAAAACTCACCACGTGACGTGTTTTGATCGCATAAGAGAGTATCTCCTTTTCGTGAAATATAAATTTCATTTTTGTTTAGACAGAATGTAAGCGCCAGATGCTGGCTTCACTTATTCAGATATTGTACTAGATATTCCACGAAACAAGAGGCAAAAATTGTACCAGATAATATACATTCCAGACCAACGATCTAACCGATTGTAAAGTGTAGAAATCATATATTTTAGAGCTCGAGGTTTTGGTCGTCTTGTTTTGAAGACGAACCGAGTTCAATTAAAGGGCAGTACTCCTCAATCACAGTAATAAGCTGAGATAAACTTCTAATTCACCAAAAAGCAGTCCTAATCAGTTTTGGCTCCATTCAGGCAATTAACCCTTTTGGATTGCTCCGTTCTCCTTCAAGTACTCGACAAATTCGTCAATAAGATATGGCCAGGCACCTTCCGCGTCATAGTTTGACAGTGACGGATCCACGGCCTACAAACGGAATATCAAGTTAACCAATGAAATAAAAAGAAACGAAATGGGTGGCATTGTTCCTTTTTTTTTTTGTTTGTTACATAGACGATTGATATAGTACCGTTGCAAACTCCAATAGTTGAGACCATGTGTCCCTCGAAATGGCCTTGTTATGCCGAGCCTGAAATGATGGAATCAAGAACAGAAAATATATTAACAGGAACAAATCAAGAAAATAATAACCTAGAATACAAGAAATTATGATACCTGTGGCAGTATGGGAGACCACAATATTTTTGCTGGTAATTTTGTATTTCTTGCAATCAATTTGGGATGTATAATCCATTTCAACGAATCAACGCAAACATACTTTCTAAAAATGTAACAGGCGTGACAATGATTTCGTAAAAGAATGATGTAGGAATAAAGGCAACAACATGAGGCCTCCATTTTGCAGAAAAACTGTAACATTTATCAGAAATCCTTGGCAATGATTCCTATACGATAATATAAATGATTACTACAAGCCCAGCGTAGCTACTTTCAACAAATGATCAACTTTGTAACTTACCGGTAAGAACTGACACCAATGTTCAACATACGGCCACTGCTTTTCAGCAAACACCAATTGCCACATTCCAATTGCAGTATCCAATGCCAAAGATTTCTGACCCTGAAATGAAAATGAAGCAATACACGCGTATATGATTATGAACACGGAATATAATCACGCGTGCACACACAAATTAATACCAGAATTTATATAAGATACTGTATCAGATATAATTTTTTTTGTTTTGTTCATGAATCGTAATATATGTCAAGGACTCATTTCTTGTTTTATCTATCAAACTTGAGAAATAAGCACTGTCTAGAATACAACAAATAAAATTCTTCATGCGCTAAAAAGTAAAAACACATACCTTTTCCTTTGCCCAGTCAAAAGCAAAATTATATATCTCTCGAAACTTTTCTGGAAAATAAAAAGAAGATCATGTCAGCAATGAAAAGGTACTCTCGCAAAATTTTTCGTCACACCAATATCTTTACAGTACAGTCAAGCTATTTGAACAAATATATGTTAACATCATGAGTATCTTCCACAAAAAACCAAAAAAATGATATACAAATAAATTTTAATTACTTAACTAAAACTATAATCACATTTCACTTACGTTCATCTTTCAGCTCGGATCTCATAAATGGTATCTTTTCACGGAACTTGTCCAAAGAATCTATCCTGCCATCAGATAACACAAACTTCTGTTAATTGAATTTCTCTCATGGTTATAGACTACGTACCTATTATAATTTGAGGTTTAGAAGAATATAACAAACATCAAAACCCTATGTACCTACCCTAATGGTTCTAATCCCTCTACGAACTCCTCTTTGGAAAATTCACACATGGTAGCTGCCTTCATGTGCCAGGAAACAACTAACTGCATCAACAGCCCATTGTACCAAAAATAACCAGCCAAGTCACAAGGTTAAGTTGAACAAGTGTAGGCAAATAAAAAATAAAAGTTGACCAATCAAATTCGAAACATATCTTCATTACCTGCATCGCAATTTCATTTTTATGTAGTTCAAAGTAAATTTCACCAATGTCCCAAAATTTTAGCCCGCTACACATTAGTCTCCAAACTTGAAAATGTAACATTTAATCCCCTAGAAATCTATGTTAGACTCTGCCCATGCATGTGAAAGGCCCTAGCCAGAAAATCACTATATCTATATGAAATTTTGTCAGAATTTCTGTTGAATTTTCAAGCAAGAGGTTCTTTAGCCAAATAGACAGAACTTCGTAGAATTGAATTTTTACATTGCCTAAACAGTAATTTGGCGGACTTGAAAGGAACTTTGTAGGCATGCACATCTTAACCATAACAAGGTTTATTCGAATATACCTACCATGACTATATCTTGAGGATCCACCTGTCAAATCATGAAAGCTAGCATGTCAGTCAAAATAAAAGAACAAGAAAACGAAAGAAAACAATCATAAGAAACAAGCAACAATATTAAAGACAAATGATTGAGACAGTTAATATCTACACCAAACAGTTACCTGAAGATCGTTGCAAAGGAGGCTGATACCATCAACAAGTATCATATCAGCATCTGGATCTGAGAAAAAAGAATTATTCTACTAGTGAAAAAGAAAATTCCGCTAACCATATAAACTTAGGTTGAAAATTACCAAAAAATACAAGAAGAAGAAAGAAACATTTGATGGGCCATTTGACTTTAGGTACAATGCTATCACAGTATCACTTATCACAAACGAGAAATTTATCACTAATCCTCAAGTACATAAGTATGAACCAATCCAGTATCGCGAATATATATTTGAGTAAGACATAGCTGATGAAGAAGCTTGAAGGAAAAAAAATCCATTGTGTTCACAACTACAGTAATAGGATTCCAACCAAATTCATCTATTACAAACTTGGTGACACCGCATGCTTGTGAATTTATAAACCGATTTACATCTCTGTCTTTTCAATTTCCTACGAATGTGAACAAAAGATATACACTAATGTCTAAGATTGAGGACAAGAGTGAATGGAAAGGTAAAGCTTGCCTTTATATGTATTGTATAATTCCTCCAATTGTCTAGTATTAGTATTAGAATCAGTATTAGAATCGGTCTCTGCTTGCAGCTGGGGCTGAGTGTAGAAGATATCAAACGCTCCTTCAAGATGCCAATCACTCTCCTTCAGAACCTGCAGAGCCACTTTTTCACTGCATATGATGGGAAGTTAGACCACTGAATCCAAGAATCACACAAAAACTGCTCAAGAGTAAGGGTAGAAAAAGATACGATACACGCCTACCAGTCTAATTCAAAGCACATATGTGTGTGCACAGACCAATTAAACCAATTCAACTTCAAAAGATACATAAACAAGCTGACGATTAAAACTGCTCAACTCAACCAAATCTAACACAACACAAACACGTGTCCCTTAGAAGGGCAAAAATTATGTTGAATTTATAACATTCCTCATGATCAATTCAACATGCAATGTCAACTGGTTTTAAATGGTGCTCTAAATATCAATGCATGACATGCATAAGCTAGCAAAACCACTGGGCAAAACTGCCATGGATTCAAAGACGTGAAATGAAGAAAAACAGAAAAGTTGCGTATGATTATCGGATTACCTCGCTGCAGTTATCATGATGAACTGCTGGAGCTTATCGCGTTGGCCTTTACCCAACTTGTTCTGTCAAAAAGAGGAGCCAAGGTGAAGCGGAGAGAGAGAGTTCAAAACCAAATTATGCATGCATATTGATTCAGGTATACGCAAGTGTATGCGCGCGCAAACAAATGAACGCATATGATTAGCATAACATCAACATCCACGAACTAATTTCTGCAAAAATGTAACTAAAATGTGGGTGATCTTATAAGACAATGAAAAGCGGGTAATGGGCTCTATCTTGTGTTACCAATACTGAAGGTTACTTTTTTCGTCAAGAAAACCCCAAATATAACCAAATTTTCTTCAAATTCACATCAAAGGTTTTCCCTGCCATAAATTTAATTTTGCATCAATTTTCTTGAAAACCTAAGAAACCATGTTATGATCCCACATCAGCTACACCAGAAATGGTGTAGTAGTACTTAAGTCCTTTGGGTCCTCCCACCTATTAGGCTAGTCTTTTGGGTTGGACTCTTCCCTTGGGCTTGAGTCCTAACATTGGTATTAGAGCCTAGGTTCCCAACGCTACAGAGGGGGCGACCTGGAAAAGGGCTACCTTAACGGGATGAGCAAAGGGTGCGCCGCCGTAGGCGTCGGGTCTTCCAAAGGGTGGTGTGATGTTATGATCCCACATTGGCTACACCAGAAATGGTGTAGTGGTACTTAAGTCGTCCTCCCACCTATCAGGCTAGTCTTTTGAGTTGGGCTCTTCCCTTGGGCTCGAATACTAACAAACCAACAACCTCTTTTTAAGTGATCTCACTACCCAAAAAGCTCGAAAACTCTATAACCAGTGTACGTTCTCGAATTCTAATTACACATCTTTTAATCCCTTTTATCAGTTTTCCCAGCTTCTCAAAACATGAAAAATCGAAACATTGCATGACATGAGTGAAAAAGTTGCTATAATTTGCAGAACTAGTCACATCCAGAACAAATCATGATAAAGTGAAACAGTAAAGAGTAAAAGTTAAAGTAATCGTAGAGAAGCGAGAGACTGATCAGGAACAATGAGCATACATGAAACCGAACCAATCAGAATCGAAGAAATTTAACAATTTAAAAATAGAGCTGAAAAATGGAGAGTGCGCACCATCTTTGAGGTGGACGATGATGAAAACGCAAACCTTGAACTGCTCCTAGAGAGAGAAAAATAGGGTTTTGCTCAGTTTCTGTGTAAATACGTACACAGAGAAATACAGAAGAAGAATCTGTCTGTATTTCTCTCAATGGGGTCGGGCTTTCTGGGTTCCTTGCATATTGCGTTTCCAATTGGTTTTTATTTCTGTTTTTCCTTTTTTTTTTTTTTTTCTTTAATTGCTTTTGTCCGAGGCCACGGTCAGCGACTGTTAAATGCGTGTGGATTTGCCGTGAGGGCCGCGTGTTTAATGTCCCGTAAGAGATTATAAATGTGTGACACAACTATTTTTAACATTCGTTTGACCGCTAAATGTGTTTGTGATTTATTATGAAAACTGTGTGTAAACGGCTGATAATCGAGCATGAATTGGCCGTCAAATGTACGTGAGGTCCACTACGAGAGTCACGTATATTCAGGGTTCATAATCGTTCATAAAAATGTGGGATGGACGATCTTTAACTTTCATCGACCGTTAGATACGTATGAAATTATTTAGTGAAAGCTTAGTACTACCAAACGGTTCATAATTAGTAAGCTTCTGCCGGACGCTATGCCCTACCCGGCTACAACCCTTCAACACTCAGTGCAGGAGCAGGACTGCATTATTTTTGAAAAAAAAAAAAAAAAAAGAGAGAGAGGAAACAATGTCTGCGTAAAATATCCATGTAAAAAGAAACAATATGCATTTCAGGCTCAAACTCTTTTTTCTTTCCTTTGTTGTAAATTAGTGTAAATCATCAGTTATAATAAGAAAATATCCATTATTAAACTCTTGTAGTTTAGTAAGTGTTGCAACTCAAAAAACATGTCTTTAATTTTCTGGAATATGTGGTACAAGAGGAACATTATAGAAGTGTAAAGCACCTAATACATGGTCTTAGAGTTCTAATTTTGTCGGAAAAACAAAAGAAATAATTGGAGTTAAATTGCAACAATTAATAAATTAGAGAAGCTAATTCGCAAAAATGAGAAGTATGATATCTTTGGCCTTTCAATAGCACTTGAAAAGTTTGGACTCGTGTGTCACTTGGGTCTCCAGACTCTAAAATACGTCACTATATTCATACCCTAAGGAGTAGTATTTTATCTCAACAACAAATACAACTTTAAATGTTACCAGGTTGTGTATGCACCCACGTGTTTGCATCTATGAAAACTGACATTAAACTATCAATAAATCTGTGTTTATTTGCCTGACGTTAAACCAACTTGCAAGAAATGAAAGGATGGCAATATATGCATCTAATGTAGCTAACTTGGGTGCTTTTCAGGCAAAAGTTTATGCTTCAGTTGAGAGCAGATCTTTGGCAGTAATTGCTTCAACTTTGGATTCTCTCTTAATTAAACCTCTTGTCAGGCTTCATTCTTTGGTTCCCTTCTCTGTTAGAAAAGTGATTCGTATTCCAATTTCCCGTTCCTATGGCCCAAGGTTAACAAATTAAAACACGGGGCGCGAATTACCTAAATCAAAAACACGTGAACCAAAATTGGAAATCCGAATAAAACACAACGATCAAAGGTACTTAATCCGAAACTCTTTTAAGGCAACAAGTGTAACTGAAATTTGAAAAACAATGGGATGCAGATTGCACTGTACACAATGGGAAATGCACGTATGGTCCCTGATTGGGAAGACAGCACCAGCAGTGTACTTGGCAAAATTGACATGTCTGATACGGAACCATGCCAAGGAGAGCACATTGAGACAGTGAGAGCATACACTTTTGACTGCAACTATTTTGTGGAGGTTCAAATTGTCTTGCCCGAAGACATGTCTCTCAGCCACGCACATAACATCGGAGACACGTTTCAAGAAAAGCTCGAAAACGACAGAACTTGATTCAAGACTAATATTAGCAAGACTTGATCTCATATCTAGACAGTACAAAGTATCTGGCAAGAAAGCAAATGGCTAAGAAAGTTGAACCCAAGCGAATTCTTCTTTGTAAACCACACTTGCATCACAAGAGGCTTCACATGTATACACGGCGATTGTAGCCCAATCAAGAGAGCCCACGTCATTCTTCACGTTGAAGTAAAATAGCAACTGAGGCATAATCTGAAGCCAATAAAACTCACAAGGTTAAAATTTTGACAGGAAAGAAAAGGGCAAACATGGTAGTAAAAGAAACCGAAATGCACAAACTTGCAATCAGGCTTCAATCAAAACAAACAATTGTTATATCTGGTACCTGAAATTCAAAACACATTGGGCCACTACAATAACTACATTTACGAATATCAGCCGTGGATGGCCGGCCACTTGACACAGGCCATAAGGGTTTAGCACCGGGATTCCTACAATACCTGTTATTTGGAAGAAAAAAATATGGAAATGGATCAACTATTTTGAAGTAAAATAGTGGTTATGATCAATGAAAGCCAAGGAATGTAACAAGCGCAAAAAACTTTGTAGTAAAACTCTGCACCAAGTCACGTCCTTCAGAAATCTGTATCTTGATTTGAACGGATCTATCGAAAAAATAAATCACCTTAGTATTTGTTCAGGGGCCAGGGCTATGCGCACGTGGAATGAAGCCCAGCTCTTTCTGTCACCATCACCCTTTTACAGAGGTATAAACATGTAAGAGTATTAGCAGCTAAAAACTATTTTTCTCCTATCAGAGGAAAAAATGGGGGAAGAAGAGTACAGAGCACAACTTTCATTTCTACCAATAGAAAGACAGCATAAATGTTGTTTATGAGAGAACAACAATTAATACCGTAAAATTGTCTGCTATCGACATTAGCCCATCATCCATCCGGTTACTAGAGACCAAGGAATTAGTGCCCACGCTATCATCAGGCATTTCTGTGTCATACGAACTTTCAGGCTCCTCTATAATTTTGTATTCTGGCCATGAATCATTACTTGCAACTGTTCACATATGAAAAACAAGAGTGTATTAGGATCTTGAAAGTGCAGTTAAACCCCCAACCCACCCAATCTTGAAAGTGCAGTTAAACTGCCCACCCAAAACTCCTCCCAAGAAAATAAAACTTCGTACTTGCCTTTTAGAACTACAGCAGAAGTGGTTTCACTGTTAGCAGAGCTACTATCGGCCAGCTGAATCCTCAATTGTTGACAATCTCATGTTCATGACCGGACCGGACCAAGAATGCTTGACCTACAAACAACCAATATATATTTCGTAATCTTTAAAGATGGCTGTTGCTACTTGAAAGGGGAAAAAAGATACCGCAAAAACCCAAAAAATCCAATTACCCAAAGTTTCTCTGAGCAATAATGTGCTTTTCTGCAACCAGTACAGCGTTTACTCCCCTTCCAGGTACCACACCAATTACAGAGTGCAGCTAGAACAATCAAAGGGCAAAGATCATCAAATGACCCCTTAAATTGGCAGAACGTATAAAAGACGTCAAATTGCATTACCGAAGGAGCATAAATATACATAAACAAGGTTGAACATGCTTAAACAATCTAGCACTAATTCATAAGCAAAAGCTAGCAACTGTAAATGCTAAGTGAAACAAGATGCTACCTCCAGCCATAAGAGGGTCATCCGTACTATCCTTCTTCGGAGGCTTACTTGAGTAGAAAGGATTATCACGGGGTAATTGGCAGCGGAAAACCTTCACGCTACAAAAAAAAAAAAAAGAAATCACATAATCAGAAACAAAGACTACAAATCCTTTGGCAAAGACATGATTGGGAGAACAATACCTTCTAGAGGGCTTGTCCCACTGGCATTTCCATTGTTCACGTCGATCACGACGAAGACACGCCATTGACGTACACATAAACACAAACAATGTTCGGTGAAATGCAGATTCTTTCTCCTCTGGCGCACACACCTAGCCACCCAATAAACACAAAGACCAAATATCGCAATCCAATTGTCAACTTTTATTACTTGAAAATGGAATAAAAAGCGCGATCCCCAAGCAAACAAGGCTTCTTGCTTTGCAAAAGTTGGGGGAACTTGTACGTATGCTGCTTTACTCTTGCTTTGCATGCAAAGAGGCTTGTTTCAGGATTCGAACCTGTGACCATTTAACTTCATGTCACAAAGGAGCAACCTTTCCGTTACACCAACTCGCCCTCTACTTAAAAAAGGCATAATAAAGATATAATCTGATCAATGAAATTCAAGCATCCCTCACCTGAAGCACAAATTGCAAAGGTTCACCGCATATGTCGCAGCAGCAAGATCTTCCGGACGGCAAGTTTTCGGGATCCAGCCAAGCCTATATGACAAGCCAAAACATCAGAAAAGTCCGACTAGTATGTAAATTGAAATTGAAGGGTTTAATGGCATACGGGAACGCCTCCAGCTTTGGAAGGAAATAAATGGCGAAGAAGAGAGCGTGATTTCTTAGGCTTTTTTACAAAACCTAAAATCACAGAGTTTCTTGCTTCTTCGTCTTCCTCTTCTTCGTCATCGTCATCCATAGCAACATCTGGCTCTTTCTGTTTTTCTTCTTCGTCGCTGTCATCGTCCAGTGATGTGATTCTAAGGCCTTTAAACTATTCCGTACCGTCACCTTTCACACTGCCTGCCATTTCCCTTCACAATTTAAGTCGGGTGGCGTTTGCTGCGGAGCTCGTGATGTCAGCTGGGCTTACGGCGGATGAGCTGCCGTGACGGTTGAAGACGAGCGGGTGGGCTGGGCTGGATATGCGCCTTTATTTTCTTTTCTCAATTTTCTCTCTTGCTGGACACGTGGCTACTTCTGATTGATCTTTCAGATGCGCACCATGTTCCTTTGCACAGTCTATCACAACAAACAAACCTATATACCCCGAGCACTTTCCAATCAGTTCACCGCCTTCTTCCTGTTGGCTCTTCATCTCCTCCTTCCGTCTTCTTCCTAGGCCCTAGGGTTTACTGAAACTCACAGGTATGAACTTTGACTCCGACTGGTTCTTCATATGGCGGTTTTTAATTCCATATTTTTTCTTGAAATTATTTTGTTTATTACTCACCTCCTGTTGATTTATTGTCAAATTATTTTCTGAAATAAAGGAGGTGAAATATGTGATTGCGTATTTTGGCTAAAAGTGGGTGAAAGGAAAGAGTAAATTTGAATATGTATTTCTGCATTTCTAATATATGTGAATCTATATTTCAATTTTTGGGGTGAATTTAAAGCTCGAGTCTTGAGATTTTGAAGTTGCAATGCTGTCAGTGCAGAGTAGAATTTTCTGATGTTTGTAACTTTGTATGATGTTTTGGAGTTGTGATTTGTCCTCCATTTCGATAAACACTACCAGAATTCTGCTCATAAGACATGATTGTATACGCAGAAATGTGATTTTACATTCGACTTAAAAAAATTGTGATTAGTTTTGTGGATTGAAACCGTGTGAATTTAGGTTGCATGTTAGACAAAGGGGTGAGAGGGAGATTCGGAGAAGCTCTTTATTTGGGTTTCTATAATAAAGTGAAAAAAGGGTGATATGCGGCGTATGGTAGTGTGTTTATAGGGTATACTAGTGCTAATATGTAAAAAAAGGTTGCTATTTTTTATAGAACTATGGGATCCGAGGCTAGAGCTGCTTAATTGCAAAACACTTAAACCACACATTAGAAACCCTAGCCACAGATAACTCACAAAGTTCCTTTCAAAGTCCTTCCTCCTCATCAACCCTCTCTCAAACCACTTACAGCCGCATCTCCTCCTCTCAGCCTATCCTTACTCTTGTCTCTCAAGTCTTCCACTAGTTTGAAAGTTAAATGACAGAAATTTTGTTTTGAACGTGGTTGGTATTGGATGATATCACAGGATAGGAAGTAAGCTACGTCAAGGAAAATTCTTTTTGTTACTGTTTGATAGTTAACCATTTTAGCTTCAATTAAATTTATGTTTGTGATTATGGTTTTATAGATTTGTCCTGAGGCTTACTATGTGACAGTTTTGCTCTTTGTGTGACAGTTTCTGACAACAAACAGGGAGTGACAAATTTTTAGTAGCTATGGTTTGTTCTCCATCTCTCTTTGCTGTTTTTCTTTTAAGCGTTCATAATGTTTAGGACACATTTAATATTGTCTGGCAATGGTTTTTTGTGAAATTCAGCCGCAGGGAGATTACATAGACCTTCACAGGAAGCGGTATGGGTACCGACCAGACCACTTCGAGCGAAAGCGCAAGAAGGAGGCTCGTCTCGTCCATAAGCGTTCTGAGACTGCTCAGAAGGTCAATTCCAATCCTTTTCCTTTATTTTTCGTGGAAAGTGACAATCAAATTGGAACTTTAAGCTTATTTTGTTCATTTGGAATGCTTGTATTGGAACAGGCTCTGGGTATCAAGGGTAAGATGTTTGCTAAGAAGCGCTATGCTGAAAAGGCTCTCATGAAGAAAACGTGAGTTCTCTAGTGTCTTTTTCCCAGTAGAATAGACTGTTGAGATGTACCTTACAGTACTTAAACTACATTTATATGATGTGCTTCTAACAGTTCGTTTCATATTGCACTTGTCATGACTATTAATTTGCTGTTGCATATACACATAGACATGGTTACATTCATATTTAAACTGCATAAGCTGCACTTTACATGACCTTATTTGTGACTTTTTATATTGTTTAGTGGCTATTGTCTTTATCTTGATACCTCATTGTATCTTTTGTTTGTTATGCTACTGACGATTTACATATATGTAAAGTAAAATTTATGTTTTGTGAATGCCCACAGGTTGATTATGCATGAGGAGTCATCAACTAGGCGCAAGGTGGATGATGATGTTCATGAAGGCTCTATTCCCGCATATCTGATCGATCGTGTCAAAACAACACGTGCGAAAGTATGGATTTCCAGCTATTAATAGATATTTTTCTTAAAAAGGAAGATATTTGTTCATGTTTCTTATCTGACGGTTATGCTGGAAATAGATTCTGAACAACACCATTAAGCAAAAGCGGAAGGAGAAAGCTGGGAAATGGGAAGTCCCACTGCCCAAGGTAAGAGCACATGCCACGCTCTTTCTTTTTTTATCTGTTTTTCTGTGCGACTCGTTTTTTGTTGTATGCTAAGCATTGATATAATGTTCTAACTGTTTTATATCTTCTCTAGGTGAGGCCTGTGGCTGAAGATGAGATGTTCAAAATTCTTAGATCTGGAAAACGCAAGAGTAAGTATCTCCAACTTCTTCCTCTCTACTTCCATAGCAATCAAAGTGTGCTGTTGGTTCATTTATTGTCTAAATTTATCGTTTATAATGATTTTCAGCCTAAATGTGTTCATGCTAAAGTTCGTATAACATGACATTGAGGATAATTGAAAGTTTGAAACTGATGCCAGTATTTTCATGTGAATGTATTACTTAGTCCTCTGTTGCTTATTTACTCCTTTCTTTTTTGTAGCCAAGCAATGGAAGAGGATGGTCGCAAAAGCTACATTTGTGGGACCTGGTTTCACGAGGAAACCTCCTAAGTATGAGCGATTTATCCGTCCCAGTGGGTTGCGATTCACCAAAACTCACGTGACACACCCTGAACTTAAGGCCACTTTTAACCTTGAGATCATTGGTGTGAAGAAGAATCCTAATGGTCAAATGTATACATCTCTTGGTGTCTTGACCAAGGGAACCATCATTGAGGTAAATCTTTCATTATGTGATCATTTATAATGCCAATCCCTTGATGTTTTACGCTTATCTACTTATTTTGTGGATATCAGGTGAATGTCAGTGAACTCGGTCTAGTCACACCTGCCGGGAAAGTTGTGTGGGGTGAGTTCAACCTTTTTTGTGGTGGTCGGCATTTTAGCTGATGCCATCTCATTTAGCTTTGCCATCACACTCTTTTAAAGGCGGATAGTTTAGATTCTGACTTGTTTCTGCATTTATCTGTTCTTTGTGGTTGATGCAGGGAAGTATGCTCAGGTGACAAATAATCCAGAGAACGACGGGTGTGTTAATGCAGTTCTGCTCGTTTAAGAGGATCACTTGATGAACATCAGTGAATTGTGGTAAACTGATGTCGTATCGTTTAGTGGACCACGAAATTTTGGGGTCTTGAGCGCATATTGTGGCTTGTTCAGAATAGTTGTTTATTTCCAAATTAGTATCAACGGAGAAGTTTTTTTCCTACTGACCTGGATGCCTGAATGTATTTTGGTTGAGTACACTACAAAAGCAGGCTTGCAATTATTTGACATTTCTTGGTACTTTGGTAGCACAATTTGTACTGATTAGTCTAGTAAAATTATGTACAACTCAATAGCATCACTGAGATATGCATGAAAATTAATGTTCGGGTCGAGCGTTAATGCTCGATAAAGGGGTGAATCTGCTAAGACACATTAAAAACGGATCATGTTTGTGTTATATCGTGAAATTCACTAGTGATTCGTTAAGAAATTCAACATATATTTCACGCGGAATAAACTCTACGTATAATATATTTCTTTCCACAGCGAGACTAACACTTGTCTGTAAAGAGGGAAACGGATCCACACGGAGACTAACGCATGTCTATAAAGAGAAAATGATCAAAACGACGGTTTGATTGAACACGTGTCTTTGGAGAGGAAAACGGATCAAAACTACAGTTTGATACAAGCAGTAAGCATTTCTTTTTTGTTTTGTATTCTTTCAAATTTGTCATCCCAATTACGGTAGCAGAATTTCATAAGTTGATACATAATTTTGTTTTCCCAACCCATGAAATCATCCTAAAATTCAGCATACGATCAAACTTCAAATTTACAACGAAGGTGAAGATTCATTTCGATTCAAGCCGATTTACAAAAGCTCAACCCACAACAACTATACTCTCTGTACTTCTCTTCGCAACGTTGAAAGATGTCACCGAAGCACCGAGCATCACTAAACTAAGATTGTTACACTCACTTAAGCAAACTAATATCGACGGAGTGGACCAAGCTAGCTTGCATGCGAGGAGATGCGACTTCCAAATTCAAAAGTGAGACACCGACCGACGCATTGACGCATAATTATTTCCTGCATGATTGAATGTTTACCAAAAGTATCATCGGCCAACTTTTCCACCCAAAATCATCACGAGATGATTCAGTTGTTGAAGATGAATTTCAAGCTCGTATTCTATACAGTACATTCTAGGTTCTATTTCTAGCATTGGTGAATTGCACGATAGTGGAGATGTTAAAATGTCTTCGTAAGTTTTTCTAACTCTCAAAAAGATGAACTACTGTGATAAAGCCACATGCTAATCCTTTTTTAAATTAAAAAGAATGATCCTTTTTTAAAATTAAAAAGAATGCTTTTCCCACCCAATACCAGCAAATTACCTAAAACGATATAAAGTTCGAAGCATTACATTTATTTACGAATAATATATTGTTTGAGTAAAAACTTCATATTTGTCGAGGTTTGTCGCACCCCCCGACCAAGTCGTACTTTTTCCCAAAGTGGAACAATATAATTAGTATTTATTAATTTAATTTGTTTTTAATTGCAAGGATTCCACTAATATCTCACCAATCCTCTTCCTATCTGATTTTTCCTAGGAGAGGATTAGAATTTCGCATCCCATTGAAGGTACACGTATTATTTTTATTTATTTTTAAACAAACGACATTATTTACACTAACAGAAGAGTTGTGTTAAGCTGGGTTAGCAATAATATGGTTTAAATTCATATTTGACGAGAATCGAATTTAAAATCTTTCACTTACAAATAAAGAAATATAACACTAAACTGTAGTATCAAGTAGCTCTTTTTGTATTATTGTGTCACCGTGCAATTATTAAAATTTATTTTCCCTCTTGTTAATTTTTTTTTTAAGATGCTTTAGATATTAACTACGTACAGCACTATAGCCAGCTATCCAATGTTGCAAACGCAAAGCAAAACCATATAAGTTATCTTGAGAATTACAAACATATATGTTACTCTCTTCTAAAATCCAGTGGATGACTACTGTTCATTAACAGTGGGCTTCCTGTTTCACCCATTGTTTTCTTCATGTTTTGAGGTTTTTTTTTGTCAGATTGTACAGTGATTTGCCGCTTTTGCCCTCTTCTTGGTTTTGTTCCCGCCTGTTGGTGATCCTGGAAACATGTTTTGCTTGCTTTTGGTTTACACTGTGTCACGTGTTGATCATCCCTTGCATTTGGCTTTTCATCTCAGCTCTTCTCTTTTATTTTTCTTTTCTTTTCTTTCCTGCACGTTTGCTCTCTTATTTCTCTTTCTTTTTGGTTTCATCTTCTGCGTTTTCTCCCTTTTCTGTATTGCTGCTGGCAAATCTGGGTTTGTAAGCTCTTCTCTTTTATTTCTCTTTTCCTTCCCGCTCGTTTGCTGTCTTATTTCCCTTTCCTTTTGGCTTTCGACTTCTGCTTTTTCTCCTCTTTCTGTATTGCTGCTTGCAAATCTGGGTTTGTAAGTTTGTTCCTCAATCTGGGTTTGTAAGTTTGGTCCTCATTTTTATTGTGCTATTTGCCTTTGATTTTGTTTTGCTTTTGAGCTTTTTTTTTTTCATGGAACTGTGACTAATCTACACCTACTTTCATACTGATTCACCAAAGAAATTTTATCATTTAGATTTCACTAGGCTATGGATATCAACCATAATTCACAGTAAAAAACATAAAGTTTCTTTGGTAGATCAATTATGATTTACATTTGACTAGGCTGTCAATTTAACAACAACTACTTTCATTCAAATGAATGGTTGTTCGTTATCCATTTTGAAATCACCATGACTAATCTACACTTACTTTCATATTGATTCACCAAAGAAACCTTATTATTTACATTTTGTTAGGCTGTGAATATCAACCATAATACACAGTAAAAAACATAAGGTTTCTTTGGTAAATCAATTATGGTGTAGATTTCACTAAGCTGTGAATATTTACATTTGTTGGTGGTGTTGACCTTTGGTGTTTTCCCAAGCTGTTTAGCTTGCTATTGCTATATGGCATGTAGGTTTTTTAGTTAGCTCTCTAACTATATTATTGTGATTAAATTTGGTATGGTGTAAATTAAAGTGTCTGGATAAAACTAGGAACAAGTGATGTTCGTTGTTCCCTTAGATGGAGTAATGCATTAGTTTAGCTTATGAGTCATAAATTTTTAATTATAATTTGTTCGTTAGTTAGCTTGAATCAGAGCTGATATGATTTAGCATCCTTTGCCAATTTGTTGATAAAGTCTTAAAATACTCTTTATCTTCATTTTAATGACATGAATGAATTCCATTTAATAATTAAATAGTGTTGTTATTTGGTTATAGGAAAAACTAACAAGTGTTTCCTTTATCTCTCAAGTTCTTGATTGTATCAATATGTTGGTGTTGTTGTTTAATATCATATATTATTATGTGCTCTCATCATATTAGATGTGTAGAGTTCTCTTTTCTTTTTTTTTGCACAGAGTGATGGTTTCTGTTAGTCCATCGCTAATAAATTCTTTTCCTTTCTTTGCAGAAAGTGATAGTTTTTGGCAAGTATTTAGATATCGTGATTTTCAAGTTTTTGTTTCTTATAGGGATTTATTCGTAATACAACGTTTGTGTCTGTATGTTTCGATTTGTTAACTAGGTTATGGTGTTCTGGACAGACCTATTTAATGTTTATTATTTGTTGCATCAAAATCATCTCAATGCTTAATGGAATTTGATAGAATCCACAAGTAATAACTTTTTAGTCTAATTCTATTAATCAAAAGAGAATGACAACTGATTTAGTCACTCTGTGTTTTGATTTGACTATTATTATTGGATAACTGTTCTCACTCAAATTAGATTTCAATTATAATTTCTCTATATGTTTATAATATTGATAAAAATGGATATTATAGTGTGGCTGGTATTTTAAACTTTTTCCCTATGCCGTTTATAATTTTTTAAAATTTGTATTTCGTTTGTATAGATTCAATGGAAGACGAAAGTCCAACTCCACTTGATCGATTGGTTGTGACATCCCACATCACCTATGGGTGTGATCCTTAAATGTATATTCTCATCTCTACCTAGCACGAGGCCTTTTGGGAGCTCACTGGCTTCGGGTTCCGTAGGAACTCCGAAGTTAAGCGAGAAGGGGGCTAGAGCAATCCCATGATGGGTGACCCACTGGGAAGTTGCTCCCAAAAACAAAACCGTGAGGGAATGGTAAGCCCAAAGCGGACAATATCGTGCTACGGTGGTGGAGCGGGCCCGGGAAGTAATCCGCCCCGGGCCGGGATGTGACAAATTGGTATCAGAGCCTAACCTTGGTCGTGGTGTGCCGACGAGGACGTTGGACCCCTAAGGGGGGTGGATTGTGACATCCCACATCACCCATGGGTGTGATCCTTAAATGTATATTCCCATCTCTACCTAGCACGAGGCCTTTTGGGAGCTCACTGGCTTCGGGTTCCGTAGGAACTCCGAAGTTAAGCGAGAAGGGGGCTAGAGCAATCCCATAATGGGTGACCCACTGGGAAGTTGCTCGTGAGTTCCCAAAAACAAAACCGTGAGGGAATGGTAAGCCTAAAGCGGACAATATCGTGCTACGGTGGTGGAGCGGGGCCGGGAAGTGGTCCCCCCCGGGCCGGGATGTGACATTGGTGGCATATAAAAAGGTTGTTAGAATTAAAGTACGTGTTTGTAGGATACAGAGACCGAAGTATCTAGGCATGGGCGACAGACTGCACTATATATTGGTTGATGAAAAGGTTTGTGATAATTTTTTTATCAAATTACTTTAGACAATTGATCTTCTATGTTAAGAATGAATTATTTGCTTTAAAGCACATAATATAATTTTTATACTCTCTGTGCTAAACATTGTGTACAATTTATTTCTAAACTCTTTATTCTCCAATTTTATGTTGTCAAATCATACATTTGTTTTGGCGTTTACTCTGTGTACTGCACATTTTTTTTACGTGTATTCATCTCCTTTGAACTGTTAGTTACAATTGTTTATTTACTATTGCTATTTACCATCCTTGTTGTTTAATATTTATCATCTACGCATAATTTCTTGTTATTTCAACTATAAAAGTTGGAACAATTTGCTTATCCACAGTGTTCTCAATGCTTTTTTTTTCTTTATCTCTTTTATTGTTAAGCAACAAGCTATCGAAGCATCTTTTAATAAAATGGACTATGAAATGATAGTTCCAAAGATTGAAGAGGATGCTTGCTATGAAATCTTGAATTTCCCTACTAACAAGGCAACGGCTCAGTATAGAGTTGTTCCACATGACACCCACATCATATTCACTTCCAAGACAATTTTTAAGAAGTTGGCAAGTGTCTTTCTGCCTATTCCACGACACAAATTTTTCTTGCAAGAATATAACAGATTGTATCCTCGGTTAAACATGCTTGAGATCTTGACAGGTAATCATATACATAAATAAGTATATTAATATGTGTTAGTGCTTATTTGATTCCAACGTTTTCCTATGAACTTACCAATTTGGCTCTTTTTTTTTTTTTTCAAATTTGAAGATGTTATTGGCCCCCTGATTGCAGTGCAGCCTTTAGAACCAATACAGATCAATTAGAGATTTGATCACAAATGTAATTTGATTATACAAAACATCAAGTCATTTCTTGTCCATGATAAAATTTAGAAGTTTTTTACCTCTCAATTCCATCTCAGGTGACGAATAATCCAGAGAACGACGGGTGTGTTAATGCAGTTCTGCTCGTTTAAGAGGATCACTTGATGAACATCACTAAATTGTGGTAAACTGATGTCGAATCGTTTAGTGGACCACGAAATTTTGGAGAGTTGAGTGCATATTGTGGCTTGTTCAGAATAGTTGTTTATTTCCAAATTAGTATCAACCGAGAAGTTTTTTCCAACTGACCTGGATGCCTGAATGTATTTTGGTTGAGTACACTACAAAAACAGGCTTGCAATTATTTGTCATTTCTTGGTACTTTGGTAGCACAATTTGTACTGATTAGTCTAGTAAAATTATGTACATCTCAATAGCATCGCTCAGATATGCATGAAAATTAATGTTCAGGTCGAGCGTTAATGCTCAATAAGGAGTGAATTTGCTAAGACACATTAAAAACTGATCATGTTCATGTTATATCGTGAAATTCACTAGTGATTTGTTAAGAAATCCAACATAAATTTCACGCGGAATAAACTCTACATAGAATATATTTCTTTCTACATGCGAAACTAACACATGTCTATAAAAGGAAAACGGATCAAAACGGAGATTAACACGTGTCTGTAAAGAGGAAAACGATCAAAACGGTAATTTGATTCAACACGTGTCTCTAAAGAGGAAAACGGATCAAAACTCGGTTTGATTCAAGCAGTAAGCAATTCTTTTTTCTTTTGTATTCTTTCAAATTTGTCATCCCAATTACAGTAGCAGAATTTCATAAGTTGATACATAATTTTGTTTTCCCAACCCATGAAATCATCCTAAAATTCAGCATACGATCAAACTTCAAATTTACAACGAGGTGTCGATTCATTTCGTTTGAAGCCCGGTTTACAAAAGCTCAATCCACAACAACTACACTCTCCGTATTTCTCTTCGCAACGTTGAAAGATGTCACCAAAGCACCGAGCATCACTAAACTAAGATTGAACGCTCACTTAAGCAAACTAATATCGACGGAGTGGACCAAGCTAGCTTGCATGCGAGGAGATGCGACTTAAAAATTCAAAAGTGAGACACCGACCGACGCATTGACGCATAATATATTCCTGCATGATTGAATGTTTACCAAAAGGATCATCGGCCAACTTTTCCACCCAAAACCATTACGGGATGATCCAGTGGTTGAAGATGAATTTCAAGCTCATATTCTACACAGCACGTTCTAGGTTCGATTTCTAGCATTGGTAAATCGTACGATAGTGAAGATGTTGAAATACCTTCGTAAGTCCCGGCTCTTAAAAAGATGGACTACCATGACGAAGCCACCGACTGATCCTTTTTAAAAAATTAAAAAGAATGCTTTTCCCATCCAGTACCAGCAGATTATATATTGTTTGAGTAAAAACTTCATATTTGTCGAGGTTTGTCGCACCCCCCGACCATGCCCTACTTTTTCCCAAAGTGGAACAAGATAATTAGTATTTATTGATTTAATTTGTTTTTAATTACAAGGATTCCACTAATATCCCACCAATCCTCTTCCTCTCCGATTTTTCCTAGGAGAGGATTAGAATTTCGCATCCCATTGAAGGTACACGCATTATCTTTTTGTATTATTTATTTTGGGATAAAGTACAAAAAACTACTTCAACTATTGGTGTCACGACACTTTCACACCTCATCTTTTAAAATTGACAATGTCATACCTCATCTTACGAATTTGTGTTAATGTTATACCTTCCGTTAACTAGGTGTGAATTTCTCAGTTAAATACTGATGTGGCTTGATACGGGACCCATTTTTTATTAAAAAAATTATTAAAAACTAAAAAAAAATCATTTAATATTTTTTAAATATTAAAATAAAAAAAAGTTATAAAAAAAAAAAAAAACCAACATCAGTTCATCCCCTTCCCCCTTCTCTCTCTTCTCCTCATCTTCATCTTCTTCCCCTTCCTACAACTGCAACCTAGAAAAAAGAAGAGAAAAAAAAAAAAAAAAACCAATTTGTCTTCCCCGCTCCCCACCCCCTCTTCTCCCCGCACACACTCTCTGCACCCAACCTCCCCACCTTCGCACCCACCCTCTGCACCCAACCTCGCACCCACTACCTACAACCCAAAACAAAAACAAAAACAAAAAAAAAAAAAAAAAAAAAAAAAAAAAAAAAAAAACCTTGAAAAAAACCCAAATCCCGTTGAGGTGGAATCGGGAAACCTTCGCCAGGCCGATTCCGAAGGTTAAGAACCTGAGCGCGGAGAAAATGGGGGGGAATGGGTGTGGAGGGAAGAGGGTGGGTGCGGGGGGACAGACGAACTGGGTTTTTTTTTTTTCCTTCTCTCTCTTCTTCTTGTTCTTGTTCTGCAAGTTGGGTGGGGTAGGGGGGGAGGACGACTGGGTTTCCCTTTTTTTCTTTTTTCTTTTTCGTTCTTCTTCTTCCTCCTTCGGGTTGGGTTGGGGTTTTTTTTTTTCCTTTTTCTTTTCTTCTTCTTCTTCCTCCTCCTTCTTTCTGGGTTGCAGGGGGTTGGGTTTATGGTGGGGGGACGAACTGGGTTTGGTTTGGTTTTTTTTTTTTTTTTTTTTTTCTTTCTCTTCTTCTTCTTCTTCCTCTTCTTCTTCCTCCTTCTTCTTCTTTCTGGGTTGCAGGAAGATGGGGAAGAGAGAGAGGGGGAGGGACAAACGGACCTGAGGTTTTATTTTATTTTATTTTTTATTTACTTTTCTTTATTATTTTAATATTTAAAAAATATTAAATGATTTTTTTTTAGTTTTTAATAATATTTTATTATTTTTTTAATAAAAAATGGGTCCCGGATCAAGCCACGTCAGCATTTAACTGAGAAATAAACGGCCAACCTAAGGGAAGGTATAACATTGGCACAAATTCTAAAGATGAGATATGACATTGTCAATTTTAAAAGATAAGGTATGAAAGTGTCGTGACACCAATACTTGAGGTAGTTTTTTGTACTTTACCCTTTATTTTTATTTTTTTTTAAACAAACAATTTTATCTACACTAACAGGAGGGGTGTGCTATGCCATGCTAGCAATAATGTGGTTTAAATTCGTATTTGGCAAGAATCGAACCACTTACAAATAAAGAGATATATCACTAAATTATAGTACTAAATGACTCTTTTTGTATTATTGTGTCATCGTGCAATTATTAAAATTTATTTTCCTTCTTGTTAATTTTTTTTTTTTTTAAGATGTCTTAGATATTAACTACGTACAACACTATAGCTAGCTATCCAATGTTGCAAAAGCAAAGCAAAACCATTTAAGTTATCTTGAGAATTACCATAATATATATATATTCTTAAACCCGATGGATGACTGATGTTCATTAACAGTGGGCTTCCTATTTCATCTTTTGTTTTCTTTATGTTTTCGGGTTTTTCCAGGTTGTATAGTGATTTGCCGCTTTTGCCCTCTTCTTGGTTTTGTTCCCGCCTGTTGGTGATGCTGGAAACATGTTTTGATTGCTTTTGGTTTACACGGTGCTGCGTGTTGATCATTCCTTGCATTTGGCTTTTCAACTTTTCTCTTTTATTTTTCTTTACTTTCTTGCACATTTGCTCTCTTATTTCTCTTTCTTTTTTGTTTCGACTTCTACGTTGTCTCCCCTTTCTGTATTGCTGCTTGCGAATCTGGGTTTGTAAGATCTTCTCTTTTCTTTCCTGCATGTTTGTTGTCTTATTTCCCTTTCTTTTTGCTTTCGACTTCTGCTTTTTCTCCTCTTTCTGTATTGCTACTTGCAAATCAGGGTTTGTAAGTTTGGTCCTCATTTTTGTTGTGTTTTTTGCCTTTGATTTTGTTTTGCTTTCGAGCTTTTGTTTTTTCCATGGAACTGTGACGTTGTTTTGCCGTCTATGATGATGTTTCGTTGGAGCATGCAATTTTAATTTGCCTTTCTTTTTGGGGAAACAGGTTCTGTCTTGAGGATTTGTGGTTGGAACTCTTGCTTTCTTTTGTCAGGTATTAAGTTTTTTTTACTTTTTCCTTTTATCAATTTATCTGGGTGTTATATCATACGTTTTAGTGTTCAGTTGAATTTATGTTTTTTTTTTTGGCTGGTTGGTTTTGCTTCTGTTTAGAAATTGTACTATGGTATATGTTAATGTCATTTCCCAATCTCGACTCCGTCATAGCACCTCCTCTCCGTTGGTCGCTGTGAGATCTTATAATCCACCCCACTTAGGGGGAACCCGACATCCTCACCGGCACATCTGCACCGAACGGCAGAGTAGCTCTAATATCGAATTGTCGCATCCCAACTTGACTCCGCCGTAGTACGATATTATCCGTTTTGGGCTTACCATTCCTTCACGTTTTTGTTTTAAGGTTTCGACAATAGAACTTCTATAGGAAGGGGATCATGTACATATAAGGCACATCATCCCCTATCCATTGATCAATGTGGGATCTTACAGTTAATATATCACACTATATAAGTTTAATTATATACTATATCAAGTGTTGTTATTAAAGTGGTGATGGTGATGCTTCTGTTAATATGGACTCTGTGTTATTAAAAGTGGTGACGATGATGTTTCTATTTATTGCTGCTTGCAAATCTGGGTTTGTAAGGGCTGGTTTGGTATTGCTGTGCTTTGAAAAAAAACTGCTTCTGCTGTGTTGTGAGAATAAGCAGCTGTGAAATAAAGCAGCAAAGTGTTTGGTAAACTTTTTTGTAAAAGTGCTTTTGAAAAAAAAAAACTGTATTATAGTGTTTGGTAAACTTTTATGTAAAACAGATGTGAAAAAAAGCCAGTTTTTCAAAGCTGGGTTTTGCAGCTTCTTGTTTTTGGCTTTTTTTCACCCAAAACTGTGAAAAAAAGCTGAAGCTGAATGTTTACCAAACACAAAAACAGCTCCCAGCTTTTTTTGATACCAGCTTTTTTCAGAATCACCTCAGTACCAAACCAAACCTAAGTTTGGTCCTCATTTTTTGTTGTGCTTTTTGCCTTTCATTTGTTTTGCTTTCAAGCTTTTTTTTTTCCCTGGAACTGTGATGTTATTTTGCCATCCATGGTGTTCTTTCGTTGGAGCATGCAATTTTATTTTTTTTATTTTTTTTGGAATCAGGTTCTGTCTTGAGGATTTGTGGTTGGAGTTCTTGCTTTCTTTTGTCAGGTATTAAGTTTTTGGATTAATCACAGTTTACTATCCTAAAGTTTCTTGATTTTTAATATTTGATACATCAAATTTATTTCATCCTAGAGTGGTACCTGAAGTCATAATTTTGGGACAACTTCATACCTCTGTTAAGGTTGGTATTAAATTAGCCGTTAATTTGTGACGTAGCGCCCACGTAAACAATAACTGAACGTCACGTGTCAATATGGATTCACGTGGATATTAAAAAAATTTAAAACTTCAAAAATTCAAAAAAAAAAAAATCAAAATCAAAACCAAACTTTTTTTTTCTCTTCCCCTTCTCTCAATATGGATCCACGTGGATATTTAGTAAATCAATTATGATTTACATTTGACTTGGCGGTCAATTTAACAGCAGCTACTTCCATTCAAATGAATGGATGTTCGCTATCCATTTTGAAATCACTATGACTAATCTACACCTACTTTCATATTGATTCACTAAGGAAACCTTATGATTTACTTCTTGCTAGGCTGTGAATATCGACCATAATACACAATAAAAAACATAAGGTTTCTTTGGTAAATCAATTATGGTGTAGATTTCACTAAACTGTGAATATTTACATTTGCTAGTGGTGTTGACCTTTGGTGCTCTGGACAGGCCTATTTAATGTTTATTATTTGTTGCATCAAAATCATCTCAATGCTTAATGAAATTTGATAGGATCCACAAACAATAAATTTTTAGTCTAATTCTATTAATCAAAAGAGAATGACAACTGATTTAGTGACTGTGTTTTTTGATTTGACTATTAGTATTGGATAACTGTTCTCACTCAAATTAGATTTCAATTATAATTTCTCTATATGTTTATAATATTGATAAAAATGGATATTATAGTGTGGCTGGTATTTTAAACTTTTTCGTTTGCATAGATTCAATGGAAGACGAAAGTCCAACTCCACTTGATCGATTGGTGGCATATAAAAAGATTGTTAGAATTAAAGTACGTGTTTGTAGGATACAGAGACCGAAGTATTCAGGCATGGGCGACAGATATACAGGCCTACACTGAGGGTTAAACTGTTTGCAGGTATTTACTGTAATAAATTTTTTTTTTTCTTTCTAATCTGTTTAGCTATTAAATTAGCTTTTGTTTTGTTTCTCTGCACTTGCAAAATCATGTTAGGTGATTTTATTTTATGAGAAGTGTATTAAAACATTAACTGCATTAATGTCTTATCTCTTTACGTCGATGCACAACTGAAAAAATGTTATTGTGACATCCCACATCGTCTAGGGGAGTGATCCTTAAATGTATATTCTCATCCCTACCTAGCACGAGGCCTTTTGGGAGCTCACTGGCTTCGGGTTCCATTGGAACTTCGAAGTTAAGCGAGAAGGGAGCTAGAGCAATTCCATGATGGGTGACTCACTGAGAAGTTGCTCGTGAGTTCCCAAAAACAAAACCGTGAGGGAATGGTAAGCCCAAAGCGGACAATATCGTGCTACGGTGGTGGAGCGGGCCCGGAAAGTGATCCGTCCCGGACTAGGATGTGACAGTTATGATGTTGCATCATTACAAGTATAAATTAGCAATTTTTCTAGACATTAATAAATATATTTTAGTTAATCATAATCAAAGGTAGCTTCTCACATAAAAAAGAGTCAAACAGCTGATGAGAGATCCACATCATGTTTACAAAAAGGATGTTATTACCATAATAAACATATTGTACAGGTTGTTTTGTATACAAGAAACTTAATTTTCATCCTGCCCTTTTTGAGTTAGATATGATTTTATTGTGATACATAGTATTTAAAATCTATAGAACGATCTTAAATTCTATAACCTATAGTTTACAATTTTTGTTTGCCTAGATTGAAAACTATTTCAAATGTCAATTATTACATAATTTTTCTCTTTTTCTATCCTGACTTTTGCTTAATGCACATACAACATCATCTTGAACAGCACTGGTTCAACACTTTTCCTTACAGATCCAGACATTCCAGAATTGAATACGTACAAATTAGTGTGAGTCCATTCATTCTCATAGAATGATAATCATCGCGTGGTTCTCATAGAATGATAATCATTGCATGGTTATATATATTTTTTTAAATATTTTTTTTCTCTCTATTTTTCCAATCTTCAATCTAAATTATTACAGGTTTTAAAGCTGGCCTCATTCTATTAAAACACTCTGCAAATTGGGAAAAAGGTGACAATTGAGGACTTAGGGTATTTGAATCCTGATTTATATAAGGTATATGAAATGCTTTTTTTTAGGGGGTGTTTTTATTGTGTTCAATGAAAACGTTTTCAATTGTTTTTAAGTTATTTGATAAAACTTATCTATTTAATCATTTGTGCCTGTGCAAATATAAATTTTTTAACATTCTACATAATGATATTTTTGTGCAAAGCTTCAATCAAGTGATACAGCACGAGATATAAATGGTGGTACACAGCTTGCCTTACGTGCGCAACACAAATGTATAAATATCCAACAAGTGGTCAACTGATTTGCCAGAAACATCCAAATCAGATTCCCACTCCATGGTAATAACTCTAACACTATGTTTCAATTTTTGTGTTTTATGAATCCTTCCAAGTTTAGATTGCATTAAATCCAAACTTTTTAAGGAATACAAGGTTAGAAAATAATTTGCTATTGTTTATCACTTCGGCAAAATAAAAACACTCAAATACAAAATCATAGTATACTTCAATTTATCATATGTTTAATCTTAGCATTAAAGAATAACATTTGAAAGTTTAATACGAATCCCACTTTAAACTCATTAAACAATTCATCATTTCTGATCTATGCATTGTGTTTTTAAATGAACGTACAAAGTGTTCTTGGTCCTTGAAGATGAAACAAACGAGATTAATACTCTAATTATTGGCGGATCGGGTGAAAAAGTTTTTGGCATACGCTGTAAAGATTTGGTTTTCAATCAGAGATCGGCTGATCAAAAACAGTTGCCAAGTGAGTTTCTTAGACTTATAGGGCAAAAAAAAAAAATTAAAAAAAATTCACCTTTGATTTGGAAGTAGTAGAAATTCACTGAACTTAAATGATTTTCTCATCTATAACGTTTCTAAGTACCTGACCATTTAGCCAGCAACTCCACAATCTCTAAGCAGAGAAATTACAGTCTCTTTTACAACAACTTCGTCTTCCACTACACTTGTTGACACAACTGGCGAATCGCATAAAAGAAAGAGGTAATCAGTGAGAAGAGCCCTTTTTTCTACCATCTAAAAAAAGGTTATGCACTATATATCAATATTTTGAATTGCATCTTAAATTCAACTAAATCTAATTCAAATTTATCTTTTCGATCGCTTGAATATTTTTGACACAATGAAGGGGAAGAAATATTTGAAACAGATATACAAGATCAGGACCAGGTTCTAAAGAAAATCGTCACCAACCAGCTCAAAAATAGACCTTGCTCCGTACAAAAATAAAAAAATAAAAAATAAAAAACTAGGTAACTATGGTTTATTATTTGTTGTTCCATGCTATGAATCTATTCATCTCAAAAATTTATTACAGGTGTATTAACATTTTCTTTCATTTTTAGCTTCCTTTTTTTTTTTTTTTCTGATGATCAAAACTGTTTTTTCTGCAGTGACTACTTCAAGCAAAAAATTTTTGCTCATGTGTTAAAGGCTGTTGGCATGTGTTATCCAAAACAAACAAGCATTGGTTCACATTTTTTTGTGTGCAACTACTTAATAGTTGATCCTAACATGAATTCCCCATTTTTTTTTTTATATAAACAATGTGCTCTTTTGCAATATTTTTTGTTCAAGTCGTCATACCAATGAAGGACTAGGATGACTGTCAAGAGGGTGAAGGAAAAATTTTGTCCTAGCTAAGAACATGTAAGAACATTTGAATACATATGCAAACTAATAACACTTTAAAGTAGGCATGCATTCAAAAACAATTCATAAAACCCATGACTTTCAAAGCCTAGTATATGGTGAACCATAAGACTCTTTAACAATATTAAAGAGAATAAGAATTTTAGAGATTCTTTACCCTTGAAGCTCATCCTTGATTGCACAAGGGATTCACCCAAGTGGAGGGCCTTCAAGTCACCTCCTTGCTCCTTGGATCTTCCTTGTGATTTTCTCCCTTTTAGTGCTCCTTTTCTTCTTTGAGGATTTGAGGATTTGTTCTCCAAAACACCAAAAGTTTGGTGTCTCTAAGTCTCCACACCAAAGATGTTGTGTGAAGATGAAATGGATGACTTAGGGAAGAAAGATTGCTAGATGTTCCTCACCTAAGGTAATTTGTTCTCCAAGAAAATGAGAGAGTTTGTTTCACCCAAATTCAATTAGAAAAAACCCTAAGGATGAAATGGCTATAAAGATGTCTTTATACCACCTCACAATGGAGTGGCAAACTTGCAATTAAGCCAAGTTCACTACCCTTGAAGCTTATGGCCGGCCATTAGTTGTTATTGGGCTTAATTGCCCATTTTGTTTTAGTTGTCATACAACTTAAACATAATGGGCCTTGTGGACCAAAACGTTTTTGTGCTCCGAAGCCCAAAACTAACTTAAACGCCCAATACGAACGTTTCGTATAATTAATTAACTATTTAATTAATCTTGACCATTCTTCAATTAAACCATTTAATTGCTTATCCATTTCATATAATTTCTTCACTTATATCTTTACTCGGTGTACGATCCATTAGGTTCCAATTAGCGAGGTAGTGGGCGATGTTACTCTTAACGATCGATTGTGAATTGAAACCACATTTCAATTCTCCCTTAAAATTAGTGTTTGCTAATCTTTAGGGCTTCCACAAACCATGGGTGACGCCTAGCAGCATGTCATGGTTACCCAAGCTAAGTAGAAGTGGTTGGAGAACCTATCTAGTTACAACTACAATGTAATACGGTCCTTCTCTAATACAATACTCTTAATCACATTGTTTAAGTGATAGTTTGTTTCATGTCTACTATCCAATGTGATACTTCTCTATATGATTCAATTGCATAAGATTTGGAACATCTTCCTTAGTCATATTCATATGCTTTGGCCAAAGACTCTCGAATCATATCTTAGAGTATTCTCCTTCCATCATGGAAGGTTAGAGATCCCTTGTTGTGCATTCATATGCCTACATGACTAGATAGCTTGACCCCAACAATGCCGTGGACACTCCAATGGAATGCCGTTGACATAATCAAAGATCAAGGACCTAACCATTAGACATCAATGATGCCTCAGGTCAAAGGACTACTTTGCATATTGCAACTATTGAGTTCTCACATGACATGTATGTTCGAACTCTTGTTTGATCGTTGTTCAGTGTACTCGATTACTCTTTCGAGCACCTATGTGTTTGCCTTAGTGTCCAACACCAAATGACTTGAGACTAGTTCATACTCACGCTTGAGTCGACATAACACATACTAACCTTAGCGGATTGTCAATGCCCAATTGGCAATCCTATGGCTAAGAACGTTTTAGGAATGAACATAAGAGAAAGGTCTCGTTAATTTAACTAACTTAAATCACTTGTCTCTTAGATCAAATACATTCCTTGGATTCCCTTATTGCTTAAACACAAGATACTATAAATAGTGATTAACAATAAGCTTTGCCCTCTATTAAACATATAAAAGTTTAACACAATAAGTATTCCAAAAAGCTATTACATCAAATGAGTGGCTTTGTGGGCATACTTCCAACAGAGGGAATACTAGGTTAACCATTTTTGTATACTGATGATAAGACATTTGATTATGTTTTTTCTATAAGTTATATAAACATAGACAACTTTGTAAAAATATTTGTTGACATACCCCGACCGAAGTTAAGACGAGTTGGCCGTCATGTGAGGTTCACGTAGCCAAGTGCGCAACAGAAGTGATCATAGTAGTAGGTAAATGCGAATAAATAAAAACCAACTAAGCTAATTTAACTAGTGATAATAAATAAGTGCGTGAATGTGATCAAGTACCGAATACAAGAATTCAGAGCATAGGCAATCCACAGTGCAGTCAAACCAACTAAGTGTTAATTATACAAAACAGGGAGAAGATCCCTTCACTTATTTAGTAGATCGTCAGAACCACCGAGAAGTCCTCGTGAGCCACCAAGATGTACAACTACCTAGGACCTATAGGGGTGCAAAACAGAAGGGTGAGTGGGTAAAAACAAAACGTTTGAATACACATTTATCTTTTCTGAACATAATAACCCCTCACTGTAAAACCCGTATAGTTTCCAGAAAATAATACTACGTATATACATACGAATACCAATGCACAAGGCCCATAAAAACTGAAGTATGCCATGTCATAACATTTCCGCACTAAAAGATGTAAGCCATGTGAAATCAATATAAAGTAATATGTCAGCCGAAGTCACCTAATGTGACCTGTATAACTAGATCCATAGCTCAACAGTATATGATAGCACACGAGTCAGAACCACCTATTGTAGTCTGTACGACAGAGCTGGGTGTAAATATATACGCTCAAGTGCTACAATCACGTGAAGGCTGTTCAAATAATTGCGGGTCACCTACGAGTTAGAACCACCTATTGTGATCTGTATGACAGGGTTGACACCAAACTTGGATTCAAGGTGAGCATGCAGTGCGGGAAGTGAACATCACGTGAAGGACTGTGCCTTGGCCTCGGACGGGAGCACTAACACCGAGGTGCAGCAATGATGAGCTCTAAATGCATATGTGCATAACGATGTGCAATGCAACCAATACCATCACAATATACTCACCTGAAACTTACTTGAGCCTCTGCAACATCAAACAATATAATTCACGATTTAGAATAATGCAATACTTAAAATGTAACTCATTTTCAATATGGCATTTAAAGCATAAATCATTTTTTTTTTAAATGTTCTAGAAACCACGATATATATAAAGCAATGCCCACTCACTGATAAGTAGCAGGATCGTAGCCCCCCAGTCTCGCTTGTCCACACTCGTCCTCGGGATACGTTTCACCTATATGTGAAATAACTAATTTACGTTAATTTTAAAACACATAGACAAACCCTAAGAATAACTTCTCATACGTTGCTCAAATGAGGTGTTTGAATATACCAAAATGATTTACTCGACAACACAAACACCCCCATATTTTTAGAAAAAATTTTGGACATCACAAGCGCCGACCACGTGCAGACACGTGCCTGGCACGCTGACGGAACCCTTAACGGCGTTGGGGAATATTCCGTTAAATCCTAACAGAGTTACCTGACACCGTCAGTATATTCCATCAAAGTTGACAGAATATTCCTCTTCTTCTCCGGTGACTAGACAGAATCCGCCACTAGCCGCCGTCTGTACTAGCCGGTTTCTGGAAAATTTTCAAAGTTTAATATCCTCTTTAATTCTCAACCAAAATCCATGAAACTTATATAGATTTGAAGGTCTTGAAGAGTAGAACACAACCATACCTATTGGAGGTCCAAAATCTAATGGAAAACGGTCAGAATTATCCTTGGAAAAACTGACCAAAACTGGAACTTCAAGAACTTGCCTAATCCAACGTCCAAACCACTCCAAAATTGCTCCAAGATGTTAGAGAAGTTGAGTGGGTACCTTACTAAGCCTTAAAACCTTGAAATCACGTCTGGATCGTGACGAAGCAAACTTCACCTCGTCGGAGGTTATGGTTTCTCGAGTTCCCGTGATTCGATCTTCAAACTAAAGGTACGGTTAGGTTCCTAAACTTTCAAGGAACACAAAGGTGGTCTTCAAAAGCTCGATTCGTGCGAGTTGATGATGGTTGGGTGTATGGGTGCTACGGTGTACGGACGAGGAAAGGTCGAGAAGGTGAGGGAGATAAGAATGATGCGTACGTGTATGGGTGTATGTGTGTGTGTGCACGGAAGTGGTTAGAAGAAAATGATCACAAGCCCTAATTGGGCTGCCGTGAGGAAGAGAGAAAGAGTTAGGTTCTAGTTGGCCCAAGGAAAACAAAACAATCCAAATCTAATTGGCTCAAGAATATAGGGACTAAAATGATTGGTGAATAAGTGATAGGCAACCCAAAATTATATTTCCACCCAATCTCGATCTTTAATCACCGTAACCTTTTCGTTAGAAATCCGATTCGATCCTAACTCGTGTCGACGCGCTCGTGACGTCAAGTACGATTTAATTACAACGGCAAGGAAATAATTTAAAACTACATATATGCATCCACATCACCAAGCCAACGAGGGCATATTCGTCACTTTACACACTCGGGGAGAAAAATATATAATAATTTGGGACGGGTCGTCACATTTGCTCCATTTTTTGTTTAGTATTTATAACACTCCTTGCATATTTATGTGTTATATAGTTATATTTTCACTTCCGCAACAATGTGTGGGTAAAATTTAGGGAGCATTTTTGCTCACCACCATTTAGTGTAGTATATGCTCACCACCTTATTTATCACCGTTAGATGAGTTGAAATTTCGAGATTCGTGTAGTGGATAAACACAAATCTCAAAATTCAAACTCATCTAACGGTGACAAATAGGGTGTTGAGCATACATCACATTAAATGATGATGAGCAAAAATGCACTCTAAAATTTACTAGTGTATATATATAGCTTGATGGATTGCTTAAAAAATGGTTTCTTAATGCAATGAATAAATATATCCAACAAGTTTTGCCTTGATTGAGCCAAGTCTGGTCTCCAATGGAATTCCCAATGACACAGCATAAGCCATCAGCATCACATTACTCGCACATTCTCACATATTCTCATATTTCTTCTTGGAGATGAAGTTAAGAATTTCTTAAGATTTTAGACTGCCGATCAACTGTGACATATTAATTAACGTTGGTATTATTTTTTGTGTTTTTTGACAAAAATACTCATTGTTTCAAAGCTAAATAAAAAAATACTCAAACTTTGAATCTTTAGCAAACTATATACTCACTTTGACTAGGGTTCACCACTTTAGTCCATAGTCTTGCTCTTCTAAGATCCTCATTTTTTAGGACATGTGATATAAACTAGTACAATCTTGTGGCTAGTATACATTTGGTGGAGAGCATGCCTCTTAAGCCCTTGATTTGTTTGCCACCAAAATTCCTGCAACTTGAACCTCCATCTTCAACAAATTTGACCTAAACACCAGACCAGTGGCTTATATCTCCATCCCCAATAATCTTCGACAGCTCGTCATGCCCTAAGGAAAGGATCCTCTCCAGATCCCTTCCTCCTAATCCATCAAGTCTGGGGATCCGGACCATTGAAATTTGATCCAACGGCTACAAATAGGGGCCCACTTTAAAAGTTATAATAACTTTAGCCGTTGAATCAAATTTCAACGGCCTGAATCCCTGAATTTGGTGAATTAGGAGGAAGGGATCTAGAGAGGATCCCTTTCCATGCCCCAAAGCCCTTGCCCTTTTCTTTCAATATTAATATCTCTCCACCTCATCTTGGACAAAACGAAAAGTCTAAAATCAACAAACAACTAGTGGGAGGGCTAGGATTGTCTTTGAGAGGGGGGGGGGGTTTCACAAATATTTATGTGTATACTAAAGAATCCTCTTACTATGATGCAGTTTAGACTAGCATGAGCAATTGGAGTACACAAACTGAAATACCTCTTAAATTAAATAGAATAAAAATATTACACAAACTCAGACAACCAAGTAAGAGGTAGAGAAATACAAAGAAATCTAATTTGGTAGAAAAAAGAAGGGTAAGGGAAAAGGTTTGCAAACAATGAAGGGGTGAGTTGCTTTAGAAAAGAGAACTGAGTTTCACATACATTTTTTATCCTCTTACACACTCAAGTTTAATTATTTTACTGTGGATTCCGTTTGATTTATTCAATCTGATAGTCATAAATAAAAAGAGGTGTTAGAAACTAAAAATGATATGTGAAAATCATTTCCGCTATAAAATAATAGAGTGCATATTACTCTTGTTGGGAAAATAAAATTAATAGTGGGGTTGCTTTTTCTATTCAAGATTGTTCGTCTCTTATAAAAACTCACTCATTGTTTTATTAACACAAAAAAAAAAGATGGATTATCAGAACCACCCATTAATCTTCTTCGAAAAATTAAAAAGAATGTTTTTCCCACCTACTACCAGCAAATTATTTAAAACGATATAAAGTTCAAAAGCATTACATTTATTTACGAATAATATATATATATATATATATTAAAAACTGAAAATATATTACTAGGGCTAAAAGCCAAAGAGCTACAAGAAAGCCTACCGCGCGAGGCCAACAAACAAAACGAATAATATATTGTTTGAGTGAATAATATATTGTTTGAGTAAAAACTTCATATTTGTCGAGGTTTGTCGCACCACCCCCCGACCATGTCCTGCTTTTTCCCAAAGTGGAATAAGATCATGGAAAAGGATTTTTCAGGGTTCCATGATCATGACCGTTCATCGTATATTTTACGATCAGTTTTCGTTAAATACTATTTATATTTAATTTTAAATTTTAAATATTGAAATGATTTATGACTACATAATGTACGATGAATGATCACGATCACATGATGTCTAAGATTTCCTGAAAAAAAGTCGGACGAGGATCTTTTTCCCAAGATAATTAGTATTTATTAATTTAATTTGTTTTTAATTACAAGGATTCCACTAATATCCAACCAATCCTCTTCCTTTCTAATTTTTCCTAGGAGAGGGATTAGAATTTCGCATCCCATTGAAGGTAGATGCATTATCTTTTTGCATTATTTATTTATGAACAAACGACATCATTTACACTAACGGAAGAATTGTGTTAAGTCGGGTTAGCAATAATGTGGTTCAAATTCGTATTTGGTGAGAATCGAACCTAAAACCTTTCAATTATAAGTAAAGAGAAATATCACTAGATCGTAGTACTAAATGACTCTTTTTGTATTATTGTGTCATCGTGCAATTATTAAAATTTATTTTCCTTCTTGTTAATTTTTTTTAAGATGTCTTGGATATTAACTACGTACAGCGCTATAGCTAGCTATCCAATGTTGCAAAAGCAAAGCAAAACCATATAAGTTATCTTGAGAATTACAATAATATATATATATAGCTTGATGGATTGTTATTGACACTCCAAAAATCTCATTCTACACTTTTTACAAGTGTTTTTTTTTTTTTAAATATAGAAAATTTAAAGTGTAGAATGAGAATTTTAAAGTGTCAATAATAATCCCCAATTAAAAATGGTTTCTTAAAGCAATGAATAAATATATCCAACAAGTTTTGCTTTGATTGAGTCAAGTCTGGTCTCCAATGGAATTCCCAATGACACAGCATACGCCATCAGCATCACATCACATCACTCGCACATTCTCACATATTCTCAGATTTCTTCTTGGCGATGAAGTTAAGAATTTCTTAAGATTTTAGACTGCCGATCAACTGTGACATATTAATTAACGTCGGTATTATTTTTTGAGTTTTTGACAAAAGTACTCATTATTTGCAAAGCTAAATAAAAAATACTCTAACTTTAAATCTTTAGCTAACTATATACTCATTTTGACTAGGGTTTATTCATCACTTTAGTCTACAGTCTTGTTCTCCTAAGATCCTCATTTTGAGGACGTGTGATATAAACTAATACAATTTTATGCCTAATATACATTTGGTGGAGAGCATGCCTCTTAAGCCCTTGATTTTGTTTGCCACCAAAATTCCTGCAACTTGAACCTCAATCTTTGACAAATTTGACCTAAACACCAAACCAGCGACTTATATCTCCATCCCCAATAATCTTCGACAGCTCGTCCTGCCGTAAAGCCCTTGCCCTTTTCTTTCAATATTAATATCTCTTCACCTCATCCTGGACAAAACGAAAAGTCTAAAATCAACAAACAAGAAGTAGCAGGGCTAGGATTGTACGTGAGAGGGGGTTTTCTCAAATATTTATGTTTATACTAAAGAAGATTAAACTTATTGGTCTTTCCAACCGTATTCACTAACGCAATGGAACTCCAAAACTTGAAGAACTAACCTTAGTTGTTCCTTAATTACCTGGGTGTCCAAAGAATCCTCTTACTATGATGCAGTTTAGACTAGCATGAGCAATTGGAGTACACAAACTGAAAGACCTCTTAAATTCAATAGAATACAAATATTACACAAATTCTGACAACCAACTAAGAGGTAGAGAAATACAAAGAAATCTAATTTGGTAGAAAATAAAAGAGTAAGGGAAGAGGTTTGCAAACAATGAAGGGGTGAGTTGCTTTAGAAAAGAGAACTGATTTTCACACATTTTTTTTATCCTTTTACATACTCAAGTTTAATCTTGACTATTAATTCCGTTTGATTTATTCAATCCGATAATTATAAATAAAGAAAGGTGTTAGAAGCTAAAAATAATGTATAAAATTTTTTTCCTCTAGTAAATAATAAAGTGCATATTACTGTAGTTGAGAAAATAGAATTAATAGCGGGTTTGCTTTTTCTATTCATGATTGCTCGTCTCTTATAAAAACTCCCCTACCCAAACTCACTGTTTCATTAAACAGACAAAACAAAACATATCAAACCCAAAAGACCAAATGATGTCGTTCTCCTCATCTTCTCTCATGAAGCTTAATAAAAGTTAGAGCCAATGGGTAGATTTCATACGCCTTTCTCATAATTGGAGGCAGATTCTCTACCATTCCACTTACCGTGCCCTCCTGTTTTGTGTGGTCACGATTAAGCCACATTAACATTTTATATTGTTTTTATATAGAGATAATAAGATAAAAATAAATAATAATATAAAATATTTACGTGACTTAATCGTAACCACACAAAACAGAAAGGCACGAAAAATAGAAGGGTAAAGAATATGCCTTCCTCATAATTCACAAGTCAGGACCGACCTGTGACCATTCTAATCAATATATTCTCTTCAGCTACGAGATATCAATGTCAACAGAAGTCTATAAGATTGGGATATTCCAACATCAAAAGATATATTGACATAATATGCAATAGACCTTGTGGTGCCGTATTTTTACTTTTCCGTTAAATTAATGGGCATCACAATATCCTAGACCGCTCACATTTCTCATCATGCCTCTACTTATCACTAGGCTTCACATTAATGATAAGATTCATTTCTATTACAACATTATCAACAATCTAATTAACTTTGTGTGTCTAAATTAATAAGAATGAAATTTTTGAGGACGAGCGTGAAAAAGAGATCTTATTTAAATAAAAGAATTTTAACGAAAATTTTCGATATTGTTCATTTAACGAAAAATTACATTTTTACACTAAAAAGTCAATCTTAATACTATTCACTTTACCCTTTATTTTGTCTTTATCGTTGAAACTTAAAATTTTCAAATTATTTTCATTAATTTTCCTTTCAAATAAAGGAGAACTCGAAACCTTTGGACATCGTTTGGGTCTTTTTCATCATTGGAAATTGAAAATGCATTTTTGTGATTCTTCATGATTAAATTATTTACGTGAGGAATGCTGACTATTTTATCCCATTTACCTTCACACACTTAGTGGATGCCATATAGACTTATCTTGCACCAAATTTAAGCATTCATTGTGTTTAAAATTTCTTTTGTCTTGTTCACTAATGCCCCATTTGAAAACCCATTTGTCAATTAAATCATTAATCATCCACCTTGACAAATCTAATTCTTTAATTATTAATATTTATAATGTTATAATGTTTGTTTCAAAAAAAAGAAATTATAATGTTATAGGATCAGTATGTATCTCTTGAAGGTTGAAGCGAGATGAAAGTAAATATAAACAGAATGGCATAAGCAGTGGCCATGAATTGATAAGTTGTTACATTGCATATTTTTTTGTATTACACAAGCTTATAATGTGATGCAGGATAACTCGATCTCTATTTAATGTAATAAATATATGTTAGTGGAGTAGATTAAGTGAGGTTAATATTAATGAGTTCATTAACTTTAGTAATGATGCATGTATCAGTAATTATTAAGAGGGGGTTAGACTTTTTATAAATTATGAGTATTTTGTATTTTAGGGGGAAGATGATGATGAATTGAATTGAAAATTGAGTGCAGTTTGAGAGAGTTTTCTTATTTTTTGTTCTTGTTCTATCAACTCGGATGTTCCAACGGAATTAACAAGGTAAAGACACCCCAACGATCATTGGCCATTCTCGTGCAGAGAATCAACAACGCTAGTGTGATAAGCTTCTTGGCATTCTTGGTGAATCAACAATAGGTTTAGGACATGAAATTCGGTATTGTCTTTGACAATCAACGAATCTGCAAGGAAAAGTTATGCATTTCGTGTGTTTTTGTTTTAACATTCATTCTCCATTCGAGGATCGGTATCCAGATTTGTTATAAAGACAATACCGAATTTCACAAGTCCTAAACCTCTTGTTGATTCACCAAGAATGCGAAGAAGTTTATCACACGAACGTTGTTGATTCTCTGCACGAGAATGGCCAATGATCGTTGGGGTGTCTTTACCTTGTTAATTTTGTTGAAATATCCGACTTGATAGAACAAGAACAAAAATGAGAAAACTCTCTCAAACTGCACTCAATTTTCAATTCAATTCATCATCATCTTCCCCCTAGAATACAAAATACTCATAATTTATAAAACGTCTAACCCCCTCTTAATAATTACTGATAGATGCATCCTACTTCATGCGTCATTACTAGAGTTAATGAACTCATTAATATTAACCCCAGTTAGTCTACCCACTAACATATATTTATTACATTAAATTAAGATTGAGTCATCCTGCATTATAATGTTAAGTTGTATTGTTTGACTAGGATGCTAAGGTGAAAATGTTCAAAATCAAACTGTCCAGAATGAAGCTGGTGCACCAAGCTACAATTTTATTGGTTTTGCACCATATGGAAATTCAAAACCATGGTTGTCCATGAATTGTAGATGTTGTTTTTGCCCAACAAGAGAACCAAAGAGATCATGTTGTTTTTGCACCAGATGAAAAATGTTCAGTTAATTATTCTTAGAGTGTGAAAATTTAAGTAGTGAAATGTTGTAGCGAGGTTTGTGTTAAATTTTTCTTAGTCTCGAATGTGAAAACCTCGGAACCTCTTTTGGATCATTTTCATCATATGGAAAATGGAAATGCATTTAATTAATGGATCCTGCAAGAGCTCAACTGGTTAAAAATATTCCTAAGTTTGATTTACTCTTCTTCTTTGTATCAAAAAGCAAAATTTTGATTCCTATGGCACACAAAAAGTAACGTTGTATGAAGAAGGTTAATTCCAAAGAACTCATTCTACAAACCAAATTATACTTGGAATCCTACATGCAATATGACAAGGAATTTCTCTCCATGTAAATATGAACAACGATCCAACTTCATCTATGAAGAATTTCGAATCCCAAAAGATTAGGACCACAAGTTCTATCTAGAAAAAAAGATAATCGAGATTAATGAATCTCTCTCTAGCATGATATTAATCTCACAATTTACATGACTTGCGAAAATGTGTAATAACTATATTATAAACTTGTTGTAGGTAAGTTTTTATGCAACACACAAATAGTGTTTTCTTTTTGCTAAACATGATCAACCAATAACACCACAGGTGATCCAGTGTTGGGAAAGAATTCTAGGCATATATTCCACACCGTACGTCTTAAGTTCGATTGTTGACATTGTATAAAATCACATGATGACGGCCATGGGAGCTAAAATACCCGAGTGGCTTTTCCTAACCCAAAAAAAAAAAAAGTAAATTGCCGTGACGAAGTGATCAGCTGTCTCCTCTTATAAAAAGCATTCATCAATCAACGTAGAGACGTGTAAAAAGAAAAGTAAATTAGTCGGTACGCGTATCTATACATCTTGCAAGGGAAGGAAATATTGCCGCTATCTTTTTGTGTGTTGGGCATGCAAAGATTCAACCCAACAAAACTTATTCCATTTAAAGCCACTTTGTTAGGAGTACCAATGAGGAAGGTTCACGTATGAAACAAAATCATATTTCTTTATGATTATTTTTCTTCTTAATGTATATTTTTGGGGCTATTTTCAACTTTCTTTTTAAATATCATAGCTTAGGAAAACTTGAAATCAAACCCTTACAAATGAAGATAATTGGCTCATTTGAAAGTACTTTTAAAATGACATAAAGCGGTTACAAGGCTTTTTTTATAATTCACTTGAATTTGTTACTAAGGATTAATTTCAGTTACATTACCATAATGATAACTTGATTAATTCTTTTTATTTTTGGAATTATAATTCATTTAGTTCAAAAAAAAAATTATGGAAAATTTTATTTAAATTCATGTAACCTCTTTCTACACCCAACTTAAATTTTAAATGTTAATTATCATTTTTATCCTCTTGCATAATTACCATCAATTACAAGATGAAATTAACAATAAAACTACAATTCATTAATAAACCCAGACATTATAATTAAACGTTACCATCACTCATTATCTTACGTTCATTCCGACTAAAATCCTAATCACTCTTATAGAGAAAAACAAATTTTTTTTATCGATGGCTAAAACCCTAATTCCAACAAGGATGGAGAAGCTGGATGAACCAGCTCTCACTTTCAAACCATTCGAATTAAATAAATTAACAACATATAAAGTACAAACAAAAGCCTTGAAGATGTACCTATGTTACAGGCCACATCTTTTATTGTCTCAACAACCTTCTATAATCATGGTCAGTTGATGTGCTCTGGACTCAAATCTCCAAGGAGTCCCCTTGAAATAAAAGGACCTGCATGAAAACTATGAGAGAATTTATAGCCAACACAAATCTGCACTGTGTCCGACATTGCTGGCCATGAACGCTCTATGGCTTTGTGAAAATTTTCCTCCTCTTTCTCGCCTCAGCTACCGCAATTGCATTTGCGAGGGGTTACAAGGGACCCATAAGATTTTTTACTTTCGAATTTCTTTGAAAACAAAACTACTTAATTTGAAATTTTATTTTATAAATGGGTGTAAAGAGAAATTAACATCTTGATTCTTTGAATTGGGTATCGAGGGTAGTTTACGTAATAAATTTGGGTTTAAGAAAAGATTAATTCTTTAATTAAAAATAATATGGGTGAGAGAGTAAGTTAGGTGTAGAAAGAGGTTACAAGAGTTCAAATAAAATTTCTCAAAAATTATACTTGCAGTCCCGAGTTCAAATCTCTCCCCCGTAAATACTACTTGTATGTATGTAGTATCAAGCAAATAAAAATCTAGTGATAGTGACCTTTTTGAATTATTATTTTAAAGGTTAACCTCAGTTTACTACTCTAAAGTTTCTTGGTTTTCAACATTTGATACATAAAGTTTTTTTCATCCCAGAGTAGTACCTAAAGTCATAATTTTGAAACACTTTCATACATCCCTTAACTTTTCTATTAGAATATCTGTTAACCGATGACGTGATGTCCACGTGGATAATAACTAGGCGCCACATGTCAATATGGGGCTCATATGATTATTAAAAATTAATAAATTAAAAAAAATTACAAAGACATCTTCCTCCCTTGCGTCTTTGCGGTTAATCTCAGTTTATTATTTTGAAATTTCTTGGTTTTCAATATTTGATACATGAAGGTTTCTCATCCCAAAGTAGTACCTAAAGTCATAATTTTGGAACACTTTCATACAACCCTTAACTTTTTGGTCAAAATCTCTATTAACCGATGACGTGGCGTCTACGTGAACAATAACTATACGCCACATGTCAATATGGGGGCCCACATGATTATTAAAAATTAAAAAATTAAAAAAAATTAGAAAGGCATCATCCTCCTTGCGCCCTTGCTCCCCCTCCCGTCGTCCTCCCTGCAGTACGAATCTGCGGCGGAGGGCGTCGTCTCTCATCCATATTTGCACCAGTCCGAATGACGAGTCCGAAGTCCATTCTAGCACAAACACATACACAACCAACCTCCTCTCCCATCCAAATCCACAACCTGCCTTCCCCAATTTATGCAGATTTAATAATCTCAAAATCCGATAAGTCCTAGTCGGATCCTAGGGATTCGTCGCTACCGGCCAGGTCATCGTCGTCGGCTTCGTCGCCCTCGTGGTTCTCTTCGATCTTCGCTAGAAAAACGCGGAATCGATCGAAGCATCTGTACGCCGACGAGGCCTCCGGTTCCCGAGAACTCGCGGTTGTTATGAAAAATGAGGGTAAAATAGGAATATGGTTATCATTTTCTTAAAAGATATAAAATTATTATTTTGTTCTTATTATGTAAGTATTGTGTATTAAAAATGAGGTAAAATAGGAACAAAAGGGCAAAAAGTTGACAATGAGGGTTTTCTTAATAATAGTTGTTTTCCTTGCGTAAATATTGTGTATCAAAAGTTAAGTGAGGATAAAATAAGAAAAATAGAGATATAATTATCATTTTCTCAAAAGATATAAAATTATTATTTTACCTTCATCATATAAGTATTGTGTATAAAAAAAGAATGCAAAATAAGAAAAAAAGGGGGTAAAAATTTAACAAGGATGGTTCATTTAATAATAGTAAGTATAGATTTAAAAGAAATTCTAAATAAATTTAGACGTATAAACGATAAACTTATATAGTAATTCAGTCCACGTATAAAGCGGGGTGGTTACATATCCTATAAGTTGGCAATTTCCGGAGAAGTTGCGTCCCCCAAAATCCCCAACAACAATGGAGATTAGTTCGCCCACTTCCGGAGGCCGCACTGAACCGCTTCTGGTGTCACAAGACGACGCCGTACAGCCGCCCGGAAACACATCGTGGAGACTCGATGTTAAGGAGTTCCGGCTGCCCCAGCAGAACGGTACTAGCGGTAACGACCATGACAGTAGACGGAGTCGTTTCGCTTTCCGTCGCCTCTGCGCCACCAGTAAGGATTCTGTTCATCGTTTTCTTTATTACCTGTTTCCTTCTTTGTGTTTGAATTGCATGCAATGTTAGTAATATTGATCGTATTAAGCAAAGATTGAATCGTGGGGTTTATCTGCAAAATTTACTTTGTTATTGGGCTATTTGGTGAATTGGTATTAATTATTTTTCTTAATGCATAATTTTAAGAGGATTCAAACTTTCTGGAAGATTGGGGTTCACCTGTAATGGTTTTATCAATCATGATAAACTTAGGACACTTTCATTGGCTTTTGGTTTTACGGCCTTTTTCCTCACTGCCAAGTATCATAGGTTCATGAATTTTTCTTGCTTTGGCTTTTAAACTCAGAGAAAAAGTACAAGGTTGAAGAATATTACAAGAAACAAGAAAGGCTTCTTGAAGGGTTCAGTGAGATGGAGACCATGACTGAAGAGGGTTGGTTGCCCGGAAGTCTTACCGAGGTTTGTTCAATTTGTGTATTATCCCTCTTTTTGTATTGAGATTTGGATATTCGAATTTGAATGCGTTTTAGTTATATTTTGAGGGAGACGGCCGACTCTTAGCAGTTTGTTATCCTTGAATTTTATTCTCTCACAGCATGAAATTTCTTGGAATGTCCAATTTCTCAATTGAACTCGTGTCTTTTGCATACATTTCTTCTCAGGATCAAATGAAGCAGCTAGCGAAGAGTGAGCGGATGGCGGTTCATGCATCAAACGTAGCTAATTTGGTTCTTTTTGCTGCAAAAGTTTATGCTTCAATTATGAGCAGATCATTGGCAGTTATTGCCTCTACCTTGGATTCCCTCTTGGATCTCTTATCCGGCTTTATTTTGTGGTTCACTGCTAATGCCATGAAAAATCCCAACCAGTTTCGCTATCCTATTGGGAAGAAACGTATGCAACCAGTGGTAAGTTATCAAGCTTGATAACAATGGCAATTCTGAAAATAGTTCGGTCTTTGTTCCCACAATGATTGGATGCGTTGGAGCTGCATATTTTCTGTGTTCTTGGGTTGGATCTCTTGTCCGGCATGATTCGTCCTATTCTTTTTTCTCTTTTTCTTATTTTTTGTTTTTTGTTGATCTTTAATTGTGTTTGATCATGCAGGGTATCATTGTCTTCGCATCTGTTATGGCTACTCTTGGACTGCAAATATTGATCGAGTCTGGTCGGGAACTCGTCTCTCAGGCAGGTGACACCTTTTTAATATTTTTCGCCGCACTCCCATCTTTAAAGTTGGACTAGGAAGGAACCTTGCCAGGTATCAGACTCTTACTGCCCAATAACCAATTTGGTCCCGAGGTAAGGAATAACCAGTTACAACAAAAGATGTGGTCAATACACCCAAAACCACACCTGTAACCCAAGTCAATTCAAGGTTTTTTAAAGACGCCAGTGAGAATCACACGAAATACGTGCAGGATCATCATTAGGACCATCAAACTTGCCGGCCATCGATGAACAGATCGAATTGGTTTTGGGAAACCTCTGATACGTTCCGGTGTTCCCTTTTAATTGTCTTCTATTATATTTTTGTGGAAGTGTAACATTAGATTTTCAGTTTATTTTGGAATGATTGTGAATCTCAATCCTGAGGATAGTTTCTTAGCCTATTTCTAGCTGATGTTTTTTCTTTTGGTCGGAGTTTCTTTTGGTCGTTTTTTTCTTCATCGAATGAAGGAGCTCATGGTCCTATGTGCACTGATTTGTTGTAAATATATGGTTATTGTGTAGATCTTAATTTAGCTTGTTTTGTAATTAATGTTGTTGCTGTATCCTTGTACCATTTTGTGGGTGCAGTCACCGCCCGAAAAAATGAATGGTACGCAGGAGAATTGGATGATTGGCATCATGGTTTCGGTCACAGTAGTGAAGTTTGTGCTCATGCTCTACTGTCGTAGATTTGAAAATAAAATTGTACGGGCCTATGCACAAGACCATTTTTTCGATGTCATTACTAATTCAGTTGGTTTAGCAGCAGCAGTCCTAGCTGTCCGGTTCGTCTGGTGGATTGATCCTACTGGTGCTATTATAGTAAGTTCTTCATTTACCATTTTTGCTCCCGCTGATCTGCTGTACTTTTTATTCATTCGTTTAACTACATTATGCAGATAGCACTATATACCATTAATACATGGGCAAAGACAGTCTTGGAGAATGTACATGCGCTAATTGGAAGAACAGCACCACCTGACTTTTTGGCAAAGTTGACATACTTGATATGGAACCACCACGAAGAGATCAAGCACATCGACACAGTGAGGGCGTACACATTTGGTTCCCATTACTTTGTGGAGGTTGACATTGTCTTGCCAGAAGACATGCTACTGAACAAAGCGCACAACATTGGCGAGACTCTCCAAGAGAAGCTCGAGCAACTCCCTGAAGTGGAACGGGCTTTTGTGCATATAGATTTTGAGTTCACTCACAGGCCGGAACACAAGAACAGTGTATGATAACGATGACAGCGGTAGTGAAGATGGTAGTAACTTGTAGAGCTATGTTTTTTCACAGACCGAAGTTTTTTAAATAAGCATTGGGTTGTGCATTCATTTTGTTATTGCTATTTGCTTGTACAACCAATGCTTGTAGAACTTTATGGAATTACCTTTCCTGTGTAGCTTTTATTTTTCTCAACAGTAAGTATTTACTCATTTCTTGATGTCAATTACATTATTTGATGAAGCAATCACCAACATACACCAACTATGATATGCTAAGCTCTTCCCAAATGTCTAAATAAAGGAGAAGTTTTTCGGGGCATGAGTCAAGCGGCCACAGATTGATACTTTTTCACTCTTGTTATAACGAGCATATTTATAAGACTTTGATTTGAGACACCATGTGACGGTTAAACTTGTCTGCCTTCCCACAATTGGAATCGCTCATTCAACCTCTTCATTGCTCGTAATCAAGCAATGCACAACTCACAACACTTTCACGTCTAAGAGGTGCTTTGGAACACGAGACCATAGCCTAAGGGGCAATTAACATATCAAATGATGTACGAAATGAATAAGGTTAGACACTACTATATTTTTCGTTATCTAAGGCAATCATTTGGAAATAATAAGAAAGACAATCAGTTAGGTGGCGTTTGGTTCGTGAGTAGGAGGATTAACAACTTCAAAACAGCCGTTATGCAAAAACTTTTCTGTACGACTTAGTATGAAAAAAAGATTTACCGAATTTTTAAAGAGGAATATCACCATACCAAAGGAATAGATAGTGGTTCGTGAGTAGGAGGATTAACAACTTCAAAACACCCGTTATGCAAAAACTTTTCTGTACGACTTAGTACGAAAAAAAGATTTACCAAATTTTTAAAGAGAAATATCACCATACCAAATGAATAGATAGATGGAAGCAAACTTATCAAAGGAATACCAAAACTCATGAACCAACCTTCATATCCCAAGTTCCTATAAAAATACTTTGGGCTACCATTGTGTAAGATGGGCTTTAAGTTCCTTAAGATTGCCATGGGCTTCACAACAAAACCAAACCCATCTGTGCCAAGGTTACAATGGTAATTTAGTACAACTAGAGTTTTGATTCTTTCTCCTCACTATTGTTTAAACTCGCCTCTGAAGTCGCCTAAGCACGCCTCAGGGCTCATTTTTAAAACACTGACTAAGACTAAGATTCAATTAATTAAAATCTGACGCTAGCAAATGACTTATTAGTTACAAACTCACATAAGCATAAATTACAAATAAATATACTAATTGTTAACACTTATAATAGTCATTACAATTATAATGTGACATCCCACATCGCCCAGGGGTGATCCTTATATGTATATCTCATCCCTACCTAGCACGAGGCCTTTTGGGAGCTCACTGGCTTCGGGTTCCGTAGGAACTCCGAAGTTAAGCGAGAAGAGGGCTAGAGCACTCCCAGGATGGGTGACCCTCTGGGAAGTTGCTCGTGAGTTCCCAAAAACAAAACCGTGAGGGAATGGTAAGCCCAAAGCGGACAATATCGTGCTACGGTGGTGGAGCGGGCCCGGGAAGTGGTCCCACCCGGGCCGGGATGTGACATTGGTATCAGAGCCTAACCCTGGCCGCGTATGTGCCGACGAGGACGTCGGGCCCCTAAGGGGGGTGGATTGTGACATCCCACATCGCCCAGGGGACTGATCCTTAAATGTATATTCCCATCCTACCTAGCACGAGGCCTTTTGGGAGCTCACTGGCTTTGGGTTCCGTAGGAACTCCAAAGTTAAGCGAGTAGAGGGCTAGAGCACTCCCAGGATGGGTGACCCACTGGGAAGTTGCTCGTGAGTTCCCAAAAACAAAACCGTGAGGGAATGGTAAGCCCAAAGCGGACAATATCGTGCTACGGTGGTGGAGCGGGCCCGGGAAGTGGTCCCCCCCGGGCCGGGATGTGACATTGGTATCAGAGCCTAACCCTGGCCGCGTATGTGCCGACGAGGACGTCGGGCCCCTAAGGGGGGTGGATTGTGACATCCCACATCGCCCAGGGGACTGATCCTTAAATGTATATTCCCATCCTACCTAGCACGAGGCCTTTTGGGAGCTCACTGGCTTTGGGTTCCGTAGGAACTCCAAAGTTAAGCGAGTAGAGGGCTAGAGCACTCCCAGGATGGGTGACCCACTGGGAAGTTGCTCGTGAGTTCCCAAAAACAAAACCGTGAGGGAATGGTAAGCCCAAAGCGGACAATATCGTGCTACGGTGGTGGAGCGGGCCCGGGAAGTGGTCCCCCCCGGGCCGGGATGTGACATATAATCTGCTAACACTTAATGTGTTTAGGAAGACCTCTGAATAAGTTAAATTAATAATTAAAATATATGGTTTGTTTGGTTTGCTTGATTTTTAAATTGTATTTTATTTTATTCTTGATCAAAACCAAATCAACCGCCCAAAACAGTTTGAATCGATCAATTTGATGCTACCCCTACAAGCTATACAATGAGTCAGTCATGATAGTTGTCAAACTCATCATGCATTTGAGTCAAAGATAAAATTTCAAATTTACAAGTGAAAATAGTTTGATACCTCTACAAGCTATACAACGACCACACTTATAATAGTTTTGTTTGTTCGTGTTCCACATTACAATCATTACCATTAAGTGTGCAAGTTAAAAAATAATGCTTTACTTCTTTTGATATTAAGAAGAGAAATACCATAAACTAGATGAGCCAACGATGATACCGCAGATGGCTTGGACGAGCGTGCATTTTTTCTACCATGGAGATGAGCAAACTTTCAAATTCAACAGAGAAATTTTTAGATCCCGGCAACTCTTACACAAAAATTGACACCCAATCGAGCGCCTTAGCCACGTTTAGGCGCGTTTTCACCTACTCTCATTGGGCAAATGCGATTTCACCGCCCCACATCCGAAGTTGTCTAGGCACGCTTTGAGGCTCATTTTTAAAACTTTGACTAAAAATAAGATTCAATTAACCAAAATCTGATGCTAGCAAATGACTTATTAGTTACAAACTCACATAAGCATAAATTACAAATAAATATAGTAATTGTTAATAGTCATTACAATTATAATATGTTAACACTTATAATGTGTTTAGGAAGACCTCTGAATAAATTAAATTAATAATTAAAATATATGGTTTGTTTGGTTTGGTTTGACTTTTAAATTTTATTTTATTTTATTCTTGATCAAAACCAAATCAACCGCCCAAAACAGTTTGAATCAATCAATTTGATGCTACCCCTACAAGCTATACAATGAGTCAGTCATGATAGTTATCAAACTCGTCATGCATTTGAGTCAAAGCTAAAATTTCAAATTTACAAGTGAAAATAGTTTGATACCTCTACAAGCTATACAACGACCACACTTCCAATAGTTTGTTTGTTCGTGTTCCACATTACAATCATTACCATTGAGTGTGCGAGTTCAAAATAACGCTTTACTTCTTTCGATATTAAGAAGAGAAATACCATAAACTAGATGAGCCAACGGTGATGCCACAGATGGCTTGGACGAGCATGCATTTTTTCCGCCATGGAGATGAGCAAACTTTCAAATTCAACATAAAGATTTTCATATTCCGGCAACTCTTACACAAAAATTGACACCCAATTGAGTGCCTTAGGTACGCCTTAGCCACGTTTAGCGAGTTTTCGCCTACTCTCATTGGACGGATGCAATTTCATCACCCCACATTCAAAGTCACCTAGGCACGCCTCGAGGCTCATTTTTAAAACACCGACTAAGACTAAGATTCAATTAACTAAAATCTGACGCTACCAAATGACTTATTAGTTACAAACTCACATAAGCATAAGGTAAAAATAAATATACTAATTGTTAATAGTCATTACAAGTATAATATGTTGACACTTATAATGTGTTTAGGAAGACCTATGAATAAATTAAATTAATAATTAAAATATATGATTTGTTTGGTTTGGTTTGACTATTAATTTGTATTTTATTTTATTCTTGATCAAAACCAAATTAACCGCCCAAGACAATTTGAATCAATCAATTTGATGCTACCCCTACAAGCTATACAATGAGTCACTCATGATAGTTATCAAACTCCTCATGGATTTGAGTCAAAGCTAAAATTTCAAATTTACAAGTGAAGATAGTTTGATACATCTACAAGCTGTACAACGACAATACTTCTAATAGTTTTGTTTGTTCGTGCCGCCTAACGGTTTGTGTGGCCTCACTCCTTAGCGACGTATATTTTTGGGGTTATTTTCAACCTTCTTTTAAAATATTATAGCTTAGGAAAATTTGAAATCAAACCCTTATAAATGAAAGACAATTATTTTAAAATAACTTAAAAGCGTTTACCATGCTTATTCAAAAATTTGCTCAAATTTTTATCAATGATTAGTTTAAAAAACATTTTCATAAAAAAAGGCTACCATAATGATAACTCGATTAATTCTTTTTGTTTTTGAAATTATAATTTATTTTGTTCAAAAAAAGTAGAATTATACTTGTGGTCTTGAGTTCGAATCTCTCTCCTTAGTAGTGATAGTGACCTTTTTGAACTATTATTTTAATTTTAAAAGCTTCTAAATAAATTTAGACGTATAAAGTTATAAACGATATACTTATATATAACTAGTTTGGATGTGTTTTTAAAACGACTGAAAGCGCTTGTAGAGAAAATATTTTTAGGTTTCAATGAGAAGCACCAGGTAGGAAGAACTTTAAGTGTTTTTTTTCCAGGATTTATTACCATTTTTACTAAGTATTGCTTTCAAAAATATTTTCATAAAAAACGTTTTCAGTCATTTTAAAACACATTCAAACGAGGTCATAGTAATTCAGTCCACGTATAAAGTGGGGGTGGTTACATATCCTATTAAGTTGGAAATTTCCGGAGAAGTTGCGTCCCCAAAATCCCCAACAACAATGGAGATTAGTTCGCCTACTTCAGGAGGCCGGACTGAACCGTTTCTGGTCTCACAAGACGACGCCGTACAGCCGGACGGAAACACATCGTGGAGACTCGATGTTAAGGAGTTCCGGCTGCCCCAGCAGAGCGGTACTAGTGGTGACGACCATGACAGTGGACGGAGTCGTTTCGCTTTCCGTCGCCTCTGCGCCCCCAGTAAGGGTTCTGTTCGTCGTTTTCTTTCTTACCTGTTTCGTGTTTGTATTGCATGCAATGTTAGTAATCTTGGTCGTATTAAGTCAAGATTAAATCGTGGGGTTTATCTGCAAAATTCACTTTGTTCTTGGGCTCTTTGGTGTTAATTATTTTTCTTAATGCATAATTTTAAGAGGATTCAAACTTTATGGAAGATTTGGATTGTGTGCAGAAAATAAAAACAGGGTTGTTTCGTTTGTTTTTTTTGGAAAGGATAGTGGGTCAATTTCATTACCAAACACAAAGGAACAGTACAAGGTGCAAAGATACAGAAGCATAAACAAACAAAAACAAAACAGGACCTGCCAAACTAGCGCAAAAGATCCAACAAACAGTAAAGGCCCAAGCCCTAAAATACAACAAAGAAAACCCAAGCTTCCTTGCAGCCACCCGCCGCCGAGCATCCCTACCAGCACAAACCCTCGCCACCAACCAACCGACGCCTCACCGTTGCAACATCCAACTAGGAGCACCTGTACCGCAACAAATCGCGGTTTTGAAGCGGCTGCAGATCGGAGCAGAGATGAGCAAGGAGAAACGCCGACGGGGGTATGAAGAAATGGGGCAGATCGGAAAGGAGAGCAGGGGAAAAACAGCAAAAAGGAAGACAACAGAACAAGGAAAGCACAACCACCCATCGGAAGTGGAACCCTCACACAAGCGGTGGTGAGAAAGGTCTCTCAAGCAGAGAGAATTAGTTTGGACCTAACCCAAGATTCTTGTTAAAGTGGAAAATCTTAAGAGTGAATTAATTAAAGGGTGATTACTAATTTTGGATGTTCAGTGTGCTTGGGGAGATCATCGAAAGATGAAAATTTCGTAAACGTTTTGATATTTTGACATGATTTATACTTTGGTTTTTTTTTTTTTTTCTTTCCAAGTTTGTAAGTCATGTACTTTAATTGACCTTGAACTTGTCTCAAGAGTTCCCTTGCATATTTTTCGTGAATAATTTTGTGTTCGATAGTGAAGCTACCACTGCTGAGGATTTAGAGGAACGCTGTCGAAATCCATCAAATTTTCCCATACTAATTGCTTGATGTATTTTGTTGAACTTTATGGGCCTCATGTTGAATTAACCTGTAATGGTTTTATCAATAATGATAAACTTAGGACACTGTCATTCGCTTTTTGGTTTTACGGCCTTTTTCCTCACTGCCAAATATCATGGGGCTCATGAATTTTTCTTGCTTTGGCTTTTAAACTCAGGGAAAAAGTACAAGGTTGAAGAATATTACAAGCAACAAGAAAGGCTTCTTGAAGGGTTCACTGAGATGCAGACCATGACTGATGAGGGTTGGTTGCCCGGAAGTCTTACAGAGGTTTGTTCAATTTGTGTGTTATCCCTCTTTGTATTGAGATTTGGATATTCGAATTTTATTTTCGTACTTCTTTATTTTCAGTTTGTGGAATTAAATGCGTTGTAGTTATATTTTGAGGGGGAGGGCACAGAAGCTGCCAAGTCTTAGCAGTTTGTTATCCTTGAATTTTATTTTCTCTACATTAGACATATAAGTGCACAAGTCTGGTTAATGAGTTGTTTCTCACAGCGTGAAATTTCTTGGAATGACAAATTTCTCGATTAAACTCGTGTCTTTTGCATACATTTCTTCTCAGGATCAAATGAAGCAGCTAGCGAAGAGCGAGCGGATGGCAGTTCATGCATCAAACATAGCTAATTTGGTTCTTTTTGCTGCAAAAGTTTATGCTTCAATTATGAGCAGATCATTGGCAGTTATTGCCTCTACCTTGGATTCCCTCTTGGATCTCTTATCCGGCTTTATTTTGTGGTTCACTGCTAATGCCATGAAAAATTCCAACCAGTTTCGCTATCCTATTGGGAAGAAACGTATGCAACCAGTGGTAAGTTATCAAGCTTGATAACAATGGTAATTTTGGAAATAGTTGGGTCTTTGTTCCCACAATGAGTGGATGAATTGGAGCTGCATATTTTCTGTGTTCTTCAATTGGATCTCTTGTCCGGCTTGATTCGCCATTTTCTTATTTTTTGTGTGTATATCTTTAATTGTGTTTGATCATGCAGGGTATCATTGTCTTTGCATCTGTTATGGCTACTCTTGGACTGCAAATATTGATTGAGTCTGGTCGGGAACTCGTCTCACAGGCAGGTGACACCTTTTTTTATATTTTTCTTCGCACTCCATCTTTGAAGTTGGACTAGGAAGGCATCTGCCAGGTTTCAGACTGTTTTATGGGTTCTGTGAAAGCTCTGATATGTTCCGGTGTTCCCTTTTAATTGTCTTCTATTATGTCTTTGTGGAAACAAAACATTAGATTTTCAGTTTTATTTGGAACTGATATTTTGTATCTCAATCCTGGGGATGGTTTCTTAGCCTATTTCTGTCTGATCGTTTTTTCTTTTGGCCAGAGTTGCTTCGTTATGTAAAAACGATTGTCTAATTATGTCCTCACATTTCACTTGCTGCATTCTAGCTAGTTTTTATGGTCATCCTAGTGCTGATAGTTAAAACTGGAGTTCATGTAAATCAGAAACAACAGATAGGTCTATTTGACATCACTAGGTCGTTTTTTCTTCATCAAATGAACGGAGTTCATGGTCCTATATGCAATTATTTGGTGTAAATATATGGTTACTGTGTAGATCTTAATTTAGCTTGTTTTGTAATTAATGTTGCTGCTGTATCCTTTGTATCATTTTGTGGGTGCAGTCACCGCCTGCAAAAATGAATAGTACGCAGGAGAATTGGATGATTGGCATCATGGTCTCAGTCACTGTAGTGAAGTTTGTGCTCATGGTCTACTGTCGTAGATTTAAGAATGAAATTGTACGGGCCTATGCACAAGACCATTTTTTCGATGTCATTACTAATTCAGTTGGTTTAGCAGCAGCAGTCCTAGCTGTCCGGTTCTTCTGGTGGATTGATCCTACTGGTGCTATTATAGTAAGTTCTTCATTTACCATTTTCGCTCCCTCTGATCTGCTGTACTTTTTAATCATTAATGTTAACTTCATTCTCTAGCCGACCCCACATAGTCGGAAAAGGCTTTGTTGTTGATGTAATGTTAACTTCATTCTCGAACACATTATGCAGATAGCACTATATACCATTAATACATGGACAAAGACGGTCTTGGAGAATGTACATGCGCTAATTGGAAGAACAGCACCACCCGACTTTTTGGCAAAGTTGACATACTTGATATGGAACCACCACGAAGAAATCAAGCACATCGATACAGTGAGGGCGTACACATTTGGTTCCCATTACTTTGTGGAGGTTGACATTGTCTTGCCAGAAGACATGCTACTGAACAAAGCGCACAACATTGGCGAGACTCTCCAAGAGAAGCTCGAGCAACTCCCTGAAGTGGAACGGGCTTTTGTGCATATAGATTTTGAGTTCACTCACAGGCCGGAACACAAGAACAGTGTATGTATAACGATGACAGCGGTAGTGAAGATGGTAGTAACTTGTAGAGCTATGTTTTTTCACAGACCGAAGTTTTTTAAGTAAGCGGTGGGTTGTCCTTTCATATTGTTATCTATTTGCTTGTACAACCAAATGTTTGTAGAATTTTATGGAATTACCTTTCCTGTGTGGCTTTTATTTTGTCAATAGTGAGTATTTGCTCATTTATTGGGGTCAATTACATTATTTGATGAAGCAATCACTAACACACACCAACTATGATATGCTAAGCTCTTCCCAAATGTCTAAATAAAAGAGAAGTTTTTCGGGGCAAGAGTCACGCGGCCACAGATTGATACGTTTTTAGTCTTGTTATAACAAGCGTATTAACAAGACTTTGATTGGAGATACCACGTGACAGTTAAACTTGTCTGCCTTCCCTCAATTGGAATCACTCATTCAACCTCTTCATTGCTTGTCAATCAAGCAATGCACAACTCGCAACACTTCCATGTCTAAGAGGCTCCTTTGAACACTCGAGCATAATCTAAGGGCCAATTAATGTATCAAGTCATGTACGAAATGAATAAGGTTAGACATTGTTTTTCGTTTTCTGACTCGGATCATTTGGAAATAATAAGAAAGGTAATCAGTTAGGTGGCGTTTGGTTCATGAGTAGGGGGATTAACAACTTTGAAACATAAAAACTCTTCCATACAACATAGTTTGACAAAAAGATTTAACAAACTTGTAAACAGGAATATCACTAGACTACATGGAAGCAAACTAATCAAGGAATAGCAAAACTCATGAACCAACCTTCATATCCCAAGTTCCTATAAAAGCAATTTGGGCCACCATTGTGTGAGATGGGCTTTAAGTTCTTTAAGATTGCCATGGGCTTCACAACAAAACCAAACCCATCTGAACCAAGGCCATCATGGTAATTTAGCACAACTAGGGTTTCGATTCTTTCTCCTCACTAGTATTTAAACCCACCTCCGGACTCACACCATCATCACAGCAAAGCAAACCTCCAGCCTCCTTCAACCCTTTCTCTTTCTCTCTTTTTATTATTATTGTTTTGGTCATTTTTGTGGTGATGAAATTGGCCTGTGATGTTTTGATATTGTATTGTCCGTACCATCTGAGATGTTTTGGTATCTTTGATGTTTCAATCACTACCCTCTGAGGCCGCCTCTTACCCTTCTGATAAAGTATTTTAATTTGTCTGAATTTTTGGTAGGTTTTTTTTTGGTTTGGCAAAGAGAGGCGGTGATGATTAAATCTGTATACCATCAAACTTTGAGAGCTCTGGTTTTCGGGCTTGTTGATGCCAACTTTACACTCTGAGCCTTATTATGATTCAAAATTTGTGAGATTTTTGCGGTGATTTGTGTCTTTCTTTTTTTTTTTCTTTTTTCGATTGGGTAAATTGGGTTATTGAGAAAGCATGGGTATTTGTTGGGTTGGGTGATTGGAAAGGCAACAAATTAGAGTCTCTGATTCGCTTGTTTTGATAGCGTAATTAGTGCTGTACGTTGCCGATAAGAAGATGGAACTGAGATTCTAGCATTTGCCTTTTACTTCCAAAAGGTTTATGCATTCAGATGTTCCCACATCCAAATTAAAAATTCAAGTTAATTGTATTTGTGTTATTTAATTGGTCGCATCCCATATATATGTCCACCTTCTGCTGTTGATCCGCCTCCTCTGCCTCTTCGGGAATTAGGGTTTTCTGGTCTTCTTCCATTCAAATTCTAATGCTTGTTCTGTAGTTTTTGTTTGTTCTTGTTAAGCGTGGCCCTTAAGATCGCCTTCCCTTTTACCCATGGAAGCGTTTTGAGTCATAGCTGCGCAATACTGAAAAACTTCATCGGGGAGGGTCTCTTTAGGGTTTTCCTTCTGAAACCCTCCTCTCCTCCCACCTCGGTTTTCTGAGTCATTGCTCTATTTTCCTTTTGGGTTTTGGAGCTCTTTTTCCCCATTTTTCTTGAAACCCTAAGGCAGATAGTTGCATGCTATTTGATATTTCAGTCAATTGGGGTGCTTCTAAACCATTTGGTAAACTGTTAATGTGTAAATGTCTCCATCTTAGGTGGGTAACATTTTAAATCTGAGTCCTGTTTGGGGTTTTTTGGCAGTTTGTTTAAAGAATTTGTTTGAGTTGGAAGTGGGATTTGGCAAGAGTGATGATTCAATTAGATGTGTGAAAAAAGGAGAAATCTTTTTTCATGAACTCAATTATTTGAGGCATTTGGATTTGTCTGACTTGCTTTCCATCTCTATATATGTATCTTGTTTATTGCTGAAATTAGTTAACTAAACCTTCAAATTAGCATAAACCTACGTGTTTGTGAACTAAACCTTCAGAAGGAAAACCCTAAAAAAGAAACCCTTCCGGATGGAGTTTTTCACACTATTGCGCAGCTATGGTTCCCGATGGAGTTTTTCACACTATTGCGCAGCTATGGTTCAAAACGTTTCCATGGGTAAAAAGGAAAGCGATCTTAAGGGCCACGCGTAACAAGAACAAACAAATACTACAGAACAATCATTTGGATTAGAAGTTGCAGAATTTGAATGGAAGAAATACGTAGGGGATGCTGTCTTTGCTCGTTTTCTTGGAGGAAAACAAATGAAAATGAAGAGGTATTTGAAAATTTTAAGTTTTAATGATAAGATAAAATAAAGAGTAAAGGAATAGTACTAGGATTGAATTTTTAAGATAAAAGTATAGTTTGTTTTGTTAAAATAAATAGTACCTGTAAGCTATTCGTTAAAACATTATTTCCTTGGTTGTAAGTACCCAAAGACTAGGAATTTGCGTGAGGCCCAAATTGTTATAATTTCAACTTTTGTTGGGATGAGATGTTAGAGATTTTGGGCCAAACAAGTTTAGCATTTCATTTGAAGTCGGTGATGTCAACCTAATATGATATAGTATTGTTCATTAAAATATCACTCTTGCAGGATTATAGGGCTAAACATAGTCCTTTGATCCTCATTCGATTGGAGATGGCTTGAGGTGGAGTCCAAGCACGGACAAGGATTGTCTGCCCTCTCACTTTCGACTGCCCTCTCGTGCCTTTCTGTTTGTGTGATCACGGTTAAGTTATGTCAACATTTTATGTAACTATTTATTCTTGTCTTATTATCTCTATAAAAAAATAATATAAAATGTTGACGTGGCTTAACTGTGATCACACAAAACAGGAGGGCACGGGAGGGCAAGAAACTTAAACTTGATGCCTCAGCACCTCGGAATCTTAACCCTAGGACCGAAGCACCTTGGATTCCAACCTTAGGAGAAAAATTCAAATGTTGGATTCTAAATCCACTCTAATTTGCTCCACTCTTGAGTCAAATATGAGTTTTATGACACATCCCAAACCAAAAACTGGAGCGTGTTGGCCGTCACGTAAGTGTGACGTAGCCAAGTGCACAAAGCAGAAGTAAAAGAATGAAAATGCGAGGAAAATAAAATCAACCAGATAATTTACAATAAAAAGATCAATGAGTGTAAATGACAAACACGGAAGGAAAATGCAAAGTAGGAGTTCAAGTATCCTAGGTGCAGTCCATAACAAACAGACACTACACAAGTAACTACTAGAAAATCCTACATGGAGGGTGCTCTGTTAGAACTGCCTCGATCGCCACCCATGACCTCGCTACCTAAAACCTGGAGGGGCGCAAAACAAAAAACGTGAGTGGGCAAAAAAACAGTTTGTTTTTCAAACCATTTCAATAACAAATACTAACCCTTCACTATAAAACCCGTATACTTTACAGAAAATATCATACGTACTCGTATCTCAACACATGCTAAAAACGATAAACCTCAAATATGCCATGCCAGAAAAATATGCCGTGCAACAATGTATGTATCAAGCAGGTGAGATAGCATAAATCATAATAGGCTGATAATATCAACACGTCAGCCAGAGTCACCTAAAGTGACATGTACGCTGAAACTATAACTCCCCAACCACTATCCTGCAACGACAGGCTGGTGTAATATAAATACACTTAGTGTTACGATCACGTGAAGGTTGTGCGATGTATCGCAAGTCACCTACGAGTCGGACCACCTATTGTGGTCTGTACGACAGGCTGGCACCTGCCTTGGATCCAAGGTGAGCGTGTAGTGTGGGAGGTGAACAATCACGTGAAGGCTAAGCCCTACTCTGGCAGAGCACAATCACCGAGAAACAGGCATATAAGCTATAACCCAATCTCATCATCACCACATCGATCACTAACAAACATACTCACCTAGCTTACCTGAGCGTCTACGCAGGACCAAAGCATACATATATGCAACTATTAATGCATAACTAAATATGCAAATGCTAGGCATGTCATTTAAAACATATAAACATTTAATTGCATTTTCTGGAAAAATAGTCAAGTATATAGGTATATACGGAAAACCAAAAGCTCACTCACTGATACGTATAAGGGTCGTAAGCCCCGAGCCTCGCGCAGCTGCGCTCAGTTCTTTGGATAGTCCTCACCTATATGCAAAACAACTATAAAACCATCACTTTAATGCACATAACCAACCTTAGATAATAACTTCTCATACATTACTCAAATGAGGTGTTTGAATATACAAACATGATCTACACAACCTCACGAACATCCCCATATTTTAAAATAATTTTCTGACCTCCCATGCACCACCACGTGCCGGCCATGCGAGGGCACAGTGCCTGACATGAGTGTGAAACCCTAACGGCATTAGGGAATATTCCGTTAAAACCCTAGCAGACAATAACGGCAGTTACCTGATGCCGTTAGAATATTCCGTTAACTCTGACGGAATATTCTCCTCCTTCTCTGGTGAGCCTTGCCGATCGCCGCCGTTCGCCGCCGTCTGCAACTCGATTTCTCGTCGGAAAACTAGGAAAACTTTAAACCTTAATATCTTCTTCATTTCTCAACCAAATTCCATGAAATTTGTACCAAAATGAAGCTTACAACAAGTAGAACAAAACCTTACCACTTTGGGGACCTAAAACCAACGGAATCTCTCCGGAGAAACCTCGAAATTCCAACCAAACCTGCAACTCACTGAAACTGGGCTTCCCAACGTCCAAAAACCTTCAAAATTGTTCCATGAACTTCGTGAGAAGGTTCTAAAGCTCCCTAACGTCCTAAAAACTTCTAAAAACCCCACGATCACGTGTGCATGAACAATGCACCAAAACTGGGTTCACGGGTTCTAGGGTTTTCGAAGGTCTCACGTCGATTTAAGGGTATGGATGAGCTCCTGAGCTCACAAGGAAGACAAAGGTAAACTCCTCAATGTCGATCCGTGACAAAAGAAGGTAGTTTGAAGTTCGTCCGTACCTTTGCAAAGGAAAGGGAAGAAAATGGAAGAAAATTCGAGAGAGAGAGAGAAGAGAGAGAGGGTCCACGGGTGTGAGTGTGTGTGGCTGAGGTCTAGATGGCAACCCACAAACAAAAACAATTCAAACAACACCCTACAATGCAAAATAACGTCCAGGGGCAAAATCATCATTTCACACTAACAGTACAAAAGTTCAGGACGGGCTGTCACATTTTAATTCAAAACTCATTTTTACAGGCAAATTTAAGCTAGAATTTTCCACTTGAGTTAGTGGTATATGTGTATTTTTTTTATTTATAATTATAAGTTCATTAACTTTAACGGTTAAGATTTAATATGATCAAGTTCAATGGTTAAAAAAAAAAAAAATCTAACGGTCTTAATTTAAATCCAATGTCTAAAATAATTAAAACAAATTCTTTTATGCGTTTTATATTCTTTCATAGTGTTCCACAAGTTTTATGACGTTGATTTATTTGTTTTTCAATATTTATCGAAATTTAAATATTTTTAGTTTAAAATGTTCTTGAAATTAAGTTAAAATAGTCAACATAATTTTTAATTTAGAAAAAGTTACTTTAAGAAAAAATTTATCATAAATTCATTCCGTAGTAATCTCGGGTTAAATATTTAACCCATAAGGGTTGAAGTAAAAAAAAGCAGTTGTGGATTAAAACTTAAATTTTTTGAGTAAAAAATTTTAAGTTTTAACTCTGAAGGTAGTCTAACCTAGGACCTAGCTTCGCCAATGCTGAAACCTCGAAGAAATTTGTAATTTGTCTGCAGTTTCAACCTTGAAGGACTTATCAATATAATTTAATTAGGGATCATGGGCGCGGGATTTTGTGAAATTCAAAGAACATTCTCATACAATCTTTGTGATTTAGTTCCGATTGTGACTCAAAAGTTTGCCTAGCTCACAATTGGTATATTCTAAAAGGAACGTGCTTTCTCAATTTGAAGATTCTTTGCAATCGCTTCTTAACCTTTTGCATTGTTTTGTGCCTTATTTTTATGTATGTCTTTTGGAACTCGATTTTAATCTCAGTTGCTCTTTGTAATTCAAAGGAAAAATTTATTTGAACACATATAACATATTTTTACACCTAACTTACTTGCTACAATTATATTATTTTTTATTAAAGAATTAATATCTTTTTAAACTTAAATTTACTACCTAAACTACTCTCGTAAATCCAATTCAAAATGTAAATTTATCTTTACACCCATTTAATAAATAAAATCCCAAAAACTCATCTTCTCAATTTTGATGATCGTGAATTAAAACTCACGAAGACTTTGATTTTGTCATAAAATGCTATTTTGACTAACTGATGCCATAGATTTGTAATTGTTGAGGATGTTCCAAACTTTTTAATTTTATTTTTAAGCATGACCTTTACCATTGTAACTTATCTTTTCTCAAAAGGACGAAAAATGACAACTTTTGAAGAGGTTTATAAATCTATTTTGACTAACTGATGCCATATATTTGTAACTGTTGAGGATGTTACAGACTTTTATTTTTTATTTATTTATTTATTTATTTTATTTTTTATGCATGACCTTTACCATTGTAACTTATCTTTTCTCAAAAGGAAGAAAAATGACAATTTTTGAATTACAAATTAAGAAGATAAGTCTGTTAACAAGTAAGCTAGCAAGAAGACTAATGACGAATGAAAATTAAGCTGACTGGGAGAGAGGATCGTTTTTACTTACCAACTCTGCCTTTAAAGGAGAGATGGGTACTAGTTTCTAATTGTAATGGTAACATGAAGTAGTAGCAAAACCCAAAAACCGACCGAAACTCAAAAGCTCATCTTCTCAACTATAAAAAAAATTGAAATCAAACTAATTTTTTTTGCATAAATCGATTCATACCTAAGATGGAGGGTTCAAAACTTCAAAATCATCATCCGTCGATAAAAGTAATTTGTTTTTCTAAACGAGAGCTCTTAGGGTTTTAGCCAGAATGAACGTACGATAAATATTGTGTGATGGTAGGATTTAATTATTGAGTGTGGGTTTATTGATAAATTTTGGTTTTGTTGTTATTTTCACCTTGTACTTAATAGTAATTATGCAATAGGTTAAAAAAGACAATTCTACATTTAAAATTTAAGTTGGGTGTAAAATGAGGTTATATAGATTCAAATAAAATTTTTCTAACTCAAAATTTGTCACTTTACTCCCACTCAAAATCCACTTCACTTTGCCCCATGAAACTCGATTTTGATCCAAGTTTATCCCCTGAAACTCGAAAGTCGTCTCTATAAAACTCAAAATTCGCCGCCCATTGCCTTAGATATGTTAGTTTTTGTGGGTTTGATTTGGGTGAGCCAGACTAATCAATTGCTTTCTTATTTTTCTCATCTCTTCAATTTCTTTTAAATTTAATATTCTCTGATTGTTGAATATTGATGCATAATGGAGATTTATAATCAAGTTTATTGCACATGTGACATAAATTTATTGGGTATTGAGTCTCATATATGTTTTAGAAGGCGATTTATAAGTTTCAGGGAGAAGAGAGAGTCCACAAACAAAAGTGTAATGGAATGAATTTTGAGTTTTAAGAAGGAAAATGATGACTTCTAAGTTATAAAGAGTAAAATAAATGAAGTTCCAGAAACCATAGCTAAAAATATGTCTTGTTTTGTCATTGCGTACTCTACATTCCAATCAAACTAAGGTAGACAATTAGGCATGAGTCCACCTCATAGACAATTGTGTACTTGTACATTTCTAACTTAGATTTGGTCTATGACCTTTGGAGATAAGATTTCGTTATCTTCTTCAATTTCTATCCTCCTAGCATCCAACAAGAAAATGGGTTTTGATCATTTTTTATTATTACCATTGAGGAGAGTTTGAACCTGCGATGTAGTTGATTGAAAAGAAAGATCATATACTCTAGGATAATCAACCGTTTAAATGGGTTTGGATCTTATGAGATATTTGAAAGGAAGATATGCTTTAGTTTAATACCGAAAGGTCTAACGAGCAAGTTTACAATCGTCTTCCTTTTTCTAGTAAAAGGAGGATTCTTGGATAAAGATTGCATACTAGTATATTATTATGTGTGACATGTGTTTGAATTCAATGCTCATGAAACGTGAAACAAACATCATTCTCATTGTTGAAACTTCCATTTGATTTTCTCTTCTGTTAATATCACTTGTGAAAGTTTAGGATTTTATCTTTTATTTCCTCTTACAAGTGATATTAAAAGAGGAGAAAATCAAATGGAAGACCTTGAATGTCGGAAAAAATATTCTTTAATTACTTGAAGATAAAAATTTTAGGGTTCAATTCTTTTTCGATGAATGAATTAAAAATTACAACTAAAAGTTGAAAAGAAAGGAAAGATCTTAAGTGCAGAACGGAAAACATAATGTTCTAGCTAAATTAGCTAAGCCCATGTATGATATATCCAACTTTGCACGAAAAAATATTAACTCGTTAATAAATATGACAATCCTCACGCTTGCAAAGAAAAATGGGTAAAAAGAAAATTTTAAGATGCTAACAAAGTTTTTGAAGGGGCTTGGGAGCAACAAGATTTTTGCATCTCTTTGATTTCAAATAAAAATTGAAACAAAATAGTGCAAAGTTCAGGGGGAAAAAGTGCAAGAACCACAAATAATATTTCTTTCAGTTTGTCCGCTTTCAACTTCGAAGCACTTCCAATCAATCGGAACACGAGACATATTCATGGCCACGTTCAAAACCACTCAATATACCTAGAGATTTTTAATATAACCGGAACATGGATTAATAATTTAAAGAACATAATTTCTAATTATTTATATAAAAACACAAAACACGGACGTATTATCCGTAATCCGGCCATAATAAAAAAATTTCCCAAATATACAACACCAAAATCAAATTAAGCTACCTCTTCCAACCCACACACGGAGAACACGAAACTCTCAAAAAATCATCCCTTCTCTCTCTAGAACTCCAAAGCCTTTCCCTCTCTCTATAAAGTTCTCCACATGAGAAGGTGAATTGAAGAATAACAGGGAAGCAATGGCTTTTCTGCTACCAAACTTCTCTCCCTCCTCCCCACTCCTCCAAACCAAAACCAAAGAAAAACCCATTCACCAAACGCTCGCCCAGACAAAACCCAGTTTTTCTTTCTTTCACCTCTCTCCTCTCGCCAGCGTGCAGACGCCCACTTTGTCGGAGGGTGCGCAGCTTAACACCTCCAAGGTTGCGCAGGATAAGCAGGAAAGGGACGACTTTTATGTCAATCTTGGCCTGGCCGTACGGACGCTTCGTGAAGATGTCCCCTTGATTTTTTCCAAGGACCTTAATTATGATATTTATAGGTAATTTTCTCATCTGGGTTTCTTAAATTTTCTTTCATAGTGTTTGGTTTGTCAGAAAGTTCGTAAATTTGTTAATAAATTTGATAGTTTTAGAAATTTGATGGATGTAATCATTTGATATGTTATTGGAAATGTAGAGTTACATTTGTTTGGATTCATTTGTGGAATTTGATGAATTTCAGGGATGATATAACATTTACGGATCCTTTGAACACATTTACTGGCATTGAGAATTACAAATTGATCTTCTGGGCTTTGAGATTTCATGGAAAGATTCTGTTCCGCGATATCTCCCTCGAGGTATATAGGATTTGGCAGCCTTCGGAGAATGTGATACTGATTAGGTGGAACATGAAGGGTGTTCCTCGGGTTCCATGGGAAGCGAAAGGACAGTTTCAGGGCACCTCGCGGTATAAATTGGATCGAAAGGGCAAAATATATGAACATAAAGTCGATAACTTGGCGTTTAACTTTCCACAGAAGCTCAAACCAGCTGCATCAGTGTTAGACTTAGTAGCAGCTTGCCCTGCAAGTCCTAACCTGACATTTCTGTGGGGTCCTGCGGATGCGTACTCATCTTCGTGGTTGGAGTTTTATCGAGCAGTGAGGGGGACTTTGAATCGGGATGGTTACTTGCTTCCACAAGATGGTTTGGTCAGCTGATTAGCTACTTAAGATATTAATCTATACGGTAGAATAAGCAACGTATATGAACTTGTGCACTACGTTTTGTATATGTTGGTAGATAGCAGGTCATGGTTTTTGCTGAAGAACAAGGTTGTATATACATAGGGAGATCCTGCAGAGTTCAATATACTTCTTGTGGTGGTGGAGGCAAAGAAGCGAGGGTACATTTTTTGAGCTTATACAGGTCGGAATACCATATATGAAATCTTGCTTCATTATATAAATTTTGTTTTGCGTTTATAATGTTGCTTTACATGATCGATTCTGCCTCCTTTATCGCTTGATTGTCTGGTCCGGTCACTATTATCAGTAGTTTCTTGTCATCACTAATATCAAACATGCGTATGTTCTACTCGGAGTTATGTTAATCTCTTCCAGATTTACATTTCCATAGTACAAAACTATCTCTACTTGTGACCTTTTCGCTTCTTTACTTCAAGCCTATCAAGCTTTCGGAAAATGTTCTGCTTGATAACATCCACGAAGCTTCATTTCTTAACAGAAACTGCTGTCTAACTAACTGCATCCCTGACATTTCTGCTATGTCCAATGTGAGAACTGGTTTGATTTTTCTTTAAAACGGGAATCGAATCTAGGATCTACCGTCACCCTACCCTTGCAACTTGAGTTCAAGCTCATCGGGAAATTTGTTTGCTTTCGTAAGCACGCATGAGTCATTAAAATCAGATTATGTAATGTTAATTAAGAGCTAATTTTGATCTATCAACAGATAGAAGGAGAAAATGATTGATCTATGCAATGTGTACCATTAACAAGAAACTAGATTCACACAACAATGGTTGTTACAACAACAATGTTCAGTTCTCACATCATAATTTCTTAGCAACAACTATATGTTGTTACGCTCCTGTGAGCTTGTAACGTCAACGCAGTGCAACACAACACACCGATGTGAACTGCGGTACCAAATGAACAAAGATTTTACAGTCCAGAAAACCAGTAGAGTAGACAGATGCCATCAGTAGGAGCGCTACAGAAAGACAAACTTGATGGATGCCTTAAATCGGGTAAGATGAGTACGATATACAAGCAGAATTTTGTCCTACCACACAGGCTTCAACAACAGTAGGGGAAAACATGTCTACTAGATGATGCTCAAGTCTATATCTCTCGAATTGTTAGCATTGTTATCTTCACTCCTCTGAGCTCAATCTCAGTGGAAGCGAGTCCAAGGGTTTTATCGCTGCAACACCACTGAGATCAGGGCTAGAGTACTTCTCGTATGTGACCTTCAAACGTCCCACTCTGGCAGCTTTGTGGAATCTTAAGATCAACTCTGCACAGTCTCTGCAACAATCAAAATATCGATCGTCAATGTTCATTCCGAAGCAATTACTAGGTTAGGAACAAAAGTTATTGACTTAGGTTTTAAAGAAGTACCTGATTTGGGATACTTCATAGCGAGCGTGTTTGCAGAGCAGCGGAGTCCAAGCCGGAGTAATCTGCAGGGTGCACCTTGCAACATATAGCGCTGCTGCACACAGCAGCGAGGGCTTGAACCTTAAAGCTTCATATTCAACTAAGCACAACTCGATTAGGTAGAATGCCAGATGTTCAAGCTGCAGCAATGTCCACAAAGCAACAGACTATTAGCAAACTTAAAGTTTCACTCAGATATGACTTTATTGTTATCCAATCCATAACTAATACTCCCATTAAGCTGTCGTATTCAACCAATTATACTTATAGAGTTAATCGCTAATCAAATTATCAGTTTGGTATACCTTTGTTTCCGACTGAGCAGCCTTGAGAAATCTTAACATGAAGACATAAGGAGTAGGTGCATTAAGACGAAACTTCAACTTTTTAAGAAAAGCTTTCTCCTGAAGAGCAAATCCAGTGTTTACTGTTAGGACAAGTGAAAAGGGAACTATAGAATGCAGCAGGACATTTCCCGGTTCTAAGAAAAACACATACCATTCCAAGCACCTGCGCTCTTGTGTATGTCTCAGCTGAGATGCTAATTAAATCTTTGACCTGTAATTTTTCATGTTGTAGAGAATTAGAAAGAAAACATGAAAAATTCATCCGAGTTGAGATACTGATATTTACCCTCGGATGCCAAAAGTCCTCGTACTTCGATGCCAACAAGAGTGCAGTGAGACCAACTAACTGCATGTCATCCTTCTTAATTGTGACTTGAGAAAGATATTGGTCGAGCAATGTCACCATGAGATAAAGAGTTTCTTGCATTAACTCAAATTTGTGGTGTACCTGATCCCAGATGAACCAAAAATGTTAGCACAGAAAAATCAAAGGGATAGCCAGCTATTAGACATGATGAAATGTAAAATTGAACTAAGCAAGACGGAAAGGAAAAAAACATGACAGTTTATCGGAAGGTAAAATCAGTACTTCAATTAACCAGTTGACCAATATGCCTCGCATATGAGGAGTAATGTCTGCCTGAATCGACAACAAATTTTCTGGAGGTGGATTCTGTGCCTGCAGTTGAAAAGCAATGTAAAAAAGCCAAGAAGTCAGAACTAAAACTGCAGGAGAGGAACAAGAAAGTGGAAACAGGAAAGAACTAGAACTACATGAAACATAGTCTTTCAACCCATAAGACAATCATGAAAGTAAAATGGAGAAAAGTAACGAAAACTTGACAAGACCTATGGACAATGATACTGAAGGCCAGCATGAATTGAGTCCCTTTTATCATGGGGGAGGTAAATTGTTGAAAGTATGAAGAAAATTTTGAAGCCTACTATCCTTACCAGACTAAGATGAAAACAATGGTATTAGAGAGAGAGAGCATAATGATTACCTCAGAAACCCAGTAATACTGATAGATCTCATCAACATAATCGGAAACTTCCAGTTGATTGCAATCATCATCAATGCTTGGTAGTTCTTCCTCCTTCATAGCTTCAACACGTTCCTCTAGTAACTGCAATTAGGTATAAGTGTGATTAAAGTCCACAAATAAGAATAAAGGCGTCACTAGAACACGGTAAGCCCCAACCTTTGATCCGGTCATCAGTAGAGATGTGTAAGATCTCCTCCTATTTGACTTTCTCCTGGAAATGATAGTTGAAGCACTCTGTCTGCTGTTTTCTTCAGATGGGAGCTCTACCTGAGTGGCTTCATGCTTAACATTATCAGGAAGGAAAGCCATAACGACTTTTTCAGTTTTGGATGAAGTTGCAGCAGCAGAAACTAATTTGTTTGGACCTGATGCACCCTTGGATTTCAAAGTCCTTTGCAACTCATGTGCTTTCAGAGTGGACAAAGTTGGCTGGATCACAATAAAAATAAAGGGAATATAAGTAGAACGTACATTGATTTCATATAGATCTAACATGCCAAGAAACAAAGTCAGGATGATGCAGTATTCTCATATTTATAGATAGCTGAGATAATGTACAGAACACTAAATAAAATATAATAATGTAAAGCAATCACTCAGGTAAAATGATAAAATGAATGCACTGCCATGAAGCTTCAAGTTGATGCCAATACGGTTACTGTGTTGAACAATAACACAGATTCAACAGATTTCAGGGACCAAATGTCGTAAAAACATTGATAGATTGTTTCAAGTACTGAAAAGAAAATATGGCAATGCAATTGGAATTGTTTTACTGTTTGAAATAGACAACGGTCAAGCAACTATATGTCACAACTGGTCCAACAAAATGACATTAATTTTTTTCCCTTTGGGGGAGCTGGGATATGAGTTTTGTCTCTGATTACACTTACCCTGACAGAATTTCTTGGCAATGCACGAGCATTTGAATTGCGTTGACCCCTGCAATCTCAAAGCACATGCAATTATTAACAGGTACGAGGCTCACCCTAGTTTAACTAAGACATGAAAGATTAAATGATCATTCAATGAAATAGCAAGTTAATGAATGTAACGAAACAGATATTCAATGAAATAGAAAGTTAATGAATGTACTAATTCAAACAATAATAATAAAGGAAAAATAAAATGACTACAGGAGCCCATCAAGACTAAAATAAACTGACAACCTAAAACCAACTCTCCAGTGTAGCCATTCTAAATCTACTCTCCAGTCTAGCCATTCTAAATCTATGTACGCTGTGACTTTCAAGACTTGTTTTCACATGTAGCATTATGAAATCAATTTTTTAGACACCATGGGACAAGAACAATGATAAATTTCCTTTTCTAGAACAATACTGGAAATATTTAAAACAACTGGGAGGAGCCACAAGTTTCAGAGAATTTGGGAGTGAACTGCAGAATACATGTTCTTTGTCTTACTCCCTTATAGTTTTACTTCTAAATGCATCTGCTGTTATTTGTTTTGAGCTCTGAAATTGAGATATTAGTCGTACTTGAGAGCAAATAATCCTATCCATAAAAATGCAAGAAAGATATTGCCAGTCCATTCATTCAGAAACAAAATGAGATTTAATGGAATAAGGAGCAACATCAGCAAAATCTTTTAACTAGATTTAAGCGGGAAAGAAAACTAGTAGTATGGATCACTGTCACTTACATAATCACAAAGCCATCACTCACTCGATTCCTCAACGGATGGCTCCTAGCATTAGTGTTTACTCTAGATGCTACTTTCTTGCCAGCTTTAACCTTAACTGTATTCCAAAATTCCATTTGGTCAGACATCCTGTGCCACGCACTTGTCAAATTAAATAATTCACGCCATCTTACCATTACACTCACTTTTCCTTTCAGAATTTTCAGAAGTACCAGCATTGTCCTACAAGCAGGGGAACAGAAAAAGATAAATGTCCAACTTATAATCCTACTCCCGTTAAACTAAACCAAAGACCATAAATATAATATATCACACCAACCTTTGGAATACTTGCTTGTTCAGGGTTGACCTTTAGCACTGGCAGAGATTTCCTTTAAAATGGAGAGGGGAAATAGAAAATACGTCAATATCAGATGCACATCTTATTCATAGTAAATAAACAAACATGCTTTGCATATCAGATACCTTATCACCTTAAGCGAAGTATAAGAACTGCTCCTGAAAAAAAAAGAAAGAAAAGAAATCTGATCAAGGGTCTTTATACATGTTTAGTTCATAAGCATAGGAGCCTGAGAAGAATTTTTTGAACGCACAACAAAAAAAATTGTGGCACAAATTCTAATTTCTAATAAAGAGGTGGAAAACAAAGGTTGTTCAGACCTGCCATCGGTAACAACAGACTCACGGTTTAGACCAGTAGCCTTGGTCCCTTGATTCTCTGAAAGGGCCTTCAAGTCTTTAATACCTAGAGTTTGTGCATAATGGAAGATTTTCAAATGGTATTGTTTAATCTGGGAAACTATAACCACCTTTCGGATGTATTAGAGTTACCTCTCTTGGAAGTCTGTAACTTAGAAGTAGCTTGGCTAGGGCTTTCTCGCCCCTTTCCCTGATAGAAGTAACAAAATAATCAATACTTACAATTGGAAGAATATATTGCAATATATGAAAATGATTGCATTGATACTCGCTAAGCCTTTCGAGAAAAATAAAACCATCTTTGTGCTGTCAAACATACAACGGGACAGTGGAAAAAAAAACAAAGTGAGTTGACCCTTAAGAAGCAAAACATGGACAGGAAAAGGAGTTTTAAGTTTCGCAGATGTATACCCTGCTGAAGGGTTGAAAATAACTGTGAGATCTTAAAAGTAGTGGAGATAATTGACATATGAACAACATACTACACAATCATGTACATAAGAGAGTTACAAGGAAAAGGCATGCTAGGATTTAGCATTCTTACCAGGAAGGATCTTCTTGATGATAAATTCACAGTCCTAACGCCTGTACCCACTGAAACCCTAAAGAGATACAAAAAATACAATACTAGATTAATGCAAAATCAAAGGGTCTTGAGCCTGCTCACATCTTTGTTAGCATCTATAGTTATATCCATCGGTATGCATATATACCAAAAAATATTGACCTCACAAGCGCAAATAAATATCATGATATCAAATGCATACCGCTGCAAAGATTTAATTCTCTCACTTTTACCAGTCCTGCATTTAAGATAGCCCAAACTTAGAACTTCTTATCTCAAAACCCAAAATCCAAAATGGAGGAACTACTGGAGCAAATGAGAAGGTACCGACATTTTTTTAGAGGCATCAACCCCTACAATCCTAGAAGAATTGCTTTTGACATTGCTGACATCAGCCAATGCTCTTCTTCCAACATTTGCATTTGCTAAGATAAGGACAACACGAATTTTAAGAACGAACTGATTCAAGATGTGTAACTCAACTAACAAGTACAGTCTGGTTGAACCTTACCTGCCGAGTTACCAAGTATGCCTTTTCGCTTCTCCATACTTTTCAAACCAGCCTTGATAACAAAACAATTTACAGAAAGAGAGCAGTAAATATACAATTAAAACAAAAACTCCTTATTACACAAGAACTAACACTCCATACCAATCCACTGCCAAAAAAAAACAGACGAATGAGAAGGTCATTGGTTACCTTTAAAGCAGCTGTATTCTCCTGTGTTGATACTTTGTTAACTGCTGCATAAGTCCTGAAACTAAAAGGGGCAAACAAATATAATTCTCTTACAATCTAAATGGTTGCCAATAACTAAAACTTAATGTTCTAAAACAACTTAGATATTGATGAAAACCATAACATTCGATAATCGAAATGAAATCACACATGTTTAAAATTACAATTACCCGCTCCCGGCATCAGCTTTAGCAGTGTCACTTTCTGTATAAACCTTAAAACTTGCGACACCAACTGCTTAAAAAATCGAAATATAGTGTCAGAAATCAATAAATCACCACCACAAGAACTTTAAACCAGCAGAAGAACCAAGAATTGCGGTTCCGCACCACTAGAGCGTGTCGAGTTGTCTTTTCCCACCCGATTTTGTCCTACGCTGAATTTTGGCTGAAATTTGAGAAAAACCAAGCAGGTTTCGCAGATGTCAGAATCACTTTCACCCAAAAGAAACACCAGAGAAAGAAATCAAAGACAGTTAACCGGGAATCGAAAATCTTAGGCTTTCTTTCTGACCTTAGCAGCCAACATTTTGCTTCTCTCTTGAAATGTCACAGCGCTCTGTCGATGATCTAGTTTCTTGAAAGACCGAGAGAATTACAATCAATTCAAGCTAAAATTCAAAAGAAAGCAACTTCCAGAAAAGAAACCCCAAATTTCTGAAAGCTTAACCCTAATTTTTTCAAAAGAACTTCGAATTTGTATGAACAGTAAAATTCAAATTTCAAAAAGCATCCCTAATTGAATCGATCCTTCGAATAATTCGATTTATAAAGAATTAATTGGAAACGATAATTTCTTGCATAGATTCGTAGAAGGAAGCGTACCTTAAACGACGTCATTTTGGAGATAGATCTTGCTCTTCTCGGATTCTGATCTTCGGAGATGGAGAGGAATGAGATCAGTCGACCGTTGCAAAGTTCTGAGTCTTCTCCTTAAAGCGGCGATCTTTATTTTCGTTTTTTGAAATAAGGATGCGATTTTACTTTACTACCCCTGTCCTCAAATTTTTTGGTCAAAGGTACCCCCTTCTTTCCTTATTACAAACTCTTCGTTGTAAGATTTTCTAAACCAAAAAAGAAAAAGATTTGAACATTCTTTCTCACCTCATACACATTTCTCTAATCTCATAGTCGTTTCGAAGTAGACGCTTATTTTAAATTTGTAATGCAGTTTTAATATTAAACATGTTTAAGTTAACCAACTAAACTTGTTAATTTAATGATATTTCTCTTTTCAATGTTAAAAATGTCTACAGATCTTCACTTATTAAAAGAATATATAAGTAGTGTTCAATGCATGTGACAAAATCCAAAATTATTTGATTAGTGATGGACTTCCCATGTGACAAACCAAACCAAATAAGTGCTCAAAGCCTCAAACCACAAATTATAAGTTATAATTTGTTCCATAAAGTTTAAGGAATATTAGTTGTTCTCACCACCAGCGTTAGGATATACCCACAATCTCGAGCCGAAAAGACTTACGCAGGATGTACCCACAACATTCTTAACGAAGAACATGGAAAATAACAATGTAATCAAAATTATAATTGCTTCAGTTACTCCTTAGTCTAGGTTGCACCTGTAGTTGCTCCCTCTTCCAGAGTCATTCCCTTTAAACCTATCAAACTGGTTTGTGAACACTCTTACGATCCACACCAAAATGATTTAGGCTTCTGCGTCTTCGTGTTGTACACATACGAGTTTTTTTCCTTAAAACAATAGAAACTGAACTCATCACCATCAACACTCGCTGGAATGATCAAACCTTGACCTTCAGGAAGAGGCAAAAATTTATCCATAAATTTGTCTTCGTGTTGTACTATAAAAATCATATGCGTTTCGTACATTTAAATTTTGGTAAAATTGAGACTGTGATTTTGATCGGGCATAAAGAAAATTTGAGAGGAAGAGAGTAACTGATTTAAAAATGAGACAAGGAGATACACCCAGACGAAGAAAGAGCGGCAAGTCTAAAAGTGAGCGAGGATTAGAACAACGAAAGAATAAATAAGAGTCGAAAAGAGGAGTTCTAAGGGCAATTTTGTAATTTCATTCAACATGCAAATTACATTTTTGGTCATATGGTTTGACTCATTTTCCACTTCAGTTTGTGTCATTTCAATTTTAGTAAATTTACTCTAGTTTCAATTTCAATAATGTTTTTTTTTTTAATTTATAAAACGATATATTTACACTAGAGGGTAAGAGAATAAATTTGTATCAAACTTGATATTTACGAAATTCAGATATTTTACTATTGTAATACTAAGTGACTAGTAGTAATCAAGTTTAAATCATCGGTTGAAAATGATGGGTTGCTCTATTAGTTAAAGCATTCCTCTTTAACCCACTATCCCCGTGTTCAAACTCTCCCTATTAGTTAAAGCATTCATCTTTAACCCATTGCGGCGGCCCCCCGGGACAAAATTATATGCTATATGCAGCAACTGGATAACTAAAAGGTTCAAATTCAATTAACATAACAACATTCTTAAAGAAGAACATCCTCTAGAAATTAACATAACAACATTCTTAACGAAGAGCATAGAAAAATAACACTGTAATTGAAATGCTCCCAATTACTCCTCAATCTTGGCTGCACTTGTAGTTGCTTCCTCTTCCAGCCTCATTCCCTTAAAACCCATCAAGCTTGGCCTATGAGCAGTCCAACGATCCACACCAGAGTATAAGTACTTAGCCTTCTGCATCTTCGTGTTGTACACAAAAGACTGTTCTCCCTGAAAACAATAGAAACTGAAGTCATCACCATCAACATTCACCGGAATGATCACATCTCGACCTTCCTGAAGAGGTGGAAATATTTTCTCCATGAACTTCAACGGAACAACGATCTTTTTCGGGCTCCATTTGTTCTCCTTGGAGTCTTCACACACCAAGGCATGAAGGGTGGCATTTACTATCTCAACCACAGCCACATGCTTGTTCCAATTGATGACGCAAACTTTGTTCAAATCGGGAAAAACTCCCTGAGGTAGGGTTGCTGTTAAGACAGACTCATCCACCAGATCAAGGCGTTGGACTTCTAATATTGACAGATCTTGGCCATCTCTTTTCATAAACTCAGCAGAATAACAAACCCTACCATTCATCTTTTCAGCTGCAAAAAAATTACATCTCACTATCCTTCTGCCTTGTTCCTTAAGCAAACCCTGATTTGGGTGCTTCCAGGGTCTCCACTTCTCATCTTTCCCAACGGTCATAATTTGAAACCCTAATTCATTGTTCTCGACATATAAAGTTACCACTTTGATCTCACCAGTCGATAAATTGAAAGCAGATGACATTCTTCTCGCACCCTTATGAGCTTCAGGCAAGTTGAGTACTCGGCGGGTTGCCGGATTTCTGATGCGGCAAAGGTGAGTAGTAATATGCTTCTCCAGAAACATCCCAGCAACACGTCCCATGCCCTCGTAATTTGAATCAAAGTAAGGGGCTACATGGTTCCTTTCGCTTTTAAGTCGAAACTGTAGATGGATAGGACTGACCCGTTTCATGTGCTTTAAAATGAAGTTGTATTCTTCAATCAAAGAGCACCATGTTTTGCTGACGCACTTGAACCGGAGTAATGCCTCTACCGGCAACCAGCTCAGAATCTCAATAATGATTTCAAAGGGAAGCTTTGTTTCTTCTAGTTTGGGGTCCAATCTCCTCCTCCTCCTCCTACTTCTCAGGTGGTAGCCGTGCGCCATCTGCATATGTGTGTACCACAATGCTCATTGTAAATCGTTAAAATCGCTAAATCTTAAATAAATGCACTAATAGACTCCGAGTATTTAACTATTTATGCAAGTTCAATTGATCTATCTTCCCTCTTTTCTCTTTCTATCCCTTTGTCAACCCAATCTTTCTCCTATGATCCTCCCTCTAAAGTTTACCTTTTCCAATCAATCATTTTTTAGTAATGTGAGATTTTTAGTTGTTAGTTCGACTGTTTTTGGGTGTTAGGCTTGCTACTTTTGTTTCTATGATGTCTTAAGCATGGTGTACACTTAGGCTGTGTTTGGTTGGTGAGGAAAACGGCTTGGGAAAGATAAATTCTTTTCGCATGTTGTTTTTTATTTTTTTTTGAACAAACGATATAATAAATGTTAGAATATAGGGAAAGCAAACTCTTGAGGCTCTACGTTAATTTGTTTTTTTCAACATTAATTAACATTTATTATAAATATTATGACAAAATTGTCCTCATTTAATGTTGAAAGACCAATTATACCTACAATATCTTCATATTCCACTTTCTTTCCTTCAACTTTATCCCTATTAATGTATAATCTTTTTCATCCCTATTAATATATAAAAGGCTTTTTAGTTAAAATAGTCTCTGAGATTGGTATAACTTCGCAATTGGTCCTTGAGTTATTCCCTCGTCGATCATTTTCGTCATTTCAAAAAAAAATCTCTGTTAAATAATGACCAAAATTACAAAAATACTCTCATTTTTTTGTCAAATAATTTGTCCCGTTATTTATTAAATTGAGGGTATTTTTTATCATTCTGGTCATAGTTTTTTCACGGAATGATCAAAATAATTGATAATGAACAAATTCAATAACCACTTCTATTGATTTTAAATCTCAGAAACTAAAATGAATAGTTATGTCAATTTCGAAAATTATTTTAACTAAACTACCTAAATAAAATATCAGTATCTTCTAGCAGATTTCCCGTTGGTACCCAACAGTGTAATCGGGAAAGTGCATTGCTTATCTTCCTAAGAGGAACACATATAATTATCTTATAGTTATTAAATAAAAATTTTCTTTTGATACGAAAAATAAATAATCAATAAAAAACAATCCACCGCTCTCACATCAAATCGTCAACAAAGTGAAATTTAAAATATTCCTGTTTTTTAATATTTATTTCAAGCAGATATGGCCATCATCATGCTAATCTAATAATCTAAGCATTAAAAAATCAATGTAGCTAAAAGAAAGTTAAACAAAACAGAATGTAGCTTAGATTAAGGATTTTTTTTTATTCTTTTGAGTTTTCATACTAGAAAATTTCCATATTAACAATCATCAATAATCATCAATAACCAAATCTAAATGAATAACTCATTTGACTACATAAAATGTATGATTTTCGTACCTCTGACTTTTGGTTAAAATTGAGATTGAGATTCTGATCTGGTGAAAAGAAAAATTGAGAGTGAGAGACTTTTAATCTGGTGAAAAGAAAATTCAAGAGTGAGAGAGTAACTTGTCTGAAAATGAGACAAGGAGATGCACCCAGAAGGAGAGAGAAACTTCCAACTAGCGGCAGGGTCTACGAGTGAGAAAGGATTAGACCAACGAAAGAATAAATAGTAGCTGGAACGAGGACTTCTAGGGATTTTAAGGGCAATTTAGTAATTTCATTCGACACGCGCATATGGTTAAATTACATTTTTGGTCCATATGGTTTGACTCATTTTCCACTTTGGTTTGTGTCATTACAATTTATAGAATTATTATTTTTTTTACACGCAATACTATATATACACTAAAAGGTAAGAGAATAAATTAGTATCAAACTTATCATTCACAAAATTCAAACTTTTCATTTACAAGTAAAGAGATATATCACTATACTGTAGTACTAATTAAGCGGTCAATTGTTATCAAGTTTAAATCGTATATTCTTTTAAATTATAATGTGAATTTGTGAAGACAAACTAACCATGTCTATTGTCTAACCAAAGTGTGTCATGTTGATATGAGCTCAAGGTGTCTAGATTACCCTTGACATCGTAAGCAGACTGCTATCTCAACCCTAATGGACGAAGCAGACATCATGTCCCTCGAACAGAGAGATGCGTCTACCCCTCGCAACTCTGTCCGTAGGGCACCTAAGCATGCATGAGAATGCTCTACTGAGTCTCTACCATGTCAAAGTACTCTCCCGCCTGATTCCATGTTCGCCAAGATTATCTCTTGCATGTCTGAGTCCAGGAACGAGTCAATGACCTCTAGATAACTCTGCCTAGGCTGGTCATCTGCAGAGGGATACACCCTCCGCCCGGTAGGAAGACTGCTCTGCCCGTCAACTTGCCTAGCCTTTTTTTTTTTTTTTTTTCCACAAACGATGTTATCTACACTTAAAATGGTGGAAGAGTAGGCTAAGCCTCATAATAGGCTAAAAGTAATATAATTCAAATTCAGTAATAGTGAGAATCGAACCTAGCTAAGACCTCTCACTTACAATAATAAGTTAAAATGAATACCACTAGACTATTGTACTAAGTGACATCAACTTACCTAGCCTTGCAAGCTGATGATTTATGGACTTCTTCCTCTATATATAGTCGAGTCACGTAAAGAAAGTGATAACGAAAAGTTGAACTCCGAACTATCTACTACATTCAATTTCCCTTAAATACTTTCCGAGTTAACCATCCGAGACCCTTTGGCAAATTGATCTTACAATGTTATTTGTTATGAAAATTTTTCGGTCAATCCGTCATGGCAATATGCAACCACCAAATGTGAGGACATTTTGGGAACTGATCCCCTTATGATTCAAAGGAACTGAGCCTACTCATCAAATGATCTGGACCATTCAAATTTGACTCAACGACTATAAACAGGGGTTCCTCTAAAGTTATAATAATTGTAACCATTTGATCAAATTTCAATAACCCGAATGATTTGATCATTGGGCTCAGTTTCTTTGGGTCCGAAGGAGATCCGGTTCCGACATTTTGTATCTCCAAAACAGTTTCAATCATCCCAAAATTGTAAGCGTCTATATATTCTGCTTATTAGATTTGTACGATCTTATTATTGATTAATTGAACAAAAGTAAAGGACTAGATGGAGATAAAAGTTAAAATGGGTCAAAGTATAAAGATCGATAATGTTTCTTTATACAGAAGGAAACATTATATTGGCATCAATAGGAGTGATCCAATTCCTTATAAGTTGTTACATTTTTTTTAAATAAAATTTAATGTGGGACAATTCTTCGCATCCTCGTAAGACTACATGTTAGTGGTGATCTAAATGGTGATCTATTATAGATTGAACTATGGAAATAGTTGCAATTGCATCAAGAACAAATCGACTGAGACATACAGAATGCTGCAACAATGTAGATTAAATTATCATTCAACGATGAAGGATGAATACAAATTATTGTCTTAAGGCTTGAAGAATAAACCAAAAGGAATCCAATAAAAGAATCTTTATTTGAAGTTTTGAACATCAAAAAACACTTGATGAATCAAAACTTCCCTAATAAAACCAACAATTCAGACTGCAACCATATTAGTTATTGGTTTCTCCTCCTCTTCATATCATCTATCTTAGAATCCACTTTCGCTTTGAGACGTTGCATGAAAGCCTTATATTTCGGTAGTTCCTCTAGTCCCCAGTTTTTATGTGGCGCAGGCAACAACAGCTTGATCTCTTCCACTTTCTCTCTCTTTCTTGCGTTCCAAGTCTTCGTCGCCATCATCATCGTCATCGTCATCATTACCATCATCATTATCATCATCATGACGTTTAGATGAAGTTCCTTCACCAAGAAAGCGATCCAAGACCTTGTTCACAGAGGGGATTCCATAGGCGTAGGGCTAGTTGTCCCGTGATAAGACGACAACAGCCATCTCGGAACCAGGCTGCCAGGAGCAAATTCTTCGGCTTCACGAAACAAAGCGTCGTGACGCTCCGAGAAGGTGGACTTTAGGCAGTTCTTGCTGTTTATCTTCTCCATGTCGATCTTCCTGCTTCCGATGAATGGATTGTAGATGTATACAAGAAACGTTTCTTCTTGATCTATAGAATTTGCTCAAAAGAATGTTGTGACTTGTGAGTACCACAAAGGAAGAACTAGGGTCTCTATATATACACGACAGCTTGCCTGTAATTCATGAAGAACTAGAGTTTCCTTTTCTTTGGATTGTCATAAGTCAGCAAAATATGGAATTGCCATTTTTTTTTTTTATTAAATTGATTTATACAATAATATCATGCTTACCATTTTTCTTCTTATTTAATACAAACAGATAATACTAGGAAGACCATCTATTACGACACATTACATAATTTGTAAATTTAATCTAAAAAAATGATCTACCTAGGATTACTGGGTACAAAAATAACTAAAAGGGGTAACCGAACCCTTTTTTTATTCGAGAAAGGGTAACTAATAATGGAGGAGTATGACATCATATTTCCTATATTTTGGAGTGTCTCTTAAGCCAACCTGACAAAGAAGAGATTTTTCAGTGTGATCGTCACACGAGGTGGTACACCACGTATCTCTATATAAATGGTGGGATATGTGTGTTAAAAAGTTAATAACTTAAAAACTAAAATTTCTCACCACTTACATAAAAATACGTAGTGTACCACCCGTGTTCCCGTCACAACTAAAAACTTATCCCAACAAAGAAGGGGTTATGTGACCGACTATTACTTGGCAATTTGGCTTTTGTTTATTCCTGAATTTTGGATGGAAGGATGTAGAGAAAAAAAATCAAGAAACAAAAATGACTAGGGTATGTAAATTCATTTAGTATTATGATGGTATATTTCTCCACTTGTATAGGAATTATCAGGTTCGAATCCCAAAAACAGTTAACTTGATGACTATAGTTGACCTATTGTGAGATTTCAGCCGAAATTTCTCTCGTTGTACAAATAAGAACATCATAATGTTTGATCCAAAGTCGTGGACTCGTGGTTCATCTTCAACGTTCAACCAATAACTTGATTTTCTCCGTCATAAGCGAATTTTGTTATTGATGCTTTGGCCTTAATTGATCAAATTAACATATCCATTCAAAATTCAGATTTCTATAGGGCCATCAAAATTGTTATCCAGCCACAGCAACATACAAAAACTGCGATTACGAACCATTTACGCAACCAAATTAGTCTCAATCTATAGCAGCACTGCCAATTTGCCAGAAGATATTAAGCTATAGTCAGTAGATTACAACCATACCAAAAACTCCTGCGTTTCGACAGGAGTAGTAAATCGCTCATCTAACTTGGCCCTAACCCTAAAGCTAAAGTATATCACCAACCTCTTACACTTTACGAGCCAGGGTCCTCTGCTTGGTCGCGTGCTGTACTACTTTTTCCTCTACAGGAAGGCCCTTCTTCCGTCTTACGGCGTTAATTAGTTTCCTTGCAGTATTGGGAAGCATACTAGACCCGTCACCAAACTCCTCAATTTCTTCTTCTGTTTTTGGTACAAAGAAAGGATCTTCTGGAAGTGCTTCCCAGTGACTAAGCACAAGAAGAGCACTTGCAGCACCAGCAGTCCATCTTCTAAGCTCATCTGCAAAACCAAAGCTTTCAGAAACTGGCACATATGCATGCACAGTGAACAATGGGGAGCCTTCCTGCATTTCCTCCTTTAAAACTCTAGCCCGCCTTCGCCCAAGCACAGCGTACATAGAACCCAAATGCTCAGTTGACGTATTCAACTCACAGAAGTACATGGCCTCCACAAGCCGTGGCTTCTTTTGAAGTACAGCTTCTCTACAAGCATCTTTGATGGTTGTCATTACCTGTCCTCTGAAGATACCATATTGCTCAGGTTGGTGGTGGAGGCTTCCCCTTCATCAGACTGAGCCATCAATGGTTCAATTTTAGCCTCGATAATAAATGCTAAACCCCGCATAGGTTCATCGCATAAAGGTCCAGCTGCTGTCGCCACTTGAAACCCAGATACTACACTACTTTCAAGGCTCTCCGCCTCAACTAACAATGCTTGAGCTACTTCTGAAGATGTATCAGCAGGTGTATTGCCAATGCCAGAAGTATCCACAAACCCTAATTTTTGAGATACGTGAGAGGAACCGCAGATGAGGACAGAGCCATCTGAACCCTTTCCTTTGAGGTCTGGAGTAAGGAGGATATTAGGACCTACTTGCGAAGGGCCAAGCGCCCATATCCTTTTAAGTAATTTTTGCCACTTTAGTTTACACTTCTCAACCCGATGCTTGTCGTCATCACCACTAGACAGAATATCACTCTCCACAGCATCCATGATACGTTTCTTCAGTGCTTCAATCGGGTTCTCATCTTCTGCAATCCTTGAAATCTCTGTGTCAAAACTTTTACTGGTCTGAGAAGCTCTACCTCCAAGGATATCTCCAAGTAAATCAGAACTATCTTCAAGCACCTTAGTTAAAGAGGGTGGGAGCTTTATGACTTGCACCTTTATCGTACACCTACCGTTTGCTGTCTTTTTCTCAACATAATCTGAGCTTGTACGAAAGAATTTCAAATTCTCAAGTTTGTCGGCTACATTACCCTCAATGGTCTCTTTATAAGACACAAGAGGTGGAGACACTTCCAGGCTTACCCTTGCAAATCTCTCCTTCAAATCTTTTATGCATCTTTCAAGATGCACCTCTCCTGCAGCAGACAGCACATTTTCTCCCCTATCAGAAACTGTTACCCCAACAAATGGGTCAGCCCGGTTCAGCAGCCGTAAACCCTTAGTCAGTGCACCCATATCTGCAGGATGAGTTGGCTCAATTGCGACTCTTAGAGTAGGAGCAATCTGGAATGCCATACTGGAGAAAGGCCAACAGTTTTTTGTCGATGAAAGTGTTGCACTTTTCAGTATATGCTGGCCAAGGCCTCGAATTGCCACAAGATTCCCGGCATGGGCAGAGGCCACATGTGTTAAGCCTTGGCCCATCATGAGATACAGAGATTGCAACTCAGCCACCTGCAAATGCTTTTTCACTGACTCCCCTTTTAATGGATCATACAAGCCGAAAGGACAAAAATTTTCTGTCCTGAATAAAGAACCCCACTAAAGATCCTTGCAAATGCAAGGAAACACTCATTCAATTCACCCTCATCACTTACTGTTGTTTTCAATTTCCCCATCTAATCCCCTATGTGGAAGTACTTTCATAGGGACAGCAAACATTTTGGATACAAAAGCAACACAGGGAGCTTCAGGGCTTGAATCACAAGCTTCAACGGATTTCCTCACAAGCTCCGCCTCTGCAAGCGCATCCGAATCAACCCCATCACTCAAAACTTGTCTCTTTGGAAGCAACCGCCCTATCCTAAACGCCTGTGCTGCAACCGGGTCAGGCATACACCTCACAACCATCGACAAAACAGCATCTGCAAGCGGAAGCCAACGACTCATCACTGCTTGAAGCACAACCTTCTGATCCTTGTTCTGAAGCTCACGAGGCGGCACATTCAAATTAAAGGACTTAATAACTTTCTCAAGCATCACTTTCCCACCGCCATCATCGTCCAAAGCGGCCTGATAAACCTGCCAGAGCGGCTCAAGCACAAACTGAACAAACATTGGCCTAGCATTTTTCATACCAGCTACACCTTTCTTCCCCACAATCATCTTGGTTTTCGGATTAAAGTACCTAGGTCCCCACAAAGCCTTTGTCAATGCTGCCGCACTCACCCCAAATTTTGAAGCGTAAATCTCAGCAAACTCACTAATGCAGAAACCCCAACCGTCCAAAGCACACACAAACGCCACATTCCCTTTCTGGGGTTGAAACGTATCTTCCTCATCATCCTCCACATCCAAAAAGCTCAGATTTTCATCACTACCCACATCCCCCGCCGGCCCAGAAAGTATAGCATCCACGTCAGACAAGTATTTCTCGCTCTTATACGCACTCACAATCCAATTAACCTCATGAACAATACGCACTAACCTCGTGTAAGCTTCCATGGGGCTCAATTTCAGCTCGGAGATCAGCCGGTCGATCTTGTTCAGCACCAAGCACGGCGTCAGCTTCTCAATCCAGGCCTGGCGCAACACGGCGTGCGTCTGGATGTGGACGCCCTCGACGGCGTCGACCAGGACCAGAGCGCCGTCGCTCAATCGGGCGGCGGTGGAGACCTCGCTGCAGAAGTCCATGTGGCCCGGGGAGTCGATGAGATTGATGGAGTGGTCTTTGTAGTGGAGCGCAATCGAGGAGCTTTTCATGGTGATGGCCCGCCTCTGTTCCTCGTCGAGATAGTCCATGAACCGGAGGCGCCCGGCGAGTTTCGGGTGGACGACGCCGGAGCCGGTTCCGGCGATTAGGTGGTCGGCGAGCGTGGTCTTGCCGTGATCCACGTGCGCCAGTATGCATATGTTTCGGATGTTTCGGGTGTTATCGGCCATTGGAAGAAATATGAGAGCCGGGAAATCGAAGGTTTCGGATTCTTTTTTGGAGCAGACGACGACGATGGCTTGGCCGCGCTGCGGAGGAAGTTCTCTGGTTTGTAGCAATTAGGGCTTTGATAAACACGTGTTCTGAATACGGGGGTTTTTCAGTCGTTTAAAGGGTAAATCTCGTATTTAACTCAGCCTTTTTTTCAACTATTTTCTTTTAGAGGTTCGATCCTCACGAAATAGAAATGACGGAATTTTTTCACATCGACGGATTATTACATAATACATTACTTCTTCATGATGAAAAATTACATTTCAAACGCAATATTACTACTCTAAGCAGCAACACTACCACTTTAACCACTAACCGTCGTTGTATACAACTACTTTAAGCATCATGTTTACCACTTGGTGCAAACACATCCTTAAAAATTCTCCGCCAACATCCATTAGCAAACGTTTTTATTAGAAACACGTTAATACTTTCACTGAAAACACCCTTGATGCTTATCCAATGAAAAGTGAAAACTAATAGTTGAAGAAAAACATAATTCTTTATTTCTTAAGCGACAAGGTACATAGTCGGAACTTGAAGATCTTGAATAAAATGTACGGACATTTAACGAGGAACGCAAACACGAATATCATGACAAACAATTTCTTCGGGCCAAGGGCGCAGTACTAATGACTTCATGAATACAGTGATAAACAAATGCTGGCAAATCCAAGGAGGACAGCATCTTATCTCACATTTGATCCTGGTCTGCATGCTTCGAAGTGTAAACATTTCGGCTCATCGAACGGGGGAGGCTGCGGTACAATGTCACTCCCCTTCCCCCAAAATACCTGAAATAAAAAGGAATAAAAATCATATGTAAGTAACAACGGGAGCAGACTCAAAGAAACAAGAAATGGAAGCAGTTGCGCAAAAAGGAAGCAGCCATTTTGGTCAAACGTAGGTTTATTACTCTGTAAAAATCCATCGCCAGGCAGCATATATGTTGGCGGTGACAAGTAAGAAACTCCTTAAACTCTTTAACATTGATTTTCTTATGAGAGTTCTAGACCTATATATTGCCTGGAGGTGTTAAAAGTATATGATTGAGAGTACTGCAAAACGCTTAATTCTGCATCTTTTTGCCCCAACCTGCACGGGTACAGGGCTGAGGGTGGATGTGCTCTCCTTTTACTCTAGGATGGGCTTTTACACACCACCGATTCACAGTAATGGGCAACATAAGAAAAACAGACAAATACTTAATGTGTTATACCACCATCTTACCAATAGAGTAGCTTCAAGTCTTCTAATCGCGATAGGGTGTGAGATCAATGTTGAAAGGTTGCTTCCCCTTGCTTACCCTCTAAGAATTAACAACAAAACAGAATATCCAGGTCAATATCCAGTAATAAAATGAAAAATCATATTTGACTCTCCATGGTTAATGTAACGACTATGTATTTGACTCTCCCAAGTAACCAAGATCTTATAGTTTCCATTTACATGAATTCTCTCAAGTAGTTTTTCAACAATTAACACAAAAATGATCATAAATGTAAATGCTTGTATTACGGAAGGGACTTACAGCAATTGCTATGAGCTCTACCAGCAGTTCCTCCAAGTGGCGCAAGGGCTAAAATCATAAATTAGAAGTATTTTAAACAGTTTAACTTAAGAAAGTACTCTTTAGTTAAACAATGCCCACATATTCAAACATCCCAAAACAGGAATGAACTTCCAGAAAAAATGCGCATGCAAATAAGAAAGCATTACTCACCCATTGAGTTGGACCATCAACTGGAGCGTTAGAAGGATCATCATGTACCTAAGTAACCAAAGGAAAATCTTAGCAACCCAAAAGTCTGTATGCAAGCGTGAATAAGTATGTGTGTATGAATCTATTCATAATGAAGAAGACTACCCTAAGAAACATCTGCAACTGCACCTTCGTATGTTATGGTCATACAATGAAAAGCTAAGAAAGATGAATTTGTATTGGACACTTTCGAATTTGCATGCACATTTATAGTTACAGATAACTTAAGAGAAATTATTCATAAAGCTCCTTCAAGTGAACTCAAAATGAATTCAAGTTACTTTTTGCATTACTGGTAAGTGGAATTAGTTAACATCACCCAATTTGTTTTAAAGCAAACCCCAGAATTGAAAATGATAATCCTCAGAGAAGGCGAAACAAAAAATGCAGGCATCAGATTCAGAACTCAGAAGATTACTTTACCTCCATGAAAATTCCATCAACCCCAACAGCGACTGCTGTCCTTGCAATGCATGGTATCAATTCGCGAAGACCACCACTGGCAACACCTCCATCGTCCAACTACAGGATAAAGTAGGGTGAAATGGGAAGCAAAATTCGACAATAAAATAATATCAAACTAAATTCAGCATATTAAAGCTGTTGATGCTAAAAAAAATGGTAGAAATATTGCAACATCACCCTTAGAAACCGACAGGTCATAGCTAATGCCAATGAGACGTGAAGATGAATAAATAATATTGGTTACAGATTTCATGTGAAATACCACAGAATATATAATTTGCAGCTATAAAAACCATGCGTTTCTAAGAGAGGAAGCTGCAGAGCTCAACAAATTTTCTCACCTTTCTCCCAGCAGGCTGTTGCAAAGCATGTGTGACATCAGCAACCTGTAGTGAAACATTTGAGTTGAGTCACATGATCTGGTCTTCAGATTGTTAAATGAGAATGGAGGCAGCACGTTACGATAACTGAAAACTGGGACTGAACGAATGCAAAATACAAAAGAATCATCTGACAAGAACCAAGGTCTGAAAGCATTAGCAAGGAGCAGTTAATAGTCACCCAACTGAACAGGATACATGTCAAGTTGTTAACCAGCTTCTATATCTATATTGCCACATTACAGTCAGATGACTTGGAGTCTTGGACCAAGAAACACATATCCCAACCTCTTTGTAATTGACTTCATACTCAACAGGCAACACTTCCTACAGAAGCTTCCTATACGTACTTCCAATATTCCTCACAACACGAAATTGAGTATAAAACAACAACAGCACATAAAAGAGCAAAATTTAACATTAACTTACCACAGGACAATTAGCTTCTCTGATCCACTCCAAATTGCGAGGATCAACAATTAAATCATCTATGAATCAAAGAAGAGACATAGGATTAATCAACTGAGTAAGAACAATTTATGAGAATGAACAAATAATTTCCTAGAATGTAGGTCAACTGTACATCTTATACGATATGAATGGGGAGTCAATGCATGAAAGTCTAGAAACAAAAAGGGGACATGATGCAAGCAGAATTTACTTTCACTTGTGTTAAAGCAATGGATACAGATAGCAGGGCAAGCATAGCTTAATACATAGCTGCTGTAAGACTTACTATAGCCAAACATAGTTCCCCTCTCACAAACCATCACATTTGGATTTCCAGCCAGTCTAACCTTCTCCGCAGAATTTACCATGACCTGAAATACGAACACTTTCAAGCTTAATATCTGAAGCACAAGGATACAAAAATATTTTAAATGAGAGTAGTCAGCGGAGGTCTAATCAATGAGGTCAGAGAGAGAGAAAGATCACTCACAGAAGGAGCACAGAACTGACCCTTCTTAATATTGATAATTTTTCCAGTCTTGGCTGCTGCAACTAGAAGATCTGTCTGTCATCATAAGAAGTCACAAATAAGATAAGATTCCAGCTATTGCATCCTTTCAAAACTTCCTTTTTAACTTTTTATTCCTCTTTTTAGCAACACATCCGTAAAAACATTTAATGAAAATATCTGCTGGTAGGAGGCACAGTGTTATTCCTTCACCTGGCGGCATAAAAATGCAGGAATCTGAATAATATCTGCAACTTTACCAACTGCTTCACACTAGAAAAAACAAAGAACAAAGAAGAAACGTGAGAAACAGTTCCTGACCTGTCAAAATCCAGTTCAAACTTTTCTCTTTGTCTAACATGGGATGGCAAAGAAGTAGACAAGCATGGATGGCTTTTTCAGATGTGCATGCAAGTATTCAAGATAGAACATATAGATCTATTCATCGGGTTCAAGATCAAGAAATTAGTAATGGAGTAGATTATAATCAATGCCAGAGTCTAACTTCTCGTTATCCACAGTCCACACACATTGTTACAGAGACATATAGTGATGAGGATAGTATATCCGAGTTACCCAAATGGTACACATTTATTCAGCAAAGCAAACAGTGTTTTGTCAAATGAAATTCGATCATTTTACTCTTACGGCCTTATCTTTGACCCACAAACTTTAAAGCTTAAGCGAACAAGTATACCAAGAACAAGATCTGAACTTTTGTGTCTGAAGAGAGGAGACGGAATGCTCACCTGGCTAGCTTCATGTACATCTGTAATTATAGGGAGGTCATATGCTGTTTTAACCTTCTCAAGGATCTGAAAGAAAAAGGAGAAATAAAGAGGAATTGGTGATTCTAAATTGAATGTCGTCTACGTTGAAAATTACTGCCAAGTTAAACGTTAAGAAAGAGAAATTCCACTCTCGAAGAATCAAGCCACGGTTTCTATATGCCCGTAGTAAGAACACATGTCACGGAAGAACTTCTAACCTATCGACTAACCACAACGGGAAAAACTGATCAATAACACTGAATTGAAGTCTTCTAAATCTGATGACACAAATTATCACTTTGAACATTTAACAATATCTAATACGTTCTCTATATTGATTACCGTTTCAACCAAAGCAATTCATATCTAAACTTAGCATGAGAACAAGATAACGAACAGTGATCCACCTTTAAGCCTTCTTCCAAGCCAGGACCCCGGAATGATTTTGAGGACGTACGGTTGGCCTTGTCAAAGCTCGACTTGAAAACCAGTGGCAATCCAACTCTACAAGATTAAACAATAAATTAGCTATCTTGCCAAAGACCCAAAAAATACACAGATTTAAATCCAATCTTTATCCCATTTCGACAAAATGCATAAATTCCAAAGAGAAGGAGAATACTTTGTTGCAACGCTCTTAATGTGCTTGGCCATCCGGAAAATGTGCTCCTCGGATTCAATCACATTGGGACCGGCTAACAAGAAAAACGGTTCTGCCGCCTGTTGGGATTGAAACAAAATAAAATTAAAGTGCCATTGGAGCAATAAAGCATCCGAATTTATATACCCTTTAACGTAAGAATTCAAAAAATCCCAACAAAATTAAACCTTGAGCTGGTTATATAGCAGAACTGATGAATCCATATCTTCCCACTTAGCTGAAACAATACAAACAAACAACTGCAGCTACAGATATCAGGATTCAATCATAACACGTAAATCATTGACCACATTACTCAAAATTTGTTAATTTAATCAAAAGCAGTAACCAAAATTTTAATAAATTTTCATAATTCTTTTTTTGGGGGGAGGGAGGGGCAAGAATTTTGATAATTCAGAATGTCGATACTGTCGGAGGTTCATTGGGAGGCAGTCTACTTTTCCCGCAATTTTCTGGGCAACCAAACAGAAATTTAAACGAAATTCGAATGCGAATTCATACCCAACTGCAGTTGATTTTCACAGACCTGTAAAGGAAAGAAATCAACCTCACTTCAATCGCGAAACAGAGAGAGACAAAGGGAGCTTCAGTGAGTGAGGGTGTAGGAGGAAGCAGAGGCGAAATATCCTTTTTCTTTTTCTTTTTCTTTTTTAATAAAAAAAAATAAATTAATTATGTCACCGACTCTTTTTTCGCTTGTAAATTAGTGGGCTTCTTTTTTAGGTTTGGGCTTACCAAGATTCCTTCGTCTACGAAGAGTCGAGATTGTCTGCTTATCTGATGAGCTCCTTTTGTTTTTTAATCGAATCTGATGAGCTCCTTTTAGAGAGTGAATTATATTGTTACCTTAAAATGCTTTTTAGTAAATGCGGAAATCATTTCCGCATCTATTTATTTATGTTTTTTGATTTTATATTTATTCATTTAAAAAGTTAAAAATATACGAAGAAGAATTAAGCGTGTTTTTTGCAAGGATCGGGTCGGAAATATTCTTTTCAATTTTTGTTTCAAAATTTCATAATTGGATTGGATGATATCACAATTTTTAAATTTGGAATTTTTGGCCAATACAAAAATTTCAAAAACGGAGTAATTTCAAAAAATTTAGAACATAATTCGAAAATTCATATATTTTATAAGTTTTTTTTTTTTTTTAAACACTCTAACTTTATTGTTCATGCAATTTGTTGTTCTTCTTAATATTTGTTACATGTATATGTATAAATTCATTTAATTTTGTGTTATACTTGTTCGGGCAGGAAATCTCGCTGGGAAGGGTCCTGACTCGAGCACACAGCTTCCCGAGGAGTTGGCACTTTGGTTGATTGTCGGGCTTCGACTTGCTAAGACGCTGCAAGAAGAGGATAAAGTTAGTTCTGAAAGGTGCATTTGTGGGGCCTTAGGTATAAGCCTTGAGGCTCGCAATCAAAACTAATTGAGTGCTTAGGTGTGCCACTGCTATCTCAGTATCGCAGATGTAGAACAAGTGTGTTTAAGCCGATTACTTGCGCCTCAAGTTATTCTGACTTCTTGTTATCAAATGATTGTCATAGATGAGTTAAGTCTACATTAAATTCTTCTCTATGTCTTGAAATCAAGGACTTTTAATTAGTTATCTTGTATGATTAAGAGGTGGAGGTCCAAATCTGATCAAGTCATCCGTTTAAATCATATTTAGTCTTCTTCGACAGTAAAACCACTAAATAAACTAGATCTGAGAACTGATGGAACTTTGGTTCATCAAAAGACTGGAAATGACTTGAATATATACTAGGGAATACATCATAACACCAGATCTATTAACTTAAAGACAAAACAAAGAGAGTCGGGCAAGGCTGAAACATCTTGCGGTTTCTTCTCTTTGTGGTTACAAAGGGTTGGGTATTAAAGCATGATGAGTGGTGAACAAGTTTACACAAAAGAATTGATACCACAACATTTAGAAACGGCAGCAGAGCTTTTACACTAAACAAAATATGTCTTTTTAAGGGAAGTCTAAGGCTAAAGGGTGCAAAATCTGGACAAAGCATAGCTTTCTAGGTATTTTATTGACTGAGAGGCAAGTTGTATGTTTGTTTATTTGATTGGTTAAGTGTCTTTATCTCTAGGCCCTCTTCCCCCTTTTATAAGCGAATTAACTTGACTGTACTACTTATGCTCTTGCTCGAAAGTGACTAAAGAGTAGTGAGTCATCATCATTTTACATGTTCTGCCATTCAGAAAGTGCTTTTGGACCGGGAGTAGGTGAATTTCCATCGGTTGTCACTTCTCTTGTAAACACCTAGCCTTTGCATTAAATGGGGAGCCGTCATAGTCTCGAGATGGGTATTTGGGCTTGACTTTGGGCCTCGGGTAAAAATCTCCTTTATTGAATTCTTTTAGGCTTTCTTCTCTTGAAGTCCAAAGTTAAATATTAACCCAAACAATACTAGTGTGTGTTTAATATAAAAACAATAAACAAAATGTATCCAAACTAAAAATAAAATACAAAAAGTGATTACAAAATATATAATTAGACTAAACAACTATAATAAATGGGAATAATTCATAAGTTTTTTTCAGCGGGAATGTGTTGGGAACATTTCAGAAAAAATCAGATCAAAAATTCAGAATTCTCGAAATTTGTAAATGCATTCCACCGTTCCAATTTTTCTAAAAATATTGAATTCGGAATTTTTGAATTTGAATTCGAAATTTTACAGTCAGAACCGAAAGCATCACCCCAACAACTTTCGGAAAGAAAAATCTAATTACAAGGTATTAAAAGTGACTTGTGTGTGGCGCCGAACGACTTCCAGCGACTGCTCCTAATTATTTCTCATTCTCGACTGGGCCTAACGTCCACCATGTTTTTCATTATTTTCAAGTTCTTAAAGAAATCAAACAGTAAAAATTAATGAGGGCGAATCAAAGTTTTAGAAATTTGATATATGAGAGTTGGATGTACGGATGAATATTTTGCTTGCATTCATCTTTCTTGTCTTGCGGGTATTGGTACGGCTAACTGAGATTGTCACAATCCAATCACGCAAATTCAGCCGTGTAATGCACCTGTGCATCTTAGACTGATAGGTTGCATGAATTTTTTTCGAAACGAGTAGCAAAAGAATTTCTTAACTCTTTAATCCTTCTTCCTTACCTGCAAATCACAGTCTGATACATATACAAACTAACTCATTAAAAACACCATACAAAGTTCTTGCACACTTGTAGAAGAACATTTGTTTGTTAGGAGAAATGACTTCTTATATGTAAGAGATCAAAGTATCTTCTGTAGCGTAAACAACAAAAATGTAAAATAAAATTCTCTAAAAAGGATGAAAGTACTATTCACTCTCCATTCAAAGAGGACCTTGGGGATGATGTTGCCTGCTGAGTCCAGACAACTCCACCTATCGCAACGACCCAAAAGTCAATGGATGTCGGTTAGGCTAGTTGGTCAATGAATAAGCGTCTGCCCCTTTGCTCTCTAGTTCGTATTCCTCTCCCCCATAAATTAGAGTACCACTACTAAAGGGAAAGAAAAACCAAAAGAACTTTCGCTATAAACTATTTTCGATCACTTCTTTCCCTCTCCCTTTCCCATATCTCAAAGTTCAAACCACGTCCGCTCTTCAGTGAGCTCAATCTTCCAACATGTTAAAGATAATCTCAATCCTACTTCTTCTATTTCCCGCCATACAAGGAGATTGTACGTGTGAATCCGAGACACAGAGCACAACGAAGAAGACGCACTCAAGTGTAAAGTAGGCTCCCTTGCTTCCATTCTTGTTGCTGGTGCTGTTGGGCTGAGTCTGCCGTTGCTAGGCAAGGAAATCCCAACTCCAAGGCCCGAAAACGCCATCTTCTTCCTGATCAAGGCATTCGCTGCAGGCATCATTCTACAAACGGGGTTCATTCACATACTGCCAGATGCATTTGACAACTTGACTTCACCCTGCATCAAAGAAAATCCATGGGGGAAGTTCCAATTCACCGGCTTAGTTACCGTGTTATCTGCCATGGGAACACTTATGGTCGATTCATGGCAATCGGGTACTATCAGATATCGAATGTAAAGTCCAACTGTCATCTCATCTGGTATCAACACTAACTTAGAATTCATCAATTCCATCAGAACTAACTTAGAATTTGTTATTCGATGAATTATAACATAAACATAATTATAAATTACTGATTCCAGAGACAATTATCACTGAACCGCAGCAAGAATAGTTCCTGACTCACCAAATAACGAAGCACAGATCTTGAGGCAACCCCTGGCTGCGTATATCATAATGACCCAGGCTCAATTGTGCCCATCTGCATCGTCTGAATTGATTAAAACCTGTAAAAGAAGCTGAAAATGTACAGAATCCAGCATCCACTTCTTACCAAAGCTCGTCTCTTCAGGACTTAAACAAAAGGATACAGTGCCCTATGGGGCTAGGGGGAAAGGGGGAGTCTCATGAACTCAGACAATAATTCAAACTTAAAAGAGAAAGAACAATGAACTTGCTGAAACTTTTTATTATATACATGTTTCATTAATTTCAGGAAAGGTCAAAAATCAACAACTTATACATTTTCCATTTAACCGATGCGTAACTAAATGTCGAATATATCCTCTATGTTTACATTGCTTTCCTTGGCATGAGCATTTTGGGAGGGGCCAGAGACCTTAATTCAGGTGCAGAACTAGGAAAAAGAGTGTTCAGCTTGTGCATGAGGATGTCGGACCTTGACAGAATCTCATTCAGAAGAAACTGTTGAACAATGGGTTTCTTAAACCACTCCATGACAGCATCTCCTGGAGCCCTCAGCACCACTTTGCTAACCTCGAATGGAGATTCCACCGAGTTCAAGCAACCACAATCTTCAAAGTCGGTCCTGTGACCAATTTAATGCGCCATGGGATGACACCATAATATAACATTCATTTTCTGAACCTATGGAGAGTATGCACAACTGCTATCAGAGCAGCTCCAACTGATAAGTTCCTGACATCCAGGGACCAAGCAATTTGCTGATCAAATAATATTGCCTTTGGGAAAAGCTTATTCTCATAGGCAACTTTCCAAACACACCGGGCTCGATTTATCTGCCCCATAAGAACAAGGTAGTTGAGGAGAACGTTAACAAAGTACTTAGCAGGCCCCTCTTCCAACTCATAATCGATACCTTGAAAAAATTCCCTCACAAAAGATAACACTGGTTGTTCCCTCTGTTCGGGGCCCGTGAAGAGTCCACACATAAAAGCATGTGCCTTATGTCTTGTAGCACCAAGTATTGACATCAAATACCTCTCATGCTCTTCTTCCTGGCATCTTACGAGATAGGGTAGAATGGATGTGTAAAGCATGAGGTCGACTTTTGCAGCAGAATTCACATACGTTTCTAAGAGAGGCTTTGCTGACTCATACAAACCACTCTTCATACATGACTCGAACAACTGTCTGATTATAAAATTATTTGTTCTAATCGCTGATGAGCCCATGAAGCGCAACCACCCCAAGGCTACATCAACAGAACCCTCCTTGATATACACCATCAAAGCATCGCTAGCGCTCACATCAACAGAATAACCCATGGCCTTCATCTCACGCAAAATCTTGGTAGCCATGTCCACAAGCTTCTTATTAGCGAAAAGCATCAAAAGAGATGTGTAAGTACTTAGACCTGGTCTTGAACCTGCATTGGTCATTGAGTTATACAGCTTCATAGTAGAATCTACTTGTCCAGAGGCAGCATGCATTTCCAATAGACACGAATATGTCGAAGGAGTGGGTAGAAATCCAGCCTTCTCCATATCAGTAAAGGTAGACATTGCAGTATCAAGTTTCCCTGATTTTGCATGGGACTCAACAATCATTGTGTACAACCCAAAGTTAGGCTTAAAGCCCGCTTTCTTCATCTCATCCCAAAGCCTAAGGGCAGCATCTAATTTGCCAGCCTTTACATATGACTCAATCATAGAAACGTACATGGGAGCGGATGGCCTGAAACCATAGCCCTGCATTTCCATGTATAACTTCATCGACGTGTCCAACTGCCCAGCTTTTCCCATTGAATCAACAAGTGATGCAAAGACATTAAGGCTGGGTTTAAAGTTCCTTTCTTTCATTTCTTGGAAGAGCTTAAATGCAGCATCAAGGCGGCCCGATTTCGCCAAGTTTGGTACCATCAACTCATAGGTTGATCCATCTAATGAACAGCTTGCAGCTTGCATGCTCTCATATATCTCAAATGCCTTATAAGGTAAACCCTTATTTAGAAACAGCAATATAAGCGAATTATATGTCTGAGTATCAACTTCAAAACCCGAATCTTGAATCTTCTTAAAGCAACAAAATGCCACCTCCATTTTATCTGCTTTAGCCAAGAATTGAATGACGTGATTATATGCACCAGATGACAAAACCCCACTACTACCTGAATTCTGCACCATTTCATCAAACAAGGATTGGATTCCATCGAAGTCCTTACTTTGGTTTAGGCCATCAAACAACACCACATAACACTCATCACTGGGAAAATACCACGGCTGCCTCTTAGCCCATCGAAACAAACTCAAAGCACCATCGCCATCCTTAATAACCTTCAAGGCTTGAGTAATGTGAGTCATGTTTGGCACAAATTGGAGTTTGTCTAATTGGGTCTCCAATTCAGGCCCCCATTTCCACCTCTTCACAACCTCAACAATCTTAGCAATGGCAGAGGCATTCAACATCGGCTTTTTCAGCCCGCCTACCATCACATGGTCATCGAGCCCTGGCTCGACCGACCGTATACCTTTCCCGGTGTAAATAACACTCCCTGATTCATCCAAATACTCAATTTCCTCAGTCCACTCATCACTCTTCTTCCTAGAACAGTATTATCTGATCAAACGGCCTAATGATACCGGGGTTTCAACCAAATTCGTATCCGAAACACCAGAGCCCCCCACAAAATTGGGTTTTGCTGGTACAGAAAAATTATGAGAAATTGAATTGAAACCCGTTATAGAGCTCCATAACCTGAATCTTCCTCCATAACTATGAAGTTCATTTGCACATAAATTTGGGTACATTGAAAGGAAACAACGAAATGCAGAGCTGACGGTAGGGTTTTTGGTGAGTCTACAAATATTTATAGGGCAAAGCTTCCTCCTACAAAACATTGAGTTCTTTGGTATACAGAACTATGATGTGGGGATAAAATTAGGGTTTATGGTGGTTGAATGTGTCACCTGATTGTTGGAAAGATGCCATCTTTACAGCAGAGCTTAAACCCTAGCTTTCAATGGGCACCTGCAGCAGACTGAAGTGTCAACGGTTGACCGTACTGTGCTGCAAATACCTGAAAGAAAGCTTCCCTTTTTAATTGCACTTTGCGCCCCGTGATTTGGGATGGTTAATAATTTGGTCCGTATTTTTTCAAACTGACAATATCAACCCTAAATTGTCAAAATATTACACTATTGGTCCCTCTGTATAACTACTATCCTTTGATTAGGAAATGTGTGAAATTGGTTATTTACATCAACGTTGGGTTGATGTGGCGTGGCCGCTTGGGACATTTTTCATCATTTTATAGAGTGTTTGAGAAAGAAAAAAAATTCTTATTTATTCTCTCTAAGATATGTGTAATTTCACTTAATGTAAAGTCTAAATAAATAAAAATGAGTTTAACGTGTCATGTAAAAAAATAACAAATTTACTTGACAATTAAACAGATCAAAAGGACAATAGTCTAACACATTGTAACTTTAAAATGGTACAATGATTTATATTAAAATTGTATAAGGATATAATGATTTATAAAGATCATGTTTGCCACCACAAGACTCATGCCTTCTGCAATTTGATTACAAGAGTTTACAGATAGGTTATGATACGAAGAACGCTCACAACAATTTGAGTTACAAGTTAATGATTGATTAGTTAAACTTTTGAATTTCGTACGAGGTCGGAAGCAAAACAGGATAAAAGAACATAGAGAGGAGTTTTGATTCTAAAATCCCACGACTCTGATGAGACTGCCTTTGGTGAATGGTGCATGTTTTCAAATATGGCATTGCCTTCATTTCTTAATTCGTCAGATTAAAGCACTAATCAGCCTTCAAATAGATTGAGGAGTATTAATCCTTGGTGGGGACATGGTGATTAGGATAACCCATTGAAGCAATTTGTGTTAAAGGCATTGTACATTTCGTAATCAAACCTGCAAATGTACTTTTAACCAAACATGTAAAAGATCATTTGAACAAAGCAAATCCAAGCCGGTAAGCCATCAGAACAAAAGTGATTGTAACAAGCATTCTTTTGATGCAAAGTGATATTGGGCGGCGCGCGTCCGGGGAGGGGGTGGGACATCGAATACAGAGTAAACACTTTTAATCACTTAAACTATAAAATCTCCTACTGTATAACTAGTGGTGGAGTGGAGCCACCTTGAGGCCAAGGTGAGCTCGGGCCTATGTTGAAGTTGCTTTTTCCTGTAATCCTCTACTACCATTAATCAATTTTACCACTATTGACTTGAATTTGTAATTGTGCGTGTTAGTCAAATTAACTTCAATCCAACAAATACAAAGCCTTTAATTTTTTACATCAAAGATTTGAAACTATAGAGCTATAATTGATCATATTATCTGTTTCTTGCCTATATACAATTTTTCCCCTTCGCTTGCTGACTATTATTTTTTGATTTATTTCTCATCTTCTTCTATTATATCATCTAAGAAATCAAAAAGAGAGAAAAAGATTTCATGTGTCCAAATTAGCATAAAAACCCTTCAAATTCTCTCATTCCTAATGTTTTTACAAAAATGTTCTCTTGGTCTCCATGAGAAAATGAGTGTCTGATCACTCACCATTGTGTTCGGTATAAAGAATGAAGAATAAATGGACTTGATATAGTTGACCATGTATAATGAATAATAAATGCATGTATGGTTACTCACTTTTGAATTTAATATCAAGGTAACCAGAACGAACGAGACAACTACTTTTATTTATATTATGTCCACCTTGGTATAAAGTGTCCCTCCTAACATGAACTTCTAACTCTACCGCTTCCCCCTAGTATGAATTTCTGACTCTGCAACTTCGTGTAACAAACAACTAATTTTTCATTTGAATAATGCATATCCACCTTGTCTCTTGGTTTGGTTTCCCCCCCACTTGGAAAGAGAATTGAGAGGGGAGAGAGAGAGAGAGAGAGAGAGAGAGAGAGAGAGAGAGAGAGAGAAAGCGCTTTGAGTAGAAAGGAAGCAACAGAAAAGGGCAGAGAAAATCACACTTTGATTTTTCTCAGATCAAGCAAGCATATATTCCAGTTCAGCTGCGTGCAAAAACAATATTAGTGTGGAGGCAAAAGAGATGTTATACATGCAGAATAATTCATCTTCCTATAACATACACCTTCTCCTTGAACCCTTTTTGTATTCCTTCAAACACAGACATCTGAGCAAAGTGAATGAAAGTTGGACTGCTAAAGAATCAATCTTTATGGCCACCCGAGCTAACTAACCACTTGTCTACATTTGCCCTTTCTTGTGGGCAATTCTGGCGAGGTGAGGTCCAAGGCTGCTGCTTAAATATGCAAATGCTTCCTTCTGCATGTCTTGCTGCTTCTGGTTTTTGAGTTTTTTGTGGGAACTGTAGCAAAAGCAGAAGAGGAGAAGAAGAAGCTTAAATTGGAGTTTTGGGTTCTGTTGCAAGTCATGGAAACAAGTAGAAATAACACAAGAGTTTGCATTGTTTTTCTGTATTTAACTTTGGCAACTATTTCCTTCACTCAATGCGGTAAGCTTCTTCCTTGATTAGATCATTTTAGTACTTAACCACATTATATATACAGTGCTTAACCTCAAGCTGAGGGTAGATTCCTAGGGATGACCAGTGATATATCCCCTTTTAATTACTATATTTCTCGTTAGGTGACTAAAGTCACGTGATGAGAGATACAGTAAGAGATGATCGAATAACATCTCGATACAACTATGAGACGGTTAATTTTATTTGTTGACAAGTAATCCATATGTTTTGGTAGAGGCAAGAAGATCAATGAGATTGCTAAAAGCTAGTCTTCCAAGTCCAACACAGCACCAAAGTCTGCTTCTCAGAGCTGCAAACAAATTGAACTTAATCAACCGCATTGATTTTCCATTGGAGGGATCAAAAGACATCCAACCATATGCTGTGGATTCACCATTCACATTGCCACCTTATGATTCTTTACCTCCAATTTCCATGCCTGAAAATGCACCTCCGTACTGTACAACTCCACCCAATACCCCACAAACTCCCTCTACAACCGTCCCAACGCCTATTGTGTTATCACCACCAACTCTCTCATCACCCTTCGTTTACATTCCCCCAACCCTTCCTCTCCAAAGTCCACCTCCAAGCCCAACAAGCATTGTCCCAGGTCCACCACAATCTATCTCCACCCCTAATCCACCGGAAACCGTCCCAAGCCCAACGGGCTTTGTACCCGGCACACCACAATCCATCCCCACTCCCAACCCGCCCGAAAGCATCCCAAGCCCGCCCGAAAGCTTTCCAAGCCCACCGGGCTTTATACCTAGTCCCACTATCTACATCCCAAGCCCACCTTATTTCGAGCCAAGCCCGCCTTCTTCGGTTCCATCTCCTTTTGGGTTTCAACCAAGCCCGCCGGTGTTCCTACCTCCCATTGTGTTCCCTCCGCCCACTACTCCGCCGATTCCAAGACGAGGCCCGACGGCGGCCCTGTGGTGCGTGGCTAAGCCATCTGTGCCCGACCCCATCATCCAAGAAGCTATGAATTATGCATGTGGGTCGGGAGCGGACTGCGCTTCCATCCAACCCAATGGGTCATGCTTCATGCCCGACACATTGTTTGCCCATGCTTCCTATGCCTTCAACAGTTACTGGCAAAGGACTAAGGTTGCTGGTGGCACTTGTTCTTTTGGAGGAACTGCCATGCTAGTTACTGTTGATCCAAGTAAGAGAGTACATATTTCAATAATTCTTGTTTAATCCCAATACTTTTTCATATATCATTTTACTTTATATAAAAAACTGATCCATTATTTTGGTGACGTCTTTACAGGTTATGATGGATGTCAATTTGTTTATTATTAATATCAAAATAGACTCGATCACAATGACAACGCATATCTTTTTTTCTTTCTTTTTCTTTTTCTTTTCAACTTTTCTATAAGAAAAGTACAAAATCTCAGAGTATATAACCCTCATTTGAACAAGAATTTTGTAAGTACAATGTAGAGATAACTTCTTGTTCAATCATGAATACAAACTTCAATAATTTCTCATGTTATAAATTGTATTTTTTTCATATTTTGTGCAAACTTTGTTAGGTTCAAAGCCAATGACTCAACTGATCATGACAAATGTGCTTTTGTTAGTGCTAAACAGCTGCAATCCACTTTTTAATTAACATGGATTATATCCTAAGATTTGGAAACATCTTTTAGTATTATGTTAATCTTCTAATGTGGTTGATCTACTAGGATATGACTCCCTATATGTTTGGAATTGTATAATCCTTTATCCATATCTATGGCCACCACTTAATAAAAAGAAAAACTTCAACCAATAAAATTTGACATAGTGAAACCAAAACAAGTAATTAAGATAAAGTTGGGTTAGCAACATATTTATAAATCACATCTTATGAGTTCTTAATGTAAAGTTTAAAACTTTTCACGATAAAAATGATGTTTGGCGTGCAAATTGTTTGACTTCAGTTGATTTAATGCATAATTCTATCATTGAAGCATTTTGTCGAATACTTAATAAGTCTATTGATATCTAACGAAACTTGTTAGACATAATTTGTCGATCCCTACCTACATTTGCCGATCAGATATTTTATCAAACGCTTGATGATCACCACCGGGCCTTGTACTCATTGAATATCTTTACAGAACTTGTTTGTGTCTTATAAGTATCAAACTAAATTTAGTTAAGAACTCAACAAAAACTGATAAAAACCAGAAAAAATAAGAGGAGAAAAGAGAGAAACAGAAAGAAGCAACACGGCTAGGTGTCACGCACCTGCCCACACCCAACCAATTTATTTGGATGTTTCCCTCCATATTAGCAGCCCGACTCACCGGCAGAAGTCCACTACTCCGCTTCCTTCCCAAACACCGAAGCAAGCAAAACATCTCACGCAAAAACCCTGAACCCGCGCCTCCCTCCCAACCATTTCTCTTTCTCTAGGCGGCGCCGCCACCGTCAACGCCCACTACAGCCACCGTAATGTCGGCCTCAATCGTCGAAGACGGCTTCTCCTCCGACCGGCTCTTCAACCAGGGCTACTCCTACACATACGATGACGTCATCTTCCTCCCTCACTACATCGACTTCCCCACCGACTCCGTCCATCTAGCCTCCAACCTCAGCCGCCGCATCCCTCTCTCGATTCCCTGCGTCTCGTCCCCGATGGACACCGTCACCGAGTCCCACATGGCCATTCTGATGGCCGCACTCGGCGGCATAGGCATCATCCACTCCAACTTGACGTCGTCCGAGCAAGCCCACATGGTCCGGTCCGTCAAGTCCCGCCGGGTCCCGCTTCTTTCGAACCCCGTCTTCAAGTCCCCAAGCGATCGAATCCAATCTGACGACGTTTTTGACGCTTCCAATCCCTACGTCCTGGTTACTGAGAGTGGCAGCCCCAATTCGAAGCTTTTGGGGTACGTGGCGTGCAAGGATTGGGTGAAATTGGGGGACAAGGAGGTGAAGATTTACGATTACATGGTGAACTGTACGGTCTTCACGGTGCCGTGGAGTTACGATTTGGGGGCTATTGGGGAGTACATGGAGGAGAAAAAACGAGATGTGGTGGCGACTGTGAGGGAAAATGAGGTGGTGGATGTGGTGGCGAGGATTAAAGGGTACCCCAAATTGGGGGTTGGGACGGTGGGTCCCTACGGGACGTGGCGGGTTGGGGCGGCGATCGGGATGAGGGAGTCGGATAAGGAGAGGTTGGAGGAGTTGGTGAAGGCAGGGGTGGATGTAGTGGTGTTGGGTAGCTCTCAGGGGAACTCCATTTATCAGATTGAGATGATAAAGTATGTGAAGAAAATGTACTCGAATTTGGATGTAGTTGGCGGGAATGTGGTGACGGTGAGTCAGGCGCAGAATTTGATTCAGGCTGGTGTTGACGGGTTGAGGGTTGGCATGGGGTCTGGCTCAATTTGTACCACTCAAGAGGTCTGCGCTGTTGGTCGCGGACAGGTATAAAGATGCCTTCTTTTTGTTAGTTGTTGCTTTTGTGATTGATGCTTTAGTTTGTGTTCTTATTGTTGGTGGCTAATTTAAGGATTTGTAGAATCTGGAGGTGTTGAAAGTTATGATATTTGTAGTGATCGGTTAAACACCTTGAATTTTATGTGGATGAAAAATATTTGATGAAGGATTTGTTGATCAATGACATTGTGCCTAACAATCGTTGTTTTTTATGGGTGTTTTACTATTTGATACTCTGGAACATAGGGCATAGAGAACAAAGGTTCGACTTTAGCTTCTGGCAGTGGCAGCCCTTTGATGGGCTAAAACAGTGTAGTTTGTGGCGTGAAAAGATATATAATTACGTTTTGGAACTTGTTGAAGACTTTGTTTGACGTTTTGTTCTATGGGTTGCTGGGTGCTATACCATTTTATGACCAAAGTTGTTTTGGTTTTGGTGCTATGTTTCAGGCAACTGCTGTTTACAAGGTTGCGTCTATTGCTTCGCAAAGTGGTGTGCCTGTGATTGCTGATGGTGGAATTTCCAATTCTGGACACATTGTCAAGGCTTTGGTCCTTGGGGCTTCTATTGTCATGATGGGAAGCTTCTTAGCTGGAAGCACTGAGAGGCTCCTGGGGTTTTTGTGTATCAGGTATGTCTTGGACTTACTCATGTTTTTATTGCTGGACCGGTATACTGCTCATACCATCAGATATTAAATCTACTTGAACATTTCATTCTCGTTTGTTTGAGTGTTTACTACATGTCTTTTCTAGTTCTTTGACAACTTTTTGAGCGGTTTAAGGAGTTTATTAGGCAGATTTATGAATACTGAATTGCAGCTGTGATTGGTAAAGAAACCTACCTAGAAGATATGTGTTTCTAAGTTTGTTAGACATCCTGAGTTATTTCTCATCCTTTTTGGACTGCATTAATATTGTTCGACGGATCAGTCATTGATGTGTTATGGTTTGCTATCAATCTTTAATGCTTTTACATCATTAGGAATGCCATTGGTATGTTTGCATGGACTCTCTCCCTGAGACCTGAACTTTATCAGTTTGAAGCCTAAATACGGTAAGGGGTTTTGGACTCCTTTGATTAACCCAAGTGGTGAAAGTAAGTGGCAAAATGGGTTAGGATTAGGCTAGATATGGGTCCGGTTCCCTGAAATTGTGATTGGGTTTTTTCATGGATGCATGTCAAAGCTAAACTTACGGGGAAGTGTATTGGACGTAGTATTTAATTTCTGTGTCATTGTTTATTTATTTATTTATTTATGGTAATTATCTAATTAACCAATTGATTAATTTTTTAGTTTTGAACAGAGGCTCCCGGGGTTTTTGTGTATCAGGTATGTCTGGGACTTACTTATGTTTATATTACTGGAACAGTTATACTGCTCATACCATCAGCTATTAAATCTACTTGAACATTTCTTCTCGTTTGTACGAGTGTATACTACATTTGTCTTTTCTAGTTCTTTGACAACTTTTTGAGTGGTTTAAGGAGTTTATTAGGCTGATTTATGAATACTGAATTGCAGCTGTGATTGGTAAAGAAACTTATCTTGAAGATATGTTTTTCTTTGTATGTTAGACATCCTGAGTTATTTCTCATCCTTTTTGGACTGCATCAATATCGTTCGACGGATCAGTCATTGATGTGTTATGGTTTGCCATCAATCTTTAATGCTTTTACATCATTGGGAATGCCATTGGTATGGTTGCATGGATTCTCTCCCTGATGACCTGAACTTAATCAGTTTGAAGCCTACATACAGTAAGGGGTTTTGGACTCCTTCGGGTTAACCCAAGTGGTGACAGTAAGTGGCAAAAGGGGTTAGGATTAGGCTAGATACGGGTCTGGTTCCCTGAAATTGTGATTGGGTTTTTTCATGGATGCATGTCAAAGCTAAATTTATGGGGAAGTGTATTGGACATAGTATTTAATTTCTGTGTCTCTTATTTATTTATTTATTTATTTATTTTATGGTAATTATCTAATTAAGCAATTGATTAATTTTTTAGTTTGAACAGAGGGTCTTTGCTAATCTAACCTATGACCCAAATTATGTGTATCTTCCTTTATTTCTGAATTAAAAGCAAAAATTGTCTACATAAATTGCACTGGATTTACAGTATACTTGTCTTTTATAAGCAACATGCTGTTTGTTATTTCTTTGTCGTTGTTAATTAGCTTTCTGCATGCTTAACCTCTATTAAGGAAACGGTTTGATATAAGTGATTTCATTTTTTCCATTAGAATGGTCGCCGAGTAAAAAAAATATCGATGCATGGGGTCTCTTGAAGCAATGACAAAAGGGAGTGATCAGAGGTACTTGGGCGATACAGCTAAGCTGAAAATTGCACACGGGGTTGTTGGGGCAGTTGCAGACAAAGGTTCTGTTTTGAAGTTCATACCATATACAATGCAAGCTGTGAAACAAGGTTTCCAAGATCTTGGTGCTTCTTCATTGCAGTCTGCTCATGACCTCTTAAAATCAAGTGTTTTAAGGCTAGAGGTAAGTAGACCATTTTGCAGACGTTGTTGTGTTACCTCGTATCATTGTTATTAAGGCTGTCAATTTAGTTCTATGCTTTAAATGAGAATTGATATTGTAGCCAATGTTTCTTTCGATAACTTACTCTTTCGTAGTCTGTTGAATAGCATGTTGTATTCTTGTTCAACACTCTTAGGTTAAACTACCAAAAGGAGTGGGGAAGAAACCTATCAATCTAGAGTACTGCCATTGTGTGTCACTCATATTCAGACACTTATTTACTTACAGAGAAGAAATCTGTAACCTCTCAGGGTTTTCCCTGACCCCGCTTACTTCTTTAGATAGTTTTCCATCCCCATATATTACCTCAAGGAAAAGTGCACTCCACGATTACCTTGTTATAGCTCAAGGAATCTGAGATGTAATGATGGTCATATCAAGAACTAATATGGTTTCTCAATTAGTTGACAATGTATTCCACTATGCAGGTAAGAACAGGAGCAGCACAAGTAGATGGTGGCGTTCATGGCGTGGTTTCTTATGAGAATAAATCGTTTTGATGGTTGTATCTTTTCAGCTTTTCTCATTCCTGCTGGTGACTGCTGTCTCGGGGAATTGGGAACTCTTCCGTGTTCCATACTGCATCTGATATCGCCAGTTTAGCATGAGTAACAAGGGCGAGCCTGTCAAACTGCCACCGGGTATTTCTGAGCAGCGAAAGTTTTGGTCTCAAACGGTTCTCTGGCATTTTGTTGGTTGCCACGAGAGCTTCCATCTGCCAGCATTTTTTTTTTTTTTTTTTTTTGAAAACTACTTCCTGCATTTGTTTCACTCTGCACTTTAAATGTGACATATGACTAGTTAGACTTTGTCTGAGTTATGTTACTAGTTTTCATTACGAATTATTATTAAATAATGCGGTTTCAATTGTTCACCACATGGTTGTTTTTTTTTAAATGTTTGTAGGCACATGACCAAAAAGAAAACGGAGAGAGAAGCAAAGACAACCGCGGAATATTTGATGTTACAACTAGGGGTGGAATAAAATACCAAAAAAACCAAACCTACCGAAATCGAACTGAATCGAATAGACAATACCAAAAATTTGGTACCTGAAGCTGAACCGAAATTGAAAAATTCGGTAAGAGATTTGGCATGAAACTTGGATTAGTTCGATAAGACCAAACCGAACCTTGGAATATTAATTTTTTGTAGTCTATTGGATTTGGTTGAGATTTATCTTCACCGTTGACGCAAAACCAACCCTTCTCGACCCCACTTCCACCCCCCACCCCCCCTCCCCACGCAGGGGTTTTGGTGAGGGCTTTTCTTTCTGTAAGAGAGTTTCTCTCCAGAGTGTGACTGTTTTCTTTAGTTTTCAAGCTTGGTTCTTCCGTTCTTTCTCACTTTTGCTGCCACTGATCCTAGTTGTGGCTTGGGTTGGTGGCAGCCCCAATCCCTCCTCCTTTTTCCTTTGGCCTGTCTCTTATGTCCCTTCCGGATAGCTTGTATTTCTGACTTGGATCCCTGTGTAGATCTATCCGATCTTTCGGTTTCAACTCTTGTTCTTAGTCATGTTCTCGATACCCAGTTCAAAAGTGAAATTTTCTATGGTGAAGTTTCAATTATGTTTGGGTCTTCGTACCACCACTTTTCCGCCGTAATTGTTTTGATGGGATTGTTCTCCTCAGTGGAGTTTATCTAGATGACTCGGATTGTGCGCAAATTGGGGCAATTTTGGCAACCTTGGGGATGGATGATTGATTTTCATGGGGTTCCCGCAGCTGCTGTGTATGGTATTCCAATTAAGGGTTTTTTGTTTCTTTTAGCTTGTTGTGTTAGGGTTTGTATGGGGTGGGGCTTATCACTTTTGTTTGCGTCTTTGAAGGAGGGATTTGTATATATTTTAGTTCTTTGAATGAACTTTACTTTACCAAAAAAAAAAAAAAAAAAAACCAACCCAATTTCCCACTCCGACCACCTACACATCACAGTGACCGCCACAACTATCTTTCTCTCGTTCGAAACTCCTCTCTAATCTCTCGATTCGTTTCTTTACCTCGACTCTCCTTTCTTCAGTTCTTCTATTCTTCCTCAACATAGTAACCCGATTTTTGTCTTTCTCTCTCTCTCTCTCTCTCGACTCGGCCCACCTGAGCCCCAACCATATGATCTCGACTCTGGCCCCGCCCACCCGTTCTTGACCTTTCTCTGTGTTTCACCTCCGTTGACTCTCTCTCTTGGTCGATCTTGACTCCGACCATGTCACACCCACAACACTACACGTCTCTCTTTCTCGACTCTTCTCTGACTCTCTATTTATCAAGTCACTCAAGTTAAGAAATTTTCCTTTAATTCTTCATATTTAAATTAGGATTTTGATTTGGGGTTCTGAAATGGGGATTAGAGTGTCAATTTGGGTTTCGAATTTTGATTTGACATTAGGGGATTGTTGAGGTTAGTCCTTTCGTGTAATGGTTGAGGGGATTGTTGAGGTATGTACTGTAATGGTGTACTAATGCAATTGCAGCAATTTGTTTCCTTTCTATACGAATTTTTAAATTGATGTGATCATTGTAAGATACAAACTTTTTCATTAAATTGATGCAATTATAATAATCGGAAGGTCACTTAGTATTACAATCTAATGGTATACCTTTTTACTTGTAAGTGTGAGGTCTTAGGTTCAATGCTTGCTAGAGGTGAATTTGAACCACATTATTGCTAGTCCATAGTGATGCTAAGTCCACCCCTCTTCCCTTTAGTGTAGATAATATTGTTTGTTAAAAAAAAAAAAAAACCCTAGAAGTGTTTTTGCTCAGTGAATGGAGAGGAATAGAGCATAGCTTAACATTTGGGCCTGAAAAATTTTGGGAAAATTTGTGTTTTGTTGGGCTTAAAATCAGAAGCCCAAAAAATTTGACCTGAAGGCCCATTCTTGAGCTCGAACTGAAAAGCCGAACTATTTTGGTATTACCAAATTTCGAGAAAGCTAAAATATTGGTTTGGTTTCAGTTTTTCGTCCTCTTTTCCTGAACAATAACGATTCAGTTTTTGTACTAACCATTTCGATTCGCTATCTCAAACCAAACCACCCCTAATTACAAGTAGTATATTTTTGCACTGTTGTTTTCTCTTTATTGATTTGATTTATTAAATATATAAAAGACTATAAAAAAGAGGAGTATGTGGAAGATAAAAGTTAATGCAGAAATCACATCTTAATCATTAGTCTACTACACTTGCAAGTGTATTCTCTATAAGTGACAGATGCACGACTTAGAATTAGTACTTGATATTAATCTTTGAACTTTCTAAGTTAGGAGAAATTTTTTTGAGTATCCGATATTCTAGCAAGTTCGTCAGGTGTTATAAAATAAGAAGAATGACACAAAAAAATATATCATTTGCATCACTTTTATTATGACATGCAGAGTATTGCTTAAATCATACTTAACAAAGGATAATGCTAGAAAGACCTAATTTTTAAACCAAAATTTGCAAATCAAATGATGTCACTAATAGAAAATAAGTATGTTAATCAACACTTAAATAATAATTGCCACTTAGTACTACGGTTTAGTGGTATTCCTCTTTACTAGTAAGTGAGAGGTCTTAGATTTAATTATTGCCAAAGGTGAATTTGAACCACATTATTGCTAGCCCATTGTGAGACTTAGCCCACTCTCCCATTCCTTAGTATATATAATATCGTTTGTAAAAATAACATTTAAGTATAATCAAATCATTCACCATCACATCATTTGATTTAAAATTTTAACCTCCCTAACATCATCTCTAAATAAAAATCTCTCTCTAGGTAGGATAATCCTCACATCCTCACAATGTGAGGATCATACATAAGAGCAAGTCCACCATGTGCTCTAGCCCGAGGGACAGGCACAGGAACAGGGCCATGTAGCCCGAGTGATGAAGCGTAGCGTATGCTGGTGAGCGAGAGGCCTGGCGATTTGTGCTGGCCCACGCGCCCGAAGGCAATGTGATATGGGCCGACTTCAGGACGACTTCAGCCACAATATAAAATTAATAAAAATATTAAATATTAATAAAAAATTTTAAAAATGTAAAACCTGGAAGGCTTCGAACTCAACGGCTCTCGCCTGAATTTGTCACCAAGGCTGATGATACACCCACAGATAAATGGGAGAGATCCAGTCCCTCATCCGCTGCAATTGCAGCCGCACCCCACACCGCCTTCGCCTCCATGCACTTGCAATCCCCCTCCTTCCACTCGCGCGCCCAGATCACACGATTTGGGGTTTGTTTTTGAGAGAGAGAGAGAGAGAGATTTTAACTAAGGAGTTGGCGATCCTTTACCCACGGATCGGCTATTGATGTTGTCAGAGTCTAAGGCCCTACCTCCGGAGCTCAAGTGAGAGAGAGCTATTGAGCTTGAAAAAGAAAGAAAAAAAAAACACACACACAGCTTTTGGAATGATGCGTTGGCACCATGTGAAAAGAAGAAAAAAATGGTTTTGGTACGGTGCATCGCATCATGTGAAAAAAACAAAGGTTTTCGAATGGTATGGTGCACCATGTGAAAAGAAAAAATTAAAAAAATAAAAATAAATTTTTTGATAAAAAGTGATAGAATGAGACCGATTAAAAATTTTATCCGAAATTATTAATAAATTATTTTGTATTATTTTTTTAAAAAATACTAATATTTTATTACCTATTGCCATGATTATTCAATGTAAGTGTGGAGATACAAAAGATATTTATTGTTTATTAATAACAATTACGATTCACTAAGTGAATTAAATAGTGAATAACCCGAAACTTTACCAACGGTGGAACTACTCTTAGTCATGAGTTAGATGGGGGTTGGAAGATTCAAAGTATGACATTGACAGGCTGCTGTTTTCTAGTCCAATATGCAGACTTTAGTTTTGTTTTCTTCCCATGCTTTAATTCGATAGGACGTGTGGACATTGGAAACCTCAGCCATAATAACAAGAAGAAATTTCCACAATTCATTAACTCGTGATTTTGACTGTGAAATTGTGTGGTCGTTTGGATGTAAATTTGAGTGGGACGTTTATGGATGAAACCCAAGTTTTTGGTCCAAATTATCTCCAAAGCGGGCTTGCAGGTCAGAAGAAACATAATAGAAAGATTCAGTGCGGGCAGGCTCATAGCAAGCCCTGTTTTTACTGCTGAGATGCACGAGCCGTTGTCACCGTTGGATGTCGCACCTCCTGAATTATGAACCAGTGATGCATACTCAGCTACATTTTTTTTAAAGAAAAACTAATGAAAAAGGTTTGAAAACTTTGAGTTTTAACGATAAGGACAAAATAAAGGGTAAAATGAATAATATCAAGATTGAATTTTTAGTGTAAAATGTGGTTTTTCGTTAAAGTGAACAGTACTAAGAGCTTTTTGTTAAAATTCCATTTTTTTAATCTAATGGCTCAATCAAATTTATTCAATTTTAACGGTGATAAAAAAGGATCAAACAGCTCACATTTAAATCTAACAATCAAAATAATATTACTAATTAGTCCAAATCAGATTCAACACCAAAACTTCTCCAAAACTCTATAAAAACATGTCAATTTTTCACTTATCCATAAAAAACTAAATAATATAAATAATTTTTTTTACATCAAAATGTTCGTAAAAAAAAATAAATAAAACAAAGATTACACAAAAGCAAATTCCAAAATTGCTAGCCAAAAAAAAAAAAAAAAAAGGAAAAAAAGAAAAGAAAGAAATATAAAAATTTAACAAATTATAAAGTTGAGCATGGAAAGCTCATAAAATGATAAGGGATAAAACCCTTGACTTGGGTAGTTCTAGGTCAACAACTACTTGTACTAAAAAAACAAAGCGTTTAGACATCGCATTCTATATAATAAGTAGTTATATGGGAACGAAGGAGCCAAACTTGTGTCTCGAGCTGATACAGTATGGTTCACAAGGCCAACGTTGTTTGCATGATTTCCATCACTCTATTGCTATTGTTCTCATCCAAATTAGTCTTTGACAAAGTTTCTGAAAATCCAAAGCACGGTAGTTACTCTCTCTCTCTCTCTCTCTCTCATACAATAAATTGTTGTTTGATTAGCATCTATATATGATTCGTAAGTTGTTAACTAGTTAATAATGAAAGTTCATTAGTCATTGCAGATGTAGCAGAAAAGATCATCAGCCGGTCGCATGTGCATATTGTGAGAAAGATTCCCGTACCAAATCCTTATAATCATGGGCCAGTGCCAAGACATAGAACAAAAAATTAGGGGTGTGCATTAAACCGATCGAACCATATGTAAGTTGGTTTACTTGATGAAGTTTTTATGTTCCGATAAAAATTTTTTTTTGATAGAATTGAAACGTGGGAGAAGAGTAGATGTTTTGAAATATATAACTTTTCAAATGTTGCTTTTTTTGTTGATGTGTTGGAAAATGGTTAAACCAGCTCAATCCAAATTTCATTTTCACCTAATCCTTTTGAATTTTTCTTCCTTGTTTTGCAGTTTGTGTTGCAGGTTCTTACCTTTTAAATTTTATTTTAGAGGGATTTGGTCCTATGTCCGCCCCTCTCTTTTTCTTGTATTTTCTTTTTCAAAAGAGATAAGGTGTATATCCTTTCCTCTTTTCTTGTATTTTGTTGTTCTTACTTTATGATGAATAAGGTTTATGTCCCTCCTTGGCTAGGTATAATTTTTTTTTTCTTTCTCATCTCAATAAATTTCTCTTGTAACGCCAAGTTTTCCAAAAAAACGTCTATTTTTTTTTCGATGAATTGGAGTGGATTTGAGTCAAATATAATTCATGACTCCAAACTTCTGATTCCGCAACTAAGTTTTAATATATCTAAGCAGCACCATAATGTATAAGCTATGGGAATGCGGCCTTATTATATCTGAACTAGGTAAACATGTTGCATGTGAAATTAGAAGCCAAAAATGAGGGTGAAGGAGAAGATAACAACTTGTAGGTCATGGTGTATCTACACCATATAAGTTGTCCTTCACTCCTTAAACATGAGTTATTGACAAAGTTATTAATTTACGTTGGACATTGGAGATCAAAACCTCATAATAAATTTCTTTTTGAATCTGTATCATAACAAACATGTGATTTGACATTTTTTCATCACGAATAGCAATATTTATTAACTTTTTTTTTTTAATTTTATAGAAAACCTTGATGGCACAAGGAGAATTTTATTGATATAAAAAAAGAGTAAACCTAGTTAGGGGAGACATAAATCTAATCCCTCATAATACAAGAAAAAAGGATAAAGAAAATACATGAAAAGAAGGGAGGACATAAATCTTATCATTCTAGAAACAAAAACAACAAAAACACAACGAAAATAAGGGGGGGGGACATGAAATCTAACCCTTCTAAAGACGAACCTAAAGTTGATATATAAGTAATACTGAAACAGTTATTCATCAACATACTAACCCCTAAGGTTTAAGAAAACTCAATATAGCATAATAAGTAATAGGTTTTCCGAAAACTATAATATCCCACATCGGCAAGGTGGGGGTTGGTTTCTGGCCTTATATGTACATGTCCCTCTATTCCTAGCATAACACGTTTTGGGTAGTGAGGTTCTCTTGCCCATGAACAAATCCGTAAGGACGTGGCCCAAAACGGACAATATCGTGCTACGACAGAGTAGTGATGTGACAATTTGGTATCAGAACCAGACTCATCGTCCTTTCAGATGTGCCGACGAGGACGTTGGTCTCCCTAAGGGGGTGGATTGTAGTATCCCACATCGACGGGGTTGGGGTTGGTCCCTGGCCTTATATGTACATGCCCCTCTCTTCCTAGCATAACGCATTTTGGGTAATGAGGTTCTCTTGCCTATGAACAAATCTGTGAAGGTGTGGCGCAAAGCGGACAATATCGTGTTACGGCAGAATTGGAATGTGATAGTCAATCAGATGGATAGTTAGAATTGGTACGTATATTAGCAGGTGCTTGAAACAAGAAAAAATTAAAGCAATTAAGTTGTTGCTTTAGACATTTTACATTCCATCATTGCAATATCTCTATTATAATAAATATTGAACACCATTGGGGCTTCTCCTAAACTCTAAACTCTAGTTATCTTTTAAACTGAGCATTAGTACTGTACTATTTTTTAAACTGAACACTAATTATTTCTAGAATTGAACATTGACTATTTTTAGAACTTAACACATACTATTTCTTAAACTAAACACTGATACTATTACTATTTGTTGAATTGAACACTGACTATTTAAAAAAATTAAACAATGGCACTCTCTCTATTTCTTAAACTGAACATTGAAACTATTACTATTTTAAACTAAAGACTGATTATTTCTAAAATTGAACAAATGTACTATCACTATTTTTTAAACTAAAAACCAACTATTTTTTAAACTGAACAATACTACTACCAGCGCATATTTGTATTTACAAGTGGCAATTAAACTTAAAAACTAGGCAACTTTAAATAAATAAGACAAACACAAGTTTGATAATACTAAAATCAATAAATTAAACCTACAATTAGCATTTCTCTTACATAGTTATCACTTTGGACATTTCGACATTGAAAACCTCAACCATAATAACAAGAAGAAATTTCCATAATTGAGAAATACTAAGGAGATTCTCTTAAAAGTGGGACTCTCTATAGACTTTCCGTCCCCACTTCATGTTTTTGCACAATTCATGTATCAGCATTATAAAATATCGTACAAAAAACATGAGGTGCCGGAGAGTTTCATGAAAAGTACCACTTTAAAAGAGGCTTCTTAGCATTTCTTTCCATACTTTTATTAACACTTTGATTTTTCTTGAAATTGTGTGGTGCAAGTGCAAGTTGTTTGGACATAAATTTGAGTGGGGTCGTTTATGGATGACTTAATAGGACGTGCATAAACCTTAATGTAGTGTTTGAAATTTCTTCGATGTGATTAATATTTCTGTAAAAATATCCATATGATCAAATAAAGATATAGAAAGGGGGATGAAGTTATATCGGAGAAACTCTTAACTTTTGATTGTCGATATTTCTCACATTGGTTAAATATCGGATAAACTCTTTTTATTTAAATTTTTATCATTTCCATAAAAAAAAAAGCTGATAACAATATCGATACATCCATCGATATTCTCACATATTTGCACAAATTTGCGTATTGACATTTTACCTATGACAATATTTTGAACACTATCTTGAACTAACAATAACATGCAATAATTAGTTCCATGTCAAATAAATATTAATAAAAATTGGATAAAAACGCGCTTAGATATGTGGTGTAGGTCTCATTATATATATTCATGATAAATATCACACACCTGTGTGTGACAGCCCGTCCCGTATTATTCGTACCGTATGTGTGAAATGACGATTTTGCCCTTGTTGGTTATTTGTCATTTTGGGGTGTTGTTTAATTGTTTTTGGGGGGTTGACTCTACAGGACACACACACACACACACACCTATCCCTTTTCTTTCCCCTGTGATTCTCTCTCTCTCTCTCTCTCTCTCTCTCTCTCTCTCTCATTCTCACTTGTACGGATGGGACTCAAAACCCTTGCAAACGTGACGGGTCGAAGTGGAAAATGGTACCTTTGTGTTCGTGAGGACCATACGAGTTCAACCATACCAAATTCAGGTAAGGAATCCTTCGATTTTACGTCGAACCATGAACCTCCAATTTTGTCACTGTTCATGCACACATGAAATATTGGATTTTTAGAGAATTTGAAGCTTACAGGTAGCTTAGTGAGGTCCTCAGGAAGCTCGAAATGGTTCGTTAGGTGAAAGTGGACGTCGGGAAAGCTAGTTTGAAGTTGGCCGGTTTTTCTCGAATTTCTCCTGCGAGATCCCGTGATCTTTGAGGTTTCAAACAAGTATAACGTTGTTCTACTCATCTCCAGCTTTCCATTGGTGCAAATTTCATAGAAATTGGTGAAGAAATGAGTGAGAAATGAAGGTTTTAAAGATTTTTCAGGTTTTCGGTGATTGGCGACTCGCCGAAGACGAAGATGGAATATTCCGTCAGTTTGGACGGAATATGCTGACGCCGTCAGTCAATTTTAATGGAATCCGTTAGGGTTTAACGAAATATTCCTGACGGCGTTAACTGACGCCGTTAGTGTGATTGTCACGTGGCTGCTCATGGGGGGCGCGTAGGTCTGTGCACTCGTCGGCACATGGCGACGCGTGAGACCTCAGAAAATTATTTTAAAAATATAGGGATGTTCGTGAGGTTGAGTAGATCACGTTGGTATATTCAAACACCCATTTGAGCATTGTATGAGAAGTTATTACCTAGTTTTGGTTATGTGCTTTAAATTGATGTTTTTATAGTTGTTTCGCATATAGGTGAGACCTATCTTGAGGACGAGTGCAGTCACTTAAGGCTCGGGGGTTACGACCCTTCCACATACCAGTGAGGGGGGTTTTGGTTTTCTGTATATACCTATATACTTGTGGTTTTCCCCAAAAAATGAAATTGAATGTTTATATGTTTTAAAATGTCATGCATAGTGTTTGCCTATTTATTTATGCATTAGTAGTTGCATATATGTATGTTTGGTGTTGCGGACGCACATGTAAGTGCCAGGTAAGTTTATGGTTTATGGTTGTGAATTAGTGATTACGTGAGATGCATTGAGAGCTCATAAACCTGCACCCCGGTGTTAGTGCTCCCGTCCAGAGTAAGGCATAGTCCTTCACGTGATGTTCACCTCCCGCACGACACGCTCATCTTGGATCCAAGTTAGGTGTACAGTCCTGTCGTAAAAACCACTTTAGGTGGTTCCGAATTGTAGGTGACCTGCGATTATTCGCACAGTCTTCATGTGATCGTAGCACTTGAGCGTATTTATTTACACCCAGTCCTGTCATACAGACCACTTTAGGTGGTTCCGACTCATGTGCAGGTATAGTTGTTGAGATGTGGATTTGAGCTCTAGATTCAGCCGTACAGGTCACGTTAAGTGACTCCGGCTAACATATATTCTGCATTGATTGACATTACCTGAGTTACTTACATCATATGCTGAGTTAGTTGACATGGCTACATACATACATATTTGTGGACATGGCTACATACATACATATTTGTGAATGTTGCTGCTTTGAGCATGGTTGTGATATATTTATATATTCTATTTTTTGGGAAATTATACAGGTTTTACGAAGAGGAGTTATAATTTTTGAGAATGAAATGATTTTGAAAAGTTTTGTTTTGTTTTTGCCCACTCACACTTTCTGTTTTGCGCCCCTCCAGGTTCTAGTTTGGTGTGCTCTTTTGGTGGCTTACGAGGAATTCTCGGCATCCCTGACAGATTATCACCAGTGTAGTGTAATTAGTATTTGTTCTTTTGGACTGCACTTAGGCTTTCTGTGCTCTGAGTATTGTCTATCACTTTTAGTCTCACACTAGTGTGTTACTTTAACTAGCTTCTTTAGTAGTTTGGTTTTTATTTATTCTTACTTTTATTATTATTGCTTCTGCACTGTGCACATGGTTACGTCACCCTCACGTGACGGCCAGCGCCCTTGACTTCGGTCAAGGTGTGTCATGTGTGTTTAAAAAAAATTGGAATTAAATAGAGTTTTAATTGAATGAAAAAGAAAATAAAAAGGTAAAAAGTAGGAAATGGGGGAGAGAAAGTGGAACTGAAAAATTATGGTTATATGTGGAAGAAAAAACAGCAATTTTTTTTATTTTTTATTTTTTATTTTTTTGCAAATTTATATTATTGCTCATGATTTTATTTTATTTTATTTTTATTGAATGTAAATAAATAATCAAATTATTTTTTCATTCTCTTTTAATTAAAAAAAATTATTAATAGGTAATTTATGTTATGAAATAATGCAGTTTCAAATGTTTACCACATAGTTTTTTTTTTTCTTTTCCCTTTTTTTTAATGTAGGTTTGTACTTTTACATGACCATATAGAAAAGAAAAAAGTGAAGACAACTGCTGAATATTTGACTTTACAAAAAGGAGATTGATTTATTAAATATATAAAAGACTACGAAATGGAGTATCATGTGAAAGAGATAAGTGAATGTTGTAATTGTATTTTCTATAAGTGAGTGAGAGATGTGCAACTCGAAATTAGTATATAATATTAATCTTCAAGCTATGTAAGTAGAGTGTTTAGTATTTAAACAGTTACTCCACTATTATAAAATAAATAAAATTACATAAAAAAATATATCATTTTCTTAACTTGTATTATTACATATAAAGTACCACTCGAATAAGTTATTGAACATCATTCATTAGGAATGGGTTACTTAGGGTTTGGAAGATTCAGAGTATGAAGAGATTTTTCAGTGTGATTACTACATGGTATACCACTTGACACGTGTCATTATACAAATAGTAATATATGTTTATTAAAAAGTTAATAACTTAATAATATAATTTTTTAACACTTACATAAAAACAAACAAGTAACATACCACTGTTTCAATCATAATAAAAAATTTCTTCGAAGTATGACATTGACAGGCTCTTATTTTCTAGTCCAATCAGACCTTTATTTTCTTCCATGCTATAGCAGACATTGACGAAGTGCTCACTTTAGACATTTCGACATTGAAAACCTCACACATAAATTATAATAACATAGAAGATATTTCGATTTGCATATTTTCCGTCAATAGGTGACTTTGACAGTTTTGTTTTATTATCTCGAAATTGTGTGCAAGTCGTTTCGATATAAATTTGAGTGGAGCCGTGTATGGATGACTAAATGGTGTTGCAGAAATCTTGACCTACGCCAAACATGCATAATCAAATCCATCTTCCATGTCAAGTAAGTATCAATAAAAATAAAAGTGTGATATTCACACATTTCATTTTACTTTTTATATATTTTTTTAATTTTCGACCGTCGGATCAGATGAATTGAAGAAAATTAACAGACAGAAATTATTAAGGAGTGTGTAAGAAGTAAAATAGGATGTATGGATAGCACACCCCTAAAAATAAAACGTGTTTAGATATATAGTGTAGGTCACATTACATATATACAGATATATATATATATATATATAATTTGTCTAGGAGGTTTTTTTTTTTTTTTTTTTTAAGTGCATCAATATTTTTACATTAAAAGAGAGGGAATTCGACTAAGCCACACAATGGACAATCTATTTTGGTATTGAATTCGCCATCTATGAGATTCGAACCTAAGACCTCTCACTTTGAAGTGAAGAGAATATTATCTGCACTAAGGAAAATGAAATAGGCTTAGCTTCAAAATGAGTTAGCAATAATGTGGTTTAAATTCGTCTTTAATGAGAGTCGAACCTAAAACATTTTTTACAAATAAAGAGGAATACCACTTAATATATAAAAGACTACAAAACGAAGGAGTAGGTGAAAGAAATAAGTTAATGCAAAAATCACCTCTAAATAAGTAATCTACCAAGGTTGTAATTGTATTTTCCACCAGTGAGAGATGTCCCAGTAGAAATTAGTATATGATATTAATCCTTAAACTTTGTAAGTTGAGTATCCAGTATTTAAGCAGTTATTCTACGGTGATAGAGTAAGTAAATAAACACAAAAAATCTATTATTTCTTTACTTGTATTATTACAGATGGAGTATCGCTTGAATAAGTTATTCACCAGCATTCACTAGTAATGAGTTAGTTGGGTTTGGAAGATTCAAAGTATGACACTGACAGGCTTCAATTTTCTGGTCCAATGATACGTTTAATTTCTTCCATGCTATAGTAGACATTGACATTAGTGATCACTTTAGACATTTCGACATTGAAAACCTCACGCATAATAACAAAGAAGATATTTCGTTTTGCATAATTTTGTCGGCTGGTGACTTTGACAGTTTTATTTTTTTTCCTCGAAATTTTGTGCAAGTCGTTTTCGATAGACATTTTGACATTCAAAACCTCACGCATAATAACAAGGAAGATATTTCGTTTTAAATAATTTTGTCAGCAGGTGACTTGGACAGTTTTATTTTTTTTCCTCGAAATTATGTGCAAGTTGTTTTCGATATAAATTTGCGTGGGGGCGTTTGTGGATGATATATGTGGTGTACATCGCTTTACATACATACATATACATATACATATACATATATATATATATATATATGTAGGGGGCTTTTGAAAAAAGAGATTTTCATTTTTTACTTTTGCTAAAGATTATGTGTTCAAAAATGAAAATCTGAAAAAACGACGTGATTCGTTATCAAGTCAATTCAAAAATCTGTTAATTTTGTGTCGTGTCATGTTAGATTAATGGGTCGTGTCAGAAATTGACAGGCTTAGTACCTAGAAAAGAAGGAAGTCAAATCAGATTTGGTTGCCGAGTTAATTGCCACGGGCCAATCATGGAATCCGTAATATGCGTTGTGGGTGATAAACCCGACTGCACAGAGAGGAGATGAGGAGAAAAATAAGGGAGGTTGTAAAAACAGTCATGCCGGTGAGAGTGGAATTGTGAGAGTTACTGATAAGGGGATGGTGTAAAAATCAAGGAAGGCTAGGTAGAGAATGGTGGGTAGGAAGAAAGCAAGGGGGAGAAGGAAGATGGCCGAAGGGGATTAGTAGAGGCCAGATTTAAAAAAAAAAAATTTAAAATTTAAAATTTCTTAATTTTAATGTTTTTAGTTTTTAATATATACTTGGGCCATATTGACACGGGACTCTCAGTATAGGCGTCACGTTATCAGTTGATGGCTAATTTAACAGTAATTTTAACGAATATATGTAATTACGATTTCATGTACCATTCTGGAATGAAAAAACTTGTACCAAATGTTGAAAATCAAGAAATGTTAGGGTAATAAAATGAAATTAATCCTACTTTTTAATTTATGTAGTGGTTGCTTTTATCTTAAAATTTGACATATTTAAAAAAAAAAAAAAAAAAAAACCTTAAAAAATCACTGGAAAGTACAAGGTTTCTCCCGTTTTCTTTAACTTTAATAATAAAAACATCATCGGGTTGTAATTTTTAATTAACCATTTGGATGAAAAGTGAAAGATAAGAAAGACAGATAGAGGCTATGCAAATTAGTAAAACAGCTCACTATAATATCAAGCCCTGAATCGCTTAAGAAAAAGGTATACACAAAGACCATGGGTAGAGTTTCAATTTATTGTGATAAACTACGCTTGACAGCTTGCCTTATCTTGTATATTCAGCTAGCTTCATCACAAAACAGTTCTTTTGCTTCTGCCAATTCCACTGAAGCAGAAGCACTCCTCAAATGGAAAGCCAGCTTTCAAAACCAAACCCAAAACAACCTGACCTCATGGGTGAATGCAAATGAAGCCCCATGCAATACTTGGATTGGTGTTTCATGCAACTCAGCTGGAAGCATCAACGGATTAAACCTCACCAACTCTAGTATACAAGGTACTCTACTTGAATTTCCATTCATGTCCTTGCCCAATCTTGCATATGTTGACCTCAGCTTGAATGAACTTTTTGATCAAATCCCACCTGAGATCAGTTCCCTCACCAAACTCATCTATTTTGATATATCCTACAATCAAATGTCTGGAAAAATCCCACCCGAAATCGGTCTTTTAACAAATCTTCAGGTTCTTCACCTAAATGCAAATAAGTTCAACGGCTCAATTCCTCAAGAAATAGGGCAACTTAAATTTGTCTATGAGCTAGCTCTAAACTTAAACAATTTAGAGGGTTCAATTCCATCTTCTGTTGGTAATTTGAGCCAATTGACTTCTTTGCTTCTCTTCAGAAACCAACTTTCGGGTTCTATTCCTCCCGAGATAGGAAACCTTTCGAAATTGGTTGAACTTTACCTGTATGACAACTATTTATCGGGTCCAATCCCTCTGAGTGTTGGAAACTTGAAAAATCTAACCATCATGGTGTTATACAACAATACCCTTTCTGGTTCTATCCCAACTTCTTTTGGCAATTTGACAAACCTTGTATATCTCTCTGTCTACGGTAATAAACTTTCCGGCACCATTCCTGAAGAGATTGGAAACTTGAAATTTGTTGAGGAAGTACACCTGGCTGCTAACCGATTTTCTGGTTATTTACCTCGAGATATTTGTAGTGGTGGACTGCTACAAAGGTTTACTGCCGAAAACAACGAATTTACAGGGCCAATCCCGAAAAGCTTGAAAGGTTGCAAGAGCTTAGTCAGAGTCCGTCTTCAAGGGAACCAACTCAAAAGCAACATATCTGAAGACTTTGGTGTCTATCCGAATCTTCAGTTTGTAGATCTAAGCTACAACAACTTATATGGAGAAATCTCAGACATCTGGGGACAGTGTCCCAACTTAACAACCCTACGATTTGCAGGGAACAACCTTACTGGTAGCATACCATCTCAGATTGCCAATGCAACTAAAATTCAAGAACTCGATTTTTCTTCGAATTATCTCGTTGGTGTGGTTCCCAAGGATTTGGGGAGATTGACTTCTATGGTGAATCTAAAGTTGAATGGCAATCAACTTTTGGGTTCTATACCCTCAGAATTTGGAGCGTTCACTCAACTCGACTCTCTTGACATGTCCACCAACAAGTTGAATGGCTCAATTCCAAGCATTTTTGGCGAATTGATCAGTTTAAACTACTTGAATTTGAGCAACAACAATTTCAGTCAAGAAATTCCATTTCAGTTGGGAAAGTTATTTCACCTGTCACAGTTAGATTTAAGTCGTAACTCACTTGAGGGAAAGATACCATCAGAAATTAGCAATATGCAGAGCTTAGAGGGGCTGAATCTTTCCCACAATAATCTTTCTGGTCTCATTCCAACAACGTTTGATGGAATGCTTGGCTTGTCGTACATAGACGTATCCTACAATCACTTGCAAGGTCCCATCCCCAACAACAAAGCATTTCAAGATGGTCACAGCTTTGAAGGGAATGAAGGATTGTGTGGAAATGTTGTAGGTCTAGAATCCTGCAATAAGCACGTCTCAAAAAGAAAACTCGTGTTTGCAATCGTTTTCCCTATCTTGGGAGCAGTTTTACTTTCTCTCCTTGCAATTGTCTTCATCAAAACAAGAAGAAAGAAAGAACTGGGAACAGAAAAGAGTGATATCCATGATGAAATTTTTTCAATCTCTCATTTTGATGGAAAAAAATTGTATTGGGAGATCATAAGAGCAACCAATGGTTTTGACTCCATATTTTGCATTGGGAAGGGAGGATCTGGTAGTGTCTACAAGGCAAAGCTACCATCAGGCAGCATAGTTGCAGTGAAGAAACTCCATCAAAAACTTGACGGCGAGGAGACATTGCAAAAGGAGTTCCACAAAGAAATAAGTGCACTAATCAATATACGACATCGAAACATTGTGAAACTTTGTGGTTTTTGTTCGAATTCGCAGCACTCCTTTCTGGTTTATGAATACCTAGAAAAGGGTAGTCTGGCTTCAATCTTGAGCAAAGAAGACGAAGCAAAAGAATTGGATTGGAGTAGGAGGGTGAGAATTGTAAAAGGCGTAGCTCATGCACTGTCTTACCTGCATCATGATTGCGTGCCGCCAATTGTACACCGAGACTTATCAAGCAACAACATTTTGCTGGATTATGACTATGAGCCTTGTATTTCAGACTTCGGTACTGCTAAGCTTTTGAATCCAGACTCATCGAATTGGAGCTCACTTGCAGGCACATATGGATATGTAGCACCAGGTAAAGTAAAACAGTTAAAATATAAAATGTTGAAATGTGATGATATAAATTTAAATATATACTAATGGCTTGCTCTCCCTTAATTTTTATGCAGAGTTGGCCTACACAAGGAAGGTAACTGAGAAATGTGACGTTTATAGCTTCGGAGTGCTGGCATTGGAAGTGATCACGGGAAAAAGACTAGGTGATTTAATCTCGTCCTTTTCGTCTCCATCTATGTGTGAAAACAAATTGCTGAAGGACATATTGGACCAACGGCTCCCACCTCCTACACTTGAAGTTGAACATGAATTGACAACCATTGCAAGGGTAGCAATCACATGCAGGGATTCGCGACCGCAATCGAGGCCAACAATGCACATGGTTTCTCAGTCGTTATCATTCCAAACTGCAGCTTCCATTGGAGGACCAGACATCACACTTGAACAACTCATTAAGATTTAAATTGTGTTTGATATTGTTTGAGTTGGCATGAAATTCAGATCGTCTTGTTTAAATATATCATATATGTACTCTGTTATATTTGTAGTTAAATTGAGAATAAGAGAGGAGTGCTAGCTGGACTCGCTCAACAGTAAGTCCCACATGTATTACCACTTAAATGGTTAGACCAAAATATCCTATTTGGTATTTACTAGAAATTGGTGCACACGCATTGCATTGCTGTAGGGCTAAAAATTGCATGCAAGATTATGTTGAAAGATATAATAAAAATTATGTCATTTAATACTATTTATATTGAAAACGTTATGAAGATTTTTACATACAAAAGATTATACAGTCTACATACAGAAGATCATAGATTTTTTCTATCTACATGCTAAAAAGATTAGATGGAGATATACAAAAGATTATGAAATGTTGGGGCTATTTATATAACAAAAATATTAAGGAATATTGTTTCATTTACATTAATAAAATATGACAAAAGTTGTCCACTGGAACACCAAAAATTTCCCAGCAGTACTCTCATTGCCAAGAAAACAGCCTAGGCAAGGAAAAAAATTAATTACTAAAATACTTGCAATGAATTTTGACATCAACAGATTTATATTATATAAAAAATAGTGATAAAGTATGGTTACTTTGCGTTTGATTGGTGGAAACGAATTTGGTTTTCTATCAGTCGGTGAGGACCTTTTTTCAGCAATTTGATCGCTTTGTACCAACCTTCCTATCACAACAAATAGTTCATGCTTTCAAAAGAAAAAAGTTCGTGCAGTGTAAAATGTACAACTGGAATTCTGATCAAGTATGTTTGTGAGAAAGACATAATTTAAGTTAGAATACATGTAAGTTTTAATGATTTTGCAGAAGAGGTGTGATCAATAATCTTACTGAATAATGGAATAACAACTAAATTAGTTCCATAACATGAATCTAAAGACTGATCAGTAGCATAATTGACATTCTTATTTTTAAAACCAAATTATTAGGGCCCGTCCTGATCAAGTGTCAGCTAGGTGATCGTTGGGCCCCAAAAAATGGGGCACAAAAATTATTATAGTATTGTATTCATATATGATTCTATAAGCATATAAATTAAAAAGTTTGGTTAATTAATCAAGAATGTTAACTAGAGGTGCTAGTGGTGTTATTTTCTAGTAATAATGAGGTCCTGTGGTCGAACTGTTATCAGAGTCTTTTTATTTTCAATTTTTTTACTTTGTTAGATTGTTAATTTCTTTTATCTGATTATGATAACTAGAATTTGGTTGGTTCATCAAGGAGGTTAACTGGAGACGTTGGTTCCTTTGTTGCCAGTAATAACGAGTTCCCGTGTTCAAGCTAGTCCCTATGCCTTTTTCTTTCCAATTTTTTACTAATTTTTGTTTGATTGCTAATTTCTTTTACCTTTGATTAAAACTACTAAAATTTAGTTTATTCATCAAGAAGGTTAACTAACGGCGCAGGTTTTTGATATTCATTCCAATTCAACTTTAACCTTCAACAAAATAATATATGTATGTCTCCACCAATTTAATTTGGCAAGTATAGAGATTATTCAAAAAATAAGATCACTTTTAGACAGCTGCAAAAATTGGAACTTTCTCTACCAAATCTACAAGGCTTTTGCTCAGAAAATTGCATTGTCAAAGTCTCGTGCTAAGACACTTTAGATGTCAAGTATTGCTCGATTGAGTTTAGGATTTCTCGAGATGGATTACTCCTAAGTGATTCAAAACTTGAACACCACAACTAAGAGAGGCGGAGGAAGAAGACGAAGATGCAAAAGAAAAATAAGAAGCAGACAAGAAGAGAACGATGCAGATACACATCTATTATGTGGCTTGTTTATGTTTCACTGCTATGTGTTTTGCTTGCTTGAATTGCTGGTTTGCTTTTTCATTTTGTATGAAGGAAGGGAAAGAAAAAGTTACTCACACATAAAATAGTCTTAGGAAATAATTTGGAAATAATATTAAGGATGAATAATACAATTTATTTATACCTTATCTTAGAGGTGGAAAAGGACGATCACACGAACTAACAGAGAGACAAACGGGCTTGGTACCCGGCACACAACCATCCATCCCCACTCCCAACCCACCCTAAAATGTCCCAAGCCCGCCCGAAAGCGTTCCAAGCCCGCCGGGCTTTATACCTAGTCCCAATATCTACATCCCAAGCCCACCTTATTTCGAGCCTAGCCCGCCCGATCCTGTTCAAAGCCCGCCTTCTTCGGTTCCATCTCCTATTGGGTTTCAACCAAGCCCGCCGGTGTTCCTACCTCCCATTGTGTTCCCTCCGCCCACTACGCCACCGAGTCCAAGACGAGGCCAGACGGTGGCCCTGTTGTGCGTGGCTAAGTCATCTCTGACCGATCCCATCATCCAAGAGGCTATTCCGCTTCCATCCAACCCAATGGGTCATGCTTCATTTCTTGTTTAGTCCCAATACTTTTCCATATTGCATTTTAATTTATATAGAAAACTGATCCATTATCTTGAAGACATCTTAGGTTATGATGAGTGTCAATTTGTTTATTATTGATATCAAAATAAACTCGATCACAATGACAATGAAAATCCATTTTTTCTTTCTTTTTCATTTTCTTTTCAACTTTTTGATAAGAAAAGTACAAAATTTCAGTGTATGTAACCCTAATTTGAACAGGAATTTTGTAAGTACAATGTAAAGATAACTTCTTGTTCAATCATGAATACAAACTTCAATAATTTCTCATGTTATAAATTGTTTATATATATATATATTATGCAAACTTGGTTAGGTTCAAAGCCAATGGCTCAACTGATCATGACAAATGTGCTTTTGTTAGTGCCAAACAGCTGCAATCCACTTATTAATTAACATGGATTATTATCCTAAGATTTAGAAACATCTTTTAGTATTATGATAATGTTGTAATGTGGTTGATCTACTAGGATATGACTCCCTATGTTTGGAATTGTATACTCCTTTATCCATATCTACGGCCACCACTTAATAAAAAGAAAAACTTCAACTAATAAAATTTGACATGGTGAAACCAAAACAAGTAATTAAGATAAAGTCGGGTTTGCAGTATATTTAGAAATCGCATCTTATGAGTTCTTAACGTAAAGTTCAAAACTTTTCACAATAAAAATAATGTTTGGCATGCAAATTGTTTGACTTCAGTTGATTTAATGCATAATTCTATTAGTGACGCATTTTGTCAAATACTTAATGAGTCTATTGATATCTAACGAAACTAGGGCATAACTTGTCGATCCCTACCAACATTTGCCGATCAGACATTTTATCAAACCCTTGATGATCACCACCGGCCCTTGTACTCATTGAATATCTTTAGAGAACTTGTTAGACTAGGAAGTATCAAACTAAATTTAGTCAAGAACTAAACAAAAACTGATAAAAACCAGAAAAAATAAGAGGAAAAAAGAGAAACAGAAAGAAGCAACACGGCTGTCATGCAGCCGCCCACACCCAACCAATATATTTGGACGTTTCCCTCCATATTAGTAGCAGCCGACTCACTGGCAGAAGTCCACTACTCCGCTTCCCTCCCAAACACCGAAGCAAGGAAAACATCTCACGCAAAAACCCTGAACCCGCGCCTTCCTCCCAACCATTTCTCTTTCTCTAGGCGGTGCCGCCACCGTTTGACGCCCACTACAGCCACCGTAATGTCGGCCTCAATCTTCGAAGACGGCTTCTCCTCTGACCGGCTCTTCAACCAGGGCTACTCCTACACATACGATGACGTCATCTTCCTCCCTCACTACATCGACTTCCCCACCGACTCCGTCCATCTAGCCTCCAACCTCAGCCGCCGCATCCCTCTCTCGATTCCCTGCGTCTCGTCCCCGATGGACACCATCACCGAGTCCCACATGGCCATTTCGATGGCCGCACTCGGTGGCATAGGCATCATCCACTCCAACTTGACGTCGTCCGAGCAAGCCCACATGGTCCGGTCCGTCAAGTCCCGCCGGGTCCCGCTTCTTTCGAACCCCTTCTTCAAATCCCCAAGCGATCGAATCCAATCTGACGACGTTTTCGACGCTTCCAATCCCTACGTCCTGGTTACTGAGAGTGGCAGCCCCAATTCGAAGCTTTTGGGGTACGTGGCGGGCAAGGATTGGGTGAAATCGGGGGACAAGGAGGTGAAGATTTACGATTACATGGTGAACTGTACGGACTTCACGGTGCCGTGGAGTTACGATTTGGGGGCGATTGGGGAGTACATGGAGGAGAAAAAACGAGATTTGGTGGCGACTGTGAGGGAAAATGAGGTGGTGGATGTGGTGGCGAAGGAGGAGGTGGAGAGGATTAAAGGGTACCCCAAATTGGGGGGTTGGGACGGTGGGTCCCGACGGGACGTGGCTGGTTGGGGCGGCGATCGGGACGAGGGAGTCCGATAAGGAGAGGTTGGAGGAGTTGGTGAAGGCAGGGGTGGATGTAGTGGTCTTGGATAGCTCTCAGGGGAACTCGATTTATCAGATTGAGATGATAAAGTATGGAAGAAAATGTACTCGAAATTGGACGTAGTTGGCGGGAATGTGGTGACGGTGAGTCAGGCGCAGAATTTGATTCAGGCTGGTGTTGACGGGTTGAGGGTTGGAATGGGGTCTGGCTCAATTTGTACGACTCAAGAGGTCTGCGCTGTCGGACGCGGACAGGTATAAAGATGCCTTCTTTTTGTTAGTTGTTGCTTTTGTGATTGATGCTTCAGTTTGACATCCTCATTATTGGTGGTTAATTTAAGGATTTGTAGAATCTGGAGGTGTTGAAAGTTATGATATTTGTAGTGATTGGTTAAATTTCTTGAATTCTTTTTGGATGAAAAATATTGGATTAAGGATTTGTCGATCAATGACATTGTTCCTAACAATCGTTGTTTTGATGAGTGTTTTACTATTTAGTTATTAGATACTTAAGAACATAGGGCATAGAAAACAAAGGTTCGACTTTAGCTTCTGGCAGTGACAACCCTTTGATGGACTTAAACAGTGTAGTTTGTGGCGTGAAAAGATATATAATTACATTTTGGAACATTTTGAAGACTTTATTTGACGTTTTGTTCTACAGGTTGCTGAATGCTATACCATTTTATGACCAAAGTTGTTTTGGTTTTGGTGATATGTTTCAGGCAACTGCTGTTTACAAGGTTGCTTCTCTTGCTTCACAAAGTGGTGTGCCCGTGATTGCTGATGGTGAAATTTCCAATTCCGGACACATTGTCAAGGCTTTGGTCATTGGGGCTTCTACTGTCATGATGGGAAGTTTCTTCGCTGGAAGCACGGAGGCTCCCAGGGTTTTTGTGTATCAGGTATGTCTGGGACTTACTTATGTTTATATTGCTGGAACAGTTATACTGCTCATACCATCAGATATTAAATCTACTTGGAACATTTCTTCTCGTTTGTATGAGTGTTTACTGCATATGTCTTTTCTAGTTCTTTGACAACTTTTTGAGTGGTTTAAGGAGTTTATTTGGCTGATTTATGAATACTGAATTGCAGCTGTGATTGGTAAAGAGACTTATCTAGAAGATATGCTTTTCTTAGTATGTTAGACATCCTGAGTTATTTCTCATCCTTTTTGGACTGCATCAATATCGTTCGATGGATCAGTCATTGATGTGTTATGGTTTGCCATCAATCTTTAATGCTTTTACATCATTAGGAATGCCTGGTATGTTTGCATGGACTCTCTCCCTGATGACCTGAACTTAATCAGTTTGAAGCCCACATACAGTAAGGGGTTTTGAACTCCTTCGGGTTAACCCAAGTGGTGACAGTAAGTGGCAAAATGGGTTAGGATTAGGCTAGATACGGGTCTGGTTCCCTGAAATTGTGATTGGGTTTTTCATGGATGCATGTCAAAGCTAAACTTATAGGGAAGTGTATTGGACATAGTTTTTAATTTCTGTGTCTTTGATTTTTATTTTTTATTTTTTTAATGGTAATTATCTAATTAAGCAATTGATTAATTTTTTAGTTTTGAACAGAGGGTCTTTGCTAATCTAACCTACAACTCAAATTATGTGTATCTTCCTTTATTTCTGAACTAAAAGCAAAAATTGTCTACATAAATTGCACTGGATTTAGAGTATACTTGTCTTTTATAAGCAACATACTGTTTGCTATTTCTTTGTCATTGTTAATTAGCTTTCTGCATGCTTAACCTCTATTAAGGAAACAGTTTGATATAAGTGATTTCATTTTTTCCATTAGAATGGTTGCCGAGTAAAAAAATATCGAGGCATGGGGTCTCTTGAAGCAATGACAAAAGGGAGTGATCAGAGGTACTTGGGCGATACAGCTAAGCTGAAAATTGCACACGGGGTTGTTGGGGCAGTTGCTGACAAAGGTTCTGTTTTGAAGTTCATACCATATACAATGCAAGCTGTGAAACAAGGTTTCCAAGATCTTGGTGCTTCTTCATTGCAGTCTGCTCATGACCTCTTAAAATCAAGTGTTTTAAGGCTAGAGGTAAGTAGACCATTTTGCAGACATTGTTGTGTTACCTCATATCATCGTTATTAAGGCTGTCAATTTAGTTCTATGCTTTAAATGAGAATTGATATTGTAGCCAATGCTTCTTTCGATAACTTACTCTTTCGTAGTCTGTTCCATAGCATGTTGTATTCTTGTTCAACACTCTAAGGTTAAACTACCAAAAGGAGTGGGGAAGAAACCTATTAATCTAGAGTACTGCCATTGTGTGTCACTCATATTGAGACACTTATTTACTTACAGAGAAGAAACCTGTAACCTCTCAGGGTTTTCCCTGACCCCGCTTACTTCTTTAGATGGTTTTCCATCCCCATATATGACCTCAAGGAAAAGTGCGCTCCGCGATTACCTTGTTATAGCTCAAGATGCAATGATGGTCATATCAAGAACTAATATGGTTTCTCAATCAGTTGACAATGTATTCTACTAAGCAGGTAAGAACAGGAGCAGCACAAGTAGAAGGTGGCGTTCATGGTGTGGTTTCTTACAAGAAGATATCGTTTTGATGGTTGTATCTTTTCAGCTTTTCTCATTCCTGCTGGTGACTGCTGTCTCGGGGAATTGGGAACTCTTCCGTGTTCCATACTGCATCTGATATCGCCAATTTAGTATGAGTAACAAGGGCGAGCCTGTCAAACTGCCACCGGGTATTTCTGAGCAGCGAAAGGTTTGGTCTCAAACGGTTCTCTGGCGTTTTGTTGGTTGCCATGAGAGCTTCCATCTGCCTGCATTTGTTTTTATTATTTATTTATTTTTTTGAAAACTACTGCCTGCATTTTTTTCACTCTGCACTTTAAATGTGACATATGACTAGTTAGATTTTGTCTGAGTTATGTTTGTTACTAGTTTTCATTACGAATTATTATCAATTGTTCACCACATAGTTGTTTTTTTTTTTTATATTTATAATGTTTGTAGGCACATGACCAAAAAGAAAAGGGAGAGAGAATCAAAGACAACCGCGGAATATTTGATGTTACAACTAGGGGTGGAATAAAATACCAAAAAAACCAAACCTACCGAAACCGAACTGAATCGAATAGACAATACCAAAAATTTGGCACCCAAAGCTGAACCGAAATTGAAAAATTCTATTAGGCATGAAACTTGGATTAGTTCGATAAGACCAAACCGAACCCTATATCTATATATATATATATATATTTATTTTCTTTTAATTTGGAATATTAATTTTTTATAGTCTATCGGATTTGGTTGAGATTTATCTTAATCGTTGACTCAAAACCAATCCTTCTTGACCCCACTTTCTCTTCCCCCTCCCCCCCCCCCCCCCGGGTTTTGGTGAGGGCTTTTCTCTCTGTAAGAGAGTTTCTCTTCGGCGTGTGATTGTTTTCTTTAGTTTTCAAGCTTGGTTCTTCAGTTTTTTCTCACTTTTGCTGCCACTGATCCTAGCTGTGGCTTGGGTTGGTGGCAGCCCCAATCCCTCCTCCTTCGTTTTCCTTTGGCCTGTCTCCTATGTCCCTTCTGGATAGCTTGTATTTCTGACTTGGATCCCTGTGTAGATATATCCGATCTTTCGGTTTCAACTCTCGTTCTTAGTCATGTTCTCGATACCCAGTTCAAAAGTGAAATTTCCTCTGGTGAAGTTTCAATTATGTTTGAGTCTTTGTACCACCACTTTTCCGCCGCAATTGTTCTCCTCGGTGACTGAGCCTCGATCTAGAAGCTCCTTGGGTGCCGATGCTTCGACTGGAAGTGTGGAGTTTATCTAGATGACTCGAATTGTGCGAAATTGGGGCACTTTTGGCAACCTTGGGGATGGATGATTGATTTTCATCGAGTTCCCTCGGCTGCTGTGTATGGTATTCCAGTTGGGGGTTTTTTGTTTTTTCTGGCTTGTTGTGTTAGGGTTTGTATGGGGTGGGGCTTATGCCTTTAGTTTAGGTCTTTGAAGGAGGGATTTGTATATATTTTAGTTCTTTGAATTAACTTTACTTTACCAAAAAAGAAAAAAAGAAAAAGCAACCCAATTTCCCACTCCGGCCACCCACACATCACAGTGACCTCCACAACTATCTCTTTCTCGTTCGAAACTCCTCTCTAGTCTCTTGACCCGTTTCTCTATCTCGACTCTCCTCTCTTCAGTTCTTCTATTCTTCCACAACATAGTAACCTGATTTTTGTCTCTCTTTCTCTCTCGACTCGGCCCACGTGAACCCCAACCATATGATCTCGACTCTGGCCCCACCCACCCTTTCCTGACCTCTCTCTGTGTTTCTCCTCCGCCGACTCTCTCTCGGTCGATCTCGACTCCGGCAACGTCACACCCGCAACACTACACGTCTCTCTTTCTCGACTCCTCTCCAACTCTTTCTTTACTCTTTCTTTATCAAGTCACTCAAGTTAAGAAATTTTCCTTTAATTCTTCATATTTAAATTAGGATTTTGATTTGGGGTTCTGAAGTGGGGATTAGAGTGTCAATTTGGGTTTCAAATTTTGATTTGACATTAGGGGATTGTTGAGGTTAGTCCTTTCATGTAATGGTTAAGGGGATTGTTGAGGTCTGTACTGTAATGGTGTACTAATGCAATTGCAGCAATTTGTTTCCTTGCTATACGAATTTTTAAATTGATGTGATCATAGTAAGATGCAAACTTTTTCATTAAATTGATGCAATTATAATAATTGAAAGGCCACTTAGTATTACGATATAGTGGTATACCTCTCCACTTGTAAGTGAGAGGTCTTAGGTTCAATGCTTGCCAGAGGCGAATTTGAACCATATTATTGCTAGCCCATAGTGATGCTAAGTCCACCCCTCTTCCCTTTAGTGTAGATAATATTGTTTGTTCAAAAAAAAAAAAAAAAAAAACCAGAATTGTTTTTGCTCAATAAATGGAGAGGAATAGAGCACATGAGTATATGGCCACAGCTTAACATTTGGGGTTGAAAAATTTTGGGAAAATTTAGGTTTTGTTGGGCTTAAAATCAGAAGCCCAAAAAATTTGACTTGAAGGCCCATTTTTAGCCCGAACTGAAAAGCTGAACTATTTTGGTATTACCGAATTTCGAGAAAGCTGAAATATTGGTTTGGTTTCAGTTTTTCGCCCTCTTTTCCCGAACAATTGCGATTCGATTTTTGTACCAACCATTTCGATTCGCTATCTCAAACCAAGCCACCCCTAATTACAAGTAGTATATTTTTGCACTGTCGTTTTCTCTTTATTGATTTGATTTATTAATTATCTAAAAGACTATAAAAAAGAGGAGTATGTGGAAGATAAAAGTTAATGCGGAAATCACATCTTAATCATCAGTCTACTACGCTTGCAAGTGTATTCTCTATAAGTGACAGATGCACGACTTAGAATTAGTACTTGATATTAATCTTTGAACTTTCTAAGTTAGGAAATATTTTTTCAAGTATCCGATATTCAAGCAAGTTCGTCATGTGTTATAAAATAAGAAGAATGACACAAAAAAATATATCATTTGCTTCACTTGTATTATGACATGCATAGTATTGCTTAAATCATACTTAACAAAGGATAATGCTAGGAAGACCTAATTTTTAAACCAAAATTTGCAAACCAAATGATGTCACTAATAGAAAATAAGCATGTTAATCAACACTTAAGTAATAATCGCCACTTAGTACTACGGTTTAGTGGTATTCCTCTTTACTAGTAAGTGAGAGGCCTGAGATTTAATTATCGCCAACGGTGAATTTGAACCACATTATTGCTAGCCCATTGTAAGGCTTAGCCCACTCTCGTATCCCTTAGTATAGATAATATCGTTTGTAAAAAAAACATTTAAGTAATAATCAAATCATTCACCATCACATCATTCGATTTAAAAATTTAACCTCCCTAACATCATCTCTAAATAAAAATCTTTCTCTAGGTAGGATATTCCTCACATCCTCACAAACAATGTGAGGAGCATACATTAGATCAAGTCCACCGTGTGCTCCAGCCCGAGGGACAGGCGTAGGAACAGGGCCATGTAGCCCGAGTGATGAAGCCCAGCGTATGCTAACGAGCGAGAGGCCCGTCAATTCATGCCGGCCCAAGCGCCCGAAAGCAATGTGATGTGGGTAGACGTCAGCCACAATGTAAAATTAATAAAAATATTAAATATTAATAAAAAATTAAAAAATTAAAAAAAAATTAAAAAAATGTAAAACCCGGAGGCTTCGAACTCCACGGCTTTCGCTGGAGTTCATCACCAAGGCTGGTGATACACCCACAGATAAATGGGAGAGATCCAGTCCCTCCTCCTTCGCAGCTGTCGCTGCACCCCACACCGCCTTCACCTCCACACACTCGCAATCCCTCTCCTTCCACTCACGCGCCCAGATCGCACGATTTGGGATTTGTTTTTGGGGGGGGGGGGAGAGAGAGAGAGATTTTAACTAAGGAGTTGGTGATCCTTTACCTACTTAACTAAGGAAAAATTAAATTTTTGCATGGATCGGCTATTGATGTTGTTAGAGTTTGAGGCCCTCCCTCAAGAGCTTAAGTGAGAGAGAGCTGCTGAGCTTGAAAAAGAAAGAATAAAAAAAACACATAGCTTTTGGAATGGTGCGTTGGCAGCATGTGAAAAGAAGAAAATAATAATAATAAAAAAAAGGTTTTGGTATGGTGCATTGGCACCATGTGAAAAAAAACAAAGGTTTTGGAATGGTGTGCTGCATCATGTGAAAAGAAAAAATTAAAAAAATAAAAATAATTTTTTTAATAAAAAGTGATACAATGAGATGGATTAAAAATCTTATCTGAAATTACAAATAAATTATTTTTTATTATTTAAAAATATACAAATATTTTATTACCAATTATCAAGGTTATTCAATGTAAGGATGAACATGCAAAATACAATTACTGTTTATTAAGAATAATTATTGTTTATAAGTAGATTAAATAGTGAATAATCCAAGAAAATCTTAGCAATAGTGGAACTGCCCTTAGTCATGAGTTAGATGGGGGGTTTGGAAGGTTCAAAGTATGACATTGACAGGTTCTGTTTCTGGTCCAATCTGCAGACTTCAGTTTTGTTTTCTTGCCGCTTTAATTCGATAGGACATGTTGACATTGGAATTTGGAAACCTCAGCCATAAAAACAAGAAGAAATTTCCACAATTTCATTAACTCATGATTTTGACTGTGAAATTGTGTGGTCGTTTGGATGTAAATTTGAGTGGGACGTTTATGGATGAAACCCAAGTTTTTGGTCCAAATTATCTCCAAAGCGGGCTTGCAGGTCAGAAGAAACATAATAGAAAGATTCAGTGCGGGCAGGCTCATAGTAAGCCCTGTTTTTACTGTTGATATGCACAAGCTGTTGTCACCGTTGGATGTCGCACCTCCTGAATTATGAACCAGTGATGTGTACCCGGCTACATTTTTTTTAAAGGAAAACTAATGAAAAAAGTTTGAGAACTTTGAGTTTTAATGATAAGGATAAAATAAAGGATAAAATGAATAATACCAAGATTGATTTTTTAGTGTAAAAATATGGATTTTCATTAAAGTGAACAGTAGTAGGAGCTTTTCGTTAAAATTTCATTTTTTTTTAATCTAATGGCTCAATCAAATTTAATCAATTTTAACGGTAATAAAAAAGATCCAACAACTCACATTTAAATCTAACAATCAAAATAATATTACTAATTAATCCAAATCAGATTAAACACCAAAACTTCTCCAAAACTGTATAAATACATGTCAATTTTTCACTTATCCATAAAAAACTAAATAATATAAATAAATTTTTTTCACATCAAAATGTTCCTGAAAAAAAAAAAAAAAGGAAAAAAAGAAAAGAAAGAAATATAAAAATTTAACAAATTATAAAGTTGAGCATGGAAAGCTCATAAAATGATAAGGGGTAAAACCCTTGACTAGGGTAGTTCTAGGTCAACAACTACTTGTACTTAAAAAAAAATGCGTTTAGACATCGCATTATAGTTACTCTCCAAATCACGGTAGTTACTCTCCCTCTCTCTCCGTTTCTGAAAATCCAAAGCACGGTAGGTACTCTCTCTCTCTCTCTCTCTCTCTCTCTCTCTCTCTCTCTCTCTCTCATACAATAAATCGTTGTTTGATTAGCATCTATATATGATTCGGAAGTTGTTAACTAGTTAATAATGAAAGTTCATTAGTCATTGCAAATGTAGCAGAAAAGATCATCAGCCGGTTGCATCTGCATATTGTGAGAAAGATTCCTGTACCAAATCCTTTTAATCATGGGCCAGTGCCTAGAACAAAAAATTACGGGTGTGCATTAAACCGATCGAACCATATGTAAGTTGGTTTACTCGATGAAGTTCTTATGTTTCGATAAATTTTTTTTTTTTGATAGAATTGAAACGTGGGAGAAGAGTAGATGTTTTGAAATATATAACTTTTCAAATGTTGCTTTTTTTGTTGATGTGTTGGAAAATGGTTAAACCAGCTCAATCCAAATTTCATTTTTACCTAATCCTTTTGAGTTTTTCTTTCTTGTTTTGTAGCTTGTGTTGCAGGTTCTTACCTTTTAAATTTTATTTTAGAGGGATTTGGTCCTATGTCCGTCCCTCTCTTTTTCTTGTATTTTCTTTTTTAAGAGGGGTAAAATTTATGTCTTTCCCGTCTTTTTTTCTTGTATTTTCTTTTTCAAAAGAGATAAGGTGTATATCCTTTCCTCTTTTCTTGTATTTTGTTGTTCTTACTTTATGATGAATAAGGTTTATGTCTCTCCTTGGCTAGGTATAATTTTTCTTTTCTCATCTCAATAAATTTCTCTTGTAACGCCAAGTTTTCCAAAAAAACGCCTATTTTTTTTCGATGAATTGGAGTGGATTTGAGTCAAATATAATTCATGACTCCAAACTTCTGATTCCACAACTAAGTTTTAATAGTATATCTAAGCAGCACCATTAATGTATAAGCTATGGGAATGCGGCTTTATTACATCTGAACTAGGTAAACATGTTGCATGTGAAATTAGAAGCCAAAAATGAGGGTGAAGGAGAAGATAACAACTTGTATGTCACGGTGAACCTACACCATATAAGTTGTCCTTCACTCCTTGAACGTGAGTTATTGACAAAGTTATTAATTTACGTTGGACATTGGAGATCAAAACCTCATAACAAATTTCTTTTTGAATCTGTATCATAACTAAAACACGTGATTTGACATTTTTTCATCACGAATAACAATATTTATTAACTTTTTTTTATTTTTTTTATAGAAAACCTTGACGGTACGAGGAGAATTTTATTGATATAAAAAAAGAGTACACCTAGTTAGGGGGGACATAAATCTAATCCCTCATAATACAAGAAAAAAAGATAAAGAAAATACATGAAAAGAAGGGAGGACATAAATCTTATCCTTCTAGAAACAAAAACAACAAAAACACAAAAAAAATAAAAGAGGGGGGGGGGGGCATGAAACCTAACCCTTCTAAAGACGAACCTAAAGTTTAGGTCTAAACCTGCAAAACAGAAAGAAGGAACATCACTGACACGCTCGACCTTGATATCCTCCAAACACCAAGGTAGGCACATACTGGCCAACAAATTCATACTAACATGTGAGAGAAGTAACAAACATAATTAAAACTTATAAATTTAAATACAATGATCATACAATGTGTTCAGAACATACAACTAATCCGAGACACTAGAAAGGAATAATATAAAATTGAACGAACAAAGGGATGGGTCGTACACCAGAGGACTCGAAGATGCCGATGCGGGAGTGCCTTGACGCCGGGTTTGTACACCTCGATTCTATGTCCTGAGGAGGCACAAAACAAAACATGAGTGGACCAAGTTGATATATAAGTAATACTGAAACAGTTATTCATCAACATACTAACCCCTAAGGTTTAAGAAAACTCGATATAGCATAATAAGTAATCGATTTTCCGAAAGCTATAGTATCCCACATCGGCGGGGTGGGGGTTGGTCCCTGGCCTTATATGTACATGTCCCTCTATTCCTAGCGTAACGCGTTTTGGGTAGTGAGGTTCTCTTGCCCAGGAACAAATTCGTAAGGGCGTGGCCCAAAGCAAAAAACATTGTGCTAGACGGAGTAGTGATGTGACAATTTGGTATCAGAGCCAGACTCATCGTCCTTTCAGATGTGCCAACGAGGACGTCGGTCTCCCTAAGGGAGGTGGATTGTAGTATTTCACATTGACGGGGTAAAGGTTGGTCCCTGGCCTTATATGTACATGCCCCTCTCTTCCTAGCATAACGCATTTTGGGTAGTGAGGTTCTCTTGCCTATGAACAAATATGTGAAGGTGTGGCGCAAATCGAATAATATCGTGCTACGGCAAAGTCGGAATGTGATAGTCAATCAGATGGATAGTTAGAATTGGTACGTATATTAGCAGGTGCTTGGAACAAGAAAAAATTAAAGCAATTAAGTTGTTCCTTTAGACATTTTACATTCCATCATTGCAATATCTCTATTATAATAAATATTGAACACCACTTTGTTTGGGGCTTCTCCTAAACTCTAAACTCTAGTTATTGTAGTAGTTTCAAACTTTCTCCATTCCTTTAATAATAATATTTTAAAAAAAAATGTGTTAGTAAAATTCCAGATGTAGAGTATTCTTCAGATCCTCATGGAGCATGCATGCATTAGTAATATTACTAATCAGTTGGTTTTGGAAGATTCAAAGTAGGACAGACTCCTATTTTCTGGCCCGATCTAACTTTGTCTTCCATGCTGAACTATACATAGCAGGCAGGTCTACCCCGCCACAAGCTGGATCATTGAGAAAGTGATCACTTAATTCCGTAAACTCGTGACTTTGACATTTTTATCTTCATCATGACTAACAATAGTATAAAATATTGCCTGCGAAAGAAACAGAACACTACGTATGAGTCCCGTATGTGTATGTGTCCAGATTTATCGTAGAAGTTTCTTAAACAATAGTTGATACAGGATTTTATGATTTGGTGATATTATTTGAACACACAAAATTAACATACATGTTAATAATTCTATAATACATCTGTGACACACATATTAGAATAAAGTTTAATTATAATCAAAGAGTACGTCAACAAAGGATATACTTACATGATGAAAAAAATTCTAAACCTAAAACCTAAACTCTAAAACCTAATTAAGCCTTTACATGCGACAAAACTTTTTGAGGTTCGTCGGGCAAGATTTCACACCCTACGTGCCATTTTTTCCTTGACACCAAATGTTTGCTCGACAAAAGCTGACTTGTCCAACTGAATGACTTTGTCATGCACAGCCTTTGACAAAACCGTAAACGTTGATGATTTTTGTTGACCAACTGAAATTTCGTCGGGTGAAAACACTATACCTGACCAAATTTTATTCATTGAGCAAATAATAATTTTTGGTAGTGTGACAGGCTCGTATTTTCTGGTCCAGTATTCAGACTTTGCTTTTATTTTCTTTGATCCTTAATTGCATAATATATGAGGCATTGGCATAGAGATCACTTTCGACATTGAAAACCTCATACATAATAACAAGAAGAAATTTCGTTTTGCATAATTTCATCAACACGTGATTTTGACAGTTTTATTTTATTATCTCGAAATTATGTGGAAGTTTTGTGGATGACTTAATGGGTCGCATTTATACATATAGCTTACTTGCTTAGCTAGGGAAATGAAGGAGCCAAACTTTATACCTTTACTAATGAAAATGGTTCCCTTCCTTGTATTGCTATTGTTATCATCAAAATTAGTCTTTGCCAATATTTCACAAGATCAAATAATAACTTAAAAATAAAAAATAAGCTGAAAGCTATTTTTGTGAGTGTGTTTTCAATATAATGCTTTGATTTCGGTTTTCAATTTTCAATTTTTGTTAAACACTTACCAAGCAAATTTCTAAAACTAACAAGTTGTAAATTGAATGGTTGTTGAATGAGCCTTAACATCTAGTCATCTATAATGATGAAAGTTTCTTCTTGTTAATTCAGAGGATGCAAGGAAGATGGTCTTTAGAAGGTCGCAATTGCAAATGGAGCTAGTTCAGGCACGGAAATCACCCCAACTGCAATTGGAGCTGATTCTGGCACGGAAATCACCCGTACGAATACCTGATCCACAGTCTGGGTCGGGTTGTGACCTTTGTATTAGGCGGCACTAGACGGCTGGCCACCGTCTCGATTAATGCCTAGGCGTTTCAAAATTAAGCAAGGGCACCTAGACTTGACAAGGCATTCATCTAGACCGCCTAATCCGCCCAAACCCGCCTAAGCACCGGCTTAGGTTGTGACTTACTTAGACAGAAAATAGATAACTTTTCATTTTGTATTTTATTTTTTTCAATAAATTGTAAGAGACTTGCTAAATAATTAAATGAACACACACTGTATGCTTGTTCCCCATGTTTTCATTATGTTCCAATACTTCATAATATATATGTCATTCAATTTTGTAGTTTATGATGAAATTATATATATTTTAAGTATAAACAGACACTTATTTACACGAAATATATTAGATTTACTTAAATCCGCTTAGTTCGCCTAGGCACTCGCCTAGACCCCATCTAGCAGCCTAGGCGCTAGGCCCCAGCCCGCCGCCCAACTAGCGTCTAGCGTTTTTTAAAACCTTGGTTGTGACATATGTCGTATTGGCTAGAATTGTCACATCAACAAGCTTGTCAGAACGATGATTAGTTTGTTAAGCAGTTGGGTGAATCTCTCCATGAAGAATGATTAGTACCTTTGTTTGTAATAAAATTTTCTACATGTTTATAATAAAACACTTTTAAATAAGTGTTTATTGAAAAAAAGTGTTTTTAATAAATTGCTTTTGCTGTGCTTTAAGAAGAATTAGCTGCAAAATAAAGCAGTTGAGCGTTTGATAAACATCTTTAAAAGTATTGTGAGTATGAAAAACAGTGTAAAAGTAGTGTCTAGAAGGATAAATAATGTCATTGTTTAAAGTTAATGAGCTTATCATATGAATTAAAATATTCTAAAGACTCAACTCTATTAAAGCAGTTCCTATAGGCTGCGGTCAGGAAGTCATTTGTTTTAACAAATAGTATATTTTATTTTTACCAAATATTTTTTTACTGCTTAACTTTAAAGTGAAGTAATTTTTGATGAAAAAAAAAAAAAAAAATCAAATTGGGCCAAAGTCTCCAGCGAATCCTTAATACTAGTTGAAAAGTTGAAAAGCCAAAGAAATTTTTACAAATGAATGAATGGGCGAAAAAGGTAAATCCAAAATAAGAGTTGTTACCTAGCTACTATAATCTTTGTGGAAAAAACAGAATGCAGCCAAAAAAGTTCAGCAAAAAGGTTGTTCTTATTAACAATGTTAGGCATGTTGTAGCTAAATTTTGCGAGGCTTTTTACGTGCAAGTGTTTAGTAACTTAACACTTTAAAGAAAAACACTTTAAACTCAACTTTGTTGTAGCATAAATGTAGAGGGAGAGAGATCCCCACAGATAAAAATAGATAAGGGCATGAGGAATATTAGAAAATACGAGAAATTATTAGGAGAAATACCACTAGATTAGGTGAAAGTCATGCGAAAGATAAGTGGCTTGTTAATAAGAGAAATTATTAGGTAGTACAGTAGTACCACGTAGCAGTGATACTTTCATTCAAATTTCGCCATTTGTTATTATTTTGGGTAAATTATAGTTTGCCTCCTTCGCTTTAGGTGTAATTGCAATCTCATATAATATCTTTAAAAAATTTCAATCTCACACGTTTACTTTCTTTTTTTTTTTTTTTTTTAATTTCAATATCATACAACCGTTTTACTTTATATTAATTTCTCTATTTTCTGCTTATGTGTACATTGCAAACCTACAAATTTGTGCCACGTGGGTAAAATAAAAAATAAAATAAATTCAAAAAATTCCTATTCTTAAAAAAAAAAAAAAAAAAAAAAGGGTAAATTACACTTTCATACCTTAGGTTTGGGGTCTATTTCAATTCCTTACAATATCTTTAAAACATTTTACTTTCATACCTTATGTATTATTTTATTTCAAAATAATACCTCCGTTACATTTTCCATTCATTGATCCGTTAAGTGCTGACGTGGTTACCACATATATGCCACATGACTGCCAAATGTCTGCCTCGTGACGAAAAAAAAAAATGATTTTTTAGTTTCGTTTTAAAAAACCTGAATTTTCTCAAAAAAAAAAAAAAAAAAAAATTGAAACCCATCCCTAAACCTACACCCCCTGCATCCCTAAACCTGCAAGAAGAAGAAGAAGAAGGAGCAGGAGGGGAAAAAAAAATAGTCACCCCCGCGCGCGCCACCCGTCTTCCTCACCCCCCCCCAACCCCCGTGCGACGCACCTGCTTTCCATCCCCTCCCCAACGCGAACCCACCCAGACCATGACCTCCATATTTTAAAGATTTTTAGTGTGGGTAAGTTTCGAAAATACTTTGAGATGGGGAGTTTGAGATGATTGTTGGACTTGTTTTGTGGTAGATCCACCTAATCTCGGGTGGGATTTTTAGGGGTGGGTGATGGGGGATTTTTGGGAGGGGTAATGGGGGATGGAAGAAAGGGATGGCTCGAGTGGGATTGGGTGATGATGGATGGGAGAAGGGGGTGGGTCGGGGAAGACGATTTTGGGTTTGTTTGTTTTTTTTGTTTTGTTTTGTTTTGTTTTTTTTTTGGTTCTCCTCTTCTTCTTCCTCTTCTTGCAGGTTTAGGGATGTGGGGGTGGTTGTGGGGAGATAGGATGGGATGGGTTTCAATTTGTATTTTATTTTCTTCTTCTTCTTCTTCTTGTTACAGGTTTCGGGATGTGGGGGTGGTTGTGGGGAGATGGGATGGGATGGGTTTCAATTTTTTTTTTCTCCCTCTTCTTCTTCTTCTTCTTCTTCTTCTTCTTGCAGGTTTAGGGATGAGTTTCAAATATTTTTTTTAATTTTTTTTTTTAAGAAAATTCAGGTTTTTTAAAAAGAAATTAAAAAAAATATTTTTTTTGCCACGTGACAGACATTTGGCAGCCACGTAAACACTTAATGTATCGTTTGGTATGCAGACGGGACAGAACTGAACGGAATGGGAACGGATGGGACGGGACAGGACGAAACGGAACTGAGCAGGAGCAAATGTGCCCTCAGATGGAAACAAGGAGGAAGAAGAAGAAGACTGAGAGATTATAATTTTGTGTTCTACGGAAGTGGAAAGAGTCGTTCCAGGGGGTGAGATAGAACGAAAATTCATCCAAAATTGGTCCCGTACAACAGCTCATTCCACCCGTTTTAAGCGCACCAAACGTGGGACGGAACGCCTTGTCCCACTCTATTCCGTCCCGTCCTATATACCAAACGGTACCTAACGAATCAATGTATGGAAACTGTAACAGAAATATTATTTTGAAATAAAATAGTATTTAAGGTATGAAAGTGAAATGTTTTGAAGATCTTGTAAGGAATTGAAATATGCCCCAAACTTGAGGTATGAAAGTGTAATTTACCAAAAAAAAAAAAAAGTGGAAAACAATAAAAACTAAAATTAAAATAAAAAATAAAAATAAAAAAAGAAAGAAAGAAGATGCAGGAGGAGAATCAGGAGACCAGATCCAAATCCAACACCTTTGTCATTATCGTAGAGAGGTAGGGAGGAGACCGAAGTTCATTTGCTCTTGGCCTTGCTGAGATGATTATTGAGACCGAGTTCTTGTGCCGAGTTGAGCCCGGCAAGACTTGCCCAATCAACGTCATCAATATCCGGCAAACACTCGAGCACGTTGTCGAGCTGACGAGCACGATTCACCTCACGACATCACTCCCCCATCTGTGCTAGACAAATCGAACCCCTTCTGCGACCATAACAGCTGTGAACGGCCCCGACCTGCCCCCGCAGACACAAAACATGGCGTTTGGGCTCGTTCAACACTATCGCGTCCTCGATCCTTGTGCTAGATCTAGCCACGAACGCCAGGATAGCGTGATGGTGTCGGGAAGTGCATTCCGGGGACGACGGTAAACCATTTGGTTAGGAAATTGATGTGGGTAAAGAGGGAGATTTTGAGTCTGATTTTGGTAAGGAAAAAAAAGCCTAATTTCATTTTTTCATTCGAGGAATTTGAAAAATCTTATAAGCAAAAACGTTGATTAGAGTTGGGGAATTAGGGTATTTAGAATGGGAATGAAACTTTGTAATTAATTGTGGATTATGAGAAGACAGAAGAAGATGAGCAGTGAGCGAGGTCGGCGGGTCTGGGAAGAGGTGTGGGCTACCAGCGGTTGGTAACCGGGGAGGTTAGGCTGGGGAAGGAGGTGTCAGGGAGGAGTGGTGTTGGGTAGGGATTGAAGGGGTGGGCCCACCTTTTTATTTTTTTTTGTTATTTGTTTAAATTTTTATTTTCTTTAATGATTTTCTATATGACAAAATTTTGATGTCCACATCAGTAGGTTTGAAGCTTGCCATATCAGCAATTAACAATCAAACAAACAGATTGATTAACAAATGTATGAAAACGAAATAAATAATAAGTAAATGTATGAGATTGAAATGATTTAAATATATTGTATGACATTGCAATTATACTCAAACTTAAAGAGGTAAACAGTAATTTACTCTATTATTTTTAATCTTTAGCAACTAATCTGGCTTTAGACCGATTAATAGAACCATTTGCTTTGTGCTTCATAGTGAACATCCATCTACATCTAATAGCTTTCTTCCCGTTTGGTAAAGGAACCAAATCCCTGGTGGAATTCTTTTCCAAAGCTTCCATCTCAACTCTCATGGCATTAACCCACTTAAGGTCAACACAAAGCATCGTGTAATTTTGTTGGAATTGACATAAGGGTGGGCAAATAGGCCCTAGACCCGCGGGTCGGGGAGGGTTATAGCGGTTCGGGGCGGGTCCAAATAATTTATAGAGAAAATGGGGTGGGGTGGGGCAAGTCCAAGTAAATAGTGGGGCGGGGCGGATCCAAATTTCTAAATACATGGGCCCCCGGCTTAGACCGTATCACACACACATACAATTTCACACAAGTCTTCTCAGTTCTCATTGACCCATTCCTCACTTTCACGATCTCTCTCATGAACCCAGAGCCCTAGATTGAAAAAAGAGGCACTTTTAGCTCTGAACTAGAAGAGCGGATCGAGTCCGTACACCATAGCAAAGCACATGGAGGAGAAGCACAAGACGGTGCTGACGGTGAATTTCAGGAAGAGACTGCTTCTACAGCTGAAGAACTCGGCGGTGAGAGGGAAGCTGATAGATCAGGGCCTTGTACAAGCTCCAAGAGGCGGGGAAGAAGGAGAAATCCGCATCCAAAATAGCCATCGTTTTGAAACCAAAATCGAAGAATAATACCAAAACGACCTCGTCTAGTAAGAAGCTGGGAAGGAAGAAATCTATGAAGTAGCTCCTCAACCTTCCTCAACCTTCCCTCTGGAAGCAACCCAAGTTGATTAAGAGCTCTGCTTCTAAAAAATCTATGAAACAACTCCTCAACCCTCCCTTTCAAATCTCGATGTGGAATTTGTAGTCACCGCCGCCGCCTCCTCCTTCTGCTTTAATCTCAATACTCCACCGAACATCTGCCCACACTACTTCCTAAGCTTCTGCGTCTCTTCTTCTCGCCATCCAATGTTAGTTTTATTTTCTAAATTCAAATTTGGAGATTTAAGAATTAAGGATTCAATATTGTTATTTGTGTCCTCTCCCAGGCTCCCACTCGACTCATCTTTCCCTAGTTCTCTCCTCGATAACATCATCAAAACCAGACCATCCTACTCATCTGCCTCCTCCCCCTCCCTGCCGTTGCTGTTTTCCTGGTGTTAGGCACTACCTGATGACCCATTAGAAGGTGCTGCTGCGTCGATGGAAAAAAAAAGTACTTGGACCTGTGGAACCTCTCCAAACCGGCCCATTTCAAACGAGTTGGGTTAAGTTCAGTTCCCAAACTCAAAATCCATCTACCCGGCCCAGCCCGCCCCGTTACATTTTAAAACGAGTAGGTTCGACTCCTTCTAATTTGGGCCTGGCTCGACCGTGCCCAGCCCTAAATTGATACACTAGATAGCTAACATGTATAAGAAGCATATGGTTTTGACAAATGATGAGTAGACATGATTGTTGATACACTATTTGGCTTTGGCATGCATATCAAGCTCATATTGTACTTTAGGTTTTCCACAATTAGCTCGTGGAGGCAACTGATAAGTAGAAGAATTGTGAGAATTTACTTCATGTATGTCACCATCTTATACCAAATTGTTAGAAGAATCATCACTGGACGAACCATCATTTGGCAACTCGTTAGACATACCAGCAGCAAGCAACCGGTCATCAGAAGGTAATTCGTCAAACATACTAACAGGCAACTCGTTGAGCACATCTGATCTGTTGTTAGTAGAAATAGTTTCGAGAATGACAGGTGACCGATCACTATATATAGCCGACTGATCAGTATCACCCAACATAATAGGTTATGTCCCCAACTCTGCCTATAACACATCATCTATACCATATTTTCGAATCTGCACTTCACTCCCCCTCTCCCCCTAAAATGGAGAGTCGGAAAAGGGCTTCATAAAATACGAAACTTCCTCATGGAAGGTGACATCCATGGTAATATAAGTTTTCTGCGTTGGATGATGATAAAACTTATAGCCTTTCTGATTGTTAGCATACCTAATAAATACACATCGGAAAGCACATGCATCAAGTTTACTCCGCTGATGAGAGTAGACAGGCACATATGCAATACACCCAAACACATTCGGAGGAAGTTTTGATACAGAAACAAGATAAACATGTTTTTGTAGCACATCAAGCAGCGTCTGAAAATCAAGAACCCTACTTGGAACACGATTTATCAAATACACAATAATCAAAACAACATGACCCTATAAATGATTAGGAACACATTTATCCAACATCAAGGATCGAGCAACCTCCATTATTTGATGATTTTTCCGTTTGGACACACCATTTTGTTGGGATGTAAATGGAGTAGTTGTTTGGTGAATAATACTTCGATCATGAAAAAAGCATGCCAAAGTGTGATTCACATATTCTCTTCCGTTATCAGACTTGAAGACCTTAACTTTGGTTTGAAACTGAGTAGACACCATTGCACATAATTCTTGAAGAAGCAAAGGAACATCACTCTTATTCTTCATCAAGAACACCCAAGTTAATTGAGTACAATCATCAATAAAAGTAACAAACCAACAGAATCCATTAGAAGTAACCTTCGTTGGACCCCACACATCAAAATGTATTAAATCAAATGTCAAAGTAGCTTTAGAATCACTTATGGGAAATGAAGCACGATGACTCTTAGCCATGACACATGTTTCACACTTGAACTCTGAATCACTACAAGTGCAAAACAAAGAACGAAATAGGTCCTTCATATAACTGAATGATGGATGTCCCAATAGTTGATGCCATAAGCAAATTTGATGTCTGTCATCCACTTTAGCACTTAAAACTTGATGATTATTTGAATCAGAAACAACAGTATCCTCTATAGTCATGATGTACAAACCCCTATTCTTTTACCACGACCAATTATCTTCTGAGTTTGAATGTCTTCAAAATAACAATAAGTAGGGTAGAAGTGAGCAGAACAACATAAGGTATCAAGTAGTTTTCCTACCAATAAAAGATTGCACTTAACATCAAGAACAAGTAAAGCATGAACCAGTGATAAGGTCGGAGTAAGAGAGACAGTGCCTTCACCCTTCACAGGGGAAGGTGCTCTATTTGCACTAGTAATATACCGATCACGAACAGTCACATAACTCATCAAACACTCTAGGGTCACTAGTCACATGATTAGTGCCCCCAGTGTCAATTATCCATATATTTGTTCCACCAAGATGCATAACAACACTATAATTATATTGAGTCATTGAACTAAATCACGAACAATAAAGGCACAAAAGATACACAGCGGAATGAAAACAATTTACCAGAACACTATAGCAGATCATTGTTCACACATTGTAGCAAGCATTGTAGCAAGAAGTTGTTCGTTGTATTGTAGTGCGACACTAATTTTATTTTATTTTTTAAACAAGGGAAATCATGACAAAGGTGGGCACAAAATTAAAGCACACAGGTCACCAAGAGCGAACTGCTCTGATGCCATGTCAAATTAAACATGGTAAATACCAAAAATATATACGACAATATTTAAAAATTTCTTATATATTCATTAATCTCCAAAGTGGAGTATATATAGGAGTTACAATTGGTGTTACATATGCACTTTGTCAATGTGGGACAACAGACTACTATTTACACTTTAACTAATATATAAGTCGCAACAACATCAACAGGTGTTACAATAATATGTATATGAGTTTTGTCTAGTACAACCACTCTGTTGTCCACTTCTAATAAACATGATTGTTACACGACGAATTTTGATTCATGGAGTATAAATTTGGAGAGCAAATAGTAATTTCTGGTAGTGTGACAGACTCCTGTGTCCTGCTCTAATCAGACCTTGCTTTTATTTTCTTCCATGCTTAATTGCATAATATATGAGGCATTGACATAGTAATCACTTTCGACGTTGAAAACCTCAAAAATAATAACAAGAAGAAATTTCATTTTGCATAATTTCACCAACACGTGATTTTGACAAATTTTATTTTATTATCTCGAAATTATGTGGAAGTTTTGTGGATGACTTAATGGGTATACAGAAACCTTTACGTAGCAATAACATTTGGCTACCTAAACTGCGTACATATATGTATATATAATATAGGGGAATGAGGAGCCAAACTTTATATCCCTACTAATGAAAATGGTTCCCTTCCTTGTATTGCTATTGATATCATCACAATTAGTCTTTGCCAATGTTTCAGAAGATCCAATACATAGTAGTTACCCTCTCTCTCTCTCTCTCTCTCTCTCTCTCTCTCTCTCTCATGCACATTAAATTATTGTTTTGAAGCCATTTGATATCTATTTTGCTTTTAATTTCAAAAAATGAAAACAGAAAGCTGAAAGTGTTGTAGTCCTATTAAATTAGGAATGTGATAGTGTAAATTCTATCATATCTGGGATATCCTTATTGGGGTAAGGAATTTACCTTCCCTACTGCTATAAATAAAGGCACAATAGAGTGAGTTAACACACACCTCACAAACACATCTCTCTCTTTGTCTCTATAGTTGCCGCACCCCTCTCTTTGTTCAGTAAATTAGACCTACAACAGAAAGCTATTTTTTGTGTATGTGTTTTTAGTATATGCTTTGATTTTGGTTTTCAATTTTTATTAAACACTTGCCGAGCAAGTTTCTAAAAATTATAAATTAAAATGGTTGTTGTACAACCCTTAACATCTTAGCTAGTCATGTATAATGATGAAAGTTTCTTCTGGTTATTGCAGAGGATGCAGGGAAGATGGTCATCAGTAGGTCGCATCTGCAAATGGAGATGATTATGTCAAGGACAATAGGCGTGCCAAAAGACCCTCGCCCGCCTGGCAATCACGTGCCACGTGGTGTATAATGACGAATCTCTTCAAGAAGAATGATTACTAGCTACAATTTGTATAATGACACGTAATGTATCATCCTGATCATATTGAAAATTTTCTCTTGTTTGTAAAAGAATTTTCTACATGTTTATAATAAAACAATTCTAAATTAGCATTTACAAGAAAAAGTGCTTCTTAGAGATTTAAGTCCCAAACGAATCCTTCATACTAGTTGAAATGCCAAAGAAATTTTTACAAATGAATGAATGGACGAAAAAGGTAAATTCAAAATAAGAGTTGTTACCTACTATAATCTTTGTGGGGGGGGGGGGGGGGGGGAAAGAGTGCTACAAAAAAAGTCAAGCAAAAAAGTTGTTCTTATTAGCAATGTTAAACATTGCTGTAGCTTTTGCTATTAAAAAAAAAAAAAAATCCATTGCTGTAGCTAGAGTTTGTGAGGCTTTCCAAGTGCAAGTGTTTAGTAACTTAACAAATTATAAAAAAAAAAAAAAAAAAAAAAAAAAAACACTTTAAACTCAACTTCATAGTTGTATAAATTTATAGGAGAGAAGGGAGAGAGATCAGCAAGGAAATTAAAGAGAACAAGGGCTTGAGAAATTCGGTTATTGATATTACTAATGCTTTGTACTTTTATTTATATTAGTGAAGGAGAGATAAACTTGTTCTCCAAGTAATACAAATATTAATAGGAAATATCTTTTAGATCTCATAGGATTTCTACAATAATCTTATTTAGGATTTACACAATCAGATTCATAATTAAATTAAAAGTGTAACAAACACTACCGAATAAAATAAAATCCATATTTTACGACAAAAACATACAATTATAAAAGAGTACCATTACACTTACCATCTAAATACACCATATTCAATGTACCACCTTACGTGGCAACCTAGTTGTACAGCCTAGTGCAATTTCTATTTTATTTACGAAATAGAAATTACAATAGGCTGTCCACCTCGTCTTTTACATAAATTGGTATAAATTTGTGACATATTCCGATGGTAAAAATAGAATTATTGGTTACGAAACTTGTAATTGTCGAGGTTTTCAGTACCACATTGCTATAAAGACGAAATCTGACGTGCAAAATAATGAAATTCCCGTTGTAGAGTATTCCTCAGATCCTGTTGGAGCATGCATTTGGTCAGTGGGGTTTGGTAGATTCAAAGTATGAGACTCCTATTTTCTGGTCCAATCTGACTTTTTCTTCCATGCTCAATTCTATATAGCAGGCAGGTCTGCCCTGCTACCTGGCCATGAGTCATTGAGAAACTGATCACTTAATTTCATGACATTTTCATCTTCGTCAATCATGACATTTTCATCTTCGTCAAGACTAACAATACTATAGAAAGTATTGCGTGTGCAAGAAACAAAACTCTACGATTGAGTCCCGTTTGGGCATGAGTCTAGCTTTCACGTATAAGTTTCTTAAACAATTGACATTTTTAGTCTCTCTTTCTCCCTCTCTCTAATAGCATAACATGCCACACATATTATAAATATGTATTCATTTTATGGCCTCAGAGTCACTACACCAAAATTGAGCCACAACGGTGAGCGATTTATAGCATAAAAATATGTTGGTTTTTATCACGGTTGGTCTCTGAAATTGGACCTTCTAATCAAAATGATCTCTAAAATGGAAAATTTAGCTAAAATGATTTCTGCAAATCAATTTGGTAATTCTGTTGGTTTTCCATCAAAGTTTCTGTTATTGTACTGATGTCACATGAGTGGTGGCTTACCCATCCGATCATATGGCGCCATGTAGATTAATCATAAAAACCAATCTCTAAAAGATTACCACATATATACATACATGTATCATATTTGGATATTGGATAAAGTTTATTAGACCTACTAAAATTTTAGGTTCTAAACTTACCCCAACTTGCTCCAAACCTTGGGCCAAATATGAGTTTTAACCCAAAACTTATTTTTGGGGCAAATTTAGGGGGCTATATATTTGTATTTTTTTTAGTTTTATATTTATAAATTCATTAAATCTAACGGCTAAAATCTAAAATAATCAAATCCAATGGTAAAAAAAGATCTAACGGTCTAAACTCAAATCCAACTGCTAAAATAATTATAAAAAAAATCTTTCATAGTGTTCCACGAGTTTTATGGTGTCGGTTTAGTGATTTTTCAATATTTATCGGTATCTAAATATTTTAGGTTAAAAAGTTCATAAAATTAAATTATGCTAGTCTACAAAATTTTTTTTTTTCCTATCTGTATCTAACTATTTTTAGGTTAAAATGTCCATAAAATTAAATTATGCTAGTCTACATAAATTTTTTGAAAGAAATTACTTGAAGAAAAAAATTATCCTAAATTCATTTTTTAATAATCTTTGGCTAAAAATTTAACCCAAAAAGGGTTGGAGCAGAAACTTGAGTTAGTTCGATAAGACCGAACCGAACCAAAATATGTATATTTTTAATTTTTAATATATAATAATAATGTTTATAGTTGCCAGATTTGGTTGAGATTTAATCAATCGCTCACTCAAAACCAACCTTTCTCTCTCGACCTCACCTTGCTCAGATCACTCTCTCTTTCTCAACTCTTCCTCCTAACTTTGAACCTCGAATCCCCAAGCTCTCCTCCTCCCTAGCTTTATTGCTCGATTCGTCACTTCGACCACCCACACCACACCATAGTGACCTCCACACCTCTCTCTCTCGAAACTCATCTCTTGGTCACATGGTCTGTTTCTCTCTTTCTTTCTTTCTTTCTCTCTCTCTCTCTCTCTCTCTCTCTCTCGACTCTTCTCTCTTCAGTTCTTCAGTCTTATCTTCTTCCCTAACCCAGTAACCTGATTTCCATCTCTTTCTCTTTCTCTCGAATTTGCTCGCCCAATTCGCCAACCCTCTCTCTTGGTTGATCTCGACTCCGACCGCATCACACCTACAACACCACACAACGTCTCTTTCTTTCTCGCCTCCTTTCTGACTCTATTTCTCTCTTTAAATCAAGTCTTGCTCAAGGTACACATTTTTTCCTTTCATTCGTCATATTTAAATTAGGATTTCAATTTGGGATTTTGAAATGGGGATTAGAGTTTCAATTTAGGTTTCAAATTTCGATTTGGGGATGAGGGATTGTTGAGGCCAGTCCTTTCGTGTAATGATTGAGGGGATTGTTGAGGTCTGTATTGTAATGGTATATTGATGCAATTGCAGCAATTTACTTCCTTGATATGCGAATTTTTAAATTGATGTAATTGTAGTAAGATACAAACTTTTTCATGTGGTAGTTCTAATACAGAAAATTATAACAATGGTCTCTTAATTTTAACTTAATTGGAGTAATAGTTCTTCAACTAAAAATATGTGACCATTGGTCCCTTAACTCATCAAAATATGCAGCTATGGTCCCTTTCTTCAACTCCGTTAGAATTTCCGTCAAAATGAATCATGTGCCACACATGTGAGGCTACATTAAGAAGAAAATATGGAAAACCTGAAGGAAGATTTGTGAAAAACATGTTCATTTAAGCAACATCAATAGCATGCAATTAACAATTAAAGGCGGAATCATGCTTGTATGCACTTAAAACAAAACATTTACCCATGAAATTCAAAGCCTAGTAGATAGGTGAACCAAGACTCAACTCAAAACAAAGTGAGTTGAGAAATCAATACCTTTGTAGATTCCTCTTTGCATAAGCAAAGGCTAATCACCCAAAGAGAGGGCCTTCATTCCTTGCATCTTAGATCCATGGATTTGGATGGATGAAAAGGTTTCTCCAAGTTCCCAAAATTGAGAACCTCTAATGATTCATCACCAAGGCATAATGAAGAAGAAATGAGTGACCTTGGAGGAGTTTGATTGCTAGATGATCCCTCCAAGGTGGCCTAAATTTTAGAGAGAAAGGAGAGCTTGTGTTCTCATCCTTTCCCCAAAAATTACCATATGTAAATTTTAGGCTATAAAGTCCTTTATATAGTCCCTTCAAATAAGTGACCTAATGGACCAAAAGCCCTATTCTTCTAACATGGCAAGCCTATAGGGTTTATTGGGCTTTCAAGCCTTTTGTTTATTCAAGTTGTCATACAACTTGAGTTAATGGGCTTGACATTCAAATCCCATTGGGCCTTGCGGCCCAAAACTAACCCGAGGTCTTTAACGAACTTATTCGTTTGATTAATTAACATATTAATTAATCCTAGCCTTAGATAAACAATTAAACCATCTAATTATTCTTACTCATCTCCGTTGTTTCTTCAAACTCTACCTTACTCGGTGAACGATCCATTAGGTTCCTTTTAGCGAGGCAGTGGGCGATTAAAACTCTTTCTAATCGATTGTGAATTGAAACTTACTTTCAATTCTCCCGTTAGTGATAATACACTTTTAGGGCTTCCACAAACCATGGTTGACGCCTAGCAGCATGTCATGGTTACCCAAGCTAATCAGAAGAGGTGGAGAACCTATTCAGTTTTAGGATTACAAATGCAATACGGTCTTTCTCTAATACAATACTCTTGACCACATTGTTTGGTTTGATAGTTTATTCATGTCTACTATCCAATGTGAGTCTTGTGCTTATATGATTACCTTGAATGTGATTTGGAACACATTCCTAAATCTCATTCATACTTTGGCCAAAGATTCTTAATCATATCATAGAGTATTCTCCCTCAAACAGTTTGAAGGTTAGAGATCCCTTGTTGCGCATTCACTTGCCTCCATGGCTAAGTGGCTTAACCCCAACGATGCCATGGACACCCTCATGATGGAGTGACTTTGACATAATCAAAGATTAAGGACCTAACCACAAGACAACTGTGATGCCTCAGGTCAAAAGACTAATTTGCATTATCCCAACCATGAGTTCTCATGTGACATGAATATGAGAACTCTTCGTTGATCGTGTTCAGTGAACTCATTCTCTATTGAGCACCTACGTACTTGTCCTGATGTCACACACACCAATGACTCGAGACTAGTCACTCTCCCTGAGAGAAGACATAGCACGTACTGATCTTAACGGACTGTCAATGCCCAATTGACAATCCTATGATCAGGAACGTTTAGGATGTGTCAACGAAAGAATGGTCTCATGAATCTAACTTCTTTAGATCGCATTCTTCCAATCACATATTCCTTGGACTTATCGTTTAAGCATATAACATTTATATGAGACGGCTCAAACAATAATGTTTGCCCTTAATATTAAACTAGATTAGTTTAACATGTGAAATGTCCATAAAGTATCATCATATGATTGGTTTTAGGGCACATTTCCAACAAAACCAAATGAGAAAAATTGTAGCAATGATCCATCAACTTTAATCCAATTGAAGAAATGGTCCTTCAACTTTAACCCAATTGGAGCAATGGTCCCTCAACTTTGATCTAATTGTAGCAACGGTCTTTACAACATGACTTATTTTGATGGAATCTTGACAGAGTTGACGGAAATGATTATAACTACACGCTTTGATGAGTTAAGGAACCGATGATCATAGATTTTTTAGTTAAGGAATCATCGCTCTAATTGAGTTAAAAATGAGATACTATTTCTACAATTTTGTCAATCTAATAATTAGAAATATTTTTACTTAGTAAATGGAGAGCAATAGAGTACATGAGCATAGCTTAACATGTACGACTGGAGAATTTTGGGTAACATTGAACTCAAATTGGGTTTCGTTGGGCTTAAAATCAAAAGCCTAAAATTTTGATCTAAAGGCCCATTACCGAATTTCGGGAAAATCGAAATATTAATTCGGTTTTATTTTTTGGGCGTTTTGATATAGGCGCCTTGTTTTTTAATCTTTTAGACTAAACATACACTTCTTTTGAAAAATTGATCAAGCATTTTCCTAAAATTTTGGTTATTAATTTTAGTTTTTCATATAAGTTTATTTTGTTTAGAATTTTAGTTTTTCACGACTTTTCCTCGACATTTCGTTTTTTTTTTTCTTCTTCTTCTTTTCCTCTTATCCCTACATTTATGCATTTATTATCCATCTCTATGCATTTTTTTTAATTGTTTGTTATAATTTTACTTCTTTTTTTTTTTTGTGAATATAGTAGAATATTAATAAAAAAAAATTGTCAGATTTTGTTATTTAGAAGGCCCAACACATAATAAAGATTTGTTTGATTATATAGCTACATCTAGTTACCTATAATATGGACACATTTGGTTTTATAGTGGATTTGATTTTTTGTATTTCTTGGTACATTTGGAATGTAAATGTACCAAAAGGGTGATCAGATAGAGAAATTTGGTTTTGTGGTACATTTGTGATTTTTTGTTCATTTGATCTTTTGATACATTTAGAATTTTTGTGGTACATTTGTGATTTTTTGTTCATTTGATCTTTTGATACATTTAGAATCTAAACGTACCAAAAGGGCTACCTGACAATGGGCACATTTGGTTTATCTGTACATTTTGTCACATCCCGGCCCGGGTGGGACCATTTCCCAGGCCCGATCCACCACCATAGCACGATATTGTCCGCTTTGGGCTTACCATTCCCTCACGGTTTTGTTTTTGGGAACTCACGAGCAACTTCCCGATGGGTCACCCATCCTGGGATTGCTCTCGCGCGCTACTCGCTTAACTTCGGAGTTCCTACGGAACCCGAAGCCAGTGAGCTCCCAAAAGGCCTCGTGTTAGGTAGGGATGAGAATATACATTTAAGGATCAGTCCCCTAGGCGATGTGGGATGTCACAATCCACCCCCTTTAGGGGCCCGACGTCCTCGTCGGCACATTTCCGACCAGAGATAGGCTCTGATACCAATGTCACATCCCGACCCGGGTGGGACCACTTCCCGGGCCCGATCCACCGCCATAGCACGATATTGTCCGCTTTGGGCCCCGACTACGCCCTTACGGTTTTGTTTCTGAGAACTCACATGAGAACTTCCCGATGGGTCACCCATCCTGGGAGTGCTCTCGCGCGCTACTCGCTTAACTTCGGAATTCCTACAGAACCCGAAGCCAGTGAGCTCCCAAAAGGCCTCGTGTTAGGTAGGGATGGGAATATACATTTAAGGATCAGTCCCCTGGGCGATGTGGGATGTCACACATTTGAAATCTAAACGTACCAAAAGGGTCACATAACAATGGGTACATTTGGTTTTATGGTACATTTGAATTTTTGGTACATCTGGTTTCTCGGTACATTTGAAATCTAAATGTACCAAAAGTCGATACTTTTGTTCTCAAATGTACCATAAGTTTTAAGTATATTTTTTATATATCTATACGTGAAAAAAATTTATATTGAAGACTTTTTATTGAGACATTTTTAATAGAAAGAGATTTTTTTTTTAAATACTGATAATAAGGTAATGAGGAATTAGTTAATTAATTTTTTATTTTATTTTATTAAAAAAATGTCATTTAATGTGTAGAAGGGGATTGACGAAATTAAATTCCTATATTGTAGGCAATTAGTTGCTAAGTTACCTTATGCCTCTGTATAAATGCATTTAAATAAATGACATAGAAATTAAATAAATAGAAAATTATTGAGGTGACAATTGATCAAAGTACCTTAATCAAATCTTTAAAAGGGACGAATGTTTAATCTAACAATTATAGAAAAGATGTAGGGCATTCTAATTTTCCTTTTATTTTTTCAGCTCTTTCCTGAACAATTTTGATTCAGTTTTGGGACCGACCATTTCTATTTGCTATCCCAACTCAAACCACCCCAAATTACAAGGATAATTTCGCACTGTCATTTTCTCTTTATTAATCTTTGATTTATTAAATATATAATAAAGGAGTATATGGAAGATAAAAGTTAATGTGGAAATCACCTCTGAATACTTGATCTACCATGCTTGCAAGTGTATCTCTATACATGAGAGATGCGCAACTCATATCAGTACATAATATTAATCTTTGAACTTTCTAAGTAAGAAGAAATTTTTTTGAGTATCCGATATTCAAACAGGTACTTTACACGCTATAAAATAATTGAAAGGACATAAAAAATAATATTATTTTCTCTACTCGTATTGTAACATGCAGAATATTGCTTGAATACCCATACTTACAAAAACGTTTCTTGAATAGGACATTCTCTACATCCTCACATAAGTGTGCATTAGGCCATCTCCAACCAACCCAGCCAAAGGGCTATAAGGCTAAAAATAGCTCGAAATGACACGAAAACTGTCTTCAATCGAGGGCTACGCTAAAGGGCTCGTGGGCCCCATCAGACCAAAAATAGGAAAACAGGCCAACCGACTGGCCAAGAGCAGCTAGCCAGCCAGCCCAATTGATTGAATGCAATGGTTACCTGGTGTTAGCATGACACGAGCTAGCAACAATTAGCTGACGTCATGTTGACGCCAGGTTTTATTTTAGATTTTTTTTTTTTTTTTTTTTTACCTAAGCCATTCTCACATAATTTTCACCATTACATACTATCTTACCTCATTTTATTTCAATTCGTCACATTCTATTCTCCCACCTCTTCCAATAATCTTTCCTTCAATTTTTTTTTTTTTTTGTCAATAATTTTCAAATGGCCACATCTATAATGAAAGGTGGGGCTTGGACTCGAAAAAATGATGAAGCTCTTCGCAATGCTTATAGATGGGTCTCGAAAGACAGTATGAAAGGGAGTTCTTAAACAAGTGAAGGTGTTTGGACTAGTACGTCCAAAAAGTACTATGAGTTCTATGAAGGCACCACTCCACCGAGTTCTCAAAACCACGAGAGATGTTCTTCAAGATGGAAAAAACATCTTCATCCAAGTTTGAATAAATGGCATCAAGCAGTGGTAGACATGAAAGCGGAGCCAATTACTACGATGAAGTAAGTGTTTTCACATGTTATTTTAAATATTTAATTATATTACATTTAATTTCATAAATTAATTTCCTTTAATTTTTGTAATTATATTTTCCAGGTACACCAAGTGGAGGAATTGTATATGGAGGACAACTTGAAACCCTTTAGTCATCACGGTTGTTGGGAAATTTGTAAAGGGTGGGTGTTATTTCAAGATCCACCTCAAGAAAGATTTGGTCCTATGCCGGTGTTCAAAAATGTTTCCTCAAATGCAGTTGGGGATGAACAAGGATCTCCTACCATTCAAGAAACAAGGGTAGAAAATTTGTCTCCGAATGAAGCTTCCATACGTAGGGTTACGGGACGAAACAAGGTCCGAAAATTGAAGGAAAAAGGCAAGGCAAAGGATGATTTAGCCTTTCAATAGGAAATGGTGTCCTCACCGCGATTAATGGTAAGGCAAAATGCCTTCACCGCGGAAGAAATGAACCGTAGGCACGAAGAACGGGAAAAACAAATACAAGAAGAAATGGATGATAGAAACATGCAAAGGAACACTTCGGATTTCACTCCAATGAGTAAGGCATATTTTGGTAGGAAAAAGAGGAAAATTATGGCCCGACGGAGTTGTTTACACCCTACTATACTCCTACAATGGTGGATGAAGATGATGATTATAGTCTTTAAATTGAAGTTGTTGTTGTCTTTAATATTTAACTTTTAGTTTTTAAATTTAAGTTGTAGGTTTTAAATTTAAGTGTTATAGTCTTTAAATTGAAAATGTAGTTTTTAAAATGAAGTAATTGAATCTTTAAATTGAAGTTGTTGTAGTTTTTAATATTTAGTTTTTAAAATGAAGTAATTGAATCTTTAAATTGAAGTTGTTGTAGTTTTTAATATATCCGAAAATCTTATTTTAATATGTTAGTTTAATTTAAGTAACCATATTAATTCAATTAAAATAATAAATTATATTTGGCCTATGACCCTTTGGCCCCCTTGGTTGGAGATGATTTTTTGTCACAGGACTATGTTTGGCCTATGACTCTTTGACCCCCTCAGTTGGAGATGATATAAATATGGCCTGACATTGTTCATCACAATAAAATTTCTTGAAGGACTATAAAGCTAAAGGAAGTCATCTGGGCCTCATTCGATTGGAGATGACCTTAGTAATGACTAATGAGTTAATAGGGGGTTTGGAATATTCAAAGTATGACATTGATAGGCTTCAATTTTTCGGTCCAATCTATAGACTTCAGTTTTATTTTCTTCCATGCTTAATTCCATATTGGACATTTCGTTGAAAACCTCAACCATAATAACAAGAAGAAATTTCCATAAATTCATCAACATGTGATTTTGACAGTTTTGTTATCTCGAAATTATGTGGTGCAAATGCAAGTTGTTTGGACATAAATTCGAGTAGGGCATTCATAGATGACTTAATGACCTTGCAAGAACCTTGAATCAACAATTGAAATTTCTTCAATATGATCTATATTTTTGCGAAAATATCCGTAAAATTAGAGAAAGAAATGAAAATGAGAGTGAAATCTAAAATTTACCCTATATTGGAGAAACTCTTGAATTTTAGTTAAAATCAATATATTTCGTCGATATTTCTCTCATATCAGTTCAATATCAAAGAAATTCTTGTATTTTTTCCAAACCAGTATTTGACATTCCTTAAAGCTTCATTTCAAATTTTCATAATTTTCGTCTAAAACAACCAATATTAATATCAGTATCAATATATCCATTGATATTTTTACAAATTTGCACTTTGATATCTTAACCTATTACCTTGAACTAACAATAACATGCAATAATCAGTTACATGTCATATATTTCCTTAATAAAAATTGGCTATGGATAAAATGCGTTTAGATATGTGGTGTACGTTCCTTTCGTGATAAAAGTCACATACTATCTGTGTTTAAAAAAAAATTGAATTAAATAGTTTTAATTGAATGAAAAATAAGATAAAAAGGGTAAAAAGTAGGAAGTGGGAGAGAGAATGTGGAAGACTAATACTATGGTCACATGTGGGTAAGAGAAGAAAAAATGACAAATTTTTTTCCCCAATTTATATTTCTACTCATGATTTTATTTGTGATATTTTTATTGAATTGTAAATAAAGAACCAAATTATTTTTTTCATTCTGTTTTAGTTGACAAAGAAAATTTTGTTAATAGATAGTGTAGATTATAAAATAATGCAATTTCAATAGTTTACCACATATTTCAATTTTTTTGTTCTCTTTTTTTAATATAGATTTGTACCTTTACATGACTAAAAAAAAAAAAAGAGAGAGAAGCAAACATAGCTGCCAAATATTTGATGTTACAACAAGGAGAGTGATTTATGAAATATATAAAGGACTTAAAAAATGGAGGAGTATGAAAGAGAAAAAATGAATGAGAAAATCCCCTCTTAATAATTAATTCACCAAGCTTGTAAGTGTATTCTCCGTAAAAGAGAGATGGCGACTTGGAATTAGTACATGATATTAATCTTGGAACTTTGTAAGTAGGGAGAATTTTTTTTGAGTATCCAGTATTCAAGCATGTACTTCGCGTGTTATAAAATAAATAGAGGGACACAAAAGGAACACAAAAACATTTTTTTTTTTTTTACTTATATTCTGACACGTAGAGTACCACTCGTTTGAATAACTCAATAGCATTTATTGGGAATGAGTTAGTTGGGGTTTGGAATTTTCAAAGTATGACATTCACAGGCTCCTATTTTCTGGTCCAATCATACTTCTATTTTCTTCTATGCTTAATTACATGAAATAGCAGACATTGACAAAGTGGTCACTTTGGACATTTCAACATTGAAAACCACATACATAATACCAAGAAGAAATTTCGTTTTGAATAATTTCATCAACACTTGATTTTGATTTATTATCTTGAAATTATGTGCAGGTCGTTTGGACATGAATTTGAGTGGGGCGTTTATGGAGGACTTAATGGGCATGCAAAAATCTCGACCTAGCATGCAATACTCAGTTCTAAGAAATTACTTGAACAAAAACAAAGGAAAAAAAAAACTTAAAACGTGTATGGAAATTAATGGTTTATTGTTAGTCGCATTATACCTTATTGGGAAGAGAGGATACCCTCTCTAAATGAGATTCTCCACGAATTATTTACCTCCTCATAATTTTAACGTCAATTTTCGTGTCATCATTATAAAACATGTGCCAAAGATATGAGATGACAGAGAGTTCCACTTTCAAGAGGGTCTACTTAGCATTTCTAGTAAGTTTATTCTTTCTTTTGGTCTCCATAGTATGTTTAATAGATACTAAACTATTTTGTATAGTATTATAGTTCAACCAAATTGATATTTGATGGTGTGGAATTGGAGGTCCCAAGTACTCTAATTAGGACTAGTGTCGAAAGTGATTCATTTAGTAATTACTCGCACTTGTGAAATAGGAATTCATCGAGATAGTTGACTCTTTTGATAGAGAGTTGGAGTAATACTTTGGAATCTAGGTAGAGGCTTTTTGAGAAACTTATAATCATTGAGGTATTTGTCTTGTTTAAAGTTTGTGAAATATGTGTTATACTCGATATGTTTATAACTGTTATAATTGCATGTTTGGAACTTGGTATATTGTTGTTGTTGCGAATAATGTGGATATTATGATAATGGTGATTATATGCATATATCATTGCATATTGGAGTGGATGGACTTTATTGGTATATTGGAGGTCGGAATGGAAATATTATTTTGTGTGGTTGAGTTCGACTCTTGTAGGTACCAACAAGGGTGAAAAAAGTGAAATTATAGGAATTGTATGAAGTAGTGGGGACTCTGGCTGCCGAGAGGAGAACAAGATAACTAACAAAAGGCGAATTCTGATGATTGAATTACGGGGGTTAGTTTGTAGAATAGAGCATTTAGACCACGCTGTAGTGGTAAAATGCATGGTATGAGACATGCAGTCTGGTTTGTTCTATTTTGTGAGTTAATGGGAATAGACAAAGAGGTTTGTTCTATTTTATGAGTTGATAGGAATAGACAAAGAGCATTTTATTCTATTCACGCATTGTATAGCAGACTCCTATTCTATTCAGAGTATGACATTCACAGGCTCCTATTTTCTGGTCCAATCAGGCTTCTATTTTCTGGTCCAATCATACTTCTATTTTCTTCTATGCTTAATTACGTGATATAGCAGACATTGATAAAGGGATCACTTTGGACATTTCGACATTGAAAACCTCATACATAATAACAAGAAGAAATTTCGTTTTGCATAATTTCATCAACACTTGATTTTGATTTGTTATCTTGAAATTATGTGCAAGTCGTTTGATCATGAATTTGAGTGGGGCCTTTATGGAGGACTTAATGGGCATGCAAAAACCTCGACCTAGCACGCAATACTCAGTTCTAAGAAATTACTTGAACAAAAACAAAAGAAAAAAATAAAAAAAAACTTAAAACGTGTATGGAAATTAATGGTTTGTTGTTAGTCGCATTATACCTTATTGGAAAGAGAGGATACTCTCTCTAAATGAGACTCTTCACGGATTATTTAACACCTCATAATTTTAACATCAATTATCATGTCATCGTTATAAAACATGTACCAAAAATATGAGATGGCAGAAAGTTCCACTTCAACAGAACCTTCTTAACATTTCTCGTAAGTTTATTCTTTCTTTTGGTCTCCATAGTATGTTTAATATATACTAAACTATTTTGTATAGTACTATAGTTCAACCAAATTGATATTTTATGGTGTAGAATTAGTGGTCCCAAGTACTCTAATTAGGAGTAGAGTCACAAATGATTCATATAGTAATGACTCGCACTTGTGAAATAGGAATTGATCAAGATGGTGGTTTGATAGGGAGTTGGAGTAATGTTTTGGAATCTAGGTAGGGGCTTTTTGAGAAACTTATTATCATTGAGGTATTTGTCTTGTTTAAGTTTTGTGAAATATGTGTTATACTCGATATGTTTATAGCTGCTATAATTGCATGTGAATAGTTAGGCATACTAATTCCTCGAACAAGCTTCTGGAAGGTTGACTTTGGTAGTTATGTCGTGTAGAGGTCAACAAGGTTGTCTGGGATCAGCTTGTATGACTTCAATCTCCTAATGCTTTGCTAATGTAGATGTAGACACAATTTGTCTTAGCGTTGACTTTGTTGATGTATCATGTCTTGGTCAGGTTGATACATGCGGCATAGTCTTCATGAATCGTCGTCGGGACTTAACGATGGATGAAAACATCGCAAGTACTTCGAATATGCTCAACAAGAGCTCTCAACCTTGTCTCACGTGTGGCGTAGTGAAGTAAGGTGAGTCTTGGACTTATTTGAAGATATTGCAACTAAGGTCATTTTGTGCACCTCCAAGATATTGCAATATCCTTAACGGTAAAGACATAACCATTTTGGGGATGTGCCTTATGCGGGTTTGATAAGTAATCAGTGTTAGCATAACAAACAAGGCAAGCATCATTCCGAGGATCAGGGGGTCAGATTTGCTCGATATGCGTTGGGATTAGCCCAAATTCTTAGTACCTTTCAGGGTAGCGGAAAAACGTCTTTAATACTAATTTAATGACTGCGTGTAGGCATGGTACTGCATCTTTACTAATAGATCAACAACGAAGAAGATGTCCTATCTAACTCAATGAGCTAAGTACAACAAAGCGCAAAGTTGAACTGAGATATGGAATTTCAGATTCCATAACCTCTTTAAGGGTCTCATTTGCATATAACATATGGAAGATCACAGGTACACTCAAAGGTAACACCTTTAAAGTGTAGAATGATTGGTACCGTCAGAACAACACTTGAACTTTAAGTCAAAATGAGCTTTCCTAAGATCCATCATCTCAAATTCCGTCTTCAGATGCGAAGTGGTTTTCTTAAGCTCTTCAGGAGTCTTAGTGAGATTTATGTCAACGACATAAACTGTAACTTTAGCAATTCGGAGTAAGACTTCATAGTTTAACACTTAAGGCCATAATTCATCCCTAGCTAATCAAATAATCACTTAGATGGGTATACCACATCCGCCAGATTGCTTCAATTCGTAAGTGAACACCTCAAACAAGTTGAGAGGGTTTACCGTGGTTTGGAATTATTTGAACCAATCCATGTAATTCTTCCGGAACTTACATGTCAATCTCTGTATTAATATCCCTATGGAGAAAACACTAACCACATTTCATAATGTTGCAGTCAATCACAGAGCATTTAAGAGAAACCTTACACCGTAAGGTGTGCATCATATTGCACTGTTTCATTCATCTCATTATGCTTTCTTTCCCACTCGTAACACAACAGGGTTACCTTAGGCAGTGTAGGAACGATAGGTCCAAAATACATTTGGGTAAGGAATTTAACCTAGATTGTAATTTCAGTTGTCTAATCAGTTTTGCATTGTCACTAATTAGCGGAACTCAGTTCAATATTGTTGCTTTTCATTTATGTTGGTAGCTACCATATAAGTGAAAACATCATCAATGATAATCTCATTCCAATTCCATTATCTCATCCAAACTAGTATACTGGACCAAGAACTTTAAGTCTCAGGAGTAATCCGGATTAATCTCATGAGATGGAAATGATTTGAGACAGTGATCGAGTATAGATTCATTTTGTACCGTGATCTTCCTCTTCTAGGGAAGTGAATGTTATGAACCGAGTCATCTATCGTGCTTCAGACTGAGATAGATTGATTAGCTATTCGTCGATGTACCGGGTCGTCCAACAATGACGGTTAAACCGTCTAACAGGGGTGGCATACCCTTCGAGGATGTTGACTCGATGTCCGTTAAGTACGTCTATCTTTACAGGCATGTTTATAGCTGATATATGATCTCGTCACTTTAGTTAGATAAGAGGAATGCGTATGGAGCAACATTCTGAAAGCTAGACTACATCACACTGGCTTATCATACTTGTGCAGTACGAAGATCGAGATAAGACATAGTGGGATCACCCCTTAACGACGGGAAGACTGTCTCATTAAAATGACAATCCGCAAATGAGCGGTAAAGAGATCACATGCAAGGGCTCTAAAAGAGCTAATGTGAAGGAGAATCGTAATCGACAAAGATTCACGTCCTTCTTTTGAGGACCCATATTGGTACATTGCGGCTGTGTAACTTGGCACATGAAATGCACACCCAAATGCGTAAATACAAAACATTAGGGTCGTACCCAGTAACTGACTGTAACATCAAAATGGTTGGGTGGCAATGTGCTTTAAGGCGGACCAACATAACTGTGTACAAGTTTGCATAGCCTTAGGCAGAAACCGAAAACTTGGTGCTTTCACCAAGGTTCTGGTGATCATTAAAATTGCACTTTATGATCACTCTGCGAGGCTATTTGGGGTGAACATAGGAATTTGATGTTCAATTATAAACCTAAAAGACATGCAATACTTATCGAAAACCGTCGATATAAACTTTCCTGCGTTATCCAGTCTTATACGCTTTATGGGATAATTAGGGTGATGAACCTTTTAAAATTGGCCAGGAGGTTTAGTAGCAATATGCGTGGACAAACATGTGACCAGTTTGTCGATTCATCAACCAAAACCATAAATATTTATATGATCTACATTTTGGTTGGATTAGTCCACATATATTCCCTTGAGTCCACTGTGAAAAAGGGTGATTCCATATCTTTGCGAATGATGATATAAACATCAAATTCCCAAAGAGCGGGCTTTGGCAAAATGTGCTTGTAAGCATAATATCCTTACTTCAGGTAAGGAGAAGCATCATGGCATCATTGTTCGACCTAAGTGTCATAAATTGTTGTGCTAAGGAAAATAAACTGATCGATCACTATGCTCCAAGCCGGTCACATGTGGCGTGTTCCCAGTTAGGATTGGCCCCAAAGCAAAGCTTTAGGCTCATTTTTGGAGGTGGTGCAAATATATTTCACTTTATTTTCTGGTTTCAATCATGATCATTGTTCTCTCGAATATCCTTAAGACTCAATGACGTTCTTTTGGAACGGGAAGAATATAAGGTCTCTTAAATGGTAAGTTAGTACCATTCATACAACGAGGAGCGTGCCAATGCTCTTAGTCAGGTTGGATAAACCTGAAGCTATTGCTAAAGATGCGATTTAGGCATAAAGTTAGTGTGCATAGTATCGCATTCATCTAGACAACTAACTTTCCCACGTTCGTACCTAATCACGTGTTTAATTGAATTCGGTCACATGTATACAAGAAAAATGATTCAATTAACTCATATTCGAGGACAATATCAATATGATTATCCATAACTAAAACATACACCAAACTTGAATACAAGAACATGAAAAAGTGTTCACAATGTAATACTAAGGGGATTCGGCCAACAAGGCCATCCATGTCAAAATTTTGCTTTCCAACAATGTTCGGTAGAGCAAAATTAGTTTCACATATTGACTACAAGAATGGTACTCTTCAAAACATTGGTAGAGACGTGAACAGGTGCATAACCAATGATCTATTCCATTAAGGCGGAAGTAGATTCTGCGGGGTTAAGGTTTGGAAATATTATCGCTTATTCTTGAAGTTTTTGGTCTTATATGCCAAGGATCATGCTTTGGGCATGATGCCATACTTTGGCTAGCCCTGATTCTATGATATGTAAAAATAAACTCGAAATTGGTTCGGTAGGCTCTAGCCAAAGCTAGAGGGGTCTGTTCAGTAGGTATCTGCCGAAGCAAAGCAATACAATTCGGTGGGCCTCAGTCAAAATTGGGAATCACCATTCGGTAGACTCCATTTGAGTTGGGTCTATACCATTTAGTAGACTCCAGGCGAAGCTAGATTTATACCTTTTTCTCACGGTAATTAGATCCGAGAACTTAGTAAACTTCCCCGTTAGGGGGAGATAAGATGTACTTAACGAACGTCGAGTCAACATTCCCGAAGGGTGTGCTATCCATAGTGGACGGTCTGGTACATCGGTGGATATCCAATCAATATGTCTCAGCCTGAAGCACAACAGATCACTCGATTCATAAGGTTCACTTCCCTAAAATAGGAATATCATAGCACAACATGAATCTATACTTGACTGTTGTCTCAATCATTTCCATCTCATGAGATTAAGCGGAAGATGTCTTTAATACCAATCTAGCGTCTATGTGTCAGTGCATTGTTATGTCTTGCCAAAAGATTAACAGTGAATGAGATGTCGGGTCTAGTACAATGAGCTAAGTACAATAAAGCACCTATCGCACTTAGATAAGGAACTTCGGGCTCCAAAATCTCTTCTTCATCCTCTTCAGACGGAAGGGGTCTCGTTTTCCATCTAACGATTGAATGAACATAGGATTACTTGAAGGCTTCGCTTTATCCTTATTAAAACGACGTAGCACATTCTGGGTGTAGTTCGATTGATGTACTAGGATTCCATCCAAACAATTTATCTCAAGATCGAGACAATATCGGGTTTCCCAAGATCTTTCATTTCAAATTTTGACTTTAGGTGCGCGATAGATTTCTCAAGCTATTAAGGAGTTTCAATGAGATTTATGTCATCGACATAAACTGCAACAATTGCAAAAGATGCAGCCTAGTCCCGGAGTTCACGGAGCCGAAGATCATTTTATTCAAACTCCAATTATTTATGAATGTGACTTCTTAAACATGCATGGCATAGTTCCTTGTTCACATATCCCTGACTTGTGAAATACTTACTTAGATGGTTATACCATATCTGCTTAGATTGCTTCAACCAAATGAGGAGCGTGTTCCATGGTCCAGAACTATTTGAACCAGTCAATGTAAGTCCTATAAGAATTTTCATATAGATTTCCGTATCAAGATCCTCCATAGAGATACACAGTTACTCAGTTTTTTAGAAACTACCAAACTATTAAGGTAGCGAAAAGTAATCACATCTATATGAAGTCACATTAAAACCAAAGAGGCCTAAAAAATAGGCGATCAAAGCTTGATGGCCCAAAAATTGGACCAAAGCCCACGGATGGGCTGAGCAAATTTATGCCATGAGGCCTAAGCCCTAAAAATTGGGCTGAAAACAAGCTGGGCTGTTGTGCAGACCCAATTGCACAAAGGGGTGGGCTATAGGCCCAAGAGATCAAATGCCCAGATGGGCATGGATCCTGTGCAGCATGATATGGTGCATCAAGCTGGGATCGCGTGCAGGTGGAGCATGGATGCACCAGCTTGAACTAGGATCCAGTGTATCGCAGGCATAGGGAGACCAAAGCCCCACAGACTAGTGTTACTTGGGCTTAGGGTGAGAGGTAGTGGGCCTAGATTTTCAGGCAAAAAAAAAAAAAAAAAAACCTTATTTAGCAGAGTTATTCATCAGAAGGAGTCTCGACAATATGATATATTACAATAAGCGTGTTGTGCTCTTTTCCCTTCAGCCGGATTTTTATCCTGCTGGATTTTCCTGTCAAGGTTTTAACGAGGCAACAATTATGCGTGTCCAACCCCATATCAATATTTCATAATCGTGGTGCCCGATTTTTCTCCTTCACTCAGGTTTTATCCAAGCAAGATTTTACTGAGGCAATACCTCCAGTGATTGTTGAAAATCCAAGGAGTAGTGTTATAAATAATATTTATTATGTGGATGTACACATTCTGGATCAATATGTAATAAGTAAATAGTTGAGACCGTTTCTATGTAAATCTTAAGCCTATAAGTAGGCACTGTAATAAGAAGGAAAGATACATTGATTTCTCCTCCACTTTCTCTGTTGTGTCTCTCCAAGATTCTAAAAAACGCTAAGTGTTAATTGGGCGGTGGACTGGGGCCTAGGCGGCCTAGTTGTTTTTAAGTCATTTATTGTATATCTTTATTATATAAATAAGTTGGACTTAAAAAAAATAATAAAATGAAACATTGTTAAAAAAAAACTAATAATTTATAAAGATAAATAGTCAGGTCTTGGTTTATAAAGATGAAATTGTATTCTCTAGTTTAGAAAACGTAACCTAACTCTGACTCTCAAAAGATAGTTGGCGGGTTGTCCTGGTTTTATGTATAAAAAAATATAAACTCTCAAATTACTCTTTGTTTTATCAATTCTTTTAATATATTATTTATCTTTCCACTCTTTTTCCTCTCTCATTCAAACCCCCACTTTATTGGTCTCTCACTCACTCTCGCCTCTACAGTTTCACTTTCTTTTCTTAAAAAAATCAAGTCGTCTTTCACACCACTCCGAGAGCACATCAACAAAATTGCAACCTCTTTGTTTGCTTCGTAAATCCACTGTTCTCATCGATCCACCACATCACCATACCCTGTCTTTTCCACCCTCCTTCTCATCAAATTGGTAGCGAGAGACGACGGCGACCAAACATAACAATATGAAAAGAAAAAAGAAAAAAGAAAAAAAAAAAAAAAAAAACTCTTGGAAGGCCGCTGGATTGTTGCCTAGGCCGCCTGGATCACCGCTGAGAAAGCGTCTAGGTGGGTGCCTAACAACAACCCGATTTTGCTGAACGATTTGGCCTAAATTGCGGCGGTACTCCATCGGCGAGCGCCTAGGTACCGCCTAGACCGATTTTTAGAACATTGTACTATGGTCCTTGGGGTAGTGCATTTGGTTAAGTTTTGTATTTGGTGGTGTGCTTAAGTCACAAGTACACCACCAAATACAACAACTTAACCAAAAGCACTACCCCAAGGAGCACAATCCGGCATCATAATGGGGCTCTCTATACATGGGTGCATGTGTTCAGAAGGTCTTAAGGGTTTAGGGTTTAGGGTTCAGTCTATCTTTTCTCTATTTTCTCTATTTCATTTCCAATTTCTTCTTTTTCATCATTGAGACCAAATACTCTTAATTAATGAGGGTGTGATAAATATACCATTAATACCTCCATTACCATCTTGGAAAATTCTAAATACACCTTACCAATTGCTTTCAATACCTGGTTATACTTCAAGTTTGTTTAACAGTATGAATAATACTGTTCAAAATAATAATGCTAGCTTTCCAATTTCAATTTTGAAGATAAGAGACAATGACTTCAACACAAAGTGTAAGAAAATTCAAAGTCTTCGTAAGAAAATGCAAAATCTTTCCTGACAAGAACCATCTTATTAATTGAGGGAGAAACGTCAAATGGAAACATCACATTCATGTGTGGACTCTTTTGGTTTGGGATACATTTTCTTATTTTCACTTGTATCATATAGTACGTGGACTAAGTGGCCCATGGTTTCTAGAGGATTGCAAATTAGTAAGAGTAATGCTACACTTATCATCTATTTGTACCATCTTTCTAATATAGGTAGGATCCGCCAACGCATTTAGGGTCTATCTCTCTTAAAGAGATGGTACAAATAGGTGGTACAAGTAGCATTTTGAATTTAGTAATGCATCTCACTATAAGTAAAGCCCTGAAGTGCTAAAAAAAAGGCATAAACAAAAACAATGACTAGAGTTCCAACTTGTGATAAGCTATGCTTTCTAGCCTGCCTTATCTTGTATCTTCAGCTAGCTTCATCACAAAAAAGTGTTTCTGCTTCTGCTAATTCCACTGAAGCAGAAGTACTTCTCAAATGGAAGGCTAGCTTTCGAAACCAAACCCAAAACAACTTGACCTCATGGCTGAATGCAAACGAATCCCCATGCAATACTTGGATTGGTGTTTCATGCAACTCAGATGGAAGTGTCAACAGATTAAACCTCACCAATTATAGTATACAAGGTACTCTACTTGAATTTCCATTCATGTCCTTGCCTAATCTTGCATATGTTGACCTCAGCTTGAATGAACTTTTTGATCAAATCCCACCTGAGATCAGTTCCCTCACCAAACTCATCTATTTCGATATATCCTACAATCAAATGTCTGGAAAAATCCCACCCGAAATCGGTCTTTTAACAAATCTTCAGGTTCTTCACCTAAATGCAAATAAGTTCAATGGTTCAATTCCTCAAGAAATAGGCCAACTTAAATTTGTGTATGAGCTAGCTCTAAACTTAAACAATTTAGAGGGTTCAATTCCAGCTTCTGTGGGTAATTTGAGCCAATTGACTTCTTTGACTCTCTTCGGAAACCAACTTTCAGGCCCTATCCCTCCCGAAATAGGAAACCTTTCGAAGTTGGTTGAAGTTTACCTTTATGACAACTATTTATCTGGCCCAATTCCTCTGAGTTTCGGAAACTTGAAAAATCTAACCATGATGGTGTTGTACAACAGTACCCTTTCTGGTTCTATCCCAACCTCTTTGGGCAATTTGACAAACCTTGTTCTTCTCTCTCTCTACGATAATAAACTTTCCGGCACTATTCCTGAAGAGATTGGAAGCTTGAAATCTATTGTGTCTCTAGAGCTGACTAACAATCAGCTCAACGGAACTGTTCCCTATTCGTTAGGCAACTTGAGCAGCCTAGAAAAACTTTACCTCCGCGGTAACCAATTATCTGGATCAATCCCCCAAGAGATTGAAAATCTAATTAAGTTGACAATACTTGACTTGGCTACTAACCAATTTTCTGGTTATTTGCCTCGAGATATATGTAGAGGTGGATTGCTACAAAGGTTTGGTGCAGAAAACAACGAATTTTCAGGTCCAATCCCGAGAAGCTTGAAAGGTTGCAAGAGCTTGGTCAGAGTCCGTCTTCAAGGGAACCAATTTACAAGCAATATATCTGAAGTCTTTGGTGTCTATCCGAATCTTCAGTATGTAGACCTAAGCCACAACAACTTAAATGGCGAAATCTCAGGCATCTGGGGACAGTGTCCAAACTTAACAAGCCTACGAATTGCCGGGAACAACCTTACTGGTAGCATACCATCTGAGATTGTCAATGCAACTAAAATTCAAGAAATCGATTTTTCTTCGAATCATCTGGTTGGGGTGGTTCCCAAGGATTTGGGGAGATTGACTTCTATGGTGAATCTAAAGTTGAATGGCAATCAACTTTTGGGTTCTATACCCACAGAATTTGGAGCATTCACTGAACTCGAACATCTTGACGTGTCCACCAACAAATTGAATGGCTCAATTCCAAGCATTTTGGGACAATTGGTCCATTTAAACTACTTGAATTTGAGCAACAACAATTTCAGTCATGAAATTCCATTTCAGTTGGGGAATTTATTTCACCTGTCACAGTTAGATGTAAGTCGTAACTCACTTGACGGCAAGATACCATCAGAAATCAGCAATATGCAGAGCTTGGAGGTGCTGAATCTTTCCCACAATAATCTTTCTGGTCTCATTCCAGCAACTTTTGATGGAATGCGTGGCTTGTCGTACGTAGACGTATCCTACAATCACTTGCAAGGTCCCATCCCCAACAACAAAGCATTTCAAGATGCTCACAGCTTTGAAGGGAATGAAGGATTGTGTGGAAATATTGTAGGTCTAGAATCCTGCAATAAGCACGTCTCAAAAAGAAAAAACCAAAGAAAACTTTTGTTTGCAATCGTTTTCCCTATCTTGGGATCAGTTTCACTTGCTCTCCTTGCAATTGTCTTCATCAAAACAAGAAGAAAGAAAGAGCCAGGAATAGAAAAGAGTGATATCCATGATGAAATTTTTTCAATCTCTCTTTTTGATGGAAAAAAATTGTATTGGGAGATCATAAGAGCAACCAATGGTTTTGACTCCATATTTTGCATTGGGAAAGGAGGATCTGGAAGTGTCTACAAGGCAAAGCTACCATCAGGCAGCATGGTTGCAGTGAAGAAACTCCATCAACAACTTGACGGCGAGGAGACATCGCAGAAGGAGTTCCACAATGAAATAAGTGCACTGATCAACATACGACATCGAAACATTGTGAAACTTTGTGGTTTTTGTTCGAATTCACAGCACTCATTTCTGGTCTATGAATACCTAGAAAAGGGTAGTCTGGCTTCAATCTTGAGCAAAGAAGACAAAGCAAAAGAATTGGATTGGAGTAGGAGGGTGAGAATTGTAAAAGGCGTAGCTCATGCACTGTCTTACCTGCATCATGATTGCGTGCCGCCAATTGTACACCGAGACTTATCAACCAACAACATTTTGCTGGATTATGACTATGAGCCTTGTATTTCAGACTTCGGTACTGCTAAGCTTTTGAATCCGGACTCATCGAATTGGAGCTCACTTGCAGGCACATATGGATATGTAGCACCAGGTAAAGGAAAACAGTTAAAATATAAAATATTGAAATGTGATAATATAAATTTAAATATATACTAATGGCTTGCTCTCCCTTAATTTTTATGCAGAGTTGGCCTACACAAGGAAGGTAACTGAGAAATGTGACGTTTATAGCTTCGGAGTGCTGGCATTGGAAGTGATCACGGGAAAAAGACTAGGTGATTTAATCTCGTCCTTTTCGTCTCCATCTGTGTGTGAAAACAAATTGCTGAATGACATATTGGACCAACGGATCCCACCTCCTACACTTGAAGTTGAACATGAACTGACAACCATTGCAAGGGTAGCAATCACATGCAGGGATTCGCGACCGCAATCGAGGCCAACAATGCACATGGTTTCTCAGTCGTTATCATTCCAAACTGCAGCTTCCACTGGAGGACCAGACATCACACTTGAACAACTCATTAAGATTTAAATTGCGTTTGATATTGTTTGAGTTGGCACGAAATTCAGATCGTCTTGTTTAAATATATCATATATGTAGTTTGTTATATTTGTAGTTAAATTGAGAATAAGAGAGGAGTGCTAGCTGGACTCACTCAACAGCAAGTCCCACATGTATTACCAAGTAAATGGTTAGACCAAAATATCCTATTTGGTATTTACTAGAAATTGGTGCATGCGCATTGCTGTAGGGCTAAAAATTGTATGCAAGATTATGTTGAAAGATATAATAAAAATTATGTCATTTAATACTATTTATATTGAAAACGTTATGAAGATTTTTACATACAAAAGATTATACAGTCTACATACAGAAGATCATAGATTTTTTCTATCTACATGCTAAAAAGATTAGATGGAGATATAAAAAAGATTATGAAATGTTGGGGCTATTTATATAACAAAAATATTAAGGAATATTGTTTCATTTACATTAATAAAATATGACAAAAGTTGTCCACTGGAACACCAAAAATTTCCCAGCAGTACTCTCATTGCCAAGAAAATAGCCTAGGCAAGGAAAAATTTAGTTACTAAAATACTTGCAATGAATTTTGACATCAACATATTTATATTATATAAAAAATAGTGATAAAGTATGGTTACTTTGCGTTTTATTGGGGGAAACGAATTTGGTTTTCTATCAGTTGGAGAGGACCTTTTTTCAGCAATTTGATCGCTTTATACCAACCTTCCTATCACAACAAATAGTTCATGCTTTCAAAAGAAAAAAGTTCGTGCGCTGTAAAATGTACAACCGGAATTCTGATCAAGTATGTTTGTGAGAAAGACATAATTTAAGTTAGAATACATTTAAGTTTTAATGATTTTTGTAGAAGAGGTGTGATCAATAATCTTACTGAATAATGGAATAACAACTAATTTAGTTTCATAACATGAATCTAAAGACTGATTAGTAGCATAATTGACATTCTTATTTTTAAAACCAAATTATTAGGGCCTGTCCTGATCTAGTGCCAGCTAGGTGACCGTTGGGCCCCAAAAATGGGGCACAAAAATTATTATAGTATTGTATTCATATATGATTCTATAAGCATATAAATTAAAAAGTTTGGTTAATTAATCAAGGATGTTAACTAGAGGTGCTAGTGGTGTTATTTTCTAGTAATAATGAGGTTCCGTGGTTGAACTGTTATCGGCGTTTTTTTATTTTCATTTTTTTTACTTTGTTAGATTGTTAATTTCTTTTATCTGATTATGATAACTAGACTTTGGTTGGTTCATCAAGGAGGTTAACTGGAGATGCTGGTTCCTTTGTTCGTTTAGACAGCTGCAAAAATTGAAACTTTCTCTACCAAATCTGCAAGGCTTTTGCTCAGAAAATTGCATTGTCAAAGTCTCGTGCTAAACTTTAGACGTCAAGTATTGCTCGATTGAGTTTAGGATTTCTCGAGATGGATTACTCCTAAGTGATTCAAAACTTGAACACCACAACTAACAGAGGCAGAGGAAGAAGACCTGCAAAAGAAAAATAAGAAGCAGACAAGAAGAGAACGATGCAGATACACATCTATTATGTGGCTTGTTTATGTTTCACTGCTATGTGTTTTGCTTGCTTGAATTGCTGATTTGCTTTTTCATTTTGTGTGAAGGAAGAGAAAGAAAAAGTTACTCACACATAAATAGTCTTAGGAAATAATTTGGAAATAATATTAAGGATGAAGAATACAATTTATTTATGCCTTATCTTAGAGGTGGGAAAGGACGATCACACGAACTAACAGAGAGACAAACGAGCCTGGTACCCGGCACACAACCATCCATCCCCTCCCAACCCGCCCGAAAGCGTTCCAAGCCCGCCGGGCTTTATACCTAGTCCCAATATCTACATCCCAAGCCCACCTTATTTCAAGCCTAGCCCGCCTTCTTCGGTTCCATCTCCTATTGGGTTTCAACCAAGCCCGCCGGTGTTCCTACCTCCCGTTGTGTTCCCTCCGCCCACTACGCCACCGAGTCCAAGACGAGGCCCGACGGTGGCCCTGTCGTGCGTGGCTAAGTCATCTCTGCCCGACCCCATCATCCAAGAAGCTATTGCGCCTCCATCCAACCCAATGGGTCATGCTTCATGCCCGACACATTGTTTGCCCATGCTTCCAGTGCCTTCAATAGTTACTGTCAAAGGACTAAGGTTGCTGGTGGCACTTGTTCTTTTGGAGGAACTGCCATGCTAGTTACTGCATATCCAAGTAAGAGAGTACATATTTCAATAATTTCACTAACACTCATTTCTTGTTTAGTCCCAATACTTTTCCATATTGCATTTTAATTTATATAGAAAACTGATCCATTATCTTGGTGACGTCTTAGGTTATGATGGGTGTCAATTTGTTTATTATTGATATCAAAATAAATTCGATCACAATGACAATGCAAATCCATTTTTTCTTTCTTTTTCTTTTTCTTTTCAACTTTTCGATAAGAAAAGTACAAAATTTCAGTGTATGTAACCCTAATTTGAATAGGAATTTTGTAAGTACAATGTAAAGATAACTTCTTGTTCAATCATGAATACAAACTTCAATAATTTCTCATGTTATAAATTGTTTATATATATATATATATATATATATATTTTTTTTTATGCAAACTTGGTTAGGTTCAAAGCCAATGGCTCAACTGATCATGACAAATGTGCTTTTGTTAGTGCCAAACAGCTGCAATCCACTTATTAATTAACATGGATTATTATCCTAAGATTTGGAAACATCTTTTAGTATTATGATAATGTTGTAATGTGGTTGATCTACTAGGATGTGACTCCCTATGTTCGGAATTGTATACTCCTTTATCCACATCTACGGCCACCACTTAATAAAAAGAAAAACTTCAACTAATAAAATTTGAAATTGTGAAACCAAAACAAGTAATTAAGATAAAGTCGGGTTAGCAGTATATTTAGAAATCGCATCTTATGAGTTCTTAACGTAAAGTTCAAAACTTTTCACAATAAAAACAATGTTTGGCATGCAAATTGTTTGACTTCAGTTGATTTAATGCATAATTCTATTAGTGACGCATTTTGTCAAATACTTAATGGGTCTATTGATATCTAACGAAATTAAGACATAACTTGTCGATCTCTACCAACATTTGCCGATTAGACATTTTATCAAAGACTTGATGATCACCACCGGCCCTTGTACTCATTGAATATCATTAGAGAACTTGTTAGACTAGTAAGTATCAAACTAAATTTAGTCAAGAACTAAACAAAAACTGATAAAAACCAGAAAAAATAAGAGGAAAAAAGAGAGAAACAGAAAGAAGCAACACGGCTAGGTGTCATGCAGCCGCCCACACCCAACCAATATATTTGGACGTTTCCCTCCATATTAGTAGCAGCCGACTCACTGGCAGAAGTCCACTACTCCGCTTCCCTCCCAAACACCGAAGCAAGGAAAACATCTCACGCAAAAACCCTGAACCCGCGCCTTCCTCCCAACCATTTCTCTTTCTCTAGGCGGCGCCGCCACCGTTTGACGCCCACTACAGCCACCGTAATGTCGGCCTCAATCTTCGAAGACGGCTTCTCCTCTGACCGGCTCTTCAACCAGGGCTACTCCTACACATACGATGACGTCATCTTCCTCCCTCACTACATCGACTTCCCCACCGACTCCGTCCATCTAGCCTCCAACCTCAGCCGCCGCATCCCTCTCTCGATTCCCTGCGTCTCGTCCCCGATGGACACCGTCACCGAGTCCCACATGGCCATTTCGATGGCCGCACTCGGCGGCATAGGCATCATCCACTCCAACTTGACGTCGTCCGAGCAAGCCCACATGGTCCGGTCCGTCAAGTCCCGCCGGGTCCCGCTTCTTTCGAACCCCGTCTTCAAATCCCCAAGCGATCGAATCCAATCTGACGACGTTTTCGATGCTTCCAATCCCTACGTCCTGGTTACTGAGAGTGGCAGCCCCAATTCGAAGCTTTTGGGGTACGTGGCGGGCAAGGATTGGGTGAAATTGGGGGACAAGGAGGTGAAGATTTACGATTACATGGTGAACTGTACGGACTTCACGGTGCCGTGGGGTTACGATTTGGGGGCGATTGGGGAGTACATGGAGGAGAAAAAACGAGATTTGGTGGCGACTGTGAGGGAAAATGAGGTGGTGGATGTGGTGGCGAAGGAGGAGGTGGAGAGGATTAAAGGGTACCCCAAATTGGGGGTTGGGACGGTGGGTCCCGACGGGACTTGGCGGGTTGGGGCGGCGATCGGGACGAGGGAGTCGGATAAGGAGAGGTTGGAGGAGTTGGTGAAGGCAGGGGTGGATGTAGTGGTGTTGGATAGCTCTCAGGGGAACTCCATTTATCAGATTGAGATGATAAAGTATTTGAAGAAAATGTACTCGAATTTGGATGTAGTTGGCGGGAATGTGGTGACGGTGAGTCAGGCGCAGAATTTGATTCAGGCTGGTGTTGACGGGTTGAGGGTTGGAATGGGGTCTGGCTCAATTTGTACCACTCAAGAGGTCTGCGCTGTTGGTCGCGGACAGGTATAAAGATGCCTTCTTTTTGTTAGTTGTTGCTTTTGTGATTGATGCTTCAGTTTGACATCCTCATTATTGGTGGCTAATTTAAGGATTTGTAGAATCTGGAGGTGTTGAAAGTTATGGTATTTGTAGTGATCGGTTAAATTTCTTGAATTCTATGTGGATGAAAAATATTTGATTAAGGATTTGTTGATCAATGACATTGTGCCTAACAATCGTTGTTTTGATGGGTGTTTTACTATTTAGTTATTAGATACTTAAGAACATAGGGCGTAGAAAACAAAGGTTCGACTTTAGCTTCTGGCAGTGACAACCCTTTGATGGACTAAAACAGTGTAGTTTGTGGAGTGAAAAGATATATAATTACATTTTGGAACTTTTTGAAGACTTTGTTTGACGTTTTGTTCTACAGGTTGCTGAATGCTATACCATTTTATGACCAAAGTTGTTTTGGTTTTGGTGATATGTTTCAGGCAACTGCTGTTTACAAGGTTGCGTCTATTGCTTCACAAAGTGGTGTGCCCGTGATTGCTGATGGTGGAATTTCCAATTCTGGACACATTGTCAAGGCTTTGGTCCTTGGGGCTTCTACTGTCATGATGGGAAGCTTCTTAGCTGGAAGCACGGAGGCTCCCGGGGTTTTTGTGTATCAGGTATGTCTGGGACATACTTATGTTTATATTGCTGGAACAGTTATACTGCTCATACCATCAGATATTAAATCTACTTGGATGTTTCTTCTCGTTTGTATGAGTGTTTACTACATATGTCTTTTCTAGTTCTTTGACAACTTTTTGAGTGGTTTAAGGAGTTTATTAGGCTGATTTATGAATACTGAATTGCAGCTGTGATTGGTCAAGAAACTTATCTAGAAGATATGTTTTTCTTAGTATGTTAGACATCCTGAGTTATTTCTCATCCTTTTTGGACTGCATCAATATCGTTCGACGGATCAGTCATTGATGTGTTATGGTTTGCCATCAATCTTTAATGCTTTTACATTATTAGGAATGCCATTGGTATGTTTGCATGGACTCTCTCCCTGATGACCTGAACTTAATCAGTTTGAAGCCTACATACAGTAAGGGGTTTTGGACTCCTTCGGGTTAACCCAAGTGGTGACAGTAAGTGGCAAAAGGGGTTAGGATTAGGCTAGATACGGGTCTGGTTCCCTGAAATTGTGATTGGGTTTTTCATGGATGCATGTCAAAGCTAAACTTATGGGGAAGTGTATTGGACATAGTATTTAATTTCTGTGTCTTTGCTTTTATTTTTTATTTTTTATTTTTTTATGGTAACTATCTAATTAAGCAATTGATTATTTGAAAGAGGGTCTTTGCTAATCTAACCTACGACCCAAATTATGTGTATCTTCCTTTATTTGTGAACTAAAAGCAAAAATTGTCTACATAAATTGCACTGGATTTACAGTAAACTTGTCTTTTATAAGCAACATGCTGTTTGTTATTTCTTTGTCATTGTTAATTAGCTTTCTGCACGCTTAACCTCTATTAAGGAAACAGTTTGATATAAGTGATTTCATTTTTTCCAATAGAATGGTCGCCGAGTCAAAAAATATCGAGGCATGGGGTCTCTTGAAGCAATGTCAAAAGGGAGTGATCAGAGGTACTTGGGCGATACAGCCAAGCTGAAAATTGCACAGGGGGTTGTTGGGGCAGTTGCAGACAAAGGTTCTGTTTTGAAGTTCATACCATATACAATGCAAGCTGTGAAACAAGGTTTCCAAGATCTTGGTGCTTCTTCATTGCAGTCTGCTCATGACCTCTTAAAATCAAGTGTTTTAAGGCTAGAGGTAAGTAGACCATTTTGCAGATGTTGTTGTGTTATTCATATCATCGTTATTAAGGATGTCAATTTAGTTCTATGCTTTAAATGAGAACTGATATTGTAGCCAATGTTTCTTTCGATAACTTACTCTTTCGTAGTCTGTTCCATATCATGTTGTATTCTTGTTCAACACTTTTAGGTTAAACTACCGAAAGGAGTGGGGAAGAAACCTATTAATCTAGAGTGATGCCATTGCGTGTCACTCATATTCAGACACTTATTTACTTCTTAGATAGTTTTCCATCCCCATATATTACCTAAAGTAAGATTGCACTCCACGATTACCTTGTTATTGCTCAAGGAATCTGAGATGTAATGATGGTCGTATCAAGAACTAATATGGTTTCTCAATTAGTTGACAATGTATTTTACTATGCAGGTAAGAACAGGAGCAGCACAAGTAGAAGGTGGAGTTCATGGTCTGGTTTCTTACGAGAAGAAATCGTTTTGATGGTTATATCTTTTCAGCTTTTCTCATTCCTGCTGGTGACTGCTGTCTTGGGGAATTGGGAACTCTTCCGTGTTCCATTCTGCATCTGATATCGCCAATTTAGTATGAGTAACAAGGGCGAACCTGTCAAACTGCTACCGGGTCTTCCGAGCAGCGAAAGTTTTGGTCTCAAACGGTTCTCTGGCATTTTGTCGGTTGCCATGAGAGCTTCCATCTGCCTGCATTTGTTTGACACTGCACTTTAAATGTGAGATATGACTAGTTAGACTTTGTCTGTGTTATGTTTGTTACTAGTTTTCATTACAAATTAGTATTAAATAATGCGGTTTCAATTGTTCACCACATGGTTTTTTTTTATTTTTTTAATGTAAGTTTGTAGGCACATGACAAAAAAGAAGGGAGAGAGAAGCAAAGACAGCCCCTGAATATTTGATGTTACAATAGTGGTGGAATAAAATACCAAAAAAAAACAAACCTACCGAAACCGAACTGAATCGAATGGACAATCCCGAAAATTTGGTACCCGAAGTTGAACCGAAATTGAAAAATTTGGTAAGAGATTTGGCATGAAACTTGGATTAGTTTGATAAGACCAAATCGAACCGAAATATATCTATGTGTGTGTGTGTGTGTATATTTTGTTTTAATTTGTAATATTAATTTTTTATAGTCATCAGATTGGTTGAGATTTATCTTAACCATTCACTCAAAACCAACCCTTCTTGACCCCACTTTTTCTCTCCCATTTTGGTGAGAGCTTTTCTCTCCGTGAGAGAGTTTCTCTCTGGCGTGTGAGTGTTTTCTTTAGTTTTCAAGGTTGGTTCTTTAGTTCTTTCTCACTTTTGCTGCTGCCAATCCCAGCTATGGCTTGGGTTGGTAGCAGCCCTAGTCCCTCTTCCTATTTTTTCCTTTGGCCTGTATCCTATGTCCCTTCTAGATAGCTTGTAATTCTGACTCGGATCCTTGTGTAGATCTATCTGATCTTCTAGTTTCAACTCCCGTTCTTAGTCATGTTCTCGATACCCAGTTCAAAGTTGAAATTTCCTCTGGTGAAGTTTCAATTCTGCTAGGAAAGGTGTGCAGAACTTCGGTTTGGGTCTACGTATCGTCACTTTCCGCCGCAACTGTTTTGATGGGATTGTTCTCCTCGGTGACTGAGCTTTGATCTGGAAGCTCCTTGGGTGCCGATGCTTCGACTGGAAGTGTGGAGTTTATTTGGATGACTTGAATTGTGCGCAAATTGGGGCAATTTTGGCAACCTTGGGGATGGATGATTATTTTCATAGGGTTTTGGCGGCTGATGTGTATGGTATTCCAATTGGGGGGTTTTTTGTTTTTTTGTTTTGGCTCGTTGTGTTAGCGTTTGTATGGGTCGGGCCTTATGCCTTTTGTTTGGGTCTTTGGAGGAGGGATTTGTGTATATTGTGGGCTTTGAGTATATTTTAGTTCTTTGAATGAACTTTACTTTACCCAAAAAAAAAAACAACCATTCTCTCTTGACCTCACCTCACTTAGATCACTCTCTCAACTCTTCCTCCCAACTTTGAACCTTAAATCCCCAAGCTCTCCTTCTCCCCTAACTTTGTCGCCCAAGTTCCTACTCCAGCCACCCTTATCACATCACAGTGACCTCCACAACTATCTCTCTCTCTCTTTCTCTCAACTCCTTTCTTAGTCTCTTGGTTCGTTTCTCTCTCTTGACTCTCATTTCTTTAGTTCTTCTTCTCTTCTTCCTTAACATAGTAACCCGATTTTTGTCTTTCTCTCGACTCGGTCCACTTGAGCCCCAACCACCTGATCTCGACTTTGGCCCCACCCACCCACAACACCACACGTCTCTCTCTTGGTCGATCTTGATTCCAGCCACGTCACACCCACAACACCGCACGTCTCTGTCTCTCTACTCCTCTCTGACTCTCTTGATCAAGTCACACTCAAGTTAAGAAATTTTCCTTTAATTCTTCATATTTAAATTAGGATTTTGATTTGGGATTCTGAAATGGGGATTAGAGTTTCAATTTGGGTTTCGAATTTTGATTTGAGATTAGGGGACTGTTGAGGTTAGTCCTTTTGTGTGATGGTTGAGGGGATTGTGGAGATTAGGGGATTGTTGAGGTCTGTACTGTAACGGTGTACTAATGCAATTGTAGCAATTTGTTTCCTTTCTGTACGAATTTTTAAATTGATGTGATCATAGTAAGATACAAACTTTTTCATTAAATTGGGTTTAAAAAAAAAAAAAAATCAAAAGTGTTTTTGCTCAATAAACGGAGAGGAATAGAGAACATGAGCATAGGGCCACAACTTAACATTTGGGGCTTAAAAATTTTGGGCAAAATTGGGTTTTGTAGGGCTTAAAATTAGAAGCCCAAAAAAAATTTGACATGAAGGCCCATTCTTGAGCCTGAATCGAAAAGCCGAACTATTTCAGTATTACCGAATTTCGAGAAAACTGAAATATTGGTTTGGTTTCGGTTTTTTGCCCTCTTTTCGCGAACAATTGCGGTTCGGTTTTCGAACGGACCATTTTGGTTCTCTATCTCAAACCAAACCACCCCTAATTACAAGTAGTATATTTTTGCATTGTCGTTTTCTCTTAATTGATTTGCTTTATTAAATATATAACAGACTATAAAAAAGAGGAGTATGCTGAATATAAAGGTTAATGCAGAAATCACATCTTAATCATTAGTCTACCGCGCTTGCAAGTGTATTCTCTATAAGTGACAGATGCGCGACTTAGAATTAGTACTTGATATTAATCCTTGAACTTTTTAAGTTAGGAGAAATTTTTTTGAGTATCCGATATTCAAGCAGGAACCCCATGTGTTATAAAATAAGAAGAATGACACAAAAAAAATATATCATTTGCTTCACTTTTATTATGACATGCATAGTATTGATTAAATACCCCGTACTTAAAAAAAGGATAATGCTAGGAAGACCAAATTTTAAAACTAAATTTGCAAATCAAATGATGTCACTAATAGGAAATAAGCATATTAATCAACACTTAAGTAATAATTGCCACTTAGTACTAAGGTTTTGTGATATTCCTCTTCGCTAGTAAATGAGAAGTATTAGATTCGATTCTTGCCAAAGGCGAATTTGAATTACATTATTGTTAGCCCATTGTGAGGCTTAGCCACTCCCCCATCCATTAGTGTAGATAATTGATAGGTATTTTTACCACCTGTGGAAATAGGGTTAAAATCACTGGAAATACTTGCAAGAATACAAGGTACTTGTAGTATAATTGCTCATGCAAGGTCGTTGTCCCCAGAGATTGTTTGATTAGCTTGTCATTAAACTAACTCTTAATTAATTATTAAAACAGATTTTGTATCAAAGATTTGAAAATTTTTGAATTCGAAAATATTAAATTAACAATTAAAGAAATTTAGAAGTTTGGAAATAAAGGCAGCAAAGAGAAAAGCATTTTTTTAAATTAAAATCAATTTAGGGAAAGACTAGGGTTTAGCCATCACCAATAACAATCCTATGTAATTTTACTAATCACTTATGAATTTCCACATACATGCTTTGAAGGTTAGGTTTTCCTAATGCATATTTCCCTTGTGATGTTCAAGCAAAAATGTATATCTAACATGCAATCTGGCTATGATGTTTAGATCAAATATAAACATGCAAGACTCATTAAGCTTTATGAAAACCCTATGAAAAACCATGCAACCCTTAAGAGCGTGATGTTTGCTTTAAGTAAACTTACAACTATTAATCACAAGAAGCCCTCCTCAATTTCAGGGTGATGTTCCAACAAAAATTGCATCAAATTACTTGTCCAAATATCTTAATGGTGATCAATCATTAAAATATATAGATAATTTAATCACAGTAATTAATAATTTAAAGCAAGCATACATCCATTCATAAGCAAATTAATAAAATCACATATTCACGCTATGGCTTATGGCCCAACCCTTGCAAAAAGAATTAGTTACGCATACTCATACTAAAAATCAAAGATAAATATCATTAACTAGAAAAAGATTGAAAACACATTGTGGATAAAAAGTCTGAAATTCTCCAAAGCTCTGCTAAGTTCTCTCCATGCTCCGTAGAGAACCCTAATGGCTAAAAAGCCTTATTTATACTACTCCCAATTAAAACCCTCATAGAAGGGTTTTCTAAAAACTAGGAAATAAGATAATAAAAGGATAACTAAAAATTACATTCCTATTTTGACTAGAAAATCTGCCTAGCAAAGGAGAAGCCACGTTTCTGGACCTTCAGGACTTCAAAACAGGCCCAAAACGAATCAAGTTAAAGATTAGGACCTCCTCTTCAAGTTCCAAGAAGAACCCAAGTCCAAAATCCATCATTTTCCAGCCCAAAAGTCGCAAACAAACTTTGTAGCCCAATCAATCTGCCAACACTGCATGATGGCCATAAATTAATTCACCATGAACAGATACTTCAGGATAAAATTATGAAATTTTAATACACCCTTCTTGACAAACTCATGAAGCCGCTCCAATTAGAATGACTCAAAATTCCACTGTTTGTTCACTTTATGCTTCAAACAAGTCCACACGTCCTATATTGGAAATATATAACAAAACATCAAAATCTCATCAAAATAATAACCAAAATATACCAAGAATAGGGAATAATATATAGTATAAAATCGACTCATCAATAATATCGTTTGTAAAAAACATAATTATCGAATCATTCACCACCACATCATTCGATTTAAAAATTTGGCCTTCCTAACATCACCTCTTAAAAAAAATCTCTCTAAGTAGGACATTCCTCACATCCTCACAAACAATGTGAGGAGCATACGTTAGTCATGAGTTAGATGGGGGTTTGGAAGAAATTCAGAGGAAAACTAACGAAAAGTTTTAAAAAAACTTTTAGTTTTAATGAAAAAGGACAAAATCAATGTGTAAGTGAATAGTAACAAGAAAGGTAAAATGTCATTTTTCGTTAAAAGTAAACAGTACTGGAAGTGTTTCGTTAAAACTTCCATTCAAAGGAAAACTAAGAAGGCTTCTTTTTCTGGTCCAATCTGCAAACTTTAGTTTTGTCTTCTTCCATGCTTAATTCCATAGGAGATGTCAACATTGGAGACCTCAGCCATAATAACAACAAGAAATTTCCACAATTTCATTAACTCGTGATTTTGATCGTTTTGTTATTTCGAGTGCGGTGCATGCAAGTGCAAGTCGTTTGGATATAAATTTGAGTGGGACGTTTCTGGTTAAAACCCGAGTTTTTGGTCCAAATTATCTCCAAAGGGGGAATGGCGGGCACGCAGGTCAAAGGAAACATAATAGAAAGATTCAATGCGGGTGGGCTCATAGCAAGCCTAGTTTTTACAGTTGATATGCACAAGCCGTTGTCACCATTGGATGTCGCGCCTCCTGAATTATGATCTAGTGATGCGTACCCGGCTACATCTTTTTTTAATCTAACGGCTCAATCCAATTTAATCAATTATAACGGTAATAAAAAAGATTCAACAACTCACATTTAAATCTAACAGTCAAAATAATATTACTAATTAATCTAAATTAGATTCAATACCAAAACTTCTCCAAAACTCTATAAATACCTGTCAATTTTTTACTTATCCATAAAAAAACTCAAAAATATAAACTTTTTTTTTTATATCAAAATGTTTGTTAAAAAAAAAAAAAACAAAACAAAGATTATACAAAAAAAAAAAAAAAAATCAAAAAAATCAAAGAAATATAAAAATTTAACAAATTATAAAGTTGAGCATGGAAAGCTCATAAAATGATAAGGGACAAAACCCTTGACTTGGGCAGTTCTAGGTCAACAACTACTTGTACAAAAAAAACAAAAAAAAAAAAACAAATTTAAAATGCGTTTAGACATCGCATTATATATAATTAGTTACATGGGAACGAAGGAGCCAAACTTGTGTCTCGAGCTGATACAATATGGTTCACAAGGCCAACGTTGTTTACATGATTTCCATCATTCTATTGCTATTGTTCTCATCCAAATTAGTCTTTGCCAACGTTTCTGAAAATCCAAAGCACAGTAATTACTCTCTCTCTCTCTCTCTCTCTCTCTCATACAATAAATCGTTGTTTGATTAGCATCTATATATGATTCGTAAGTTGTTAACTAGTTAATAATGAAAGTTCATTAGTCATTGCAGATGTAGCAGAAAAGATCATCAGGAGGTTGCATCAGCATGTTGTGACAAAGGAAGCCATGAATGTACCAATACCTTATACGGGGGAAGGAACAAAAAATTAGGGGGTGTGCATTAAACCGATCGAACCATATGTAAGTTGGTTTACTCGATGAAGTTTTTATGTTCCAATAAAGTTTTTTTTTTTTTTTGATAGAATTGAAATGTGGGAGAAGTGTAGATGTTTTGAAATATATAAACTTTTCAAATGTTAGACGTTTTTTTATTGATGTGTTGGAAAATGCTTAAACCAGCTCAATCCAAATTTCATTTTTTCCTAATCTTTTTGGATTTTTCTTTTTTGTTTTGCAGCTTGTCTTGAAGGTTCTTACCTTTTAAGTTTTATTTTAGAGGGGTTTGGTCCTATGTCCGCCCCTCTTTTTTTTTTGTATTTTCTTTTTCAAGAGGGGTAAAGTCTATGTCTTCCCCTTTTCTTTTTCTTGTCTTCCCCTTTTCTTTTTCTTGTATTTTCTTTTTCAAAAGGGATAAAGTGTATATCCCTTCCTGTGTTCTTGTATTTTGTTGTTCTTGCTTTATGAAGAATAAGGTTTACGTCCCTCATTGGCTAGGTATAACTTCTTTTTTTCTCATCTCAATAAATTTCTCTTGTAATTCATGACTCCAAAAAACGTCTAATTTTTTTTTTTTTTTGATGAATTGGAGAGGATTTGAGTCAAATATAATTCATGACTCCAAACTTCTGATTCCACAACTCAGTTTTAATAGTATATCTAAGCAGCACCATTAATGTATAAACTATGGGAATGCGGCTTTATTATATCTGAACTTGGTAAACATGATGCATGTGAAATTAGAAGCCAAAAAATGAGGGTGAAGGAGAAGATAACTTGTATGTCGCGGTGAACCTAAGCCATACAAGTTGTCCTCCACTCCCTGAGCACAAGTCATTGACAAAGTTATTAATTTACGTTGGACATTGGAGATTGAAACCTCATGACAAATTTCTTTTTGAATCTGTTTCATAACTAAAACATGTGATTTGACATTTTTTCATCATGAATAACAATATTTATTATTATTATTTTTTAATTTTTTACAGAAAACCTTGACAGTACGATGAGAATTTTATTGATATAAAAAAAAGAGTACACCTAGTTAGGGGGGACATAAACCTAACCCCTCATAATACAAAAAAAAAAAAAAAAGATAAAGAAAATGCATGAAAAGAAGGGGGACATAAACCTTATCTTTCTAGAAACAAAAACAACAAAGATACAAGGAAAAAAGGCCCCTGGGGGGGGGGGGAGGGACATGAAACCTAACCCTTCTAAAGACGAACATAAAGGTCTAAACCTGCAAAACAAAAACAAGGAACATCAAAAGGTTAAGAAAAAAAATAAAACAAGAAAGAGAGACAAACTTGTATGCCGAGATGCACATTAATTTGAGAAGCAGAAACCAGGAAAGCCAACATTGTTTGAAAATAAAGCAGCACAGACCACCATCGGAGGGGAATAATGTTACACCAAAGTTGGAGAAGACAAGCCCATGTTAGCAAAATTGTCTGCAACTACATTTCCTTCGCGATATATGTGAGAGGCATAGAAAGTCATCTTTCGAATATGGTCCAAACAAATAAACCATTGCGTGAGGATGAAAATCAGTCGATTGGAGAGCAGAAATAACACTAGAAGAGTCACTTTCCAGCCAAAGACAATGCCAACCCCACCAATAATAACTGATGATAATTCTACACAAAAAGAGTTGCGATGACCAATCCCTTAGCAGAAACCACCAAGAAACTGACCATGACAATCCCATAAAACTCCTCCACAAACAACAGGACCATGATTTCCTTTAGACAAACCATCTGTATTAAGTTTAATCCAAGGAAACCAATGAGAAGACCAAAGCACATGAAAAATAGTTGGTGCCTTGCAAAAGATAGGTTGGATTCCCAGAGAAGAGATGATACGAGCGTCAAAATCTTGAGAATAACCAGGGCTAAACTTCCCACCATGAACGATCCTAGAATTGATAAACATGCACAGACGGCGAAAATAGATTGGGCCCCAAAAACATAAACTTATTTTGAGCTTTCCAAATAGTCGAAATAGTAGAAAGACCTGCAAAAATCCAGAGATTGTGCAATCGTTGGGAAAAAGGCTTCCGTACATAAGCATCCCAAAAAGTAGCCAAGGAATTTGAAAAAGGCAAAGAGGTACCAAATTGACATGCTAACCACCTCTAAAGCTGCCTAGATATCCGACACCCGAAGAAAAAAATGAAAAGTAGATTCCTCAAAACTATGACATAAATAACAATGGATGCCAGAGAGATACCAAGTCGTTGTAGTGCACCTTTCGGTAGGAAGTTTGTCATGGAAAAGCCGCCAAGCCAAAATAGACAGTCGAGGCGGAATAAAATGTTACCAAATAGCCTTAGCCCAAGCACAATTGATATGTTTTTTTTCCGAATAAGATGATAACTAGAAGAAAAGGAAAATTTCCCAGTCGATGAAGGCTCTTAGATCAGTTTGTCATTCTCTACATTTAAAGGCAAAGGTAAAAGAATAATTTGTTGGACCACAAAAGGGAATAAATCTATAAAATAATCTGGTAAAGACCAACTTTGAGCTTTAATAGCATTTGAAACCCGAGAAAGAACTGTAGATGAAATGACCGAAGACAATGAAGGACCAATAATCGGTCCATCCAACCATTTGTCGAACAAAAAAGAGACTGACTTTCCATCGCCAATAATCCACCGACTATTATTATTATTCAGAATAGGCAAAGCCCGCTTCAAACCATGCCACACAGGACCATAAATAAATATCTTGTTTGTACTAGGCCGCAAGAGGAAAATGCTGACGAGCGAAAGAACCCCACAAAGAAGAAGATTGTAAAGTATCCCAGCCAAAACTAAGTAAAGCCGTTAAGTTCAAAGCAGCCAAATCACGAAGAGCAAGCCCACTTTCATGCTTAGGTCCATGCACCATACTCTAATCAACAATGACTAACTTTCGGGAAGCCAAGTCCCCTAACCAAATAAAATTTTGTGCACAAGCAGAAATATGCTTTAAAAGGTAAGTTGGTCATTGATAAACTGAGAAGTTATGTAGAAACAAGCTTTGATAAATAGATTGCACCAATTGGAGTCGTCCGACCATTGAGAGAAGTTTACCTTTCCAACCCGAAAGACGAGTTTTAGCCTTATCTACAAAAACTTGAAAATGAATTCTCATTGGCTTACTACGAAAAAATAAGAACCCCAAAATAAGTGAAAGGAACAACACCCATACGAAAGCCAAGATATCTCGAGATATGCACTCTATGATGGGCAGAGGTTGAACCGAGATAAAAAGTACTCTTAGTTGCATTAACAAGCTATCCTGATGCAGAACCACACTTATCCAAAAAAGTTCGAAGAGAACGAAGAGATTGAACATTCCCATAACAAAAAAACTAAAAAAGATCATCAGCATATAACATATGAGTTGGAGAGCCATCACCTCGCCGAACTGAAATAGCAGTAATCCGTCCAGTAGAGAAAAACAAAGATAAACCTCTGCTTAGAGCTTCATCTGCTAGACAAAAAAGAAGTGGAGAAAGAAGATCTCCCTGACGGACACTTTGTGAGCAAGAGAAAAACCCATGTGGCGTGCCATTTACTAAAATTGAATGACGGTTGATTGTAATAGAACATGCACCTAAGCCACAAAAATACGAGAAAACCTAAAGTGAGAAAGCACATGAAAAAGAAAATTCCAATTCAAAGTATCAAAAGCTTTAGCAATATCAAATTTTATGCCCACATTACCACCAAATGCATTTTTATCTGTAAAATTGAACCCTTCTAAAACTAAGCCAATGCAATCAGAAATATGTCTACCCTTCAAAAATGTCGATTGATGAGGAGAAATTATGCGAGTGATAATAGGGCCAAGTTAATAAGCGAGAATCTTAGGAGTAGTTTTGAATAGAAAGTTAACAAGAGCAATGGGCCGATACTGAGCAATGGTGGCAGCCTCTTCTACTTTAGGGATAAGGACTGCAAAATTGCAATTAGCATTTGGATAAAGCCAACCTCGCTTAACAAAAATCTTGTACAAATGCAATAACATCTAAACTAACAAGATCCCAGCATGACTAATAAAAAGAACCTAGAAAGCCATCAGGTCCAGGAGCACTCGAGGGATCCATGGAAAAAACAACATTTTAAATTTCATTAGCTTAAGGTAAACTAGAAAGAGCAAGGTTTTTCTCTTCACTAACCATAGGCAGAATTACACCACAAACATCCTCGATTCCATTTGGAGTGAATATAGAGTTATATAAGGACTGATAAAAGTTTACCACATGACCAGCCAAATCATTAGTGGAAAAGAACACATTTTCCCCATCCAAAAGAGTAATAATCCTGGAAGAAGAAAGCCTACCTCTAGCATAAACATGGAAAAAAGCAGTATTACGATCACATTTAGTAAGCCAATTAATACAAGCATGATCGCTCTAAAAGGCTTCTTGCAAATGAAGAGCATCTAGGACAGCTGCCTTAGCCACAACTTCTTCATTAAACCTCTCTTGAGAATTCCCATAAGAAGAAATAATATTTTGGATATTGTGAAGTTTTTCTTTAGCAATAGTGACATTTCTATTAACACCACCAAAAACAGTAGAGTTCCAATCTTGAAGACAACATTTAAGAACCTTGAGCTTTTCCAACATAACAAACATGGGATACCTGTATGCAATAGTTGACTGCCAACACTTAGCAACCAAATCAGAAAAGCCTGAATGTAAAGTCCGCATAGATTGAAACTGAAAAAGTCAGGGTCCTCTAAGAAGAGGAGCAAATGCCGAGAAAACAAGACAATTGTGATCAGAAACTACCTTGGGCAAAGCTGAACAACTCGTATGAGGCCAAGACTGTAACCATCGTGTGTCACAAAGAGAGCAGTCAAGATGCCTCTCCATGTTACCACAAACACTCCAAGTATAAAAAGCACCAATAGTATCTATATGAGTAAAATCACAAAGCTCAGTAGTACTACGAAAGTCTTCACACGAAGTTCGAGCAGGTAAGTGACCCCCTATTTGCTTATGAGCTCAAAGAATAGCATTAAAGTCACCAATTGCCATCCAAGGTAATGTAGTATTAGAACCAATACTTAAAACATCGCACCATAAAGCACGACGAAGACTCGAAGTAGTAGCTACATAAACAATAGTAAATTGAGAAAGAACACCATCAAAAGAAGCCTGAAAAGTAATTTGTTGCCCTGAAGAAGAAATCATAGTAGGAGAACAATAACTCGTAGAATACAAAACCCAAATATTAGGCAGTGAATCACCCATGTTATTAGCAGTAAGCAAAAAAAGACCTAATGAATTCCAATAAGTAGAAGGAATAGAATTAAAAGTCACCATAGGTTTAGAAATGCAAACCAAATCCGGATGATGGGAATAACAGACATTGGAAAGCTCCATAAGCGTATCAGAATTACCAATACCACAAATATTCCAGTAAACTAGCTTCATTTGGAGGTTGAAATAACTTGTCTTTCTGCCCTAGTAACATAGGGTTCTTCTTGCCTAGCTACATCGACTTTTTTGTTTTTTCTTTTGCTTCTTCCGCTGAGATTTACTAAGAACTAGAGTAAAGCCATTGGGATCCTTACCTGTGTCCACAACCTCTTCCGTCAAGCCAAAACCAGATGGGGCATCCTCATCATCATCAGAATCAACATGGTCAATATTATTTCCTTCACTCATCTCCAATCTCACCTGTAAGAGTATTATTCAAATTGTGGGGTGGGGAAACAGAGGTATTACCAATATTATTGGTTGGTTGTAACACAAGAAGCAATCCGTCTGCATTTGTCTCTAACTGTTCATGATGCACTGCCGACGAATCAATTACCCTGTCAGCCAACACACTTAACTCATTATTCACAACACTTATTAGTATTTGATGCGCAAAATAGTTGAATTGTTCAGTATGTATTGAAGTATCTATTATTATTGGTGGTAGGGTTGTCTAGTTGTCATTGTACTCATTGTCATCTTACTTTCTTACTTTCGGCTAGGTTCCCTCATCATGTAAAGCTAGGTATTAGTTTAAGTTAGAGATAGTGCTTCAATTATGCTTGCTGAGCTGCCATCTCAATGCTTGCTGAGCTGCCATCTCAGTCCGCACCTTTCCTCTACTTTCTGTCTAGTATTCCACTTCTATTTATGGTTGATCTTGTAAACCATTTTCATACATGAAATATACATCAGATTTTCCACATGGTATCAGAGCAGTGATTCCACTTGGACCTGCTTCTGTGTTCCTCCGAAAATCCCACCAAACCAGTTGAGTCATTATGGCCATACCAGCAGAAAAAACTTCAAAAAACGAAACCATGGATACCAATCCAATTCAACGTTTGAGCTCAGTGCTTCTAAACGAATTCAACTACCTGCCCTGGTCACGAGCCATTTCTCTCGCTCTTGGAGGACGTGGAAAGCTTCCATTCATTCAAAGGGATGACATCATCCCCGAAACAACTGCACCAGATTATGCAGCATGGGTATCCCAAGATCAACTTATCATGTCTTGGCTGTTAAACTCTATGGAACCAAAGATGGCTGAGATTTTCAGCTACTCAGTATCATCTCACCAACTTTGGAACTCCGTACGAGACATGTATGGAGATCTAAACAATGCTGCGAGAGTCTTTCAGCTGAAGAAAGATCTTACGGAATTACAACAGGGAAATCTCTCTTTTGTTCAACATCTTGGCAACTTGAAGGCAAAATGGAATGAATTGGATCTCTACAGACCTCACACCACGGACACAATCATTCTTTTAAAGCGTGCAGAAGAAGACAAAGTGTTCCAGTTGCTTGCCAGCATTGGACCAGATTATGAAGATCTTAGAAGCCATCTCTTAATGACACCTGAACTTCCCACTTTACAGATGGTCTGCAACGTTATTCAACGTGAAGAAGTAAGAAAGAAGGTCATGAACGCAGACATGGTCGTTGGAGAATCAACTTTTAGGCCATCAGAAGCAAGAGCCTTCACCTTCTCCAGACCATACAAGGGGAAACGACCAGACTTAAAATGTTCTCACTGTGTGAAGATCGGTCGTACAGGTATTGGACACATAAAAGAGAAGTGCTGGATTCTTTATCCAGAACTTAAACCTAAGTTCAATGACGATGGAAGAGCACCAAGAAACCAAATGAAGCCTGCCTACACCCCTAGAGGAAATCTTGTTTGCGAGAATGTCTCCAATAATGTGATAAACTCTTCCTCTAGTCCCATTGCTCTCATAAATGAATTCGCTAACTTCTTGCAACAGAAACAAGGAGCAACAAATCATGAAACTCCTTCAGCCATGCTCGGCAAGTTTGCTGGCTTCCTCGAACAATCAAACTCAGTGTCACAAAATGACATGCCAGGTATTATTGCAACTATCTCCACTGCTTTGGATCTTAGTAGTAGTTGTGATTTTTGGATAGTTGACTCAGGAGCTACAGATCACATGACTAACGATGCATCTTTACTAAATGATTTTCAAAAATTTTCCACCCCTTCTTTTGTCTCCGTAGCTAATGGCACCAAAGTTCATATAGTAGGCAGAGGGAAACTCAAAATCTTCTCAAGTCAAAAAGAGTCCCTTGTCATGCATGTCCCGTCTTTTCCTTTCAAACTATTGTCAGTAGGAAAAATAACACATTCGCTAAATTGTCTTGCAATATTTTCAACTCACTCTGTGATTTTCCAGGACCAAGTTTCGAAGGAAACGATTGGTAAAGGGTTCTTCCTCAATGGACTGTACTATGTCAAATTCTCTTCAAGTTTCCCAAAAAGTTTCTACGTAAACTCAAGCACTGTAAACAAGGAGCAGCTGTGGCACATGAGATTAGCTCACCCTTCTTCACATGTTATGTCTTTTCTTTTTCCTAGTTTCTGTAAAATGATTCCAGATTGTGAAGTTTGTCAAAAATCTAAGTTCACCAGGTTACCCTTTCCTCACTCTCTCTCTAGAGCTACCAAAGCTTTTGAAATAATCCATTCTGACATTTGGGGACCTGCCACCTTAGAGTCCTTTGATGGTTACAGATTTTACATATCGTTCATTGATGATTTCTCTAGAACTACTTTTGTGTATTTACTTAAATTCAAGCATGAAGCTTTCCAGTGTTTCAAAAGTTTTCATAAGTTAATTCAAAATCATTTTAACTCTAAAATTGGCATCTTAAGGTCTGATAATGGGTCTGAGTACACTTCCAAAATCATGACAACTTACTTAAGTGAGCATGGAATTTTGCAACAAACAAGTTGTGTAGGAACGCCACAACAGAATGGCATTTCAGAAAGAAAGAACCGAGATTTGCTTGAAAAAACACGATCACTAATGTTACAAGCAAAAGTTCCAAAGAAGTTCTGGTCTCAAGCTGTACAAACCGCTGCATACATCATCAATCGCCTTCCTAGCAGAATCTTGAAGTTCAAATCTCCCTACCAAATTCTCAAGGGGAGAGAAATTGACATAAGTCATCTCCGTGTGTTTGGATGTGTATGCTATGTGCACATTCAAACTATTCACCGAGATAAACTTGATCCAAGGGCTATCAAATGTGCATTCATAGGTTACTCAACGTCCCAAAAAGGATACAAATGCTACGATCCTAAGACCAGAAAGGTATGTGTATCCAGGGATGTGCGTTTTGATGAAACTCACTCTTTTTTTCAAATGCATGATGATGAATCTCAGGGGGAGTCCTCATATGAAGTGTTTCCTACTCCTCTCTTCCTTGGTGATACAAGGCTGTCAACACCACAAAATGAAGATGTTGAAGTAGAGCCAGCTTCTGAAAATATAGAAGCAGATAATGAAGAAGTCATTCTCGAAAGGAGCGAGCCTCAACTTGAACAACCTCCTCCTCCACGAAGGAATCCTTCTCGAAACAGACAACCTCCAGCCAGGCTTGATGATTTTGAAATCTACACGCCTAGACATCCTATTGGACAAATGGTTTTTCATAGCAAGAGCTCTTCATCTCATGCTGCCTTTGTGACCAGGTTGTCCCAAAATTCTGAGCCTCGATCCTTCGAAGAGGCACACCAATCTCCTGTATGGAGGCAAGCCATGCTTGAAGAACTGAAGGCACTTGATGAAAATCAAACTTGGAGCATTGTTTCTCTGCCAAAAGGTCAACATGTGGTTGGGGCAAGATGGATTTATAAGACCAAATTTCACTCAGATGGAAACATAGAGCGGCACAAGGCAAGGTTAGTTGCAAGGGGCTTCACACAAACCTTCGGAGTAGATTACAAAGAAACCTTTGCACCTGTGGCAAAGATGAACACAGTTAGAGTGCTTCTTTCGGTGGCTATCAATTCAAACTGGTCTCTACATCAAATGGATGTAAAAAATGCCTTCCTACATGGAGAGTTAGAAGAAGAGGTATACATGCGACTACCACCTGGTCATGAACGAGAAAAGGAACAAGGAATAGCCTGCAAGCTTCACAAGGCTATTTATGGTCTCAAGCAATCTCCAAGGGCTTGGTACTCAAAACTTAGTTCTGTTCTTATGTCCTCTGGCTTTAAACGAAGCAATGCAGATTCTTCAATGTTCACTAGGATTGGTATGCATGGAAGATTGGTGGTACTTGTTTATGTGGATGATCTTATTGTCACGGGAGATAATCCAGAAGAAATAACTGCCCTCAAAGCCACACTACATTCAACATTCAAAATCAAAGATCTTGGCAGACTTCGATACTTTCTTGGAATCGAAATGGATCAATCTCCAACTGGTTTGTTTCTAAATCAACAAAAGTACGTTCTAGATCTTTTAGAAGAAGCAAATATGTTGCATTGCAAGCCTGCCAAAACACCACTACCAACAAATTTCAAGGATGAAACCTCAGGCATCCAGTTTGAAAATGTATCGGAGTATCAAAGGTTGGTAGGAAAACTTATCTATTTGACTATAACCCGACCTGACATTGCTTATGCTGTTAGCTTTGTCAGCCAGTTCATGCATTCTCCCTCATCTCATCATTTGCAACTAGTTAAAAGGATCCTTCGATACTTGAAAAGCTCAATATCTACTGGGATTTTCATGCAAAACAACGGACACTTCACCATTGAAGGATACACAGACTCTGATTGGGCAGGCAATGTTCTTGATCGCAAATCCACAACTGGTTACTGCACTCTTGTTGGTGGTAATCTCGTTACGTGGAAAAGCAAAAAGCAATCTGTTGTAGCTCGGTCAAGCGCAGAAGCTGAGTACCGTGCAATGGCATCGACTGCATGCGAACTTATTTGGCTAAAGAGGTTGCTACGTGATCTTGAAATCATCTCCTCCAAACCAATTCTTCTTCACTGTGACAATCAGGCAGCAATGCATATTGCTGCCAACCCCGTCTTCCATGAACGCACAAAGCACATCGAGGTTGACTGTCATTTCGTTCGCAACCAAGTTCAGTCCAAGCTATTACAAACTGTATTTGTTCGCTCCAGTGATCAACTTGCCGATGTGTTCACCAAGCTTCTGCCTTCTGCACAACTTGATCGTCTTCTCTTCAAGCTTGGATCCAGAAGAACTCTCGATCCAGCTTGAGGGGGAGTATTGAAGTATCTATTATTATTGGTGGTAGGGTTGTCTAGTTGTCATTGTACTCATTGTCATCTTACTTTCTTACTTTCGGCTAGGTTCCCTCATCATGTAAAGCTAGGTATTAGTTTAAGTTAGAGATAGTGCTTCAATTATGCTTGCTGAGCTGCCATCTCAGTCCGCACCTTTCCTCTACTTTCTGTCTAGTATTCCACTTCTATTTATGGTTGATCTTGTAAACCATTTTCATACATGAAATATACATCAGATTTTCCACAGTATGACGTTGCTCAAGAGAGCTACACAATGGAACCTCCACATCATTATGAAGTTCATAAGTACGTTCTTTGTGAATAATTTCAACTAAAGGAGAACATCCCTTGTGAATAGTATCAACTGAAGGTGAAACAATTTTAGTTGACGGTTTTGGACGATAAACCTGATGAGTTCGTGATCGTCCGTGATGATGAACCTCAACATCTGTCTGCATCCCATTTGAAAGATTACGATCCTTTAAATGTCGGCTTTTGTTCGTGTTATGGCCAATTACACCACAATATCCATAAGTAGGAGATAAATTCTCATAAATACTATCAACAGAGAAACCATGTTGTTCCCGCTCAACAATAATAGATGAAGGGTTTAGGGTGCCAATATATTTTTCACATACGCTCAAATTATGTAACTTGAAAACATAATAGGTTCTTCAAAACAATTGGCAAGTGCCCTTTTACCACAATGGTGGAAAGGAGTTGAGCCCTTGCATGACGACGATATGGGTTTGAATCCCGTCGAGAGCTAATCTAACAAAATCTATCGTTTGACAAAAAAAATTATAAAAAAAATCAAAAGAATTGCAACACGACATATCTAACCATACCTAAAGTAAAACTATGGGCGAAACAAATCAGCCTATCAAAATGAAAGCCCTAGTCCTAAGTCCTAATACCAAGAACAGTAAGGGTTGTAATATAGACAGAAATTTGGCCTCTACACTTGCGCAGTAGTTCTTGTAGGCTTCTATCACCAGGATTCAATTATCACAATCAAAGTCTTTGCACTAGGGCTTTGATTGCGTCGAACATACTGACTGTTTCTCTCCAAAATATTAATGTTATATGAAAACTGGGTTGTCTAAAAAATTGATATTCTGAATGGAATGGGTTGGTAAATTTATAGACTTGTTCACGCCTTTTGGACGAGAATAAACAACTGCCTTTCACAGTTGTGTCGTTTGATTGATAAACGTTTGATTTGAATTCAAACTCATAGTTATCTGAAAATACACACACACACACACACACACACACATATAAGGATTGGATTAATTCTGAGATCCCAAGGTCTCCGAGCCCTTATCTTAATTGCTCTAATCATGGACTGCATCCTAATCCATACCAAACTCTTTTAATCTATATTTAATTCAATACGCTGAGTCTACTTGTGTAAGACTTATAATTTGAAATCTGCAAAAAACCAATCCACGAGTGCAGATTAAAATAAACTCATGGTTTTTTCCATTCAAAACTCCAACATAGTCTTGCTGAGCAGCGAAAATTTTGGTCTCAAACGGTTCTCTGGTCTTTTGTTGGTTGCCATGAGAGCTTCCATATCTGCCTGCATTTGTTTGACTCTGCACTTTAGGTGGGACATGTGACTAATTTGAATTTGTCTGAGTTATGTTTGTTACAAGTTTAATGATCAACGAAACTAAACAACTTTTCATTAGGAATTATTGTAAAATGATGCGGTTTCATTTGCGTACCACATAGTTCTTTTTTCTTTCTCTTTTTCCTTCTCCTTTCTAATATAGATTGTACCTTTACATGACCAAACAGAAATGCGAGAGAGAAGCAAAGACAGCCGCTGAATATTTGACGTTAGGAAAAAGAGATTTTTGCGATATCGTTGTGAAGTTACGTATGTGGGAAAGAAAAGTGAATGCGAATATCACTTCTTGATAATTAACCTACCACACTTGTAAGTGTATTACTTATAAGAGAGATGTGCGACTCGGAATTAGCATATGACATTAATCTTTGAACCTTCTAGGTAGGGAGAATTTTTTTTCTACTTTTCAGTATTCAAGCGGATACTCCACGTATTATAAAATAAGTAGAAACACAAAAAATTATGTTAATTTTCTCCAACTTATAATATGATAGGTAAAATACTGCTTAAATACTCCATACTTTAAAAATAAGTAGGACATTCCTCACATCCTCATATATAGAGTGAGGGGCATGCATTAGCATGAGTTAATCGGGGGTTTGGAAGATTCAAACTATGGCATTGACAGGCTTCTTAATTCTGGTCCATGCTTAACAAAAAATCAGGCACTGACATTTGACATTGAAAACTTTAGATATTGAAAACCTCCAACTTAATAACAAGAAATTTGGTTTTGCCATAATTTCATCAACAAGTGATTTTGACAGTTCCATTATCACCAAATTATTGCAAGTCATTTGGACATAAGAGAAATGCTAAAAAAACTCTTTCAAAAGAGACTTTCTATGACTTTTTTTTACACTTTATATTTTTGAGACTCCGATTTATAATGTTAAAATAGAAATTTACTTAAGGTGGCAAAAAATCTATAAAATGTTAAGAATCTTCTTAACATTTTACTTGAACATAAATTTGGATGACTTAATGGGCATGAAGATGCAGAAACCATGACCTAGCAATAACATTTGGCTGTGGGTCTGCTGTCCCAGAATGCATGTTCCGTGTGTGTCTCCTTGTCTAATTTTTTAACATCTGTCCTTACATTTAAAAAACACTGACACTGTTAAGTTTTATTAAAACATAATAAAAAATTAAAAAATCTCGTCTTAGCCCCAGTTCATCGCAATCCTCTCCGTTTTAACTCTGTTAAGCTGGTTTGCTGCCATGGCCTCTTGGTGCTCCAAGTAGAAATCCACTCTTCCCTCGAATTGAAAGCATAATATTTTAATTGATACCACAGAACAGAACTGCTCCGTCAAAGACGAAGAGTCGTCACTCTAGCTATCAGGAACAATCATTTTCTTCGACACAGCAGCCGCTAAAGATGGCATATCAGAATCATAGAAGACTTTCCAGCAAAGATCTTCCCTACAAACGCACAAAACCGACTTAAGCAGTGCCTTTCTTTCTAAAATTTTAATCTTTTCAACAAAAATTCAATTCAAAACCGCACAAACCCAGATTATGCAATATGATCAATTGCAATTTCAAATCGAATCTAATGTTTGACGATATCATTTAGATTCGTGAAGTCGTCTTTCCAGACTCTGTTTTTTGGTGGTATGAAGGCGGCGGCGTCGGCCAACTAGGTTAGAAGACGAGACACACTTTTTATTGTTTTTTTTACTAAGAATTAACAGTGCTAATGGTTTGTTAAGTGTAAAGACATGTGTCAAAAAAATAGACAAAGAGGCACAAACGGAACATGCATTACGGGACAGCAAATCCACGGCCATAACATTTGGTTGGATAAAACGTATTTCGGTGTAAGTTGCATTTATATATAAAAAAATTTATTTGAACTTATGTAACTTTTTTTTTATTTAAACCCTATGGACACACACACGGGTAGCTCACTAGCTTGGCTAGGGGAATGCAGGAGCCAAACTTTATATCTCTACTAATGAAAATGGTCCACTTTCTTGTATTGCTATCGTTATCATCAAAATTAATTGTTGCCGATGTTTCAGAAGATCCAATACACAGTTACTCTCCCTCTGTCTTATCTCTCATATAAATTAAATTATTGTTTTGGCTGTTTGATACTTTTTTTTTTAATTTCAAAAGAACAAAATACTGAAAGTTTTTTTTTTTTTTTTAATTTTTATGCTTTAAATTTTTGGCGTTATTAATATATGCTTTGGTTTCGGTTTCAATTTTCAATTTTTTTTTTAACACTTACCAAACAAATTTCACAAAAATAAAACTGAAAAACTAAAAATTAAAAATTTAAATGGTTGTTGAATGAGTCCTTAACAAACATCTAGTCATCTGTAATGATGAAAAGTTTCTTCTTTGTTATTACAGAGGATGCAGCAAGGAAGATGATCATCAGTAGGTCGCATCTGCAATGGAGATGATTTTAGCAGGGAAAGGTCCAATAGAAGTACCAATAGGTTCTAAACCACCGAGATCGGGATAATAGCTATAATAATGTGCCGCTGTTGCATTCTCTCCCCTCTGTTTTCCCTTTCATTTTCTCCTCTCCTATTTGAACGATTATGTTTAAGTCACGTCAACATCTTATATTAATTTTTTTTTTTTATAGAAATGTAAAGACAAAATAAAGAATGTGAGAGGAGGGAATGGAAAGGGATAAAAAGAGGAAGAGAGAGAATCCTAGTCCCTCAAACAAATCCTTAATGCTAGTTCAAAAGTTGAAAAACGAATATGAATGGACGAAAAAGTTAAATCCAAACTAAGAGTTGTTACCTACTATAATCTTTGTCGAAAAAGGGGTGCTAAAAAAAGTTAAGCAAAAATGTTGTTGTTCTCATTAACAATGTTAGGCATGATTTTAAAAAAAAGCAAGACGCTACGCTAGGCGTTAGTCGAGCGGCGGGGAGTGAAATAGCACCTAGGCGATTTTATAGTTTTAATTTTATGTTACATATTTACTTATGCTTAAGAAAAATACATAATTGTGATGAGATACATAAATGAAAAAAAATACAATGACATATAGATAAAAAAAGCATTCGAAACATGGGGAACAAACATATAATGAGTGTTCATCTAAGTATTTAACAAGTCTCTTATAATTTATTAAAAAATTAAAATATAAAATGAAAGTTATCTATTTTTTGTCTAGGCGGGGTGCCTAGTCAAGTCTAGGAGTCTTTTCTTAATTTTCAAACTCCTAGGAATTAATCGGGGCGGTGGCCTCCTAGTGGAGATTTTTAGAACAATGATGTTAGGCATGCTGTAGCTAAATTTCGTGAGGCTTTTAACGTGCAAGTGTTTAGTAAGTTCACAGAATAAAGAAAAACACTTTAAACTCAACTGTAGTACAAATTTACAGGGGGTGAAGGGAGAGAGATCGCAGAGCAAAAAGAGAGATACGACCTTGAGGAATTTACATTAGGAAAGATCAAACATTAATAAGAAAGATATTTTAGATTTCATGAGATTTCTACATAATCTTCTCGACCCTTCTCATTTCTTTTTCCTTTTGCACCCGAGACACCCCACACGCACAAAACACACCAAAACAGCACGGATCGAACCAACGAAGACTACCATCACACTCCTCACAAACTCACGAACCTAGCCATACCCTTAGGTTTCAGTTTTGGTGAGTTTTAACCGTCGACTCATGAGCTCCGATGAAGAGCCAAGTTGCTTTGACGAGATCCTAGCGTGGTTTCGAGGTTTTAAGGCTTGGAAAGGTATCCACGCTACTTCCCTAACACTTTGGAGTAGTTTTGGAGTGAAGCGGACGTCGGTATAGATGAGTTTGGAAAGTTGCAGAATTGGTCGGATTTTCCAAGGAATTTTCCTACCGTTTTTCGTAGGATTTTGAACTCCTAATAGGTACGAATGTGTTCTACTCTTTAAGACCTTCAAATCCACATAAGTTTCATGGATTTTGGTTGAGAAATGAAGTAGATATTAAGCTTTGAAAATTTTCCAGAAACTGGTGAACTAGACGGCGGCTGATGGCGGTGGATGGTAGAGACCAACGAGGTCCACCGGGAGAAGAAGAAGAATATTCTGTCAAAGTTGACAGAATATTCTAACGGCGTCGGTAACACTGTTAGAATTTAACGGAATATTCCTAATGCCGTTAGGGTTTCCGTCCCCATGTGCCAGGCATATGTCTGCGCGTGGCCAACCCCTCGATTGTATTGCATTGGTATGTACACATTTATTTAGAGATCATCAAGGCTGCGCCTAGGTATTAGTGCTCCCGCCCGGGACTAGGGTTAGCCTTCGTGTGATTGTTCACCTCCCGCACTACACACTCACCTTGGATCGAAGTCTGGTGCCAGCCTGTCGTACAGACCACAATAGGTGGTTCTGACTCATAGGTGACCTGCGAATTATCACACAGCCTTCACGTGATCGTAGCACTTGAGCGTACATATTTATACCCAGCCTGTTGTACAGGTCACGTTAGATGACTCCGACTCGTGTGCTAGCCTAGATTAATGAGCTACAAGTCCAGTCGTACAGGTCACGTTAGATGACTCTAACTGGCATACTATTTTATATTGGTTTCACACCTGGCTTACATTTATTATTGATGCGATATCATGACATGGCATACTTTAGTTTTCGCTGCTCTTGTGAATTGGTTTTCATACCTACGTAGTAGTATTTTCTAGAAACTATATGGGTTTTATGGAGAGAGGTTATTATGTTCAAAAAGATAAATACGTTTTGAAACGCTTTGTTTTTGCCCACTCACCCTTCTGTTTTGCGCCCCTCCAGGTTCTAGGTAGTTGTTCATCTTTGGTGGCTCACGAGGACTACACAGCAGTTCTGACGTTTCCATAAATAAAAGTAAGGATTTTCTCCCTGTTTGTATAATTAGTACTTAGTTAGTTCGACTGCACTTTCATTTTACCTATGCTCTGATATGCGTGTATCTTATACTTGATCACTTTCACACACTTATATATTATCTCTAGTTAAATAAGTTTAGTTTTGGTTTTTATTCATTCACATTTTTTATTATTATTATCACTTCTGTTGTGCACTTATCTGCGTCATCCTCACGTGACGGCCAACGCGTCTCGACTCCAGTTGGGGTGTCAGTTTGGTATCAGAGCCTAGGTTTGGTAGTCATGCGTTTTTTTTTTTGTGTTATAAGTCCTAATCATTTTTTATCTTTTATGTCAGAACCAAGTTGCCTCGTAGAAAGCCATATACTTCTTTTGAGTCTAATGTTCCAAATATTGGACAACTTGGTGAAGCTATTGCTAGTGCTATTCAGTCCTCACTTTGTCCTCCCTAGATGACCCCCTTGGAGACTGTGTATAACTTGAAGCTAAATGATTTCTTTGGTTATGAGGGGTCTGAGGGAGCTGAGCTTTAGCTCGACCATGTTAAGAAAACCTTCTGGGTGATGCAGCGTCATGGAAATCTTTCAGAGGACAGATGGGTCGAGATAACCACTTGGTTCGTGCGTTTGGAGGTTGCATGATGGTGGAAACAGGAATCCTATCTGTTGTCAGCTGAAGATGCCACAAATTGGGAGATTTTCAAGCATCTATTTCAAAAGAGATTTATACCTCCGGAGTATTTGGATCAGATCATAAGAAGGATGAATTTTCATAACTAAAGCAAGGGAAAATGTCAGCCACTGAGTATCATCGAAAGTTCACTGATTTGTCCCATATTGTCCAGAGATTATTGCAAATCCTGCTGAGATGCTCCGATGTTTTATGAAAGATACTCACAAGAAGTTGCGGTTTATGGTAACTTTGACTCCTTGTTCTACATATCAAGAATTCTTCGATGTTTTACTTTGGGTTGAGGACTTCGAGAATGCTCCAGATGATAGTGATGAGGAGGAAGAAAAAGATAATGCTAAAAAAAAATACTGATAAAGATAAAGGGCAATCTTCCTATGGTCCTCGTAAAACACAGAATTTTAAGCGAAAAGGCAACAGTTCTGGTTCATCCAGTGGTGGTTTGAATTCTGCTATGCCGCGGAGGGGCGGCAGGTTCACAGGTGGTTCTTGATTCCAGAGGCAGAGAAATCCTAATAGTTCTGGTGCTCCACTTTGTTGTAGGTGTAATAATCGTCATTTTGGGGAGTGTAGACAAGGTGGTAGTGGTAGATGTTTCACTTGTGGTCAGACAGGGCATAGGGTTAACCAGTGCTCGCAGAATCAACAGAAGCCCCAGCCTCCTACCTTACCACCAGCAGTTCATTTTCATTAGATTCAGGGGCCTAATACTTATACTCCAACAGGTTATGATGGTGTTTACCACTATCAGAGGGATGTAGCTCCGTATTATGGGGGAGCCTATCAGTATTCAGCTGATCCATATTATCATTGTGGTTATCCACCATATCAAGGAGATTACATGTTGTATGCACCGTACTAGAGCGGTGAACCACAATGGTATTCTGGAGGGCAGTCCTAGAACATTGAGGTTGCTTCTAGCGGTGCCATTTCGACAAGACAGCCTAATCAGCCTAGTCAAGGACAAGGTATTCTGAGACATGGTAATCAAGGAAACAGAGGTCGTGGAGGTCGACAATAGACGCAGGGCTGTGTCTATCACATTACTCCGCATGATGCTCAGAGTAATCCTGATCTAATTATGGGTACGTTAAATATTCTTGGACATTTTGCTAGAGTGTTAATTAATTCAGGTGCCACACATTTTGTTATTTCTCATATGTTTACTCAAAAGACGCAACCCTATCCCACACATCTCGGTTATGAATTAGAGTTTTCGATGCCTAAAGGTGAGACTTATTATGTTAGCTGGGCATATCAGGGATGTCCTGTTCTTATGGAGGATGTCATCATGCCAGCTAACCTTGTTCCACTAGATATTGTTGATTTCAATGTTATTCTGGGCATGGATTGGTTAAACCACAATCATGCTCAATTGGATTACTATCAGAAGATAGTTACTTTCCATCGGTAGACTTGCATATGGTTACTTTTGTGGGCGAGCGTAGTGGATTGAGACATGGCGTTATTTCTGCCATGAGGGTGAAACAATTATTGAGGAAAGGTTGTCAGGGCTAATTGGCTCATGTGGTGTTGAACGAGGATAATTCTACCCGTTTGGAGGATGTTCGAGTAGTCATGCATTTTTTTGATGTTTTTCCTGATGATTTACTTGGACTAACACCAGATCGAGAAATGGAATTTCTATTGATTTAATTCCAGGTACAGATCCTATTTTTTTAACCCCTTATCGAATGGCTCTGCAGAATTGAGGGAATTGAAAACTCAGTTGCAAGAGTTGGTTGATAAGGGTTTTATCCAGCCGAGTACTTCTCATTGGGGAGCTCCAGTTTTATTTGTATGAAAGAAAGACGGGACTTTGAGGCTATGCATTGATTATCAATAGCTGAACCAGGTAACGATTAAAAACCGTTATCCGTTACCTCATATTGATGATCTTTTTGACCAACTTCAAGGTGCCTGTGTCTTCTCCAAAATTGATTTGAGGTCTGATTATTATCAGTTGAAGATCAAAAGTGAGGATGTTCAGAAGACGGCATTTAGGACTCGATATGGTCATTACAAGTTTCTCATAATGTCATTCGAGTTAACGAATGCTCCAGCAGCTTTTATGGACTTGATGATTTGGGTATTCCACCCGTACCTTGACATGTTTGTCATTTTCTTAATCGATGATATTTTGGTATATTCTAAATCTAAGGTGGAGCACACTAGACATTTCACTCTAGTGCTGAAGAAGTTGAGGGAACATCAATTGTATGCCAAATTTAGTAAATGCCAATTTTGGTTGGATCAAGGTGCTCTTGGGACACGTGATATCAGCCCAAGGTATTCTTATGGACTCTAAGAAAGTAGTTGCGGTGGAGAATTGGGAGCAGCCACGGACTGTCACGGAAGTACGGAGTTTTCTTGGTTTAGCAGGTTAATATCGACACATTGTGAAAGATTTCTCAACTATAGCTTTGCCGTTGATGAGGCTGACCACAAATATAGTTAAGTTTGAGTGGGATGATGATTGCAAGTGAAGTTTTCAACAGTTGAAGTACTGTCTCACTCATACGCCTTTTTTAGCACTTCCAAACGACAGTGGGAACATCGAGATCTACAATGTTGCTTCTTTAAATGGCTTGGGCTGTGTACTAATGCATCATGGGAGGGTGATCGCATATGCTTCGCAACAGTTAAAACCCCATGAGATGAATTATCCCACTCATGATCTTGAGTTAGCATCTATTATCTTTGCATTGAAAATCTGGAGGCATTATTTATACAGGGAAACGTGTCGAATCTTCACCGACCATAGAAGTCTTAAATATATTTTTACTCAGAAAGATCTTAATCTCAGGCAGCGAAGATGGATTGAGTTGCTCAGTGATTATGACTGCATGATTAAGTATCATCCTAGTCGTGCAAACTGTGTAGCTGATGCTTTCAGCAGGAAATCTTAGGGTCAACTCAACATACTCTATCCACGCAGTGTTCCACTTTTGACGGAGTTACGATCTACTGGAGTTACAATAGGGGAAGATTACCAGGAAGCTCTACTTGCTAATTTTCAAGTTAGGCCAATTTTGCTGGATTGTGTACTTAAAGCTCAGGCGAATGATCTAGAATCTCAGGAGTTAATACAAGTAATGTCTAGAGGGAAAAAAGAAAAACCTCAGGATTAGGAATTCTGATGGTATACTGATGCAGGGTGACCTAATGTACGTGCCTAATGTCAAAGAATTAAAGAAATATATACTTGATGAAGCACATATTTCGGCCTATGCGATGCATCCTGTGAGTACTAAGATGTATCACGCCATTTGACCTTTTTATTACTAGCCTGGTATGAAAAGTGAGATTGCTAAATATGTGAGCCGTTGTGTAATTTGTCAGCAAGTCAAAGCAGAGAGAAAGAAACCTTTTGGATTATTACAACCACTTCCCGTACCTCAATGGAAATGGGAGGATATTACCATGGATTTCGTCTACAAGCTCCTTCGTATGTGAAATGGGTACGATGGTATTTGGGTGATAGTGTATTGGCTTATGAAGTCGGCGCACTTCCTGCCTGTTTGTGAAAACTATTCTTTGAGCTAATTAGCTGAGCTTTTCATTTTAGAGATTGTCAAGTACCATGGTGTTCCAATTAGTATCATTTCTAATCGGGATCCCAGGTTCACTTTTAAGTTTTAGGTAGCTTTCCAAGAAGCTTTTGGTTCGAGATTGCTTTATAGTACGACTTATCACCCATAGACGGATGGGCAATCTGAGATAACCATTCAGACGCTAGAAGATATGCTAAGATCCTTATTGTTACAGTTTGGAGACACTTGGCATACGCGTTTAGCTTTGATTGAGTTTGCTTATAATAACAGCTATCATTCTAGCATTGGCATGTCAGCTTTTGAGGCACTCTATGAAAACCCGTATCGTACTCCTCTATGTTGGTCCGAAGTTGGCGAAAAAGTGTTGGTGGGCTTGGAGATTGTGGATGAGAGTACACATAATATTCAGGTGATTAAAGCTAACTTGAAAGCGGCCCAGGATCGATAGAAGAGTATCGCTGATAAACATGCCACTGACAGAGTATATAAAGTTGGAGATTGGGTATTCCTAAAGTTATAACCGTGGAAAGGCGTGGTATGGTTCGGTAAGAAAGGTAAGTTAAGTCCTCGGTATATTGAATCGTATCAGATCACCGAACGAGTTAGTGAAGTTGCCTACAGGCTTGAGCTACCTCCAGAGTTATCAAAGGCACATGACGTTTTGCACATGTCTATGCTTCGTCACTATGTCTCTGATCCATCACATGTAATTCCTCCTCAGCCATTGGAGATTAAGCCGGATTTGACCTACGATGAAGAGTCGATGATGATCTTGGATTAGAAAGATAAATTTCTTCAGAACAAGACCGTTTGTATGGTGAAAGTTTTGTGGATGAACCATTCAGTTGAGAAGACCACCTGGGAAATTGAAGAGCCTATGCGAAACCTGTATCCATGTCAATGTGTAGGAATGTCGGGGATGAAATTTTCTTAAGGGGGAAAACTGTGATGACCCGTCCTAAATTGTTATATATATTTTCTCCCCTAGTGTGTAAAGTGACAATATTGCCCTCGTTGGCTTAGTGACATGGATGTACATATGTACTTTTAAATTATTTCCTCGCCATCGTAATTAAATCGTACTCGACATCACGAGTGCATCGATGCGAGTTAGGGCTAAATCGATTTCATAACGAAAAAGTTATGATTAATTGAATACGTAAATGGGTAAATCACGAACCAATTATATTAGCTCCTATTACCTCTAAGCCAATCAGATTTTGGGTTTTTATCTTTCTTTGGGCCAATTGTAACTCTATCTCTCTCACGGTAGTCCAATCAAAAAATATTATTTTCTGATTCTGGCCAATCACACACACACACACACACACACACACACACGTACACATTCACACACTCTCTCTCCTTCTCGACTTTTCTCCTTTCTTCTTCCTTTTGCACCCGAGACTCCCCACACGCACAAACCACACCAAAATAGCATGGATCGAACCTACAAAGACTACCATCACATTCCTCACAAACTCACAAACCTAGCCATACCCTTAGGTTTCAGTTTTGGTGAGTTTTGACCGTCGACTTACGAGCTCCGACAAGGAGCCAAGTTGCTCAAACCCGATCCCGGCGCGGTTTCGAGGTTTTAAGCTTGGAAATGTATCCACGCAACTTCCCTAACACTTTGGAATAGTTTTGGAGTGAAGCGGATGTCGGTATAGGTGAGTTTGGAAAGTTTCAGAATTGGTCGGATTTTCCAAGGAATTTTCCAACTGTTTTTCGTAGGATTTTGAACTCCTAATAGGTACGAATGTGTTCTACTTGTCAAGAGCTTCAAATCCATATAAGTTTCATGGATTTTGGTTGAGAAATGAAGTAGATATTAAGCTTTGAAAATTTTCCTGAAACCTGTGAACCAGACGGTGGTGGTGGACGACGGAGACTGGTGAGGTCCACCGGAGAAGAAGAAGAATATTCCGGCAAAGTTGATGGAATATTCTAACGGTGTCAGGTAACACCGTTAGAATTTAACAGAATATTCCTAACGCCATTAGGGTTTCCGTCCCGTGTGCCAGGCATGTGCCTACGTGTGGTCGTGCCTTGGCCAGCGCGTGAGGGCGCGTTCAACATCCAAAATTTATAAAAAAAATATGGGGGTGTTCGTGTTGTCGAGTAGATCACACTGATATATTCAAACACCCCATTTGAGCAACGTATGAGGATTTAATCCTAGGCTTTGTTTATGTGCTAATTAATTAACGTAAAAATAGTTGTATCGCATATAAGTGAGACGTACCTCGAGGACGAGTGTGGACAAGCAAAGCTAGGGGGCTACGATCTTGCTACTTATCAGTGAGTCGGCATTGTTACATTCTTTGCTTGCCATGTCGTAAATAAGTTACATTTTAAATATTGCATTGTTACACTTGTGAATTGTATTGTGTGAGGTTGCGGAGGCTCAGGTAACCTTCAGTTGAGTATTATGTGATTGAATGGGTTGTATTGCATTGGTATCCACACATTTATTTAGCGCTCATCATGGCTGCACCCCGGTATTAGTGCTTTCGCCCGGGGCTAGGGCCAGCCTTCACGTGATTGTTCACCTTTCGCACCGCACACTCACCTTGGATCCAAGTCTGGTGCCAGCCTGTCGTACAGACCACAATAGGTGATTCCAACTCGTAGGTGACCCGCAAATTATCGCACATTCTTCACGTGATTGTAGCACGTGAGGGTACATATTTATACCCAGCCTGTCATACAGGTCATATTAGGTGACTTCGACTCGTGTGTTAGCCTAGATTGATGAGCTACAGGTCCAGTCGTACAGGTCACATTAGGTGACTTCAACTGGTATACTATTTTGTATTAATTTCACACCTGGCTTACATTTATTATTGCTGAGATATCATGACATGGCATACTTTAGTTTTCGCTGCTCTTGTACATTGGTTTTCATACCTACGTAGTAGTATTTTCTGTAAACTATACGAATTTTACGGAGAGGGGTTATAATGTTCATAAAGATAAATACGTTTTCAAACGCTTTGTTTTTGCCCACTCACCCTTCTATTTTGCGCCCCTTCAGGTTCTAGGTAGTTGTTCATCTTTGGTGGCTCATGAGGACTACATGGAGGTTTTGACGTTTCCATAAATAAAAGTGGGGATCTTCTCCTTGTTTGTATAATTAGTACTTAGTTAGTTCGACTGCACTTTCGTTTTACCTATGCTCTGATATGCGTGTACTTTATACTTGATCACTTTCACACACTTACATATTATCTCTAGTTAAATAAGTCTAGTTTTGGTTTTTATTTATTCGCATTTTCTTATTATTATCACTTTTGTTGCGCACTTGGTTACGTCATCCTCATGTATCGGCTAGCACGTCTCGACTTCGATCGAGGTGTGTCAGCAGGGCTAGAGCGGCACAGTTCGGCCGAAGGCTATATGTCTGAAGAATATGATTTCGGACCACTTAACAAATTCCAACACATCAAGTTCCATACCACTCAACGGAACCAAAATACCAAGCGGGATTCTGGACCACTCAACGGAATCCAAACCAAGATACGATTCAAACCACTCAACGGAATCGCGGAATAGAAGGGATTCCGGACCTTTCAACGAAATTCAAATAGATACGATTCCAGACTACTCAACGAATGAAGTTACGCATGTGGGAGAGATAATTAACTTACCACGCTTGCAAATGTATTATTTATGAGAGTTTTAATGAAAAAGAGTTTAGACTAAGTTCATTTTAACCAAAAACTATCTACTAAGTTTATTTAATGTAAATGGCCTGAAATTTAATAAAAAAGGACAAAAACTAAAGTCTCATAAGTAAGAAACAAGCCCACATGCAAAACTAATTTTTTTTTTCCAGCTTATGCCCCTGACGGAAGGTCCTCCGTTAGTCCAATTCCTAATTTTCCCAATCCCATTAAATATTTAATGTCCGCACATTTGTCCATGCATGTGATTGTGAAAGGAATGGAATGGAGGTGATAGCAAGACTCTGCTGGACTTGCATACACATGGATTTTCACTTCTCAACTCTTATTTGAGTCCCAGTTGAAGGAAATTAATTGCAGAAAAAGAAAAAAAAAACGAAATTCAATATTTTTTTGTTTTCCGTCCATCAAGAAGAAGGAGAGAGAATAAGAAAGGTTGATGAAGAGAGAAAAAATATTATTTTATATTAAATTTTATCTTTTTTTATTCTTTGAAGGAGAATTGATGTAGGAAGAAGAAAAAATAGAAAACTAATAAAAAAGAATTGAAAACTTTGAGTTTTAACGATAAGTACAAAATAAAGGGTAAAGTGAATAATACTATGATTGACTTTTTAGTATAAAAATGTGGTTTTTCGTTAAAGTGAACAATACTGAAAGTTTTTCATTAAAGTTCCTTTAATAAAAAGGGTTTGGACCATGAATATTTTAACCAAAAACCACCAACTACAAGAAAAATGGGCTTTGGGTACAAAATGAAGGACACAAATAAGGAATTTGTGTGTCTTTGAACAAGAACAAGGTGGAAAAGTGCATATTCAATAAAGGGCACCATATATTGTGCCCTATGTAAAAGAAAATGGACACAAACACATTATTGGGCACAGGCACGAAAGACTTTTTGTGCAGGATTTATAAGCACAATTGCATGTGTCCATATTTGTAATAATGAAACTTTTATTAATTAAATATATTATGTGTGACACAAAATGGCTTTTGTGCCTTTACAAAGGTAACCAATAACATGTATGTTTCTCATGGTTAACATTGTTACAAACCTCTCTTCTATCTCCAAACTTTCCTCTGCAATTTTTTTCTATAGAATTAATGAGGCCCAAAATATTTTCTCTAATCAATTGTTCAATGACAAGCCAAGAAACCCAAAGTCAAATGTTGGTTCAATTGAAAAGCACCATGAATCACTCACCCCAAGTTTTAAAAGTGCTTTTAACAGAGGACACCATGAATCTCCTACTCCAAATTTCAGGAGTAATTTTAAGTGAAGACAGTCCGTCAAGAGCTACACACCCAAGTGTCACAAATCATGGGCCACACAACTATAACCTCATGGTAATGTACGTAGTTTTGTGTCATATGATTAAATATATTTAAATAAAAGTTATTTTTTTGGGCCAAACATTTAGTATTAAATTTTGTGCCCTAATATTTGGTATATATTTAAATCAAATGTACATTTTGAATTATTTGCACTATATACTTTTTAGATTTCAGACGGCACGTATAAAAAGAATCGTGTCTTTTGTGCAAAATAACAATAAAAAAAAGAAAAGAATTGTTGGTGACATTTTAAAAATCTCATTTTACATTCTAAACTTATTATATTTGAAAAGAAAAATAAACTTTTGACAAATGTAGACTGAAATTTTTAGAATAATAATAACAGTATTAAAATATGAAAAACTTGAAGATAAAAACAGGTTATGTCTTCTCTCTCTCTCCTTCATCCTCTCTCTTCCTTCCCCGTCACTCTCCTTCCCGTATCCTTTCTCTCCTTATTCTGTTTCAGGCAACAGCGCCGCCTTCCACTTGTCACCCAAGACCGTCAAATACCTCCATAATCCTCTTCCCATCCTCCTTCCGATCCTCAAGTTAGTTTCTACAAATTCGTAGCCAAATTTCTTCAATTTCAGATCTAAGAAACATATGATTTTGTTCGGGTTTAGTGTGTTTTGCAGGTGTGAGAGCGGCGTACGGGACGACGAAGAGAGGAGTAGCAGTGGCGTTGATGGGTGATGAGGCCCGAGCTGGTGATGAAGCCGATCGTTTCTCTAGACGATTTGTGATGTTGTCATTATCCTTCTGAAAATGACCATCAGTATGGTAACAACCATTAATAAGAGAGGAATTACTTCTGAACATAATTTCAGTGATAACTCTACTACACCAGTCACCAGCATTAACTGTAAGAAATCATTTATTAGCAGAATTCACTGATTATATCCCATCTTTTTATTTGGTTGATATTGTTCATATTTATACTATAATTGTCAGATATGAACACATTTGATAAATACCATATTACAATTATTCATAATTTGTCATAGTATCATTTTTTTTTCTTTGCAAACCTTAGCGTCCTCGAGCGATAATCTGTGCCTGCACCCCTGATGAAAACTTTGCGCCTGATAGGATAAAAAGAAGTTTAGTGGTAAGTAGAGACATGCATTCTACTAATTATTGAAGTTTCATCCCACTTAAAACTTGGTATAGACACAGGCATGATTTGTACACCTGAAAAAAATGGTATACTGATCTACCTGCACTGATCTAAAGCTTGATCTGTGAATAGTGTATGTGCTGCATCTCTGAACATTTATGATATTTCTTTTTCCAAGTTGTCTCTGTAGGTTCTCTGTGTATTTGCCGACACTTGCTATCTTTCTTAGAAATTAATGTCATAGATAGCTTTGAGATTTATCACTGCTTTTGACCTAAACCTAAATGATTGTCCAAACTTTTATTGTTTTGTACATCTTTTTTGCTAGTAATGTTAGTTTACTAATCATCTAGGTTCTCAAGGAAAGAATTACTTGGCTTGAAGCTGCTGATGAGGACCTTCGTCGGGAACTTCATGAATACCGCAGTAAGTGCAATGGTGTAGAGCCATGTGAAAGACCTCTCAAGTATGTGTTACATGCTCTAGTAGAGATTGACGTTATTCTTTCATCTTGTTTCGTTCAAGTACTAATATATATGATTTTGACATGTACCTTGTCTTGGTTTCTTATTTCACTTTGTAAACTATATATATTCAGCTAGAAAGATACATTTACAAATCTAAAACTTCATTTTGCAGGGTGGTAGCCCCTGCTTTGTCAAAAGCAATGGCCTAAAAAGGAGTTTGCAAAGTTTAGAATTGGGTGACTATCAAATGGGTGAAGCGATAACAGGTATCGCTTATATATGGTTTAGGACTTTGTCAACGGCGTTTTCTTTTCGCAGTTAAATCATATGCAATTATGTAAGTTGTGTTATTGTTTTTGCAAATAGGCTATTAGCTCTTGTGCATTGATAGTGTTGGGAAGTTCATTAAAATGGAGCTATTTTATATGTGGTACAATTTCCTATCTTAGCAGGTGATTCCCAGGAAATTGATGAAGTAGGAATAGAGTGGGAGCACAACCTTATGCAAAATATGATGGACAGAGTTGCATGAATTGAATAAAATGTCTACAACAAAAAGAGGTATCATTTGCGTGTGTAGATTGTTTTGTTTTAAATCAAAATCACATTAATGTCATCACAGAGTTTATGTGTAACTTGCATTTGACGCTTGTGCAGTCGGAGATGAAATTTTTTGAAGGGTCCGACACTGTGGCACTCAAGCAGCATTTTGGAAAGAAAATTTTGGAACTAGAAGATAAGAAAAGAGCTGTGTAGGTTCACTTAAAACCTTAATATTTGATCTTCGTATTCTTGAGAGAACCGATATTCACTTAAAACCTTTATAATTTTAATTTTATTTTTGTTGGGGATAGAACATGTAAAATTCTAGTTTTTATATATAATGGTTGTGAATATCTTTGTAAATTGTAATATTAGATGCTTGTGGTTGTGGGCTGTTTTAATTCTATGAAAAAAAATAATTTTTTGTTTAGCCTCAATCTCAATTTGTAGGTGATTTCGGTTTCTTTTTTTTTTTTTTTTTTTTTTTTTTTTAAATAGTTGACATTTGGGGACAATAACAATAAATGCGCTATCATGTATGAATTATAACTTTCACCATATCTTTTTTTCTTTTTTTCTTTTTTCGACTATAGATATTAAGGGAGGAGCTCGAGATTCCAGGAGTAAATGTGAATGTTTTTTATCAACTGAGTTACAAGTCTTTATTATTTAGCCATATTTAGAAGGACGAATTTAGTAAAATCTAGGATATATGTATAATAGTAAGATGTTTAGATGCTTATGTTGTCAAATTGTCAAATGGTACCATTATTGATTGTATATTTTTTTTATCATAGTATGTCATTCTAATCCTCCTTATTTTTTATCATAGTATGTCATTCTAATACTCCTTAAAATAAGAAGACATTATTTATGAAACAAGACCAATAAGTAAACACTATTTATGAAACCAAATCAAGAATGAGACACTATTTCTAAAACTAAACAAATAGGTGGAAACTATTTATGAAAATATATCAAGAAAGAAATACTATCTACAAAACTAGACCAAGAAAAAGACATTATTTATGAAACTGTACCAATTGCTACACTATTTACGAAACTAGACCAAGAACTAGGCATTGTTTATGAAACTGGACCAAGAACAAGGTCACTATTTATGAAAGTGGACCAAGAATTAGGCACTGTTTACGAAACTAGATCATTATTTATGAAAGTGGAACAAGAACTAAACACTATTTATAAAACTGAATCAATAAGGAGACACTATTTATGAAACTGGATTAATAAGTAGATATTATTTATGAAACCAAATCAAGAATGAGACACTGTTTCTAAAACTAAACCAAGAGCTGGAAACTATTTATGAAACTAGACTAAGAACTAGGGATTACTTATGAAACTGGACTAAGAACAAGACCACTATTTATGAAAGTGAACAAAAAACTAGACACTATTTATGAAACTAGACCAATAACTAGGCCACTATTGATGAAAGTGGAAACAAATTAAACATGTCAAACCATTTTTTGTTTCAATTAATACGAGACTCCCGCTATTTCATCTCCCATTAAACCTTTTTGTTTAGTAATACACATCACACACATTCACGTCCTTTTTTTTTTTTCAACAAATACTAAATAAATTTGCCTTTAAAGATGCTCTCAGGCTCTTAGAGTCCATGTCCCTTTTCTAGCAGACATAATTAACCACGAAGTATTAGTTGAGAGCGAGGTTGGAAAGCAAGGCCAAGGATTTTAGGAGTCGCGAGCAACATCGGTTGTCATATACAACGGTGAACTTGGTTCGCTCAATTTTTAGAGAGAAGAAGGATCCACTGGGAATGAATGAGAACATTGGGGTAGCCTCTTCATTAGCCGGAGAGTCTTATGGTAAATTTCATGCACACCATAAAATCTTTGATGGTAATTTTTTGCAATCCCAGGGCATAGTTCTCAATTCCATCTTGTCCCTCCATCAATTTTTCCTTGAGTAACCATTTTTGAGAACCAAATGGGAATTCCTCTACAAAAATGCTGGAAAATACCAAAATTTACTTTTTTTTTTTGCAAAATAAGAAGCAATACACATTGATAAATAAAATAAGATAATTACAAAGTACCATGATTTACAGATTCTTAGAAAAAAAAATTTTACAGTGGATTTCCAGGTAAAGTTAAGAATATGCATAAATATATACATTACACCAGAATAGAGTACTTTGATACTTTGATTATTGAAGGTGTTAAATGACAAATATCAAGTAGGTTGTGTTAGCTAACTTAAGTAACTGTTTTCTGATGTGATAAAAACAAGAGGAAAGCATTGAGGCAAAAGCATGTTTTTTTATGGGCTTCATGATGCTTAGAGATTCCAGTTATGTGCGAGAAAACTTTTCAAAGTTAATAATCAACTGATGAACTTGCTGCTCCTTAGCTTTGACTTGCGAGTGTCCACAAAGTCCCAAGGAGGAGAAATTGTCTCCAACTTTGTCACCTGCACTTTTCACCCAAGAAAAATAAATTGTTATTGTCTTGAAATGAACATGAGATAACTTCCATCACATGCACTAGACTATGAACTGTGTAAGGGCAATCACATAAAATTCAAAACCAATACAGGCAGCATGTAATTTCTCAAGTTGTATATAGTAGAACCAGCACTCTCGCGTATCATGCAGGTTTTACAACCACCGCTCCGCTAAAACTTAAGTAGAGACTTTAAGTACAGCAGTATTCCTCCTACCATGCTAGGGACAGCTGCCAAAGTCTTCAGCATCATTGCACGACACCCATACCATCTCTGAAACATATATTCCAGTGAACAACTGGGATCATATTGGAATGAAACGAATAAGCTTCAACCAAAATCTTATGATCGATAAAGATGCTGCGATTACAAAACACTAACTTAGGAAGCTTCTACACAGATTGCAGTTCCTCATAATGAAGAGGCATGTAATTACAAATTCGTCTAAAAATGCACACCCATAACCAAACTTAATTCGACATGCATTGATCAATAAAAAAGTGGCTTAATCATTTTTCTTGAAAGGTTTTGAAGTACTGCTGAAATGTGGATTACTGGGAATATGTTCCTAGCAAAGTTACAATTAAGATTGAAATCGATGAAGTACATTAAAAGTGGAAACAACATTAAAAACTAAAAACAAACTCAGAATCACACAGAGTCATTTATCCATTTCACTAGTCAAGAGCACAAAAGATACTTTCCCTTATCCAGATTTTCTTCAACTAATATACTCACATAGTGGAAAGATGAATGTAAAAGTCACAATAAAATATATCCCAAAATTCCAGAAGAACTCACAAATCAAAGCTTAAAATTGTAAAAGCATCAGAATAATTTAAAATCGGTTTATAATAACATAAAAACCGACTTCTTGATGAACTAAAAGATTTCCTTGTTTTACGATTACAACGCATAAGAAAACGCAAAATGTATAATCATATTTAAAAAATAAAACATATAAACTTATTTCCTTGGACAGAGAAAAGCTATAAACTACAAAAATGACTTAATTCTAAATACTTCATGTAAGCAGTAATATAAAGAATCAAACTACAACTGCCTAGCAAACCAACATGACATTAAGATTACCATAAACATATATGCATCCGCAACTGAAAGACCATCCCGTGCAGTGCAAGAAATCAACTTACCTGGAGGCATCGCCATTCTGAGATTAACAGATGAAGTCTTCTACTTCCAACACTCGTTAATGCTCCTCTCTAAGTGAATAGGGTTTTAGATCTTTTGGAAGCCTTAGTGTGGAAGCAGGGACTTCAACTATTTATACAATCACTCATCGACAGAGATCCACTCGGTCCAGCCTATTAACAGAAGGAGTGTTGATCTCTATCTCAAAGAGTTTTAGTCCCATCATGACTTGATATACTAGTGTATATCAGATAAGAATCGAAACTAGGACAGCTGCAATACATGAAACTCCATGACTCTTATCGCATTAGGGCTCTCAAACTCCCCGTGTTTCACACAACCAGTACAACCAGTTATGTGCCACACAAGTAGTCCAGTTGTGATCTCATTGTCATTCAAACAAGGTTTTACATTCTCCCACTCGAATGTCAATGATATGCCTCAATATAATAAGAATCATGATGATCATTGAGTTCCCAAAAGCTTGCAACTGATCCTACTCAGTGACTTGTCATTTTTAAGAAAAATATAGGACCACAGAAAACAAAGCACGCATTGCTTGCACTTTGCACTCTGTGATCACATACATATTTATCATAAAAACACTATGCCACTTTTACGAGTCATGATGTTGAGAACTGATAATTTATACCGTCAGATATCAGTTCCACATAACAAACTGGAATGATTCCAGTACCAAAGTCGTTTGTCAAAGCATAATCAGCTATACAAACAAGTCAATAATAATTAACAACTGTCGAAAATAACAATAAAGATAACTGCAATAAAACCTACGTAGTTTATGGAGTGCTTACTCCCACTCATTAACAGAATCAAAGAGTTCTTTCACTCCCATGTTGAAGACATGTTTCTTGAAGACTCCCACTGGTAAGGCCTTTGTCATCGGGTCAGCTACCATTAAGCTTGTGTGGATGTACTCAATTTCGACAGTCTCCTTCTTCACTTCATCTCTCACTTTTAAGTACTTAATATCCATCAATCTACTAGCATATGACCTTTTGTTATTCTTTGAAAAGAAAACTGCAGCTTTGTTGTCACAATACAACTTGAGGGGCCTGTCCACATTGTCAATGATTTCCAATCCTTTCACCATGTTTTTGAGCCAAACAGCTTGTTGAGTTGCTGCATAGCACCCTATAAACTCAGCTTCCATGGTTGAGGATGCAATACTCTTCTGTTTTGCACTTTTCCACGATACTGCACCATTAGCCAACAGAAAAATGTAACCATTCGTCGATTTTCTGTCGTCCACACATCCTGCCAAGTCTGAATCTGTGAATCCCACCAACTCCAGCTTGTCCACATAACTGTAAGTTAACATGAAATCTCTTGTTCTTTTAAGATACCTCAGTACCTTTTTCGCTGCAACCCAATGTGCTGTACCAGGATTTGATTGAAACCTTCCTAGTACACTTACTGCAAAAGCCAGGTCCGGTCTTGTGCATACCTGGGCATACATAAGGCTCCCTACAAGAGATGCATAGGGCTTATCCCTCATTCCTTCCTTCTCTAATTCATTTTTGGGACATTGATCACTGCTCAGTTTGTCTCCTTTGCCAATAGGCAATTCTCCATTCGAACACTTGTCCATATTGAATCTTTTAGTGACTCTGTCGATGTACTGCCTTTGGGAGAGACCAAGAGACTTCTTAGCACGATCTCTTACAATTTCTATTCCCAAAACAAATCGAGCTTCCCCCAAGTCCTTCATGTCAAAGTTTTGAATGAGCATACTCTTAGTTGTCTGTAGTAGAGACATATCGGAGCTAGCTAATAATATATCGTCCACATACAACACTAAGAATATAACCTTTGACCCAAGAACTTTCAGATAAATGCACTCATCCATTTTGTTTTCTTGAAAACCTGAAGCTGCCATTACCTGATCGAATTTCTTATTCCATTGCCTCGAGGCTTGTTTTAAGCCGTATATAGACTTATTCAACTTACAAACCATCGTTTCTTTCCCCCTTTCAACAAATCCAGGTGCTTGTTGCATGTATATATCTTCTTCAAGGTCTCCATTCAGAAATGCCGTCTTGACATCCATTTGGTGAAGCTCTAAATCAAAGTGTGCCGTGATAGCTAGGATTATTCTCATGGAATCTTTTGTGGAGACTGGAGAAAACGTCTCATTGTAGTCAATTCCTTCCCTTTGTGTAAAACCCTTCGCTACTAGCCTTGCTTTGTGTTTGTCAATGTTGCCTTGTGAGTCTCGTTTTGTCTTGAACACTCACCTGCAACCAATGATTTTTGTTGTCCCAGTTGGCTGTGGAACTAGACTCCACACATTGTTTTTCTCCATAGATTCCAGTTCTTCATGCATGGCTTGTTTCCATAACGTTGATCGTGCACTTGATATTGCTTGATTGTAGGACAAGGGATCATCTTCATCACCTATAGTGTGTTCTGCCTCATTTAGGTACACGAAATCAGGCAATAATACTGCTTTACGTACTCGCTGTGATTTGCGAATATTCGATTCCAACCTTGTAGTGACTGGGGCATTTATGAGATCTTCTTCAGTTGTTTGTACAGGTGCATGTACTTCACTTTCTTGGACATCTGCACAGGCCATGTGTCCCTCATTTGCTGTCTCATCTTCATAGGACATATGTAAGCTGCTATGAAGAGGACGTGGCTGCATGGGAATACTGAGAGTGGATGCGTGCTGATCAGGCAACTCACTGTCAAGTGGGATTTCTTCAAAATCTGGGGATAGAGCTGCTGAGTTACTGAAATCAGTCTCATCCTCATCTTCAAGAAATCGTGCATTATGTGTTTCCATGACCCTCGAGTGACTGTTAGGGCAATAGAATTTATACCCTTTAGACTTCTCAGAATATCCAATGAATTTGCAACTGATGGTTCTTGGATCAAGTTTCTTCTCTGTTGGATTATAAAATCTGGCCTCAGCATTGCAACCCCATACATGAAAGTGGTTAAAACTCGGTTTCCTTCCAGTCCAAGCTTCGAAAGGAATCTTGTCCACTGACTTGCTTGGTACCCGATTCAATATATAGTTTGCAGTTTTCAGTGCTTCTCCCCAGAGAAACATTGGAAGCTTTGAATGTGCAAACATGGATCTGATCATGTCTTTTAGGGTTCGATTCCTTCGTTCAGCAACTCCATTTTGATGCGGAGTCCCAGGTGTAGTATACTGAGCCACGATGCCATTTTGTTCAAGATAAGTTGCAAAAGGTCCTTTGTGTTGTCCAGCCTCAGTGAACCTGCCAAAATACTCACCACCTCTATCGGATCTCACAATCTTAATGTGTTTGTCCAGTTGTTTTTCAACTTCTAAATGAAATGTTTTAAAGCATTGCAAGGCTTCAGATTTTTCAGAAATAAGGAAAATATATGTAAACCGTGAAAAATCATCAATGAAGGTTATGAAATATGATTTTCCACAGATGGTTTTAATTGGAAAAGGTCCACAAATGTCAGTGTGTATGATTTCTAATAGACATTGGCTACGGTTTGACCCTATTTTCCTAGTATTAGTGAGCTTTCCCTTAAAACAGTTAACACACTCTTTAAAATTGCTGAAATCAAGTTGTGGCAACAAGTCTTGTTTTGTAAGTGTGATGATCCTTTCTTTAGAGATGTGCCCCAACCTTTTGTGCCAAAGCATTGAGGTTTTTGCATGAGAGAGCACCTTTTTAGAATCAACACTTTGAACATTGAAACATTCAATCTCATAAGTACAATTCATTTGCCACATATCAACTTTGAGATTAGCTTCACCAAGCAATTTATTCGAGTCATTTGAATGGAAAAACTTTACACTTTGACTGTCACCCACAAATGTAAAGCCGGACTTAACTAACTTAGATGCAGAAATTAAATTCCTTCGCATGGAAGGTACATAAAGTACTGGACTTAATTCTAAAATAAAGCTAGAGGAAAGAACTAATTTGACACTTCCTATGGATTCGACAGCAACTTTGCTCCCATTCCCCACATAGACATTGTAGACTTCATTGTTTATCACCCTTGTTTTTGAGAAGCCCTGCAAGGAATTGGTTATGTGAATAGAACAGCCCGTGTCAAACCACCAACTATTAGGAGGAATATAAACTAGATTGGACTCAACACACACAAAAACATTTATTTCATTACCTTTCTTAACAAGCCAATTCTTGAAGCCATTGCAATTCTTTCTTAAGTGACCTGTTTCTTTGCAAAAATAGCACTCATTTTCTTTCTCAGTTTCGACATTAGCAGTTTTCATTTTATAAGATCCTTTAGAGATGATGTTAGCATTTTTAAATGAAGAAGAAATTTCTTTCTTCTTCTTCTTACCAGCAGCCACGGTTGAACCTTGATTGAAGTGCCTTTTGCGTTTTTCTCCTTGCACAAAATTCACATCCACTGATTTGTCACTCCTGAGCCGATCTTCTTCTTGTGCACACATAGTGATCAGTTCATCAATGCCCCATTTAACCTTCTAAGTGTTATATGAAACTTTGAGCTGCCCATATTTTGAAGGCAGGGAGTTCAAAGCCATATGAACTAGGAACTGATCAGTCATGGGTACTTCAAGGTCTTTCAACTTTTGAGCAAGATCAACCATCTTCAGAATGTGTTCCCTGACACTTCCCTCACCATCAAATTTCATTGAAGTAATTTGAGTTAGAAAAGTCCCAGTTTCTGCCTTGTCAGACTCTTTAAACTTTTCCCCAACTGCAGCCAAGAAGTCTTTTGCATTATCTTGTTTTGGAACACCTCCTTTAACTGATGGAGCCATTGCTTTCCTCATAATCATCAGTGACATCCGATTTGTTCTCTCCCACTTCTCAACCTTTGCTTTATGATCTGCCGTGCTCTCTGCAGTGACAGCTGCAGGTTTTTCCTCTCTTAATGCCAAATCGAGATCCATAAGCCCAAGGACCATTTCAACATCCTCTTTCCACTTCTTGTAGTTAGAACCGGTCAAGGTCTCAATATTGTTGAAATTGAGGGATGTCATGTGAGGAGCTGGAGAACCAAACATTAATTTTAACAGTTGTTAGTCATCTAAGTGTTAATAAACAGACGAAAAATGATACTTAATTTTTTTTCCTGACACATAATCGTATAAGCACAGCATCATCTTTGGACAGAAGCCATTTATACTAGATTTGCATAGCCAAAATATTGAATACAAGGGCAGTTTACACAACTTCAACACTTTTGAGCAGATGAAGAATGTAATCTTGTCAATTCAATACTTCACTATACATTGATTCATTTGTTTAACTTGAATAAATAAACACTTTTGAGCAGATTATTATTCACTTAATACAGATGAATCACATGTTTGACTCTTTAGACAACAAGCCAAAATCAACAAACTAAACACTTTTGAGCAGAATAGATGTTGAGATCCTTGTTTACGATTCAAATCTTATTTGTCCGTTTGGTTTTGATAAATAGAATGTGAATCCAAAAGTTCTTCTTGGTTGAGTATTCCAGTATCGTAACCATTCTTTAAATGATCTTCTCTGCACATGATAGCAAACACAACTGGAGGTATCCACAGCAATAGTTGATTACATATAGTGACCATGCAAACAATTGTCAGTATGCAGCGGAAGCATTTTAATGACACAGGATCAAAACATATTTGCATGTATTTATATCGAGAGTTAACCATATATTGATTAAGGAACCCTAGCCATGTTGGGTTGGCTCTGATACCACATGTAAGCAGTAATATAAAGAATCAAACTACAACTGCCTAGCAAACCAACATGACATTAAGATTACCATAAACATATATGCATCCGCAACTGAAAGACCATCCCGTGCAGTGCAAGAAATCAACTTACCTGGAGGCATCGCCATTCTGAGATTAACAGATGAAGTCTTCTACTTCCAACACTCGTTAATGCTCCTCTCTAAGTGAATAGGGTTTTAGATCTTTTGGAAGCCTTAGTGTGGAAGCAGGGACTTCAACTATTTATACAATCACTCATCGACAGAGATCCACTCGGTCCAGCCTATTAACAGAAGGAGTGTTGATCTCTATCTCAAAGAGTTTTAGTCCCATCATGACTTGATATACTAGTGTATATCAGATAAGAATCGAAACTAGGACAGCTGCAATACATGAAACTCCATGACTCTTATCGCATTAGGGCTCTCAAACTCCTCGTGTTTCACACAACCAGTACAACCAGTTATGTGCCACACAAGTAGTCCAGTTGTGATCTCATTGTCATTCAAACAAGGTTTTACACTTCAATCTCAATTTCGAACCCGACACAAAAAAATAGAATGAGATTGGCACTATGATCTAGCTAAAACAATCAACTAGCAAACAACATTGATCCGAACCCCTAATTCACGATCTGAAGCTATATTTCTTGATTGCTTAATTAGCTATACACATTTGGATTAAACTAGATTCAAAAGCGTACCACGCCAACATCGCTGTAGAATTGTAGTCCATGATAAGATGATCTGCAACAGAAGCCAAAACACATCGTTTTAGGTGCAAATTACGCGCAATCGAGAGAGCGACAAAACAGTAGAAACATCGTAGAGGCGGAGAGAAAGAGAGAGAGAGAATGAGAACGATTGCTTACCTATGGCTTATTTTGCTGATGTTGGTGAAAAGTCCAGGTCCCTTCTCATCTTTACAAAAGGGAGAGAGAGTCAGAAATATTGGGAGAGAGAGAGAGTGGCATCGTTTTGCATGTAAGAGACTGCCTTTTGACAGAGATGGAGTTGAATCAAAATTAAGTTTGGGGTCAGATCGGATCTATAGATTTTGCATAGTGACAGGCATGGAGTTGAGATCTGAAACTAAGAAAGAAAAAATGGAAGTTTTCGAATGTCAGGAAGAAATGGGGGAGGATAGAGACTAGTAGGGAGATCCGTAAATGAAATTAAACGGAAAAAGGCTTGCCGTCAGGGGCAAAATCGGAAATTAATGATTGGGCATTTTAAATGGACCGTTTTAATAGTTTGTTCTAAGTATTAAATAAAGTTATTACTTTGTTTTTGGTTAAAATTCAAAGTTTTCAAACCATTTTTATTAATTTTCCTATTATTTATAAGAGAGATGTGCGACTCGGAATTAGTATATGACATTAATCTTTGAACCTTCTAGGTAGGGAGAATTTTTTTCAAGTTTTTAATATTCAAGCAAGTACTTCACATATTATAAAATAAGTAGAAAGACAAAAAAAAAAAAATATGTTAATTTTCTCCAACTTATAATATGACTTGTAAAATACTGCTCAAGTACCATTGACACCAAATACTCCATTATCAATCTGGGAAATTATCAATATACCTTAGTCATCGCTTTCAATACCTACCTAACATGATTAAATATACCATTGATACCAAATACTCCATTATCAATTTGGGAAATTGTCAATATACCTTACGGATTGCTTTCAATACCTTGCTAAACTTCAAATTTGTTTGACAATATGAATATATGTTCACTGCAATTTTCAATATTCTATTTTAAAGATAAGAGACAAAGACTTCAACACAAAGTGTAGAAAATTCAAATCTCTAATGTTATTCATACCATATTTTTACATTAACTTAGGTGGCATGTGATGTGGACAACCACATCATTTGAAAAATTTGCAAAACCCAAGGAAAAGAAGGAGAAATGGCTGATTTGGTATTGCTGTGAAAATAAGCTCATTTTTGCTGCTTTACGTTTTCAGCTTTTTCTTTCACCTAAAACTGTGAAAACAAGTTGTTTTTAAGTGTTTACCAAACACCTTTTTTAGCTCAGTTTTTTTTATACCCATAAAAGCATCTCAGTACCAAACCGGTACAAAAACTCCTCATATACCACAATCATCATTTAATTAACTAGTTTTTTTTAATTATTAGTTTATTAAATATTAAACTAAATTTAAAATTCTAATTAATTCAAATAACGTGATTATCCACATCAAATATCATCTAAAGTGATGTGAAAATATGATACAAAAATTTGATATAAATAACATTACTCAATCTTCTTACACAAATACCATCTCATATATTAATTAAGAAAGAATATTCAAGGGTTTCTAGATTGTCGTGCTCGTTCACAATTGATTAAGGGCCTTTTTTTTTTCTTTATACTTTTGCCTGGTGGTAGCTTTTTTCTTAAATTTTGAAATAAATTGAAAGAAAAAAACTTTTCAAAATTCACAAGAAGTTCAAGGTTTCTCCCATTTTCTTTAAGTTTAATAGGAAAAACTTAAACAGGTCAAAAATCTAGTGCTAGTTGTTTAGAATCCATCTACTGAAGCACAAGTAGCATCTAAGTAAGGAACGGACCCGCCTGCAAAGTCAGAGTTTAGGTGGGATAACAAAAACAAATAAAGGATATGCAAATTAATAATGCATCTCACTATAAGTAAAGCCCTGAGTTGCTTAAAAAAATACCCTGCTAGACTTTAAATTTGTTTGACAATATGAATATATGTTCACACTGCAATTTTCAATAGTCTATTTTAAAGATAAGAGACAAAGACTTCAACACAAAGTGTAAGAAAATACCCTGCTAGACTTTAAATTTGTTTGACAATATGCATATATGTTCACACTGCAATTTTCAATATTCTATTTTAAAGATAAGAGACAAAGACTTCAACACAAAGTGTAAGAAAATTTAAATATTCTTGAGTAATGTTATTCATATCATATTTTTATACTACCTTAGGTGACATATGATGTGGACAGCCACATTATTTGAAAAATTTGAGGAGAAAGTGTTGATTTGGTATTGCTGTGTTTTGAAGAAAAAAAAACAGTTTCTGCTATGCTATGAGAATAAGCTTATTTTTGCTACTTCACGTTTTCAGCTTTTTTTCACCTAAAATTATGAAAAAAGTTGTTTTTAAGTGTTTACCAAACACTTTTTTTAGCTCAGTTTTTTTTATATCCACTTTTTATAAAAACACCTCAGTACCAAATCAGTACAAAGACTCCTCATATACCACAATTATCATTTAATTAACTAGTTTTTTTTAATTATTACTTTATTAAATAATGAACTAAATTTAAAAATCTGATTAATTCAAATAATGTGGCTATCCATATCAAATGTCATCTAAGGTAGTATGAAAATATAGTACAAAAACATGATATGAATAGTCTTACTCAATCTTATTAGGCAAATACCGTCTCATATATTAATTAAGAAAGAATATTCAAAGGTTTCTAGATTGTCGTGCTCGTTGACAATTGACTACGGGCCTTTTTGTTTCTATATACTTTTTCAATTTGCCTGGTGTAGCTTTTATCTTAAATTTTGAAATAAATTAATAAAAAATAAAACTTTTCAAAATTCGCTAGAAATTCAAGGTTTCTCCCATTTTCTTGAAGTTTAATAGCAAAAACTTCAACAGGCCAAAAATCTAGTGCTAGTTGTTTAGAATCCATCTACCGAGGCACAGGTAGTATCTAAGTAAGGAACGGACCCGCCTGCAAAGTCAGAGTTTAGGTGGGATAACAAAAACAAGTAAAGGATATGCAAATTAATAATGCATCTCATTATAAGTAAAGCCCTGAGTTGCTTAAAAAAAGTATACACAAAAACCATGGTGAGATTTTCAACTTGTTGTGAGAAAGTATGCTTTCTATCTTGCCTTATCTTGTATCTTCAGCTAGCTTCATCACCAAAAAATGCTTTTGCTTCTGCCAATTCCACTGAAGCAGAAGCACTCCTCAAATGGAAAGCTAGCTTTCAAAACCAAACCCAAAACAACCTGACCTCATGGATTAAGGCAAATGAAGCCCCATGCAATACTTGGGTTGGTGTTTCATGCAACTCTGCTGGAAGTGTCAACAGATTAAACCTCACCAATTCTGGTATACAAGGTACTCTACTTCAATTTCCATTCATGTCTTTGCCTAATCTTGCATATGTTGACCTCAGCTTGAATGAACTTTTTGATCAAATCCCTCCTGAGATAAGTTCCCTCACCAAACTCATCTATTTCGATATATCCTACAATCAAATGTCTGGAAAAATCCCACCCGAAATCGGTCTTTTAACAAATCTTCAGGTTCTTCACCTAAATGCTAATAAGTTCAACGGCTCAATTCCTCAAGAAATAGGCCAACTTAAATTTGTCTATGAGCTAGCTCTAAACTTAAACAATTTAGAGGGTTCAATTCCAGCTTCTGTCGGTAATTTGAGCCAATTGACTTCTTTGATTCTCTTCGGAAACCAACTTTCGGGTCCTATCCCTCCCGAAATAGGAAACCTTTCGAAGTTGGTTGAACTTTACTTGTTTGACAACTATTTATCAGGCCCAATCCCTCTGAGTTTCGGAAACTTGAAAAATCTAACCACGATGATGTTGTACAACAATACCCTTTCTGGTTCTATCCCAACTTCTTTGTGCAATTTGACAAACCTTGTTTATCTCTCTCTCTCTACGATAATAAACTTTCCGGCACTATTCCTGAAGAGATTGGAAGCTTGAAATTTGTTGTGTCTCTGCAGCTGACCAACAATCAGTTCAACGGAACCGTTCCCTCTTCGTTTGGCAACTTGAGCAGCCTAGAAACCCTATACCTCCGCGGTAACCAATTATCTGGATCAATCCCCCAAGAGATGGAGAATCTAATGAAGTTGACCATACTTGACTTGGCTACTAACCGATTTTCTGGTTATTTGCCTCGAGATATATGTAGAGGTGGATTGCTACAAAGGTTTAGTGCAGAAAACAACGAATTTTCAGGTCCAATCCCGAAAAGCTTGAAAGGTTGCAAGAGCTTAGTCAGAGTCCGTCTTGAAGGGAACCAGTTTACAAGCAATATATCTGAAGACTTTGGTGTCTATCCTAATCTTCAGTTTGTAGACCTAAGCGACAACAACATGTATGGTGAAATCTCAGACATCTGGGGACAGTGCCCAAACTTAACAACTCTAATATTTGCCGGGAACAACCTTACTGGTAGCATACCATCTAAGATTGCCAATGCAACGAAACTTCAAGAACTTGATTTTTCTTTGAATCATCTGGTTGGGGTGGTTCCCAAGGATTTGGGGAGATTGGCTTCGATGGTGAGCCTAAAACTGAATGGCAATAAACTTTTGGGTTCTATACCCTCTGAATTTGGAGCATTTACTGAACTCGAATATCTTGACGTGTCAACCAACAAGCTGAACGGCTCAATTCCAAGCACTTTTGGTGAATTGGTCAGTTTAAACTACTTGAATTTGAGCAACAACAATTTCAGTCAAGAAATTCCATTTCAGTTGGGGCAGTTATTTCACCTGTCACAATTAGATTTAAGTCATAACTCACTTGAAGGTAAGATACCATCAGAAATGAGCAATATGCAGAGCTTGGAGCAACTGAATCTTTCCCACAATAATCTTTCCGGTCTCATTCCAGCAACATTTGATGGAATGCGCGGCTTGCTGTACGTAGATGTATCCTACAATCACTTGCAGGGTCCCATCCCCAACAACAAAGCATTTCAAGATGCCCACAGCTTTGAAGGGAATGTAGGGTTGTGTGGAAATGTTGTAGGACTACAATCCTGCAATAAGCACGTCTCAAAAAGAAAAAACAACAGAAAACTCGTGTTTGCAATTGTTTTCCCTATCTTGGGAGTAGTTTTACTTGCCTTCTTTGCAATTGTCTTCATTAAAACAAGAAGAAAGAAAGAGCCAGAAACGGACAAGAGCGATATCCATGATGAAGAAGAAGTTTTTTCAATCTCTCTTTTTGATGGAAAAAAATTGTATTCGGAGATCATAAGAGCAACCGATGGTTTTAACTCCATATATTGTATTGGGAAGGGAGGATCTGGAAGTGTCTACAAGGCAAAGCTACCATCAGGCAGCATAGTTGCAGTGAAGAAACTCCATCAAAAACTTGACAGGGAGGAGACATCACAGGAGTTCCACAATGAAATAAGTGCACTAATCAATATACGACATCGAAATATTGTGAAACTTTGTGGTTTCTGTTCAAATTCACAGCACTCCTTTCTGGTCTATGAGTATCTTGACAAGGGTAGTCTGGCTTCAATCTTGAGCAAAGAAGACGAAGCAAAAAAATTGGATTGGAGTACAAGGGTGAGAATTGTAAAAGGCGTAGCTCATGCACTGTCTTACATGCATCATGATTGCGTGCCACCAATTGTACATCGGGACATATCAAGCAGCAACATTTTGCTGGATTACGACTACGAGCCTTGTGTTTCGGACTTCGGCACTGCTAAGCTTTTGAATCCAGACTCATCGAATTGGAGCTCTCTTGCAGGCACATACGGATATGTAGCACCAGGTAAAGTAAAACAATTACAAAAAATATAATGTTTTCTAAATTTGTGATATCAAGTTAACATATACTAATGGCTTGCTCTTCCTTAATTTTTATGCAGAGTTGGCGTACACAATGAAGGTAACTGAGAAATGTGACGTTTATAGCTTCGGAGTGCTGGCACTGGAAGTGATCATGGGAAAGCGACTAGGCGATTTAATCTCGTCCTTTTCATCTCCATCCGTGTGTGAAAACAAATTGTTGAAGGATGTATTGGACCAACGGCTTCCACCTCCTACACCTGAAGTTGAAGATGAACTGACAACCATTGCAAGTGTAGCAATCGCATGCAGGCATTCGCAACCACAATCTAGGCCAACAATGCACATGGTTTCTCAATTGTTATCATTACAAATTGCAACTTCCACTGGAGGACCAAGCATCACACTTGAACAACTCATTAAGATTTGAATTGCGTTTGACATTGTTTGAGTTGGCACGAAAGTCGGATGGGCTTGTTTAATTATATCAATATATCTATATTGTTCTTCCTACTTAGTAAAATAAGGTTTTTTTGTTGTTGTTGCTGCTGTAATATATGTATGTTGTTCTTCAGCCAAGATTAAGTACAATCTTCAATTAATTACAATCTTTTTTTATTGCAGAATCAACTGGATTGAGTTGACTATAATTTATTTTTTGTAGTTGAGTTAACTATTACTTGATTGAAGCCATATGGTACTCTGTTATAATTGCAGGTAAATTAACAAGAAGAGGAGTGCTAGTTGGACTCGCTCCTAAAACCTCGTTTGGTAGCTCGGATTGTATTGACTATTAAATTAGTGAGACGTTTGGTGCTTTATCAGACTAAAAACTGACCATTTAATATTGTGTTTGATATAAGAGATTATTCGAATTGTTATTATTTTATGTGAATGATTACAAAAATTGTGGATGTAGAATTTGGTAATTAAAAGTCCTCATGTCTTATGGTGATATGATCTTTTGAATCGTAAAGTGTTGGCTTAATGCAACGGTCTGTGAGTGGTGACGTGTTGGCTTAATCATTTTTCTTGAAAGGTTTTGGGGTACTGCTGAACTGTGGATTACTGGGAATATGTTCATAGCAAAGTTACACTTAAGTTTGAAACCGAGGAAGTACACTAAAAGTGGAAACAACATTAAAAACTTAAAACAAACTCAGAATCACAGAGAGTCATTTATCCATTTCACTAGTCAAGAGCACAAAAGATACTTTCCCTCATCCAGATTTTCTTCAACTAATATACTCGCATAGTGGAAAGATGAATGTAAAAGTCACAATAAAATATATCCCAAAATTCCAGAAGAACTCACAAATCAAAGCTTAAAAATGTAAAAGCATCAGAATAATTTAAAATCGGTTTATAATAACATATAAACCGACTTCTTGATGAACTAAAAGATTTCCTTGTTTTACGATTACAGAGCATAAGAAAACGCAAAATGTATAATCATATTTATAAAATAAAACGTATAAACTTATTTCCTTGGACAGAGAAAAGCTATAAACTACAAAAATAACTTAATTCTAAATACTTCAATCTCAATTTCGAACCCGGCACAAAAAAATTAGTATGAGATTGGCACTATGATCTAGCTAAAACAATCAACTAGCAAACAACATTGATCCGAACCCCTAATTCACGATCTGAAGCTATATTTCTTGATTGCTTAATTAGCTATACACATTTGGATTCAAAAGCGTACCACGCCAACATCGCTGTAGAATTGTAGTCCATGATCAGAAGATCTGCAACAGAAGCCAAAACACATCATTTTAGGTGCAAATTACGCGCAATCGAGAGAGCGACAAAACAGTAGAAAGATCGTAGAGGCGGAGAGAGACAGAGAGAGAGAATGAGAACGATTGCTTACCTATGGCTTTTTTTGCTGATGTCGGTGAAAAGTCCAGGTCCCTTCTCATCTTTACAAAAGGGAGAGAGAGAGAGAGAGTGACATCGTTTTGCATGTAACTGATTGCCTTTTGACAGAGATGGAGATGGATCAAAATTAAGTTTGGGGTCAGATCGGATCTATAGATTTTGCATAGTGATAGGCATGGAGTTGAGACCTGAAACTAGAAAAAAAAATTGGAAGGTTTCGAATGTCAGGAAGAAATTGGGGAGGATAGAGAATAGCAGGGAGATCCGTAAATGAAATTAAACGGAAAAAGGCTTGCCGTCAGGGGCAAAACCGGAAATTAACGATTGGGCTATTTTAAATAGACCGTTTTAAGATTAGATTTTGTTCTAACTATTAAATAAAGTTATTATTTGATTTTTTGTTAAAATTCAAAGTTTTCAAGTCATTTTCATTAGTTTTTCTATTATTTATAAGAGAGATGTGCGACTCGGAATTAGTATATGACATTAATCTTTGAACCTTCTAGGTAGGGAGAATTTTTTTGTCTTCGTCGGGGGTTTGGAAGATTCAAACTATGACATTGACAGGCTCTTTAATTCTGGTCCAATCAGACTTTATTTTATTTTCTTCCATGCTTAATTACATATTATATTTTTCGATCAAAAAAATCAGTCATTGGCATTTGACATTGAAAACCTCCAACATAATAACAAGAAATTTCGTTGGCCCTAATTTCATCAAAACGTGATTTTGACAATTCCATCATCACCAAATTATTGCAAGTCATTTGGACATAAGAGAAATGCTAAAAAAACTCTTTACAACTTCTTTGTCATCTCATGTTTTTTGAACGATTTATACTATTAAAATAGGAATTAACGTGAGGTAACATAAAATATAAAGTGCTTCACCTTAAAAAAATCTTCTTGGCATTTTACTTGGACATAAATTTAGATGACTTAATGGGCAGAACATTGACCTAGCAATAACATTTGGTTAGATAAAACCCGTTTTGGTGCAGGTCGCATATATATATATATATATATATATATATATATATATATATCGCGTTTTGATGTAGGTCGCATTTAGCGTACTAGCTTGGCTAGGGGAATGAAGGAGCCAAACTTTATACCTCTACTAATGAAAATGGTTTCCTTCCTTGTATTGCTATTGTTATCATCAAAATTAGTTGTTGCCGATGTTTCAGAAGATCCAATACACAGTTACCCTCCCTCTCTCTTATCTCTCATGTACATTAAATTATTGTTTTGACCGTTTGATATCTATTTTATTTTTAATTTCATAAAAGTTTTTTTTATATTATATTATACACACACAAACACACATATATGCTTTGATTTCGGTTTCAATTTTCAAATTTTTTTTTAACACTTACCAAACAAGTTTCACAAAAATAAAACTGAAAAACTAAAAATTTAAAATTTAAATGGTTGTTGAACGAGCCCTTAACAAACATCTAGTCATCTGTACTGATGAAAAGTTTCTTCTTGTTATTGCAGAGGATGCAGCAAGGAAGATGATCATCAGTAGGTCGCATCTGCAAATCGAGATGATTTTGGCAGGGAACCGTCCAATAGACGTACCAATAGGTGATAAACCACCGGGATCGGGATAATAGCTATAATAATGTGTCGCTGTTGCATTGGTTCAAAGTGCCACGTCGACAAGCTTGTCAGAAGGATGGCTAGGCTAATATCTCCAAGCAAGCCTGCCAGAAGAATGATTACTATCTTTGTTTGTACCGAATTTTTCAACATGTTTGTAACACAACACTTACAAATAAGTATTTACAAGCAAAACTGCTTCTGAAAGAGAAAGCCTCAAACAAATCCCTAATGCTTAGTTGAAAAGTTGAAAAACGAATGAATGGACGAAAAAGTTAAATCCAAAATAACTGTTGTTACCTACCATATAATCTTTGTGGAAAAAAGGGGTACTAAAAAAAGTTAAGCAAAAATGTTGTTCTTATTAACAATGTTAGGCATGGTATTAAAAGGCGCTAGGCGTGCGGTAGGAATGGATCTAATGTTTACGTGTTTTTATAGTTTTAATAAGATTTGTGGAGTACTATTTATTATGTAACATAAATAAAGGTTTATTTATACTTAAAAAAATGCATAATTGTGCTAAGATACACAAATTACAAAATAGAATGAGATATAAATTAAAATGTATTCGAAAACATGGAAACAAGCATATAGTGATTGTTCATCCAAGTGTTTAACAAGTCTCTTGTAATTTATTAAAAAACTAAATACAAAATGAAAGTTATCTATTTTTTGTCTAGGCAGGCTAGGTGGGTGCCTAGACAAGTCTAGGGGTCATTTCTTAATTTTCAAACTCTTAGGAATTAATCGGGATGGTGGCCTTCTAGCGGAGATTTTTAGAATGGTGATGTTAGGCATTATGTAGCTGAATTTCGTGAGGCTTTTCATGTGCAAGTGTTTAGTAAGTTCATAGAATAAAGAAAAGCACTTTAAACTCAATTGTAGTATACATTTACAAGGGAGAAGGGAGAGAGATCGCAGAGTAAAAGGAGAGATACGGCCTTGAGGATTTAACATTGGGAAAGATCTTCAAGTAATACAAACATTAATAAAAAAGATCTTTTAGATCTCATAAGATTTCCACATAATCTTTACTTAGGATTTACACAATTACATTTTTAATTAAATTAGAACTGCAACAAACTTTACCAAATAAAATATCTATATTTTAGAAAGAAAAAACATACAATTACAAACCTTATAATTGTCGGAGTTTTAGTACTACATTGATATAAAAATGAAAAAAATAAAGGAGAAATGGCAATTTTGTAGTTAGTACGTACGCAAAGATGAGGAGAGTAACACGAAGTACATGAGCAACACACAAATAGCCTTAATGTATCCATTGGTGGCTAAAATACGTTCGATCAATATCTTTTTTTCTTTTCTCTTCAAATTTTCATGTGTGATTGAAATTTGCATGTGGTTCAATATCTTACTGAGTGTTGTGTTTCTACATGTGCCTGAATTCAGAACTTCCCCTCCTTAAAATTATTGTAATAGTTTTGAAACGTCTCTTTTTCCATAATAATAATATATAGTATTTTAAAAAAATGTGTTAGTAAAATTCTTTTGTTCAATTATGCAATGGCAGTTAACAACTATATCTCTATATAATAAAAATGATTAACGTTGACTATTTTAGGGCTGGAAAAAATTCCCGATCTATACCGAACCTGAACCGAAATTATCTCAAAATTCGAAAATTTTGGTTTGATTATTATACCGAACCGCCCAATTCGGTTTGGTATTCGGTCTAACATTTGTCGATTTCAGTTTTCCTAAACCGAACTGATTTTAGATAATTACCTCAAAAATGAGGCCGCAAGGATTCGAACCCTAATCTCCCTGGGAGAATCATGGAACTTCACCACTGAGCCAACTCTCGATTTGACAAAACAGAATACAGAAAATGGACTTATATGCTTCATAACTATTAGTTACTCATACATTAACATTTTCATCAACCCTAGCCGCCAACCATTTTCCATTTATGGAATTTCATCTCTCTCCTCTCGATTTCAATTTTCAGAGCTGCATCTTGTCTCCCAAACTCTCTCTTTCTCTCGATGGTTTTGCCACCAACACTTGACTCACTAGCTCTCTCTCCTCTCCTTTCACTCGCTTCTCTCTCTCTTGACTCTCCTTTTAGCCATATGGTTTTACTTTTTGCAGGTTCTATCATGCCTTCCAAATTGTTCTACCAATTTACAAGTAAGTACCAATCGATCGGATATCCGTCGGCGTCTCCCCAATTTTCCACGTCCACCTCCACCCTTCGTCATCCCCCTCCCATACTATTTCCCACCCACCAACAACACCTCATCCTGTCTGGTGCCCCGTCCCACTCCACTGGTACCAAATTCATGAAAATCGAGCTTTCATGGTTCTCCAGTGATGACCCATTCAACTGGTTAGCTTTGGCGGAAGAGTATTTGGACTACCATGGTGTCAACCCCCCAACAGGGTCACGGTGGTGGGCCTCCATTTCACTTGTGATCCGGCTTTGTGGTTCAAATGGTACAAATTGCATATTGGATCCGTTTTATGGGCCACCTTGACCGAATGTCTCGTACAACGTTTTGGGCCAGGTGACCAATTAGACTTCAACATGCCCTTCTCTCATGCATCCCAAAAAGGATCTCTCGAGGCCTAAGTTAATGATTTCATTCGTTTGTCTTGCAGAGCCTAAGGTTAGACCAAGGCACAACATTTAGGGGTGTGGGCTTAAGATGGACCTCCAGAATGATGTATTAGCTCAAGCCCCTCATTCTTTGGCCCACGCCATCGAACTCGCCCGTATCTATGACAATAAGCAACAACGATGTCATAGCACCTTCCGCCAATACTCTCCTTGCCCTTCTTCGACATCTCTGACAGTGTCCTCGACGACATCTGCTCCACCCACAAGACCACTTCCCTCATCGCCAACTCGGCCACCGCTGCACTTATCTCCTGCAGAAGTCTGTGAGGGTAATTTTCGGGGCCAATGTTTATATTGTCCAGAGAAATACTTTCCTAGCCATATGATAAGTCGATATTATACTTCATATTTTTGCCTTATCTTAGTATTAATTTATTAGTTATTTTGGTAGAATTTTGATATTTTGTTATATATTTTCAATGTAGCACATTCGACTTCCTCTGAAGAAAAAAAGTTATCAAACGGATGAATTTTGGAGTAATTCCAATGGAGGATGTTCGTGAGCCTTTCAAGATGATTTTATCAAAATGTTAGATTTTTCTACCAAGTCGTTTGACCGTGGCGAAGAAATAAAGGCCCAGCAAGCAGCTTTCCCAAATTGACGTTTCTGGACGCTTTGCGTATTTTGAAGGTCAAGATGGCATATTTTAAGGAAGATTCATCTAAGGATTTGTTAAGGACATCTCAAGCTTTAAAAAGAGACCTTTTGGGACCAAATCAGAGTTGATTTGGTTGGTCATAAGTCTGATTTTCTAAGAAGTTCGAATTTCAATTCAAATAGAAAACCTTTTATTTTCTAATTATCTTATTCTATTATGTTTCCTAGTTTTTAGAAGACTTTTTCTAGGTAGGATTTTATTTTGTGGTAGTATAAATAAGGCTATTTAGCCATTAGAAAAGGAGAGAGAACAAAGGCATCAATTTGGAAGAACTTAGCTAGGCTTTGACGTTTTGTATTTCAAGGTGTTTTCTATCTTTTTTTTTATTTCAATAAAATTCCTTTTGTTTTATGGTTGTTCGTAACTAATTTTCGTTTCCTACGACGATGCCTTGAGCCTTATCATGAATATGTAGTCTTTATTTAATTGCTTATGATATTATGCATGCATACTTTGAATTATTAATAACTGTGTTTAAACTATCTCTATATCTTAATGCTTAGCTACCATTATGATGTTTAGATAAGTAATCAGATGCAATTCGGTCGGAATCCCACTGGCGGATTGAGTATTGCTTCTTGTGATTGGTAGTCGTAATTTCACCTAAGGGCGAATACCGCATCTTAGGGATTGCATGGTTTTTCAAAGGGTTTTCACAAAACATAATGAGTTATGCATGTTTATATTTGATCTGAATACCATAGACGGAATGCATGTTTGATATACGTTCTAGCTTGAATACCACGAGTAGAATATGCCTTAGGAAAACCTAACCTTCAAAATTGCATGTGTAATTCATAAGTAATTGGTAAATCTACATAAGATTGTTAAGGGGACGGCAGAATCCTAAGCTTTTATAATTTCTTTACTTTGCTAATTTCTTTAACCTTTTTAAATTAAATTCATTTTTATTATTTTTAAATTCAAAATTAACTTTTTCCAATCTTTGTTTTCAAGTAATTAATTAAGATTTGGTATTTACATAAATTATTCATTCAATCCCTACCGAAAATGACCTTGCTTGAGCTGTTTATATTACAACTATCTTGTTCTCTTGCAAATATTTTTAAGTGTTTTTATCACTACTTCTGCAGGTGGTAAAAATCCCTATCAAGAAATTGGCACCGTCGCAGGGGATTGTTATATATAATTTGGGTTTTTCATATTTTGTTGCGTTTAATGGGTTTATTGTGGAAAATGAGTTAAACCCACAAGTGCATTTGATGCTTTAAGCTTTGTGTATGATGGAGTCTTGTCGGAAATCTGTAAAAACTCTGGCTTTGATGGGTTTTCTAGGTTTTCTTCGATTTCATGATCTAGGTGTTCTTCAAAATTTGATGGGTTCAATAAAACTGGTTGTTTCTTGAAGATCCGGACCTCGAACCAGAAAGAATAGTATAGCTCCATTACTTCATCTGCTTCCATCAATGGCGAGGCGGTTGAAGAAAAAAAATGGCGTGAAAGTGGAAGAATAAACGGGAGAAGAAGCAGGATTGAACGGGGAAAGAAGGAGAAGACTCTCGTATACCACAGGTCCACAATCACCATTGAATTTCAGCTTTTTTTTTTCCCCTTAATTATTGGTTTATTAAATGATTTTTAATTTAAATTAAATTCTGATTAATTTAAATGATGTGGTTGTCCATATCATATGTCATATAAGGTGGTATATAAATGTGTTATAAAAATATGGTAAGAATAGCATTACTGCTAAAAGAATATTGTCTACAAAGAAAATTCCTTATATTATAATTTTTAAATATAGGAACTAAAATATTAAAAAATTATCATTCAGTTCATTAAAATATTGTAACCATTGATAAAAATAAAAAAACTATCTCTACCATTAATTTTTCAAGAATTAAAAGAAAAAAAAGAGAAATGAAAAGTTGCCCCACTTGGTTGTAGGAACTTCATTTAGGATCTTCATTTTGAAGACATGTGAAAACTCTTTTTATAATAGCGGTTAGATTTAATCCACTGGTACATGTTCATTTAATTTAAAAAGCCAAGTCCATTTACCAACAACCTGTTTCATTTTTTGACCGGCATCTTGTACAGAGGTTCATCTTTCTCAATTCTCTCCCATCATCCCTTTTCTCAGGTCTCTCCCACTTTGAATCGGTTTTCAATGAAAATATCATCTTGCACATGATTCAATTTATATTGGTTTGATTCATTTGGAATAACCATAAGGTGCGTTTACCTTATTTAGTTCTTCCTAAGTTCAATGTTTGTAAGCTCAGGTTCGTGCTTGTACTGTCCATGTTCGTAATCTATGCGTCTTCTTAAATAGGGTTTACCCTATATCTTCATGGAGGGATGTTCCATGACTACCTATATAAATCCTTCTCCGTCATTGTAATATTAATTCAGATTTTGAGAGTAAAACATAGCCTTTGGCTTGAGAAAAGAATGATTTCTTCTCTTATCCAACTCTTGTGTCTAACTCTAGGGTGTATTAATCCTTACAGTAGCGAGTTATCAACTTTGAGTGTTCACTTGCATTTTCACTTTATGCCCTACTTATCCGGTCCCAAGTTTGTATCAGTGTTCAAAAGATTTGAGTATTTGGTCCAGCGGCGGCGCATTTTCATGCATGTGATCTTCATGAATTGAAGTGGATGATCTAAGGAAGTGAGTGACCATGAATCCTTGATCACCAGGTGACCAAATAAATGAGACTCAAGAATTTATTACTGTTCTTTCTCTACAAATCTTTAAATACATTATATACTGGCCTTCAAACAAAGAATGAATACATATCAATGAATTCCCCAAATACTGAATTTTAACAGCATAACGTACGGGTGATATTCGTGCTGGCTGATTACTGCTGCAGAACAGTTTTCTGGAGCTTTCATTTTCACATGCCATTTAATTACTTTCTTCTTACAATTCCGTGAGAATAATGGGTTCTTCAAACACTGCATTTACGTTATTCATCATCTCACGTGCACTGAATCCATCATCCTTCGCGTAAAATAGGTCCACCACTTTGCTCATATTTGAAGTGAAGTCTTTGCAAGCTCTTGGAACTACGCTACCCTTCTGCAAAACTATTCTCAGCAGTTCTCTTCTCTTGCTGTTTATAATTCTCTTTAACCATTGGCCATGTACTCCTCCATTGTTGGCACCGACTTTTTTAGCAACAATTCAGGTATGTCTACAACAGGTATACTGCTCATACCATTAGATATAAAATATAATAACACTTCTACTCCCTTGCATGAGTGTTTACTCTACAATATCTCTTTTCTAGTTCATTGACAACCTTTTTGAGCGGTTTGAGGAGTTTATTAGGAATATTTATGAATACTGAATTACAGCTGTAATTGGTAAAGAAATTTACCTTGAAGATATGCGTTTCGAAGTTCGTTAGACATTCTGAGTTATTTCTCATCTTTTTTGGACTGCAACAATATCGTTCGACGGATCAGTCATTGATGAGTTATGGTTTGCCATCAATCTAATGCTTCTACATCATTAGGAATGCCATTGGTATTTTTGCATGGACTCTCTCCCTGATGACCTGAATTTAATAAGTTTGAATCGTACATACAGTCACGGGTTTTGGACTCATCATGTTTAACCCAAGTGTTGAGAGTAAGTGGCAAAACGGGTTAGGATTGGGCTAGGTAAGGGTCCGGTTCCCTGAAATTGTGATTGGATTTTCATGGATGCATGTCAAAGCTAAACTAATGGGTACTGTATTGGACATAGCATATCACTAGAAATTGAGTCCGCGATGCCGCGGATTTTAAAACTATGTTAAATTTGTGAAATATATTAAAACATATTCTCATCCCTATCAAAATTCATATACATGATAACATGCAACAAAGAACCAAAGCAGTTTACAAACATGGTACTTGGCCCTCAATATGCAGAGTCCATTCCCCATCTTCATTCAACAAAAACAATTCATCAGTGAATTTATTCATTTTTTTTCTATACCAAGATGAAAGCTTTCTTAAAAAGCATTAATTTCATGAAAACCATTCTTACCTGATGATTATAGAGATATCTGCACCATAACCGCATTCAGACATCCAGTAATTGAAAGTGCAATGATCTGTTGCAATTGGTAAGTAATACTTAGTCACTCAACAATTACCAAATGGACCAAATAATAAAGAAAAAACAATCTTGGTTAATTCATTTAACTAAGAAGAAAGGCTGTGAAGTTCCGAAATGAATATGCAACCATCTTTTGGAATGTCAAAACTTATTTCTCATATTTAACCATGATATATAGATTCTCCGTGTTTTTATCTTTTGGATTACATGGTGATTACTACTTTTCTCCTTACCAAACCAGGAAGCGGAAACATGGGACCCCCATAATCCCCAGCCCTATGTCCTTCACGTGCCTGAATTGTTGAACAGAAACTCAAGAGACTTTTGTAATGTGGTTGTCACTGCCTTTTCCGTCACCTCTTCTTGATCTCTAACTTTGAGTTGTGGTAGATTAGTGGCAAATGGATTCCCCTTTGCAAACTACATTTCAAAAATAAGAAGAAAACATGTTCATAAAAATTGAAAAGTAGTGTTATAGAATATGTTAACGTCAAATCACGATTTTGGCCTGAAACCACTAAAATTGTCGCTTATATTGGAAAGGGTTTAACAAATTAGGCGTGCTTGAGGACACTAATTCTAAAGATGGACAGAACACCCCGACAATTATAAGTTCTATACAAAAACACTCAAAGAGTTTAAGTGGATAACACAATATCTTAAACACAGATCATACGAACAGAAAACATCATTTAGACTTACAATGCCTAATACTACATCATCCTACAGTTGAGATTCATGAACCGGAGGGGGCAATCTAGCTGGGTTCTGATACTTTGATCATTATATGCTAACCGGGGCAAGAGTGGTTTTCCCCATTCCCCCCACCCCAACAATTGAGATTACACCATTGCCCCAACACTTTTCACTCCTCTCACGTACCAATTTGTCTCGTATTTTCGTCTTGGCCATAGATTGTGGGCTCTACTTCTTCAATTAACTTATAAGTGGTAGTTACAATTCCTAGTCTCCCAGACTGTTCAATCTCTCTATTTTTTAACACAATTAAACTTTAACCTATGTCTCTCGATTGCAATGTGACTCAGTCTTTCCCTCAAACACTTTATCCCCTTCGCAATTCAAACCCAATCGACCAATTTAGTGCAACAAAAGCAAGAGGTGAGTTGGCAAACGCATACCTTCGCAAAGCTAAAAGCTTTTGTGGAATTTAAAAGCTTGGTCCAACTTCGTAAATATGCAATGGAGAAAAATATACACCTGAAAGTGAAATATACATTTGGTTAGTTAAAATTGAGAGCATGTATATATCAAAATTAAAGTAAAGAATATAAAAAATGTTTAGCCATTCATGAATTGAAAAAGAGACCTGTTTTTGAATTTTGAAGAAGATCTTCTACACACTATGATTTTAGGGTATTTATTCGGCACCTAACAAACACGGCAAAACATCAGGTTTGAGAAAATTAAAAAAATGGTAGTAAAAATTCATACTTTCTAATGGTTCCTTTCAACTTAAATAAAAGTTAGAATTTTTAATCTGTGTAAGTGCCAATTTATTTCCCGAAATTCATGAACTTCTTCAAATTTTCATTTGGGTAACATGCAATTCAAACAAAAATTAAAACTCTCCATCTGGCTTCCTTAAATGAATGCTAGCATTTGTCTACACATTTTTTGTGTATGAACGCATTTTTGGAAAATGAGAAGGAGAGAGGGGGAGAGAGAGAGAACGTGAGGGGAGTGAGAGGTTTTTGTTTTTGGTAATTTTTTATATTTTTAAATATTAGAGGTATTTTAATATCACCTGTGGGTGAGACTTCAATAAAAAAAAGTAAAATTTGGATTTGTGAAATTACATTATTGTCTATCATTTTTTTTGTGTTATAGAAGACTAATTTATCTTTTCATCCTCTTTTGATTGATAAAGAGGATTTTATTAATTAGTAGAAATTACTTTAGTCTAAAGTCAAAGGGGGAACGGCACTGTGCAATTTTGGGTTGATTTCAGTTTATTTACAAAATTGCCACCCTGTGGATTTCAACCCAAATTTCGTTTTATCTACAAGATTGCCACTGGGCTTAAGAACGGTTTAGGGAGAAAAAGTAAGGGAGCAGCTTCCAATCACTTCCCTCTCTCCCTTTGAAACAATCAGTAAGCCCCTCTCTCTCTCTCTCTCTCTCTCTCAGTTCAATCAATTCAATTACACGATCTGTATAAATTCTGAGCTGATATACATATACTCTTAAATTCTTGATTTAATATCAAATTTGCTTTTGAAAAACGACTTCTTCTTTTGTTTGGCGATGTATTCTAATAAATTTTCTGTATTTTGGGTAGGTTTATAATCCCATTTAGCAGAGTTATGTCGCTTCCAAATGAAGAAAATGATAAATCCTCTTCTTCTGATGCTCAGGTATTTCCCCGTTTACGTTCAAAACAACACCCTTTTGTTTCTTTTTGCATTTGGGTTTTTGCGGGTTCTGTTTTTTTCTTTCTTTCTTTGTTTTGTATTTCTAATTTATCGTTTGCTGCTGGACAATGGTGATTGTATGTTTTAATTTGGATGTTTTTCTGATTTTGGGTTGGTCACTTTTTTTGGGCTGCTTGAGAAAATGTGATCCCATGTTTTGATTGAATGAAATAATTAAGAGATAAAAAAGAGTGGAGAATTAGCGTCAAGAATAGTGATGGAAAAAATGAGGAAAAAAAGATAGATGTGGAAGAAAGGGGGGGACTGGAAATCGAGGAAAGTGAAGAGAAAAAAAAATGGGGGTTAAGTGAGCAGCCAAAAGAGAAAAAATGAGGAAAAAAAAAGACTTAATGTGGGGAGTAGGCAAAAGAGAAAAGCAAGAGAAGGGAGACAGAACAGGAACAAGGTGTGGTTTTGTTGTTGGTTTTATCCAAATTTTTTATTTGGAATTTGATTTGAAGCTTATGTCTTTTTAGTTTAGTCTAATTTAGTGTTGGTTTATCTAGGTTTGTAGCTAATTTAATGTTAATGTTGATCTAGGCGTTTTAATTTGTTGTGAACTCATATGGGTTTCGTTTTTTAATAGTTATTTTACAGTTGCTAGGAATGACTTTGGCTTTTATATTGGTTTGGGTATTTTTTTTTTTTTTAATTTCATTTGAAGGTTTAGTGTCATTATACACCTTTGCACCACTGTTTGTTCTGTTTTTCTCGGTTTCTGTATATAATTTTGGTAGAATTAAAGTGTTTGAGACTTAATTGAATGTAAGTTTGGTTTGATCACGATGGGTGTTTGATGTTGGGTGTATGATCCTTAGGTCCAATGGAAATGTGTAATTCCCATCTTCCAGTGATAAGCTTTTAGGAATTTACAAATTGTGGTTCATAAAGATCATTCACTGTATAGAAGCATTATGATTTCTGGGATTTGATATTTCATTTAGTTTTGTTATGTTTGGAATATAAGAGCCTGTTTGGTACTCTACTTGAATCCAACCTTTTAAACTCAAAAACAATTTTCAAGTTTTAGGCTTTAAAGACTTGTTTGGTATGACTATTTTCAAAAACTGAACTCAAGACTAACTAAAAAATATAGTCTATTCTCTAAAAACACAAAAAATGAGTTTTTAAACTTAAAACTCATTCCTTTCTTTTCTCTCCCTCATCCCCTCACTCCAAATATATCTCTCTTTTCTTCTTTCTCTCTCCCCCTTCTCTTTTTTTTTTTTTTTAACCTTTTTCATCCCTCTTCCAATCCGCTCTCTTTATTCTCTCGGTTCTTTCTCTCATTCCTCTTCTTCTCTATCTCCTCCGATCCTCTCACTTCTTTCTCTTTCCTCCAATCGTCTCTTACTTTCTTTTCTCCTCTCTCCTCTTTCTCTCTCGACCCCATATTTTTGGATCTCTTTGTCCAGTTTGAGTTGTAAGATTTAAAATTTTTAAATCTCATACCAAACAAATTTTTGAGTCCTAAAGAAAATTGTTTTCATGAAAAATTCTTAAGAAATGTTTTGAGAAATTATAAAAAATTTCAAATAAGATACCAAACAAGCCCTAAGTTTTTCAAATGGTTTGGCTCTTCTTGGGCTGTGCTATGCAAGAAGGTTATTGAAAGAATTTTTACAAAGGGTTCATTGAAGAGCTCTGTGTGTTTACCGTAAGGTACGGTGTTCATCAATCTCAACTTTTAATTTGTTTCTCAATTTTTTGTAGTTTTGGATTTGTAAAAACTCTCGATCGAATCGGTTACTGGCATGGTCCCTTACAGGAGAAAAAAGCTTCATTTTTTTTTTCTTAAAATTATAGTTTTTGTTAATTTTTTCACAGAGGAACTCAGGTGGTAGCTATATTACTAATTAGCTACAGAAGTTATATATTCTTATGAGTACGCTATGAATGCTGGTTTGCTATGTCACTTTTTGGGATGATATTACTATAATTATATAGGAAAAATTGGATTGATATTATTGGTTTGTAACTTTTACGCAGAAATACAAAGTACCCAGAAATCTGAAGTGGAAAAGAAAGTTATCCATCTCTTTTTCTTCGTTACCTCTTTTTCCATTTTTGGGCGACATTTTGTGCTTCATAATTGGCTTTAATACAAAAAATTTAAGCTACTAAACCCCCATATGGTTTTGTTTGATTGATTGTCTATTTAGGGTGTTTTTTAGTTTTGCTTGCTGGGTTCAGATTCATTTGGGTTTATATGTGATTTCCAGTCGATTATTTTTTTATTAGTTGCAGATCATATTTAATGTGGAAGTTTGAATCTTTGTGGTTGTTTCAGTGTAGTTCTTGGGTACACACACATTTATCCAATGAATATGTTCATGACATTGTTTTTAGGGGATGGACAGAAGTCCCAGGCAACAATCTCTTTGTAATCATCGCCGGGAAAATATCGTGGTCATTTTGAGCTCGGATTCAGCCAGCATGTAGTAAGCGTTTCTTTTTCGATTACTTTCATTTGTTTATTTGTGAATCAAAAACTTTTTTAGGAATAATGAATGTCACAATTGTTGATAAATTGATACTTTGTTTGGAGCTTCAACTGTAGATCTGTGCAATTCTCAAGGACCTGCATTAGCTCCTCTCCCTGATCCTCCTAATGATTACGACACATATTACTCAATGAATCAAGCAAGATCCACAAGGTTGTAGTTGATTATGTTTCTTTTCGGTTTACTAACAAACACTCATTCAGTTACTCCCTAAATTTTGATGGCAATGGTGATAACCTTCATATGTACAGAAATTGCTTACCCTATTATCAGTGTTGTCGTTAACCTCCGACAAAAAAAATTCTTTTTTCATAAGCGTTGTCTTATATTAGAGTTGCAATAATCTTTCCATACATGTTGTCATACCCCATGAGCTTGCCAAAGGTACTGACTGGTTGCCGATTTTAGGTTCATGTACATATGTGACTAGCGGGTCAAGTTCCATAAGGAGGTGGAAGCAGAAGAATTGGCGTCACCCTTCAGTTTTTCAACCAAAAGGAGGTAACCTTTATAAATGATTTATACAAGCTTCTCTGTTTTGTATCTCTGAAATTTGAGTTCTTTGACTAAAACTGTGAATAGTGATTGGTAAATATTTCTCTTTTTTTTTTTCTATGGGCCATATGTGTTCTATTTGGGTTGTATTTTGAGTCATGTAATTCAAATTGCAAACAAAAGGCTAAAGAAGATAAATCTAGTACAAGCTCTCATGGAAAAGTTGAAATTGAAACTACACTATGGAATGTTAAATATTTAGTCTAAATCTGAAGACCGAAAGTAAAATAACCACTGAGTAGAGTTAAATTTTTAGCCTCAAATATCCTTAGGCGGACGCAAAATTTTGACCTCAACATCCAATTTAATTTCAATTTTGATAGGGTAAAGTACAAAAAACTACCTCAACTATTGGTCTCACAACACTTTCATACCTCATCTTTTTTAAAATGATAATGTCATATCTTATTTTACGAATTTGTGCCAATGTCATACCTCTGTTAGTTTTTCTGTTAGTTTTTCTGTTAAGTGCTGACGTGGCTAGATACGGGGGTCACTCACTAATCCAATTGGATTAAAATATAATTAAATATATATTTTAATAATTAAAAATTAAAAAATTAAAAAAATTATATTAAATCTCTCTCGCTCTCTCCTCTCTCTTCCCCCTCTCGCCTCTTTCTTTTCTCTGCATCCCCAAAACCCCTTCCCACCCGACCCCCATCCCCTTTCCACCGGTCCCCCCCAACATTCCTCCACCACCCTTTCCCCTCTCTTTCGCATCTCCCTCTCTTCTCCACCGTAGTCTCCTTCCTCCCCACTTCCCTCTCTCGTCGTGCCCAGAACCCCCCAAACCCACCTAGATTTTTTTCGCCCGCCCTCCTTTCTCGGATCTACTTGCAAGCTCGGACCCACTTCCCTCTCCCACTCCATTGCCCATTGCCGATCAGTCGTCGTTGCCGTCTCCGAAGCTGTCAAGGAGAAAGGGAGAGAGGGAGAGCTGTCGAGGTTGGGGCCGTCGAGGTTGCCGTCTTCCCGTAACCCAAACCTAGATCCCACCCCAAACCAGCCACTCCCATTCCCACCAGGTGCCTCTCTTCTCTTCCTCCGCCGCTCTCTCTATTTCTAACCTACAAGCATGCATCAAAAACAAAGCACCCACCAATCTTGATAACACACCATTAACAAAAGTTCAAAAATCCATCTTCCTGTTTACCTCAATTTTCTAAGAAAATGGAACCTTCAGAATATCAAAAAAATTCATTTCCTTTCTCCCACATTTTCTGAGCAACCAAACAAAGCAAAACCATTCAATTTTTCCCAGAAAAAAAAAAAAACCCCAAGTTGTATTCACAAGAGACTCGTCAACGGTGGTGGGCGCGGGATTGCTGCTGCATTTTGCTTGGCTTGAAGATGGTGCTGGGCTGCGGGAGTAGGGGGAGGTGGCAGAGGCGGTCCTCAACTTCTGCAAAGTCGACAATGAAGTCGATTACTTGGTAATCGTGGGGCGACAAGGCTGTCAAGGATTCGTAGAAGTATTCGAACCCATATGGGTAGTTTGGTAAGGAAGGGGAGGAGATCAATGGAGGGAGTGGGTACCCGTAGAGGGGTGAGGTTGGTGTGCCGGAGATCGGCGACTTCGATGTCGTCAGTTAGAATGGGGAAGAAGGTGATGGTCGTTGGTGGATGGAGTCGACGATGAAGAGGAGAGAAGGGAGGGTGAGTGCGAGTTGCAAATGAGAGAAAGGTGGGTGGGGTTGCAGATGAGAGAAGGGAGAAAGGGGGTGGATGGGGAATAAAGGGGGTGGATTGGATTTGGGGAAGATGGGAGGGGGAAAGGGGGTGGGTCCCCATGTAAAAAAAAAAATTAAATGATTTTAATTTTTTAGTTTTTAATATTTAATTAATTTTTTAATATTTTATTAATTTATTTAAGCCAAGCCACGTCAGCACTTAACAGAGAAACTAACAGAAAAACTGACGGAGGTATGACATTGGCACAAATTCGTAAGATGAGGTATGACATTGTCATTTTAAAATGATGAGGTATGAAAGTGTCGTGAGACTAATAGTTGAAGTAGTTTTTTGTACTTTATCCATTTTGATAAGTGAGTTAAGAGTTTTTCTATGACCGTATTACTGTGATAAATGAATGACGAATTGGAAATAGTTTCTTACTTACGTTTTTCTTAAGTGTGTACTAAATTGGATGTTGGTTTGGTTATTTCCAAACTTTTCACATGACTTTCATTACCCAATAGAGAATATGAAAACCCTAAACTTAATTTTGTAAATTGATTTTGGTACCTGCAAATGAGAAAAAGGGTAAAGTTTCTTATCCCTTTAGTGTTTGATCCTGGAATTAATTTATCTGTGAGTCCTGGATCCTGTACATTTTGGGTAAATTTCAACGACTCTCTCTTTTCGAATGCCTTTTTATTTTCTATTTTTGTCTTTGAGCTTCTGCTTTTTGGGTTGTATTTTCTATTTCCCAGTTGACTAGAAATATTGAGGGGGAGAGAAAATTTTCTCTTCAATAACTATGCTTCTATATTTCTTAGGGTCTGGTATTTGATTAATTAGAAATGACAGCTTTACTTGATTGATGTTTTTTTTTTTTTAATCAATTTAAGGTACTATGAATTGGGACCCGACAATCCACCATATGCTGCCAAGTTCTACGACTTTTGTGGGGCTGAGGATCCTGAGGCATCTAGCTGCACTGCCAGTTTCCATGTTTCGTATAATGACGATTGATCCATGTAATATGTCTCTTTTAAGTTTCATCATTTCATTCAGTCTTGCTCTTGCGCTGTAACCAAGGTTCTGTATCTCCAATAATCTCATCTCTTTTATATAAACATGAAGTTGATGCGTAATTGGTTTTTTTTTTTTTTTTTCCTTAAGGTCTCTGTTTATTTTCATTACTGTATTAATGTTTTCAGCTGTTGTTTATATAATTACAAGAGGAGACAGATTAATGGCATGAGGGTAAAAAAAAAAAAAAAAAAAAAAAAAAAAGGGAAGGAGGGAAGGATGAGGAATGCACGGGTTGGCCTATTTTGGCCCAAGATTTTTTTTAGTTGGTTTGGGATTTTGTTTATGTTTGGGGTTCTTTTGCCCTAATTAATATTGTTTTGAATTTATGGAGAATTTTGTTTATGTTTGGGGTTGTCATGTTCGAGTATTTAATTTGGTATTTGGTAGGTTACGTTACAGTTGTTGTCGGTTTTCTTAAAGGACAAATCCAAGCGATAATGCCTTTTTTGATATATGTGCAAATGTTAACTGTGTGGGTTAATATTTGAACATTAGACTTAGATGAAGGAAAGCTCAAGGGTGCCAAATTAATGGGGACTTGCCCGAAGTCCAGCACCAAGCCCAAAGGCAAAGCAAAACTTTCTCAGCCTAGATACAAACCACGTGCTTATCATTGAAGTGACAAGTGATGAAGACTAACCTACTACCAATCAAAGAACACTTTTTAGTGGCATTCCAAGTAAAATGTTGATGACTCATTACCCTTTAGATGCTTTCGGGCAAGAGCGAAGTCATAGTAGTCAGGCCAATTGGCCTATAAAAGGAGGAAGTGGCCCCAAAGACAAGGACACTCAACCAATCAAACAAATAAACATACAAACTTTGCTCTCAAGCCAGATTTGCATCCAAAAGCTGAAATCAACCCATATTCAGTCATTTTTAGCGACAAGCTATCTCTTGTCTAGTTTAAAACTCTGCTATCTCCCTTAGTGGCGTAGTATAGATTCCCTTGTGTAAACTTGTTTACCATCCATCCCTTTTTTAGCATATAAATCCCTATAAACTCAAAGAGAAGTGACTGCAAGAAGTTCAACCTTGCTAGATAAGGTGAAATCTTGCTCGAAGCTCTTTGTTTGTTTTCTAAATTTGTAGATGTATTACTTAATGCATTCTCCATTATGTATTTAAGTTATTTCCATCAGTTTTCCTATTTTAAGAGTTCCATGTGCATCTGGATCTGGTTAGTTTAATGGATATGTTGTCATTAAAATCAATCAAGAACCAAGCAAATGGCTTAAAGGGATATGGACTCTCTTCATTCGAACATACAAGACTATGAACTAAAAATCCTTGTTTACAAGACAAGAAAAAGAACTTAATGTGGACTTAACTCATCCACGACAATCCTTTAATAACAAGAAGTCTGAGTAACTTGGGGAGCAAGAAATCGACTTAAAACACACTTGTTCTACATCTGCTATACTAAGATAGCAGTGACACGCCTAGCACTTAGTTTTGATTGTGAACCTCAATGCCTACACCTAAGGCCCTACAAATGCACCTTTTAGAACTATGTCCTATTCTTGTAGCACATCAACAAGCAAGAGCCCGACTACACATCTAAAGTGCCAATCCCTTGAGAAGCTGTGCTGAGTTCTGAGGATCCTTCTCAAGAGAAATCTTCGTCCGAACATTAACACTTAAAGGCTGGGATTGGTGAACATTGATTACTAAAAATGGAAAACACATGTAGCCCTTTCAGACTTGTGTTAATTTGGGTGGAGGGGACTAAAATAGAGTCCAATTGTAAACACTTTGTAGTAATGACTGGATATGTAAATATTGTTTTCAATGTGCTAATACGATGAGAAACATAACTGTTCTATAAATAGTAAGGGAGGAAATATGATGGAAGGTATATCGAAATCTGATGGTCATATGTAGAGAAAAGTCCACATTGCTGATTAACGCATGGTATTTTCAACAAATCAACACTTGAAGTTGCAGGAAAAATAAAAGAATCAATTTATGAGCAGTTGCAAGAATCATTATTCGTAAAAAAAGTTATTGATTCAAATATAGACAAATGAAACTGACTGAAAAAGAAAGGCTTACCAAATGTTGGCCCAAATTGAGCTCAAAATGAGTGTAGTTATGGAAATTCCCTTTAATACTGTGCTGAAGAGATGTAAAAAGTAAATTTATAGACACTAGAATTATATTATGAACAAAATAAGGATAATGCGTGTTTACCTAGTGTTTTTATGTGTAGAAAGAAGTCTGATTTTGAAATGGAGATAACCTTCTTTGGCAATTCTATAGGACACGATCAAATTTTTGTGTGTTTCCAACTTGCCTTGTAACCAAGTTTCTACAAAAACAGATTGAATTAAAGAAAGTAATTAGACCAAGGCATAAGAGATTATAAGAAAAAGAATAGAAGATATAAACCACATATACCACTTATTATACTACTTTGTATTCCGAACACACCTAAAAATATATCGATTTCTAGTGAATGGTTCGGTTCCAATTAAAGAGGGCTCTTCCAACACCTTGAAATGTCAAGAGTTAAAAAAGAGCAAGAAAAAACTAATGTAAGAGCTCTATAAAATTGAGGCTGAGCATATTACCTTATAGGGCCTCTTTAAAATCAGGTGGACCAAGTTCTATTGCCATGGTTTCATCATTCAATTTGTCAACCATCTAGAAAATGAAGAGAGAGTATCTACATATAAGTAAAATCAGAAAAGTAATAGCAAAAAATGAGTTAGTTGTTTAAAACAACGATCTAGCTAAGACAACATCCATGCCTGCATATAATTCACAACTTCTAAGACAGAACAGTGTAATAAGGAATTTCCACCAAGTTCCTTTTCAGAGATCCACCAGCCCCTCTAAAAAATCCCACTTCAATGAAAAGGAAGTTAGGCCACACTATAAAATGCACTACTCCAGCTTTTTTTAAAAAAATGATATTCTAAGAAGCTAAATGCTTGAAGAACCTAAGAAGAAGATAATATATAAATTTATAAAACATTGTAATATTAAATCTACATATACTAAAGTAAAGTTATCGTAAATGCCCAAAAATAAATCTAAACAAAAACCAAATGGTTATCGAACGGTTCCTAAAGGAATACACATTTTGGACTTATTAAATGGAGTTTTCAAGACCTTCGACTAAGTGAAACTAATATACAAATACTAAAGAATAATATCACATAGCCTTACCTCAATCTTCTCAAAATTGATCATGACAACCCCTTTTGTACCACATGGAATATCCCTTACCTACAATGTTGCTAACAGATGCTTTCAAAACTATAATGCATGGAAAGACAGAATCCTCAATCTTCCAAACATGGATTACCAAAGTTACCTGATCAATATGCAGGGTCACTTGAACATATTCAAAATGGGGTGACCAGAGGCAGCTTGAGATGAAAACCTGAAATTTGAAGCAGGCAAAGTTAAAGCCCTATTCAAGAAACTTCTCAATGTACATCAGCTGGATCTGTAACTGTCTTTAGAAGAGCACCTCCTCTCCAATATACCCCAAAATGACCTTCTAGGACTTGGTGCATAATTGATATAGTTGATGATGTTGGAAGAACCGTCTGTAAACATCAAGACGTCCCAGTTTTAAGAATTTAGCATACTAATCGAAGTTCCCCAACTAGCATATCATAATATTTAGCAAAACCACAATCCAAGTCTATTGCAACTATTATTATAGAAAACAAAAAATTCCGAGAAAAACCTTCAATTCGATGCATTATTGGGACATCGTATAACTCTAATTCTTAATCAACTAATACAAATATTAGATAAAGGATTGATGAAGTCACCAGATGCATTTTATTGCACATGATCATGCTTAGCAAACATATGATCATTAATGACATGACAAAAAAATGCATTACGAAACTGTAAAAAACCAAAATTAATACTTTAACACAAATATATGCATTAAGTGGAAATCAAGAACATATACATGAAACTCAAAATAGAGGAATTACTTAACCATAATAAAACCTAAAAGTGAAACAAATTGATGAACAACTGAGTTAGTACTACATATCAAGTGATGGATTAAGCTTGAAGATAAAATGCAATTAAATACACGAATGTCGAAGAAATATAAAGCAAATTCGCAATGACAAAGAAGACCTAGCCGTAGTTCCGAGTTGGAGAGCAAAGTATAAAGTGTGAGAGGGTTACCACGGCTAAAATGGCGAGGAAAGCGAAGAGGACAAGGAAAATGATGGAGGAATCGCCGCCGCTGCCGCCTTGAGGTGGTGGCTAAGGGCAATTATGTGGAATACCTAGTCTCTGCTGGTTTGGATCCATAATTAAGCAACAAATCGCCCAAAACAATCAAAAGACAACTCAAAAAACCCAAATACAACACCCACATCACTCGATAAACGGTGGCCACCAGAAAAAACTAATACCTGAGAAAAACTCAATTGCCATAACTGGAAATTGCGACCATAAAGCCGTTCAAATCCTGACCACAATGTCGTTGAAGCGCTGCAAAAATAACCAAAGAAAAACACAAAGTCATAGCCTGCTGTAATACTAACAAAAAAAAATAAAAAAAATAAGGGGGTGTATTCAATTGGAATTTTGAGGGAATTTAATTCTTTTAATGAATCTGGATGTATTCAATCAGGATTTTAAAGACGTTTATAGCATTTTAGGTGTATTCAATTAGAATTTGATTTTAAAGAATTTGAAAAAGTTGAGGAATTAGAGAGAATTGAAGAGATTTCATAATGTATTTTAAGTTTCCACAAATCTCATATCTTCCCATGAGATTTTGAGGGAATTGAAGGAATTGAATCAAAATTTTACATAAAATCTCTACAAATCAATTAATCTCCATAAAAATTCATGGATTTATAAATCCATTTAAATCTTTGAAATTCCTAATTAAATACACCCCATAAAACATCCCGATTTGGAATAAAAAAGTGCAAACAAAACGGCTAAAAAAAAAAAGAAGATGAAAACCCATCGCCGAAACAACACTACTGCAACAACAAAAACCGAAATGAAAAACCAAAGGTCCAAACGAAAACGAAAAACATAACAAAAACAGAATGAACGGCAAAGAAAATTGACCAACCAAATTAAAAATTAAAAAATCCAGCAAACTCGCATAAAAAAAATTAAAAATTTCTGACAGCAAACGGAATCTAACGGCATGTCAAAGAACTCACCATGATGCCCTGTGGATTAGCAAACATTGTTGGAGAAGAAGAGAGAAGGATAACACACCAGGAAACCCTAGCTTTTTTGGGTAAGAAAACTCATTCCAATCAACCTGAGAAACTGAAGAAGCATACTTGAGTTCAATAAAAATCGAAATTTCAGCAAGCTTTCTCACCTGGAAACGTTGGATTAGATCAGCCCAGAACAAATTCTGATCGAATTAAAAATGGGTAGAAGTTTCTAACCCCTCATTGATTTTCAAGAAAACAACTTCGATAACTAATTCGCGAACAACAAAGCAAGAGGCTGAATCATTTGAACAACCAAAAAGATGAAGCGGTACGGCTAGAGAAAACAAATCGGAGACGGAAGGATAACACCACCACATTCACCCCCAATTATATATATAAATTGCACAGGACTTTCATCTACTTGTCTACAAGCAACATGCTGTTTGCTGTTTCTTTGTCATTGTAAATTAGATTTCTGCATGCTTAACCTCTATTAAGGAAACAGTTTGATATGAGTGATCTCATGTTTTCTATTAGAATGGTCGCCGAGTCAAAAATATCGAGGCATGGGATCTCTTGAAGCAAGTACAAAAGGGAGTGATCAGAGATACTTGGGCGATACAGATAAGCTGAAAATTGCAAGGGGGTAGTTGGGACAGTTGCAGACACAGGTTCTGTTTTGGAGTTCATACCATACACAATGCAAGCTGTGAAACAAGGTTTCCATTATCTTGGTGCTTCTTCATTGCAGTCTGCTCATGACCTCTTAAAATCAAGCGTTTTAAGGCTAGAGTTAAGTAGACCATTTTGCAGACGTTGTTGCGTTACTCATATCATTGTTATTAAGGATGTCTTTTTAATTCTATGCTTTGAATGAGAATTGATATTGTTGGTATATGGTCCAGCCCATGATGAATGTTCTAGATTATTCTAGTAAGTGAGGTGGCTGGAGCATGCTAGACAATTCTAGCAAGTTATTAAGTTAGTGGAAGAAGCTAGAAATAGTACTAGCTTCCTTGGTTGCAAATGGAAGGATCTAGAAGCTACAATTTTGTGGCTAGTCTAGAATTATCTAAGCTAGAAGTTTGTAGAATATACCAGAAACTAGAAACTAGTTCTAGTTTGTAGAAGGAACTAGAAACTAGTAGAATGCCAAGCCCTCACCTATAAATATGGGTGTGATGTTGTAGTGATGTAACCAATCAAGAACCAAGTGTGAGTAGAAGGGGATCAAGTCCAAACCTAGAGTTCCACTCCAAGAGTGAGAGTGAGAGTGTTCCACTACACGTTATGAGTGAAGTTTAGAGTGATAGAAAGTGTGTGTTATACTTTCTTGTATCCATCAAGCCTTGTCTTTGGCTTGGTAAGACTACTCTTGTTGTACTCATCTTTTTCATATAGTGAAGACTGATCTTTGTTTTGTGGACATAGGCATAAATTGCCAAACCACATAAATTCTTGGTGTCCATTTTCTACTTTACTTTGTGCATTCTCTGTCTTGTAGTACCGACATTCCTAACAAGTGGTATTAGAGCTTGATTGGCTCGTACTATGAGATGGAAGGAAGTGGCACTATGATCAAACTCACCAACTCCAATTGGGTAACATGGAAGCCAAGGATGGAGGACATTCTCTATTGCAATGATCTGCATGAGCCAATTGAAGGAGATGCCGCTAAGCCTGAAAGCATGTTTAATGCCGAGTGGAAGAAGATGAATCGCAAGGCAATTGGCACAATTAGACAATGGGTGGATGATAGTGTTTTTCACCATGTGTCTAATGAAACCAATGCCCGCGAGTTTTGGACGAAGCTTGAGTCCTTGTTCGAGAAAAAGACCCCAACCAAGAAAGCCTTCTTGATCAAAGAGCTCATCAATGTGAACTACAAGGATGGTTTAAGTGTAGCAGAACACTTGAACAATTTCCAAAATACATCAACCAGTTGGCTACTATGAACATGACAATTAAGGACGAGTTTTGGACGAAGCTTGAGTCCTTGTTCGAGAAAAAGACCCCAACCAAGAAAGCCTTCTTGATCAAAGAGCTCATCAATGTGAACTACAAGGATGGTTTAAGTGTAGCAGAACACTTGAACAATTTCCAAAATACATCAACCAGTTGGCTACTATGAACATGACAATTAAGGACGAGCTGCAAGCGCTCTTGTTACTTGGATCCTTGCCAGATAGTTGGGAGACCTTTGTGGTGAGTGTAAGTAACTCTGCTCCTAATGGTGTTCTTGCTCTTAATAATGTTAAAAATAGCATGCTCAATGAAGAAACAAGGAGAAAGACTTATGGCACAGATAGCAGCCAAGTATTTGTCATAGAGAACTGCAAAAGAAGCAAGAGTATAGGGCCTAGAGGTCATGGCAAGAGTCCTAGCCGATCCAAGTCAAGGTTCAGGGGTGCATGCCATCATTGTGGCAAAGAATATGAAGAAAAATTGTCAAGTTTGGAAGAGAGAGCAAAGGGAAGGAAACAATAAGAAGAAAGATGATACTGACAATACCACCGCTGTCATATGTGGTGATGTACCATAAATATTATCTGTTGGTGAATGTCTGCATATAGGTGATTCTGATAGAGACATTGAATGGATCTTTGACAATGGAGCTTCCTTCCATGCTACATCCAAACGGGAGTTCTTCAGTACGTACAAAGAAGGTGACTTTGGCATAGTGAAGATGGGGAATAAAAGCTATTCCAAAGTTCTTGGAATTGGTGATATTTGCCTAAGAACTAACCTTGGCTGCCAGTTGATGTTGAAAGATGTAAGAAATATTCCTGACATACGTCTCAATCTGATATCCATTGGTACCCTTGATCGACAAGGTTATTATCACCATATTGGTGAAGGAAAATTGAAGCTCACTAAAGGCTTAATGGTGGTAGCAAGAGCACGACTTTGTTGTACGTTGTCCAGTCAAATGCCAAGGTTTTGAAAGTCAGGTGTATGCTGAGGACTGCAAAGTTATCTAAGCAGTTTTGGGGTGAAGCTGTAAGGACAGTCTGCTATTTGATCAACCGATCTCCATCAGTACCATTAGGTCTTGATGTTCTAGAGAGAGTATGGATTGGTAATGATGTGTCTTACTTTTATCTGAAGGTGTTTGGTTGTAAAGCTTTTGTGCATGTGCCCAAAGAGCAGAGATCGAAGTTAGACTACAAAGCTACACCGTGCATCTTTCTTGGTTATGGCGGTGAAGATTTTGGTTACAGATTATGGGACCCATACCAGAAGAAGTTTATCAGAAGCAGAGATGTGATATTTTATGAAGACCAAATAATTGGGGATTCAGATAAAGAGGCACAACCAGATGGTGCAGTCAGAGGAGTTGATCCATTAACTTCAGATGAAGAAAGTCACAGTGACATCTCTAAAGTAGTTGCCAATGAAGTGCCTGCAGAACCAGATAATGCTGATCATGGGGAGCCTGATCAAGATGAATCAGACCATGAAATTGCTGATCAGGGGGAGCCTGAATGGCAGATTCAAGGGGAACCCAATCAAAGGGAGCCTTGAGCCCCGCAAGAGAATGAAGACCAAGTCAGAAGATCCAGCAGAAGTCGAAGACCGTCTACCAAGTATTCTTCATTAGAGTTTATCATGTTGACTAATTATGGAGATCCTGAAACTTATGAGGAGGCCAAAGCTCATAATGACAGTGACAAATGGATGAAGGCAATGGAGTCAGAGATGGATTTTTTATTAAAGAATGATACCTAAGAGCTGGTGGAGGTTCCAAAGAAAAGCATTGAAAAATAAATGGGTGTTCAAATTGAAAAAAGACGACAACATGACAAGGTACAAGGCTCGTTTGTTTGTCAAAGGTTTTGGTCAAAAGAAAGGAGTTGACTTTGATGAGATTTTCTCACCGGTGGTGAAGATGACTTCTATTCTAGTTATCCTTGGTATAGCAGCAAGCATGGATCTTGAGCTTAAGCAGTTAGACGTTAAAACTGCATTTCTCCATGGCAATTTAGAAGAGGAGATATACATGGAGCAACCCAAAGGCTTTGAAGTCAAAGGTAAAGAAAATTTGGTGTGCAAGCTGAATAAAAGCTTATATGGTCTTAAGTAGGCTTCGAGACAGTGGAATAAGAAGTCCAACTCATTCATGGTGAGTAATGGGTACAAGAGAACTCATGCTGACTCTTGTGTCTATATCAAACAATTTTATGGAGGTAAATTCATCATTTTATTGCTTTATGTTGATGACATGTTGATTGTCGGTCAATATGCTTCTATGATTAAAAAGCTCAAAGAAGAGTTATCTAAGTCCTTTGACATGAAGGACTTAGGGCTAAGCCAAGCAGATTTTGGGCATGGAGATCATTCGTGACAGAAAATCCAAGAAGTTGTGGCTATCACAAGAAAAATATGTTGAACGGGTGCTTGAAAGGTTCAACATGAAAACAGCCAAACCGGTAAGCTCACCTTTAGCCAATCATATCAAGTTGAGCAAAGAGTCATGTCCAAAAACATATGAAGAAAAGAGAAAATGGCAGTTGTTCCCTACTCTTCAGCGGTAGGAAGCATCATGTATGCAATGGTGTGCACATGGCCAAATATTGCTCATGCAGTAGGTGTGGTGAGCAAGTTTCTCTCTAATCTAGGGAAAGACCACTGAGAAGCTATTAAGTGGATTCTCAGATATTTGAAGAGGACTTCTAAGATGTGCTTGTGCTTTGGCGGTTCCAAACCAATCTTGGAAGGATTTACAGATGCTGACATGGGAGGTGACCTGGATGGTAGAAAATCTATGTTTGGGTACTTGTTTACTTTTGCAAGGGGAGCCGTCTCATGGCAATCCAAGCTGCAAAAGTGTGTTGCATTGTCCGCAACCAAAGCTGAATACATAGCCACTTTAGAAGCATGCAAGGAGTTGTTGTGGCTGAAGCGGTTTCTCAAAGAGTTGGGTTTGAAGCAAATCGGTTCTATGTAAAATAAGTATTAATAAAAATTGGCTAGATAAAATGATTTTTGATATATGGTTTAGCTTCTTTTGTGATAAAAGTCACATAATTCCTTTAGTGATAAAAGTCACATACTATTTGTGTTAAAAAAAAAAAAGTTTTAATTGAATGAAAAATAAAATAAAAAGGGTAAATAGTAGGAAGTGTGAGAGAGAAAGTGGAAGAGTAAAATTGTGGTCACATGTGGATGAGGGAAGAAAACCAAGAACTTTTTTCCCCAATTTATGTTTCTGCTCAAGATTTTATTTGTGATGTTTTTATTGAATTGTAAATAAAGAACGAAATTATTTTTTTCACTCTTTTTTAGTTAACAAAGAAAATTTTGTTAATAGGTAGTCTAGATTATAAAATAATACAGTTTCAATTGTTTACCAAATATTTCTATTTTGTTATTCTCATTTTTTTTAATGTAGATTTGTACCTTTACACGACCAAAAAGAAATGAGGGATGCAAAGACAGCTTGAGTCTAAAATTGTTTGTCTAAAACTGCTTATTGACTTGATCGTCAGAGAGCCTTTTGTCGGCACACACCCCACCATCCCAGTCTTTGATTTGCTCACGATTATTCTCTGTTTTGTAGATATGTAACGACCCGTTCCCAATTTTACAGTTTTTTTTTATAATTTTAATATATGAATTTACGAAAATGCCATTCGAGGCAAATATGTTGACTTTTGTTGACTGCTGTGTCATGTCACGTAAGACTCGTTTTCATACATACCCTCGTAGAACTCGTCGCTACGGGCGCATGGGCACAAGCGGAATGTAATTTGGAGTTATAACGAAAATTCTATGAACCTTTAAATGTCGAGGGCATTTTGGTAAATTACCATTTGAAACACATGTGGTATTTTGTCTGACTATTGGATGAGTACCACGTGGGGCCACCCCCACTTTTCTGGAACTCTCTCTCTTTCTTTTTCTTCTTCTTTCGTAGCTCTTCTCTCTAACTCTCTAACTCTCTCTCGGCTCTCCCTTTCTCCCGTGAAACAAACCACCATCATCACCAAAAATTTCGACTTGTTGAACATCAAAACCACCATTATCTGCATGTCTTCACCACCATCAACCTAGTTTTGACTTTTGTTTCATTGAAAACGAATCCTTACCTCGAGTTCGAAGAACAAGGTTTTGGGCCGAGACATCTAGGCGTGATTCAGACCATTCCCAGCTATCTTTTGAACTCAAAACAGGTATAAATTGATTCCTCATGTCATGTTGTGTAGATGAATTTTCATGTTTGGATAGTGATTTGGTGGAGAAATGAGAAAGTTATAGCGATTTAAATTTTGCTCAGTTTCCTGCGATCTCCGACATTTTCGAGGCGTTTTACGGCCAATTAACGACGAGATAGCCATTGTGTAAGGTACCAATCTCTTCGTCCCGTTGAGAATTATGATTTCTGTTTTTGAATCACTTGATTTCGTTGAGCATTGACAAAGTTATGGACGTTGAAAAGTTGCCCAGAAATTCTGGTTAATTTCCCTGTTTTCCCGCGGACAGCCGTCTTTCAGGCCATTTTCTGGCCATCTCCGGCGACCATTTGGACTCGAGGCAGATATAATCTTATTCTAAACTTCTCTAGCTTCGTTTTGGTATATTATGGGTCGAATTTGGTTGACAAACAAGTGAGATATGGAGTTCCAAAGATTGCCCAGAAAATCTGCAAAATCTGCAGAATCCGGCGAAATTTCATTAAGGTCCGCCAATTGAACATTATAGCAATCGATGATCCGACCATTGGATCATTACTAAACTTTAATATATTTTAGTACGTAATATTTGAGGACGATAGAAACTTACGGATCGTGAATCTGACGTACGGATCTTCCCGAATTGGAATTGTAAGTTTACAAAATAAAACGCTAACCGCCACTTGAATTTGCAATTGGCAGAGATCTAGCTGTTGGATCGTAATGAAACTTTAGTATGTTGTTCTAGAAGCATAATGTGGATCTTTGGAAGTTACGGATCAGAAATTTGAGATGCGGTTCTTCCGGATCGAGTTACGTAGGATTGTGGACCCTACCGTCGATCTTTGACCGACGGTTGACTTTTGGTCAATGGGTCTTAAATCATTCTAGAAGGTCCTTGGGGATGTGTTTTATGTAAATTACATGTTCTATCAGTAAGGATTCTGAGATGTGGTTTGATATTTGTTCTAGGTGCCGATCGTTCGTAACGCTTCGATGTTTGTGCTAGGGAGTTATAGTGCGGACTCCAAGTGAGTGGGCTTTTGGTTTTCTATATATACGTATATATATGTTTTCCATATTCCTAGAAATTGTTTTAAATGGATTTATGTTTTTAAATGCCATGTCAATTACATTACTTGTTAGTATATGCATTAGTATACATATGCATAATATTTGTTGATGCTGCGGAGGCCCAGGTAAGTTTCAGGTGAGTATATCATGATGATAGTGATTACAGTGAGTATGGTTATGTTTAGATGCATTTAGTGCTCATTATCCTGCACCCCGGTGTTAATGCTCTACCCGTGGCCAGGGCTTAGCCTTCGCGTGATCGTTCACCTCCCGTATCACACGCTCAACTTGAATCCAAGTTAGGTGCCAGCCTGTCCTACATACCACATTAGGTGGTTCCGACTCGTAGGTGACCTGTGATTCGTTGAACAACCTTCACATGATCGTAGCACTTGAGTGTACTTATTTACACCCAGCCTGTCGTACAGACCACATTAGGTGGTTCCGACTCGTGTGCAGGAATTAGTAGATGAGCTATAGGCTCAGCCGTACAGGTCACATTAGGTGACTCCGGCTGACATATCAGTTACATTGATTTATTTCACCTGGCTTACTTATTTTATTGTTGAGATACTTGACATGGCATATACTTGGTTTTCACTACTCTCGAGCATGATTTCTACATAGGTATGTATTACTATATTTTAGGAAATTATACGAGTTTTACGGTGATGGGTTATTTTTATTTGGAAAGAGAAATGGTTTAAAAAAAAGCTGTGTTTTTGCCCACTCACGTTTTCTTTTTTTCGCCCCTCCAGATTTTAGCTGTTGAAAGTTCGTATTGACGAGGATTCTTGGCGAGTCTCAGTATAAGTGGCTACGTCTGAGGGTTTAATCTTTACCTACTTTACTGTACTTTACTTATACTCTGACGTCACGTGTGAATGGGTTCATTCCCGCTTACCAGCGCACTTTGGTACTTAGGCACTCTTAGGTTTAAATTTATTCACACTTTCCACATCACTACACTTTATGGCTTCGTCACCTTCTAGGTGTCGACCAGCATAGCTCGATTTGGAGCCCTAGTGGGCATTCTGGGTCGGGGTGCGTCAGTTTGGTATTTGAGCATAAGTTGGGTAGTATTACATCCATCACACACGTTGTCAAATCTTGAACCTAAATATCGAATCTTGCCACCTTGTCGAATACGAAAAGTGTGTTAGTTTTTCCTAAGTTTTGGGCAGTTTTGCCAACTTGTCTACATTTAGAAGATTATTTTGGCGAATGCTTTTAGACTTAAAGCGAAGAACTTCCCTACCAAGGAAAGATGTAGATTTAAGACTCGTTAATGGCCCTAAAGCAAGGTTAATGTATCGATAAAGATGTATCACCAAGGGTCTATAAATCAATTACATTACTATTCTTTAGCCATCATTATTAAACCTTTTGAGATTAGAAATTAGAAATAGTTTTGGTTCATTGGAAGTGTCCATTAGAATACCACCTATTAGAATTCCTACGAGGTTTACTCTCATCAAAACTCTAGAAATGTCTTGAGTGACAATGTGGGGCTACAAGGGTAGCACTCGATGGAAGAACATCTTAGGACAATCACTTTTGGTCCCTGATAACACTAATCTTCCCAAAAGCATTAGTGATCATTCCGGCTCTTCAGGAGAAAGATCAACTTCCGTTTAAGTCCGTCCTAAAGTAAATTGTTAGAAAATTCTTTCTCTGGCCTTAGGACATTCTAGCCAACGCTAGTTTCTGAGTTTCTTATGATGTTGTACTCATCATTTCGATGAGTATAAGCATAGGTGTACGAGTTGTTACACCTACGGTTAGTAAAAATCCCCGAAGTAGAAAGTTTTTTTTCCTAGAATTAATGAACCACCTCACAGGACCAATTCTTTACCAATCGTACAAAACCAACTATCCGAGCGGGCTCTAGCCTGTAATCAGCCTATGGTGGCGCAACTGGTAGACTGATTAACAGTGTCTACTTGAGCCGAAGAAACTAAATCGTGGAAACTTAGGAGCAGACCTTGTTTTAAGATAGTAAACTCACGTTTATGTTAACCATATTACCTTTTTAGGCAATCAAAACTTCTTTGACTAGCCATCTCTCGTTCACTTCCACAGGCGGACAGTGGGATCGAAATACGAAATGAAATCTCATTGTTAGAATGTTTTGAGTGTCGAGAAAACAGTAAAGACCTTTTAGTTCGTGTCGTAGAGTTGGTTAGTAGTTTAGTACGTTTCAAGGATGTATACCTTTGGAGTCTTTTCTCAAAATTCTACTAGGATGCCACCACATGCGAGAAGTAGAATACACCAGTGATTCACCTTGTTAACACCACATTTATTCTTCCTATTTCTTATCGAACCACTCATATATCAGTTTTCCTTGGGACTTTTCGAACGAGTCCTACCTTACTAAGAGAACTTAGTCACTACAGGTTACCGATTAGGGAATTACCAAATCAAACACTTTATCTCAGGAACTTCAAACCTAATCGCGAAGGCGAAAGATTGAACCCTAGATTTGTACCTAAACTTTAGCAACTTGATCAGGTGTATGAACTGATGGTTTAGTCGACCAACCTTTGTAACCTGAGTTGCCTCCATGGTCTGACGAATTCATAGTGGTCTTATTGGTGATCTTCTTATCGACCTTGACAGTGAGACCTAATTCTTTAAGCTCTGTTAGTCAGCTTTATACCAGATTCCTCAACTGTAAACTTTGATTAAATTGATACTCTTCTTGGGAGACGTGATCTCAGTGGACGAGATTCTTTTCTTTTACCAAAAAGGTTGTAGCGGAAGAAAGTTGAAATTCTCACAAAGTACTATGAATTTCGAGATATCTTTAGTCTTGTCGATTTTATCAACAATTGGTTAGAGATTTTTGGCTATAGTGTTTTTCTTCACTCACCATTGTAATGTTAGTTATGAATAAAGCTCTGACAACTGAATTGTTGTCTCACCTCACCATCACTTTACACTCTTCGATGACATTGATCATTATGGAAATCCATGATGATGTATTCCCTGGATGTTTCAGCTACGTAGAGGCAGCATGATGGATTATCACTTATATTTCCAATGTGTAGCATTGTTTAGAATGAGCCATCTTATCCATGACTTAGAGTCAATACTTATCATCTTTGCTTAAAAATCGAATGACATTTCTCTGTGAAGAACGTGTCCAAAATCTTTATCAACTTTAGATTTCTTAAGTACATATTCATCTGAAAAGAATCATATTTCTGACTGCGACTAGAAAACGTCTACTTTTACACTATTGTATATTATCCCGTTTGTGCAAACTTAGTAACTGTTTACATCGCAAAATCTGAGATGCATTTCTTGTATTCGACCAGAGATGGGGAATCATCACTATAAGCTCCCTAATGAGCTATTTTGTACATGTAAAGAATATGAAAATCAATAATCATGATGTTGAACCAATGCTACGCTCATGTGGTGTTTCAATTGGTGGTAGCTTTACTCAAGTGGAAAGCCGTATTCTTCCAGTCCCAAAGCTTAAAGTTGGTATTGGTGATGATTTCTTTCCTTAAAATGGGCGCAAGGATTTCAACAACAAGACACTTGTGAAGCCAACTAAGATAAAAGTGGGATGTTGTTAACTTCTTCGCATGATGTGATCTAAAAGTCCTCGTCCGTGATATGATCAAATGTGGAGATAGGAAAAGAATTAAAAATCGAGGCTCCACTTGATGTGTTTGAAGAGAATTCTCAGTCTAGGCGTGCCCCGCCTTTGCTTAGGGTAGAAAAGATGTTTGAGGATATACAGTTCAAACTTCCTGGACAGCCACAGTTTCTTCTTCGTTTGCTTCCAGAGGGTGATGGGATTATGAGAGAGTTGCTTCTAGACTTCTATACAAGTTCAGGCAAACAGAAACCTAACCAGATTATCATCTTGACGTATTTATATATCACCGTGCTACACATTTTACTTCCAAGTCTTTGGAAGTCTTTTTGGAGGTTATGAGTACTAGATTTTGTTCAGTATCACATTTCCACCCTTAGATTAACGATTAGTCTGAACGAGCTACTCGGACCTTAGTGGATGTGTTGCGTTTTTGTTCGTCTCACCATTAGTTTGGTTGCAACATAACACTATCTTTATTTTAGTTGCTTGAAACTACGATTACAATTTTGGTTTAGCTATGGTACCATTGGGGCCGACAAATAAAGATTTTATGCCCGGTACGTGATTGGTAAACACTTACTCTTGTTAGAGTTAGGTGTAACTGTGGTTACACCCCTGGTTATGAGCATGGCATCGTTTGAGATATGGTATAAATAATTATGCGCAGTATGTGATTTACACAAGAGTATTGCTAACATGTGTTTGAATGATCGAGATTATGACATAGAAATATTATGATATTGACGATGTTGCCTGAGAAGATAGTATGTGAGCACGATCAAGGCTTTGTTCAGGCAATGTGTGTGTATTTCCCAATAAGGGGCAAAATGGTAATATTGCACCCTCGGGAATCTCTTACTTGCTTGTTGGTACAACAGTGAGTTATTGGTATTGCGAGCTGCGGGCTGCAGACTGTAATATCAATAACTTATTGTTGGGTTCGTTAAGCAAGTGGGTAACTAGGTCCATTTACGAGAGCATAAGTGGAATCTTTCTATGTTCGGTCTTTGATTTCAATACAATTACTTTAACTTTACGTTATTATTTATATATGCTTATTTGACGTGATATTTTTACATATCTATTTTTGACTTGATGTTTCGTAAAGGATTTTATATTGAAGTATTGTACTGAAGGAGAAGGAAAGTATGAGCTTGGAGGAATGAAAGAGGAATAATTGCAATCCAATCGCGACAAAATGACATTCTCTTTTATTGCAGTCGCTCTAACTTGATACCTCATTCATGTATTTATTTTTCTACTATCTTTTCACTACTTTGGTCTAGCAAATGGTTTTAAATTTCGGGGACAAAATTTTTTTTAAGGTGGGTAGATTGTAACGACCCGTTCCCAATTTTACGGGTTTTTTTTATAATTTTAATAAGTGAATTTACGAAAATGTCCTTCGAGGCAAAGCGTTGACTTTTGTTGACTGTTGTGTTGTGTCACGTAAGACTCGTTTTCTTAGCGTATCCTCGTAGTACTCGTCACTACAGACGAGTGGGCGCAATTGGAATGTAATTTGGAGTTATAACGAAGATTCTACAAACCTTTAAACGTCGAGGGCATTTTGGTAAATTGCCAATTGAAACACAAGTGGTATTTTGTCTGACCATTGGATGAGTGCCACGTGGGGCCACCCCCACTTTTCTGGAACTCCTCTTTCTTTTTCTTCTTCTTCCGTAGCTCTTCTCTCTAACTCTCTAACTCTCTCTCGGCTCTCCCTTTCTCCCGTGAAACAAACCACCATCATCACCAAAAATTCGGCTTGTTGAACATCAAAACCACTATTATCTGCATGTCTTCACCACCATAAACCCAGTTTTGACTTTTATTTCATTGAAAACGAATCCTAACCTCAAGTTCGAAGAACAAGGTTTTGGGCCGAGACTTCTAGGCGTGATTCAGACCAATCCCAGCCATCTTTTGAACTCAAAACAGGTATAAATCGATTCCTCATGTTTTTTAGATGAATTTTTATGTTTGGATCGTGTGATTTGGTGGAGAAATGAGAAAGTTATAGCGATTTAAAGTTTGCCCAGTTTCCGGCGATCTCCGCCACTTTCGAGGAATTTTAAGGCCAAATAACGATGAGATAGCCATAATGTAAGGTACCAATCTCTTAATCTCATTGAGAGCTATGATTTACGTTTTTGAATCACTTGATTTCGTTGAATATTGACAAAGTTATGGACATTGAAAGGTTGCCCAGAAATTCTGGCTAATTTCCCTGTTTTCCTCGCGGACAGCCGTCTTTCAGGCCATTTTCTGGACATCTCCGGGGACCATTTGGACTCCAAGCATGTATAATCTTGTTCTACACTTCTCTACCTTCGTTTTGGTATATTATAGGTCGAATTTGGTTGAAAAACAAGTGAGATATGGAGTTCCAAAGATTGCCCAGAAAATCTGCAAAATCTGCAGAATCCGGCGAAATTTCGTTAAGGTCCGCCACTTGAACATTATAACAATCGATGATCCGACTGTTGAATCGTTACTAAAATTTAATAAGTTATAGTACGTTATATTTGAGAACTATAGAAACTTACGGATCGGGAATCCGACGTACGGATCTTCCTGAATTGGAATTGTAAATTTATAAAATAAAATGTTAACCGTCACTTGAATTTGCAATTGGCGTAGATCCCGCCGTTGGATCGTAATGAAACTTTAGTATGTTGTTCTAGAAGTATAATGTGGATCTTTGGAAGTTACGGACAAGAAATCTGAGATGTGGATCTTCCAGATCGAGTTACATAGGATTGTGGACCCTACCGTCGATCTTTGACCGACAGTTGACTTTTGGTCAATGGGTCTTAAATCATTCTAGAACTTCCTTGGGGATGTGTTTTATGTAAATTACGTGTTATATCAGTAGGGATTCTGAGACGTGGTTTGATATTTGTTCTAGACGCCGATTGTTCGTGACGCCTCGATGTTTGTGCTAGGGAGTTATAGCGCGGACTCCAGGTGAGTGGGCTTTTGGTTTTCTATATATACGTATATATATGTTTTCCATTTTCCAAGAAATTGTTTTAAATGGATTTATGTTTTTAAATGCCATGTCAATTACATTACTTGTTAGTATATGCACTAGTATACATATGCATAATATTTGTTGATGCTGCGGAGGCCCATGTAAGTTTCAAGTGAGTATATCACGAGGATAGTGATTACGGTGAGTATGGTTATGTTTAGATGCATTTAGTGCTCATTATCCTGCACCCCGGTGTTAGTGCTTCGCCCGTGGCCAGGGCCTAGCCTCCGCATGATCGTTTACCTCCCGCACCGCACGCTCAACTTGAATCCAAGTCAGGTGCCAGCCTGTCCTACAGAACACATTAGGTGGTTCCGACTCGTAGGTGAGCTGCGATTTGTCGCACAGCCTTCACGTGATCGTAGCACTTGAACGTACTTATTTACACCCAACCTATCGTACATACCATATTTGGTGGTTCCGACTCGTGTGCAGGAATTAGTAGATGAGTTATAAGCTTAGCCGTATAGGTCACGTTAGGTGACTCCGGCTGACATATTAGCTACATTGATTTATTTCACCTGACTTACTTATTTTATTGCTGAGATACTTGACATGGCATATACTTGGTTTTCACTACTCTTGAGCATGATTTCTACATAGGTATATATTATTATTTTCTGCGAAATTATATGGGTGTTACGGTGAGGGGTTATTATTTTTGTGAAAAGAGAAATGGTTTAAAAAAGGCTTTGTTTTTGCCCATTCACGTTTTCTGTTTTTTGCCCCTCCAGGTTTTAGCTACTGAAAGTTCGTACCCACAAGGATTCTTGGTGAGTCTCAGTATAAGTGGCTACGTCTGAGGGTATAATCCTTACCTACTTTACTGAACTTTACTTATGCTCTGACGTCACGTGTGAATGAGTTTATTCCCGCTCACTAGCGCACTCTGGTATTTAGGCACTCATAGGTTTAAATTTATTCACAGTTTCCACATCACTACACTTTATGGCTTCGTCACCTCCAGGTGTCGGCTAGCACAACTTGATTTGGAGCCTAATGGACATTCTGGGTCGGGGTATGTCAAGATAGCTTGAGTTTGTGCCTCCATCATCGTGGCGGTGCACAAATTTAGTTTCAACACTACTCAAAGTGCCTTTATTAGGAATATGAATATATGCTCACACTGCAAACTTTCTGATTTCTATTTTAGAGCAGTTCAACAGTTGCTAAGGCCCCCCCGGGCTATTCACTATTTAATCCACCCAGTAAACAGTAACTGCCTTTTGCATCTCCACCCCTACACTGAATAGCCCTGGCAATAGGCAATAAAATATTAGTATATTTTTTAAATAATACAAAATAATTTTATTTGTAATTTCGGATAGGATTTTTAATGGGTCTTGTTGTACCACTTTCTATTAAAAAATTTATTTTTATTTTTTTAATTTTTTCTTTTCACATAGTGCAGCACACCATTCCAAAACCTTTGTTTTTTTCACATGGTGCCGATGCACCATTCCAAAACCTTTTTTTTATTATTTTTTTTCTTTTCTTTTCACATGGTGCCAACGCACCATTCCAAAAGCTGTGTTTTTTTTTCTTTCTTTTTCAAGCTTAGCAGCTCTCTCTCACTTGAGCTCCGGAGGCAAGGCCTCAGACTCTAACAACATCAATAGCCGATTCGCGCAAAAATTCACAGTTTTTCCTTAGTTAAGTAGGTAAAGGATCGCCAACTCCTTAGTTAAAATCTCTCTCTCTCTCTCTCTCTCTCTCTCTCTCCCCTCTTTTCCCCAAAAACAAATCCCAAATCGTGCGATCTGGGCGCGCGAGTGGAAGGAGGGGGATCGCGAATGCGTGTAGGCGAAGGCGATGTGGGGTGCAGCGGCAGCTGCGGAGAAGGAGGGATTGGGGTGCAACGGCGAAGGAGGGGGATCGTGAGTGCGTGGAGTCGAAGCCTGTTAGGTTTTACATTTTTTTAATTTTTTATTAATATTTTATATTCTATTTATTTTATACTGTGGCTGACTGTTGCCCTTGACGTCAGCCCACGTCACATTGTCGTCGGGCGCTCAGGCCGGCACGAATGCTGAGCCTCTCCCTTGGGCCTACTCGGGCTCGCTTGCTAGCACACACTGGGCTTCATCACTCGGGCTACATGGCCGCTGTTCCTGTGCCTGTCCCTCGGGCTGGAGCAAACAGTGGACTTGCTCTTAAAGACACAAAAACTTCAACACAAAGTGTAACAAAATTTAAAGTCTTGTCAGACAAAGACCATAAAAGTGTAACAAAATTCAAAAGTCTTGTCAGACAAAGACCATAAAAGTGTAACAAAATTCAAAATCCTCAGACAAAGACCATGAAAGTGTAAAAAATCCAATTTCTATTTTAATAATAAATTTGGATCAAAAGTCAAATCCTCAGACAAAGACCATGAAAGTGTAAAAAATCCAATTTCTATTTTAATACAAAGACCATAAAAGTGTAACAAAATTCAAAATCCTCAGACAAAGACCATGAAAGTGTAAAAAATCCAATTTCTATTTTAATACAAAGACCATAAAAGTGTAACAAAATTCAAAATCCTCAGACAAAGACCATGAAAGTGTAAAAAATCCAATTTCTATTTTAATACAAAGACCATAAAAGTGTAACAAAATTCAAAATCCTCATACAAAGACCATGAAAGTGTAAAAAATCCAATTTCTATTTTAATACAAAGACCATAAAAGTGTAACAAAATTCAAAATCCTCAGACAAAGACCATGAAAGTGTAAAAAATCCAATTTCTATTTTAATACAACATTTGGATCAAAAGTCAGTGATAACAAAAACAAATAGAGGATATGCAAATTAATAATGCATCTCACTATAAGTAAAGCTCTGAGTTGCTTAAGAAAAAGTATACACAAACCATGTGAGATTTTCAAAATGAAAATTATCTATTTTTTATTTAAGTGGTTACCTAGGTAAGTTTTGGGGTCCTTTCTTAATTTCAAACTCTTAAGAATTAATCGAGGTAGTGGTCAGCCGCCTAACGAATATTTTCAGAATGGTGATGTTAGGCATGCTATAAAAAGAGAGATACAGGCTTGAGGAATTTACATTAGGAAAGATCTTCAAGTAATACAAATATTAATAAGAAAGATCTTCCAGATCTAATAGGATTTCTACATAATCTTTACTTTGGATTTACACAATTACATTTTTAATCAAATTAGAATTTTGCAACAAACTGTACCAAATAAAAAAAATCTATATTTCAGAAAGAAAAAAACATACAATTAACAAAACTTAAAATTGTCGGAGTGTTTAGTACTACATTGATATAAAAACGAAAATATAAAGAAGAAAAGGCACTTTGTAGTTAGACGTACGCAAAGATGAGGAAGGCAACACGAAGAACATGAACACAAATACCCTTAATGTATTCATTTGTGGCTAAAATATGTTCGATCGATATCTATTTTCTTCTCTTCAAGTTTTCACGTATGACTGAAATTTGTATATGGTCTAATATTCTAATGAATAAGGTGTTGGATTTCTACATATGCGTCTGAGTTTGGAACTTCTCCTTAAAATTATTGTAGTAGTTTCTAACTCTCTCCATTACTTTAATAATAATAAATTAATAAAAAAAATGAGTTAGTAAAATTCCAGATGTAGAGTATTCTTCAGATCCTCATGGAGCATGCATGCATTAGTAATATTACTAGGCAGTTGGTTTTGGAAGATTCAAAGTAGGACAGACTCCTATTTTCTGGCCCGATCTAACTTTGTCTTCCATGCTGAATTATACACAGCAGGCAGGTGTACCCCGCCACAAGCTGGCCATGAATCATTGAGAAGGTGATCACTTGATTCCATAAACTCGCGACTTTGAGATTTTTATCTTCATCACGACTAACAATAGTATAAAATATTACCTGCGAAAGAAGCAGAACACTACGTATGAGTCCCGTCTGTGCATGTGTCCAGATTTATCGTAGAAGTTTCTTAAACAATAGTTGATATGGGACTTTATGATTTGGTGATGTTATTTGAACACACAAAACCAACATGCATGTTGATAATTTTATAATACATCTGTGATGCACATATTAGAATAAAGTTTAATTATAATAAAAGAGTATGTCAACAAAGGATATACTTACATGATGCAAAAAAATTCAAAACCCAAAACCTAACCTCTAAAACCTAATTAAGCCTTTACATGCCACGGAACTTTTTGAGTTTCGTGGGCAAGATTTCACACCCTGTGTGCCATTCTTTCCTTGACACCAAATGTTTGCCCGATAAAAGTTGACTTGTCCAACCGAATGACTTTGACGCGCACAGCCTTTGACAAAACCCTAAACGTAGATCATTTTTGTTGACCAACTGAAACTTCATCGGGTAAAAACACTCTACCTGACCAATTTTTATTCATCGAGCAAATAATAATTTCTGGTAGTGTGACAGAGTCCTATTTTCTGGTCCAATGTTCAGACTTTGCTTTTATTTTCTTCCATCCTTAATTGCATAATATATGAGGCATTCACATAGTGATCACATTAGACGTTGAAAACCTCGTACATAATAACAAGAAGAAATTTCGTTTTGCATAATTTCATCAAAATGTGATTTTGACAGTTTTATTTTATCATCTTGAAATTATGTGGAAGTTTTGAGCATGACTTAATGGGTCGCATTTCTATATATAGCTTACTTGCTTAGCTAGGGGAATGAAGGATACAAACTTTATACCTTTACTAATGAAAATAGTTCCCTTCCTTGTATTGCTATTGTTATCATCAAAATTAGTCTTTGCCAATATTTCACAAGATCAAATACACAGTTACTCTCTCTCTCTCTGTCTCTCATAAACATTAAACTATTGTTCTGGCTGTTTGATAACTATTTAATTTTTAACTTAAAAATAAAAAATAAAAAATAAGTTGTTAGCTATTTTGTGAGTGTGTTTTCAATATAATGCTTTGATTTCGGTTTTCAATTTTCAATTTTTGTTAAACACTTACCAAGTAAATTTCTAAAACTAAAAAGTTGTAAATTGAATGGTTGTTCTAGTCATCTATAATGATGAAAGTTTCTTCTTGTTAATTCAGGGGATGCAAGGAAGATGGTCTTCAGAAGGTCGCAACTGCAAATGGAGCTGATTCTAGCACGGAAATCACCCCAACTGCAAATGGAGCTGATTCTGGCACGGAAATCACCCGTACGAGTACCTGATCCACCGTCTAGGTCGGATTGGCACCGTTGGATAAATGCCTAGGCGTTTCAAAATTAAGAAAGGGCACCTAGACCTGATGAGGCATCTGTCTAGACCGCCTAATCCGTCCAAACCCGCCTAAGCACCCACTTAGGTTGTGACTTCCTTAGATAGAAAATAGACAACTTTTCATTTTGTATTTTATTTTTTTTCAATAAATTGTAAGGGACTTGCTAAATAATTAAATGAACACACACTGTATGCTTGTTCCCCATGTTCTCATTATGTTCCAATACTTCATAATATATATGTCATTCTATTTTGTAGTTTATGATAAAATTATATATTTTTTAAGTATAAACAGACACTTATTTACATGAAATATAATAGATTTACTTAAATCCGCCTAGTTCGCCTAGGCGCCCGCCTAGACCCCGCCTAGCAGCCTAGACGCTAAGCCCCAGCCCGCCGACCAACTAGCGCCTAGTGTCTTTTAAAACTTTGGTTGTGACATCTGTCGTATTAGCTAGAAGTGTCACATCGACAAGCTTGTCAGAACGATGATTAGTTTGTTAAGCAGTTGGGCGAATCTCTCCAAGAAGAATGATTAGTATCTTTGTTTGTAATAAAATTTTCTACATGTTTATAATAAAACACTTTTAAATAAGTGTTTATTAAAAAAAAGTGTTTTTTATAGAGTTTGGAATTGCTGTATTTTATTTAATAAATTGCTTTTGATGTGCTTTAAGAAGAATTAACTGCAAAATAAAGCAGTTGAGCGCTTGGTAAACATCTTTAAAAGTGTTGTGAATTTAAAAAAAAGTGTAAAAGTAGTGTCTAGAAGGATAAATAATGTCATTGTTTAAAGTTAATGAGCTTATCATATGAATTAAAATATTTTAAAGAATCAACTCTATTAAAGCAGTTTTTAAAAACAACCTATAGGCTGCGATAAAAAAGTCATTAGTTTTAAACAAGTAATATATTTTATTTTTACCAAACATTTTTTTACTACTTAACTTTAAAATGAAGTAAGTTTTGATGAAAAAAAACAACATCAAATTGGGCCAAAATGAATGAATGGGCGAAAAAGGTAAATCCAAAAATAAGAGTCGGTACCTAGCTACTATAATCTTTGCGGAAAAAACAGAACGCTGCAAAAAAAGTTATTCTTATTAACAATGTTAGGCATGTTGTAGCTAAATTTTGCGAGGCTTTTTACATGCAAGTGTTTCGAAACTTAACACTTTAAAGAAAAACACTTTAAACTCAACTTTGTTGTAGCATAAGTTTAGAGGGAAAGAGATCCGCATAGATAAAAGATAGATAAGGGCATGAGGACTATTAGAAAATACGAGAAATTATTAGGAGAAATACCACTAGACTAGATGAAAGTCATGCGGTAGATAAGTAGCTTGTTAATAGGAGAAATTATTAGGTAATACTGTAGTACCACGTAGCCGTGATACTTTCATTCAAATTTCGTCATTTGTTATTATTTTGGGTAAGTTACAGTTTGCCTCCTCAGTTTTAGGTGTAATTGGGACCTCATACAATATTTTTTTTTTAAATTTCAATCTCATACGTTTACTTGTTTTTTTTTTTTTTTTTTTTTTTTTTTTTTCAATATCATACAACCGTTTTACTTTCTATTAATTTATCTGTCATCTCCTTATGTGTACATTGCAAACCTACAATATTTGTGCCATGTGGATAAAATAAAAAATAAAATAAATTCAAAAAATTCCTATTCTTCAAAAAAAAAAAAAGGAAAAAAAAAGTGGATAACAATAAAAAAAATTAAAACTAAAATTAAAAAAAAAAATGAAAGAAGATACAGGAGGAGAATCCGGAGACCAGATCCAAATCCAACACCTTTGCCATTATCGTACAGAGTTAGGGAGGAGACCGAAGTTCATTTGCTCTTGGCCTTGCTGAGATGATTATTGAGACCGAGTTCTTGTGCCGAGTTGAGCCCGGCGAGACTTGCCCAATCAACGTCATCAATATCCGGCAACCACTTGAGCACGTCGTCGAGCTGACGAGCACGATTCACCTCACGACATCACTCCCCCATCTGTGCTAGACAAATCGAACCTCTTCTGCGACCATAACAGCTGTGAACGGCCCCGACCTGCCCCCGCAGAAGCAAAACATGGCGTTTGGGCTCGTTCAACACCATCGCGTCCTCGATCCTTGTGCTAGGTCTAGCCATGAACGCCAGGATAGCGTGATGGTGTCGGGAAGTGCACTCTGGGGACGACGGTAAACCATTTGGTTTGGAAATTGATGTGGGTAAAGAGGGAGATTTTGAGTCTGATTTTGGTAAGGAAAAAAAAGCCTAATTTCATTTTTTGATTCGAGGAATTTGAAAAATCTTATAAGCAAAAACGTTGATTTGAGTTGGGGAATTAGGGTATTTAGAATGGGAATGAAACTTTGTAATTAATTGTGGATTATGAGAAGACAGAAGAAGATGAGCAGTGAGCGAGGTCGGCGGGTCTGGGAAGAGGTGTGGGCTAGCAGCGGTTGGTAACCGGGGAGGTTAGGCTGGGGAAGGAGCTGTCAGGGAGGAGTGGTGTTGGGTTAGGGATTGAAGGGGTGGGCCCACTTTTTTTATTTTTGTTATTTGTTTGAATTTTTATTTTCTTTTATGATTTTTTCTTTAATGATTTTCCATGTGGCAAAATTTTGATGTCCATATCAGTAGGTTTGAAGCTTGTCATATCAGTACTTAACGATCAAACAAACGGATTGATTAACGGATGTATAAAATTGAATTAAATAATAAGTAAATGTATGAGATTGAAATGATTTAAAGATATTATATGAGATTGCAATTATATTCAAACTTAAGGAGGTAAACAATAATTTACTCTATTACTTTTATACGGTTAGAATTTAATTTAATTTTTTCTTTTTAAATAAATTAAAAAAAAAAAAAAAGCAGAGGCAATCGGCCGATCTCATACGTTTACTTTTTTTTTTCTTTTTCAATAGCATACAACCGTTTTACTTTCTATTAATTTATCTGATATCTATTTTTTTCTTTTCAAATTTTCACGTATGATTGAAATTTGCATGTGGTTCAATATTCTAATGAATGGGGTGTTGGATGCATCTGAGTTTGGAACTTCTCCTTCTTAAAGCTATTGTAGTAGTTTCGAACTTTCTCCATTCCTTTAATAATTATTATTATTTTTTAAAAAAAAAATTGTGTTAGTTAAATTCCAGATGTAGAGTATTCTTCAGATCCTCATGGAGCATGCATGCATTAGTAATATTACTAGTCAGTTGGTTTTGGAAGATTCAAAGTAGGACAGACTCCTATTTTCTGGCCCAATCTGACTTTGTCGTCTATGCTGAATTATACATAGCAGGCAGGTCTACCCCGCCACAAGCTGGCCATGAATCATTGAGAAAGTGTCACTTAATTCCATAAACTACGTATGAGTCCCGTCTGAGTCCCGTCTGTGCATGTGTCCAGATTTGTCGTAGAAGTTTCTTAAACAATAGTTGATATAGGACTTTATGATTTGGTGATGTTATTTAAACACACAAAATTAATATGCATGTTGATAATTTTATAATACATATGTGATGCACCTATTAGAATAAAGTTAAATTATAATAAAAGAGTACGTCAACAAAGGATATACTTACATGATGAAAAAAAATTCTAAACCCAAAACCTAATTAAGCCTTTACATGCGAAGAAACTTTTTGGGGTTCGTCAAGCAAGATTTCATCCCCTGCGTGCCATTTTTTCCATGACACCAAATGTTTGCTCGACAAAAACTGACTTGCCTGACTGAATGACTTTGACGCGCACAGCCTTTGACAAAACCCTAAACGTTGATCATTTTTGTTGACCAACTGAAATTTTGTCGGTGAAAACACTCTACCTGATCAATTTTTATTCATCGAGCAAATAATAAATTTGGTAGTGTGACAGACTCCTATTTTCTGGTCCAATATTCAGACTTTGCTTTCATTTTCTTCCATCCTTAATTGCATAATATATGAGGCATTCACATAGTGAGCACGTTCGACATTGAAAACCTCGTACATAATAACAAGAAGAAATTTCGTTTTGCATAATTTCATCAACATGTAATTTTGACAGTTTTATTTTATAATCTCGAAATTATGTGGAAGTTTTGTGGATGACTTAATGGGCCGCATTTATATATATAGCTTACTTGCTTAGCTAGGGGAATGAAGGAGACAAACTTTATACCTTTACTAATGAAAATGGTTCCCTTCCTTGTATTGCTATTGTTATCATCACAATTAGTCTTTGCCAATATTTCACAAGATCAAATACACAGTTACTCTCTCTCTCTCTCTCTCTCTCTCTCTCTCTCATAGACATTAAACTATTATTCTGGATGTTTGATAACTATTTAATTTTTAACTTAAAAATAAAAAATAAAAAATAAAAAATAAGTTGTAAGCTATTTTTGTGAGTGTGTTTTCAGTACAATGCTTTGATTTTGGTTTTCAATTTTCAATTTTTGTTAAACACTTACCAAGCAAATTTCTAAAACTAAAAAGTTGTAAATAGAATGGTTGTTGAACAAGCCTTAACATCTAGTCATTTATAATGATGAAAGTTTCTTCTTGTTAATTCAGAGGATGCAAGGAAGATGGTCTTCAGAAGGTCGCAACTGCAAATGGAGCTGATTCTGGCACGGAAATCACCCCAACTGCAAATGGAGCTGATTCTGCCACGAAAATCACCTGTACAAGTACTTGATCCACCGTCTGGGTCAGGTCGTCCCCCAATTAATGTCTAGACGGTTCAAAATTAAGAAAGGGCACCTAGACTTGATGAGGCATCCATCTAGACCGCCTAATCCGCCCAAACCCGCCTAAGCACCCGCTTAGGTTGTGACTTACTTAAACTGAAAATAGATAACTTTTCATTTTGTATTTTAATTTTTTCAATAAATTGTAAGAGACTTGCTAAATAATTAAATGAACACACACTATATGCTTGTTCCCCATGTTTTCATTATGTTCTAATACTTCATAATATATATGTCATTCTATTTTGTAGTTTATGATAAAATTATATATATTTTAAGTATAAACAGACACTTATTTACATGAAATATAATAGATTTACTTAAATCCGCCTAGTTCGCCTAGGCGCCCGCCTAGACCCCGCCTAGCAGCCTAGACACTAGGCCCTAGCCCGCCGACCAACTAGCGCCTAGCGTCTTTTAAAACCTTGGTTGTGACATCTGTCGTATTAACTAGAAGTATCACATCAACAAGGTTGTCAGAACAATGATTAGTTTGTTAAGCAGCTAGGCGAATCTCTCCAAGAAGAATGATTAGTATCTTTGTTTGTAATAAAATTTTCTACATGTTTATAATAAAACACTTTTAAATAAGTGTTTATTAAAAAAAAAAAGTGTTTTTTTTTATAGAGTTTGGGATTGCTGTATTTTTTTTAATAAATTGCTTTTGATGTGCTTTAAGAAGAATTAGCTGCAAAATAAAGTAGTTGAGCGTTTGATAAACATCTTTAAAAGTGTTGTGAATATGAAAAACAGTGTAAAAGTAGTGTCTATAAGGATAAATAATGTCATTGTTTAAAGTTAATGAGCTTATCATATGAATTAAAATATTCTAAAGACTCAACTCTATTAAAGCAGTTTTTAAAAACAATCTATAGGCTGCGGTCAAGAAGTCATTGGTTTTAAACAAGTAGTATATTTTATTTTTACCAAACAATTTTTTACTACTTAACTTTAAAATGAAGTAATTTTTGATGAAAAAAAACAACATCAAATTGGGCCAAAGTCTCCAGCGAATCCTTAATACTAGTTGAAAAGTTGAAAAACCAAAGAAATTTTTACAAATGAATCCTTAATACTATTGTAGTAGTTTCGAACTTTCTCCATTCCTTTAATAATAATAATTTTTTTTTAAAATAAAAATGTGTTAGTAAAATTCCAGATGTAGAGTATTCTTCAGATCCTCATGGAGCATGCATGCATTAGTAATATTACTAGGCAGTTGGTTTTGGAAGATTCAAAGTAGGACAGACTCCTATTTTCTGGCCCGATCTGACTTTGTCGTCTATGCTGAATTATACATAGCAGGCAGGTCTACCCCGCCACAAGCTGGCCATGAATCATTGAGAAAGTGATCACTTAATTCCATAAACTACGTATGAGTCCCGTCTGAGTCCCATCTGTGCATGTATTCAGATTTGTCATAGAAGTTTCTTAAACAATAGTTGATATAGGACTTTATGATTTGGTGATGTTATTTGAACACACAAAATTAACATGCATGTTGATAATTTTATAATACATATGTGATGCACCTATTAGAATAAAGTTTAATTATAATAAAAGAGTACGTCAACAAAGGATATACTTACATGATGAAAAAAAATTCTAAACCCAAAACCTAATTAAGCCTTTACATGCGACAAAACTTTTTGGGGTTCGTCAGGCAAGATTTCACACTCTGAGTGCCATTTTTTCCATGACACCAAATGTTTGCTCGACAAAAACTGACTTGCCTGACCGAATGACTTTGACGCGCACAGCCTTTGACAAAATCCTAAACGTTGATCATTTTTGTTGACCAATTGAAATTTCGTCGGGTGAAAACACTCTACCTAACCAATTTTTATTCATCGAGCAAATAATAATTTTGGTAGTGTGACATACTCCTATTTTCTTGTCCAATATTCAGACTTTGCTTTTATTTTCTTCCATCCTTAATTGCATAATATATGAGGCATTCACATAGTGAGCACATTCGACATTGAAAACCTCGTACATAATAACAAGAAGAAATTTCGTTTTGCATAATTTCATCAACATGTAATTTTGACAGTTTTATTTTATAATCTCGAAATTATGTGGAAGTTTTGTGGATGACTTAATGGGCCGCATTTATATATATAGCTACTTGCTTAGCTAGGGGAATGAAGGAGACAAACTTTATACCTTTAATAATGAAAATGGTTCCCTTCCTTGTATTGCTATTGTTATCATCACAATTAGTCTTTGCCAATATTTCACAAGATCAAATACACAGTTACTCTCTCTCTCTCTCTCTCTCTCTCTCTCTCTCTCTCTCTCTCTCATAGACATTAAACTATTATTCTGGCTGTTTGATAACTATTTAATTTTTAACTTAAAAATAAAAAATAAAAAATAAGTTGTAAGCTATTTTTGTGAGTGTGTTTTCAATATAATGCTTTGATTTCGGTTTTCAATTTTCAATTTTTGTTAAACACTTACCAAGAAAATTTCTAAAACTAAAAGGTTGTAAATAGAATGGTTGTTGAACAAGCCTTAACATCTAGTCATCTATAATGATGAAAGTTTCTTCTTGTTAATTCAGAGGATGCAAGGAAGATGGTCTTCAGAAGGTCGCAACTGCAAATGGAGCTGATTCTGCCACGGAAATCACCTGTACAAGTACTTGATCCACCATCTGGGTCGGGTCGTACCCCGATTAATGTCTAGACATTTCAAAATTAAGAAAGGGCACCTAGACTTGATGAGGCATCCATCTAGACCGCCTAATCCGCCCAAACCCGCCTAAGCACCCGCTTAGGTTGTGACTTACTTAAACTGAAAATAGATAACTTTTCATTTTGTATTTTATTTTTTTTCAATAAATTGTAAGGGACTTGCTCAATAATTAAATGAACACACACTATACTCTTGTTCCCCATGTTTTCATTATGTTCCAATACTTCATAATATATATGTCATTCTAGTTTGTAGTTTATGATAAAATTATATATATTTTAAGTATAAACATCACTTATTTACATGAAATATAATAGATTTACTTAAATCTGCCTAGTTCGCCTAGGCGCCCGCCTAGACCCCGCCTAGCAGCCTAGACGCTAGGCCCCAGCCCGCCGACCAACTAGCGCCTAGCGTCTTTTAAAACCTTGGTTGTGACATCTGTCGTATTGGCTAGAAATGTCACATCAACAAGCTTGTCAGAACAAGGATTAGTTTGTTAAGCAGCTGGGTGAATCTCTCCAAGAAGAATGATTAGTATCTTTGTTTGTAATAAAAATTTCTACATGTTTATAATAAAACACTTTCAAATAAGTGTTTATTAAAAAAAGTGTTTTTTTTTATAGAGTTTGGGATTGCTGTATTTTTTTTAATAAATTGCTTTTGATGTGCTTTAAGAAGAATTAGCTGCAAAATAAAGTAGTTGAGCGTTTGATAAACATCTTTAAAAGTGTTGTGAATATGAAAAACAGTGTAAAAGCAGTGTCTATAAGGATAAATAATGTCATTGTTTAAAGTTAATGGGCTTATCATATGAATTAAAATATTCTAAAGACTAAACTCTATTAAAGCAGTTTTTAAAAACAATCTATAGGTTGCGGTCAGGAAGTCATTGGTTTTAAACAAGTAGTATATTTTATTTTTACCAAACAATTTTTTACTACTTAACTTTAAAATGAAGTAATTTTTGATGAAAAAAAACATCAAATTGGGCCAAAGTCTCCAGCGAATCCTTAATACTAGTTGAAAAGTTGAAAAACCAAAGAAATTTTTACAAATGAATGAATGGGCGAAAAAGGTAAAACCAAAAATAAGAGTTGTTACCTAGCTACTATAATCTTTGTGGAAAAAACAGAACGCTTGTTCTTATTAACAATGTTAGGCATGTTGTAGCTAAATTTTGCGAGGCTTTTTACATGCAAGTGTTTAGTAACTCAACACTTCAAAGAAAAACACTTTAAACTCAACTTTGTTATAGCATAAATTTAGAGGGAGAGAGATCCGCAGAGATAAAAGATAGATAAGGGCAAGAGGACTATTAGAAAATACGAGAAATTATTAGGAGAAATACCACTAGACTAGGTGAAAGTCATGCGGTAGATAAGTGGCTTGTTAATAGGAGAAATTATTAGGTAGTACTGTAGTACCACGTAGCCGTGATACTTTCATTCAAATTTTGCCATTTGTTATTATTTTGGGTAAATTACAGTTTGCCTCCTCAGTTTTAGGTGTAATTAGAATCTCATACAATATTTTTTTTAAATTTCAATCTCATACGTTTACTTGTTTTTTTTTTTTTTTTTCAATATCATACAACCGTTTTACTTTCTATTAATTTATCAGTTATCTACTTATGTGTACATTGCAAACCTACAATATTTGTGCCACGTGGATAAAATAAAAAATAAAATAAATTCAAAAAATTCCTATTCTTGAAATAAAAAATAAAAAATAAAAAAAGTACATAACAATAAAAAAAATTTAAAAACTAAAATTAAAAAAAAAAAAAATGAAAGAAGATGCAGGAGGAGTCAGGAGACCAGATCCAAATCCAACACCTTTGCCATTATCGTACAGAGTTAGGGAGGAGACCGAAGTTCATTTGCTCTTGGCCTTGCTGAGATGATTATTGAGACCGAGTTCTTGTGCCGAGTTGAGACCGGCGAGACTTGCCCAATCAACGTCATCAATATCCGGCAACCACTCGAGCACGTCGTCGAGCTGACGAGCACGATTCACCTCACGACATCACTCCCCCATCTGTGCTAGACAAATCGAACCTCTTCTGCGACCATAACAGCTGTGAACGGCCCCGACCTGCCCCCGCAGAAGCAAAACATGGCGTTTGGGTTCGTTGAACACTATCGCGTCCTCGATCCTTGTGCTAGGTCTAGCCACGAACGCCAGGATAGCGTGATGGTGTCGGGAAGTGCACTCCTGGGACGACGGTAAACCATTTGGTTAGGAAATTGAGGTGGGTAAAGAGGGAGATTTTGAGTCTGGTTTTGGTAAGGAAAAAAAAGCCTAATTTCTTTTTTTCATTCGAGGAATTTGAAAAATCTTATAAGCAAAAACGTTGATTTGAGTTGGGGAATTAGGGTATTTAGAATGGGAATGAAACTTTGTAATTAATTGTGGATTATGAGAAGACAGAAGAAGATGAGCAGTGAGCGAGGTCGGCGGGTCTGGGAAGAGGTGTGGGCTAGCAGCGGTTGGTAACCCGGGAGGTTAGGTTGGGGAAGGAGCTGTCAGGGAGGAGTGGTGTTGTGTTAGGGATTGAAGGGGTGGGCCCACTTTTTTTTATTTTTGTTATTTGTTTGAATTTTTATTTTCTTTTATGATTTTCCATGTGGCAAAATTTTGATGTCCATATCTGTAGGTTTGAAGCTTGTCATATTAGCATTTAACGATCAAACAAACGAATTGATTAACGGATATATAAAATTGAAATAAATAATAAGTAAATATATAAGATTGAAATAATTTAATGATATTGTATGAGATTGCAATTATATTCAAACTTAAGTAGGTAAACAATAATTTACTCTATTATTTTTATACGGTTAGAATTTAATATTATTTTTGCTTTTTAAATAAATTAAAAAAAAAAAAAAGCTGAGGCGATCGGACGATCTCCTTCCTGCTTTTGGATGGAGGGATGGTGCTGGTGATAGTACGGAAGGATGGTACATATTACTACCTCTAGTGATAATCAGACATGGGTGAACATGATTTCGATCTCTCTCTCTCTTTCCCACCTCTGGGTCGAATCCCAGTTTCTCCGCGCCTCCTTCTATGGTAAAACCCAACAAATCCTAGTCATGGGTTGCAGAATGACACAATCTATGAGTGAGGAGGTGAACAGAATCCTGGCTTTTTTTTACCAAATATGGGTAAGTACAGAGGTCAGGGGAAAGCCTAGAGGAGAATAATTGTTTGGCAAACTGAAGTTTGGGTCAAGTTTTGCAGAAAGACACAATCTTTGAGAGATCCAGAGGAGGGAAAGAAAGAGAGATCGAAATCATGGGTTGCTTTCGTTTCTTGCATGTTTTGGTTCTTCCAAAGACAACAAGACGCATGAGTAATCAGGAGAGCAGGTTGGTGTGCGGAAAGAATTACCGGATTTGGTGGGAGGAGGAAGGAGATTGTCCGATGTCCTATGTTCTCTTTTTTTCATTTTTGTTAATTTATTTAAAAGGCAAAAATGATATCAAATTTCAACTGTGTAAAAATAATAACAGATGGCAAAATTTAAATGGAACTATCACGACTGACGTGATATTACTGTACTACACTATAATTTATCTGTTAGTAGGTAGTTTAATTTACAAGTTAATTTTTGTTATTTCATAAACTGGTTGGGTATCCAAAGAAATTCAAAATTAGATATGCATGTCCAAAGAAATGGAATAGGATCCTCTCCTGAGCAAATACTTGGGATCCTCAGGACCAACCAACACGGGCCGTTGGATTTTGATCCAACGACTACAATTATTATAACTTTTAGGGGGCCCCTATTTGTAGCCATTGGATTAAAATCCAACGGTCTGTATTAGTTGGTCATGAGGATCCCGAGCATTTGCTTAGGAGAGGATCCTATTCCCAAAGAAATGAGGTGTGTCCAAAAATAATTTTCGAGCGTAAACAAAATTTCCTAATTATAATTTGGATTAATCTCTGTCGATGCAAATTTCCGCTGTCTCTAGGATATGGATGTCCAAAGAAATGAGGTGTGTCCAAAAATAATTTTTGGGCGTAAACAAAATTTCCTAATTATAATTTGGATTAATCTTTGTCGATGCAAATTTCCGCCGTCTCTAGCTTTGACCAAAATGCACCTAAAAAACAATCAACACTTTTGATCAAGGACCTAAGCCAATGCGCCCACGAGGTCGGGGGGGGGGGGGGTGGATTGGGCCAATAGATCTTCGATACCTAAGTTAGTTTCTCTGAGAAGGTGATACTTGCTTGATCTTAATGTACTCTTTTTCCTTACAATTAGGAGCATTTTCCCACTTATTTTTTTGCTACCTAACTAGGTTTAACGAGGCACCCACTTTGAGTTGATCATATCCCTTGTTGATGCACAAAATCAGTGAGGACTTTGGTACAACAGAAAGTGTGAAGTTTATGACCTTCGCTAGATTGCTCTGGTCATTATTGTGGATAAGTATGTAAATGAATAGAGACAGGGAAGCAAATAACACAAGATGTACGTGGTTTACCCAGATTGGCTACGTCCACAGAGTAGAGGAGTTCTCATTAGTTGTGAAGTGTTTACACAAATACATAGGTTCAAGCTCTCTTTTAGTGAGTTCTAGTGAATAGTTTGGTACAAATGACATTAGGGATTATTGTGGAAGAATGATCCCCTTTTATAGAAGAGAGTTTCTAGCTTTGTTCTGACATTGACACATGTCGTGTTGTGATTGGCCTCTAATATCAACACGTGTTGCGCTGTCATTGGCCTCTGATACCGACATGTGTCGTGTTATGATTGGCCTCCTAGTTGGAGGAAAAGTCTTGTGGGTCCTTGACGGTATGCTGTTGACTGGTGCTTAGTAATTTCAGGATTGGTTAAGTATGGTACAAATAGTGTTCCCCTAAGTTCCCGAGTGAGGGAAGCTCCTCGGTTGAGGACTTGCAAGATCCAAGCCATTGAGTTATCACGAAACTTCCAAGTACCGAAGTGTGGTGTCGTCGTCACTTGCCTTCTCTGTCCTGTAAGTAGATGTGACATCTTCTCTTGGAAGTATTTTTCCTTCATCCAGGAGTGGTATCTCTAGTTGGCGTTGACGCACAAGGTAATGTATCATTTTCATTTGAAGCTTACTTGTAGTTTCGGGTTTGGTCCAGTACGATACAAACCATATAGTAGGAGTCCCCCAAGTCTCTAAGTGAGGAGATCTACCGAAGGAGGTGACCGACAAGGTAAGCAATTAGGCTTCCAAGCAATCAGTCTCAGATCGGTAGGTTGATCTTGGGTTCCGGCTGATTGTACTCATTCTCCCTGTCTCTCATTCAGCAATAAGGATAAAGAGAAGAAACAGGGAGAAGAGATGATATGAGGTACTCTTGTTTTTGGAGAAGACAGACGAATCGGCACGTGCTTTGTTGTACTTGACTTTCCACAGGTGTATTCTTGAACTGGGCTGGAGGGTTTTCTGGTTTCCTCCAAAGGAGTGAGCCGACTCCAGAATTTGAGGGTCAAAACAAGTCCGTTAGACCTGGAGTATGTTAGATCCTGATAATATGAGATACTTTTGCTGTTTGACAAAGTAGTAGATGTGGTATGGCGAAGCTTTGTTCTTCGACCACGGTGCTAGCAAAAGGCTGTTGAGGCTTCTCGATCTCTTCAATTAGAGCAATGATGCCGAGCTTGGATTTGACTTAGACTCTTCCGTCTAGATTATGCGGTTCCACAAGAAGGACGTCGTGCTGTAGTGATCTGTTCTAGCTCGCCGTTGAACCTTCTGCTTCAATCTTTTATATAGCAGAAATGGTGGGCAACCTTTGCATTTAAATGGTCATTCAGAGTACTACTTCTCAGTGACTCATCCATGCTTGGCAACTTCAGTGTAAAGAGCCAATATCGTACCAATTGTTATGAGGTATTTGCCGAAGGAATTCATGACCTTGACAACAGTTGAGGATGAGTACTCGAGAGCAATGCTAGGCAAGTGACCAGGCAAAGGTTCTGGGCAATCAGTTCTAGATCGGAAGTTTGATTTCAGGTTCCGACTGATTGCATTCTTCCTCCTTGTCCTGCAGGTAAAAGCAAGGGCAAAGGAAAAGACAGGGAAAAAGCATGATATGGGATACTCTTGCTTTCAACCCTGATGATATGAGATATTTTTGCTCTGATGTGACTGGTTGGCATGGGTATTATCGAAGGAGAAGAAAACGGAGTATTTCGAGAGGCTAGATTGGGAGTGGCATTTCGGATATGAGGAAGGGTTGAGCATTTTTTTTTTTAATTTGGCAGGTCTGCCTGGCTGTGGAGGATGGAGGTCGACATATATAGGAATTGTCCCAACAGCGAGTGGTAATGCTATTCCTTTACCCTTCTCAGTCAAAGCAATGTAGTGGTCGCTGCAAGGTTCACGTGTTTTAACTTTGTCAGAGCACTTTGAAAAAGTGGTCTGTGGTATCCAGAAAGCTGATGTTGCGTGTGAGGATTGTGGACAAATTTTATCCAATGAAATCCGACTTCTCGAAGTTCGGGAAGCGGTGCCTCTTCGATTTCTGAGCAAGCAATCTTGTTGGGGATATGGTTCTCGAGATTTGGAGAGCGGTGCCTCTTCGATTTCTAGGCAAGCAATCTTGTTGGGAGTGTTTTCTCAGATGTGAAGAAAGGTTGGGCATTTTTGCAAGTCTGCTTTGCCACAAAGCACAGAGGTTGACTCACATAAGGATTTTCCAATAATCAAGCATTGGTGCTATTCCTTTATCCTTGTGGGTAATAGTAGGGTAACTGGGCCTTCAACATTTACCTGTCTTAACTTTGTCAGAGTTCTTTGGCAAAGTTGTCCTTGGTATCCAAGGAACTGATGTCGCATGTGAAGATTGCTAATAAATTTTAATTCAGGAAATTTGCTTCTCGAAATTCGGATCGTGGTGCTTCTTCAATTTTTGAACAAGCAGCCCTGTTGAAGATTTGACTATTTCTTTTATAGGAGCACCAATTAAGTTCAAGGAGTACGTTCAGAAAGTTATTACTTGTAGGAATTTTTCCCTTATTTTCGTACTTCTGAGACTTACTGTACCTCATTTTTTCTTCATCTTTTCTGAGAATGTCTGGCCCGTCCGACCGTCGTTTGGACTTGAATGCTGTAAGAGAGGTAGCCATGTCTCATCAGGATAACATATGGCGCACATCCTTCTTATCTCTTACTGGTCCCCTTACTATTAGGGACTCTGTGATGAAGAATGATATGACCGCTGCGGTGGTGGCCAAGAATCTTCTCACTCTAAAAAATAACAGACTACTTTTCAAATGATCCGATGAGTTGGCTGTTAAGGATTATCTGGCTTTCAGTGTTCACTGTGCAGGTTCTGTATCTAATATGGCCCAAGGCTTATTTGCTCGAACCCGCCAAGTTGAATCATTGGCGGCTGAAGTGATAAGTCTCAAACAGGAGATCAGAGGACTTAAGCACGAGAATAGACAGTTGCATATGCTCGCACATAGCTATGCTACAACCATGAAGAGAAAGCTTGACCAGTTATAGGAATCCGAGGGTCAGATTTCTAATGATCATCAGAGGTTTGTGAGTTTGTTCGAAAGGCATTTATTACCTTCATCCTCTGGGGCTGTACCACATACTGAAGCTCCAAATGATCAACCTCTGGTGCCTCCTCTTTCTGGGGTTCTGCCCAGTACTGAGGCTCCAAATAATCACCCTCCGGTGCCTCCTATTTCTGGGGCTTTGCTGAGTGTTGAGACTTCTCTTAAGCAGCCTTTGTGAAGGCGCCCTCCTGTTTGTTTGTTTTGATTCATGTGTATGCACATATTTGTAATTTATCGAAGATATCAATAAATAAGATTTACTTCATTCAACGTGTTGTGTTAAATACACTAAGGTATCCTTCACTAAGTTCTTTGAATTTTTTATTTTGTTGAAGTTTGCATGTTGAAACTTCATGGGTGGACCCTATAGGTTGAAGTAGTGCTCCCTTAATTTCTTGAGTGAGGAAAACTTCTCGGTTGGGGACTTGAAAAATCGAAGGCATTGAGTAGTCGTGAAATTTCTGAGTACCAAGGTGTAGTGGTATATGGTAGGAGTCCCCCAAGTCTCCGGTCGAGGGAGTTGATGAGGGAGGTGTCTTGCTAGTAGGCAATTTTCCAAACAAAACTAACCATTTACCTTTCTAAGTGATTGCCCAAAACTCCTCATTCATATATATTTGGTATGAAAGTTGTTAGGCTCAAAGAAGGGGAGCCTAGGCTCATTTCTTTCTTTCCTTTTTTTTTTTTTTTTTTTTTTTTTTCGAATTTTTGAAATTTTTTTTTTTAATGGGTGAAGCTTTGATGTTGAAGTTTTGTAGGTGAAGTTTTTGTGTTGAAGCTTTGTAGGTGAAGCTTTGGTGTTGAAGCTTTTGTGTTGAAGCTTGTAGGTGAAGCTTTGGTGTTGAAGCTTTGTAGGTGAAGTTTTTGTGTTGAAGCTTTGTAGGTGAAACTTTGTAGGTGAAGCTTTTGTGTTGAAGCTTTTGTATTGAAGTTTTGTAGGTGAAGCTCTTGTGTTGAAGCTTTTGTATTGAAGCTTTGTAGGTGAAGCTCTTGTGTTGAAACTTTGTAGGTGAAGCTCTTGTGTTGAAACTTTGTAGGTGAAGCTTTTGTGTTGAAGCTTTGTGGGTGAAGCTTTTATGTTGAAGCTTTGTAGGTGAAGCTTTTGTGTTGAAGCTTTTGTATTGAAGCTTTGTTAGGCACCATAAATTGATTTTGCTTCACACTATCTTGATCAAGAGTGTGTGAAGCTTTTGAGAATTGTAGTTGCTCTCCATTAATGAAGCTTTGTTTGATGTTGAAGCTTTGTAGGTGAAGTTTTTGTGTTAGTCACCATAAATTGGTTTTGCTTCACACTATCTTGATTAAGAGTGTGTGAGGCTTTTGACATTTGTTGTTGCCCTCCATGTGTTGAAGCTCTTTTACTTCACACTATCTTGATCAAGAGTGTGTGAAGCTTTTGAGAATTGTAGTTGCTCTCCATTGGTGAAGCTTTGTTTGATGTTAAAGCTTTGTAGTTGAGAGTTGAACCTTTGCAGGTGAAGTTTTGGTGTTGAAGCTTTGTAGTTGAGAGTTGAACCTTTGCAGGTGAAGTTTTGGTGTTGAAGCTTTGTAGTTGAGAGTTGAACCTTTGCAGGTGAAACTTTGGTGTTGAAGCTTTTGTGTTGAAACTTTGGTGTTGAAGCTTTTGTGTTGAAGCTTTGTAGTTGAGAGTTGAACCTTTGTAGGTGAAACTTTGGTGTTGAAGCTTTTGTGTTGGAGCTTTGGTGTTAAAGCTTTGTAGTTGAGAGTTGAACCTTTATAGGTGAAACTTTTGTGTTAGTCACCATAAATTGATTTTGCTTCACACTATCTTGATCAAGAGTGTGTGAAGCTTTTGAGATTTGTTGTTGCCTTTCATTTGTTGAAGCTTTTGTTGGCACTATAAGTTGGTTTTGCTTCACACTATCTTGATCAAGAGTGTGTGAAGCTTTTGAGAGTTGTAGTTACCCTCCATCTGTTGAAGTTGTTGAATTTCCCAATTTCTTTATTTTTTTTTATTTTTATTTTTTTTGGGAAAATTAGAAATTTGAAAATGTGGGAGAGACAACATATACAAATTTTGTGGAAGAGAGACAACATATACAAATTTTGTGGAAGAGAGACAACATCTACAAATTTTGCTTCCACACTGTTGAGCAAGAGATTGTGATGCAAGCCACACCTTGTAGTAGTCGAAGGTTGGGTGAACCATATAAATTGAATTTGCTTCGAACAGTCTTGATCAAGAGTGTGTGAAGCTTTCTACGAGTTGTAGTGTTTGCATTGTTACAGATGAGAAATGTCTGAAGCAGATGTAAGAGGGCTGAAGAGCTTGATCTTCGTATATCATGGACTAGCTGTTGTTGACTTGCAATAAGACTTTGTTGGTGACTATAACTCTTGTTAGGCATAAGTGCTCCCCTAGTTGAGTTGTAAAGCTTGAGGGTTTTTGATTATTTATGAATGCTAGGAGTTCACATGTACAAGTTGTACCATTTGTCTTCTGGTTGGTGGAATGAATGGTGAGTTGCTTTCATCACTTGGTTAGTGGTACGAATGTGAGTTCCTTTATCACCTTTCATCACCTGGTTGGTGACACGAAGATGAGTTCCTTCTTCACCTAGTTGGTGGCATGAGTGGCAAGTTGTCAAATGATGTTAGAGTACGGGTTGTACATTTTATCACTTGGTTGGTGGCACGAAGATGAGTTCCTTCTTCACTTGGTTGGTGGCATTAGTGGCAAGTTGCCAATGATGTTAGAGTACGGGTTGTACATTTCATCACCTAGTTGGTGGCACAAAGATGAGTTCATTATTCACTTGGTTGGTGAGAATAAGGGCAAGGTGTCGAGGCACATTGTAGCAAGTGTCGAATGACACAAAGTATGTTGAACCCTTTCGAAGCACAGTTGGCTTATATATGGATGTGTTGGAATGTATGATGTTTATGTATGAATGTATTGCAATATATGATGTTTATGTTGATTGACATGAGTGATGCTTATGAATGTTTTGTTATACGTGAAGGATCCCTTGTTTGGATATAAGTCATGTTGACATATACTTAGACTTTATTTCATGTTGTAAGCATTCGTGTTGAAGCTGCAAACCTGAGCTTTTCAGTGATAGGGATGTAAGGGAGTTAGGACCAAGTTTTCTAAATCACCTCTTTATTGAATTGATGCCAAATGGCCTTCATTACATAGGATGCCGAATGGCCGTAACTCAACACTTGTATAGTGTGAGTCTACTTGTAATAGTACTTCAAGTGATCAGCGTTCCATGGATGGCCAAGGATCTTGCCATCAGAGCTCCTGAGCTTGTAAGAACCAGGGCGATTGATGCCAATAACTTTAAACGATCCATCCCAATTTGGGTTAAGCGTGCCTTCACTCGGGACTCTGTCACAGAGTAGTCTTTTCTTCAATACCCAGTCCTCCACTTTGAAAGAGCGAGGTTTGACTTTTGAGTCATAGTAATTGGAGATGCGCTACTTGTAGGCGACATTCCTCAAGTGAGCCTGGTTTCTGTGTTCCTCGACTAGATCCAAGTTGAGGGTGAGTTGTTTGTCATTTTCACTTTGTATGTAGTTCTGGACTCGGAACGTTGCTTGCTCAAGCTCAATTGGGACAACAGCCTCTGTACCAAAGGCAAGTGAGAATGGAGTTTCTCCTGTTGAAGTCCGATATGAAGTGCGGTATGACCAAAGAACTTGGGGTACAAATTCTGGCCAACAACCTTTAGCCTTGTCCAAGCTGGTTTTCAAAGTGCGCTTGATTATTTTGTTGATGGCCTCAACTTGTCCGTTAGACTGAGGATGAGCTGGGGAGGCAAAACATAAGTTGATGTTGAACTTAGAACAGAACATCCTGAACTTCTTATTGTCGAACCGTCGCCCATTGTCCGTGACTATCGCATTAGGAATGCCAAATCTGCAAAGGATGTTCTTCCATACGAAGTCTTCTATTTTTGCCTTAGTAATGGTTGCCAAAGGTTCTATTTCGGCCCACTTTGTGAAGTAGTCAACTACAACGATTGCAAAGCGGACCTTGCCCTTTCCTGCAAGCATTGGCCGATCAAATCAAGTCCCCATATGGCGAAAAGCCAAGGGCTGATTATAGGAGTAAAAGGCTCGAGAGGGGAGTGATGAATAGTTGCCTAGCGTTGACACTTATCACATGAGCGGGATATTCTGATGGCATCTTGGTGGAGTGTTGGCCAGTAATATCCTTGGCGAAAAGCCTTGTGTGCTAGGGATCGAGATCCAGCATGATCTCCGCAGACTCCTTCATGTATTTCTCGAAGGACAATTTTCGCTTTCGCAGGTGTGAGGCACCGTAAGTATGGTAGGTTAAAACCTCACTTGTAGAGTTGGTCATTAATGATCAGGTAGCGGGTAGACTTGTATCAAATCTATTTAGCTTGGACTTTATCATTTGGGAGAGTGCCATGAACAAGGAATTTATAAATTGGGATGATCCAGTTATCCCCCTGTTGCAAGTTACACACTTCTGTGACCATGGTGCTTGGTGTTGCCAACAATTCGACATGAATTTTTCTCCTAATCTTGTCTTCCACTGCTGAGGCGAGGCGAGCCAAAGCGTTTGCATGATTGTTTGCCGCTCGAGGGACTTGGGTGATTTGGTAGTGGAAGTGTTTGAGCAAAAGCTGCGTTTGCGCAAGATACGCTGCCATGGAGTTATCCTTAGCGTCAAAGTTGTTCGTGACCTAGTTAACCACCAATTAGGAGTCACTGAAGATATTAATTTGTTTAACTCCAAGGTGTTTGGCCAAACGTAAACCTGCTAAAAGGGTCTCATACTCGGCTTCATTGTTTGACGCCTTGAATTTAAAGCGAAGAGCATACTCCATTACCACTTTGTCGGGGGTAGTCAGGACTAGTCCTGCTCCACAACCCTGTTGGTTGGATGAGCCATCAACATATAGAGTCCATACTGGGAGTATTGGTTCTACCTTTCGGGTTTCCAAGGGTGATGAAGCCACTGCCTCAGGTGTAGGAGAAATGTTAACGGGATAAGTGAATTCCGTAATGAAATCTGAAACTCAGCTAGCTTTGGGTGGTAGGAGATGTCAAACTTTCCCAGTGCTATGGCCCATTTGATCATTCGCCCTGAAGTGTCAGGACTCTGAAGTATTTGTCGAAGAGGGTGATTGTTAAGCACGATGATGGAGTGTGCTTGGAAGTAGGGGCGAAGTTTCTGAGCAGACATGACTAATGCTAGAGCTAATTTCTCAATGTTGGAGTATCATGTCTCCGCATCTTGTAGAGCCTTGCTAGCGTAGTAGACAAGTCGTTCGATACTACCATCCTTACGAATGAGGATGAAACTAACTGCTGAAGCTGAGACAGATAGATAGACAATTAGGGTGTCACCAACTTCAAGTTTGGAAAGCAGATGGGCTTTACTCGTGTACTCCTTGAGGTTCTTAAATGCTTCAGCACATTCATCGATCCACGTGATCTACTTCTTACTTCCCTTAAGTGCTTTGAAAAAATGAGCGCATTTGTCTGTGGCCTTAGAGATGAACCTGGTCAAGGCTGCCACCTTGCCAGTAAAGCTTTGGATGTCTTTTGAGGTTATTGGTTATTTCATGTCTATGATTATTTTGATCTTCTCGGGGTTAGCTTCAATGCCTCGTTGGCTAATCATGAAGCCCAAGAATTTTCCAAAGCCCACACCGAAAGCGCATTTGTTGGGGTTCAACCTCATTCGATACTTCTTTAGGATGGAGAAGGTTTCAGACAAGTTGGCAATGTGTTGGTCAGCATGTTTGCTTTTGACTAACATATCATCAACATAAACTTCCATGATTTTTCTAATCTGTTCAGCGAACATTGAATTGACTAATCTTTGATAAGTCGCCCCTGCATTCTTTAGGCCAAATCACATGACTTTATAGTAATATAGTCCTCTATCAATGGTGAAGGCCATGTATTCTTCGTCCGAAAGGTTCATGAGGATTTGATTGTACCCTAAGTAAGCATCCATGAAGCTCAAGAGTTCACACCCTGCTGTAGAGTCTACAAGTCTATCAATGAGAGAAGGGGAAAGCTATCATTCGGACATTCTTTGTTTAAGTCGGTGTAGTCGACACACATTCTCCATAAGATCTTTTAAAGCAAGAGACTTTCCTTGGTCGGATTTTTCTTAACAAGGACCACATTTGTTACCCACGTTGGATAATTGCCTTCACGGATGAAGCCTATGCTTTTGAGTTTTTCAACTTCTGCCTTCATTGCTTCATATTGTTCAGTATCATAAGATCTTCGCTTTTGTCTCACCGGCTTGGTCTTGGGATCAATACTCAAGCGATGATAGATGATATCAGGAGAGATACCTGGCATGTCCTCGTATAACTAGGTGAAGACTTCAGTGTTCTTTTGCAAAAAAGAGATCAATGTCAACCGAATGGGTGGTGACAAAGTGGTGCCAATCTTCATTATGCGATCTGGTTAATCTTTTGAGATAGAGACCTTCTCCAACTCTTCAACAAGTTGTGCTTGCTGGGTGAAAGAGTCATCTCGAGGATTGTCGGGTTGATTGTTACCACCGTGAATATTCAAGTTGGCTTTGTCCAAGCCGGTCTTGATAACTTGGTCATGTATAGAAAGTGTTTCTTTGGGTACATGCAAGTGTTGTTGCTTAACTGAAGTGTTGTAACATGATCATGCACTAAGTTGATCTCCGCTGATGTAACCATTGCCATAGGGCGTTGGAAATTTCATCAACAACATATAAGTGGATACCATGGCCTTGAGATCATTAATGCCTGTGCGCCCAAAGATGACATTGTATGTCGTTGGGCAATCAACCACCAAGAAGTTAGTGGTGATGGTGGCTGTGTACGGGCCTATACCGATGGTGAAGGGTAAATGTACGCTCCATAAAGGTTGCACGACATCACCAGAGAAACTTATCAGAGGAGAAACCGAGTGATCGAGCAAGTGTTCAGCTACGTTAAGTGTTTGAAAGCTTTAGCAAACATAATATTGACTGACGCCCCCGTGTTTACTAGGATTCGTCGTACCTCAAAGTTGGCTATGTGAGCCTCCACAATCAGTGGGTCGTTATGAGGATAGATGATACCTCTTTCTTCCTCAGGGTAGAAACATATTGGATCCCAGTTAGGTTTTTGATACTTGCCTCCCCTGATGTCTTCCACGTGAAACACTTGGTGGCCAGGCTTCAACGTTCGTTCATTGTTTTTCATGGCCTTGTTGGAAGATTCAGATATGGGTGTGCCACCGCTTATGGAATATATCACATTCACTTGGCGTTGGTTACGGTTATCCCTTGGAGGGCGAAGGAGGAACTGGTCAATTTTTCCTTCACGTGCCAAAGCTTCAATATGATCACGGAGGGTGATAAATTTCTCGCCATCATGGCCATTATACTCGTGGTAACCACAAAACATGCTTGTGTTCTTCGTGGACTTGAAATCTGGCTCCCTCGGCCTTGACTTTGGTATCAAGTGAGCTATACTGGGGTAAATGGCTGTGCAAGTGGCGTTCAAAGGTGTGTATGTCTCATACCTCGGGGTAGGACCATTCTTGACACGTGTTTGGCCCACTGCATTGACTGCCTGGGGGCGGGTATTATTGTGCTGATACCTTTGGTTATCGCGATAGTGCCCCTTACTCTTTTTATTAAAATGAGACTTGTGAGGATGAAAGTCTTTCCTCTTGCCCTGAGAATGATACGCTTGTTGACTTGGTGAGGTATTAGGTAGGGCAAGGGGAAGCGTCGCTGCTGTTTGGAAGGTTGAGGTCTTCTCATTCGGTTGGATTTGGCTTCCACTCCCCATTTGCTGATAAGGGATGGCTGTAAGGAGTTTCCCTTGATATGTCTTTGCCTCGGCGGAGGCATGGTTATAAGCATGTGCCATTACCTTAGAGTAAGTCTTCCAAGTGTTAGCATTAATCATGTACTTGAAAAAACAGTCGCGTAGGCCTACCGTGAAGGCTTTAAAGGCGATCTTGTCATCTGCCTCAGCGCAGCGAGAATACTCATGGCTGAAGTGGTCGGCATACTTTCGTAGTGACTCATCCGGCTTCTGGCGAATAGTGTACAAGTCATCAGTGGAATGTAAGCGATCTGTCTAGAAGATGTGTTGAGAGACAAATAGTTTCCTCAGTTCCTCAAATGAGTCTAGTGTCTCAAGTGGAAGACGGCAATACCAATTCAGAGCTCCGCCAAAAAGGGTAAAGGGGAAGAGAAGACATCGTTCTTCGTCAGTGTGCATCTGGTATGCCATGGTGGACTCAAAGAGGTTAAGGTGTTCAATTGGGTCCTCCCTTCCAGTGTAGAGTTGTAAGCCAAGCTTCTGCTTTGTCTTTGCTTGAAGGGGGTGTCGAGGATCCTCCTTGTAAGAGGGCCAAGCCTAGGTTGGTTCCAGTCAGGTATTTCGGCCTGACGTTCGGCCTTCAACTTGTTTACTTCCTCAAAGAGTTGTAGGACAAGGGCGTCCTGGGTGGAGTCAGGTACTATTGGATCCTTCTTCCGTAAGTCTCCATCTTCTCTTGGAAGTAGGAAAGCTTGGTTAAGGGCATGGGATTTTTCTTTGGACTCACCGTACTGACTTCCAGGGCGAGCCTGTCGAAACGCCCCCGAGTCCCCCGTACCTTCATATTCCTCTAGGACATGTCACTCATTCCCTAGATTGGCAATTGCCTTGGGGCATGGGAGAGGACCAAACCTTTCAGAAACCCTTGGATCATTGACCTTCGAGCTTATGTGGATGGGGTTTTCTCGACGTTGCCTCAAGAAGTCCTGACAATTGTGATAAACTATTTTTTATCATTCTACTCCTTCTGCAAGAAGGTGCCTTCCTCTACTTCTCCTACTTCGGGTCGAAGCAGCTGGGTCGAAAGAGGTCTCATGTTGATCAACACCTTAATGAGTAACTCGTTCCCCATTAGGGATATCCATGTTGGAGGCAGGTGATCCCCCGTGTTGGGGGGCACCCAGGTGGTGGTTGACTTCTCCGAGGGCGTTGAGTTCGTGTGTTTGAGTATGCCTAGCTTCATGGAGCATTTCGAAGAGCTTCTCATACTGCTCCTGGAGGATCTCATTCTTTATCGTTATTTTGTTGTTCTGAGCCTCTAGCTCATCGACTTTAACCTGAAGAGCAAACCTCTTTCGTTCATTCTTTCGTTGCTTTGCACTAAGTGTGAGGGAGGTGTCGTTCTGCGTGTTGTGGCTCCCTTTACTCCCCATGTTGGAGAGGGGTGCCTGGTCGAAACAAAGTGTGCGACTGGTGGAAACCAGCTTGACAAAGCTGGAAAGAGTAGGAATAAGTGCGATTCCCACAGACGGCGCCAAATGTTGATGCACAAAATCAGCGAGGACTTTGGTACAACAGAAAGTGTGAAGTTTATGACCTTCGCTAGATTGCTCTGGTCATTATTGTGGATAAGTATGTAAATGAATAGAGACAGGGAAGCAAATAACACAAGATGTACATGGTTCACCCAGATTGGCTACGTCCACGGAGTAGAGGAGTTCTCATTAGTTGTGAAGGGTTTACACAAATACATAGGTTCAAGCTCTCTTTTAGTGAGTTCTAGTGAATAGTTTAGTACAAATGACATTAGGGATTATTGTGGGAGAATGATCCCCTTTTATAGAAGAGAGTTTCTAGCTTTGTTCTGACATTGACACGTGTCGTGTTGTGATTGGCCTCTGATATCGACACGTGTTGTGCTGTGATTGGCCTCTGATACCGACATGTGTCGTGTTGTGATTGGCCGCTTGGTTGGAGGAAAAGTCTTGTGGGTCCTTGACAGTATGATGTTGACCGGTGCTTAGTAGTTTCGGGATTGGTCAAGTATGGTACAAACATCCCTGATGACATCCTGTAGACTTTTCATTTGACTTTGCATTACTTAAGCATTTTTCCTTAGACTATGGATTTTGTCCCTACTCGGGTTTTTGCCATAGGTATAGGGTTTTTTGTGAGACTTACTTCATTATGCAATTTCCTACCTTATTGAGAATAGCTTGTTCCTAGATTAGATTTGATTCTAGTTATTCTTTCCTATACGGACTTGTATTCCTTAGAGATGAAGGATTTCTTTTCCCTCTTATTACTATAAATAAGGGCACTACATGGGGGGGAATAACACACACATCCCTCTACATAATTCTATAAACACATCTTTTTTTTTTTTTTTTTTCTCTCCTTACCGCCGGCCCCCTTCCCCTTGTCAGTTAAATATAGGTCAAAATAAATGTATGAAAGTTTGGAAACCACAATATTTTCAGGATAATAAAGTGGGAATTACTCTGTTTAGATTGAGAATGTCATTGTGACAATATCTTATGTATTGGTATATATCGCTCTCAACTTAGGGGTGTTGTATAACATGTTTATATACTAACTGTTAGATTTTGATTGAAGTCAAGTAATTACTTTTTGATTGGGAAACAGATGTTCTTCATAGAAAAATCAATAGGTAAAAATGCTACATGTTAAGTGTAAGGGATCTTTCAATTACATGCGGACCTCTTCTTTGTCTGAGTGTGAGGATGTGTATGAGTTAAATTTAAATTAATTAATTAATTAATTTAAATCAATTAATTTATTTGATTTAAATTTAGATTAAGTTTTCGCCAAATGTTGACCCATGTCACTCTTGATGACCGAGGCTTACAGTGTGTGCCACGTGAGCCCTGGCCTCCCAAAACTTTAATTTGGGGTGCGTATTTATTTCACCGGTGCCTACAAGAGCATTTGAACTTGGAATGTACTGGATTGACGTTGAAGACATAACCTACTGATTCAATTGATTCTTCACAATCCTCTGTCAATAACCAGATTGCTAAATATTAAGAGTTATAAATGAAAGATATTGTTTTGATGTAATCTAACGTTGAATAATGGTTAATTGTAAACTTAAAGAGAGAGAAAAGAAAAAACGATAAACAAACTAATACCAAATAAGAGCATATTGAATCTCAAGGGTCGATCCCATTTAGATACTGTATTAACTAATCAAAGAAATTATAAAAATCAATTACAAACTATTATTCTTATTCATAAACACAAAATAAAAAAGAAGGCTACAAATTACAGACCACGATAATCCAAATTGCTACATCTTGCCAGAACATTCGAAATTTATTTACAAGTTATCCTAACATGAAAATAAACCAAAGTACTACTTAGTTATTGTGTTTAGCTTTTTTGGGAACTCCAGGCGACTTACCTGGAACTAGTACACCTACTTTCTTTGCATGAATAATCTTCGTTTGCAGACGCAACCTCAGTGACGTCCTCTTAAGCTTGTTGGTGTGAAGATTGGCTAGTATGGACGATGGTGCGCCTCCTTACCATCAGTTGTCCTTTTGTGTCAACCTCCAAGGTTGCTTGGCGCTCCATCCTTGAAGGAATCGAGCTTCAAACTTCGTCTTTATCTGCTAAACCGTCAAGCTTTTCTTTCTTCATCGTTGTCTTTCTCTTCCTAGAAGGCTTCTTGGTTTCTTCGAGTTTTTCCAAGGCCGACCATCGCGGAGGAGAGCTGGCCGTGTTGCTTTGCTTCTTAGGTTTTGACAACCTTTCAAAAACAGAGCTTTAGGGTGTTGGCGTGTTAAGCCGTTTGAAGACGGAAGTTCAGTCTTGACCACCAATGCGATCAAGTATCGAAATTCTAGGTTTTGAACGATTCAGCCTATCGAAGGTTGACGTTTGATGGGCAGGTTTAGTCTTTTCTTGATCTTGTTCAACGCTTACGCTGATGTGTTGAGCGCTAGCGTTCTTCGCTTTGCTTGAAATCTTAACGAATGTATTTGGTGTGAAGCCAAGCCTGGCTTTATTGTTGTCAACTCCGTAACAATGTTCCTTCAACTTCTTTTAAGTCTTGGTGAGGTCGCGTTCTTTGTTGTTAACGGTGTTTAAATCCTTATTTCCCAGATTTAAAGGGGAGGCGAAATCGTACCCAACCTTTGACATGAGTTTGGAGGCGTTTAGGTTGAAACCTTCTTCAGTCCTCTTGCTTGGAAGAGCTTGGTTTCGCCCCTTTTGGCAGAGGTTTTTACGAAACCTTGTGGTGGTTTTGAAACTTTAGCGTCGCCTAGCTATGTCAGAGGTAAAATTGCATTTGTCTTGAGTAACTTTACATCGTCCTTGTGCAACTGTGTGTCGGCTTTGCTTGTTCCAGTTTCGAATAGGGATAGCCCATTCTTTCTTCTCAACATTAGGATGTATCAGAAGATGAGTGTGTTTGGTCCTTTTGAGAGCGTTACACTCCCTTTGGTTGTTGAAGGCTTAGTAGGCTCATCGTCGTCTTTGCTTGAAGATGGCACGATTTCCCCTCCTTGATTATTGGGCATGGCTTGCCACTCCTGCCTTTTAGGTGTGGCTTTGCCTGTGGATTTGATCTATTTTGGAAGATATTCAGGCACCATGTCTTCATCCATGTAGAACTTAGCGTCCGTGAAGTGTGATTCAGCTTCGGTGAATGGCTTGGTGTCGCCTTGTATCACCTTTACGCCTTATCGGTAGAACTTTAAGCATTAGTGAAGAGTGGACAACACTACTCCATTCTCGTGGATCCAAGGCCTTCTTAAGAGTAAGCTGGAGGAAGTTCTTGCATCTATCACATGGAATAGCGTGCTTGATTTGAGTTCACCAATGGTCATCTCGACTCAGATCATGCCCATCGCTCTTTGTCCTCCTTGGTTAAAACCTTGGATTAGAAGATGGCTTCGGGATAGTTCATCCACTTTGATGCCGATTGTAGTCATTGTCGACTTTGGCATGATATTTATGGCCGATCCATCATCCACAAGCATGCGGTTGATTTTGTGCTCTCTTACGTACCTAGAGACGAAGAGAGAACAGTTGTGAGGCTTTGATCTAAGCATCAAGTCTTCGTCGATGAAGTTGATTGCATCATGGGTGGCACAACATGTGGCTGATGTTTCAAGCCTTCATCCTTGCTTTCTTGCACTTTGTGGTCGTCGGGGCTCGCCAAGACCACTATTAGTGCTTTTCGCATCTCTTTGGGCAATCGTAGTGCTTTTTCAATGCTAAAGTATGTTGGCAGGTCTTCTTCGGGCGTGAGGGTCTTCTCTTCCTCGACAGCGATAACTTTGCCTTTTAAGGGCTCCTCTATCTCCACTTCAACCATGTGACAGGCAGCGGTAGTGCACTGTTAGAAGAAGTCCTTCAGGTAGTACTCGTGCAAAGAGGCGGGAATGTGTGGCTTTTGCTTCATAAGTTCCTCTACATACGTTCGCTTAACAGCTCTTATATTTCTTTTGGGCTTCCTATTGTTGCGGTGCCGGTGCTTTCTCCCTTGCTCCACCGTGTGGCTTGTGGTCTTGGCTTCCTTGTCTTTTTATAGGTCACAAATGTCCACCCCTCTTCATCATCGGTGGGCGCATTTTAGTTGCTTGCCCCCAGCAATGGTTGTACAGAAGGTTCCGTGTGGCTTGAGCAATGACAGGAGTGGTCATGCATCACTTGGAAAGGCACGACATCAAAGGGTCCAAACACAATCATAGTAGTGTGTGTTGCGGCCATGTCTTCAAGGTCGAGTTTAATTTTCCCTTGTTATGCTAGCTTCATGATGAGTTCCTATTTTCAAGGACTAAATTCATTGATTTTCAATTCTAGGAACCATCTTGATGATATGGATCAATTTCAGGGACCACTTGTGATAAAAACCTGTAAATCTTGTGGGCCCATTTATGTGTCGCATCAGCACTTAACGGAATTTTAAACAAAATTGTGACGGAAAGACCACATTGATTTGTGACACCTATTTTCAAGGACTACATTGATTGATTTTCAATTTTAGGGACCATTTGTGATAAAAATCCTAAATGTTTTATTCTCTTAAAAATGAGAATCAAAATATTATAACATTAAAAAAAATAAAAATATCAAAATAATTTAAAATTTTAAACACATTAAAAAAATTATAATAATTAATTTAGAATTACGAAAAAAGTGAAAAAAATATGCAAAAGCTTGTATCGCATCCCCTAAGCTTTGAGAATTCAAAGTATGACATTGACAGGCTTCTAATTTTCGGTCCAATTTGCAGACTTTAGTTTTATTTTCTTCCATGCTTAATTCCATGTTGGACATTTTGACATTGAAAATCTCAACCATAATAACAAGAAGAAATTTCCATCAATTCATCAATATGTGATTTTGACAATTTTGTTATTCGAAATTATGTGGTGCAAGTGCAAAGTCGTTTGGACATAAATTTGAGGGGGGTGTTCATAGATGACTTAATGGCCATGCATGAACCTTGAATCAACGTTTGAAATTTCTTCAATAAGATTCATATTTTTGTAAAAATATTCGTAAAATTAGAGAAAGACATCGAAATGAGAGTGAAGTCTAACCTTCATCTCATATCGGAGAAACTCTTGAATTTTAGCTAAAATACTCAAATTTCATCGATATTGTTCTCATATTGGGTAAACATCAGAGAAATTCTTGTATTTCCTCTAAACTAGTGTTTGACATTCCTTAAAGCTTCATTTCAAATTTCATAATTTCCATAAAAAACAACCGATATCAATATATCTATCGATATTTTCATAAATTTGCATTTTGATATCTTTACATCAAGGTTGTCTCTGAGATTTTGGAGGCCCTGTATGAAATTTATGAAAGGGCCCTTCCTTAAGATAGTTTTAAAAAATGTAGGACAATGTATTGATGCTAGAAAATAATCACTTAAATCAAAACATAGATGACTTAATGGCCATGCATGAACCTTGAATCAACGTTTGAAATTTCTTCAATAATATTCATATTTTTGTAAAAATATTCGTAAAATTAGAGAAAGACATCGAAATGAGAGTGAAGTCTAACCTTCATCCCATATCGGAGAAACTCTTGAATTTTAGCTAAAATACTCAAATTTCATCGATATTGTTCTCATATCGGGTAAACATCAGAGAAATTCTTGTATTTCCTCTAAACCAGTGTTTGACATTCCTTAAAGCTTCATTTCAAAATTTCATAATTTCCATAAAAAACAACCGATATCAATATATCTATCGATATTTTCATAAATTTGCATTTTGATATCTTTACATCAAGGCTGTCTCTGAGATTTTGGAGGCCCTGTATGAAATTTATGAAAGGGCCCTTCCTTAAGATAGTTTTAAAAAAGGTAGAACAATGTATTGATGCTAGAAAATGATCACTTAAATCAAAATAAAGTTTAGCACTCACTGATTGCAAGTTTAAAAATGTCATTAATAATAAGTAAAAAGAGCTACAAATATAACGTTCACTAAATAATCAAAAGCATTTCAATCTTGAACAACCAAACAAGAAAAAAAAACTTAAAAATTTCCAACTTTAAAGTTTCACTTGAATATATAACATTATTATATACTAAAATTGAAAAAAGAATACCATTTTTAAGGTGTTAGAAAGGAAAAAAAAATACGCTTATAAGGAGTGCACAATGAAATTTAAGATGCTAACAAAAATTATTTTTAAGTATAGAACATTATTACATAACAAAAGCAATTTTTAAATATAGAACATTATTACATATAAATATTAGATTAGATGACAAAAGTTTTGAGGGCCCCTTCAAATTCAAGGTCCTGTGTGACTACACCTTTCGCTCCCCCTCAACACCCCCTCTGCTTTACATATTGCCTTGAACTAACAATAACATGCAATAATCGGTTCCATGTCAAATAAGTATTAATAAAAAGTGGTTTTTGAACTTTAATCCTTCAAGAAGATTAAAATTTAATAAAAAGCTGGTGTTAGATTGAATATTGATTTTAGTCCTTTAATGTGTACTTAATTCAAATTCATATTATATTTTTATTTTTATATTTAGTAGATAATTTATTTAATGTTATTACATTAAATTTTAAATTTATTATTATACACATTTTAATTCATTAATTTCATTTAACTTTCTCTAATTAGTGTACCTAAACGCCTGTATCATAATATATTTTATAGAAAACTAGATTTTAATCCCTAAATAAGATGAAATTTAGAAAAATGTCTTAAACAAGATTAAAAATTGATTTTAGTCCCTAGATTCTATTTAATGCCACCATATGTATTCAATGTCTCTTTTTTTTTTTTTTTTTCATAATTTATGAATTTAAATTTTATGAAAATATTATAAATTTTAATTCTCATTATGGTAAGCATCTTATATAAGAAAATATTTTCGTAGAAATTTTTCGGTACACTTATGTTTTTGCATAATTTCTTATCTGCCACTAATTCATTACAATATATTTTAGGTACGAACATTTCAATACACTGGATTAATATAGTATGCTCAGGTACAGAATTTTCGGTACACTAGTTTAGTATAATATATTTAGGTACCGGCATTTCGGTACACTAGTTTAATATCATATAGTTAGGTATGGAATTTTTGGTACACTTATGTTTTTACATATTTTCTTATGTGTCACTACTTCACAACAATATATTTAGGTACGAACATTTAGGTATACTAATTTAGTAAAAATGGGGTTTTTGAACTTTAATCCTTTAAGAAGATTAAAATTTAATAAAAACCTGGTGTTAGATTGAATATTGATTTTAGTCCCTTAATGTGTACTTAATTCAAATTCATATTATATTTCTGTTTTTATATTTAATAGATAACTTATTTAATGTTATTACATCAATTTTTAAATTTATTATTATACACATTTTAATTCATTAATTTTATTTAACTTTCTTTAATTAGTGTACCTAAACGTCTGTATCATAATATATTTTACTAAATTAGTGTACCGAAAGTCCGTACCTAAATATATTGTAATGAATTAGTGACACATAAGAAAATATGTAAAAACATAAGTGTACCAAAAATTTCGTACCTAACTATATGATACTAAACTAGTGTACCGAAATGTCGGTACCTAAATATATTATACTAAACTAGTGTACCGAAATGTCCATACCTAAACATATTATACTAATTCAGTGTATCGAAATATTCGTACCTAAAATATATTGTAATGAATTAGTGGCTGATAAGAAAATATGCAAAAACATAAGTGTACCAAAAAATTTCTACAACAATATTTTCTTATATAAGATGCTTACCATAATGAGAAGTAAACTTTATAATAATTTCATAAAATTTAAATTCATAAAATTATAAATAAAAAAAGAGACATCGAATACATATGGTGGCATTAAATAGAGTCTAGGGACTGAAATCAAATTTTAATCTTGTATAAGACATTTTTCTAAATTTCATCTTATTTAAGAATTAAAATCTAGTTTTCTATAATAAAAATTGGCTAGATAAAATGGGTTTAGATATGTGGTGTAAGTTCTTTTGTGATAAAAGTCACATAGTTCCTTTCATGATAAAAGTCACATACTATCTGTGTTTTAAAAAAAATTAAATAGTTTTAATTGAATGAAAAATAAAATAAAAAGGGTAAAAAGTAGGAAGTGCGAGAGAGAAAGTAAAAGAGTAAAACTATGGTAACATTTGGATAAGGGAAGAAAAACCAACAATTTTTTTCCCCAGTTTATACCTCTGCTCAGGATTTTATTTGTGATATTTTTATTGAATTGTAAATAAAGAACCAAATTATTTTTTTCACTATTTTTTAGTTGACAAAGAAAATTTTGTTAATAAGTAGTCTAGATTATAAAATAATACAGTTTCAATTATTTACCACATATTTCTATTTTTTTTATTCTCTTCTTTTTTTCTTTTTTCTTTTTTAATATCGATTTATACCTTTACATGACCAAAAAGAAAAGAGGGAAGCAAAGACAGCTTGAGTCTAAAACTGCTTACTGACTTGATCGTCAGAGAGCTTTTTGCCAGCACACACCCCTCCACTCCAATCTTAGGTTTGCTCACGATTATTCTCAATTTTGCAAATAGCTTGAGTTTGTGTCTCCACTATTACGGCAGTGCACAAATTTAGTTCCAACACTACTCACGGAGCCTTTATTAGGAATATGAATATAAGTTCACACTGCAAACTTTCCGATTTCTATTTTAAAGAGACAAAGACTTCAACACAGTAACAAAATTTAGACTTATCAGACAAAGACCATAAAAGTGCAACAATATTAAAAATATTCACAGACAAAAACCATAAAAGTGTAACAATATTCAAAGTCTTCATTCAAAGTCTTCATAGACAAATACCATAAAAGTGTAAAAAAATTCTAAGTCTTCCCAGACAAAGACCATAAAAGTGTAAAAAAATTTACGGACAAAGACCATACTAGTGTAACAAAATACAAAGACCATGAAAGTGTAAAAAATCCAATTTCTATTTTAATATGGCATTTGTATCAAAAGTCAAGATAACAAAAACAAATAGAGGATATGCAGATTAATAATGCATCTCACTATAAGTAAAGCCCTGAGTTGCTTAAAAAAAGATATACACAAAAACCACGATGAAATTTTCAGCTTATTGTGATAAAGCATGCTTTCTAGCTTGCCTCATCTTGTCTCTTCAGCTAAATTCATCACAAAAAATTGCTTTTGCTTCTACCAATTCCACTGAAGCAGAAGCACTTCTCAAATGGAAAGCTAGCTTTCAAAGCCAAACCCAAAACAACCTGACCTCGTGGATGAATGCAAATGAAGCCCCATGCAATACTTGGACTGGTGTTTCATGCAACTCAGCTGGAAGTGTCAACAGATTAGACCTCATCAATTCTGGTATACAAGGTACTCTACTTGAATTTCCATTCATGTCCTTGCCTAATCTTGCATATGTTGACCTCAGCTACAATAAACTTTTTGATCAAATCCCACCTGAGATCAGTTCCCTCACCAAACTCATCTATTTTGATGTATCCTACAATCAAATGTCTGGAAAAATCCCACCTGAAATCGGTCTTTTAACAAACCTTCAGGTCCTTCACCTAAATGAAAATAAGTTCAATGGCTCCATTCCTCAAGAAATAGGCCAATTTAAATTTCTCTATGAGCTAGCTCTAGACTTAAACAATTTAGAGGGTTCAATTCCAGCTTCTGTGGGTAATTTGAGCCAATTGATTTCTTTGTTTCTCTTTGGAAACCAACTTTCGGGTTCTATTCCTCCCGAAATAGGAAACCTTTCGAAATTAGGTGAACTTTACATGTATGACAACTATTTATCAGGCCCAATCCCTCGGAGTTTCGGAAACTTGAAAAATCTAACCCGGATGTCCTTGCACAACAATACCCTTTCTGGTTCGATCCCAACTTCTTTGAGCAATTTGACAAAGCTTGTTTCTCTCTCTCTCTACGGTAATAATCTTTCTGGCACTATTCCTGAAGAGATTGGAAACTTGAAATTTCTTGTGAGTCTAGACCTAACCCACAATCAGCTCAACGGAACCGTTCCCTCTTCATTCGGCAACTTGAGCAGCCTAGAAAACTTATATCTCCGCGGCAACCAGCTATCTGGATCAATCCCCCAAGAGATGGAGAATCTAATGAAGTTGACCATACTTGTCTTGGCTACTAACCGATTTTCTGGTTATTTGCCTCGAGATATTTGTAGAGGTGGACTCCTACAAAGGTTAACTGCACAAGAGAACGAATTTACAGGTCCAATCCCGAAAAGCTTGAAAGGTTGCAAGAGCTTAGTCAGAGTCAGTCTCCAACGGAACCAATTTACAAGCAATAATATATCTGAAGACTTTGGTGTCTATCCGAATCTTCAGTTTGTAGACCTAAGTTACAACAACTTATCTGGCGAAATCTCAGGCATCTGGGGACAGTGTCCAAATTTAACAACTCTACGGATTGCGGGCAACAACCTTACTGGGAGCATACCATCTGAGATTGTCAATGCAACTAAAATTCAAGAACTCGATTTTTCTTCGAATCATCTAGTTGGGGTGGTTCCCAAGAATTTGGGGAGATTGACTTCTATGGTGAATCTAAAGTTGAATGGCAATCAACTTTTTGGTTTTGTACCCTCAGAATTTGGAGCATTCAGTCAACTCGAATATCTTGACCTATCCACCAACAAGTTGAATGGCTCAATTCCAAGCATTTTTGGCGAATTGGTCCATTTAAACTACTTGGATTTGAGCAACAACAAATTCAGTCAAGAAATTCCATCTCAGTTGGGCAAGTTATTTCACCTGTCACAGTTAGATTTGAGTCACAACTCACTTGACGGCAAGATACCATCAGAAATTAGCAATATGCAGAGCTTGGAGCGGCTGAATCTTTCCCACAATAATCTTTCCGGTCTCATTCCAGCAACGTTTGATGGAATGCGAGGCTTGTTGTACATAGACGTATCCTACAATCGCTTGCAAGGTCCCATCCCCAACAACCAAGCGTTTCAAGATGCTCACAGCTTTGAAGGGAACGAAGGATTGTGTGGAAATGTTGGAGGTCTAGAATCCTGCAATAAGCACGTCTCAAAAAGAAAAAACAACAGAAAACTCGTGTTTGCAATCGTTTTCCCTTTCTTGGGAGCAGTTTTACTTGCTTTCCTTGCAATTTTCTTCATCAAAACAAGAAGAAAGAAAGAGCGGGAAACAAAAAAGAGAGATATCCATGATGAAGTTTTTTCAATCTCTCTTTTTGATGGGAAAAAAATGTATTGGGAGATCATAAGAGCAACCAATGCTTTTGACTCCATATTTTGCATTGGGAAGGGAGGATCTGGAAGTGTCTACAAGGCAAAGCTACCATCAGGCAGCATGGTTGCAGTGAAGAAACTCCATAAAAAACTTGACGGCGAGGAGACATCGCAGGAGTTCCACAATGAAATAAGTGCACTAATCAATATACGACATCGAAACATTGTGAAATTTTGTGGCTTTTGCTCAAATTCACAGCATTCCTTTCTGGTCTATGAATATCTAGAAAAGGGTAGTCTGGCTTCAATCTTGAGCAAAGAAGACGAGGCAAAAGAATTGGATTGGAGTAGGAGGGTGACAATTGTAAAAGGCGTAGCTCACGCACTGTCTTACCTGCATCATGATTGTGTACCGCCAATTGTACATCGAGACATATCAAGCAGCAACATTTTGCTGGATTACGACTACGAGCCTTGTGTTTCAGACTTTGGCACTGCTAAGCTTTTGAATCCAGACTCATCAAATTGGAGCTGCCTTGCAGGCACATACGGATATATAGCACCAGGTAAAGTAAAACAGTTAAAATATATAATGTTGAATCTAGTGATATAAAGTTAAACATATGCTAATGGCTTGATTTCCCTTAATTTTTATCCAGAGTTGGCCTACACAAGGAAGGTAACTGAGAAATGTGACGTTTATAGCTTCGGAGTGCTGGCATTGGAGGTCATCATGGGAAAGCGACTAGGCGATTTAATTTCGTCCATTTCGTCTCCATCCGATTGTGAAAACAAATTGCTGAAGGATGTATTGGACCAACGACTTTCACCTCCTACACCTGAAGTTGAAGATGAACTGACAACCATTGCAAAGGTAGCAATTGCATGCAGGCACTCGCGACCGCAATCGAGGCCAACAATGCACATGGTTTCTCAATCATTATCATTTCAAACTGCAGCTTCCACTAGAGGACCAGACATCACGCTTGAACAACTCATTAAGATTTAAATTGCGTTTGACATTGTTTGAGTAGGCACAGAAGTCAGATCTTCTTGTTTAAATATATCATATATGTAATCTATTATATTTGCAGGTAAATTGAGAATAAGAGAGGAGTGCTATTTAGTATTTACTATTGATGGTCTGGTTTCTTACGAGAAGAAATCGTTTTGATGGTTATATCTTTTCAGCTTTTCTCATTCCTGCTGGTGACTGCTGTCTTGGGGAATTGCGAACTCTTCCGTGTTCCGTGTTGCATCTGATATCGCCAGTTTAGATTTTAGCATGAGTAACAAGGGCGAGCCTGTCAAACTGCTACTGGGTCTTTCTGAGCAGCGAAAGTTTTGGTCTCAAACGGTTCTCTGGCATTTTGTTGGTTGCTATGAGAGCTTCCATCTGCCTGGGGTTGTGTTTGTTACTAGTTTTCATTGGGAATTATTATTAAATACTGCGGTTTCAATTGTTTACCACATAGTTTTTTTTTTTTTTTTTTTTAATGTAAGTTTGTAGGCACATGACCAAAAAGAAAAGGGAGAGAGAAGGAAAGATAGCCGCTGAATCTTTGATGTTACAACCAGGGCTGGCATAAAATACCAAACCTATCGAAACTGAACTGAACCGAATGGACAATACCAAAAATTTGGTACTGAAGCTGAACTGAAATCGAAAAATTCGGTAAGAGATTTGGCTTGAAATATGGATTAGTTCAATAAGACCAGACCGAACCTATATATATTGTTTTAATTTGTAATATTAATTTTTTATAGTCATCGGATTTATCTCAACCGTTCACTCAAAACCAACATTTTTCTCTCGACCACATCTCGCTCAGATCACTCTCTCTCTCTCTCGACTCTTCCTCCCAACTTTGAACCTCGGCTCCCCGAGCACTCCTCCTCTAACTCCGGCCACCCACGCCACGTCACAATGACCTCCACAACTATCTCTCTTTTGAAAATCCTCTCTTTGTCTCTTGGTTTTTCTCTCTAGACTCTCCTCTATAGTTCGTCTTCTCTTCTTCCTTACCCAAGTAACCCAATTTTTCTCTCTCGACTCAGCCCACTTTAGCCCAAACCACCTGATCTCGACTCTGGCCCCACCCACCCTCTCTCTCGACCTCTCTTTGTGTTTCACCTCCGCCGACTCTCTCTCTCTCTCTCTCTCTCGGTTGATCTCAACTCCAACACATCACACCCACAACACCACATGTCTCTCTCTCGACTCCTCTTCGACTCTCTCTCTCTCTCTCTCTCTCTCTCTCTCTCTCTCAATCAAGTCTCGCTCAATGTAAGAAATTTTCCCTTTAATTCGTCATATTTAAATTAGGATTTTGATTTGGGATTTTGAAATGGGGATTAGAGTTCCTATTTGGGCTTCGAATTTTGATTTGAGATTAGAAGATTGTTGAGATCAGACCTTTAGTGTAATGGTTGAGAGGATTATTGAGATTAGGGATTGTTGAGGTCTGTACTGTAATGGTGTACTAATGCAATTGCAGCAATTTGTTTCCTTTCTATAGAAATTTTTGAATTGATGTGATCGTAGTAAGATACAAACTTTTTCATTAAATTGATGTAATTCTAATAATCACAATTACTTTTGCTCAGGAAATGTAGAGTAATAGAGCACATGAGCATAGGCACATAGCTTAACATTTGGGGTTGAAAAAGTTTGGGCAAAACTGGGTTTAGCTGGTCTTGAAATTAGAAGCCCAAAAAATTTGACCTGAAGGCCCATTCTCGAGTCCAAACCGAAAAGCCGAAACTATTTCGATATTACCGAATTTCGAGAAAACCGAAATATTGGTTTGGTTTTGGTTTTGGTTTTTTGCCCTCTTTTTCTGAACAATTTCAGTTCAGTTTTTTAATAGACCATTTCTGTTCGCCATCCTAAACCAAACCACCCCTAAATACAAGTGTATATTCGCACTGCCGTTTTCTCTTTGTTGATTTGATTTATTAAATATATAAAAGACTACAAAAAAAAAAGGAGTACGTGGAAGATAAAAGTTAATGAGGAAATCACCTCTTAATCATTAGTCTACCACGCTTGCAAGTGTATTCTCTATAAGTGACAAATGCGCAACTTAGAATTAGTACTTGATGTTAATCTTTGAACTTTCTTAGTTAGGAGAAGTCTTTTCGAGGATCCGATATTTAAGCGGTACTCCATGTGTTATAAAATAAGGACACAAAAAAATATATCATTTGCCTCACTTGTATTATGGCATGCAGAGTATTGCTTAAATATCCCATACTTAAAAATGATAATGCTAGAAAGACCAAATTTTTAAACCCAATTTGCAAGTCAAATGATGTCACTATCAGAAAATAAGCACGTTAATCAACACTGAAGTAATAATCGCTGTGATATTCTGGTTCACTAGTAAGTGAAAGGTTTTAGATTTGATTCTCGTCAAAAACGAATTTGAATCACATTATTGCTAGTTCATTGTGAGACTTAGTCCACTTCCCACCCCTTTAGTATTAGTCCACTTCTCACCCCCTTAATATAGATAATATCATTTGTAAAAAAACATTTAAGTAATAATCCAATTAACAGCCAAATACTATCCATCACAAAATTATGTGGTGCAAGTGCAAGTCGTTTGGACATAAATTTGAGTGGGACGTTTATGGATAAAACCTAAGTTTTTGGTCCAAATTATCTCCAAATGATGTATTTAGGAGGTGGGAAAAATAGGAATTTGGGTTTGAGTGTATATTTGGATCTTGCATCCACATCGAATGGATATGAAATGCAATTGGGCTGAGGGGGACAACAAGTTGCAACATCGCATGAAGCGCGAGCCGTTGTCATTCATTGGTTGTCACACCTCTTGGATTATGATCCAATGATTCGCACCTAGCTGCATCTTTTTTTAATCCAACGACTCAATCCAATTTAATCAATTTTAATGGTAATAAAAAAGATCTAATGGCTCGAATTCAAATCTAGTAGTCAAAATAATATTACTAATTAATCCAAATTAGATCCAACACCAAAACTTCTCCAAAACTCTATAAATACCAGTTCATTTTTCACCTATTCATAAAAAAACTCAAAATTACAAACAATTTTTTACATCAAAATGTTCATTAAAAAAAAAAAAAGATTATACAAAAATTAATTCCAAAATTGCTAGCAAAAAATAAATTTGAAAGAAATATAAAAATTTAACAAATTATAAAGTTGAGCATGGAAAACTCATAAAATGACAAGGGATAAAACCCTTGACTTGGCCAATTCTAGGTCAATAACTAGTACCAAAAACAAAATGTAAAAGGGGTTTAGACATCGCATTATATATAATATAAGTAGTTATATTAATCTTTAAACTTTGCAAGTTGAGTGTCTAGTTTTCAAGCAGTTACTTTATGATTATAAAATAAGTAGAAAAACACAAAAAATATATTATTTCTCTATTTATATTATGACAGATAGAATATCGCTTATTCAGTTATTGAACAACATTCACTAGGAATTAGTTAGTTGGGTTTGGAAGATTCAAAGTATGATATTGACAGGCTTCCATTTTATGGTCCAATCATGCGTTTATTTTCTTCCATGCTATAGCAGACATTGACATTAGTGATCACTTTAGACATTTCGACATTGAAAACCTCATACATCATAACAAAGAAGATATTTTGTTTTGCATAATTTTGTCAGCAGGTGACTTTGACAATTTTATTTTATTACCTCGAAATTATGTGCAAGTCATTTTCAATATAAATTTGCGTGGGGACGTTTATGGACGTTTAAGGTCTGATTTGACATTGAAGTGATTAAAGAAAAAAAAGCAAGGATGAAAAAAAGCTGAAGTAAAATTTGTGTTTGGTAACTCTGCTTATTTTCAAAGCCATTGTCATTTTAAGCTGAAAAGTGGCAAAAAGCTGAAGCTACTGCTTCTCTTTTTATCTTTGTTTGCTGCTTGTTGTTTGCTTATTTTTTCTGTTTTATTTATGCATGCTTTCTATTTATATTTTTTCTAGGTAGCTCTTTTATTTGCTTTCTGTTTTTATCTTTATCTTTTTATAGTTTTAATTAGTTATTTTTATTTTACTTTTATTTAATTTTTCACCCCTTGAGGGCAATGTGCGATTTAAGTTTGGGGGTGGGAAATAGAATTTTAGGTTTTTAATTTTTGAGTCAATAAAAATTTTCATTCTTTTTAAGTTAATATCCATAGATGATTTTAAATGTTAGAACAAATGGACATGGTGAATTGCACATTCACATTAACATCGTTTGTGGGGAGTGAGATTGAAACACTTACTTTTAGTCTAAGTTCGTTTTTAATTTTTATTCTAAGTGAAGTAAAGTTTAATTCTTGTTATATATATAGAGTAATAATTGTTCCACCCAAGACTTTGCTTAGTAACCGGGCCAGTCCTATTTGATCAACAGTGATTCTCATGTCAAATGGTAGAGCCTTGGCATGGGGTAGGGTGGTTAGTTGGTTTCGTAGTCTTTTTAGCTCGAGAGTACAACAACATAATCAATCAAGCCGATGTATATTTCATTCAAATTGTTGCATATTGTAATCAAGGTTGGTTAACAACAGAAAATTCAACGATTTGTCAAAAAGGTGTAAGAATCGGACCTGTTTATCAACAATGACACAATCAAGACTTGTTGGTTGAGGATCATCTCCGATGCTTTTTGTGACCCACATCCTGCAAACTCTGATTTGGAGTTTGCTCCCTGGTTGGTAGGGCTTCAGAAGACGAATCGGCATCAGCTCCATCAATCTAGAGAAAATAAAATTTAAAAGCAAATTAAATTCAACATTGAATAAGGTAATTCATTAAAGAATAGCACAGCCATATTTCAAAAAATAAATAAAAGCACATAACGTTAATATAAATGCATACCGTTATGCAAATGTTTCAAAACATCTTTATAAACGATGTTTTTTGTATAACCATGACGCATGTCAGCATCGTGAGCAATAACAATTTTGAGACCTCTTTTTTGAGGTGACCCTGGACAACGCAACATATAGTTGTTCATGAGAAAAAACAACTTGTGATAGAAACAGGTCGACAATTCTCAAGGATTGTCCTTGACTTTTGTTGATTGTCATTGCATAACAAATTTTTACAGGGAATTGTCGTCGTCGTAGAGTGAAGGGATATTTATGTTGCGATGATTCAATAATGATCCAGGGGATATATACTATTTCACCAATGTTGCTTCCCATCATGATTTTTGCTTGCACAACTATGTGGCTCAATTGCGTTACAACCAATCGCATTCCATTACACAACCCCCCGCTTTGATTTAAATTTCTGATTAACATCACCAGGGCACCAACTTCTAAAGCCAACTTGTGCTGCGGCAAACCAGGTAAATCAAGTTGGTTTAGAAATTCTATTGGATAAAGCACATCTAAATTTTCAGAATTTTCTGTTGCAGAAGACATCGAATCAAAACTGAGATAAGTACGGCTTTCGCCAGGCACCATACCCAACACAAAATCGTTTATTTCAGTTGCTGTATCATTTCGTGGTGTCACAACAACTCTTTCTTTTAGATATGACACATCTCAGAAATTTGTTGTGAAATTTGTATACATAGCTGAAACCATGGATTTGATGGGATCTTCATCAAAATGGATAAGGAATTGTTTTGGAATTTTGACCCAGGAGCTTTCTTCATCGGTTGAAGATATAGATCTGGCAATAGTACCGTTTCCAATATCTAATATCCACTTTGCAAAATCAGTGAGTTCTTTTCTTTCCACTTCGTTTAGACCTGTTTTCGAAAGCCTCATGTTTTGCTTTAGGAAAAATATAGTTAAATAGGACCAAAGGTATGAACTCGTCAATGAAGCTTGAACAATGTTAGCAACACTTCCACTTGGAACAACAGGAAGAATTTGCTTGAAATCACCTCCGAAAAGAATTTGTTTACCTCCAAATGGCAAATGGTCAAAGCCTGATTTTGACCCTTTAAGAACATCACGAAGAGATCTATCAAGAGTTTCAAAACATCGTTTATGATTCATGGGGGCTTCATCCCAGACAAACCGAACTATCAATGATTAGTTTTGCAAGATGAGTCCCTTTTTTAATCTCACAAACCGAACAATCTGTGAGGTTGATAGGAATTTTAAATCTAGAGTGAGCTGTTCTTCCACCAGGAAGCAAAAGGGAAGCAATTCCAGATGAAGCCATTGCCAAAACAATTTGATTTTGGGATCTAATTCTAGCTAAGATGGTGGTCCACAAAAAAGTCTTGCCTGTCCCACCATGACCATGCACAAAAAATAGGCCAGATTTGTTGTTGTCAATCGTCTCTATGACGCTGTATTAAACTAATTTTTGCTCTTTGTTTAATTGGCCGATCAGAAATGAGTGCTCTTGTTTTAGTGAGTTAGCATCGTAATTTAACTCTTCTCTCAAACTCCTATTCTTCAGTCTATCCATCATTAGATTGTTCAGTTGTGGCAGGTGATGTTTTGATAAAGAACTATTTGAAGCTGTGAACAACTTTTCTAACTCATACAAAAAAGAATTTCTAAGTTCATCTTGGTATTTAGAAACATCTTGCAGGCCAAAAACGTTAAGCATTTTCTGGAAATGTCATCGCACATGGTCTTCCAATGCGCTTCAAACAAAGTTGATGGATCAGCAATATTGCAAAAGAGCACCAATGTGACAAACAACTACCTCAATTGAAAAGATGACGCAGTGATAACTGCTTCTAACATAACACTATTCCATTCCCTATCATCTCCCAATAAACCAAAGGATGTACATGCAGCTTGGAATGTGGGTTCAAGAACGTCTTTGACGGTCTTTAAATGGTCAAAACTAAAGCTGCCTTTATGGTAGTTAAGCAACAACCTCAAATAGTATAATTCACCGGCAGTAGGGTGAACATACGTAACCCTACCTAAAGATCTACCTTGTTTTCTACAGCTCCATTGTTTTCTATCATTTTTCCAAACATTCTTGGTAGGAAATTCAATGTAAGATAACTTACGTGCATCAGAGTCTTGGACATTGGTTTCAAACCATTGTGTTAACATTGTTCTTTCGAGATTAGGGTTGTTGATAACATAGTTGAGATCATCGATCTCTCTAAAAACAACATTTTGGTCAAATGGAAGGTGCATGGACAATCTTTCAACCGATGGTTCCCTAAAATGAATGTGAAACTGTAACAATCTCCAAACAGCTTCTTAAGGGCATAAATATCTACAATTTAGATAAGCCACAATCTCATCAAACTCTTCATCCTCAAAAACAGCTCTAGCCCGATCAACGCCTTTAGTTATGTACTTAAAAAGATATTTGATGAGTGTTGATTAAGAGCATGATTCAACATTTATATGCGCTTGATAATTCAATAATAGCTCACGATTATAAGGGACAACAAATGCATTATCACGCTTGATTCCATTTTTCAAAACAAACATATTTTCTATATCCCGACGCTTATAAGCAACGAAACCATCATCCGAAAAAGTGGTTTCACTTGTGAAAGCTTTTGGAAATTTTTTTGAACATTTGTTTTCTTTCATGCATGGTGAAAATTGATTTGCAAGACCACATAGCCCATGGATCATGTACTGTGAAACTGCATCATACCCAACTTGGTCAGAATCTGTATCAAGAAGCTCAGCCGAAATAATAGAATCAATATCGTAGGGAAAGTGACATTTATAATGTTTGTTCACCCAAAGCAAGATATGACAATGAGGAAGACCCCGTTTTTGGAACTCCACCATGTAAATCACTGTTTTTAAATAAAGAATGCAAAGACATGAAAACAAAACGCTTTAAATATGTAATAAGAAGATAGATAAACAAAGAAAGGGAAAAAATTGGCCAAGAGCTATTAACTAACTAGATTCGATATCGCCAAAAGGTTTCCCTGATTTGATGAATTTAATCATATGATTAAGCTTTGCTTTAAAAATTCTAGAGACTATATCATGCCTATCTTCAGCTCTACAACCAGGTTTATAACCCAAATCTTCAATAATTTCAGGCCATTTAGCATTGCAAGTGAAAGTGATAAATAAATCAGGATTTCCAAAGTGACGGCATATGGCCATTGCATCCTGATAATTATTTATCATCTATCTAACGCTGCTAGTAAACAAAGTTGGCAAAATGACTCTCTTGCCAACAGCAGAACTGCTTGTATTTCTTGCTTTTAGCGCTTCATGAATTCCATTAAGACTTTATGTTCTTAAAGAATCTTGATTTACCTTGATGAAATCTAACCTATCTTCTTCAAGCGTGGCATATGCATCAACTAAATATTGCTGAAATAATCTGCCACCTTTCAACAGGGTATCATTGTGTCCTGGTCTATCCTGAATTTGATAAGCTAGAAACGCTCTCATTGAAACTCCCTTAGTCTTTGGTTTTTTTCCCTTTATAATCTGGATTCCAAGGAAGGCCTTTCTTATACCCATCTTCACCGTAGGGGAAAAGAAGAGGATATTGTAGTGCCATGTACTTAGGATGTAACTTTGTGATTCTTTGTAGGCCATTCGTCCTATGCTCTACAATGATATCTCTTTCAGTGTGGAATTCACCGATATCCCCAACTATCAAGCCACCTATCTTGTCAGACACGGGCAAATTATATTGTGCATCATGATTGCCCCGCGCACCGTATAAATGTAAACGCAAATGACTTGTGGACCCTTCATCAATCATATCTCTGGCGAGCCTAAAAAGCTTAACAACCTCATTACACTCGTCTAGCATTTTAATAAGGCCATCAACAACATGATGGTCGAATTTTTTAACCGCTTCTAATCCACCAAAACAACCAATACGATTACTGACTTCATTCTGAGTGTCATGGATGTACAGTTGTGCAAATTTAGGATTTTTGCCCACCAAAGGCACTAAAGGACCCATCAAATAATGTACGTGACCATTTATCTTAGAAATATAAGGACCCCGACCCTTGTTGATTGATGCATCGACTTTGGCTCCCATTGATGTTAACGCCATCATTGAATTATACGATCTAACAATTGTTTTAAATTGCAAGCAGCTTTGAGAATTTTTTGGGATTCAACAAATGATCCAGATAAGGAGGTGTGGGTTTAACACGTGGGAATTTTACTTTTTGACTCATGCAACACACGGTGAACTGCAGGGCAGAAGTAGATGGAACATTCTTTGCAGACTGTTCTGTAGACCAAAACAGAGCACCGCAGTATTGACATTGGCAATTTCTTAAGCCAAAATCAACATATTCTGTATTAATCCCTATAAAAACAAAGATTAATAGAAGCAGACATCAAATCAACAACCTTAAGTTAACTAATGGAGAAAAGTGAACTTTTGAAATTAGCGAGAAAATGAGAACAAAGTTATGTCGAAAGACTGCATACTCTTTATTTTTTTTTTTTTTGATAGTTGGCTTGCCCCGTTATTAGCGGGTTCATGCTAGAATGATTGGTTTGAGCATCAACGGCTAACAGATTGCACACATTTGCACGATCAGCAAGAAAAGGCGGCACATAAATCTAATTAGAACTTGTCCCAGGTTCGAAATGTGGGCTAAAAACTCCATGGATGGGAAAATTTTGTTTGAAAGCTGATGCAAATGTTTGGGAAGGGTTGTGTTGGTTTTTCAAAAGTGAGAAAGAACTTGAAACATCATTATATTGATCGTCGTAAGCAGTGGGAACATCTTGCAACTCTGAATTACTGAGATCACCATCCGCAACAAATGCAGGCAAATCGGCACGTTCAATTTTAACAGCCCTCGTAGGTCGCCCTATTCGTCTAGACATAAAACTACATAAAGGGCAAAGAAAACAACAGAAACAGCAGCAGTTCACTCTCTAATAAAAGCAACACTCCAACCAAATAACCATCCAAACCAAATGAAATTAGTAGCGAACCATGACTCATTAAAGCAAAAGGTAATTAAAAAGACAAACACATTGTAAACACAACAGTAAAAACACAATCATAATGTGATTAGATTAGAACAAATAACAGAGAAACTTAATTTACGGCTGTCTCTCTGGACAACGTTGTTTCCCGTTGCAACGGTAAAAAGTATGGATAAAGCATGCAATGATTTCTAAAAAAACAGCGATAAAGAGCAGCAGCATAAATATCAAATAAGAAAGGAACCACGATCCAAGAAGGATTCATGAATGATTGCATGTTCAAGGCCACAAAAAAGCAAAAAGAAACGAAGAAGGTGATGGTTCTTTAAAGTTGCAGAAATCTAACCGATATAGAGACGGGATTGCAGCTACGCACAAATCCAATTGAGCAGTAATACAGGACCGGAACAATTAAAATAGTAGTTATAGAACCTACAGAAAGAAAGAGAATATATAAACACATATACAGTTGGAACGATGTATGTTTCAATACTTTAAAGAAATGACATGCATCAAACGGTTTTAGGTTAGAAAAAAAATGCATTGTCTTAAATAGAGATGATTAGAATTTAAAACGTTTAAATTTTGTTGTCGGTTGACTAATTAGATGCAAAAGTGAAAGTACATGAACAATTTAACACCGCAAACACGAATAATACAAAATCACAATTGATCTAACAATAAAAAAGCATATAATGCAAAACAATAAGAACATGCAAAACATTTTTGGTTGATCTTACAATAGGTTAACAGGATAAACTAAATCACTAGATACTGCAACACTGAGAAAGTTTGAAGATTAAAGTTTGTGTTCACCATGTCTGTTTTCGTAGATGTTGGAAAATATTTTCATTAAATCTGTTTATGGAAACATAGAAACCCATGATGCGATTCCATCACTTGGGATAGCACATGTTCACCAAGAATCCAACGTCAAACTAACACTTTTACATCACAAAATATCCATCACATTGGAGACACTTATCAACAGGGTCACATGAACAATCATCATTAAGATTTCATAGGTTAATTTTTTGTATTCGCCAACTACATTTCACTTGACAATTTTAGCAATACTTAAGACAGCATAATGAACTTTTGCTCTAGTTTACAAAATATTGACCTGTGTTATAAGCAATGTAATAAAATATATATAAAATGGTGTGATCTAGTTGCATTCTTTTTCAGAAAGCTCTCAATTTAGACTCTTATGAAACGTTTAATTTGATACAAATTATTAATAAAAGAAATACTCCAACATGTTTTGAGTTTAAGTACGACCAATTAACAATGCCAACTCATCCATAAGTTCAATAATTCTAATTAGTTTCATGATGCAATTTTTATATACTTATATGAAGAAAAACGAACGGAGTATGTAAACCAAATTCTTAGTAAAAGAATTAGGTAAATCTAATCAACAACCACTAATCAAATTATAAAAGGGAGATATGAGTTTTTCTTGCTTCAATAGAAGCACCAAAGTCAAAGGTTTTTATATGCATTATGAGAAAAATTCATTAGGGCACCAAAAATCATAAGATTAAAGTTAAGGCAAAAAAAGTAAGAGGCACACAATTGAAAATACTCAATGATGAGAACGGCAGCTCACTTAGAAATCCAAAACATGAAAACAACAACTGCCTTAAAAGTGTATAACCACCAAAGAAGCATTGGCTAAAGGATCCTATCAACAACAATACAAATGGCATACAAATATAAGGAGAGAAACATAATTCCAGCACAATAAGGTTATTGCCTTCAGAAAGACAGAACTGCAGCAAAAAGGTGAAAAAGAGAGTATTAACAATACTTTATCCTTAAAACGATAAAAGGGTCAGCAGAAAACATTCATTAGTGAGATAGAAGTGTACCAAAAAGTTGCAAAAAAACGTATTAACAATACTTTATCCTTAAAACGGTTAAAGGCTTAATTGTTTACAGTATCGCCCTTATGACCAAACAAAAAAAGTTTACATTGCGTTTATCTTATCTAAAACCCATCCCGTCTTTAGACATTTAAAACCCAAACGGCCGTTGCAGCAAAGGCAAGCAAGAGCAACAAAAATCCAAGTTTTTTCCAGCCACTAAAGTTGTAAATCCCACTGAAAAACCCCAAAAAATGTTGCAAAGGTTTTTTATCCGACAAAACCTTTTCTTTTGGTAGATTACTACGATTTGTAGGTGGATATGTGGTATGGACCACCAACTTGTTTTTGTTTGCACCCCTACCATAAACACGCAAACCCATTCTTGTTTTTTCTATTTTCACTGCTCTCTTTGTACTAGGTCCCGGAGCAGTGTCATAATATCTCACTAATGTCCCTCGATTTTGTTCATCGTGTCGAGCCTTAACCAGTTCCCTTAAATTTTTTACCAACACTCCTCCTATAATTTGTTGCTCTCTTCGATCAATCTCGTATACCATATTATTCACCCTGGATCAAAAATTAAATACAGCGTTAATATTTATGTTTTTTTTAAAATATCTTTTAACTTGTATCTTGAAAAACAACACCGTCAAAAATCTTAAAAACTCAGATTAATAAAGTAAATGTAGAAGATTTGCAAAACTTAAATAACAAATATAGAAAACAGAACCAAAAAGCATTTTGACAGTGTTAACTGCAAAAAATGAGTGAGATTCACAGTAAGAATTCAAACCGTCAACAAACGGATTCAATGAACTAAGACTATAACGCATCAATTGTATAGTTAAGACAATTTTCACACTGATTGAAATACATCAGAAGATTATGTTTGTATAAGGATCCCTGAACCAAACATTATATGGATAAGTGTCCAACTTGACTAAAAGATGTTTATTCTAATTTTGGCACTTGATTCCATTGGAACGACATATATAGAAATTAAAAAGAAAGTCAGATACCCATAACTAACAGAAACAACAGAGTAATTATAAAGATTGCAGGAGCCCTTTAGAAGATACTCCAACCAGTTTATTTTGCTTTACAAACAGAGAGAGCAAGAAATTTTCAAAAAAATAATAGAATTGCATAGACATTATTTAAACCCAAAAAAACAAAGTACTATCGGACCTTTGGACAATCAAAGGTGATAGAGACAACCAAGAATGAGAAACAAAGCATGGGACAAACGTATAATATAAGACGAAGAAACCAAAGGTTCAATTAAAAAAATTCTAAAATCGCACTGGCTTAAACGGAAAGCATGGGGAAACAACGTATCCAAGTTCAAGACATACCAAAGGTTTGATTGAAATGTATGGCTTAGAACCCCTACATTAAAGGCAGCAGCAAACAAAGGGTAAGTCTCAAAACATCAACTTTCACATTGTTGCCTACATTTGACCAAAGATAAACGCACAAATTTCCAAACAAAGCAAAACCCAAAATGAAAACGAAAAGCATTGAACATATAATTTAGTTTTGTTATTAGATTCTCTAAATCTGCAATTTAAACCATTGTAAAGATAATACCACCGACTAAGGGTGGCAATCACAAAAATAGAATCCAGGTAAAATTAAAATACATGAACAATCCTCAATAGTGAAACTGCAAGCTAAATCGATTAAGTGATCTGAAGATCAACTCACAAATTTCCAAAGCAAAGCAAAGAAATTGAAACTGTGTCATGAAAACTAATTAAAGTTCATATAATGTGATCGTATCTTAGTCTTACTGCATTGTATGTGCAATAGGAATTTAATTGCCCTTCTATGCCATGGAGGGGCGCTGAAAGATTATTTTATGGAGTTACTAATGACAAATCAGGAAAGTACTCGTGGTGTTTTCTTCAATAGGCGTGCAGCAGCCAAAGGTAAGATGATATTTATTTCTTTTCAAATGGCTGCCATATGATTGTTTTATATACATGTCCATGGATTATATAACCTCCTATCAAATTTATTTTTCCTTTTACTATTTCTAGTTCCTTGATGGGTTTTGTTCCTTCATGTTTTGTATTTGCAGCTCCTTTCACTACGTTTAAGATGATGTCTTCTTATATTCCTCTAGAAGAATCATATTTGCAACATCGTTTGTCATTCTTGAAGAAAGAGGAAAATACCAGTCTTAAAAAAGGAATTCTAGTGCCACGACTTGCATGTTGAGAGGGAGTATTGATCCAACAGGGATTATGGAAAAGGATAAAATATATGTCAAATGTTCAAGTTCTTGTTCAAGTAGCTAACTTCCAAAGCACAAATGTTGAAATTCCTTTGGTTGAATTTAAATTTTCAAAAGGTGTCCCTCAATGGAGTACACATTTTAGGTACCAATGGATCTCATGGCCCAAATAAACAACTCAAAATCTTGACGTATGACTCTTAGGCCTAGTCAAAGGATCTTATTCCATATCCAGATGGGTTCTCTTCAAAAACCAATCTCTCAGTTATCCTTTTCTTTTCTTCTTTCAAAAGTCAAATCAAACCAGAGTTTCACAGATAATTTATACCCAGAAAAATAAAAAGGAAATTTCGTGTATTTCAAAAATGAACATCGGGTCGATGTTGAACCTTTAAAATCTATAAACCCAGCGAATCAAATGAGCAAAGAAAAAGCAATCGAAATCCTACTGTTCTGAATTCATTCTTCTGTTTGCTAATCTAAAGATGAAGGGAAAGTTTTCATAAGAAGCATGATATGCAGCTTTTCATGGGCATCGCCACGATCCTCTATTGAACTCAAATAAGTCACGTCATGCAACATATATTTACTCCATAGCCCATACAACAAAATTCCACACAGAATTAGTTCCCAAGGGGGCATACACAAATCTACCAAATTGTTTTTTTTATGAAACTCATATCTAATGTTTATGCTAGTGTGACTGGGAAATTGCTGATATAAGGTGAACCTGGTGTATGTTCAAAACAAACAATCATCGTGTTTGAAATATGGGTGTAAACTATTAACTTCTGACCTATTATCTTTTTGCATTACTATGTGCAGTTAAACATCTGCAAGAACGTTTTTTGTTGGAGGAAGCTGTTTTAGAAGAGAAAGTTAGTTCTTTCAAAGTCAGATTCTAGTTTTTAATCCTGTAATGATTTAGATCAATGGGCAAAACTGATTTTCTAATATGTGATGGACTTGTCATTTCTCTACTAAGTCATGTTTTCTAATGATTTTGATCAATGGCTGATCGTCCAAATTGCAACAACATTCAACCTTAGGGACTTATGTAAACTTGGCACAAAAATTAAAAAAAAAAAACAAACAAACAAAACAAAAAAAAGCAGTCATTATACCATGGCTTGTCATTTTTCAACCTATCGAATTCAAAGGAGCACATCTCTAATTCAACATATCCAATTCATATCAGCACATATCGAAATTCCAGTTCAATAAACTACATATCCAAATCAATTCAAAGTAAATACCTAAAATTCAACCACATATCCAATTCAACAACATGGCTAACATTGAAGAACGTGTCCAATCTTTAAGCACATTTACAAAACAGGTTTAGAACACCATAAAATCCTCTTAGCAGCAGAACATAAACATCAAAATCCAACAGAAAGACGAAGCAACATACCAGTTCTTTATCTTCCATGCTGTTTTCAGGTGGATATTCCTAACTCATCCCAAAAAACCATGCATATAGTTCACCTGCAAGCATCACAACCAGAGTTCATGAAATTTCCCAAGAAAATAAATCCGTTAGCAATTTAGAGAAATTGGAGGACCAAATCATATTAAATTTGAGTTAAATGAGCAAAGGTACACCAATTAAGTGAGATACCAAACACATTTTGAATCTATGAAATAGAAGAAGAATTAAATGAGGACCAAATCCTTTTCCTCTCCCTTCTCTCTCTCTGTTTCAATTGCTTTCAAATGACAGACAAATACAACCACCATACATGAAATCACATTCTCGGTTCTCCCAAGAACTAAAGCTGAAAAACAAAGTAGACTTCCAAAATCAAAATAATTTATTTTACCATCCTCAACGTGCCGGAAACCCAAAAGAAAAAAACCAGAAATGAAAGCAAAGGGAATAACTTCGATCAAAATTGGACTTAAAGCACTCAATTCAGTGAATTCATTAATCTTCTATCCTTTTTACCCTCGATTTTCTTGGAAACCAAACAGAAAATTAGAAATGAGTTAAACACTGTTCAAAATGGAGAAAAGCGCCAATTCGCTATCACTGAATTTGTTATATCAAACAAACAAAATGAATCCAAACTCAAAACAACATTAAACATAAATATTCAAACTTTACTACGTTTTAGCTCTCTAATTTACTCTCAATATACACGAACAAAGTTGAGGATTCGCTTTATGATAGCCATGCAACTGAAATCACACAAAATCAACAAATCATTGAAAAAAACACTCATGGAGTTCTGATTAAATATGTAATTATTGGATCATTTGCTTCTACAACAACTTAAGATGTCATTGAATGGGAATGAGTTAGGATTTTAGCATTTTCTATTAAAGGATATCAAAGTGGAATGGAACATAATAACAAACAGCCAAAAACCAATAACAAAACGGCTGTGCATGAACACCACGTAGTGTTGTACACAGGCGCACTGAAAATATTACCAATTATAAGGCATAAGTGAACCTTAAGACGTAGCGAAATTTGACATAAGCTAAACCAATAGAGAAAAAAAATATGGAACCCAAATTTAAAAAAATCCAACGCTTTGTAGAGAAAGATAGCAGCTTTACCTCCCTCCAAGAACAGTAATCGAAATTCCCCCACTTGGGTTTGTTGGGTGGTGATGGTGATTCCGCTATGAGAGAGAGGTGGAGAAAATGGACAAAAATCTTAGTAAGCAACAAATAAAAATCACAAGTCATAACTCAAATTCAGTTTTCCATTAGCATTTTTTCAAAAGAAAACCATTAATCACAAACATATGTAAAAAAACAAAAGTTCTAACAATAAAACCGAACCCTGAGAAGTTGAGCTTCTTCACAGCAAGTCAAGGAGGAGAAATGGGCCTGAGGGACATGAGTTCAGTTAGTTTGGAAACTTTGGAGGCAAAAGGGCACTGATGACCTGCAATGCATTTCACCGAATTTTGTAAAAGAGGGATGAGAAAAAATTAACAAAACTTTCAATATCTATATTCTTAATCAAACATATATAAGCAAAATTGGTAGAAACAAAAATAGGCGAGAATAAAACAATAATACAACAATAAAACTCAAAAGAGATCCTCAAAATGCTTCAATTTCAATGAAAATTTTTGAACTTGTCAAATTAAAATGCTACGGTTCAACAATCTGAACTTCACTTATACCAAACATTTTGGAATAATACTTACCTTCTAATGCAGGGAAAGGAGAGAATAATCCATACAAAGTCCTACTTATTTCCAACTCCAACGCTAACCCTTCTGCATCACCGTTGTAAAAAAAAACGTATTATAGTTTGATCAAATACTGCTATGCAGTAGTGTAGCTATATGAAATAGAGATTTTTATCACTTCTAATTTGCAAAACTTTTGCTTACATTCAGTTCGAAAAAGCTTTATTATATCATACATAGAATTTTGCAAAAGTTGTCAAATAATTACCATCTAAACATTGAGAATAACCCACATCCACATAACACAAAATTTTATAGAAAAAAGGACAAAGAGATGAGTGACCAAACCAATATGATGCAATCAAATCCCCTTGTAGGCTGCTGAGAGATAAATAAATGGCGTTGCCAGAAAGATTAAATGCATTCTTCAAACTATATAGTGGTTGTTTGGGTGGAAGACGGTACGAATGGACTAATTTTCAATCAAACGGATTTATAAATGAAAGAACAGAGTTCAGATAACGAAATGCAACACGGTAAAATTCAAGATCACGATTTAGAGGATTTGAACTATATTGTGTTGAAAACTCACCAAAGAGCGACGGTTCCAGGGTGGTAATGGTTAGGGGTCTTGACTCCTCCAGTTGTGGGTGCAGATTTTATTGCAGCCTATACAAAATTAAAACAATTAGCAACTTAGATCCAATAATCTGATTGTTTCTAGGGAAAATTCGCTTGCAATTATTAAATCTAATTTTATAGACATTAGAAACCCAAACGAAACACACCTTGGTGGCAAGTACGTTCCCTTTCTGCAATTATTTTCCTGGAAAAAAAAAAATCACATGCATATTTATACACATAAAAGGTTGCAATGAAAAATACGAACAAATTATCTGCTGACGAAACAAAAAAAAATTAAATACTTCACTTAAAAGGAAAGTTAACTCCAGCGACAGAATGAAAATCTATATGTTCAACACGAAAATAAATGAAAAAATTAAATACCTCACAATATATGCAATAGTTCAATGAATTAGAGACTTAAGACCTATTAAAGTTGCTATTCTTTGAAACACAGCAGCATAATCATTCAAGTTGATGCATATTTCAATCAAACTGATGTATATTTCAATCAAGCCTCATTAAAAATAGAAAATACAGCAGCACAAAGCATAACAAAAGCTTGGAGAAGGAAATGGAACCTGCAATTAGGTTTCTTTGAGAAGAAAAAATGGCAGAACAGAACCCAGAATCACAAAGACAGAGACAGAATGGAGTGAGTCGGAGGATACAGCAAGACCGGACCTTTCTACCAGGGAAAACAATAGACTGCCGATGAACTAAACCTCCTAAAACTATCTATGTCAACTTTAAAGAAGGAAAAAAAATATCTATGACAATTTGAAGAAAGCAGATGGTAAATCAAACAGTAAACAATGAATTAAAAACAATAAACTCATCCATACCTGTAGCTCTCATCTCTCTCCAATCCATCAGTCCCTCAAAGTCACCCAGACTTCCCTCAGTCACCCTTTCCTGATCGGCCAACCCCACAAACTGCACACAACCATGCCTTCCCCCTCATTCTCTCTTTCTTTCTCTCTCTCTCTCTAAAATCAGAGGAAAGCCCATAAGTCATGGCAGAGGACCTAGATAAATCTCTCTGTCACTGAGTCGAAAGCCCTAGCACCCATCTGTCTCCAATATGTCAGTCCCCCTGTCTTCCCCCAACCACCCGAAGCACAACCATCTCTCCCCGAGTCAAAATTGGCGGCCCTCACTCTCTCTCCATTCTGTCAGCTCTCATCTCTCTCTAATCTGCAGGTGACTTCTCTCTGTGGGTGATTGTGTGCCCAAACCCCATTCCCATCCACCCAATACAATTCCAACCAAGGAAATAAAATCCCATCCGGAGCCCAAACCCACAAAGCCCATTTTTTAAAAGAATGGCATGCTCGTAAAAAAAATGAAATTCAGACCCAAACACTGTTCATTTCTACAGTGCCAATTCCAATGCTTTCTTTAGACTAAAGTAATAATTTAGGGTAAATTACACTTTACCACCTCAGGTTTGGGGTCGATTTCAATTCCTTACAATATCTTTAAAACATTTCACTTTCATACCTCAAGTACTCTTTTATTTCAATATAATACATCTGTTAAATTTTTCATCCATTGGTTTGTTAAGAGCTGATGTGGCTGCCACATTTGTGCCACATGGCTGCCACATTTGTGCCATGTGGGCAAAAAAATATTTTTTATACATTAAACAATAATAAATTAAAGAATAGTTTATTAAAAAAAAAACAAAAAAAAACGCAGAAACCCATCCCTTCCCCGCAACCCCCCACCGCTCTCCTCCACTTTGTTCACCTCCCCCACGGATCCATGCTATCGACTTCCCTCTCTTCAAACCTTGCGCCCCCAAATCCCTAAAATCCTCAAAAAACCCTATTCCCGCAACAACTGTCGCACCCTTCGCCCATGACCTCCAAATCGAAATATCCATAAAACCTAACCCCAACTCCGCCGCCACATTCAACCCGAAATCCTAGCAAGCCGAGACGTGCAAGGCATCGGATCCCACAGAAGAACTCACACCCAACACCCAGAAGAACTCAGACCAAAATCAAGATATTGGCCGGGCACAACCTCGAGCCAACGCCGTGGCACTTCTTCTTGCCAAAAAACCTTCACATAGCCTGCTGCTATAAAAACAACGAAGTCCCTAAATGACCTCGTCCTCCGTCGTCCCACTCAAAAGCCCCAAAATGCCTCGAGTTCTTCTGTTAGATCCACCACAATCTGGAGCCCTGGGCCCAAACCTGGATTTCCGTCGCCCATTTACAGACCACCAAGCAATACAGGGCGTATCGCATGGTGATTGTTGACGGGAGGCTGTATGTGGATTTGTACTGGGCTTGCGTGTAGAGCCGATATGTTCATCATTTGGGATTTTCTACAGCACATTGACAGGTATCCAAAAAAACTCACACCTAAATCCCGACGCCCGAGACCCAGAAGAACTCACACCCATATCCCATAAAAGAACTCACGCCTGACCCCACCGTTTGCGTCGCTCTGTCAGAGGTGCGCATGTGCACTAGATTAACCAAGGCGGCGGAAGATGGGTTTTTGGAGATCATTCGAGCTGATGCGACGAGGCAAGTGAGGTTGAGGCACCCCGGGGTGGTGCATGTGGTGCAGGCTCTGGATGTGAGCAAGAATGCCATGGCAATGGTGACTGCCAGATCTGTCCATAGTGTGCAGGCGTTCGCGACAGAGGCGGAATTGCCGGTTTTGGAGCACCAGGTGAGGGGTGCGCACGATAAGGGGTAGGGTAGGGGGTTGCGGGGAAAGGGAGAAAGGATAGGTTTCTGGGGGCTTTTGTTTTTTTTTTTTTTTTTAATTAATATATTTAGAAGATTTAGGGTTTTTAAAAAAAAATTAAAAAATTGTTTTTTTTTTGCCACGGGGCACACATTTCGCAGCCGCGTTGTGTCCACGTCAGCACTTAACGGATCAATGGATGGAAAATGTAACAAATGTATTATTTTGAAATAAAATAGTACTTAAGGTATGAAAGTGTAATTTACCCTATAATTTACAGTTGAAAAAATTTTGGCAAAATTGAGCACAAATTGGGTTTTGTTGGGCTTAAAATCAAAAGCCCAAAACATTTGGTCTGAAGGCCCATTACCGAAATCAAAATATTAGTTCGGTTTTGCTTTTCCAACCTCTTTCACAAACAATTTTGGTTCGGTTTTGGGACCGACCATTTCTATTCGCTATCAGTTTCAGCCACCCCTAATTACAACAAGGATTGTTTTTCCACTGTTGTTTTCTCTTTGTTAATCTTTGATTTATTAAATATAGAAAAGAGGAGTATATGGGTGATAAAAGTTAATGCAGAAATCACACCTGAATAATTGATCTACCATGCTTGCAAGTGTATTCTCTATACATGAAAGAGGCACAACTCAGAATTAATACATAATATTAATCTTTGAACTTTCAAAGTAATGAGAAATTTTTTCGAGTATCCGATATTCAAGCAAGTACTTTACATGTTATAAAATAAGTGAAGGGACATAAAAAATATATTATTTTCTCTTCTCGTATTATGACGTGCAGAATATTGCTTGAATACCCATACATACAAAAAACTTTCTTGAGTAGGACATTCCTCACATCCTCACAAATAATGTGAGGAGCGTGCATTAGTAATGAGTTAGTCGGGGGTTTGGAAGATTCAAAGTATGGTATTGACATGCTTCTATTTTCCGGTCCAATCAGCAAACTTTAGTTTTATTTTCTTCCATGCTTAGTTCCATATTGGACATTTCGACATTGAAAAACTTGACCATAATAACAAGAAGAAATTTCCATAAATTCATCAATACGTGACTTTAACAGTTATGTTCGAAATTATGTGGTGCAAGTGCAAGTCGTTTGGACTTTGGACATAAATTTGAGTGGGGGCGTCTATGGATGACTTAATGGCCATGCAAGAACCTTGAATCAAAGTTTGAATTTCTTCAATACGATTCATATTTTTATGAAAATATCCATAAAATTAGAGAAAGATATGGAAATGAGAGTGAATATATCGGAGAAACTCTTGAATTTCAACTATAATCGACAGATTTTATCGATATTTCTCGCATAATAGTTAAATATCAAAGAAACTCTTATATTTCCTTTAAACCAATGTTTGACATTCCTTAAAGCTTTGTTTCAAATTTTCATCATTTCCATCGAAAACAACCGATATCAATATCGTTCTCAATATATCTATCGATATTTCCACAAATTTGCATATTAATATCTTTACCTATTTCCTTAACTAAAAGTAACATGCAATAATTGGTTCCATGTCAAATTAGTATTAATAAAAATTGGCCAGATAAAATGTATTTAGATATCTGGTGTTGGTTCCAATATATATATTCGTGATAAAAGTTGCATACTATCTGTGTTTAAAAAAAAATGGAATTAAATAGTTTTAATTGAATGAAAAATAAAATAAAAAGGGTAAAAAGTAGGAAATGGGAGAGAAAAGTGGAAGAGTAAAACTATGGTCACATGTGAGTAAGGGAAGAAAAACAACAAATTTTTTCTTTGCGAATTTATATTTCAACTCATGATTTTATTTGTGATATTTGTATTGAATTGTAAATAAAGAACCAAATTGTTTTTTCACCATTGTAAATAAAGAACCAAATTGTTTTTTCACTCTTTTTTAGTTGACAAAGAAAATTTTGTTCATAGGTAGTCTAGATTATGAAATAATGCAGTTTCAATCGTTTACCACATTTTTTTTGTTCTCTTTTTATAATATGGATTTGTACCTTTACATGACCAAAAAGAAAAGAGAGAAGCAAAGACAGCCGCTAAATATTTGATGTCACAAGAAGGAGATTGATTTATTAAATATATAAAAGACTAAAAAATGGAGGAGTATGGAAGAGAAAAAGTGAATGCGAAAATCGCCTCTTAATAATTAATCCACCAAGCTTGTGAGTGTATACTATATAAGAGAGAAATTAATTCACCAAGCTTGTAAGTGTATACCCTATAAGAGAAAGATGACTACTCGGAATTAGTACATGATATTAATCTTTGAACTTTGTAAGTAGGAAGAATTTTTTTTTTCAAGTATCCAGCATTCAAGCGGAGTGTTATAAAATAAATAGAGGGGCACGAAAATTATATCATTTTCTTTACTTGAATTCCAATGAGTTAGTTGGGGTTTGGAAGATTCAAAGTATAACATTAACCGGCTCCTATTTTCTGGTCCAATCATACTTCTATTTTCTTCCATGCTTAATTACATGATATAGCAGACATTGACATAGTGATCACTTTGGAGGACTTTGAAAACCTCATACATAATAACAAGAAGAAATTTCGTTTTGCATAATTTCATCAACACTTGATTTTGATTTATTATCTTGAAATTATGTGCAGGTTGTTTGGACATAAATTTGAGTGGGTCGTGTATGGAGGACTTAATGGGCATGCAAAAACCTCAACCTAGCATGCAATATTAACTCGTAAATAACTAACCATTTATATCACTACACGTATTAATTATGATCAAAAAAATAAAATTAAATATATTTGGATCGATTCGGTTAACCACATCTTAAGAATTTTGAGAAAAAATTGCCAAATTGATTAAGGTCGGTATGATTCTGTTTAACCATAAAAAATTTAAAAAAAAAAAAAAAGGGAAAACCAATCCAAACCAAGCCGCCGTGCGGTTTGGACAGTCCACTCGATTTTATTTTTAAATGGCCAGCCCTAGATAGAACCATTCAAATTAGAACTTTACATACGTTCGGTTCTTCAAAGAAGAGAGAAGGAAAGGTACAGAGAGAGAATAATATTATAAATCAAATATTATTTGTTTTTAATTAAAAATAACAGTGGGACCTGCAATTAGCATTAACTTTTAAAGCATTATTACTTGGAGGGAAAGTCCTTTTAAACTCGCTTTTTTAGGGATGAGGATCCTTTTTATGGAGATCCTGAGGATCTTCATCTTTTAATTCATTTATCGTACTTGAAGGGGTAGTGGCGACCGCACTGGTCAAATTAGGAATTTGAGTTTGGGTGTGTATTTGGATCTTGCATTCACAACAAATGGATAAGAAATGCAAGTGGGACAAGGGGGACAAGAAGTTGCAGTAGCACGTAAAGGGGGAGCGGCAACCCCGCTGGTCAGAAGAAACTGAATAGAAAGATTAAGTGCGGGCGGAGTCACAGCAAGCCCAGCTTCTACGGCTGAGTTGCGGGAGCCATGTCATTCATTAGACGTCACATCTCTTGGATTATGATCCAGTGATGCTCGCCCAGCTACATTCTTTTTAAATCCAACAGCTCAAATCCAATTTAATAATTTTTAATGGTAATAAAAAAATCTAACGACTTAAATTTAAATTTAACAGTTAAAATAATATTATTAATTAATCCAAATCAGATTCAACATCAAAACTACTCCAAAAAAAAAAAACAAACAAAGGTTATACAAAAAACTAATTCCAAAATTGCTAGCAAAACAAAAAAAAAAAAAAAAAAAATCAAAGAAATACAAAAGTTTAACAAATTAGAAAGTTGAGCATAAAAAACTCACAAAATGGCAATGGACAAAACCCCTGACCAAGTCAAGGTCTAGGTCAATAACAACTTGTACAAAAAACAAAATAAATTGTAAAACACGTTGGGACATTGCATTATAATATATAAAGTAGTTATGGGAACGAAGGAACCAAACTTGTATGATTGTATCTCGAGCTGATACAATATGGTTCACAAGGCCAACATTGTTTGCATGATTTCCATCATTCTATTGATATTGTTCTCCTCCAAACTAGTCTTTGCCAATGTTTCCGAAAATCCAAAGCACAGTTACTCTCTCTCTCCCTCTCTCTCTCTCTCTCTCTCTCTCTCTCTGATGTATACATTAAATCATTATTTAACATATACATGTTCGGTAACTAATGATGTAGTTCCTTATCTTGCGATTGCAGATGATGCAGAGAAGATCATCAGTAGGTCGCGTCTGCAAATGAAGATTATTCAGGCAATGAAAATAGACGTAATAGCTCCACAAAGTCCGTCAACAGGTTCAAAAAAGCGTTAGGTGCTAGTTGGGCGGCGGACTGGGATCTAACGCCTAGGCAATTAGGCGGTGCCTAGGCAGATTTAAGTAAATTTATTATATTTCATGTAAATAAGTGTCTATTTATACGTAAAATATGTATAAACTACAAAATAGAATAACATATATATTATGAAGTATTGAAACATAATGAAAATATGGGGAACAAACATATAATGTGTGTTCATTTATGTATTCAACAAGTCTCTTACAATTTATTAAAAAAATAATATGCAAAATGAAATTTATATATTTTCTGTCTATGTGAGTTGCAACCTAGGCTGGTCCAAACAGGTTAGGCGGGCACCTCAACAAGTCTAGGTGCCTTTTATATTTTTCTATATTTAATTAAAAGCTTCATGTTGAATAAGAAAAAAAAAAGGTCAATTACATTTTATCACCTCAATTTTGGGTCACGTAACAAACTCATATCTCATCTTTTGAATATTGCAATGTCATAGATTAACTTACAAATTCGTTAAAATATCAGACATTTCGCTTTCTTGCTGTAAATTTGTCTATTAACTACTGACCTAACAGGCACGAGCCCCTTCGCCTAACTGGATTGAGAAATTAATTAAATATTAATAAATTTAAAAAAAAAAAATTGGTTTGAACAAAATTAAAACTAATGGAAAAAAAACGCTCTTTCTCGCTTTCTCCCACTAAACAATTCTCTCCACATTCCCTCAACTCCCGCAAACCCAACCCCTTTGTATTCAAATACCTAGTTGCATTTGAGGAGGAACAGAAAGAGAGAATCTTCAGGTCAACGCGGTTTACGACCTAGTTTTCTTCGCATTTTCCAACCAATTTTCCGGCCAATTTTGAATTTTTTTTTTCTCTAGAAATTCCAGATTATTAGCTGTGGAAATTCCTCATTGACAATGTTTGCAACTTTTGGGGATTCTGAAGAGTGATTTTGATTGGTTGTTTGCTTGGTTGGGATCGGGGTTGGGGTGGGAATGGGTGAAGGATGAGGGAGGTCGACGAAATTCTAGAATGGACAGAGGAAGCGTATGTGATTGGGTGGGGTTAAAAGGTGGAATGTTGTTACGACCCACTCCAAATTTTCCATGTAATTTTGTCCTTGTTATTGTAGATTGACCAAAATGACCCATAAAGATATGGGTTGTCTTTTGTTGACCTGGTGTTTGTGGCACATGTGACGTATTAATTAGTATGTTCTTGTAATTCTCGTCACTTCGAGCGGATGAGCACAAACGAGACTCAAATCGAACTCGTAATGAAGAAATTTCACTCATTTTAAGTTTAAGTGCAAAATGATAATTGTACACCCGCTTGGCTATAAGGTCTCTTGAATGGTAATTCAATATTATGCATATAGCAAGGAGTGTACCAATGGTCTTAATCAGGTTGGATAGACCTGAAGTTGTTGCTAGATGGGTGATTTAGGTATAAAGTTAGTGTGCAAAGTAGCACATTCATTTAGGCAACTAACTTTTACACATTCGTACCTCATAACGTGTTTAAATGAATTCGGTCACATGTATAAGAACCATGATTCAATTAACTCATATTCGATGACAATATCATAACATTATCCATAAACTAAAACAAACACTAAACTTGGACCCAAGAACATAGAAAACTATTCACAGACTAAACCGAAATTTAATAAAGGGATCCGGCCAACAAGGTTATCCATGTCAAAATTCAGATATTCCAAATGTGTCAGGTGGAGCAAAATTAGTCTCACATTGACTACGGCAATGATACTCCTCAACAACATTGGTGGAGGCACAGATAAATGCATAACCAATTATCTCTTCTATTGAAACAAAAGTATATTTTGCAGGGATGAGGTTTGGGAACACTATCCCTTATTCTCGAAGTTTTAAGTCTTAAGTGACAGGGATCACGCTTCCTGGTTGTGATGTCACCCCTTGATGGGCCCTGATTCTACCATATGTTGTAAAAACAAACCCTAAAGTGGATGAAAGAGAGGGACAAACTTGGGTTCGAAAGGTTTCAGCCAAGCCATGCAAGTATGTTCAGTACATCCCTATCGATGCAAGGCATGCTCCAACTGAAACTGGGTTAGACCATCGGGTAGACTCCATTCGAATTGAGTTTATACCGATCAATACCTCCCATTTAAATCACTGAGGTACCTTTCTCTCACATTTATAGTACTAATCAGATCCGAGAATTTGTAAACTTCTACTTTCTAAAATGTTGCTTTAAGAGCAAGTTAGAAACAGGGAAAGATGAGAAAAATATTCTCTAGTCAAAATTCAATCGGGTTTTATAAACTTCAGAATCGTATTCATTCATGGATGTAAAGGTTTTAATCACGATTTTCTTTAGGCAAATATCATTTTTCATGATTAAACGGTCCATAGAGCGAGTCAAAGAGCCATGGAATTCTCTTCAGAGAGGTACTTCCGTTTGTAAGGCTTCGAGCACAAGTCTTCGAATAAAGATCATGGCGGAGGCTTATTTAGCCCTTCATGCCATTGTTGGCTTCATTGGATTCTCATCTTCTTGATAGCCCAGTGAATCTTCACATCTTGTACCCATATAGAGTAGTTTCTATCAGAAACGTCCAAATCAGGGAAATCGAACTCGTGACAATTCATCAATCCACTGAATAGAGGGAACAAGATTGTGATTGGTGCTATGGGAAATAAAACCTCTATAAGCATCAAAGTTAGAACATTCAGGTTCTAAGACATGATATGCATGGAGAACTTCGGGTTTTTCATGTGTGTATTGTTTTATGAAAACCTAAATCAACTACACTAAAGATGAACAAACTCACTTTAGCACAATGTTAAGAGCATGCTGATAACACGTTCAGGCCTATTTGATTGATGGATTATAGAGAGATTGAGAGAGGATGCGGCAAGCTTAGAGAGAATTGAGGGCGTTCTAAGGTGCATTTTCTTACCCATTGTGTCTTTATTTATGGTAGTAGGGAAGGTTAATTCCTTACACTAATAGGATTACAACTCTAATTGTGAAATCTTGTTCTTGGATTTCATTGTTATAATCTATGTATTTGTATTATTGAGATTTTATATTATTTTTCAAGAATTTATATTAATTTATTTGAATTTAGATTTTAATTATACTAGTTAAGAAGTTTGAAGTTTGGAAAGTAATTATTTAAAATCAATAGACCTTTCGAGGTCACAATTTATATTTTCAAATAGAGCTTGATCACATGAACGCGTAGACGTAAACCGTTCGTGAAACGAAGTTATAACAAAAGAGTTATTAACGTATAAAGTTAGGGACATTTTGTAATTTTGGCCCTCATTTACAAGACTCCAGAAAATGTGGAGTCTGAGATGTGTCACGTTTGTGTCTGGGATGAAAGGAAAAGAAGATAATTGAGAAAGATGGACGGATGTGATGGAAAGGAAATAAGAGAAATGAGAGAGAGAAAAGGGGGAAGGGATGAATCAGAAAGAGAGTAAGGAGGGGAAATGAGGGGGGAGAGAATGAGGGAATCAGATTTTCCCCCTTGAATTGGTTCATGACCCAACTTCAGACCGATTTCTGCACGGTTTCCGTCACGATTTCAGCCATTTTTTCGGTGAATCACGACCATCCACCACTACCATTCATCATCCCGACCTCCTCTCTTCCTTTCCTATCCAAACCCGACCGGGTTTGACCCCAAATTTGTAAAGAACCGCACCAACAGGTCCGACGGACACCCCGACGACAATCCGCAGTTTCGACAACCCTCACCGTCGATAACCACCATTAAACTACTCCTCTTGAGGCAGGGAACAAAGCCCAAACAACTTTGGAGGTGGTGGAGCACCAGAGATGACATATCGAAGCCACCCATTTCTAGGTTTTTTGCAGGTTCGTGGCGATTTGAGGCTTTTCCTGTCCAAATTAGCCTTGGTCATAGGTATGAAACTTGCTCCACTTATTGAGATCTACATGCCTATAAAATTTGGTAATTTTTGGAAATAGTTAAATTTTCCTACGAGTCGGGGCGACCGACTGCCACCTGTGGCGGCACGTGGCCAGTGGGCCGACAATGCCTTTATAAGTAAAATTGGATGCCATGATTTCAGATTTGATACCCACTTGATGAAATTTGATTGTTTAAACCTATTTTCATTATAATACGCCACTTGATAATAATATGAATCGACGATCTGACTGTTGGATCGTCACCGAACTTTAATACATTATATCACATAATATTTAAGAATAATACGAACTTACGGATCGGGGATCTGACGTATAGATCTTCCCGAATTGAATTTCTCAGTTTGTAAAATCAAACGTTGGCCACCACTTGAATTTATAATTGACGGAGATCCGACCGTCGGATCGCGATGAAATTTTAGTATATTATTCTAGAAGTATAATGTGGACTTTAGAAAGTTACGGATCCAAAATCCAATGTGCGGATCTTCCAGATCGAATTACGTGGGGTTGTGGACCCTACCGTTGACTAAGAGTTGACTTTTAGTCAACATGTCTCGAAACGTTCTAAATACTAAATTTAGTACTACGGGATACTAAGTGAAGTCTAGTGGGCCTACATTGGTTAGAGAGTGACTTGAATATATGTGATATGGTTATTACCTTGATTTCTTATATTAATATCATTTGTGAATGTGACTTGGTTTTATAAATGTGATCTTTATTGAAATGGGATTTTTATATATTTAGCCATAGACCTATGTTTATTAAACATGATTTGGCATGTGTACTAATGATAATTGTGATATGTGATTTGACATGCATATTTGAATGTGGTTTGATTTGCACAATTGATATGATGCGATGAAATGTGAGGGCTAGTAGTAGACCGTAACCCATTGCTGTGGGGTTTGTTGCTTCAAAACTCATTTCCATATCCCGTTTCATTGTTTCATTTCTTGTTCGTTGGCCCGTTCTAAATTAATACTTGTGCTTTGTTTAATTTTGTTGAGCCTTTGTAAATTGAGCACTTGATTCATGTTTTGTTTCTTTGAGCTGTTGATATGTTCCTTGGCCCTCCGCTCAGTTCCGTTGAGTGATCTGGTTCCCTACTTCATCTGGATTCCGTTGAGAAGTTCGGAATCCCTTCTACTTCGCGGTATCGTTGAGTGGTCCAGAATCGTATCTTAGTTTGAATTTCGTTGAGTGGTCCGAAATGCCTCTTGGTGTTTTGGTTCTGTTGAGTGTTCTGGAACTCGATGTTGTTGGATTTCGTTGAGTGGTTTGAAATCCCATTTTTCAAAGATGTAGGCTTTGGGCGAACCGTGTTGCTCTAGCCCCGCATTTCGGTGTTTTGTATTTGTTATTGATGATGTGATTATGGAATGATGTTGGTTGTGATTGTTGGCATTATGATTAGACTTGTTGATCAATATGGTTAGAGAATATGATTGTGCTTTGTCGTTTGTTCTTTGAAATATTGCATGATATGCATTGTGGTATACTGTTGAGACATAACGATTTATGTGATGAATGTTTGAGTGTAGTGATATGGTGAACTACGAATGGCTTGATCCCTATTTAGGGTATGTAGGCAGTCTAACAACGAGGTTAGATGTAGCCATAAAGTATATGAAAAATTACTATGCGATTCGATTCTCGAGTTGTGCTTTGTACATATCCTGGAGGCGAGGTATGTTAGATATACGGGTATTGGTGACATCACGTGTCGATCCTAGACGTATGCTGGGGTCGGGATGTGACACTAATAGGATACTATCTAATGATAAGATATGGTAGAATCTCATAAGGATTTCTTAGGATTTACACAATTACATTCCTAAACTATTAGGACTGCAACAGTTTTTAATTTTTGTGTAACTAATTATGGGGTATATTTGTCTCTATGAAGGTGATTAGAAAGTACATTAAAATCTCATGGGATGTTAGTGTTATTTCTCAAACATGAGAAGGTTTTGTAAAAACACGATAAACTTCAGGGTTGTTAATGTAATTAACCCGTCATATGTACTGTTGAAAAGTTTAATTCAAAATGAATTAAATTATATGATCATTGCGTTTTTAATATGAAGAGATACAACTATTAATTCTTAGAGAAAAAACGCAAGTACTTTTTCAAATGGTCACTTCCGCATCTATATAAAGGTCTCTTTTTATTATATCATGAGCCAATGATCCCATTTAATCCAGTCACACTGTCCCATGTGAGTTATTTCATTTAGAGATTAAGTGAGTCTTTGAGAGAGTTCTACTCAATCAACTCAATCGTAATTGAAGACGTGGTTATTGTATCGTGTGAAACAAGCACTGATCAACCATGAATATCATGATAAAACATAAATTATCTTAAGGAGAATGAACCAGATTCTTAACTCGACTTTCTTTTTAAAATTAACTTCATGTGCATTTTATAAATGAGTATGTATTGAATTCTTGCATTTGATAACATAAATTATATATTTTATGATTTATGGTATGATTAAATATACCATTGATACCAAATACATCATTATCATTTTGGAAAATTCTAAAGTATACCTTACCAATTGCTTTCAATACCTAGCTAAGCTTCAATTTGTTTGACAATATGAATAATACTGCTCAAAATAATACTGCAAGCTTTCCAATTTCAATTTTAAAGATAAGAGACAAACATTTCAGAAAATTCAAAGTCTTGCCAGACAAAGACTTCAACACAAAGTGCAAGACAATTCAACAAAGACTTCAACACAAAGTGTAAGAAAATTCAAAGTCTTCCCAGACAAAGACTTCAACAGAAGGTGCAAGAAAATTCAAAGTCTTCTCCCAGACAAAGACTTCAACACAAAGTGTAAAAAAAATTCAAAGTCTTCCTAGGCAAAGATTTCAACACAAAGTGTAAAAAAAATTCAAAGTCTTCCTAGACAAAGATTTCAACACAAAGTGTAAAAAAATTCAAAGTCTTCCCAGACAAAGACTTCAACACAAGGTGTAAGAAAATTCAAAGTCTTCCCAGACAAAGACTTCAACATATATATTAGAATTAAGAAAGAAACGTGAAATGGACCAACATGATCCTCTCCGAATCCTTTTGGTAAGCATTATGGAGATTCGTAAATTGTGTATGTTCATCGTATATTGTGCAATCAGTTTTTGTCCAGGATTATTTGTATACAAAAATATTTAAAATAATTTATGGCCACACGATGTACGATGAATGGATATGATTCACGAATTTTCAGAATACTCATAAAAAGGATCCGGCGAGGATTCAAATTCTGAAATGGAAATCCCACGTTCATGTGTTGACCATTTTTGTTTTGGAAACTCTTTTCTTATTTTCACTTGTATCATGCGGTTTCTAGATTGTTGTCCTCCTTGACTACTGACTCAGGCCCTTTCCTTCTAATTACATTTTAATTTGCGTGGTGGTAGCTTTTATCCTAAAATTTGACATAATTTTAAATAAAATAAAAAACCTCAAAAATTCAGTAGAAGTTCAAGGTTTCTCCCATTTTCTTCAAGTTTTTGTGATGTTTTCCTCTATGAAATGAAAGTCTATAGTTTTTTCTCAAAAATAAAAAATAAAAAATAACAAAAACTTAAAATTTAAAGATATCATAGGCTTGTAATTTTAAATAAACCATTTGGATGAAAAGTCAAAGATAAGAAAAACAAATAGAGGATATTCAATTTAGTGATGCATCTCACTATAAGTAAAGCCCTGAATGGCTTAAAAAAAAGGCGTGCAGAAACAACCATGACTAGAGTTTTCACTTATTGTGATAAACTACGCTTTCTAGCCTGCCTTATCTTGTATTTTCAGCTAGCTTCGTCACAAAAAAGTGCTTTTGCTTCTGCCAATTCCACTGAAGTAGAAGCACTTCTCAAATGGAAGGCTAGCTTTCAAAACCAAACCCAAAACAACCTGACCTCATGGATTAATGCAAATGAAGCCCCATGCAATAATTGGATTGGCGTTTCATGCAACTCAGCTGGAAGCGTCAACAAATTAAACCTCACCAATTCTGGTATACAAGGTACTCTACTTGAATTTCCATTCATATCCTTGTCTAATCTCTCATACGTTGATCTAAGCCTCAATAAACTTTTTGATCAAATCCCACCTCAAATCGGTTCCCTCACCAAACTCATCTATTTTGATGTATCTTACAATCAAATGTCTGGAAAAATCCCACCCGAAATTGGTCTTCTAACAAATCTTCAAGTCCTTCACCTCAATGCAAATAAGTTCAATGGCACAATTCCTCAAGAAATAGGCCAACTTAAATTTGTCTATGAGCTAGCTCTAAACTTAAACAATTTAGAGGGTTCAATTCCAACTTCTGTGGGTAATTTGAGCCAATTGACTTCTTTGTTTCTCTTTGGAAACCAACTTTCTGGTTCTATTCCTCCCGAAATAGGAAACCTTTCGAACTTGGTTAAACTTTACCTATTTGACACCTATGTATCAGGTCCAATCCCTTTGAGTTTCGGAAACCTGAAAAATCTAACCATCTTGATGTTGTACAACAATACCCTTTCTGGTTCTATCCCAACTTCTTTTGGCAATTTGACAAACCTTGTTTATCTCTCTGTCTACAGTAATAAACTTTCCGGCACTATTCCCGAAGAGATTGGAAACTTGAAATTTGTTGAGCATGTACACCTAGCTGCTAACCGATTTTCTGGTTATTTGCCTCGTGATATTTGTAGTGGTGGATTGCTACAAAGGTTTACTGCAGAAAACAACGAATTTACAGGTCCAATCCCGAAAAGCTTGAAAGGTTGCAAGAGCTTAGTCAGAGTTCGTCTTCAAGGGAACCAACTCAAAAGCAACATATCTGAAGACTTTGGTGTCTATCCGAATCTTCAGTTTGTAGACCTAAGCAACAACAACTTATATGGGGAAATCTCAAACATCTGGGGACAGTGTCCAAACTTAACAACCCTACGTTTTGCGGGGAACAACCTTACTGGTAGCATACCATCTGAGATTGCCAATGCAACTAAAATTCAAGAACTCGATTTTTCTTCGAATCATCTGGTTGGGGTGGTTCCCAAGGATTTGGGGAGATTGACTACTTTGGTGAATCTAAAGTTGAATGGCAATCAACTTTTGGGTTCTATACCCTCAGAATTTGGAGCATTCACTCAACTCGAATATCTTGACTTGTCCACCAACAAGTTGAATGGCTCAATTCCAAGCATTTTTGGCGAATTGGTCAGTTTAAACTACTTGAATTTCAGCAACAACAATTTCAGTCAAGAAATTCCATTTCAGTTGGGGAAGTTATTTCACCTGTCACAGTTAGATTTAAGTCGTAACTCACTTGACGGAAAGATACCATCAGAAATTAGCAATATGCAGAGCTTGGAGGGGCTGAATCTTTCCCACAATAATCTTTCCGGTCTCATTCCAGCAACGTTTGATGGAATGCGTGGCTTGTCGTACATGGACGTATCCTACAATCACTTGCAAGGTCCCATCCCCAACAACAAAGCATTTCAAGATGCTCACAACTTTGAAGGGAATGAAGGATTGTGTGGAAATGTTGTAGGTCTAGAATCCTGCAATAAACACGTCTCAAAAAGAAAAAGCAAAAGAAAACTCATGTTTGCAATCATTTTCCCCATCTTGGGAGCAGTTTTACTTGCTCTCCTTGTAATTGTCTTCATCAAAACAAGAAGAAAGAAAGAGCCAGGAACAGAAAAGAGTGATATCCATGATGAATTTTTTTCAATCTCTCATTTTGATGGAAAAAAATTGTATGGAGAGATCATAAGAGCAACCAATGGTTTTGACTCCATATTTTGCATTGGGAAGGGAGGATCTGGAAGTGTCTACAAGGCAAAGCTACCATCAGGCAGCATAGTTGCAGTGAAGAAACTCCATCAAAAACTTGACGGCGAGGAGACATCGCAGAAGGAGTTCCACAATGAAATAAGTGCACTAATCAATATACGACATCGAAACATTGTGAAACTTTGTGGTTTTTGTTCGAATTCGCAGCACTCCTTTCTGGTCTATGAATACCTAGAAAAGGGTAGTCTGGCTTCAATCTTGAGCAAAGAAGACGAAGCAAAAGAATTGGATTGGAGTAGGAGGGTGAGAATTGTAAAGGGCGTAGCTCATGCAGTGTCTTACCTGCATCATGATTGCGTGCTGCCAATTGTACACCGAGACTTATCAAGCAACAACATTTTGCTGGATTACGACTACGAGCCTTGTGTTTCAGACTTCGGCACTGCTAAGCTTTTGAATCCAGACTCATCGAATTGGTGCTCCCTTGCAGGCACATATGGATATGTAGCACCAGGTAAAGTTAAAATATATAATGTTGAATTTGATAATATAAATTTAAACATATACTAATGGCTTGCTCTCCGTTAATTTTTATGCAGAGTTAGCCTACACAATAAAGGTAACCGAGAAATGTGATGTTTATAGCTTCGGAGTGCTGGCACTGGAAGTGATCACGGGAAAAAGACTAGGTGATTTAATCTCGTCCTTTTCATCTCCATCTGCACGTGAAAACAAATTGTTGAAGGACGTATTGGACCAACGGCTTCCACCTCCTACACTTGAAGTTGAAGATGAACTGACAACCATTGCAAGGGTAGCCATCACATGCAAGGATTCGCGACCGCAATCGAGGCCAACAATGCGCATGGTTTCTCAGTCGTTATCATTCCAAATTGCAGCTTCCACTGGAGGACCAGACATCACACTTGAACAACTCATTAAGATTTAAATTGCGTTTGATATTGTTTGAGTTGGCACGAAATTCAGATCATCTTGTTTAAATATATCATATATGTACTCTGTTATATTTGTAGTTAAATTAAGAATAAGAGAGGAGTGCTAGCTGGACTTGCTCAATAGCAAGTCCCACATGTATTACCACTTAAATGGTTAGACCAAAATATCCTATTTAGTATGTACTCTATAATATTTGTGGTCCAACTATTCTCTGCGCCTTTTTATTTCCAATTTTTGTTAGATTGTTAATTTGTTATATTTGATTATGATCACTAGAATTTGGTTGGTTCGTTAAGAAGGTTAACTGGAGGTGCTGGTTCCTTTGTTTCCAGTAATAATGAGGTCCCGTGTTCAAACTAGTCTCTACGCCTTTTTCTTTCCAATTTTTTTCTAATTTTTGTTTGATTGTTAATTTGTTTTACCTTTGATTATAACTGCTAAAATTTAGTTAATTCATCAAGATGGTTAACTAACGGCACAAGTTTTTTATATTCATTCTAATTCAACTTTAACCTTCAACAAAATAATGTATGTATGTCTTTACCAATTTAATTTGGCAAGCACTAAGATTATTCAAAAAATGAGATCACTTTTAGGCAGTTGCAAAAATTGGAACTTTCTCTACCAAATCTACAAGGCTTTTGCTCAAAAAATTACATTGTCAAAGTCCCGTGCCTAGACACTTTAGACGTCAAGTATTGCTCGATTGAGTTTAGGATTTCTCCCGATAGATTACTCCTAAGTGATTCAGAACATGAACACCACAACTAACAGAAGCAGATGAAGATGATGAAGATGCAAAAGAAAAATAAGATGCAGAAAAGAAGAGAACGAAGCAAATACTCATCTATTAGGTGGCTTGTTTAAGTTTCGCTGCTATGTGTTTTGTCTGCTTGGATTGTTAGTTTGCTTTTTCTTTTTGTGTGGAGGAAGAGAGAAAAAGTTACACATAAAAAGGGTAGTCTGGTCTATGAATACCTAGAAAAAGGGTAGTCTGGCTTCAATCTTGAGCAAAGAAGACGAAGCAAAAGAATTGGATTGGAGTAGGAGGGTGAGAATTGTAAAAGGCGTAGCTCAAGCACTGTCTTACCTGCATAATGTGTGCCACCAATTGTACACCAAGACTTATCAAGCAGCAACATTTTGCTAGATTACGACTACGAGCCTTGTGTTTCAAACTTTGGCACTGCTAAGCTTTTAAATCCAAACTCATCGAATTGGAGCTCCCTTGCAGGCACATATGGATGTGTAGCACCAAGTGAAGTAAAACTGCTAAAATACATAATGTTGAATTTGATAATATAAAGTTAAACAAATACTAATGCCTTGTTGTCCCTTAATTTTTATGCAAAGTTGGCCGACACAATGAAGGTAACTGAGAAATGTGACGTGTATAGCTTTGGAGTGTTGGCACTAGAAGTGATCATGGGAAAGAGACTAGGTGATTTAATCTTGTCATTTTCTTCTCCATCCGATTGTGAAAACAAATTGTTGAAGGTTGTATTGGACCAATGATTTCCACCTCCTCCCCGTGAAGTTGAAGAACTAACAACCATTGCAAGGGTAGCAATTGCATGCAGGCATTCGCAACCACAATCGAGGCCAACAATGCACATGGTTTCTCAGTCATTACCATTTCAAGTTGCAGCTTCCATTGGAGGACTAGACATCACACTTCAACAAATCATTAGGATTTAAATTGCGTTTGACATTGTTTGAGTTGGTACAAAAGTCAGATCATCTTGTTTAAATATATCATATATGTATTAGGTTATATTTGTAAGTAAATTGAGAACAAGAGAGGAGTGCTAGTTGGACTCGCTCAACAGCGATCCCACATATAGTACCACTTAAATGGTTAACCCAAAGTATCCTATTTAGTATTTACTAGAAATTGGTGCATGCACGTTGCTGAATGATTAAAAATTATATGAAAGATATAAAAAACCTATCATTTGATACTATTTATATTGAAACAGTTATGAGATTTTTACATACAAAAGATTATACAGTCTACATATAGAAGATCATATATTTTTTCTATCTACATGCAAAAAAAATTAGATGGAGATATACAAAAGATAACGAAATGTTGGGGTTATTTACATAACAAAAATATCAAGGAATATTGTTTTATTTACATTAATAAAATATGACAAAAATTGTTCACTGGAACACCAAAAATCTCTCAGCAGTACTCTCATTGCCAAGAAAACAGCCTAGGCAAGGGGAAACAAATTAATTATTAAAATACTTGCAATGAATTTTGACATCAACAGATTTATATTGTATAAAAAATAAGGATAAAGTATTGTTACTTCGTGTCTTATTGGTGGAAAGGAATCTGGGACTTTGGTTTGGAGGGTCTGTTGCCTGAAGGGTTCTTGTAGAGGATCACTGACAGGGGCAAGGTGGTCAAGTCATGGGCTCCGAAGGCAGCAGTGTTGAAGAAGGAATCGGCGGTTTGTGACACATTGTGGCTGGATCTCGGTGCTCGAAGCAGTGGTTTCCGGGATACCATTGATTGCATGGCCACTGCATGCAGAGCACCATCTGAACAGAAATGTTCTGGTGAGGGACATGGTAATGGCGATAAGGGTGGAAGAGAGATAGAGGAGGATGGGTTTGTGAGCGGGGAAGAATTGGAGAGGAAAGTGAGGGAGTTGATGGAGTTGGAAAGGAGCAAGAAAACTGGAGAGATGGCAATGGCTGCTTTAGGAGAGACTGGTTCGTCGACTAGAAACTTGGTTAACTTTGTTAATAGCATTGGATAAGCAATTTTGGAATCTGCATTTGGATTAAATCTCAGAATAAAGATGCGAACTTAGAAGACAGCTATTTGTAGATCTACTACACAAAAGTTACAGTTCGCTAAGAAGGATAGGTTCTTCCATTACTGCATTTACCGTCTTCATCATATCATGTGCTGTGAATCCATCATGCTTAGCGTAAAACAGGTGCAGCACTTTGCTCATGTTCCAAAACAAATCTTTGCAAGCTCTCGGAACTACGCTACCCTTCTCGAGCAAAACTAATCTTAGCAATTCTCTCCTCTTGCTGACTATTACATTCTTCATCTCGTTAATGGCCTCTTCCTCGGTAACACCGTTGCCATGAATCATGGCCAAGGACACAGCATTTAGCTTCCCTTCTGCAGATTCCCTCTGCAACGTAGACAAGAGTTAAGAGTTAACAATTTTAGATGGGATATTATACTTTTATAGAAGGAGAATGGGGGGACGTTGTCTACCTTAAACCCTTGGATATCATTGAGAAGGCGCCCAGCAGTGCTCATGAGTCGATACAGATGATCAAATTCGGAACTTCCTACAGCCTCCTCTGAAAGCTTAGGCCCAACCAAATAGAGAGCTGGAAGGACAATCGGTCCCAAGGCAAATGATACATATGCATTTTCCATATACTCCTCCATTGTTGGAACTGACTTATTTCTCAACCATTCGGCTTCCTTGAACATAGACTTGATCAAATCCAACCACTGGAAAATCAAACATAGCTCATTTCATCCCTTTACTCACTTTTCGTGAAGTCAATGAATAGAAAACTCAAATAACGGTCTTATCATCGACCAGACAGTCACGATAAAGTACCATCAGAATCAATGTTATGGGAGTGTTCGGGTTATTGTAAGACACTTCGTGAAAGTGAAGTAGTTGAAACATTTTAAGTCGTTCAGGAGACAGCTAGTGCTTTAAGAAAAACATTTTATCATATTAATCGAAACAACAATGACAAGGACAAATTAAAGTATTTCAACTTACAATCTCTATCACATGACTTGTCACACTGCGTCCTTGCCGCGTGAATGCCCTGGCTCCAATCTCATTGATTGTGTTCTTGAGTGCTGAAAATATAATTTCAACATTCTCGGAACAACAATCAACACCCACATTCACATCCCACCTGAAGCCCAAATGCATGAAAATTTAAGACCTTGATGCCAGAAACAACTAACAAGGACTAGGAGCACAAGCAGGAATTGTTGCCCAATAATGGATCCAACAGAAACAAGAAACAAATGGGAAAAGGAAACATACTTCTCAACCAATTGTATGAGGTTTATCAGTTCCTCTTCGGAACCTCCAACGTCAAAGAAATCATCGACCACAGTCGTAAGGACTCCATTTTTGGCCCATGATATGCGTGCATCTGATAGTTCAGGAGGAAAAAGGGTTGCAGCAGCAGAGAAGTAACAGTATGCCTGCTTCTGTCTGGCAAAGTTTAGCTTGTCTAATCTGTACTCCTCAACCCACCTGCTTAGGTAAAATCACAAACAAATAAATTAGAATATTCTGCACTTCCTTATACAACTGCACTCTCCTTCACTAATATTATATCAAGATCAGGTGGAAACACTAGTAACAAGAAGCTCAGCTTGGGAGAGAGAGTACTGTACATACCTAGTAAGATGGCTGAGTTCTTCACGGTGTATCGATTGGCAATTATTGAAGTCATCCACAGCCAGCTTTAGGAAATCTTCATTTCCAATATTCAAACAACTAACATAAGACGAGCGCAAGGAATAATAAGTTATATGCACTGGTCCTTCAGAATAATTCAGATCAAATTAATTCTTCTTGAAAGGAAGGGAAAAGGAAGAAGATGAGCTGTCAAAGAAACTACTAGAAGTTTACTGATAATAAGATTTTAAAATCCTTGTACTGTCTGTGTTGTAATATTTTATAGCTGTCCTGGTTGACAACCGGCCCAGAATTGCATAGCGAGGAAGTTTAAGAGCATCATCCACCTGAAAACAATCAAAAGCTGCTTTAATTTATGAACTATCTTGGGATTATAGGAGATTAAAGACGTCAAATAAATAAGATAGGCTTAGCATAGAAAGCTACCTCTAGGCCGATATGCTTATTCAGTTTATGACCCCGAATTAAAGTATTGGATAACTCCTGCTTCAGAAAATGACTCGTCCAGTGATGTTGTTTCTCTAGAACTGATTCATCAGGATGTATGATGGTTTCTGAAGCTCTAAACAACTCTAAGGCATCATCGATGTCCTTCATACACCCTCCAAGGGAATTGAACAAACGATCTTCTGAATATTGAGTTAATGGATCTAAAAGACAGCATACATCAGTTACATATTTTTTCGCCAAAACATAGTCATGAAAGCCAAGGTACCCAAAATTGAAAATACCTGCAGAAACATCATATCCATTAACACGTAAGAGTCGAAACGCCATTGCACAGGTGGCAGCATCTGATAATATATCTTCATCACCCTGCAGCCAGCCTCTGTTTGTTGGCTAATGTCATGCTTCCCCATGGATGAAAACTAATAAAATCTTGAAACTGGGGCATACATATATGGGAAAAATTACCTGTATGTTTCATCCAGTACACTTCTAATTTCCTCCCTGAAATGTCGATCAATACCCAAATTTTCAAGACTGGCAGCCATAGAAAGACGGGCATATTTATCTAGAGGATAGACCGTTGGAACTGAAAAAGGTAGGTTGAAAGCATTGGAAGCTTTATCCTGATGTCGTAAATAAATACATCTAGGAAATTAATGGAACATGTTGAGTATGAAACCTGCATTCCCAAACTTCTCTAGGAGTGAGCGTAGGTACTTAAGGCAATCAGCATTCTTAAGGTGAGTAAAAGCAGAGGCGGTGGTTGATGGTGAATTAAACAAGGACCCATTCTTCCTTTGATACTTCATGACCAGGTCCCAATCCTGCGACTTTCCAAATCCTTCTGAAATATATGCTAAGAACGTTCTCCACCCCTCTGAGTTGCTTGCATAGCCTCTAAATAATAACATTTTGGAACAGAGATCGTCAATCAGAATAGTTTAGGATGCAAAACAAAAGTATAACTACACCGATACATTTCTATTAGCATATGAACTGATTATATCACGTACATCCATTCCTTTCCTATCAAAAGAAAAGAAAAATGTTTATTTCCCCTGTGATGAAGGAACAATTCCTGAGGTTCTAATATACAAAGCCACATCCAAAAAGGTGAGCCCCATGGGATTCAATAGCTTAGTGAGAGCATGTAATAATAAATAAATTACTACAAGATGGAATCGAACTTAAAACAAGAAAATAAAATAAAATGAAAATATACCTTTTCAGCTCAAAGTCTCTTCTGTGAAATAAGGCGTCTAGGGTTGGAGCACCCAAGGGAAGGTTCATCTTCAAATTCAGTGCAGACTCAATCATCGCAGGAAACAATATATTAAATCCAACAGGAGATTGTTGTTCTTCATCAGTAGCTGAAGCTACATTTGATTCAATAAAATGTAGCCCTAAAAGAACAAAAGGATGTTAAGGTGTTCATTTATAGAACATTAATGGAGGAAACTTAGCAAGAACCAAGAATAACGGTTATACCCTTGTTAATTTGTTCTTCGCCAACATTCCACTGCTTTAGTGCAAGGATGCATGCTAAGGTAGATAAGAGAGCATCTTTCGTGAACAAGGGTTGCAAATTAGGAGGACCCCATGAACCATCATGGAGTTGATTACACAATAACCAGTTTACGCATTCAGGGAAAAAAGGGTCCTTTGGGGAATTTGGAGAAGGGACCATTGCCACCCAAGCAGTGTCATACGAGGAAACCGAGAGATCAACCTTGTCGAACATCTTCTTTATTCTTTCTTTAGTACCCTCAAAACTCTGCTTAAATAAAAAAAAAATTTATATCATTAACAACGGCATAAAAGAGTATGTAGGAAATCATAGTACTAGGATGATAATCTTACCACAACAGCAGCACTGACCTCCGCTGCCCCATTTAATCTCGGCATTGTTGAAGCTGCTTGTGGCACGAAATAATGTCCAGATTTTTTTCTAAAAAGAAGGTACATATTAAAGAGCAGCAAATTAGCAATCACAATGGTCAGTGTTCACATGTTTACATCAACACATAAATCAAACTGCCGAACTTGAATACCTTCACAAGATGCCAGTAAAATGCTTATTAATTGCTTACAAACTAAAGAACTTTCTTTTGGTTCTTCTAGTTGCAACCAATCCTATATTTTCTTCTTCCGCGTAATATTCTAATTAATCTAATCCGAACTACGCCCAGGGGACTCTAACTTGGGATCACATTCTCTAGTCAATTTGGCTACACACGCGTCTGCAAAATCAAGCCTAAACGCGTAGGGGATTCCCATAAAATAAAACCCACCTGAGCACTATATTCACCAACAACTCAAAAGTACAATTTCCCCAACCACTGACAAGTAAAGTTCTAAAATTCCGACATCAGTACCATCAAGACGCAAGCTTTTTCAAGATAACAAAGATTCAACACAAAATAAAAATACCCAATTCGAGAAAACCATGCATGATCCCAAAAAAAACATAACAAAAACAAAACCACAGAAAAATGGCAAGAGAGAAAGAGAGACCTGGTGAGGGAAAGGTGGAGAGTCTGAGAGTGCTGAGGTAAGAGAAAGACATGCAGAGAGAGAGTGTGTGTGTGTGATAGCTGCAACAACTCCAGAAAGCTCACTCTCACTTTGGAGAGTCCGGATTATAAATGGTGGTGGAGAAATGGAAACTGAAAATTGGAATAAGAATGGCACAAGATACGCCCAGCAAGAGAGACGAAACGACAAAAAAAAAACTCTTCAGGGGAAGCGCTGTCTGCGCGTCTTTCGCTTTCTTTCGAACCTTTGACACCTACTGCTCTCTAATTTATATATTATTATTATATAAGATTTGTTATATATATTTTATTATTATTATTATTTAAGATTTGTTATATCACATATTACAGCATATTTTTAACATGTCAATGTCCATAATTTTTTTTGATCAAGATGTCCATAATTTTGTCACCTACACAAAATATCATTTGACAAATTTTGGAATACCAAATTTGATTTGTGTAGGTACTAAGCATCTAGAGGCATATTATAATATTAGTATTTTTTCATCCAATTATTATGAATATTGTTTAGTAAATAAACTATTACAAAGTATAAATTTATTGTCATACTTATTATAACATGAAATTTATTGTCATACTTGTAGGGAAATGACTTATCAGCATCTAATATGTCAATGCGACAATATCATCCATTTAAGTCAATAATATACGTTTAATTTTATCACATAATCGTGTATTATTTTTAAGAATACCACGGTAGTATCATTCCATGTGAAGGTAAGTCTCACTCCATGTTTAGTTGGCCTTGTGCACCTTTGGTCTTTTACCATGCTTTGAATTTTTATTTCTGAAAATATGACTTTAGCCCCTCAAATTTAATTTTCTTCATATGAAGTCTGATATAATTTTTTACTCAAACAAAACCCAATGACTATGATCCACATAAACAAATTCATTACTTTTCCTTTACTTTACACATTTTACATTTTACATTTTTCGGATACCTAAAATACCTGTATTGCATTTTTATTATACACAGTGGTGCTATCCACACATCATTTTTACCTTTTACGCACACCTCAATTTTCAGTAGTCAAATCGAATGAGTTGAAGAAGATTAATAGACAATAATTAACAAGGTTGTGTGAGAAGTAAAATGAGTATGTGAATAGCACTACTCTTAATTGTATGTGGAAGTAAGGGGGATTAATGATTTTGCAAAAGGAAAATGAAGAAAATTGTCATTAATTTTATAAATTCATTGCATATTGATATCATATATGAAAATTTTTTTTCTTTTTTTGAATTGAACTATATCATTAATTTGATTAACAATTATAATAAATTTTGGATACTACTTATTTTCTCAATTAAATAAGGATAAGACTTACTCTCTTATTTAACCCAGTCAATTGTTTAACAAAAAAACCTAATAAAAATTAATTAACATGTCTATATTTTTTTAAAACAATAAAACATGTATAAAAAGAAAAATTACACATATAATATACTTTTAATATTTAATTGGATAAATTACACTTTACCACCTCAGGTTTGGGGTCGATTTCAATTCCTTACAACATCTTTAAAACATTTCACTTTCATACCTCAAGCACTATTTTATTTCAATATAATACCTCCGTTACATTTTTCATCCATTAATCCGTTAAGTGCTGACGTGACTAAAAAAAAATTTAATTTTTTTTAAAAACCTTAATCTTCTAAATTAAACAAAAAAAAAAAAAAAAAAAAACCAAAAACAAGAGTTGAACCCGCAACCCCCTACCCACCCAACCTGCAACCTAGAAGAAGAAGAAGAGGAGAGGAAAAGAAAGAAAAAAATAACTCATCTTCATCTTCCCTGACTCCCCTTCCTTGCAACCCACCATTTTCTTCCGCCTCCCGCCTTCCCCAAACCCATTGTGCACCCATCCTCCACCTCCTCCTCCGCACCCACTACCTACAACCCAGAAAAGAAAAGAAACAAAAAAAAAAAAAAACCCATCTCCCTTTCCCTGCAACCCAGATCTCGTCCCGTGTGTAGAGGAGGGAAGAGGATGCGTGCGCTGGGTTTTTTCTTTCTTTCCCTTCTTTCTGGGTTGCAAGTTGGGCTCGAGTTGGGGAAGGGGAAGATGGGTGCACGGATGAGGTAAAGGATGGGTGCGGAGGAGGTGGTGGAGGATGGGCGCGGGCGGAGGATGGGTGTGGCCGAATGGAAGACGATGAGGCTCCGACTTGGCATCTGGGTTTCCGAGAAGGGGGGGGGATATAGGATCTGAATTTCGCGGGGGGGGGGGGGGGGGGGGGGCTGGGGAATAAGATATGGGCTAGAAAAGGGTGTTTGGGGTGAGGTTGGGGGTTGGGGGGATTCGGGTTTTTTCTTCTTGTTCAAAGTTCTGGGGGTCGGTGGGGTGATGGGATTTGGATTTTCTAACTTTTTTTTTAATTTAATGTAGAAGATTAAGGTTTTTTTTAGAAAAAAGTTTAAAAAAAAAAAAAAAATTTGCCACGTGGCGCACATCTGGCAGCCATGTCAGCACTTAAAAGATCAAAGGATGGAAAATGTAACGGAGGTATTATGTTGAAATAAAATAGTACTTGAAGTATGAAAGTGAAATGTTTTAAAGATGTTGTAAGGAATTGAAATTGACCCCAAATCTGAGGTGATAAAAAGTGAAATGTTTTAAAGATGTTGTAAGGAATTGAAATTGACCCCAAATCTGAGGTGATAAAGTGTAATTTATCCTATTTAATTTTAGATTGAGACAACACTTTTTGAACATTTCAAGAATAAACAAAAGTTAATACATGTGAAAAATGACATTATTAAATTTTTTTTTTTCTAGAATGTAAGTTACCAAAATACGCTTTACAGTGGTTAATTCTTTCAACGCATCCATCTCCTCCATCCTTCATCGTTGCTATCTTCTCTCTTTTTCTCTGCAATTCCCTCAAGTGTCATCGCCACTGCTACTCTCAACCGGAGGAGTAGCACCAGTGGTGCTCTGGCGTACTACCAAACTCAGCGGCAACAGGAGCAGTTGCATAAGCCCAAGCTTCGGTAGACTTCTGCTTACGACGATGACATTTTCGAGGAAGGCGGATCACAAAGTTGAGTTGTTGTCGCACCCGGTGAGGTTTCTGTATGTGAACTGTGTACTCGCAGAGTTGTTAATTGGGAAGTCTGTGTGTTTACTAATTGTGAATTGGTGATTGTTTTATAAGATCTTTATTAAAATTAGAGGGAAGATCACCAACTAATGCCGGCTCACTCTCAAGGCTAATGCTCAAGTGAATATTCATCTTTGGTTTAAACTGTTCCTTTTTTTTTCTTCTTGTATAAAGAAACGTGGAAGTACAAGGTCAGCTTTCAATTTACATGTTTCAAATCTTCACGAACATTTTAGTGTAAATTGAAACATGTAAATTCTGCAAAAATGGTCGGCTTTTAGTCTGACTGCCTAAAGCTTCGTTAAACTCTCCAAGTTTAGTTTTAGAAGTACGTGGTCGTTATCATCTCATGTGTCATATGGATATGGTGCTCCTATGATTACACACGGTTCAGACTCACCAATTTCTCAAAAATAACGACCTGATGTGAAGCAATAAGAAGGACTTGTTCTTATTGGTGCAGAATTAGATGGAATGTAAGGTTACCTATTGAAAAAAAAATAATAATAAACTAAAAATATATGGACTTGTTCTTATTGGTGCAGAAATTAGATGGACTTGTTCTTATTCGTGCAGAAATTAGATGGAATGTAAGCAATAACAAGCTTTTTCAAGATAACTAAAAATATTACTTTTCAAATTCAATTTAATAAACAAGAAACTTATCCCATTTGAAGCTTTCAATAGTCTAGACCTCCCATGGATGGAGTAGATTTTGCGTCTGGATGCAAGAAGGGTGTAGAGGAGCAGGTCACCCTGGAAAAGAATACAAGGAGGGAGATAGTTGTGTAGAGGAAACTAGGATTTGGTTGGTGGAAGGTTAATTATGCTGGTGCATAGAGAGAAGAGACGGCGATTGGTGGCACGGGTTGGGTGATTAAAAATAGCAGTGGTTGGTTCCAATTGGGAGGAGTTCGTGGTGGAGTGAGGGCAGCCTCCAGTTTAGCCATCGAATCTATGGTAGTCTATGGCGGTGAGGGAGGCCTTATGGGCCTACGTTGAGAAGGGAGCAAGATTAATATAAAATAATTAATAATTATTTTAATTATTAATTTATTAGCACTATAATCAGGCCTATAAATATATGTGCATCCACCATAAAATACCATATCAAAATCGTGTTGAAATTATTATTGAAATAATAGAATCAAAGTAAGATTAATATAAATTTCATTTAAGTTATTTACAAAGAGTCGGTTTGAGATTGTTGTGGGTTTAAAAAAGTTACTACCAGTCATTATTTCTTAAACGAACACTAACTATTTCTGAAAATGAAAACAAGTATTACACTATTTCTGAAACTGAAATAGTACTACACTATTTATGAAACTAAACACAAATACTACACTATTTCTGAAACTGACTATTTCTGAATTGAACACGGGTATAGTACACTCTTTCTGAAAACTGAACACGAATATTACACTATTTTTGAAAGGAAAACTAATGAAAATGGTTTGAAAACTTTGAGTTTTAACGATAAGGATAAAATAAAGGGTAAAGTGAATAATATCAAGATTGACTTTTTAGTATAAAAATGTGGTTTTTCGTTAAAGTGAACAGTATCGGGAGGTTTTCGTTAAAGTTCCCGTTTTTTAAACTGAACACAAGTATCACACTATTTATGAAACTGAACACAGGTACCACACTATTTATGAAACTGGCCGCGGGTACTACACTATTTCTGAAACTAAATAGGGGTATTAAAGTATTTATGAAACCGACTATTTATGAAACTGAACTCAAGTAATATATTATTACTGAAACTGAATATTGGTACTATCAATATAAAATGTATGCACATAAAAATCAAAGTTTATGATAACATGAACCTCCTTTCTTGGCAACTTCAACCAAAACTTCAAACACCAGAAACAAAAATTTCACAACCAAAATATTATAAGAGTCGAGAAAACTATCTTGTAATCAGTGACACCACCTGATAAGTACATAATGGGCAAATTGTACTATATAAACACATGATAATTTTATCTATCACACCATTGAGACCTTTAAAATAATATATTTGTCACCCTAATGCATGTAAACTCAAAACTTCGATTTCGATAACTCGAAAGGCCGCAAATAGAGAGAAAAAAAAAAAACAAAAAACAAAATGCAGAGCCGTGCCGCACACAAATAGCTCTTGGCAATTTTGAGATAACAGTTCACAACCAAAGGTAAAGCTGATAAGGTTTTCCGAATTCTCAATTAATTTTGGTGGCCATAAGAAAGATTGATGAACTTTAGATATTGATGGTGGACTGACATATATAAGAGAAATAATAATAATCACTAAAACAAGCTGTGCTCTTAAACATGACGAGGTCTTCTCGAAACGTGGTTCTAGTTCAACCATGGATCCGTCCACCCGTCCATATAGCAATATAGCATCCTGCGGGATCTGAAATACAACTCAATCATCGAAAGGTGAAAGCTTGTGGATATCGGGAAATTGAGTTTGATCTTGAAGTTGCCGGAGATGGTGGATGAAAGCGCTTTGGAAGACATGGATGGCTTTTGTGGTTGCAAAGACCGTGGGTTTATGAGGTACCGAGATGACGTCGTGGCAGACATGGAGGAGGAGGAGGAGGAGGAGTGCAGGCAGGAAAAGAGGAGACGATCTCCAGATGAGAAGAACACCCGTGATGGAAACGGAGAACATAAACGGCCAATACTGACAGTAGGGTAAAATTGGAGGCTCAATAAATTATTTATTTAGGCCGGTCTTTATTGGGCTGGTTTGGGCTGTTGATATTATATTTTGTTCTAATCATTAAATAAAGTTATTACAAGGTTTTTTTTTTTTTTTAATTAAAATTCGAAGTATTGAAATCTTTTTCATTAATTTTTCTATTTAAATATGTTGACATGTAATAATAAAATAATGATGTGGATAAAAATCAAAGAACCTTGATCAAAAATTAAAAAAGAATAAAATTTCAAATACAATCAATGAAACCAGAAAAATCAGGTATGGAACCTAATTTCTCCTTTAATGGGTGTAAATCACTTTAATGGGTGTAGCATCAACACAATTTCTCACATTGCACCCTAAGGTTTTGGATTTGTATTAATTTACACCTTTGATCTCTCTGAACTTCTAATCATTCTTTTAATTGATGAGTTTTTTTGTCAATGTCGCGCAAATGTAGCTACATGATAGCCTATATAAGAGTCACAAACCCACCGTGTCATCAATTTAACAAATTACCTGACAATCAATTAGACTAAAGGCACAAATTGATACAATTTCAATACCTTACAATACAACATTAGAAAATTAAAACTTCGTAACCCTTTTTGAAAATCACCTCAAATGTAGAGCGTGTAAAATGTAGTTTATCTTTTCGATATGAGGTTTAATTTTTCGGAGGTACATGACTTTTCTAATTTTGGCATAAAGGTTCCTAGTTCTTTCTGTTTTTTTTTTTTTTTTCCCTACCTGGAGAGGGTTATTAGGATACCTATTTGCAGGCCATTATCTTGTGGTAACCAATGACGATCAAGAGGTCTTTATCTTTCCCACAATATTATATATATATATATATATATATATAAAAGACATTTTGGATTCGGTCCTTAACTACCAATGTTCTTTGATTGAAACCTTTATGACTTTTAGTTTTTTATCAAAGTCCCTGACATTAATGTAAGAATGTATTTCTACGTAGGTTATTATATTTTTAACTTAAAAATGAAATTTGTAGTTATTTATATTAATGAGATTTAAAATAAACCCCATAATTTATGAGATTAAAAATATTAAAGATAAATTATACTCTCCAATATATTGTGTGTGTGTGTGTGTGTGTGTGTGTGTGTGTACACATATATACATGGGTAAGTTCATAAAAAAAAATAAAAAAAACCTAACCTAAAAATTATTGTACCAAAAAAATGGGTAATTTTTCAAAAACACCAAAAAAGGAAGAAGATATTCGTTTTAATAATATTGTTAAATTTCTTCCATTAAACTTAACATAGATACATTCTCAAATCAACGAAATAGAATGTACCCATAAAAGTTTAAAAATGAATTAGAGAAAAGATTGAATGAATTTTATATTAAAAAAAATGGGTACATTTTATATTAAAAAAAGGGTACATTTTTCATTGAACAAATTGGTATATTAAGAATGGGTACGTATCAATTTTTTTATAAAAATTTAATGGGTACAAACTTATTCTAATTTTATTTTTTATATTTGAAAATGTTTGAATTGAAAATTAATTAGAAGTTTAATAAGGGTGTGAGTATTAAAACTTTAAATCAATTACTAATTTTTATTATAAAAATTATGTAATTTATATGTAATTCATTAATATATTAATGATAGGGACTTTGATCAAAATCTAAAAACTAATAAGGTCTTAATCAATGAACATTAGAAACTAGGGACTGGATACTAATTTTACCTATATATAATGTAGTAGCAAATGACAATCAAGAGCAAAAAGTCACAGTACAAGATAAAAATTTTGCAAGAGCTTATAAGGAGTGTATATAGTAGCAAATGACAATCAAGATCAAAAAGTCATCGCTAATTTTGCAAGAGCTTATACGGAGTGTATGTAGTAGCACATGACAATCAAGATCAAAAAGTCATCACAGTAAATGATAAAATTTTTGCAAGATCTTATAATGTCAATTTAGATTTTGATTGAAACCTCAGTTTCCTTCATAGCATCATAGTAAGTTAGCCCATGCGTAGGGGTGGGCGTATGAGGATGCGAAGAATGTCACACATCGGAAAATTACGAAATATTGCATGAGCTTATAAGGACCTGAGTCTGTTATCAATTGATTTGTGAAGCCCCAACCAATTTATTTTGGAGTGAAGAGAAAGGAGGAGGTGGAAAGGGAAGGTCAGAGGAGGAGTTAAATATAGGTAATTGCAGGTTCACCAAAATTTGCATTAACGGCAAATAAAACTAATCAAGTTCTAAAGGACAAAACAAAGAAAATCTCATTGAGTTTTGTTCCACAAAAGCTCTAAATATTAAGCAAAGAAGGATTTTATCTTACTAATTGGCCAATTACACAAGAATTTGGAGGCCTTTTTTCTGAGGAGCGGGCACCACGTTCTTGTTTCCTGGGAAGGCGCTGCGAGAAATGTCTACCAGGGACTTGAAACTGTGTGGTTCGTGCATCGAAAGCTCCGACAGAACTTTCCTGTTCAGCTGAATGTTCTCCTTCATCAACCCATGCATGAAGTTTCCATAGTTAACCTGATGACAATAGTGAAACAAGATAATAGGGGGATCATCATTCACTACAATACATATATATACATATACATATACATATACATACATACATATATATACATATACATATACATACATATATACATATACATACATACATACATACATATATATATATATATATTTTACAGAGGAAAGCACATGATACCACTCAAATAACTTAAGAAGATCGAATCAGCAATATATTCCAGCTTCTACCGATCCAATAGCTCGACACCCAACAGCTACTTTCATGCTAGAATATCCGGAAAGATACATTTCATCCGGCACATCTTATTAGTCTAACAGCTGAAGCTCTCCCTAACTTCCTAGATTTTCGAAGCCAACCATAAAAATCTATTTGAATCTACTTTAATGCAGAGAAATCCAAGTTGACACTAAAAACTTGAAGTCAATTTCAAAGCACTAAGCAAGCCAGGATCTACATGCTAAATGATCATGTTTGTATCTAAGTACAACAATTCCGAGAATTCTAATGAGGTCCCTTTATTTCTCATGCGATTCTTTTTATTTTCCAGCTTTTTTTCATTAATCAAATTCATATACATTTCCTCTCCATTTTTTAAATTTCCATCTCTTAATAAATACAAGAACAATAAGCGAACAAATAATTGTCTTCATCTTTTATTCAACCAAGGCTAATAAGCAACCTCTAGACACAAAAAGTAAACAGAACATTACAAAACAAACTCTATTGGGTTTAGATGACCCTGCATAGATGAACCATACTTCTCTATCTTACAAGGACAATGTCCATCTAAGCATAAAAAAGGTAGTTTATTGTTTTCCCACATTTTAACGACTAAAACCAACAAACACTGGAAAGTACATTTCGTGGTTTTCCCCTAACAACTTGCAATCTGCATATGTCCAAAGGCAATCTAAAGTCTTTATGAACCAACACAGATTCGTTGTTCTGCAGTATATTGAACAGCTCCCACATCCACAATTTTCAATAAATCGGGTTTGACAACAGTACACGACCTCAACATAATCTTAGAGTGAAAGGAACCCAAAAGGGTCAGGACATACAGAAAGAGAAGTAAAAACTAAAAAGTGAAGAGAATTGACAAAGCTGGGAGGTAAGGTCACTTCAAATTATACCCAACCAAAATGACCTGACACAGTTCTTTTATATCCTATATTTTAAAAGCCCCGCAGCCTACCTACATGGTCTACTTATGGTGAGGCTCGTATTTGAAAACATGAGCCTTAGTTCACAGCCCAACATCACCCAGCCATTGACTCACCTCTATCTCATCAAAATGCAAGGACTCATTACTCTACTGCCACACCACCACCCATTACAAGTACTGACCGCCCAATGCTCAACACAAAAATCTATGACCAAATAAATATTCATTGTGCACCTGTTCTCACATGTATTCTCTCTCTGTCTCTCTCCCTTCATCAAATTTGCAAAAATAAATCAACTGTGAACAGATAAAACTATAAAGACGAAAGAAACAGCAGTTTGATGAAAGTAAAAGAACTGAGGTTAAAATCCATAACCGTATCAAAGACAATAGCAACTTGTACAGTTCTCTCAAAAATGCATCACATATGAAATAGGAGCACAATTTGAAACGTACTCCATGGATGCGGGTGCCAGCATTGATACGCTGGATCCACAGGGAGCGCATGTCTCGCTTCTTGGTGCGGCGATCCCTGTAGGAATACTGCAAGGCCTTCTCCACCCTCTCTCTGGCAATCCTTATGCAATTCTTGGCCCTTCCCCTGAAGCCCTTGGCTAGCTTGAAAATCTTACCCTTATTCATTGTTCACTCTCCCTCTATTATCCTACACATTAACACAGATACATCAGACCACAAAAAATAATCAGCCGCATAATTATTAATTATTTGAGAAACCCATTTCTTCCAATTGCAGAACAAAGAATGACAAGTATTCAGAAACGAAAAATTCCCAATTGCACAAGTTTATCAAGTAGATTGATGTTAATTACTTAAAAAATTCCAAATTTAAGAGCAAAAATTGCTTTTTCCAATGCAAATTATTACCAAAAGAAATATTTAGCATCTCTCGAACAAATTTAAAGAGTTTAAAAGGTGATTAAGATTCAAAAACCAGAATTATCAATGGAGAAAGATGGGTTTTTTCGATTCACCTGAGTTTATCTGAGGTGGGTTCCTTTTTGTATCAACAGCTCCGAGCTGTGCAAAACCTGCCATGAAACCAATCAAAAGGAACAAGCTTTTTACTTTGCAATTAACAATACCAGAAAATAATAAAAATAAAAAAAAAAAAACAAGGAAGAAGAAGATGGGCACTCACTGTGGCGGTGGATGGCGAGAGATGACAGACGAACTGGGAGTGGGTGGAGTAGCGGGCAGTGGAGGCGGAAGAGAAACAATATGGATGGGCAACTGTAATATTGAGCTAAGAGCGTGGGTACTTTTGTCAAACCACACTCTTAACCCGCTAAATGAAGCCCAAGTTAACTGGATCGTTCTCGCAGGAAATTTACTTGACAGAATCCTACCTATCGCAGGTTAAATAATATTTATAGACTATATGATGTAACAGTTGATTAGTCTCATGCAAGGCCTGGCAATTTTTGACACCATCCGATAACCCGACACAACACGACACGAAATTAACAGGTGTTTGGGTCGATACGATAACGAATCGGGTCGTTATCGGGTAACCCGATAAGCACCTGTTAAGATAACTGGTTGATTCGGGTATACACGTGGGTAACACGATACACGATAAGCATAATATTATTTTTATAATTTTATAACCCTAAAAAAAATACTGTAATAATTATATACATTAATTTTACAATTTTATACCCCTAAAAATTATATATATATTATATATATATTAAATTAACTATAAAGTTTAAATAATTTAACCCCAAAATATTAACTATCTATAATAATTATATATATATATATATTAAAATTTATAAAAACTATAATAATTATTAATTAATAATTTAATATGCATGATTCATTGCATGATTTGCATCCATTGATGTGATTTCTTTCCATTCAATTTCTTGCCTTTTTTGAAAAAAAAATGGAGGGAAAATGAAAATGTTAAGAAATGTTGAAAATGAAACAAAAAAGTGAGGGAATTAGGGAAAGATGTTGGAGGAAAAAGTGAAAATGATAAGAAAAAGTTGAAAAGGAAACAAAAAAGAGAGGGAAAAATGAAAATTAATAGAAGTGGTGAGAAATATATATATATATATATTTTTTTTTTAATTACTAACTTTTTATCACACACATGACATATCTCACTATTTTTATAATGACACACGTGATGTATGTACTATTCCGTGTACCAGTCAATTATAATTTATACGTACAAAATAAATAGATTTAAATCTACTTAATAAATATATATATACACACACACACAGAACTTGATTGATGGCATACAAATTCTCCAAAACTAATTTCAACGATCCCAACCGTCAAACTTGTTTGTATATGTTTTGAGATCACATCAACAAAAAATCGTAAAACATAAACATTCAGAGATCAAGTAACGGGACAAAGCTTTTCGACAGTTATAAACGAAAAATCACGACTTAACGGTTATTTTAACTTCGATTTTGATGATTTTTTATAGCTACACTCCTTGACCATATATGAATACAATGAATGAATTCAATTTTCAATTTAAAATATTTACACAAATGGATACCACAAAATCTTATGTTATACTTGATGAAAATATAAATAAACTCTAAGAAGTGTTAGTTAATCTATTGTTTTTATGGGATACGAATTCTCTTAAACTAATTTCAACGATCCAAACCGTCAAACTTGTTTGTATATGCTTAGAGATCATATCAGCAAAAAATCACAAAAAACAAACAATTAGAGATCAAGTAACGGGACAAAGCTTTTCAACGGTTATAAATGAAAAATCACGATTTAACTGTTATAATAACTTCGATTTTGATGATTTTTTACAGCTACACTCCTTAACCCTATATGAATATAATGAATGAATTAGATCTTCAATTTAAAATATTTACACAAGTGTATACCACAAAATCTTATGTTATACTTAATGAAAATATAAATAAACTCTTAAGTGTTAGTCAATCTATCATTTTGATGGGATACGAATTCTCCAAAACTAATTTCAACGATCCAAACCGTCAAACTTGTTTGTATATGCTTGGAGATCACATCAGCAAAAAATCACAAAAAACAAACATTCAGAGATCAAGTAACGGGACAAAACTTTTCAACGGTTATAAACGAAAAATCACGATTTAACGGTTATTTTAACTCCGATTTTAATGATTTTTTATAGCTATACTCCTTGACCCTATATGAATACAATGAATGAATTCGATCTTCAATTTAAAATATTTACACAAGTGGATACCACAAAATCTTATGTTATACTTAATGAAAGTATAAATAAACTCTAAGTGTTAGTCAATCTATCATTTTAATAGGATACGAATTCTCCAAAACTAATTTCAACGATCCAAACCGTCAAACTTGTTTGTATATGCTTGGAGATCACATCAGCAAAAAATCACAAAAAAAAACCATTCAAAGATCAAGTAACGGGACAAAGCTTTTCAACGGTTATAAACAAAAAATCAAGATTTAACGGTTATTTTAACTCTGATTTTGATGAATTTTTACAGCTACACTCCTTGACCCTATATGAATGCAAAGAATGAATTTGATCTTCAATTTAAAATATGGATGTGGATATCACAAAATCTTATGTTATAATTTATATACTTAATAAAAGTATGAATCAACTATAATATTAATTATTATATACATTAATTTATTAATAATTATATACATTAATTTAACAATTTTATATCCCTAAAAAGTAAAAACTATAATAATTATATAATATAATTATATATATTAAATTAAATTTAAAAATTGATGACCATTGGATCGGCTAAGATTAAATCTCAGCCGTCCATTTCATAATTATATATATATATATTTATTAAAATACTGCAGTGAAATCAGTGCCCATTCATCATACAGAATCTGTGGATGTTATCTTTGAGGTAACCTAAGTTTGTTTTTATTTACTTTATATATTTGTAGATTGTAGTATTAGTACTATAATAAGTGTTGAAATTATATTTGAAATTGACATGATGCATGATTTTTTATGATGTAGGATTTTGATAATAATTATGAAGGTTCAAGTTCGATTGAAAAAAATGAATTGCAAAAGTATTTGGAGGATAAAAGAATAGATAGAAAAGTAGACATAGATGTTCTTTCTTGGTGGCAAATGGAGCGTTTTCATTATCCGATACTTTCTCAATTAACACGAGATGTGTTAATGACTCCCATTTCAATTGTTGCATCAGAATTTGCATTTAGTATTGGGGGTAGAGTACTAGATCAGTATCGTAGTTCATTGTTACCAGAAACAGTTCAAGCTTTGTTGTGCACACGAGATTGGCTATTTGGAAAAGGAGGTAATATATTTTTATATGGTATAATATTATTATTTTATTTCTTTTCATAATTATTTTGGTAAACTTTTCATAATTTGAATGATTTTTAATGTTTGGTTTTTCTATACTTAGTTTATGCAGAAGAGAGTTCTAACGTGGAAAACCTTACTGAAAACATCTTCAACATAACTCTTGAAGGCAATAGATCAAGCCAAAGTTCCAATACAATTTCATGATGATCGATGTAAATTGAAGATTTTGTAAATGGAGGTGTAAACTTTTGAGAAAGACTTACAATCTTAAAAACAAAAACTCTTTATCCTTGCACATTTAATATTTGTAATAGATTAGTAGTGTATGTATTATTTTTTTATTAGGCTTTTATTTTTGAGTGTAGATATAGTACTTGAACGAGAAATGTTTTAATGTTTTGAAGTAATATTTATGTGGCAATGTGTGGTATGTGACTGTAATGAGACTGCACTACGACGGAATAAAAAGCGTTAATAATCCTTCCAATTAAGCGATACTGAGGGAGAGAGAACGAAACCGATCCATTGCTATAATAAAACAAAAATAATTGATGGACTATGACCCGATCCATGTGATGCAAACCGGGTAATCTCGGGTATGGTGAAACCGGTAAACACCCTACTTTGGCTAATGGAAAATGTGAAGATAAATCCTTGAGTTTTGAGACTGCTCTTCTCTGAGCTGCTGAAAAATATGCAGCATCTTCTTCCGGCCCGCCTCATAAAGTCTCTGTCTGCTACTTCTTTACCATGCACCACCTCCACCCTTCACGAACTTGCTTCTATTCACCCCAAAGGTCTGCCTCTCTCTCTCTCTCTCTCTCTCTCTCTCTCTACTTTTGGGTACTGGGTCTGTCACTAATGGCTTTCTCAATAGAAACAAAGCTACCAATTTCTTTTTTTTTTCAACCGAATAACAGCGATAATTCATTGATAAGAAAACAAGATTGCAAAACGATTACAAGACGGGTGTCAACTGAATACAATCTCGAGTGACCAAATCCTTAATCTGGAGAGCTACCAATTTGTTAAAGTTGAAGTGTGTGTTTGAAACTGTGTATTGTATCTAAGTAATGGATGATGGGCAATGAGAAGCAATATGCAAGAAGAAAGCTTTGTTTGTGTGTGTGTGTGTGTGTGCGTGTGTGTTTGTGAGTCAAGCTCAAAACCATGTGAATGTCTCTTTACTTGATAATGTGGTTGCTGAAGCAAATCCAATTTGACAGATTGTGAAAATGCCTGCCTAGCCTTCAAATTCTATTACTTTTGCTCAATCACCAGACCCGATTTCCAAATGCTGCTGAAATTCGTTTGTCGTAGAGATTCTTTTTCGGTTTGCTATTTAATGGAGATTGATACGAAAACTATATTTCCTTTTGCAGCTAGAACTAGAAGATTATCTGATGACCAATTGCAAGTAATTCCTTTAGACTGCTAAAATGCAGGAAATGGTATTCGATAAACGGGTCTTGATTCTTGGTGATTGTGCAATCCTTTTCTTTTGATGGTTTGCGGGGAGGGGGAGGAGGGGATTGCTTTGACATGTAATGAAAATTTAATGGTTGCATTCATGTTCATTTCTTTCTTTTCATTTTCCATTGCAATCTCATGCCTACCCCAAAAGTTGAAAGAGTAAAAGAGATAAAAGGGGGTAGATAAACTTCTTCACCTTTCAAGATGACAACTCTACCATGTATAGCCAATAGATGATGATGATGATAATTTGATGTGTGGAGAGCGATGATCAGGCTCCGGTTTCTTTTGAATCTTGAAGCTCTATTTTCGTTGTAGAACAATATCTTGTAGCCATTCTAGGGTCTAGGCTAGAGGCAGCCAAAGATGTTTGGTTTCCTTAGAAGTTTGTAACTCAATCAAACATTCATTTGTTTCTCTTAAGCTTTACTTTGGTGCTAGATATTCATGCTTTTCTTGGGGAGTGTTCTATCCATTGATTAATTTCTTAAAATTTCTTAAACATTTTTGTGATTGGGCTGGCCTTGGTAGGTCTTGCGAGGGTTGTACTGAAAAAGGGGAAGACCCAATTATTTAAGGATGGCAGCCCAATGGTCTACAGTGGAGCAGTTGATAGAATAATTGGTAGACCACCTCCTAGGACTGGAGACATTGTGCTGGTAGCTGATGGGGCAGAAAAACCAATAGGATGGGGCATGTACAATTCAGTCTCCATGTTCAGTGTTCGGCTGATGCAACTCGAAGAGGAAGCAACAAGGTAGTACTATTTCTACGAGTCCTTTCTAGTTCTGATTTATCATTACAGTCACAGGGATGTTCAAATTGATAACCTTTATGAAACAGGGATTTGTCATGTGCATTGAACATGGAGAAACTGCTTGAGACAAGAATTAATGAAGCTATAGAACTACGTAAGAGTTTGGGACTTCCATCAGTTACTACAAATGCATTCCGTCTTGTCAATAGTGAAGCAGACAGGTACATGACCTTGAGTGGTAAATTGAGATTTCTGTCGGTGTTTTGTAATTGAGTATGAATGAAGATTCTCCCCTTGTCTTTTGTTAGAAAGGCCAAATCTATATATGCATGTGTAAAGAACTAAAGACGCACTTAATTATTCAACGTACCAGTGATAATTCAGCTCCTCCGGGGGTTGAGAATGTGTGGATGTTATGTGGTATGCATGTTAGGTTTGAAAGAAATTAGTTATCTTTTGGTAAGAACCCTTTAAATTGTAATTAAATTAGGGTAAATGAAACATGTCGGATTTGTATCATTTAATCTGAAATGTTTAGTGTAACTAGTGGCAACACTATTTTGTGGATCCATTGCTATTTTCACCGGTTGTCTACATTACATGGAATTGTCTGTGGACATACTAGATCACTAATTTCAGGTCAATGTCACTTTTTTACCACAGATTGTCAGGATTAATAGTTGATATATTTGGAGATGTAGCAGTAGTAGCATCGTCTGCTGCTTGGGTTGAGAAGTACAAAGCAGAAGTAGAGGCCTGTATTAGGAGAATTGACGAAGTTAATTATGTAAACTGGAGACCATCTTTGGAAGTTTTAAAAGAAGAAGGATTGGATGTGTCAAATTACAAGGAAAGGGATCCAACTACCTGTCCTCAAAGAACAAAGGTAGGATATCCCACAAAATGTTACAGCATATTTTATACTTTTTGTTTCATGCTATATGAGGTCTGTTGCATGTGAATATTTAATGCCATGTTGCAATTATTTAGGTTATGGAAAACGGGATCTTTTATTCCATTTCACTTGAGGGACAGAAGACAGGGTTTTATGCGGATCAGCGTGAAAACCGCCAATTCATATCAACAATTTCAGACGGCCAGAAAGTTCTTGATATGTTCTGCTACAGTGGTGGTTTTGCTCTAAATGCTGCACGAGGGGGTGCTGCAAATGTCATGGGTATGAATAATTGGAATTTAGAACCTGTCTTTCTATAAGAACTTCATTGAAATTGGCTAGGTTCGATCCTTACTGTACGGTGGAGGCTAGATTATATCCCACTGTTGTTGTTTGGTCATCCTGCTTATAGAATATGCATATGACGCCGTGGAGTAATCATTATAATACCAGTGACATAGTCATTTTGTGAGACTTTTGTTCAAAAGGACGTCTAGAATTAGATGATATATATTCATCTTCGCGGGACATCTTAAGATTGCATGTTCAAAGCTAGATGAGTTTCTAATCATTCCTGTATTCCGTCAGGTGTCGATTCATCATTGCCTGCGATTGAGCTAGCCAAAGAAAATGTTGTTCTTAACAACATTAATCCACAGAGAATAACATTTTTGAAAGAAGATGCAAGTGAGTTTATGAAGGGTGCTCTTTCTAGGAACGAATCATGGGATATTGTCATTTTAGATCCTCCTAAACTAGCACCCCGAAAGAAGGTACTATTCAGTTAAATGCATTTGTTACTTTCTGTAGCATGTATTCGAGTTGTTTCAGTACAAATATGAGTGCATTGCTTGTTCCCCCGTATATGACTTCTTACTTCAACTACCTGACCATAGGCGATTCGTTTGTGAATCTTGGCTACCGCTTCTTATTGGATCATTTTGAATCCAGGTTTTACAAAATGCATCAGGCATGTATAGAAATTTAAATTCATTGGCAATGCAACTGACAAAGAGAGGTGGTCTTCTCATGACTTGTTCATGTTCGGGGGCTATGACGCAAAGTGGGATGTTCTTGCGTATTCTTCAGGTAATTTCAATTTTCTGTTGCACGGTGCCTTCACTAAATGTTTGACACCCATAAATACAGTAGAGGTTATTAATCTCATGAAATTCTATGAACACCGATTTTCGCTGGCGTAGGAGCCTCATATGTATAAAGAAGATTACTCGTTCAGTATCTGAAACCAAAGAAAGCATATACAATCCAGTCTTGAAGTGAGGTTCCGAAAATTGTTTTTTCAGCCAAAACGAATTAGATTTTGTGTTCAAGCTCCCGTTTTCTCCTACACTCCTCTTGTTTCTGCAAGTGCACGGGAAGAAAAGGATAGAACTAAAATCGCTTCTCATTTTTAAAATGGCATATAATTTGGCTGGAATCATCTGCTGTTACAAAAACGAGTGACTTGCTAATATTTGATTTGATGAACCTCTCTTCATCCTTCTCAATTTGTTTTGATTTCTTTGTATAGGGTGCAGCATCAGCGGCAGGGAGAAAAATAACCGTTCTACGGGACGCCGGAGCGGCATGCGATCATCCCATTGACCCATCCTACCCAGAAGGCAAATACCTTTCTAACGTCCTTCTGAGGGTCCTTTGAAGATGACAATCACTTATATTAGAACACAAGCAAAAACCCAATCATATTTTTGAACAACGCATATACAAAGCGATCGATCAATGGACATGACTTTAGATGTATTCAATATTCGTGGAATTATACATGGACGCGTTCATTCAGTCACTCTCGAAAGAGATTGCGAAAAAAAATTAACGAAAGAAAACTCCAAATGACACAAAATTATTTTCAAAGTTATATGTACTGCTCACACTGAAAACACTAATTTACATATAATTAAAATCGGTCATTCGGAAACGCTTAAGCCAGTCCGTCGACATCGGCGGTTCTACTCGCCTTAGTGACCTCCCGGATTTCTGTTCCACGACAAATACGATGGGTCTCCAAGTTGCCTGAAAGAAGAGAAAGGATCATTGGTGATCATATCACAACATTAAACTGTTTACTATCAAAAAACAAATACGTGGAAACATTTAGAAATAGCGGCCACATCACATACAACCCTGGACAAAATTATCTAGGCATTGACAAAGTTGATCACTGCGAAACAGTCTGTTCGATTAACATGGATGGTACGGTTAACACGTCGTCATCTGTCAACGTATAATATGGGGAAAGTTCATATTCGCCAAAGCTGTAGATTTAATGTGGATGAGTGCGTGTGTGTCTACATATTACGAAATTGGAGGCTGTGCTGGAAAATCAAGGCCAGTAACATCAAAGTTAAGAAAAGAAAAGGCAAGACGTACTAATAGTACACCAGCCATAAAGCAGAGCAAAATTGGACTGAACTTAAGAATCACAAGGGAAAGTTGGTCCATAGCATGCAAACAAACATCTTTAAGCTGCCAACAAAGAGTGTTACTTGAGACAACAAGCGGGTAAGGAGAAAATATGCCACATCTTTCTATTTTGAAAAATCGCATCTACCCTAATAACTAGCTCGACATGAAGTAATCTACAGGGTTTCTTTAGCTGGTTCTTATGCATCTTGAAAGACCGTTCAGACAATAATACAAGAGATAATTCCACAAAGAGGAGAGTTCATGTAAGGCTACTGTTGATAGCATTTAATATTCCTTGCATGATAAACATAGGCGGGGCAATTGGTTTAGGAGTTTACCTTGGCTTAACAAGATACACAACCGTGAAAGCCATGGCTAGAAAGAAGCACAACCCTCCAACAGTGAGATAAGCAATGCCAAGGAAGTCATTCCTGCCACCAATCCAACTGGTGGTCGAGAGCACGAGCTTCTTCTTTCCATTAAAACTGTATGTGTTGTAATTGTTCTCCAGTGTCACTTCTATCGTATCATTTTCTTCCAGATCCACCTCTATCTTTCCATACAGCTTTCTAAATGTCGGTAGTGCAGCAGTTCTCATCCAAACAATAAGGTCCTCTTGCTCACTTAACTGTTAAACAAAAAATATTGACCTGGTTAACCACTTGCCTCCTTGAGAAAACAGTTTGCTAACCCAACAGTTAAAATAAAACTTTTCAGCACAAAAATAACCTTTAGGACAATACAAGACACTTTTCCCTATTTCTGACAGTAAACAAAAAACATTTTATAGGGTTTCAGTGTCATCAAAGATGCCTAAGAGCAACCATAACACTTACAAAACTAGAGATGACCAGGGGCAAAATGCTTACTGGTTTAGAGATATTCAGAGACGCGCCACCTTTAAGAGTTCCATTCTGAAAGTTCTTTGGAAAGACATTTTTGCCAAACTTGTGCTCCCTATCACTCTTCCACGAGATATCCTTCTTGTTCACCGTCAACGGCTGGCTATTGCGGGAAAAACTATAGGTGTCGTTGAACAAACTCCAAGCAATAAGACCACAAGGTACTATAGGTAGACCATTTGCTTTATCTTCAGGCTTACAAGCATCTATTTCACTCTGAGACTTTGGATCTTTCAACTGTTGATCACTTCGACTCTTAACATATCTGACAAGTAGAAAACCGTAGTCAGGCTGGATAATATTATTTATATATAATGGAAAAAGGAGATCTCAGACTTGATAATAAATATTTCACACAAAACCAATTGTAGCGACAATCTACCAGGAAGATCCAAGCTAGTCGCACAGTGAAACTATTCAAGAACAAAAATTGCTGGCGGTAGTAGAAGTGAGTAGTGTACTGTGTACATGAAAAAACTCTTCAAAGAACTGGTGTGCATGCCTTAAACCAAATTATGCTGCAACATCACATGGATTTACATAAAGTGTATACTACTAAGATTCTCGTGATTGACTAAGCTTTTTATTTTTGTTATTTTGTACAAGATAATCAGGACGCCAGACATGATCTCAGAGGGGTGCTGTTCTTTGGACCATATTTCATTATCTGCTGTAAGAGCTTCCATGGAACCTGGTCTACCTACTGCTCTGTCCATATATGGCCAGAAAATATCAAGGCTCCAACATAGCTATGATAAAATTTTGGCCTTGCCATAACTTGACCCACCCCTTTCATTAACTTTCCACATAAAGGTTTTTGCATCAACCATATTAAACATAAATGGAGGATTATGGCCAAGGCAGGAGACATACCTGCGATGATTCTGGTAAAAATTGTCAAGCTGGTAATATACATATATAGGCTGCTTCATATGCTTTGATACCTTCACGCAGGAAAAACTATCCATCAGTGGCCATGGGGATTAAGTTCTCAGTCATAATTAAAAATATTATCTAAATGCACATGATGCTGCATAGTTCCTAGAGATACCTTGGTAGCTCGACAAGGATTGCAACCACCACCAAAAATAAGTATTAATCACAAATGTGGCAACTAAAATCTCTTGATGATTAAAAAACAAGGAGAACCTTACCTTTAGAGTTCTGTTACATGTTTTAACTCCAGGCCCTTGTATGAACCTGACCTTATCATCTCTAGCGGGTGTTGGTATACAAGCAGTCTCATACCGATCAATAATTTCAACAACCTGACAGAAACATTTTCCTGATCAATCTACATGTAGGACTAGAAAAGAACAAACAAATTATGCAGAGAATTGGGTTTAACTCAGCCATACATCTCGAGAAGCAAAGAGGGAAACAACTCCGATGGGAATGAAGACAATGCTTACGAGCATGAATGCTGAGATCACCTGCATGAACAAGCGTGCACCGCACAAATGCACAAAGAGATAAGATGAGAGTTCTGCTAAAAATCTAGCATGCAAAGGTGGATGACTAAGGAGATATCTAATACAAACACTATAAAACTTACCCATCGTGGCGTGAGAATTGGCTTGCATGCTGGAAGTTCCTGCTGAGTAAATCTTGAATCTGAAAAGATCAAGTTTATAACATCTTTAGTTTACGATTGATATAAAAGTTACTGAGAATCATACAAAATGCAACGTGAAGACATAAAGCCAGCTTTGTCCATGCCCACCTAGTCCTACAATTTATCAAGTGAAGGAAGGGAAAAACAACGGAAAAGCTTCCTCTACATATCAGCATCTTAGATTACGTAATCACAAACTTCACACTTGGCTGAAATCACTCACTATGTATGTGGCACATCCATCTATTTTGCAAAATATTATCATATCAGCCACATTGTACCTCTCCGACAGTAAACATTAGATACCCTTTTATAACCATAGACAAGTCTTTCACATAGGTACCCAAGAACAGAGTTACAGAAAGAATTCCAACTTTAGTTTCCGTGTGCCTTATATAAATCGATTATAGTACGAGTAATATGAGTGGTATGGACCCCTAACTATCCATCATCAAAGCTAACCCACCAGATGCCATATGCATAGAAGTTTCCTAATGCTCCCAAATCTTATAATATTACTGTCAAGCCACGAAAGTTATTCGCGTCGATCTTCATAAACCCAGTCTTCTTAGTCCTGATTTCGAATTGATGAAAGCAGCCTAGGTTGAAAATTCACTCTAAGAATTTAATAAATTCTCTCCGATATATAATTGACTTCTAAATTTCTAAACCTAACTCAGAAAATATTTATCGGCCAGGATCATGTACGAGAAGCACATCATGTAATTTAAATCATTTAAATTTTGAAAAAATAAAATTCAGATAATTGAAAATCTACCATCTGGGTATTTCTGAAATGAACTAAAAACCTAAAATTAATACAAAAGCTTAGGACTTGGGAAGGAAATCACATTTGGGTCGCTTGGAATGCCTCCTGGTAGACGTTGCATCCGCAGATCCGGCGCCTCCTGAGCTAGACGGCGCCGTATTGGAACTCATCGGAGACGAACCCTGTCTTCCGCAGCAGAGATTTTAAATTCTTTTTCTTTTCCGAAAATTAAGAAAAACCCACTCGACCTATGGATTCGAATTGTATGCGATGATCAAAGAGACGAACGGATTTTTTTTTTTTTTCTTTGGTGTGGGTGGGGGGAGGGGGTTTAATTGGAAATGGGGGTGGTGGTGGTGGGTTTTGAGGAATTGAGGAATTGGGGATTTTGTATTGACTTTTTTAGAGAGAGGGATGTGGAAGAAAGCGTCTCCTTTCTTTCCCTCTCTGCAAGGTGGCCGGCGATCCTCTCTCTCTTCTCTCTCTCCGTGTAGAAGAAAGAAGAATAAGAAATTTCTGAGAGAGAAACAAAAACCATTCAAGTATCGAACCAGTCCAATGCGATTATACGGTTAGACTCGGTGTCCAATTTTTTCAATTTGATTTTTCTTTTTGCTCTATTTTTTTTTATTTACTATAATTTGTTCATTGAAGAAAATTGAAATAAAATATGGTTGAAATGTCTTTTTCAGTCAATCGGTAACGTTAGTAAGTTAAATAGTTAGTTATTAGTTGGATGACAAAAAAAATCCATCGGTTTGGTTTCCCGTGGTTGCTTGTCCGTAATGGGGCAATTTGGGGATTTTATTAAAGACCCGAGCCACATATTGAGCGATGATGGTATTACCATCTCCTAACCCGACCCCAACCCGATTGGATGTTTCTATGCTATTACATGGAAGGATAAAAATTCAATGAATTAGAGGTTTTTTTTTTTTGGATAAATAATAGCATTAGTGAGTTAAATTACTAGTTGTTAAAGGAATAAGGATCAATGGGAATTGAACCCACACCAAGCACACGCAACTATGCTAAAGCAACACAATTGAGTGAAACTTTTTTTAAAGGTAATTATTTTTCGTAGCTTTTTTTATTTACATATAGTAGTTGACTAATTAAATAAAATTTTCATGATATGTGGGTTTTTTTTTAATTTTTTTTTTAAAATGGGAACAATTGGTAGCAAGTTACGGTTATCCATCTATTCTGGGGGCCAAGAAGACTTACTGAGGTATTTCACTCTCCCCTAGCCACAATTCTGGCTTCCACACCAACAGCAGTTTTCGAACCCAAGACCTATAGGTTTTAATTTGAAGGAAGCCTCGCAATTCGTCATTTACCACTGAATCACCAACTCGTGGTTTCATAATATATGGGTTGACGAGTGTGAGTTTAGAGGTTGTAAGATCCCAAATCGCGCCAGGGGAGTGATCCTTAGATGTATTTCCCCATCCCTACCTAGCACGAGGTCTTTTGGGAGCTCACTGGCTTCAGGTTCCGTAGGAACTCTGAAGTTAAGCGAGAAGGGGGCTAGAGCAATCCCATGATGAGTGACCCACTGGGAAGTTACTTGTGAGTTCCCAAAAATAAAACCGTGAGGGAATGGTAAGCCCAAAGCGGACAATATCGTGCTACGGTGGTGGAACGGGCCCGGAAGTGATCTGTCCCGGGTCGGGATGTGACAATTTGGTATCAGAGTCTAACCATCGCCGTGGTGTACCAACGAGGACGTCGGGCCCCTAAGGGGGGTGGATTGTAAGATCCCACATCGCCTAGGGGAATGATCCTTATATGTATTTCCCCATCCCTACCTAGCACGAGGCTTTTTGGGAGCTCACTGGCTTCGGGTTCCGTAGGAACTCCGAAGTTAAGCGAGAAGGGGGCTAGAGCAATCCCATGATGGGTGACCCATTGGGAAGTTGCTCGTGAGTTCCCAAAAACAAAACTGTGAGGGAATGGTAAGCCCAAAGCGGACAATATCGTGCTACGGTGGTGGAGCGGGGCTGGGAAGTGATCCACCCCGGGACGGGATGTGACAGAGGTACTATCCTTTGCAAAGACATGGGTGGAGAATCCACGATTAAAATACATAGTTATGGGGGCATAACATAATCGGAGTCAAGGGAATGAGGGCACTTCCCCGTCCCTACTCAACCACGTTTGCCATTCTTAATTAGTAGGGAAAGAAGAATCGACGAGGATAGAACCTGCATTAGGATGCACAAACATGATTATTTTTTGTTATTATGTTAAAACGTCATATACAACTGAAATATTTATGTACGTTGTTGCAAATAATAAGATAGTTACATTATTAGTGTACAGTTAAGTATCGAATTTTTTACAAACATATATGGTAACAGGTAAAAAGATAAAAATGGTCCCTACAAAGAAAATGGAGAACAAGTAATGCAGATGATTGGAGTTTGGGCATTTTTATCTTGTTTTATGTCTTTTTTTTAATTCTTGCGAGGTTTTTTTTTTTTGGTAAAGTAATTCTTGTGAGGTTAAAGAAAGTCGTATGTGGAAGGAGTTTTGGGTGACAATTTTCATGAAAAAAATATTTAACAAATAAGTAGGATCTTAACCTATATGCTATGGACCATATTATATAATATCAATAGTTTGGTGAGAATATATAGTCTTTTTTTGCTCAATTTATTATTTATGTTTTTGTAAACTGGTGATATAATAAAGGGAAGATCGGAGTCAGACAATTTTGTTTTATATTTTATAGTACAATTATTGTCTCAACGTTGAAATGATGATTGAATTATATATTCACATGATATATTCACATGAATTATATATACGACTATCAAATGATGATTGTATTAAATATATGTATGTATTGTAGTCAATCCCTTTATTATAACCTTAATCTTTAAATAGAAATTTTCTAGGCAATAAAAATTTATTAAGAAACCACAAAAACGTACATAAGATATGCATACCAAATGTAACCAAAAGGTTGCCAAAAGAACATCACACAAATTCACAATTATAAATTTGTCGTGAATACAATACAATTCCTCAACTAACAAACACGAAAGATAAACAACCTTTCAAGTTACAGAACACCGTAACCACATCAAGAGAAAGAGACCACACGACCATTTGATGATCTTGCAGTCGCCAGCAAAGAAGCACTGCTATGAAAACCTCCAACAAATGTCGAGCATCCTTGTCATATCCATTTGTCATGTGGACAAACCAAAACAAAAAACCAACCATAATTCTAAACAAAAGTCGTTGTTCAAGATCTGAGTGTGACCCATGAGTCCTAGACGCCACAGAGGCTATCCTCAATAAAGCAAGAAAACAACCACAATTACGAAAACTCTTCTCGCCACAACGAGAGAGCGATCATAACTAGAAAAGCAACACGAAATGGAAAAGAAAAAGGAGACCAAGGAGAGATTGCTGCCAATCCCAAAATGTTGTTTTCTTCATATAGTGCCTAGAGTTATATTATTTAAGTCTTTTTTTGTTCTTATTGGACAATTTCTTTTTCTTATACTACAATCTTTCATTTACTATTCAAAATACTATAATCTTTTAAATCTACAAAAATACCAGTCTTCATGTTCCAATCCAGTTTTCGTGATCAAGTTCAGTTCTTCATGGTGGATCATTGCTGCATGCATGGATTGGTGCACCTGATGATCAACATGCCAGCATGAAACTAATGAAGGAACTCGTAAACCTAGCCCCAACACATAAGCACTGGATGAGTCTCTAAGCCTGCCAGAAATTTCGGTAACGCATGAATACTTAAATTGGCAACCACTTAATATTTGACAAGGCTGGTCAAACATGACTGCTCATCATTATAAAAAAAATTTACGATATTTCTTATAATATATTAGCTCTAAGTATTTCGAATATACTAAAAAATCTCTTGTGTTATAATATGTTATGTAAAGTTTCTTTAACCCTTTGCGCAATTTTATAATGTTCTTCACCGACGATATGAGGTTGGATCATAATTAATGTTGAATTTGAATGATCTACTGATGGATAGATACTCTTGGCAGCTAATCCCCTTGATAGTACGGTAGTAGCATCTAAATGTGCAAATGTCGTGGCTGGAGCAGGATTTGTCAAATCCTCCGCTCTGTGTGTACATAAATTGTTTGAATAGAAGTTATAGCATTAGTATGAGTTTGTTGACCGCATAAGGGCGATCCATCTTTATGACGAATTCCACGATAACGAGAAATAGAAATTAATCGTCCGATGCCTGCCCGTTCTCCCCTCTTCAATTCCCAATGAAGAACATGTTCTTGACCTATCATTTGTTCAATTTGGTCAATCTGATACTTAGTTAACTCTTTTATTTTTATGTAATATATTATGTAGCGCTTAGCTTTTCAAATATACTAAAAAACTCGTGTTATAATATGTTATATACCGCCTAAGTTTCAAGTATATCAAAAATTCTCATATTATAAATAATGTGCACCGCATTGTGTTCTAATTATACTAATAAACTCTCTTTCAAAACTAACGCATAGCTCCAAAATTTCAAATCTTTAACGCGATGTATACTCTCAACAGCATTATACGAAATGTTTTTTACCAAAAAAAAAAATCATTATTTGAAATGTCCTCATTAAAGTACAATTCACACTTCATCAAACACCACATCAACCGTTAAACTTGGAAGGATCCTAAAATTTATTGGTATCCCAAAGTATCCTCGGTTTTACAAGAAAAAAAAATAGATGGTTAGGTCATCAATGTCCGTTTTCCTTGCTCAAATCTCTTGAGTTTTATTTTATATTATCTTCATTGATATCTATCTAATTGAAAATGACTTATATAACAAAGCAATACGGTAACGGTGACTTTCCATGTAATATAATAACGATATGTGTAAGTTTTTTGTCCATATATTTTCACTTTATTGGCACAGAACGTCATGTAACTGGTGTATCTATATTATGTGAGTTGTTCTCCCATCTAACTACATTGCCAAAACTTGGTGACTTGTAATTCCAAAATCAATTAAAACATACTTTGAGTTAGAATTAACTTTGAGAAGCTAAAATAGTAAATAAGAAAAATTTCTCCCTTTCAATACATAATAACATATTGATTAAGTCAAATTTTGTAACATCCCACATCGCCCAGGGGACTGATCCTTAAATGTATATTCCCATCCTTACCTAGCACGAGGTCTTTTAGGAGCTCACTGGCTTCGGGTTCCGTAGGAACTCCGAAGTTAAGCGAGAAGGAAGCTAGAGCAATCCCAGGATGGGTGACCCACTGGGAAGTTGCTCGTGAGTTCCCAAAAACAAAATCGTGAGGGAATGGTAAGCCCAAAGCGGACAATATTGTGCTACGGTGGTGGAGCAGGCCCGGGTAGTGATTCGCCCCGGGCGGGGATATGACAAATTTTCTGTCCATGTGTTCAAATTTTTATTTTCTTAAACATCTTTGTTTAGAAAGGAATAGGTAATCAGAGATATAAGTGGCAAATCAACTTATTCGATTGTTATTGAATATCTGTTAAGATCCGTTTAATTTGATATCACTACAATATAGATGTGAGATTGGTAGGTGATAATGATGTAAAGTAAAATCAAACTAAATTGATCTTAATAGGTATCAAATAAGTTGATTTGCCACCTCCAATCAAAGACATGAAAATGGTGAAATTGAGAAAAGACTATGTAGACATGAAAATGGTGAAATTGAGAAAAGACTATGTAACAAGATCTAGTTGCATATATAGATATTTGGAACGAGCATTAAGATTAATCCTCATTCAAAAAATTTCTACGCGTACTAACACATGAATATCAAAATGATTCTAATTCTTGTCGTCTAACATTTACTAGCAATACAAAATAAATGTGATCGCAAATTAGAATTCGGAATCCTATACCTAAAAATTAAGAATTCAATTGATTAGGCAAATAGTCTATCTCATTTACATTCATTTTACTTCCTATTCATGTACTTTCCTCGTTCAAGTATAACATGTTATTTGAGTGACGGTCCTCACAAGTGGATGAACCGTGGTAGGTAGGTATGGTAATTTCTGACACAACCTATTAACCCGAAACAAAACGACACAAAATTAACATGTTATCAAGTCGACACGATAACGAATCAGGTTGTTATCAGGTAACCTGATAAACACTTATTAAAATAACGGGTTGGTTTAGCCATACAGGTGGGTTACCTGATACACAATAAGCAAAATATTAATTTAATAATTTTATACCCCTAAAAATACTATAATAATTATATTATTTATTTTCTTAATTATTTTGGTAAACTTCTCATAATTAGAATGGTTTATAATGTTGTTTTTCTATACTTAGTTTATGTGGAAGAGAGTTATGATGTGGAAAACCTTACTAAAATCATCATCAACATAACTCTTGAAGGCAATATACCAAGTCAAAGTTCAAATACAATTTCCCATGATGATTGAGGAAAATTGAAGAATTTTGTTAAAGGAATAAAAAGCAAGTTTTGAATTTCATTGGCAATGTTTTAACTTCTGAGAAAGGCTTCACAACTTTGAAAGAAAAACTCATTCATTTTGCATATCCTTGCACATTTGATATTTTGTAGTAGAGTAGTAGTGTATTGGTGTTTTTTTTATTAGGCTCTTGTTTTGGAGTGTAGATGTACTTAATGACAAATGTGATTTTATGTTTTGAAGTAATATTTATGTGGCACTGTGGTATGTGCAAATTTAGGGAAAAAAAAATATTTTTCTTAACTTGTCAGGTCATTTTACCTGTTGGGTAAACTGACCTGATCTGTTAATGACCCATTAAGATAATAGGTGTTACAAAAAAATGACATGAAACACAACAAACGCAACTCATTTGCCAGGCCTAGTGGTAAGCACAACTATTGTCCCTACAAATGCCATTGTGTTAATTATACGCACAATTACAAATCTAAGAAGTGTTATGTCACCATTTAGTACTACGGTCTAGTGATATTCTTCTTTACTTGTAAGTGAGAGATCTTAGATTTGATTCTCATCAAAGGCGAATTTGAACCACATTATTGCTAGATCATTGTGAGATGGTCCAACCCCTCCCCCAAAGAGGTGTTATGTCACTTAGTATTACTCTCTATTGATATTTCTCTTTACTTTAAGTTCGAATCTCATAAATAATAAGTTTGTGACTAATTCATGTCCCACCTAATAATGTTAAAAAAAGAGGTGTGCTTTCATGAAGAGATTTTGCAGTGTAATTGAAATACGAACACATACGTCATACGTCATATGTTATTATACAAGTGGAAGGACACTTGAAAAAAAGAAAAAAAACATTTCACCCACCTTGTATAATAACAAGTGTCATACCGCCTCATATTCTCGACACATTGAAAAATATCTCTCTTTGATGATTGTATTGTACCCCACATCAGCCATTGAAACATAATGCCATCTCTAATCGAAGGGTCCAGAAAGCTAGAAGGCTGAAAATAGTCCGAAAACCATCTCCAACCGAGGGCTAGGCCAAAGGGCTTGTGGGCCCCACTAGACAAAAAAGGCCAAAGGGCCAACCGGCTGGCCCAACCCAGCCAACCAGTTAGCCGGGGCGGGGCCACATGATGATGTCATATTTGATTTTTTTTTTATAGTTTTTTTTTTACAAAAAAATTAAAAATTCTATTTTTTTTGCTATAACTTCCTAAGTCATTAAACAACATTAAATAACATTAAGTAACATGAAACAACATTAAACAATATTAAACAACATTAAATAACATTAAGTAACATTAACCAACATAAAAAAAAAAAAATTAACAACATGAAACTTACACAACATTTTTTAAAACATTTAACAACATGAAATATATTGAAAATCCATAACATAAAATTATTGAGATAATTTAATTTAAGTAACCTTAGTAATTCAATTAAAATAATAAATTATGTTTGGCGATCATTTGACCCTTAGTTGGAGATTGTTTTTTTTTCATAGGGCTATGTTTGGCCTATGGTCCTCTTGCCTCTCGGTTGGAAATGGTAAAAAATATATCACTGCACTATTTATTAAAATATTAATTTCTTGTAGGGTCAGAGAACTTTAGTTGGAGATGACCTAAGATTTACCAAATGAAGCACAACAGTGATCAAGAATCAAACCTCAAACCAGAAAATGAATGAGCTCGTAGCCAAACAGCCCGAAATGCTGACACTCTAAAACAACATCCTCTCCAGGGAGACCGCCCCAATTGTCAAAATTGCAGTCACAAAGGCAGTGCGAGTTTCAGTGAGAGCAGTGAGCTGCAACAATCGAAAAAACACGAGAGCGGTGAGGTTCCTAGAAGCAGCAGAAAAGGAGTAAAAAGACAGAAATTTGAATCAGACATGACCTTCAGAGCGTCATCCATGGCAGGTCGATCCTTTAAGCTCCTCTCACATTTGCCTTACATGCACGCCCCAGCTCCCCTCTCTCGCCAGGTAACCCACCACCTGTTTGTCATTTGTCCCCCCCCACTCTCTCGCTCTGTATTTATATTGCCCAGCAGCTGCAACACCCTCACATTCTGAACTGTGAGCAAGCAGCACCGTAAGTGACTCTTTCTCTCTCTCTCTATGCTTGTATAGTATGATCAAGCATGTGTATACGTTAGGTTTGATTAGATTTGAGTTGGCTTTTGTTGGATATTGAATATCAATTTGATTGAGGATGATCAGGTTGGCAATTGCCTCAATGTTCTATGAGAAATATTCTTTAGGTAAATTTCTGGGTTTTTTTGTTTTAATTTAAAGTTTCTGGCTTTTTTCTGTATCCCCATTTGATTGCTATGTTTTATGGTCGAAATTGGTCTGTGTGACAATGGGTTAGATTGAAAAATGGATGTTGCTAAGGATTTGGGCTGTTGAAGGAGCTTTCCAATTTATATTGGAACCACAAAATGCTGATATACTATGCTTATGCCCCTTGCATTTTCAATCTTTTTCTTGTTTTTAGTATTGTTCTTCTTTATATTCAAGAAATTGTAGCATGATCAGATTTCACTTTATACAATTTATTTTTAGAATTGTCTACCTTGAAGTTGGTTTTTTTTTTTTTTTTTTTTTTTTGTGCGTATATAATTATATCAAAGTTTGAATGTGGGATTTTGTTATCAGATTAGCATGGACGCGAAAAGCTTCGTTTCTCAGCTTAATGGTGCTGGTCTATTACGTAGCCAGGGCCTTATTGGGGGGAGATGGTCTGATGCATACGATGGGAACACTATAAAGGTATGTACAAAAAATCTCTTTGTTTGCCCTGGTGCCTATGCCTTTGGATGATCTTTACATTAACTTGATAAATGTTACCTGGTTCTGAATGTTTCAAATATTGCATCTATATCCTATTATGCAGGTTCACAACCCAGCAACCGGCGAAGTTATAACAACTGTTCCATGCATGGGTCAAAAGGAGACAAATGATGCAATATCTTCAGCCTATGGTGCATTTAGTTGTATGGGAACTGATCCATAAGTGAATTTGTGATTGCATTAGACTCTTGAAGAAATCTGTCTTCGGCATTTAGCATACTTTCTATAACTGAGCTAATGATGCTTATGTGTTCACCATAAATATAGAAGGCGTCATATTTAACATAGCTTGAGGTTGTAAAAAATTTCTTTTACTGATTTAAATATCTAAACTTTCTGAGTGTAGCTTGGAGCAACCTCACTGCTTCTGAAAGGAGCAAATATCTAAGGAAATGGTATATTTGCTGTTCTGTGATTCTATATCTGTTTGTTGTAGAACTTTCATTTGATCCTGAATCTTGTATTTCATATTCCTCCGCAACCTTCAAGGTATGATCTGATAATATCCCACAAAGAAGAGCTTGGACAACTCATTACCTTGGAGCAAGGGAAACCTCTAAAAGAAGCAATTGGTGAGGTATCTTATTTCCGATTTTTGTTTAAGGAATTTAAGCAAGCTCTGCATTGTACTTTCGTTCATCATCATCAACATGTAATACAAATTGGATATTACAGGTGAACTACGGGGCTGCGTTTATTGAGTTCTATGCTGAGGAGGCAAAACGTGTATATGGTGATATAATTCCTGCTACTCTTGCTGATCGACGGTTGTTTGTTCTGAAGCAGGTGATTTATTATGAATCATTATGTTCTGATGTCCTATATAATTACTCCAAATGAGAACTAGCTCTTCACTGTGTTCTGATGTCCTATAGAATTACTCAAAATGAATATCTCAGTGGTTTGCTGAAAAATTAAATAGAAAAAGAAAGACACAAGAGGTACATTTCTGTTTATGTTAAACTTGCTGTTCAAACATACAAGTACATCAGCAAAAACTCTTCAAACCCATAGCATAAAATAGACCAACAGAGGCTGTTTGGCCTTCTTTTTGGGTGGAAGGCAGGGGGCTGGATTTACGTTTGTTTTTATTTGTTGACCTCTTATTAAATTTTAATTTGCAGCCTGTAGGTGTTGTTGGTGCAGTTACTCCCTGGAACTTCCCACTGGCTATGATTACCCGCAAGGTATTTTGAGTATTTTTGAATTGTGCAGACTTCAAGCATTCCAATATTTTTTAGTGCATGACTAGCATTAAAAACATCTCATATTCTACTGCTCACTTGTTTAAGGTTGGTCCTGCTCTTGCATGTGGCTGCACAGTAGTCATAAAACCATCTGAATATACTCCCCTCACAGCTTTAGCAGCAGCTGAGCTCGCCCTTCAAGCTGGAATACCACCGGTATGTTTCTTACATGCACACACATCCACACACATTTACACTTAGTATTAAGGATAGTGTACGATGTTTTCTTTTGGCCTTGGAGTTGCAGGTAATGTTCCTTACCCAGAATCTGTTTTAATACTCATTCTGGTTAATATTTCTTACCCTCAAGCTTGACTTGTAATATAGATTGTCATGTGTATTGTTGTTAAGTGCTGGAACTGTGTCTTAATTTCTTGGTTAGTGCTTAGTGTTTATGTTTTGATAATTATAGTTTTATGAATGTTTGATTTGATTTTGGTAAAGACTATTTGATTTTGGTAAAGACTATTCCTTTCATGACCACAAAATGTGTTTCCATCTTCACTCTTCCAAAGAAAAGAATAGTTGAGACCAAATATCTGTTTGCAGATTCAGTTGAACCATTGATTGGCTTTTAGGATTCTACATCTCACTCTCAGTGTTGAATATTGAAATTTTTTAGAAAGAAAAGTCTTGATGCATGATACCATGTTCATTGAAACATGTGTTGTAGCTCCTTGTTGACTTTACATCTTGTATAAAGAACATTTGGTTTCCCAAACTTTGATATGGTCATCAGTCATCCCAGTTGAATTTTAATGCCTCTTGTGTTTCTAATGGTGTTTACCCTTGGTGATGTAGGGTGTGGTGAACGTGGTTATGGGGAATGCTTCTGAAATTGGGGATGCTTTACTTGCAAGTCCACAGGTATATAGTTCATACATAAGCCGGTCCTTTCATTTGTAATACAATAATGCAATTTTCCTGTGGAGGTATATGGCTATAGAAATATAAAACACTAACCATTCTTGCATTATACAACTTATTCAGGTAAGAAAGATCGCTTTCACAGGCTCAACAGCAGTTGGAAAGAAGTTGATGGCTGGTGCAGCTGGGACTGTTAAAAAGGTAAAGATATAGTCTATTGGATATAGAGTTTTGGAAAGAAGTTGATGGTCCGTGCAGTTGAGGAATCATCATGTGGTTAATTGTTTTTGTTTCTTGATTATTTTAGGTATCTCTTGAACTTGGTGGCAATGCACCTTGCATAGTCTTTGATGATGCCGACCTGGATGTAGCAGTAAAAGGAACTGTGAGTAAAACTGTCTAAATGCATTGTAACTGTGTTGTTTTCATATTATATATGTGCTGATTTATTGACTGTTGCACCTATTTTAATTGTGTCTCCGTTCAATAACTTGATACGGAAATAATATATGCATCCAATATGATAGTTTGGTTTCTATTTGGTTATTGATTCCGAAGAATTAGAGCATCAATCGTGCACAGTAATGTTTTCTTGAATATAAAGTGTCTGGAAAATGTTGTAGTTTCAAGTTTTTTTAGCTCTGTAGCAGGAAATGTGTTCTCATTTCAGGTTCCCGAAGTTAGCTACAAAAATATTCTAATCATGCAAATTTTTTTTTTTTTTTTTTTTTTGCAGCTTGCAGCAAAGTTCCGTAATAGTGGACAGACATGTGTTTGTGCAAACAGGATTATCGTACAGGAAGGTAAGGATGGGAACACATTTGACTAATAAGTTACAAACTTTATGCATTTTGAAATCATGTTGCTATTCAGTTTGTATTACTTTCTAGTCGAGTGAATGCTCCCTCATGTATATATTCTGAGACTAATTGGAAATTCAGGTGTCCATTAAGCACCAGCTGCTTTCAAATGGCCTGTATAAGATTTGTGATAGTGAGGCCTGCTAATTCTTGAAAGTCGTCGTTACAATACATGCTCCCTACTCCCTAGTCATTTCAACACCATTTTATTTTGGAGTTTTAAACTCTTGTATCCTTATTATTTTCAAGTATTGCAGTATTATGCCCCGTGCGCGGGCTCGGGGGGGGGGGGGGTGGTGGGGCGCGGGGGGCGGTGTTGGGCTTCTTTTGGATAGTTCTTTCTTTCTTCTAAAAAACAAGATTTTGTATGCACACTAGAGTGGGTGGTTTTGAAGTTACATCTGTTGATTCTTATTTTAATACTTAAAGCTCTCGTTCCTGTCTGAACAAATCCAGATTTTGCCTGAAGTTTATGTTCTGATTTTGGTTCTTCCTTACTGAGCTTTTCGTGCAATTTAGGACTCGACTCAAAATGTATAGTGCTCGTTTGTAACTAAGTGTTTATCTGTTCAGGTATCTATGAGAAATTTATGGATGCTTTTGTGAAAGCTGTCCAGAATCTGCAAGTTGGGGATGGCTTCAGTGAAGGTGTGGTCCAGGTAGTCACTCATGCATCTATCGTGATCGCCTTTTTGGTTTCCAGGGCTTATGCTTGGAATCACCACTATGTAACCATGGTTTAACCTATTGTTTTTGTTTCTTTGCAGGGCCCTTTAATAAATGAAGCAGCAGTACAAAAGGTTTGCTTTTCTTTTTCAAATTAGTATTCCATTAGTAATGATGTATGACATCTTCCCTTCAATCTTATGCATTTCTGAATATCACTTTGGAAATTCACATTACAGGTCGAATCATTTGTTCAAGATGCTTTATCAAAGGTTAGTTTTCTACATTTTAGCGCCTTAAGAATATTAAACCTTGGAGAACAAATGTAAATGTGACTTTGTTGCGGCATTCAAGTTGGTTGGAACTAAAATCAGTTGGATGAAACGTGGACTGCCATTTATCTTCCTCTTTACTGTTTTGTTGATATCCCACTTTTTTTTTTGCGTTGTCTCACTTATTCTACTACTTAAGGACATAAAACAAATGAAACTTTTCATTGAAACAGTAATGACTCAAATTCTTTGACGATTAATCTTTTGAAGGGAGCACAAGTTGTTCTTGGAGCCAAGAGGCATAGCCTTGGAATGACTTTTTATGAGCCTACAGTTCTCAGAGATGTCAAGAGTGATATGCTAATATCAAGGTAAATACTTGGAAAAATGGTATATGATATATTAACACTATTTGAATTCCATTATCAAATTATTAGGATTTTTTTATTTAAACTAGTGAAGCTTAACAATGGTTACTCTGGTAAGATGATAGCAAGGTTGCTTTGGGATCTGAAAATTTTTATGTAGTTGTGCTCAGCAACTATTGGCTTCTGTTATTTAGTCGATTATATGCGCTCAGAACATTTTATCTTGGTTCAGAGAGGAAGTATTTGGGCCTGTGGCACCCCTTCTGCGTTTCAAAACTGAGGAGGAGGCTATCCGCATTGCTAATGACACCAACGCAGGTTCTTTTTTCGAGCATCCTTTTCATACTTTGATACCTCATCCTTCATTAGTCCCTAGAGAACCTGGTGAACTTTTTCATTCAAAATTCTATCCTCCTGCTCATGTACACATTCTCTCGCATACATTTACAGGGTTAGCTGCTTACATATTTACAAATAGCATTCAACGTTCGTGGCGTGTCTCTGAAGCACTTGAATATGGACTACTTGGTGTCAATGAAGGCCTAATTTCGACAGAGGTGGGTCCCAAACCTACATCCACCAGCATTTTCTTTTCTAATTATTGCTTTATTTATGAGATTATCTGTATCAACGAAGGTGGCTCCCTTTGGAGGTGTCAAACAATCTGGTCTTGGACGAGAAGGTTCCAAGTATGGGATGGATGAATATTTGGAAGTAAGTTTACTGAATATACCCCTTTGATTATAGTTAACAAAACATATCAAAATGTCCCGATGCCTCAGTAGGTTCAAATGTTGCAAAATGTCCGTTCGCACCTATCTTATAGACAAGATAATTAGGCACTACTTACAAAACTCCCCTACGAACGATAATCTATGTAATATTAAGGCAATTCTCAATGCTGCATCGCAGGTTAAATATGTGTGCATGGGGAATATGAGCAGTAACTGATGTGCTTGGTTTCTAGCTGGATCGTTGCCAAGCTTAAAACCCAAGTTGGAACTTGATGTAACCTTTGTTACTTCGAAAATGTGTTGTACTGGATAATAAGTGTTCAATTTGATGTAATTTCGCTTAGAACACGAAATAGAAGTCTTCGTTGTAGTAGAGAAGTAAGTTTTAATTTCCAATGTAATTTTGTTAGAACATGAATAAACTTTCAGTTTTGATGTTTCAAGTTTTCAATTATGTTTGTTCTTTTTTTCTTTTCTTTTTTTTCACCTGAATTTTTGGTACCAATTGAAATTCTAGCAAAGTTTCTAGGTATCTAAACCGACCATCGTTTTATGAGGTTCGAGTTTGGGTCTTCTTTTGACAAAGTAAACTAGTAGATGAGATTGAGGTTCCACTTCAAAAGCAGTTAGTGAGGGGACTAACCAAACTCCTTATAAAGTCTTGTAAAGTATATTAGCTTTTTGACATACATCGTACATTTTTTCACATTCTCGTACACCTCCTTACGTAGTGGAATTTCAAACTTAACACGTGCAAAACGCATTTTGAGTGAAGTAAAGCACACGTGTGGAACATTTCTTCACATCGAGTAGAGACTTAGTGAAAGTCCCAAATGATCATTGGCCAAATTACAAAATCAGAATAGGCAAGTTCCAAGTAGTGGCAAAGTTCCAAAATTGGAGCCCCCAAATTTTACCACATTATCTACTAGCCAGGCTTGGGCTGTGAAGAAAGTCTCATATTACATTGAGTTAAACTTTACCACATTATCTGCTTGCTTTTTTTTCCTTTTCCTCCATTTTCTCCTAACTTACTAATGAAGTATAATAGTAGGTCAGCAGCTTGTCTCTGTGTTTTGGATTGATAAGTATATAATTATTTAGGGGTCATTTGACAATTATTTTATTTTCAGTTCTAAAGGGTGTAATGTATTTATATTTATATGAACTTTTGTTGAGTTTTTAAAGTGAAAGACAGAATTTAGTAGACTTTTACCATTATAAATACCATAAAATTCCATATTCTAATGATATACTTTTTAGAAAAAGCAAGAGTAAAATGATAGCCTTTTGTATAATTCTAGATATTTCAATGCGCATAATTTTTTTACATCATGTGGATTCTCATGGATTTTTTATGCCCAATTTATTTGCAAGCATTATTATTTTTAACTTTTCATTATTGAAATTATCTGATCGTGACCATCACAAAGTGATCCTAGGAGGTGGTGGCGGCGGCAATGAAGGTGGTGAAAATGTCACATGGTGATTGTTGGCAAGGTGCTGCGAAAGGAGGCGTGGTGATTGTTGTGTTGGGGCGATAGAGGAGTAGGGATGAGGCTGGTGGTGATGAGGTGGTTATGATGATAGAGGTAGCGGTCATGATGATGGTGGTGTCAGTGATGATTCATAGTAATGGTGGAGATGATGCTCATGGCAATGACGGTGCGGCAGCAACGGTGACAATGATAGCGGTGGGGATGAAGGAGATGGTCATGGTAAGATGGTGGTGGTGACATGATAATGATATGGCATTAGGATAGGGGGTGGAGTACATCATCAAAGAATTGAGAAAATTGAAATTCATCAAAATCTTTTGTTTTTTTTGTTGTTTGGTGTGTTTTTGGGGTGGGGGGGGGGGGGGGAGGTTGGATTTGCTATGACAAAAAACTTACTATAAAAGCACTCAAAGTCCATGGCATTTTAAGATCTTATATAATAAATGAAATTTTGAATACGGTTTTTTGTAGACTCATAAAAAACCATAATTGAATACCACAATATTTTCATTGACGTTTTATAAGTTATAAGAAGTCTTTATTTAATACGTGATGACTTTTGTTGACTCCTTAAAGGTCTATATATATTTTTTTTTTGCCACTCAGTACTACGATCTAGTGGTATTCCTCTTCACTTGGAAGTGAGATGTTTTAGGTTCGAATCTCGTGGATGGCGAATTCAATACTAAATTAGGTTGCCCATTGTATGACTTAGCCAAATTCCTCCCTCCCCCTAGTGTAAAAATATCGATGTACTAAAAAAAAAAAGTTTATATTGAATACAGTTAGACTTGAAAGCAAAGCCCATCAAACTCTATATACAATTCACCTTCTAAAAAAGTAATCACTAAACAAGTAAGGACAGAGCTAAAAACTTATATACAGATGGGCTAATTTATTTTCTTTAGTATGAAGTGAGATTTATATGTTGGGAGTAGGCTAATTTTCTGTTTAATTTATGAATATATATTACGCTTAAGTTTTCCAAAACATGCTTATTTTAACACCAAAAATTTTCATCTTTAAAATTTAAGGTGTGCTAGAACCTAGAGCATCCACTAGCTGGTTCGTTGTTGTAAACGAGTTTTCAGTTTTCTAAATAAATAAAAAATGACAACAAAAATTGAAAATTAAAATCAAAATAGTTATGAGAGGGCCCTTATGAAAAAGATGTGAAAGTGACGTGACAATGGAATGTCATATATTCCCTATATATGTTATGTATGCTTTCAAGATCAAACCTGTTTTCTCATATCATGATCATCTCAACCATTATCTCTCTGCTAGCAAAAAAATAAGAAAAAAGAAATACAGAAAGAAAAACATCATCATCAGTTCGTCATTTCATCATTCACTTACTCATTGATCGAGTTGCTACCAATGTTTTCAGAGACAAAAGCGTAAGTTGAGGGTTTTTGTCTCACAAAGCGAGGAGCAAGTCTTGAGATGTTGTGGTGTTAAGCTTTAAGTCTTTTATGTCTTATCTCATTATTAAAAAAAAAATATGTACAATAAAATATAATATAGGCAAAAATATCATAACAATAGTCACTGGAGCATAATAATCATTCACAAATATGGGATTGCCGCTATCACTGCAATAGTGGTGGTTTTCTGTTGAAATTGGTGAGAAATGACGGGACCAATCCATGAAATTCAATACAAGAATGGGGTGGGCTGCCGGAGTTGGCGAAAAATTAAGCTTGTGCCGGTGCGCGAATAAGAAAAAAGTTTGATAAAGAATAAGCTTATCTTATATAAATAGCTCCAAATTCCTTATAAGTGTACATAAATAAAATAAAACTACTCTCTCTTTCACTAATACAATTTCATCTCCTCTATTCCCTGTCTTGCCAAATAATTTATTTGAAAAATAAAAGGGTGAGGGATGAGCAACAATCACCGTCGCCCAATGATAGAATATATAATATGTCAGTTAAGCGACACTGTTTTACATACAAAAGAAAATTTGATATATTTGTCAAATCATTATACACATTGTTATGCCACATTGTCTATTCATATGTTGGTTATCCTATATAAATTATAGCTCACCACATGATTCCTAATTTATAGCCAATATATCTTAATTTTCTCGTGTCATGTTCATTTATCCCTCAAATAAAACTTAAAATTCTCATGCTCCATGAACATTTCCAAGTAATTCCACATATCTATAGATATGTATCTATCCGTCAAAACCTTAAGTAACACGAAATCAAACATGCTACAACGAAACCATGCATGGTTGATGCATGCAGATGCATCATGTATGCATGCATTCTGTGTCCAGCAATCCAATCCTCCTTGGAAACTCGATAGAAAAGCGGGAAGCTTTGTAAAGTATTCAAATTGTACAATAAAGTAGGGTCCCACAAATTCACCTTCTAAGGAATATATTCATTTTATCGAATAATTCTCTATAGATCACATAAAAAGGAAAGGATGCTTGAAATTCAAGCAAACATACCCATAACACTAAGCCGGCCAACTTTTCCACTGGTTTTTAGCTTTGAATTAAAACCATTATTATTATCAACTAAAAGTTAAATCATTGCTTTGCTTGAATTATATTATAATTAGTGGTTTAATTTAAAGAAGAATAATCTCCAATTCTAAATTGAAATGCTTTGTTTCTCTCACACATTTTTGGATAGAGGAGGGTGCCAAAATTATAAAGCAATTTCGTTTACATGCAAAGGGTGGTGGGGGAGGGTCAAATCTAAGGAACTCAAAAATCAATCTATGCTGCAATGTTTGATTTCCTACCTGACATGCAAGCGTAGGTTTGATTTGAACAATCACGTAGGACCTGGTCAACATCTTTTACTAATATGGGGCCAAATCATATATGTAAACAAAGATGGGACGGTCATAAAATGTTCTATATCTTAAAATATTGAGCTTTGTGTAACTCATGAAGTTCTAGATTTTTAGGAGAAGAATCTTCCTTTGATTGTTAAAGAAGAAAGCATTTATTCTCAATTGAGATTTAGGCAAATACTATAGAGTCACCGGTACAATTCGGGTTATAGACGAAAATGTACATAAGAAAGTTTGTTAAAAGCCGTAGTTGTGTTTTAGTATTTTGAATTTTTTAGACTCTAATTGATGTGATAGTGTTTTATTTGTTAAGTGCATCTTATAACCTACTCGCAATAAATAAAAAATTGCCATTTGAATTGATAACTATAAGTTGAAAAAGATAGCTCGTGACTGAATACTATTATTAAATATGCTAGTAAGTGCTTCAGTTCAAATAATTTAAAGCGTTTGCCCTTATACTTAAAAACTCTAGTTTGATCCCCCATTTTTTGGGTGAAGTACTAATAGTAATTAGCAAATATATATAATGACTTGAGTAGATATTTGACATTTTGTATGAGAGAGAGAGAGAGAGAGAGAGAGAGAGAGAGAGAGAGAGAGAGAGAGAGGGAGTTTTATTCTGTTCTCCATTTTGCGTTTTTTCTTCACGTTGTTCATATATACGCATCCTAATTTGCATCCTTTAGTATATAGAGAGAGTACGGGGGCATTGTGGTAGCTTGTTAGCTTTGACCTAAATATTTTGTTTTGTTTGTTATTGTGGATTGGAGTAGGAATATATTCTTACTTGAGTTGTTTTGTTTGTTGTTGTTTGGATTGGAGTAGAAATATATTGCATGGCAGCTGAGCAGTCTTTAGTTCCAGGAAAGTGAGATAAGGGGTTGCGGCCCCGCAAATTAAGCTTTAGAAGAAGTAAGGCCAAGGTCCCCGACTCCTCATGTCATCAAAAGCTCCACATTACACCACCCTTTATGCATTGATGCTCACGTCCTCATATATTACCAACCACAAACCCTAAAGTTTGGTTCCTTATTTTCTTGTTTTTTAGTGCTTTCTCTCCTCCATATATAAAATCGACCGCATTCAGATTCATTGATCTTTAATCTTATAAATATATACAACATATTAATTTGATGGTTTATCTTCACATTTAATCTTGAGACGTGTTTGATGAGGGTTTTGGTATATGACGTTTAAAACATGTCCTACGCAGCATTTTATACTTCATGGAGTATTATGTGATGAAATGTTTGTATGAAAATACGATTGATATGAAAACCTACGCATAAAGATTATTTTAAACAACCATGCACATTAAGAGTAGTGCAATTTAACTTTAGGATAAGATCTAATAATGGGTCACATCTATATTTCCGTTTCGATTATCTTTCTGATAACCAAGTTCTTGTAATCATATATAGTCCCAAAAGCTTGATGCAATGCCTAACTATTCAATAATGACAGAGTCGGAATCTTCCAAGAAGAAAGCTTAATTAAAATCGGATGACATAAGATAAATACTAATTTTTTAGTTAAATGAAGACAAATTTACTGCTAAACACTCATTGAACCAAATCTAGCTAGGAGCACGAAAAAAGGAGGAGAAAACTTGAAAACTAATGGGGTTGATGGCCAATGAATCTTACATTAATTAATACAAACACGAAAAAATGGTAATAATGATACTTGAAACCTTTTTGTTGGTAATGACATAAAGGATGTCTTTGTGTTCTAAACACCATATGATGTTGGATATATAGGTTTATAATTGGTTCAATGTAAGTATACTAAAAACTATGGTGAAGGTTTATATATATATAATGAGGGAGAGGAGGGGATATATATATATGTGTGTGTGTATGTATGCATATGCAGTGTTATATGTATAGATGGTTCAGATAAAGAAAGGGGAAATAAAGTACAACATATACTGCCCATCATCATTGTCATGAGGGGTCTCATTCCTATCTTAATGCCACAAAAAAAAAAAAAGAAACAAAAAAAAAAGGGCTTTCACATGCTAACAGAATATATAACCTACAAAGATCTCTTCCTCTTTTGGAAATAACAAACTAATTAAAGAAACGCCACTAGAAAAAAACTACTCAAATTAATACTCTCTAATTACATTATAATATATATAATCAACATTCTGGCGTAAGTATAATTAGCGTAAAATTGGTGTAGAGAGAGAGAATATTTTGGCAAAGAGCACAATGTAGATTAGGGTATGCTTTAATTTTTAAATTTTTTTTAAATGATAAACAATTTTCTTTTATACAAGGTTAGCTTGTCTCCCATGCTTTCTAGTACTTGAGAGAGAAACCAAAGGCAGCCCACCTCCTCTTCTTCAAAACCGCACCCTATTCTTCCCTATTTGCATCGCATTTGTTCTTGAATCTCTGGGTATTCCCAGAGCCCCCAACTCTGAGTGAGAGAGAGAGAGAGAGAGAGAGAGAGAGAGAGAGAGAGAGAGAGAGAGAGAATAATGTTCCAACAGCACAACCAACACCACAAGAAGCCATCAACTATGAATTCCCATGACAGACCCATGTGTGTCCAAGGGGACTCTGGCCTTGTCCTCACCACTGACCCTAAGCCTCGTCTCCGATGGACTGTCGAGCTCCATGAACGCTTTGTCGATGCTGTCACTCAGCTTGGAGGACCAGACAGTAATACCACCATTTCAAGCTTCATCATATATGAAACTTTCATGCATATTATGCACATAAGCTCATTGATTTCTCTCTTAATTTTTCAGAGGCTACACCTAAAACTATCATGAGGGTTATGGGTGTGAAGGGTCTTACACTTTATCACCTCAAAAGCCACCTCCAGGTTTAATTTTCATACACACACAATGTTTTTTTCAAACTTTTTCGGTCGGCTATTGATATTTCTTTTTCTCTCTTTTCCATTCTTCTCATTAATTTCTTTTGTTTCCTACTTGTAAAGAAATTTAGGCTTGGAAAGCAACCTCACAAGGAATTCAATGACCACTCAATCAAGGATCATGGTATGAGTATATATGACTCCTTTCTAGGGTTCCTTACAATACATATACATACATGTATAAAATTTCGACTGTTTTCATTAACAAATTTTAGTTTTCATGTGGCATATCTGATTTCTATTCATTGATTTTCATGGCAGCATCTCCACTGGATCTCCAACGAAATAGTGCATCTTCTTCTGCCATAATAGGCCGCAGTATGAATGAGTATGTATATATATTCTCTATTCTTTTTCTTTCTCTTATATTTTTTTTCGTTTAGTAATTTTAATATCTTGAAGAAATTATGTATAACATTTTTATCAATTATGCAAAGAAATTATTTGTTATTAATTTTAAAACTCGGTTGGCTAGGTATATCCTTTCATATGCTTTGTTGTGGGCTGGGGGTTTTGCATTTTCTTATGGAATGTATGTGAAAAACTGTATCTAATAGTATTAATTGCAACATGGTTGATGCGATTAGGATGCAAATGGAGGTGCAGAGAAGACTGCATGAACAATTGGAGGTATATTTCAACTCATGCATTAGTACCTAAATCTATCAGTGATCAAAATTCAAAAGTAATTAATGTTCTGTACATATATTTACCTTGATCCTGATTATAATACGTTGTACTATATATATAAAAGGTCCAGAAACACCTTCAGTTGAGAATCGAGGCTCAGGGAAAGTACATGCAAAGCATATTAGAGAAAGCCTGCCAAACACTTGCTGGTGAGAACAATATGGCAGCTGCTGCTGCAGGAAGTTACAAGGGTAATATTGGAAACCAAGGTGTCAACCCTACTGACATGGGTGCGTTGAAAGATTTCAATTCTTCTCTCAACTTTCCATCTTTTCAAGACCTTAACATATATGGAGGAGATCACCTCGATCTTCAACAAAACTTGGACAGGCCACCTCTTGATCACAGTTTCATGCCGACTAACGACAATAACATTTGCTTGGGATCAAAGAAAAGGCCTAGCCCTTATAGTGGTAGCGGCAAGAGCCCTTTGCTTTGGTCTGACGATCTCCGGCTTCAAGACTTGGGAACAGCCGCGTCATGTCTTGGACCTCAGGATGATCCTTTCAAATCATCAGATTCAATTCAAATTGCTCCGCCATCTATCGAGAGAGGCTCAGAGATCGATTCTATTTCAGACATTTACGAATCCAAGCCAATGTTACAAGGAGATGACAAGAAGTTTGATTCAGCAAATAAACTCGAAAGGCGTTCGCCACGGAGAGCACCACTAGGCTCGGACAGGATGAACCCCATGATTAACTGTGGTATTCGACAAGGAAGAAATTCACCTTTCGGGTGAACCTAAAATCAATATTAAGATTTGAAGGATGAGATCGATCTAGGGTTTTGGTCCATGCACGACATGAAGGTTTTCTTTTTATTTTGTTTTTTTCTTGTCCGGATGTTCATGATGGTTATTACGTCATATTAGGTTTCTACTAAATTAAAGTATGATAAATGCCATGCATGGCAAACCTATAAAGTTACACTGTTAAATTTATCAGCACGTTTGTAACTTAATGTGATCCTTGTAAGTGCTTGATACCTAATTTCCACATTTCTATGGATGTCATGGAAAATTTGATCTTGACATGAATAAGTACTATATATGAGTAGCAATGTGCAACATTAATTCCTGAATACTAGTTATGAATATATAACTTTTTTAAACAATAAAAACCTGCAGGTATTTTTTCTTTGTTCATTAAGTATGATTGAGAAAGCAAAGTAATATATTGTTCCCTACTTGCAAGTAATACAACTTCGATTGTACTTTTCAAGTCTGATATACAGATTGCAAACTTTCATGTCTCTCGTAGGTATTAATCAAGATATTTTATTTAAAGGTTTCATCATGCATTCTTTAATTAAAAGAAACTGAACTGCAACTTCTAGTTCCTAATTAACGTTTAGTCTTAAGAACGTTATAGCTTAGGTCATCTTACGGTTGGAGGATACTTTGGTTTTTACAAGCGTTTGAATTCCATAATATATTAGGGTAAGGCCATGCACTTGAAGGGTTTTTATGTCCCCCTCCCTCTCTCTCTCTCTCTCTCTCTCTATCTCTCTCTATCTCTCTCTATCCTTTTCATTTTTTGAGTTGCAGGTATGGTACTAGTAAATAGTATGTGGTCAATGTGATCCCATGTTTATTAGATTAATTTTATTGTTATATCACATATGAAGACTAGCAAGTAGCAATGATGCTGCTTTTTTAAGTTAGTTAATCTTCTTGTTGCAGACAAAACCTTTGGGATAATAACTAAGAATTTAACAAAACATATTTCCCAATAAAGTACAAAATAGTATGAGCGCGCTAACGAATACATGCATAGAGCACAGTAAAGAAAACAAATTGATTATATAATTATTAAGGAACAATACTCATTTGGCATAGGAAGATCTTAAGGGAGGACGTGCTCCTTTTTAAAGATGAGAAAGAATTCCCTACAAGAAGCCGACCAATAGTATATATCTAAGTATCTTTCAAGGCTCCTTTTTCACTCTTTAGTCCTTCACATTCCTTGGGTGTCATACAAGAAGGACGACAAGTGTACCTTTCATCAATTTTTTTCTTAACCCAACAATAAGTATGTACATGACTTTATCCACTTTATTAAACAATTTTTAACACAACTACTAACTTAGGTGACATATATAGTAATTGACTTTTATCTCGCAATACATACAAACTGAAAGACTTGTTGATGCAACTGTTTGATATATTTGAGTCCTACATGTAATCATAAAGCTCACATCTATAATATAAATGTGTTAGCAAGTATGTCAGTATTGTGTGTTTAAGTTTTATTGAAAAGAAGAAAGAAAAAAAGTCCTTTTGATTGGTGCACTTAATTTGATTTTTTGATAATCATGCATGGCTTCTTTTGTTTTTCTTTTTCTTTTTAAATTTTATTATTATTAAGGGAAGGGAGGATTCAAAATTATTACAATAATTTAGGAACCCAGAATGCATGAATGGAAACCCAACATTCTATCCACTAGGTTACAAGCCACATGCAATCATGCATGGATTCCAATTACTAATATTATTATAGTAAGACAGAGGTCATGTGTGTATCTAACTGCCTCTAACAGGTGATCCCATTAAGACTAAGTAAATATATTAGATCCATGCAGAGTGAGAGGGGGTTCTCTTTCGTGTGTGGAAAAAGAAAGTGGTGCCACAATTGGCTTTATTGGTTGCAGAGAAAAATCTAGCCACTGCAAGTTGGCAGGAAAGCTCCCTCTGATTAGAAGTGGTAAATTAACTCATTGGATTGTTAATGGGTACTCACTAAGATTCATTTAGTTTAATTTCATCTTACACCATAATTACCATTACCAATCTCACCTATATATTATGATGATATCAAATTAAACAAATCTTAACAAGTACCCATTAACAATCTAATAGATTGATTTGCGACCTTTACCTCTAATCTCAGCATAGACACAATTGAAGGGAGAGGGAGAGAGGGAGAGAGGGAGAAAAAGATGATAAAGCCTAAAAGCAAGGAAGAATATAACGCACTCCCACGCGTGCACATATCGAGGAAGCTTCTATCTTTATGTGGGCAAAGTTAAAGGGTACTCTCATTGCATCAAAAGTTGCTGATGATGATCATGGCTATATATGAAGCTATATTGATTAATAACGTTTTTCTTTTTATATAATTTCAGCAGTTTGCATGCAGTAATAATATTTTTGCAATTTATAAGGAATCATGATCAGCATATGATTATGATTTGAAGAAGCTGTTATGCAAGGCATATCCTTCCATCATGCAAATGCAAATCATTTGCAGTACTTGTCCAAGATACGTACCTTGAATTCTGCATGTTACTCATTTGACAACTTTGGGTCTTTTTAGTAAATAATTTTCCTGTTGCTTACGAAGTATACACCAGAAGCTTCTTTTGTTCCCACCCCACCACCCACCCCCCCGGGGGGAGCGGGGGGCGGCCCTCTCTCTCTCTCTCTCGTGTACATACATGGACCCTGGGAAAACATTAGTACTGATCAGTTACGACACGCCCACAACTAAACCACCACCTCTTGAAAATGGCATGGCTGGCTCTATGCGTTTTCACCCCCTACCAAAGGAGAGAGCAACCACTGAAATAAAAACAAAGAAGCAATTAACGTTTATTTGATCCATTTGGAATAAATTAAGGAGACAAAGAGACACTGCACCTTTAACCTAGCTAGTATATTCAAAGAAGCCTATAATTTCTAGCTAATTCAAAATTTGCAAAAAAAAAAAATAAATAAAAAATAAAAAATAAAAAACTGGTGTGTATTTGATCCTATAGGATTGGCATAATAACGAGTAGGGAGTAGTGATGATCTTGAAATAATGTAGTTCGATCGATGCACATATCGGCTAACAAGAAAAAGAACTTCTGCTTTGTATTTAATAAGCTGCACATATAACAGATAAATCCTACAAATATGTGCATTAATTATGTGAAAAATTGAGATGTGTACAGATCTAAGTTGCACAATTGGTAATTTACGTACTAACCTGGATCACTGGGTTTCAAAGACATTTTCTTTTTGTTGTTGACGAATCTTACACACCTTAGGTTACAATACTGAATGAGAGTACTATGTTTAATGCTCGTAGCACCAACAAGGAGTCAACGACTCATAGTTATATAACGTACATAACGTAACTATTAGGAATCCTTATGCATCTGTACATCCTTATTTTAAATCCAAATAGACTAGGAAACCTCTTGCTCATATTACTTAAATTCAATTCATGGGTTAATTTGAGTTTACTACCCGAATTAATCTCAGTTTACTACGATTAAGTTTCTTGGTTTTCAATATTTGGTACATGAAATATTTTTTTGTCATAATTTTGAGATACTCTCATACATCTGTTAAGTTTTCTGTCGAATGCTCCGTTAACTAATGATGTGGCATCCACATAGACAATGATTGGACGCCATGTGTCAATATAGGCCCACATGGTACTAAAAAATTATGTAAATCTATTATATTTTGGATAAATAAGAGTCAGCTTATACTTAAAATATATATAATTTCATCATAAACTACAAAATAGAATGACATATATATTATGAAGTATTGGAACATAATGAAAACATGGGCAATAAGGATATAATGTGTGTTCATTTAAGTATAAAACAAGTCTCTTACAACTTATTGAAAAAAATAAAATAAAATGTAAGATGAAAGTTATCCATTTTTTGTCTAAGTGCTTGGTCTGGTCAGGCTAGGCGGGCATCTCAGCAGGTCTAGATACCATTTCTTAATTTTTAAACGTCTAGGCATTAATCAGGTCGGTGACTAGCCGTCTAGCGTCTAGGCGGGGACTTTTGGAATAATGAACATTAGTAGGCACATGATATATGATCAGTTAATATTCCAAAATCCCAACTGAATTTCCAAGCAATTCATAAGTGACTAGGAGACATTAGGTACCAATGGGATTTCTCCCAATAGGTGCGGTAGTTAAAGAAAATATTCCAACACCAAGTCATTATTGTGGCAAATGACTGTTTGATAAAGAAAATGTATAAGTGCATTAAACAATCATGCTGGTAGCGTGTTCAAAAGAAAAAAAAAATGTAGAGTTGAGAGAATGTGAGACAAATTAGAAAAATCTAAGTGTGTCATTTTCTTATATTATTGGGTTGGAGTTACTTGAAGTCTAAACCTAATTTCCAATTTGTCTTTGAATTAAGTTATGGATTATTTTGAAGCCATAAACTTTATTTTCAGGTGAATTTCGTCACGGGCATCCAAAAACTCAGAATCATCTCTGATGTTATTTATGTTAAATATTTCTCATTTAAAAAAGGATTGGAGTAGCCCAACCAGTCTATTGTTCTGTGCATGGATTTAGCTAGTACGTATGCACTTTTGACATAGTGAATAACATCACACATTTTTTATATTATTCTGTTTTATAATTATGTTATATGGTGATTTTGGTTAACATGTTAGGCATGCTTGGTTGTTTTGAGGCAATACTTTTGAAACATGTTAGAAACAACTTCCCAAAATTACAGAAGTTTTATATGTGGAGCCGGTCTCACGAGTCTCAACAACCAAGGCTTGCAAATGACCTCCTCCATCCATTCATTTTTTGTTTTAGAGAATTTTTTAAACCATGGATTTGGTGGGCTTCATACTTGAACCTGCTCATGACAAAAGGTCTAAAATATGTCTGAAACCGAAATTTAGTCCGGCCGATGTAAAAATAAAAGTACACATGGGCTACTCTGTTAGATTTGGTAGCCCACCTCTGGATAGAAAGAAGAAAGTTGAATATTTCATGTTCTAGCCACTTTTCTTGATTTTGATTTTTTCCACCCATCCATTGTGGAAGGACAATTCTTCATTTCAATTTTTTCTTATCAAACCACCAACCATAAATTTGGAGAACGTTAATAATTTTGTGTGGAATCACGTTTACAAATTACATTTCCTATAGTGAATGTAACATGCATTTAGAAAATATTAATTACATTACTGATTGCGTCTACCAATATTTTTGAAATTCATTAGATTCAGAAAAAAAAAAGAAAGAAAAAAAAAAAGACAACGCAATAGATTAGAATACAAAAAGATCCCTTATTCGACCCCATGCTTGAATTTGTCATTTTAAACTTAGTGGCTTCAAACCCTATTACATACTACATAATACACTTGAAGAAAGGAAGAAAAAACCCAAAACATTACACCACATTAACAAAGTGTACCCACCAATATTTTTGTAATTAAAACCAAACTAACATCCTAGTAATTAAGCTCCATCAGTACGTGAGTAGAAAGTTAATGATCATGGAGATGGTAGAGTACTATCAAATATATCGGCAGGAGCAATGAAATAGTCCATGGAAAGCCCTGGTACATTAAACACAACATCATCAATGCTCCAAGCTTCTTCCATCCTAGTCCTTGTGTACTCCATCGACACCTCGCCACACCGGAAAACTGTGGCGATCGAGCGGCCCTGATGAGCAATGAGCACACCATCGACATCCCTATAGTCAGCAATGCTGCTTCCTATGGTGGTCTCCCAGTACACAGTTTCACTTTCTGGGGTTTCAACTCTGGTGAGGTGTGAGTCCTCTAAATAAATGAGGAGGCCACTCTTTTGGCAAAAATATCCATACAATGCATGTCGGATCACCTCTGCAGGACCCTCACTTCTTTCCATCACAGCCGCTCGATCGGCGGAGACTTTAAGTACAAAGCAGTCATCATCTCCGATTCTTTTCTCTCCCAAGCATTGTGCCTTGGCGAACAAGCTTGCTGTGCTCTTTGGATCTAGGCCCTGCAAATTAAATATAGAGATATTTATTAAATTTTTGATACCAAATGTGTAGGTAGTGTGATGAGTTTGATACCGAATGTGTATCTCAACACTTGATTTTTTTTATGGACAAACAGATTCTTATGAATTCAAGTTTTTATGGGGGCAATGCAATCTTTCTAAATTAAAAATGTATAATTTAATCAAATAATGCATTTAATTAAGGTTTTTAAATTTTTTTCCTCATTTAATTTAAAGGGTATATTCATCCCTAACAAAACATTCAACACTAAATCAAAAGAACCCTTTCTACAAAGTATTGATAATTATGATATTAAGTTGTGAAAAAAATGCTGGTATGAGCCACCGACACACTAGATCCGGCAGCACTTACTAAAGTGCAAAAGCAAAAGTTAAAGCAAGAAATAATACAGAGACACTTTAGTTCAGCATATGTGGTATTCTTGGATGTATATAATACATATGACCAGTATATGAAGTAAGAAGGGCATCACGTGCCATTCTGGTCCCTTTGGAGCTGTTAAGAAAGGGAAAAGAAAAAAAAGTCTGTAGGGAAGGCATGAAACAGTTTTTCTCTATCATTGTCAGCCAAATACCATTTTATTGGGATTGTGATTTGTTCCTTCAATCTCTATCTTTGTTTGGTAAAGGCTATTTCGAATAATTGAAGGCTACGGTTCTTCCTCTTTATAGTTCAAAATCAAAAGTAGTTTGTGCCCAAAATCATAATAGGAATCATTAACATGTAGCATTTACGAAAATTTCTTAAATATAACGAGCGTATGTTCTGTTTTTTATTTTTATTTTTTATAAATTAATTAGTGGTACGATTTATGTCGGAAGATTATTGTGAGAACGGCGTTGTTTGTATACCTGTATGAGGCGGCGCAACGGGCGCTGGGGACCTTTGGCTGCATGAGTACCCAGCCAAGGGGTGTGCCTCCAAACCGTCTTGCCATCACTACCAGCCACCACCTTGTTGCCTCCAACGACCAACTCCAAAGACCACATTCCAGGCAACATCTGCCAAAGAACAAAGCACCCGTTTTCCCCACTTCTTGTTCCCAAAGTCTTCACATTTCTTCCTGCAGAAACCTCCGTTTCACAGCAAACCATCTTCACGCTCCCACTTGCATACATGTTTTTGTTACACTTCTGTTGCTTCAAGCACCCCGTGGCTGCCAAATACTGCTGTATAATGTAATGCGCTATAGAAGTTTCCTACATATTATTAAAAAATAAAAATAAAAAAAACCTAAATTAAACAATATATACCAAAAAATTGAGAGAACATTCGCTCATGCATTTGAGGTTCTGCGCTCAACACCCCTCTGTTCTAGTATCGCTTATATAAGATAATGACAATGATAATATAATGTTGGGTTTTTACTTACAAATGGGATGTCTTTAATGTGAAGGAGGTGATGATCAATTGGGTCATTGGCTTGCGGGATTGGAGCGAGAGGACAGCCTAAAACACCAAGCAAGAGCCTCAAGTCTTGTCCTTTGGCTGGAATAGTACCACCACTGCCATATCCCGAGGCTGACAAATTAGTCCCGTGACTAGGAGGACCACCCTTTTGTGCCCTAAACCATTCACGAATGACTTCCCAAGAGCTCTCCTTTTTGCCACATTCCTCTTGCATTTCCGGGTCTGGCCCTTCCATGAGTGGCGTCAGTGGCTGCGGACACCATATCTGCTTCTTCCTTGCTTTAGAAGCCATAGTTGTTTGATTTGGAAGATGAAGATATATGGTTGAAGAGAAAGATGGAAAGAAGGAATGGATTAATGTAGGTTCGGAGTTGTGAGGTTTTAAAAGAGAGGGAGATCATATTATGGGAAGGTTGGATTGGAAGAGAGCGAGGAGGGAGGGATTGTATGGGTATGAGAGAGACAAAAGGGACAGCTTGTCTGTCCCAGAGTTAATGTTAGAAAAATCAAAATTTTAAATTAAATAATATATCATTAATACAAAATAAGCATGTTAAATTGTTAATCGATATTTAATTAATAATTCAATCATTTGTTTTATCAAATTTAATTTAAAATTTTAGTTACTATAATATTACCGTATGATAAACCACACTATCGCATGTTGGCCTGTCTATTACTTTATTCTTGCTCTCTTTAGGTGTCTCTCTCTTGTCGTTTTATTTCTATATTCATTATTCTCCTTCTTGAGCCGCTCAAAGCCTCTCTTCTTACCGGCTTAATTGGGTTGGCCTGTCCCTATTTCATGTCTTAACCAGTGAAGGACCCTTATGCCCTTTCTAGAAAATTATGGAGTATTATTTCTTATTCTGGTTTTTGGCAAGTGCAAACATAGAGTTGCTAAATGGCATATATCGTTTATACCAAAGTTTGTGTATATGGTTGTAGTACGAACACAATGACAATAATTTAGTTTTTGGTAATACAAACATGTGCTTGGAGCCTAGTTCGTTCCTTTGGATCCCAGAATCCTATGGAAGTCGAAAAACATATAAAGAACGTTTCCGGAGGACCTTATGGCATTCTAGTATGCGATCTTGAGTATGTCAACACGCTTGAGACAAGTCTTAACAGATCTTCAGACAAGTCTTAGCAACACGCTTGGGCCAAGTGGTGCTCGGCATCAGGCAATGAAAGTTGTCGATAGAACTAAGAAGATAACGATATGCCTACCAAGTGCTCGGCTAAATGTTTGAATGAAAAATTGAAAAAAAAATCGGATAATGTTGAATCTTTTACATTGAGACCTCATAAGATAAAAGTTTTGGACTAGTAACAACAACTATAAACCATTTAGCTATGTTATAAGAAGAATTTTCAAACTAAAATATAAGAAGATTGATCATGTTCAATTAACATATGGATGAACGTTGGGTAAATGCGTAATCGAGAGTATTTTTTCTCGTAAATTTACACAAGGTTATTATGGTAACCTAGGCTGAATGCATGCAGGCTTTGCACCCACTCCCATATAGGACAAATCTACCAAATCTTCTTTTACATATTAATTAATTACTCCAAGTCTCAGATCAGTTATCAAAATCAAATCCAAAAACAAGGATCTGCCTCTCATCTTTTGATCCTTTTCTCGGTCAAAACAATAAACACGTATTCACACTTACCAAAGTGGGCCCTCGCAACCCAAGGAATATATATGATACCAATTTTTCGCATGATAGAAGAGTTAACATTAACCCTAATTTGTCAACGTGGCAGGGCTATCGAGCTCTGATGGGGATAGTGAGGAGAAGATGGCCGGCTGTCGAGCTCTGATGGGGATAGTGGGGAGAAGGTGGGGCCTGCAAGAGTCGGGGCCGGATGCTGGTCCCAAATCCAATTTGACAAATACAAATGAAATGAAACGAGCAAGGCAACTGGTAGTGGTGGTGGTGGACGGTCGGCATCAAAGAAAAGGAAATATGACTGATTGAGGAGAGGTTGGGTGTGTGTGAGTGGTGGTGGAGCGGCGGATGTGATGGGTTTAAGGTCTGGGTGATCTTTCAAGGCAAGCTCTCTCTTTGTTTGTTTGTATAATACTAGAAAACGTTCAAGTGTGGTTTTCATTGGTTGGGAGGGGCTTGTAATTGCCATATTGGCTTAGATCCTCATGGAAGTGTGCATTTCAGCCGATGCGGCATATGAATTTAGTATGCCAAGCTTGTCCATTATCGTCAATGTCTTGAGACTTTTGAATCTTTACCCAAAACATGTGTATCTCAATGCTAATAGCTAGGAACTTAGGGCTTGGGTTCGTGTTTGGTCCAAAGTTTAACATAATGTTATGGTTTGTCTTAGCTTTCTCATCGTACCGAAGAAGTACATTTGGATGCGAAAATAACTAAACAGAAAAAGGAAGTTTGAACATGTGTCGAGTTCTGACCCTGCCACATCTGTTTCGTGGGGGACTCCTCACTCACCTTTGAGTGACACTTTGACTGAATATAGTCATTCCACATGTGATTTGGGCCCCATCTCATAACCTTGTAACTCCTTAACTCAGATCCAGGATTTATACTCCATATTTCTTTTGTATGATCATTATGCCTCTTATGTCATATTTCGGGCCCCAAAACGTTTTGTTTAGTTCAGTAATCCAAACTGAATCGGCTTTAATTTATATATACTAGCATATAGGCACACATAAAGTGTGTAAGAATTTTTTTATTTTTTGTTTTTGAAATAGAAGGAAAGAGGAAGAGAGTGATAGAGAATGTGGGAGTGATAATTTTTTTTTTAATTAGAGATATGTTAGAACTACATGTAGGTGAGACTTTGAAAAAAAAAAAAAGTAAAATTTGGTTGTGTGAAATTACATTTCTACCCCATATTTCTTATTCATGTTCTGTTTTAATTAGATGGTTAAGCTGATAATTTCATAGGATTTTGATTGACAATGAGTGTTTTATAAATTAGTAGATATATATATATTAATTATATTTTACATATGTTTGAGAAGATGACGGCCGTTGGATGAATTTAAATCCATTCTCGACTTCCCTCTCTCCCTCTCACTCTATGTCCTCCATCTTCGAAACCCCCTTGTAAGGCTATGACCTCATTCTTCAACTCCACAACCAGATCGGAAACCCTAACGGGTCCAATTGTTCATTTCAATTCCAGTTGAAATAAATGTATGATTGATGTTTTTCCTTGTGTAATTGCGTTTAATTCCTCATTTTTGAAATTAGGGTTCTTAAAATTTTGAATTAGGCTTTTTGATTTTGGGTTATGTATTTGGGGCATCTATTGGAATTACGGCTTCAACTCCACAGCTAATCGGCCGAAAATGATTTGCCCAAAAAAACCTCATTTATTTCCTGACCCGGCCCATAACACATTTTGGGATTCTAAAAGCTTCGGTTCGGGATCGGGACATAAAATACGAGCTGACACTTTCGAGATCAGGATTCGGGGTTGGTTTTTGGTTCGGGTCCCAAACCGAAACCGGCCCTTTACTTGAATACTTTTTTGAAATTAAGTGAAAGTGCATACCTTGTGTCTATGAGCAAACATCTGCAAGAAGGTAACTACAGATTCATTTTGTCTGGTTCCATTTAATTAAATGAAATTTGACTCGTGGATGATTAATCTGTTAAATTAGTGTGTCGTAAGAATACGTGTGAAAAATAAATTAAAAGTCTGTGCATTTAGTTACTTCTGGTGAAGATGCTCTGCTGATCCAACCCCTTTTGGCCTCAATCCAAACATGGAAGACCCAGAAACTCTGAGGACCAATCTCCTCTTCCCTAGCTCAAATAATTGTGCAAAATCAATCAAGTTTGGGTGGAAACAATTCCTCCAAGGCATTCTTGTCTCTTTGGCATCACTCTTTGATGGCCAACAAACCTTCACAGTGTCGACACATATGCCATCCCTACATCGCACTGCTCCACCACTACCACCACCACCACCACCTCATGCACCACAAGCTCCAACATCTGTGACGTGGCCGACTCTGATTGGTCCTGGAATTCAACATCCTCCACCACAATCATATCTGATTGGAGCCTCCAATGCTCCATCTCATTCATCAGAGGCCTCCCTCTCCCTGCCTCCTCCTACTTCTTGGGCGGTGTGGTTGGTGGGTTTCTCCTCCAGTTTTATATTGTTTTCACTTTGTACACTTCATAAATTCTTCTTCATCTCTTCCTCCTCTGCTCCACCACCCTCCTTCACCCAATGACGGACTCAAGATTTTCCTTTTGTGAGACCAAATTTAAAAAGACGTAATATTTAGATTGGATTTGAAATCTCTACATGCATTCCAACTTCCATTTATTTTTTCAGAAATGTTCGATCTTGCACCCTATCATAAACAATTGAAACTTTTTCTCTAACGAGGGCAACAACACAACCCCTACTAGTTTCACGTTTGTTTGTTTATATATTTTTTCTCCATCTCTAAACCAATGATAAAGCTAAAAATTAAAACAAATGGTACCAAATAGCTTCCAAATAAACTAAATTTGTACTTATAAATGGAGCAGCTAGAGTTTTAAAACTTTTTGTTTCAATTTTCAAAAAAAAAAAAAAAAAAAAAAAAAAACAAAGCCAAACAAACCACAGTGATGCGGTTATATGACATCATTAAAAGTGGACATCCTACTAGTGTTTGCACGGCGACAATTTCTATTTTTACTGCGTAAATGTGTAAGTTGACAGTCTCGCTCTCATCTCCTATTATCACGGTTATCTGATTATCTTTATCCTCGATTCTCGTCATTGTAATCTTTACCTCCTCATCTCCTTCTCATTTATAAAACCACGGTATTCCTATTATTTTGAACAACCTCCTCAATCCTGACCGCCATTTTTCTCACTCATCCTCACTCCTAATTGCACCCATTTTTCGATCTTGAACTACTTTTTGCAACAATGGCCAAAAACCCAGTTCGAGTTCTTGTTACTGGTGCCGCTGGTATGGTCATATTTTTCAAAATTAACTTTCTTTTTCCAGTATTTTTCCCGGTTTTGATTTATAGAAAATGTGGATATACTGAGAAGAGTTCGAAATTTCGTTTCTACGTCTTCATTGTTATGAAATCATTAAAATTGGTATTCCTAGTTAATGATCAGAATGTTAGAGTTCTATAACAAAACAGAGCAGTGCACAGAACTAAGAAGAATTCAACAAGGTTTTGATTTCAACAAATAAAAATGCACACGAAAAACGTTGATGCAGAGAAGATGAAGAACTCTCAGAAAATTTTCTTTTTGATTTCATTCAGCTATGACTGAAATGATTAAAGAGCTACAAACTAGAGTGGGGAGGAGATATAGCCGTTTGAGGCGCACTATCTCTCCCATTAAACCAAAACTCACGTGCATCCCACATGCTCACATATAAGTGAGATGTTATACCATGAGACATACTTACATTTAGCCTATTAGCTTTGATTTAATCTCAGCCTTACATTTGAAAACTAAGACAAAAAACAGAATGAAACAAAACACAAGACAGCTGCAAGGCTTAAACATCAACACTCTCCTCTAAGCTGGCAGCTGACTTCACTCCTAGCATCTCTCTGAAATAGTTGAACTTCTCCTTTGGTAGAGCCTTTGTCAGGATATCTGCCATTTGTTCTTCGGATTTGCAATAAACAAGTTCAATCTCATTCTCTTGTATTGCATCTCTGATGAAATGGAATTTCCTGCTAATGTGTCTTGTTTTCTGATGAAACACATGATTCTTGGCAATAGCTATTGCTGAAGTGTTATCACACATTAGCACAGTAGGTTCAACTTGTTCTTCCCCAAAATCTTCCAAAACGAATCTTAACCATTTGGCCTGAGATGTTGCTCCAGCAGCACTTACATATTATGCTTCTGCAGTGGATAATGCTACTGTGTTTTGTTTAACTGATGCCCAAGAGAACACACCTGAGCCAAGACTGAAGGCATACCCTGATGTGCTTTTCATGTCATCAATACTCCCAGCCCAGTCACTGTCACAATATCCTATAAGAACTGCTGACTTTCCTTTCACATATTCAATGCCAAAATCCATAGTACCTTGAATGTATCTTAGTATTCTTCTTGCTGTTCCCATATGTTTCTTAGTTGGACCATGCATAAATCTTGCCAAGAGACTAGTACCAAACATTATATCTGGTCTAGTGGCAGTAAGGTACAGAAGACTTCCCACCAATTTCCTGTATTCAGATTCATCCGCAGCTTCACTTCCATCCTTTTTGCATAACCTATCATTTGCTGCAAGTGGTGTTCCCACAGACTTACAACCTTGCAGTCCAAATTTCTCCAGCATTTTCATTGCATATTTCTTCTGATGTATGAAGATGCTTTTCTTGGTTTGAACAATTCCCATACCAAGAAAGTGATGTAGCAATCCCAAATCAGTCATCTCATAATGCTGCATCATGTCATTTTTGAAACTGTCAAGCATTGTGTCACTGCTTCCAGTGTACACAATGTCATCAACATAGACAGAAACTATGAGGATTCCTGACTTTTCAACCTTAGTATATAAGATGGCTTCATTTGGACTTCTTTTAAAACCTGCCTTGGTGAAGTAAGAGTCAATTTCTTCATACCAAGCTCTTGGAGCTTGTTTAAGGCCATATAGTGCCTTACTTAACTTATACACTTTATCCTCCTTGCCTTGTATAACAAACCCTTGAGGCTGATCAACATAAACTTCCTCTTTGAGTACACCATTAAGGAATGCAGATTTTACATCTAACTGGAATAGTTGCCATTCTTTCTGAGCTGCAAGAGCAATCAGGGTCCTTATGGTATCAAGCCTAGCAACTGGTGCAAAGGTTTCATTAAAGTCAATGCCTGGCTTTTGTGAATAACCTTTTGCAACCAGTCTAGCTTTGTTTTTCTGAATGCTTCCATCAAGATTCAGTTTTGTTTTGTATACCCATTTCACACCTATCACAGGTTTGTTAGATGGTCTATCTACCAGCATCCATGTATTGTTCCTCTCAATCATGTCTAGCTCAGTTTGCATAGCTTTCATCCAAGACAAATCTAGGGCAGCCTCTTCAAAATTCTCAGGTTCCATAATGCATACATTACACTGTGCAATGACTTCATTTAAGGATCTCCATTTCTTTGGAGTAGAATCATAGCTCTGTGATGGATCAATGATTGAACTCGGATCATCAACATCAATATTCAAATCATCTAGTGAAGTATCAGAAATAGCCTCAGGGAATACACTTTCATCTTGAACATTTGACCCTTGAATTAGATCAAATTCTGCCATATCAGTAGTAATCGATACACTGGACAGTTTTCCAGGGCTGTCATTCCAATTCCATCCAGCACTCTCATCAAATACTACATCTCTAGACAGTATAATCTTACTAGTGATAGGATCAAATAATCTGTATCCTTTTTCACTGGTTCCATAACCCACAAACACACATTTGTGACTGTTGCACTCAAGCTTGTGTCTCAAATTTATGTGAACATGAACATAACATACTGACCCAAAGATCTTCAAATGTGCAATTCCAGGTTTTCTCCCACTGTAGGATTCAAAATGAGTCTTTTTATCCAATGCCTTAGTAGGACATCTGTTGAGGAGATACACTGCAGTGTGGACAGCTTCTGCCCAAAACTGGTATGGCATGCCCTTTTCATGTAGCATAGTTTTAGCCATCTCCACCACAGTTCTGTTCTTTCTTTCTGACACACCATTCTGCTGTGGTGTGTATGACATGGTTAGTTGCCTTTGAATCCCAGAAACATTGCAGTAGTCACTGAATTTAGAAGACAAGAACTCACCACCCCTATCACTTCTTAGATACTTGATTTTGTACCCACACTGCAATTCTGCCATTGCTTTGAACCTTTTGAAATACTCCAATGCCTCAGATTTGTACCTCAGAAAGTAGACCCATGTCATCCTTGTACAATCATCAGTGAACAGAATGAAGTACTTGTTTCCAGCATTTGAAGCAACTTGCATTGGACCACAGATATCAGTATGAATCAATTCAAGTGGAATTTAGCTCTCCAAGCAGATTCTCTTGGAAACTCATCCCTATGTTGTTTGCCAAGCATACATCCTTCACAGATATTCTTGGAATTTTCCAAGTGAGGTAGCCCATGAACCATTTCTTGCTCCCTGAGCTGCAGCAAACCTCTTGTGTTTAAGTGACCTAGCCTCTTGTGCCAGATCTGTATGCAATGAGATTCACTAGCTTTTAATGCTAGTGGTGTGGCAGACATCATTGTTAGAGGGAAGCATCTGTTGCTAGTCATTTGAACCTTAGCAACCAGTCCATTCAAGTTCCAGCTATCAAATATACAGACTGCATTATCACCAAATAGCAGATAGTAACCATGTTCCAGCATTTGCCCCACACTTAGAAGATTTTCATCCAAGCCAGGTACTAGCATTACTTCTTGTATGTGCTTTCTTCCCATTTTGGTTTCAATGAAAAATGTGCCTATTCCTGCTACACTCACCACTTCACCAGTTCCCATTTTTACTTTTGCATTCAGATTTCTACTCACATTCACCAGCAAGTTTTCATCTCCTGTCATGTGGTTGCTACAACCACTGTCAATATACCAAGTGTTATTGACCTTCACCTGAGACACAGAATTGCAAGCAAAGAACAAAGCTCCCATATCATCAACCTGATGTGCATAGTTTGCCTTCTGCACCACTTTGTTCCCATTACAGTTTCTGACTTCATGACCAAATTTATGGCAATTTGTGCATTTAGGTTTTCCTTCAAACCAGCACTTTCCATAGTGCAGTTTATCACAATGTTTGCAAGCTGTTTTGTTCGAATCATGTGAATTATTCTGCTTAGAGATAAAATTAGGCTTAGTATCCCATTTTTTCCCTTTGTTCTTCCAACTTTTCCCTGATTTATGTGTACCAGAGAACCCACTGGGTTTTTGAAACTTAGAACCAACATTTAGGCTAGCAAATGCCTTTTCAGTAGAATGATCAGTATGCATATCAAGCCTTTGTTCATAACCCTTCAGAGAAGCAACCACTTCTTGAATTTCAAGTGTTTCGATATCCTTTGAGTGTTCAATCACAGCACAGATAGAGTCATAACTTCTAGGCAAGCTTATAAGTAATTTTTGAACAACCCTCTCCCTAGATAGTTCTTCACCATAACTCCTCATTTGATTCATGATGTCAAACAGTTTAGTAAGGTATGCAGACAAAGATTCATCATCTCTCATCCTAGTATACTCGAACTCTCTGCGTAAACCTTGTAATTTCACATTTCTAACCTGTTTATCACCTCTGAATTCTTGCTGTAGGATATCCCAAGCTCCTTTGGAGGTTTCTTCATTTGAAATCCTGGGAAAAATTTGATCAGATACAGCTCCTTGAATCAACCCAAGAGCCTTAGCATCCTTCATTATGATCTCCGCAGCACTTGTTGAAATTTGAGTAGCTGCATCTTTCTCCTTCTTTTCATCAGTTACCTCAACCACAGTAGATGATTCTGGGATAGTAAACCCAGTCTCTACAAGATCCCACAGTCCATGAGACCTGAGAATGGTTCGCATTCTGATATTCCAGAATTCATAGTTCTCACCATTGAAAATAGGAGTACGAAGTTCAGAACTCATTGATCCAGCCATGTTAGACACAGATCTTCGTTTTTAAGAAACTCGATTCTTCAGTGATTCACTGAAGAACCCAGAAAACATAGATTCACGCCCAGATTAAAGCGATGAACCTGGCTCTGAGGCCATGTTAGAGTTCTATAACAAAACAGAGCAGTGCACAGAACTAAGAAGAATTCAACAAGGTTTTGATTTCAACAAATAAAAATGCACACGAAAAACGTTGATGCAGAGAAGATGAAGAACTCTCAGAAAATTTTTATTTTGATTTCATTCAGCTATGACTGAAATGATTAAAGAGCTACAAACTAGAGTAGGGAGGAGATATAGCCGTTTGAGGCGCACTATCTCTCCCATTAAACCAAAACTCACGTGCATCCCACATGCTCACATATAAGTGAGATGTTATACCATGAGACACACTTACATTTAGCCTATTACCTTTGATTTAATCTCAGCCTTACATTTGAAAACTAAGACAAAAAACAGAATGAAACAAAACACAAGACAGCTGCAAGGCTTAAACATCAACACAGAAAACCCAAATCTCCTCCCAAAGTCTAACACGATTATTTTACTTTCCAAGATTTCTTATCATTATTATTATTAGTTTCTTGCATAGACCAAACAGAAAGACGTATAGGTTCTTTTCTTTGGAATATATAATTAATAAAAAAAATTCTGTATTTACATTATCTTGTGGACTTTGTTCTGGTATCTGATTGCCTTGTTGAAGAGGTGTCCCTGTAGGCTGTAGATTCTTTGTTTGATTGATGGTATTCTTAGAGATATATATAAACATAGGGTTGGATTTGTTTTGATTTTAACGAGAATTCTTTGTTGCATGCCTGTTTGTTTTCTGAGAAAAATGGAGAGGATTGTAGAACTGCTTCAGAAAATGGAGAATATGAATGTTGTACTGATTCAGAAAAGTTTGGTTGTTCTGTTCACTATTGTCTTCTTTTGGAAGCTCATAAAATACATGTGGAGCTTCTTGAATATGGAGAAGGATCCTGTGACTGTTTTGGTCACCGGTGCTGCAGGCATGCCTGAATTTATAGCTTAATCTTGATGTCCAATTTCATGATATTGAAAATACTTGGCATACATTTGTAATAATTGTCTTTCAGTTTATTGAGATTATGAAAAGGGTCATGCTTTTAAATGTAAAACTTGCGTAGTTCCGAAATCTTGAAAACTCGCTGAAGATTCATGCTTGATGTTGAACAGGGAAAATAGGGTATGCTATTGTTCCGATGATTGCGAGGGGGGTCATGCTAGGCCCTGACCAGCCTGTAATTCTGCACATGCTTGGTATTGAACCTGCAGCTGAAGCCTTGAATGGGGTGAAAATGGAACTAATTGATGCTGCCTTTCCTCTTCTCAAAGGTATGCTTCATAAAGTCTGATGTTGAACACGAATTTATCGTAAACTGATATTTCCTTTGAGGATAATTCTTATTAAACTTTACCTTGTACATGTCTGTAGGTGTTGTTGCTACAACCGATGCTCAGGAAGCTTGTAAAGATGTCAATATTGCTATTATGGTCGGTGGGTTCCCGCGGAAGGAAGGTATGGAAAGAAAGGATGTGATGTCGAAAAATGTATCAATCTACAAGGCTCAAGCTTCAGCACTAGAAAAGCATGCTGCTTCAGATGTCAAGGTGAGAAGCCGTACGAAATGCGTGTATATACTTTTTTGTTCTCTCTTTGGCAAAGAATTTTAGTAATGCGTTACCAGTTTACCGTGTAGGTTCTGGTGGTTGCCAATCCAGCAAACACTAATGCACTCATCTTGAAAGAATATGCACCTAAAATTCCAGAGAAGAACATCACATGTCTTACAAGACTAGATCATAACAGAGCTTTGGGACAAATCTCCGAGAAGCTAAACGTTCACGTTGGTGACGTGAAGAATGTTATCATCTGGGGCAATCACTCTTCAACTCAGTATCCTGATGTTAATCATGCAACTGTCACAACTAGCAGTGAAGAGAAGCCTGTCAGGGAACTTGTGGCTAATGATCAATGGTAACCCTCCTTTTTCTGACCCGAAAACACACTAAAACATTATGAAATGAAAAAAAGGTATATAAAATGGATGGTTTTGGGAGTGTTAGAAGCTAGAAACGCTTCCCCTCCTTTACACAAATTCTTCATCCATTTTGTGCTAATTTTTTAATAAGGGTCAACTCCATGAAATGGTGTATATTTGTTCAACCATGGAGGTACAAATTCTCCGATCATCCAACTCATCGAACTTACTAATTTGTTGCTAATATGCTGTTATTGGTTGTTCTTTAGGTTAAATACCGAGTTCATCACCACTGTGCAGCAGCGCGGTGCAGCCATTATTAAGGCTCGGAACCTATCAAGTGCAGTATCTGCTGCAAGTTCCGCTTGTGATCACATACGTGATTGGGTTCTTGGGACTCCTAAGGTTTCTTGTTATCTTTATCAATATTATTTTCTTTCAAAGCTAGTGGCATTTTTGCTTCTTCATATAATCTATACAAATTTAATATTTCTTTGCTGTCATCCAGGGGACATGGGTTTCAATGGGAGTGTACTCTGATGGTTCTTATGGAATTCAGAAAGGCCTAATTTATTCCTTCCCTGTTACATGTGAGAAAGGACAATGGTCAATTGTGCAGGGTAAGTTATATTTTGTGTTCGTTGTTATCTTCCTTAATGATTAAAAACCTGAGTCTTGAACTCAAATCATGAGTAGGCAGCAACAAAGTACTGTCATTAAGGATAGTCAAATATCTTCATACAGTAATGGTTCTGGAAAATAAAGTTGGGATAGGTTATGGAATGCACTGAATTGATAACTTTTAGTTGCTAAAAACTTCATAGGCAATCTCAAATTAGAGTTCATGGATAGATCTAACCGCGTATGGATTCCATCGGATGATTCAGCATTCTCTATTCTAAAGTGTTTGTGAAAGTTTGCGATACGTAACAACTAATCCTCTATGAGACTGTTTCAGTGCACTCGCTGATTGAACGCTTGCTTATTTTTAATGCAGGACTCAAGATTGACGAGTTCTCGAGGGGGAAGTTGGATGCAACTGCAAAAGAGCTCATTGAGGAGAAATCGTTGGCCTACTCATGTCTTAATTGAAAATGAACTTCTCTTATCTCATGGAATAATGATAGGAGCCTTGGACGGGCTCAGTAATCCATCAAATAAATTAATAACACAAATTTGTTTTCTACGTAGTTGTAGACAGTATGTGATTTGTTATCCAATTGTTAGTTTTTCTGTGGCTAAATTGTTCATCACAGTGCATGCACATGCTTATATCAATTATTTATTGCAATATATTCATAAGACCTATTTGAGAAAACACTGGATGTGATTGAGGATTGATCACTTGGGATTTTTTTGGTTTCTATACAATGATATTACGTAGAAGGGAATTGAGCACGGACATCGGGTTCGTGGATAGATTCTCCTAATCAATTAATTACTTGTAAGTCCCTTGCAGAAACTTCAGATATAAAACTGGGACTTTGTGTTGATAGAGAAATATGAAATTGGAAAATTCAACACTGGGATTGTGTCGCACAACAGCCAGTAGACAAAATGGAATAGATTGGATTAGTTGGATTCACTTTATACTGCCTCGCTGCATACAATGTGTTGCTGATTTACACAACAAAGTCGTTCCCCATAAGCGTGAGGATTTGTGAGTGCAACCTTATTGGTTAGGCAGGCCTTGGTGTTTACTTTTTTCTATTTTTTTTGGGATTGCAATTTAACTTAATATTATATAGTTTGTTCTAAATGATGCATGATTTGTAGTTTGTTCTAAATGATGCACGATAGTGTTATTTAACTCATATTAAGTTTGGATGGCCATGGGCCAACAAGTAAGAAAGTCCAAATACGGTTGTGGCCATGAACATCCCAGCAAAACTAGGTGCACGCTGAAGCAAAGAGAAGCCCAACAAGGGCTTGGGCTAAAGCGAATGGTAGCCCAATAGCATCAGGCTACATACCACACGAACATGAGCCTTGCATGGGGTCGGGCCTGAGAAACAAAAGTCCAACAACAACAGTTGCAGGTTGCAAGACCATGCAGCCCAACGAGGCGAGGAGGCGAGGAGAGACAGCCTAGCAAAACCTAGCAAAAGCTGGGCAGTTTTAAGATAGAAGCCCAAAGGATTGGGCTTGGACCATCAACATGCAACTGACACAAAATTTTGGGTTGCTGGCCTTGATGCCAAACATTGTTGTTTTCGCTCTGTGCAGTAGGCGCGGTTAAGGGTAAGCACGGGCCAGATCGCACCCAAATCTGAAGGGACCAAACCAGACCCATTTTAAAATGCAACGAGGGCGGGCCAGATCAGGTAGTAGAATTTCTGAATTTAGAATCGGACCTGAACCAGCCCATTTCAAACAAGCCAGTCAGGCAGAGTCCACAGGTCCAACCCAAATCCTCTTTACAAGCCATCTTTGTCGATCTGGAGCTCACCGTCATTGACAAGGTCCACTGTCGTTGTTGTGCCATCTTCGTCTATTTTCGATATCCAGTATCCCTCAGGTCCTTTGCGCAACCATCTTTGCCGAACTAGAGTCCATTGTCTTCCTCCAATCTAGGGCCTCATGCCATCTTGATAATCTGAGTATGATTTCAATAAAACCAAGGGAGAGACTGAGTGAGAGAAAAAGACAGGTGGAGAGGGTAGGACCAACTGACCAAACACGATGCCTCTTGCGCGAGCTTCTCAAAGAAGGTGTTGTGGTGAATTTTGATTTTAATTCAAAGAGAGGTTGTCCCATTTGCTCCCACAGAGACATTGCCGAAACACCAACCATCTAAATTCAAACAAAGAGATCTAACAACAAATCATTTTCTCTTCCACAATCAAATAAAATTCCTAAAGAAAATCCCAATTGAATTTGACAAAAGGATTGTGTTTGGAAAGAACAAGAAAAATAGATGGGGAGTCTGGGGGTGGAAGCTAGGAGGGAGAAATGAGAAGATGGGGAGTTTGGGGGAGTGGAAAGTTTAATGTATGTTATAAACGGGTCGTCCAGGGCCTCATGATACTAAATTTTTAGACTCACCCCGCCGGTAAATACCTCTGCCTCGTCCTGTTTCTTCTTTACTAAATTAGGACTTGCCCTGAACCAATTGTATCCGTTCCTCCTAGCGGGTCCTAGACCTGTTTACCCACCTTTAGGCGTGGCTTGGTGGTGTGACTCAGCTGCAATTTTTCTTTTTTTCTTCTTCTCTCGGCTTGGCCTTAGGCCGAGACGACTCGCAATTAGTTTTTTAAATCCCTAGTTTTTACTTCTATTTTCTTATTTTGTTTTACTCACACAATTCAACATAGCAATTCCAATATCATAATAAAACATAATATTACGTATGCAAAATGAACATAATAATATTGCGTATGCTTGAACAAGATATATATACATATATATACACATATATATATACATACATACATACATACATACATATATATATATATATTAAGCAATATATGCAATATAAGGCAATACATAAAACATAGATAAATTAGGGGTTCGTGCATAATGGTGAACGTTTTTATGCATCAAGGCTTATAAAATATCAATTTCTTGTTTTAGGAGAATCTGGATTGGATGGAAACGAAGAAAGCATTTGAATGCTTAGTTGTAGAGAAGAACCTCATACCAAAACCTTCAGTTCCTTAGTGCAGCAACGGAAGCATGTTGATAACATGTTGTAGGTGTATTTTACTGAGGGATTATAAAGAGGGAGAGGGCTAGCAGTAGACAGAGAAAGATGAGAGAATTTGGTGATTCTATTGTGATGATTTCTCATATCATCGTGCGTTTATTTATGGTAGTAACGAAGGGAGAATCCTTGTCTTTCAGGTAATACATTACAACTTGGAAACTATCTAAAAGATACTAATCCCATAAGAATTTATGTAATCACACTTAATTTAGGACTGCAACCATTTCTAAATTAAAAAAAGCATTGTTTCTAAAATCTAAAAATAGCATTTTTTATTTTTTGGATTGTAATTTGAAAATGGGTGGTGCAATTCACATACCTCTTTTTATTTTTCACAAACGCTTATTAATTTTGTTCATCGATCTTATTAAAGTCAATTGATCCAACGGTCATAAATTGAGAAATGCGTGTAAGAAGTAAAATTAGATGTGTGTATGTACCACCCTTTGAAAACACAGAGAACTGATTCCATTTGTTCTCTCACCATCTACCTATCACAAAATAAAAATCCTTAAAAAAGAGAGATGTTGGGAGAGCTTTGAATTTCTTGAAGAGAGATAAATTGTATAAATGGGTTAGGCACCTTTTTTATCCAAATGAGTGGCATCAAATATGCCCTATTTTTATTGAAGGGGTAACTCCTAAACGTTGGGCAAGCAACTGAACCTCATCTTGTTGTTCTTTTTTTTGTTTAACACAATATACTAATAGGCGGAGATAACTGAGGAAAATTTTAATTATTTTCGTATTATTATGCACCCAAGAGTGAAGATATACATATATATTGACTACATGAGTCATCGTCCACCTTTTAAACATTATTATAGTGCTCTTCCATGTGGAAAATAAAATCCAAACAAAATCATACATCCAGTGAGCTGGGAAGTCTGCATATATAATAATAAAAGGTCGATGTTGCTGGCTAATTACTGATCACAAGCATTGAATGTTATTCCGATTAAGAAGCCAAATGCCAAATTGTTGCTAATTGAGCCAATTTCGACCTACCATCCTTTTTTGTATGTTTCCCTTCACATAATGTTGAGCCTTACCAGTTTTCAGTCGTTCAAAACGTTTGCATGTGCAGGGCAAGACTTGGTATATATATAGAATTCATGTGTTTTGATACGCATTGTGATCAATTTATTTGTATTATAACTAGTTTTCTAGTACTATTATATGATTTTAGCTTCAAACTATATCTGTTCTAGTGTTAATATTAATTGGAGCTTCAAATATTCAAATGCATGAAATTATCAAATCTAAATAATTTGTTCTTTGTTACTATTTATGCATGTATAAAGATACAAGTATTCTTTCCGACAATGATTCATACCCCTATTAATTGTTTTTATTTAACTATATAAGTGACTTGTCACGTGATAAGTAGTATCCTTATCATCTAAAGATCATCTTTAGAAAAATTTAGTTAACTTTAAGACCTTTTAGCCATCCATGTATGATAAATAAATCGATGATTATGATAATAATTAAGTAATATCCTCATAATTTACCGTCAACTAGTTTGATTCATATAGATGATTAAACAATCTCCAAATCAAATGAAGTTTTCTTAAAATGATCTTTATATGATGATAAAGGAAATGAACCGTTCGAATAATGATACAATGAAACAACGCCACATCGTTATATAATAAAAAATGGCTAAGCGTCGTTATAGAATAAAAAATGACTAAGGAGAATAATATCTAATAATGTGGGTCAACAATGTGGGCAGCAGGCAGAAGACTTCCTCATACTTTACACCATATTGGTTGTTTGCCATTTATTATCGCAATCAGACCTTCTTAGTTCTTACACGAGATATGCTTGTCTATTTATTATTTTTTTGCCAAAAGATATGCTTGTTTAATTAATTCAGTTCAATCTACCAAAATTTAAAATAAAAATTCAGTTTATAAAAATTCAAGTAATCTACCGAAATAAAACTCTATGATGTCTTTGTATGAACATACCTTGTGTGATAGGATCTCTTAATTGTCAATTTTCAATGATCATGTAGCTAATCACTGTCTTAATGACATTTAGACAAATAATGAAGATGGGAAAGAAAGAGATGTGCGAGAAAAAAAACGTGGGGAAATATAACATTATTCACTACAACTTTGAGAAAGTTGGCCTAACAGCCTATAAAAACGTTCGCTATATTTCACTAAGATCATAGCTCAAACCTTAGCTTTTAGCTCTGAACCAAATGGCCGATTCAACCCCTCTTCTATCCGAAACAAACTCGGCTGAGCCAGAACCCCCTGTGCTCCACAAACACCTCCCATCCCTCGACTCCACGATCGAGCGGTGCATCGGAGATTTTGGATGGGCCCAATTTCTCCAAGCCTTCCTTGTAGCATTCTCATGGTTCTTTGATGCCCAACAAACCTTCATCACTGTCTTCGCCGACGCAGTGCCAACATGGCACTGCACCCTCCTCACTGAGCAACCCAACTCATGCAACTCAGCCTCCAATATTTGCCAACTTCCTCAAAACGCATGGGCCTGGGACAGGGCCAAACACACTTCCATAATCTCCGAATGGAACCTGGACTGCTCCTCATCACTCATCACGGGATTGCCGGCCTCAGCCTTCTTCATAGGATGTTTAATTGGCGGGCTGGCCCTGGCCACACTTGCTGACACCTCACTAGGTCGCAAAAACATGCTCTTTCTCTCATGTCTCATGATGTCTTTATCCACCTTCTTCACTTCCTTCTCCACCAACATATGGATCTACTCCGTCCTTCGATTCATCACCGGGTTCGCCCGTGCCACCATCGGTACTTCCGCCCTTGTCTTATCAACAGAGCTCGTTGGAAGGCGGTGGCGTGGACGGGTTGCTGTTATGGGATTCTTCTGTTTCACTCTAGGGTTTCTCTCCCTCCCAGCTATAGCATACGCTCACAGAGCTCACTCATGGAGAACACTCTATTTTTGGACCTCAATCCCCACATTATTGTACTCTATAATGGTTCATTTTTTGGTTTGTGAGTCACCAAGATGGCTCTTCGTGCGAGGTCGAAAAGAAGATGCAATTGAAACCCTAAAATGCATTGCACCCGTCAATAGCACTACTACCAAAGCCCCACTTACCTCGAGCTTTATTTCGAGCTTGTCCTTCGAGCAAGAAACGTCGAAGGTCGATCTCTACTCTGCAATCGATGCTTTGGTGAAGCGAAAATGGGCTTTGCGGAGATTGTCTGCGGTTATGGCAATCGGATATGGTATCGGAATGGTATATTATGGCATGCCATTAGCTTTGGGAAGCTTGGAATTCAATCTCTACTTAAGCGTCACGCTCAACGCCTTGTCCGAATTGCCAGCTTCATTAATCACATTCTTCTTCATCGATAAAATGAACAGGAAACTCTCAGTCTTGGTTTTCACTAGTCTTAGTGGGGTTTGTAGCTTCATGTCCGTGTTAAAAGGTATTCATCCAATATGGACACGGTTGCAAATAGGGTTCGAGCTCGTGTCCTTCTTCAGCGCATGCTTGGCTTTCGGTGTGTTGCTTATATTTACAATTGAGCTATTTCCGACTTGCGTAAGGAACTCGGCTCTGTCGATTGTTAGGCAAGCGGTGGTGTTAGGAGGCGTTTTTAGTCCCATGCTGGCGGCCTCCGGGAGAGCCAACGGTGGGGTTTTGCCGTATGGAGTGTTTGGGGTTGTGATTGGTGTTTGTGGGTGCTTTGTGGTTTGTTTGCCAGAGACAAGAGGGAGAGGGATTTGTGATACGATGGATGAAGAAGAGTTTAAAGTGACAATTGCTTGTAATGCGGTTGGTGATCATGTCTAGATTGATTGCAACTTCTTAGTTCTTTGTCTTGTAAGGCTTGCCTCTTACAATATCTTAGCTTTGCGTTTTTGGATGGGATGTAGAGGTAGAGATTTTGGTTTGAATTGTCTTTCTTCTTTATTTATCTCCTATATACTTTCTTTGTATCTTACGTACAAAAAATAACACAAAAAAGCTAAAAAGCTAAAAATCAAATGATTATCATACAGACTCTAATGATCAAAGCTAAAAATCAAGTGATTATCATACAAACTCTATTGATCAAATCAACAATTTCCTATTATTTTCTAATCTTTACACATTCATGGTAACGAACAAATCGAATTTGTACAGTTACTGAATCTTTTTTTGAACAAACGATATTATTTACATTAAAGGAAGGGGGTGGGCTTAACCTCACAATGGGCTAGTAATAGTGCGATTCAAATTCGCCTTTGACGAGAATCTAATCTAAGACATCTCACTTACAGGTGAAGAGGAATGCCACTAAACTGTAGTACTAGGTGGTCAATTATTGAAATCTTAAATAGCGAACTTGCATCATCTAAGAAATCCTAGCTAGTTAAATTGCAATTACTTCATTCAAACATACAATTAATGTCTTCTTTATAACAAAAAAGGTTCCAAAACTCTTTTTTTTTTTCCAAACATGTATTTACATATATTTTCAAGCAATTGATAGGAAATATTTTAACTGTAAAATCAAGTCTCTGTGCATTCCTCATATTAAACTTACATGCAAATAGAAATGCATATGTCCATATGCTTCCACATGCTGCGTATTCAGAAAAAACAGGCATTTATATAAAAAAAAGATCTGGTAGTGTTGTCTATCAGCTGCTAAATTAAATAGTAAATGAATTCCTTTTGTCCTGCATTCAAGAGCGTCCAACAATATTGGAGTATAAATAACAGTGACACCATAGAACGATGTGGCCAATTTTGTTGGTTTCTTGGAAAGATAATATAAGATGCTCTTATCGCAAATTTTGTTTCTTAATTAGCAAGGGTTGACATATATATCCAGGGAAGCTATCCCTTCGATTTTAGCATGTAAATTCTGATAATATTGCTCCACGAAAAAAAGGAAAAAGATAATACTGCACCGCCAACTATTACTTTGTGAAACAGCAAGAAATGGAAGAATCAATCTCTAATATTTCTAGAAATACCATTCAGTACATGCTCAAGAAGTTTAGTTCGTAAATAACTGAAAATGAGAGTTTCCCCCTTAAAATTTATTTTCTCTCACATAAACCCATCCTCTTTATTTTTTCAGACTTAAAACCCATGTACTAGAGTCCAACTAGGCAAATTTCCTTAAAAAGCTTGGTATGTCAGTTTTTATAATTCTCGTGTTCCTAAAATACCCTCATAGAGTGTAACATGGGTTAGGTTTGACTTATGATTAATAATAAATTTTGCATTTTATTGTTTTCAATGCAATTAAATGTCAATTAACCTATTATTTGATTAGGCTTTCTTTTCTCAATTTTTTTTTACCAAAAATTGTTTTATTGTGAAACTAACTTACCTTATTAGCATGCTGACACACCCCAACTTAGATCAAGGCGTGCTGGTCGTCACGTTGCCAGCACAGCTCAATTCGAAGTCCTAGTGGATATTCCAGGTTAGGATGTGTCACATGCAATATATAATATAAATAAAAATATTATGGTGTTTTACGTTGTAACATGGACAAATAATTTTTGTCAAAAAATTATGCAAAATAATGGTTGCATTTTTTTTCTTTTCATAGGAAATAATTTTCCTACCACTATGTTAATACCTACTTAGAATAGAAATACCATAAAAATAATTTACCTACCCCATAGGCGTGATATTGTAAAGAAAAAATGTATATGGTTACTTTGGATATTATAAGTAATAATATGATAGTATTATTTGTATAGGTAAATTAATAAGTAGATTGGTGAATTAGTATGTGTGAACACGAAAGTTCCTTGAAACAAGAAACAAGAATAACGTGTACAAAATAATATTTTGGTGCTTAATGATTTTGGGGTTACGATCTCTCTCAAATTTGGTCCTCTGATTCGATCTCCGTAAGATGTAGATTTGTTGATCCAAGGGCCGTCGAGGCTTGATCTTGGATGAACGGTTGTAAGTTTCTTCAAGGGCCTTCGTGGCTTTGATCTTGAAGGTTGATGGAAGTTTCTTCAAGGGCCTTCAGGGCTTGATCTTGAATGTTGATGGATGAGCGGATCTTCAAGGGCTTTTGGGCTTGATCTTGAAGAACGGTTGGTTTTCTTCAAGGGCCGTCGAGGCTTGATCTTGAATGACCAGTTGGTTTTCTTCAAGGGCTTTTGGGCTTGATCTTGAAGAATAGATGTGTGGATTTGTTTGTTGATCCAAGGGGCCGTCGGGGCTTGATCTAAGGATGAACAGTTGATGAATGGATCTTCAAAGGGCGTTGGGCTTGATCTTGAAGAATGGGTGTATGAGTTTGTTGAGGTCGTTGATCCAAAGGGCCGTTGGGGCTTGATCTTAGGATGAACGGATGATGAATGATGAACGCTTTCTTCAAGGGCCGTTGGGGCTTGATCTTGAATAATGGTTGTGTGGATTTCTTCAAGGGCTTTTGGGCTTGATCTTGAAGGTTGATGGATGAGCGGATCTTCAAGGGCTTTTGGGCTTAATCTTGAAGAACGATTGGATGTGTGGATTTGTTTGTGCTGTTGATCCAAAGGACCGTTGGGGCTTGAGCTTAGGATGAACGGATGAACACTTTCTTCAAGGGCCGTCGGGGCTTGATCTTGAAAGAGGATTTAACGAAGAACGAAGAGAGCTTTCTTGATCCTTCGGAATTCTTGGGAATTTGGATGGTTGGAAGCTTTGGAGTTTCAAAGCTTCAAGGATTTGGGGAATTCCTCTTCTAATTTTGGAGTAGAGAAATGTATTTGTGAATTCCTTGATGCTTGATACCTTGATGGAGAAGCCTATTTATAGGCTTTGAGAATGAATCACCACCACAAAAATATTTTTTTCTTTCCAAGCACCATTGCCTAATTTTCCCACTTAATGCAATATTGAAATTGAAGTGGTGTAACTTATGGCCTAATTTCCCACTTAATACCATTTTAAACTTGAAGTGGTCTAACTTATGGCCTTATTTCCCACTTAACACCATTTTAAACTTGAAATGTGTATAACTTATGGCCTAATTTCCCACTTAACACCATTTTAAACTTGAAATGTGTATGCTTTGTCATTGCCCAAATGAGAAAAACTTGCTTTGATCCGTAATGGATTGAAGTGTGCTTGCCTTGTCATTGCCCAACATGAGAAGAAAAACTTGTTTTGATCCTCAATGGATTGAAATGTACTTGCCTTGTCATTGCCCAAAATGAGAAGAAAAACTTGTTTAATCCTTCAAGGGTATTTCTTCCTATTTTGTTGATCACACGCCATGTGTACAATTTGTACAACACGTGGCGTATGCCATGTATGCATTGACACGTCAAAACTTTAATGCATTGGTGAACATTTGTTTTACTAAAATTTCGATGTCTACAAATGCCCCCACTTCAAGGCGCGTCATAGACATGTGCTTGACACATGTAGAAGATGCGTTTTGAAGTCCCTTAATGTAGATGTCAACCCAAGGGCCGTCGAGGCTTGATCTTGAATTGGGCTGGAAATTTCTTCAAGGGCCATTGAGGCTTGATCTTGAGTTCGACTGGAAGATTTTCTGGTTTCCTCCAATCGTTGATTTTCCATAGGCTTAGTCTTGAACTAGGCTGGAGGATTCTTTTGGTCTCCCCCGAAGGCCTGAACTTACTCCTTTTATCTGGAGTTGAATTTGATTCAAGGGTGGTGAACACTTGATTTTGAATCGGACTTGTGATTTCTTCAAGGGCCATCGAGGCTTGATCTTGAGTGAAAATAGGACCATGAGCGGTTTCAGGATTCAGACACATGGCAGGCAAGCACGAGGTGGAGGTGATGACCTGTTTCTTTGTTCAATCTTTCCAATTCATATTGAAGAGGGTTAGAGGATGACTCAGCATATGCAGTTGCATTTGCTGACGATCCACAAGATTGATGTTTCATTGTTACTCGTCTTAGCTGTTCTCCAAGCAGATGTGGTCTCTTTTCTGGAAGTGTATCAACCGTTGAAGATGACTACTCGAGAGCAACGCTAGGTAAGCAACCAGGGAATAGATTCCAGGTAGTTGGTTCCAGATCGGAAAACTGACTCCAAGTGCCGGCTGATTGCTCTCTTTCACTTTGCCATGCGAGTAAGAACAAGGACAAAGGAAAGGACATGGAGAAAGCATGATATGAGATACTTTTGCTTTTGAAGAAGTAGCGAACGAATCAACACATATATTTGTTGTGCTTGTCTCCACATGCTTCGATGTATCATTTTTCACTTGCTTTACTTGCTCCCCTTGCAGAAGTGGTATTTCCTTATGCAGGTTTTGTTGGAAATGTGCCCTAAAACCAATCATATGATGATACTTTATGGACATTTCACATGTTAAACTAATCTAGTTTAATATTAAGGGCAAACATTATTGTTTGAGCCGTCTCATATAAATGTTATATGCTTAAACGATAAGTCCAAGGAATATGTGATTGGGAGAATGCGATCTAAAGAAGTTAGATTCATGAGACCATTCTTTCGTAGACACATCCTAAACGTTCCTGATCATAGGATTGCCAATTGGGCATTGACAGTCTGTTAAGATCAGTATGTGCTGTGTCTTCTCTCAGGGAGAGTGACTAGTCTCGAGTCATTGGTGTGAGTGACACCAAGACAAGCATGTAGGTGCTCAATAGAGAATGAGTTCACTGAACACGATCAACGAGGAGTTCTCATATTCATGTCACATGAAAACTCATGGTTGGGATAATGCAAAGTAGTCATTTGACCTGAGGCATCACAGCTGTCTTGTGGTTAGGTACTTGATCTTTGATTATGTCAAAGTCACTCTATCAGGGTGTCCACGGCATCGTCGGGGTTAAGCCACTTAGCCATGGAGGCAAGTGAATGCGCAATAAGGGATCTCTAACCTTCAAACTGTTTGAGGGAGAATACTCTATGATATGATTTAGAATCTCTGGCCAGAGTATGAATGAGATGTTGGAATGCGTTCCAGATCACATTCAAAGTAATCATATAAGTACAAGATTCACATTGGATAGTAGACATGAATAAACTATCAAACCAAACAATGTGGTCAAGAGTATTGTATTAGAGAAAGACCGTATTGCATTTGTAATCCTAAAACTGAATAGGTTCTCCACCTCTTCTGATTAGCTTGGGTAACCATGACATGCTGCTAGGCGTCAACCATGGTTTGTGGAAGCCCTAAACGTGTATAAACACTAAAGGGAGAATTGAAAGTAAGTTTCAATTCACAATCGATTTGAAAGAGTTTGAATCGCCCACTGCCTCGCTAAAAGGAACCTAATGGATCGTACACCGTGTAAGGTAGAGATTGAAGATTCAACGGAGATGAGTAAGAATAATTAAATGGTTTAATTATTTATGGCAAGGATTAATTAATATGTTAATTAATCAAACGAATAAGTTCGTTAAAAGACCTCGGGATAGTTTTGGTCATTAAGGCCCAATGGGCTTCGAACGTCAAGTCCATTGACTTAAGTTGTGTGACAACTTAATGAATAATGATTCACAAAGGCCCAAATAGCCCAATAAATCCATATGGCCGGCCATGTTAGAGAAGGAGTGGGTTTTGACTTATTTACAAGTTTGCCACTCAAATGAATTAAGGTATAAGTGTGACTTAATAGCCAAAATTCATTAAGGGTTATTTTTGGGGAAAGGATGAGAACACAAGCTCTCCTTTCTCTCTAAAATTTCGGCCACCCTTGAGGAAAACATCTAGCAATCTTACTTCCTCAAGGTCACTCATTTCTTCTTCATTATGCCTTGGTGTGGAGACTTAGAGGTTCTCAATTTTGGGAACTTGGAGAAACCTTTTCATCCATCCAAATCCATGGATCTAAGATGCAAGGAATGAAGGCCCTCTCTTTGGGTGATTAGCCTTTGCTTATGCAAAGAGGAATCTACAAAGGTATTGATTTCTCAACTCACTTTGTTTTGAGTTGAGTCTTGGTTCACCTATCTACTAGGCTTTGAAGTTCATGGGTTAAGTTTTGTTTTTGAGTGCATATAAACATGATTCCGCCTTTTAATTGTTAATTGCATGTTGTTGATGTTGCTCAAATGAACTTGTTTTTCACAAATCTTCCTTCAGGTTTGGCATCTTCTTTTGTAGTATTTGTCATCTGATACAGGAGTGGAATGCAAACCTTGCATTTGAATAGACCATCACTTCTTGGTGGCAGCGCAAGTTTGAGTAGAGGTTCCGACATATTGTTTTCTCTGTCCTTGTCTTGGCAGGTGAGAACAAGGGCAAAGGAAAAGACAGGGAAAAAGCGTGATATGAGATACCTTTGCTTTCGCCCTTGATGATATGAGATACTTTTGCTTTTGAAGAAGCAGCGAACGAATCAGCACATATATTTGTTGTGCTTGTCTCCACATGTTTCGATCTACCGTTTCCTCCTGCCTCATCTGTACTCCAGGCATCTGGTATCTTCTTTGGGGGTACATCAATAGTTGAAGATGAGTACTTGAGAGCAGGGCTGGGAGTGCGCCCTCAGAGGTGAGGAAGAGTTGGGCATTTTTTTTTTTTTTTTTTTGCAGGTCTGCCTTGCCATAAAAGATGAAGGTTGACATATATAGGGATTTCCCAATAGCAAGTAGTGGTACTGTTCCTTTACCATTGTCGACAATTGTTAGGTAATTGAACAGTAAGATTCACGCGTTCTCAACTTTGTCAGAAATCTTTGACAAAGTTGCCCGTGATTTCTGCAAAGCTGGGGTTGCATATGAAGGGTGATGACAAATTTGGAAGAGCCCAGCTTTTGAAATTCAGAGAGCGATGACTCTTCGATCCTTGAATAAGCGGCCCAGCTTTTGAGGTTCGGAGGGTGTTACCTCTTTGATTTCTGAACAAATGCTTCTTCGATTTTTGAGCAAGCGTCTCTTCGATTTCTGAATGGCAAACAGTAGTGCGGATGCGGCTTTGTCAGAGATCTTTTGACAAAGTTGAACGCGTTTTCTGAAAAGCCGAGAAAGTGTCGCCTAACTTACGTCTTTTATCTGGCTTTTGAGATTTTGAAGAGTGGTGTCTCTTCCATTTTTGAATCGGTGGTCGTGTCGCCTCTCCTCTTTATAGAGATATCGATTACCTCCAACATGCACATCTTGAAGGTTGCTCATTCCTGAAAATCATCTCCGGTGTATTTTGTTTTAACAGCCCCTTGAGATTTTTCTCCATCCGACCCTTCTCTTTTAACACCTTTGAAAAATGGCCAACCCATCTAACATTTGCTTAGATTTGAGTCTCAGCAGTGCGCCGCGTCAGGGTAAGGTATGGTGCCCGTCTTTTTTATCTTCTAATGGCCCTCTTATAGGTGAAGACTCCGTGATGACGGATGCAACAACAGCTACGATAGTAGCTAGGAACCTCCTTACTCCCAAAGATAGTAGGCTGCTTTCAGGACGGTCCGATGAGTTGGCCGTTCAAGAGTCCCTCGCTCTCAGTGTTCAGTGTGCGGGCTCTGTGTCCAACATGGGCCAACGCCTGCTTGCTCGATCCCGTCAAGTGGAATCATTGATGGCAGATGTGGAAAATCTTAAGCAAGAGATCAAACAGCTTAAGTACGAGAATAGAAGTTTGCATGTGCTTGCAAATAACTATTCGACGGGCATGAAGAGGAAGCTTGATGAGCTGCAAGAATCTGAAGGTCGAATTCAAAGTGACCGTCAAAGGCTTGCGACTTATCTCCAGAGGCACCTTTTTCCTGGGTCATCTAGCGTTCCACCCAGTATTGAGGCCTCGAATGCTCTATCTTCAATGCCTCCCGCTCCGATGCCTTCTGCTCCGATGCCTTCTGCTCTGATGCCTTCCGCTTCTAGAGTTTTGCCACGTAGTGGGTCTTCACGTGAACAACCTTTGTGAAGGCTCCATCTTTTTTTTTTTTTTTTTTTTTTTTTTGATGATGTAATAAAATTGACTTTCTTTAATGAAACATTTATTTATTTATTTTGATGTGACTGTACTTGAAGTTTTGAAGTTTCAAGTTGCCTACGTACTCTTCCAAAGAAGGGATCAAGTCATAACGTAGTTCAAATGAGTGATGGTTTTGATGATGATTTTGCCGTACACAGTTTATGCTCTTGCGGGCCAGGAGCGTTTGGTGCCGTTTGCAGTTTCAGCTCGTGCAGGCAAAGAGCGTTTGGTGCCGTTTGCAGTTTCAGCTCGTGCAGGCAAGGAACGTTTGGTGCCGTTTGCAGTTTCAGCTCGTGCAGGCAAGGAGCGTTTGGTTGTCACCTTTTAGGCTCGTGCGAACGAGGAGCTTTGGTTGTTGTTGTGGATTTGTCAAGCGGTCTGGGAGAGGCGTTCCTCGCAATCTTCATAGGAAAGAGCCTTGACCGAGTAATTGAAGAAGTCTTCTGGGAAGAGGTCGCACATTGTGATGGGGATGGACGATCTTTGTGTCGAAATTTCATTATCTCCAAGACTTTCACATTGTTCTGGAGGTTGACAAGAGCTGTTTTGCCCCCTTTTCGACTGATAAACTTGTGGACAAGATGGTTGCTGCTTGTCCAATTTCTTCGAAATGATCTTTGAAAGGCATTCCTCACAATCTTCATAGCAAGGAGCCTTGATCGAGAAATTGAATAAGTCTTCGAGGAAGAAAAGATCCCGCATGAACGATCTTTGTGTTGAAATTTTCTTATCTTCAACATTTTCACATTGCTTTGGAGGTTGGCGAAAGCTGCTTTCCCCCATTTCTGATTGGTGCACTTGTGGAGAAGACATATGTTTCTCGTGCAGTTTCTTCGAAGCGACATGAGTCCATCCTTCAATTTCACTTGACTTGGAGCATGCCCCCAACAGTCGAGGTGAAGACTTTGAGTCGAAAGAGCCAGAAATGACATCTTTCTTAGGGATTTCATCTTCAGTGCCGTCCTCTTGGGTTTGTTGGCATGAAGATTTGCCAGTGTGAACGATGATGCACCTCCTTACCTTCAGTGGTCCTTTTGTGTCGACCTCTAGGATTGCTTGGCGCTTCATCCTTGAAGGAATCAAGCTTCGAACGTCGCCTTTTTCTGCTAACCCATCGAACTTTTCTTCCTTTGGTGTTGTCTTCCTCTTTCCAAAAGGCTTCTCATTATCTTTAAATCTTTCCGAAGCTGATCGTCGCAGAGGAGAGATAGCTGTGTTGCTTTGTTTCTTAGGCTTTAACAACCTTTCAAAAACAGAGCTTTGGGATGTTGGCGCGCTAAGCCTCTTAAAGACAGAGGTTCGGCCTTGACTACCAATGCGATTAAGCGCTGAAATTATGGAGCTTGAATGGCTCATCCTATCGAAGACCGACGTCCGAGGGGCGGGTTTAGGCTCTTTTTGGTCTTGTTCAATGCTCACGCTGATGTGTTGAGCGCTAGCTTTCTTCACTTTGCTTGAAATCTTCACGGGTGCATTTGGTGTGAAGCCAAGTCCGGCTTTGTTGTTGTCAACTCCGTAACCATGCTCCTTCAACTTCTTTTGAGTTTTGGTGAGGTTACATTCTTTGTCATTGACGGTGTTTGAAACCTTCTTTCCAAGATTTGAAGAGGAAGCAAAGTCATGCCTAGCCTTTGACATGGGTTCGTAAGCATTTGGGTTAAAGCCTTCTTCGGTCTTCTTAGTTGGAAGAGAGCTTGGTTTCATTTTGACGCCATGCTGTGCCTCCAGACGGTTGATGAGTCCGGCGGTTTGCAAGTTTTTCTCCTCTGCAGTCCGTGTGAGCTTTGCGATTGCTTCATTCATCTGAGCTAGCTGCTCCTCGATTGAAGTTACTCCAGTGGTCATGACTTGCATGGTTGTACTGCCGCTCGAATCAGTGTCGGAGAGTAGGGACTCTGAGTATTTCCTCAGGCTTTCCCCTCTTGATGCCCTTAGCGAGGCTAGGGTGATCACAGGCTCGTGCCTCAGGTGCTCTTGTTCCTTTGACAGAGTTAATGCAGGGGTGGAAGCCGCGGCAAAAAGAGCTCTTGCCTTACTTCGGGTTATGGTGCCCGAAATATCACCACTTGTGGCGATGATGTTCTTGTTCTTTGCTTTGATTGCAGGAACAGCTTGATCCTTTCTTGATGCCATTTGCATTTTTCGATGATTTGAGGATAGAGATGAGAGGTAGAGATGTCCCACTGGGCGTGCCAAATTTGTGAACACGAAAGTTCCTTGAAACAAGAAACAAGAATAACGTGTACAAAATAATATTTTGGTGCTTAATTTGGTCTCTCAAATTTGGTCCTCTGATTCGATCTCCGTAAGATGTAGATTTGTTGATCCAAGGGTCGTCGAGGCTTGATCTTGGATGAACGGTTGTAAGTTTCTTCAAGGGCCTTCGTGGCTTTGATCTTGAAGGTTGATGGAAGTTTCTTCAAGGGCCTTCAGGGCTTGATCTTGAATGTTGATGGATGAGCGGATCTTCAAGGGCTTTTGGGCTTGATCTTGAAGAACGGTTGGTTTTCTTCAAGGGCCGTCGAGGCTTGATCTTGAATGAACAGTTGGTTTTCTTCAAGGGCTTTTGGGCTTGATCTTGAAGAATAGATGTGTGGATTTGTTTGTTGATCCAAGGGGCCGTCGGGGCTTGATCTAAGGATGAACAGTTGATGAATGGATCTTCAAGGGGCGTTGGGCTTGATCTTGAAGAATGGGTGTATGGGTTTGTTGAGGTCGTTGATCCAAAGGGCTGTTGGGGCTTGATCTTAGGATGAACGGATGATGAATGATGAACGCTTTCTTCAAGGGCCGTTGGGGCTTGATCTTGAATAATGGTTGTGTGGATTTCTTCAAGGGCTTTTGGGCTTGATCTTGAAGGTTGATGGATGAGCGGATCTTCAAGGGCTTTTGGGCTTAATCTTGAAGAACGATTGGATGTGTGGATTTGTTTGTGCTGTTGATCCAAAGGGCCGTTGGGGCTTGAGCTTAGGATGAACGGATGAACACTTTCTTCAAGGGCCGTCGGGGCTTGATCTTGAAAGAGGATTTAACGAAGAACGAAGAGAGCTTTCTTGATCCTTCGGAATTCTTGGGAATTTGGATGGTTGGAAGCTTTGGAGTTTCAAAGCTTCAAGGATTTGGGGAATTCCTCTTCTAATTTTGGAGTAGAGAAATGTATTTGTGAATTCCTTGATGCTTGATACCTTGATGGAGAAGCCTATTTATAGGCTTTGAGAATGAATCACCACCACAAAAATATTTTTTTCTTTCCAAGCACCATTGCCTAATTTTCCCACTTAATGCAATATTGAAATTGAAGTGGTGTAACTTATGACCTAATTTCCCACTTAATACCATTTTAAACTTGAAGTGGTCTAACTTATGGCCTTATTTCCCACTTAACACCATTTTAAACTTGAAATGTGTATAACTTATGGCCTAATTTCCCACTTAACACCATTTTAAACTTGAAATGTGTATAACTTATGGCCTAATTTCCCACTTAACACCATTTTAAACTTGAAATGTGTATGCTTTGTCATTGCCCAAATGAGAAAAACTTGCTTTGATCCGTAATGGATTGAAGTGTGCTTGCCTTGTCATTGCCCAACATGAGAAGAAAAACTTGTTTTGATCCTCAATGGATTGAAATGTACTTGCCTTGTCATTGCCCAAAATGAGAAGAAAAACTTGTTTAATCCTTCAAGGGTATTTCTTCCTATTTTGTTGAGTCACACGCCATGTGTACAATTTGTACAACACGTGGCGTATGCCATGTATGCCTTGACACGTCAAAACTTTAATGCATTGGTGAACATTTGTTTTACTGAAATTTCGATATCTACAGTATGTACGACAAAAATGCAGATAAATTAGCTTGTAACAAAAGAATGTAGGTAAATTAGTGATTTTTTTTTTAAATATAGTTAAATAGTTTGTATCAAAAGAATGTACGTCAATTAGTTTCTTTGTAAATTAGTGAATTTTTAAAATATAGGTAAATAGTTTGTAATATGTGGTTTTAAAACAGGAGCTCATTGCTCATTGCTAGTATAATTGAAGGTGAGTAGTAATAGTATTTATTGACATATTTAGTGTTGCAGTCATATTTAGAATAGGAATGTGATTGTGTAAATCCTAGAGAATATGGGAATGTATCTTATATTCCTATTAGAAGTAGATTACCTATTAAATGTTGTAATCCTAAAGGGAAAGGTTTTACCTATCCTACTACTATAAATAAAGGCACAATGGGGTGAATCAAACACACCTTACAATTAAATCAATCTCTATTCTCTCTCAATATTGTCGAACCCCTCTCTCTCTCTAAACCCTAGATCGTTCAATCAAATAAGCCTACAACACGTTAGCAGCACACTCTTGCCAGAAGTTGAGGAATTGAAGCATCGTTGGAGGAGGCTATCATCCACCAAATTCAAAGGCTTATTCGTTTTCTACTAATCAAGTACGCTTAAAATAAAAGAAGATATTTGAAATGTCCACGAAGCATGAAAACATTCCCCACGATGCATAAACCCCTCTATGTTTATATTTTCCTTTCGATATATATATATATATTGTATATATTCATATATTTGTCAATATATATATTTGTTTCATGCATCGCACAATTAAATTGTTATGTGGAATTTGTGAGTCAAAATATATAAAATAAATTAGAAGCATATTTAGAGTTTCCTAAACCCTAAGGGATTTTGAAAACTATATGGGAATGGGATATGGTGCGGCATACCACCGCACCATCACTATGGACACAACACCAGGCCACGACCTGGATTTCAACTCGGCAGGGCCTGAAGCACCAGGCCACGACCCCAATCTCATAACCTTGTAACTCTTTAACTCAAAATCAAAATTTATACTCCATATTTCTTTTGTATGATAATTTTGCCTCTATGTCATGTTTCGGGCCCCGAAACGTTTTGTTTAGTTCAATAATCCCAAACTGAATCGACTTTAATTTATATATATAGGCACACACAAAGTGTGTAAGAAATTTTTTTTATTTTTGTTTTTGAAATAGAAGGGAAGAGGAAGAGAGTGATAGAGAATGTGGGAGTGAGAAGTTTTTTTGATTTTTTTATTTTTTTTAATTAAAGATATGTTAGAATTACATGTAGGTGAGGCTTTGGAAAAAAAACAAAAAAAAAAAATTTGGTTGTGTGAAATTACATTTATGCCCCTTATTTCTTATTCATGTTTGAGAATATGACAGCCGTTGGATGAATTTAAATCCATTCTTGACTTCCCTCTCTCCCTCTCACTCCATGTCCTCCATCTTCGAAACCCCTTGTAAGGCCATGACCTCTTCAACTCCACAACCAGATTGGAAACCCTGACGGGTCCAATCGTTCATTTCAATTCTAGTTGAAATAAGGGTATGATTGATGTTTTCCCTTGTGTAATTGCGTTTAATTCCTCATTTTTGAAATTAGGGTTCTTAAATTTTTGAATTAGGCTTTTTGATTTTGGGTTATGTATTTGGGGCATCTATTGGAATTATGGCTTCAACCCCACAGCTGATCGGCAAAAAAAAACCTCATTTAGTTCCTGACCCGGCCCAAAACACATTTTGGGATTCTAAAAGTTTTGGTTCGGGGTCGGGACGTAAAATACGAGCCGACATTTTCGAGATCAGGATTCGGGTTGGTTTTTGGTTCGGGTCTCAAACCGAAACCAGCCCTTTACTTGAATATTTTTGTGAAATTAAGTGAAAGTGCATGCCTTGTGTCTATGAGGAAACATATGCAAGAAGTTAACTACAAATTCATTTTGTCTGGTTCCATATAATTAAATTAAATTTGACTCGTGGATGATTAATCTATTAAATTCATTTTGTTTGTTCTGTCGAAGATGCTCTAGCTAGCAATTACATGTAGTGGCTGATCCAACCCCTTTAGGCCTCAATCCAAACATGGAAGACCCAGAAACTCTGAGGACCAATCTCCTCAATTCCCTAGCTCAAATAATTGTGCAAAATCATCCAAGTTTGGGTGGAAACAATTCCTCCAAGGCATTCCTGTCTCTTTGGCATCACTCTTTGATGGCCAACAAACCTTCATCAGTGTCGACACATATGCAATCCCTACATGGCACTGCTCCACCACCACCTCATGCACCACAAGCTCCAACACTGTGACCTGGCCGACTCTGATTGGTCCTGGAATTCAACTCCTCCACCACAATCATATCTGATTGGAGCCTCCAATGCTCCATCTCATTCATCAGAGGCCTACCTCTCCCTGCCTCCTACTTCTTGGGCGGTGTAGTTGGTGGGTTTCTCCTCCAGTTTTATATTGTTTTCACTTTATACACTTAATAAATTCTTCTTCATCTCTTCGTCCTCTGCTCCACCACCCTCCTTCACCCAATGACGGACTCAAAATTTTCCTTTTGTGAGATCAAATTTAAAAAGATGTAAAATTTAGATTGGATTTGAAATCTCTACATGCATTCCAACTTCCATTTAATTTTTCAGAAATGTTCGATCTTGCACCCTATCATAAACAATTGAAACTTTTTCTCTAACGAGGGCAACAACACAACCCCTACTTATTTCACGTTTGTTTGTTTATATATTTTTTCTCCATCTCTAAACCAATGAGAAAGCTAAAAACTAAAACAAATGGTACCAAATAGCTTCCAAATAAACTAAATTCGTACTTCTAAATAGAGTAGCTAGAGTTTTAAAACTTTTTGTTTCTATTTTCAAAAAATAAAAAATAAAACAAAGCCAAACAAATTACCACAGTGACGCAGTCGCTGAGATGAGATTGTTACAAGTGGACGTCCTACTAGTGTTTGCATGGCGACAATTTCTATTTCTGTTGCGTAACTATGTAAGTTGACAGTCTCACTCTCATCTCCTATCATCACGGTTATCTGATTATCTATATCCTCGATTCTCGTCATTGTAATCTTTACCTCCTCATCTCCTTCTCATTTATAAAACCACGGTACTCCTATTATTTTGAACAACCTCCTCAGTCCTCACCGCCATTTTTCTCACTCATCCTCACTCCTAATTGCACCCATTTTCTCGATCCAGAACTACTTTTTGCAACAATGGCCAAAAACCCAGTTCGAGTTCTTGTCACTGGTGCCGCTAATTTTTTTAATAAGGGTCAACTCCATGAAATGATGTATATTTGTTCAACCATGGAGGTACAAATTCTCCGATCTTCCAACTCATCGAACTTACTAATTTGTTGCTAATATGCTGTTATTGGTTGTTCTGTAGGTTAAATACCGAGTTCATCACCACTGTGCAGCAGCGCGGTGCAGCCATTATTAAGGCTCGGAAGCTATCAAGTGCATTATCTGCTGCAAGTTCCGCTTGTGATCACATACGTGATTGGGTTCTTGGGACTCCTAAGGTTTCTTGTTATCTTTATCAATATTATTTTCTTTCAAAGCTAGTGGCATTTTTGTTTCTTCATATAATCTATACAAATTTAATATTTCTTTGCTGTCATCCAGGGGACATGGGTTTCAATGGGAGTGTACTCTGATGGTTCTTATGGAATTCAGAAAGGCCTAATTTACTCCTTCCCTGTTACATGCGAGAAAGGACAACGGTCAATTGTGCATGGTAAGTTATAATTTGTGTTCGTTGTTATCTTCCTTAGTGATTAAAAACCCGAGTATTGAACTCAAATCATGCGTAGGCAGCAATAAATTACTGTCATTAAGGATAGTCAAATATCTTCATACAGTAATGGTTCTGGAAAATAAAGTTGGTATAGGTTATGGAATGCACTGAACTGTAACTTTTAGTTGCTAAAAACTTCATAGGCAATCTCAAATTAGAGTTCATGGATAGATCTAATCGCGTATCAATTCCATCGGATGATTCAGCATTCTCTATTTTGAAGTGTTTGTGAAAGTTTGCGATACGTAATAACTAATCCTCTATGAGGCTGTTTCAATGCACTCGCTGATTGAACGCTTGCTTATTTTTAATGCAGGACTCAAGATTGACGAGTTCTCGAGGGGGAAGTTGGATGCAACTGCAAAAGAGCTCATTGAGGAGAAATCGTTGGCCTACTCATGTCTTAATTTAAAATGAACTTCTCTTATCTCATGGAATGATGAGAGGAGACTAGGACGGGCTCAGTAATCCATCAAATAAATTAATAACACAAATTTGTTTTCTATGTAGTTGTAGACAGTAAGTGATTTGTTATCCAATTATTCGTATTTTTTTTGGCTAAATTGTTCATCACAATGCATGCACATGCTCATATCAATTATTTACTGCAATATATTCATAAGACCTATTTGAGAAAACATTGGATGTGATTGGGGGTTGATCACTTGGGGATTTTTTTGGTTTCTATACAATGATATTAGGTAGAAGGGAATTGAGCACAGACATCGGGTTCATGGATAGATTCTCCTAATCAATTAATTACTTGTAAGTCCCTTGCAGAAACTTCAGATATAACACTGGGACTTTGTGTTGATAGAGAAATATGAAATTGGAAAATTCAACACTGGGATTGTGTCGCACAACAGCCAGTAGACAAAATGGAAAAGATTGGATTAGTTGGATTCATTTTATACTGCCTCACTGCGTACAATGTGTTTCTGATTTACACAACAAAGTCGTTCCCCTGATGCGTGAGGATTTGTGAGTGCAACCTTATTGGTTAGGCAGGCCTTGGTGTTTACTTTTTTCTATTTTTTTTGGGATTGCAATTTAACTTAATATTATATTGTTTGTTGTAAATGGTGCATGATAGTGTTATTTAACTCATATTAAGTTTGGATGGCCGTGGGCCAACAAGTAAGAAAGTCCAAATATGGTTGTGGCCATGAACATCCCAGCAAAACTAGGTGCAGGCTGAAGCAAGGAGAAGTTGAACAGGGGCTTGGGCTGAAGCGAATGGTAGCCCAATAGCATCAGGTTGCAGACCACACGAATAAGAGCCCTACATGGGGTGGGGCCTGAGAAACAAAAGTCCAACAACAGCAGTTGCAGGCTGCAAGACCATGCAGCCCAATGGGGCAAGGAGGGCCGAGGAGAGACAGCCTAGCAAAAGCTTGGCAGTCTAAGATAGAAGCCCAAATGATTGGGCCTGGACCATCAACATGCAGCTGACCTAAAATTTTGGGTTGCTGGCCTTGACACCATATATTGTTGTTTTCGCTCTGTGCAGTAGGCGCAGTTAAGGGTGGGCACGGGCTTGATCGAACCCAAATCTGAAGGGACCAAACCAGACCCATTTTAAAATGCAACGAGGGCGGGCCAAGTCAGGTAGTAGAATTTCTAAATTTAGAATTGGACCTAAACCAACCCGTTTCAAAAATGCCAGTCAGGCAGAGTCCACAGGTCCAACCCAAATCCTCTTGACAAGCCATCTTCGTCGATCTGGAGCTCACCGTCATTGACGAGGTCCGTTGTCGTTCTTGTGCCATCTTCGTCTATTTTCAATCTCCGGTATCCCTCAGGTCCCTTGCGCAACCATCTTTGCCGATCTAAGGCCTCACGCCATCTCGACAATCTGAGCATGAGATTTCAATAAAACTAAGGGAGAGACTGAGTGAGAGAGAGACAAGTCGAGAGGGCAGGACCAACTAACCAAACACGATGCCTCTTGCGCAAGCTTCTCGAATACGGTGTCGTGGTGAATTTTGATTTTAATTCAAAAAGAGGTTGTCCCATTTGCTCCCACAAAGACATTGTTGAAACACCAACCATCTAAATTAACAAGCAGAGCTAACAACAAATCATTTTCTCTTCAACAATCAAATAAAATTCCTACAGAAAATCCCAATTGAATTTGACAAAAGGATTGTGTTTGGAAAGAAGAAGAAAAATAGATGGGGAATCTGGGGGTGGAAGCTAGGAGGGAGAAACAAGAAGATGGGGAGTTTGAGGGAGTGGAAAGTTTAATGTATGTTATAAACGGGTCGTCCAGGGCCCCATGATACTAAATTTTTGGACCCGCCCCGACCGTAAATACCTATGCCCTGCCCCGTCCCGTTTCTTCTTTACTAAATTAGGACCTGCCCTGAACCAATTGTATCCGCTCCTCCCAGCGGGTCCTAGACCCGTTTACCCACCTTTAGGCGTGGCTTGGTGGCATGACTCAACTGCAATTTTTTTTTTCCTCTCTCGGCATGGCTCTAGGCCGAGACGACTCGCAATTAGTTTTTTAAGTCCCTAGTTTTTACTTCTATTTTCTTATTTTGTTGTACTCACACAATTCAACATAGCAATTCCAATAGCATAATAAAACATAATATTACGTATGAAAAATTAACATAATAATATTGCGTATGCATGAACAAGATATATATATATATATATATTAAGCAATATATGCAATATAAGGCAATACATAAAACATAGATAAATTAGGGGTTCATGCATAATGGTGAATGTTTTTATGCATCAAGGCTTATAAAATATCAATTTCTTGTTTTAGGAGAATATGTATTGGATGGAAATGAAGAAAGCTTTTGAATGCTTAGTTGTAGAGAAGAACCTCATACGAGAACCTTCAGTTCCTTAGTGCAGCAGCGGAAGCGTATTGATAACGTGTTGTAGGTGTATTTTACTGAGGGATTATAAAGATGGAGAGGGATAGTAGCAGACAGAGAAAGATGAGAGAATTTGGTGATTCTGTTGTGATGATTTCTCATATCATCGTGTCTTTATTTATAGTAGTAAGGAAGGGAGAATCATTGTCTTTCAAGTAATACATTACAACTCGGAAACTATCTAAAAGATACTAATCCCATAAGAATTTATGTAATCACACTTAATTTAGGATGCAACCATTTCTAAATTAAAATAAGTATTGTTTCTAAAATCTAAAAATAGGAGTTTTTATTTTTTGGATTGTAATTTGAAAATGGGTGGTGCTATTCACATACCTCTTTTTACATCTCACAAACTCTTATTAATTTTGTTCATTGATCTTATTAAAGTCAATTGATCCAACGGCCGTAAATTGAGAAGTGTGTGTAAGAAGTAAAATTGGATATGTGTATAGTACCACCCTTTGAAAACACAGAGACCTAATTCCATTTGTTCTCTCACCATCTACCTATCACAAAATAAAAATCCTTAAACAAGAGAGATGTTGGGAGAGCTTTGAATTTCTTGAAGAGAGATAAATTGTATAAATGGGGTTAGGCGCCTTTTTTATCCAAATGAGTGGCATCAAATGTGCCCTATTTTTATTGAAGGGGTAATACCTCCTTTGGAAACACGGACTGCCCTAAAAGGTAGACTTGGTAATTTCTTACATGATCCTTTAACACGACACATAAACGACACGAAAATAACAGGTTTCGGGTCAACACGATAACTAATCGAGTCATTATCGGGTCACACGATAATAACCCCTTAATAATGGGTCCTTAATAGGTTTACACGAGAGTGACACACGGATAACCTGTTTCGACACGATAAGAAAAAGTTATTTTGATGATTTTAATTTTTTAAACTACTAAAAAAAACTTACTATAAAATACAATAGATATAATGAATATGTATATATTGTTTAATAATTATTAGTCGCTATAAATTTTAAATTTTAAGTTTTATTTATTTATTTATTTTTATAGTATATTATAGGCAAAGATTGAGATTAAATCATAAAACACATTAAAAATAAAAATACCAAGTAATTTAAAAATACCAAACACATTAAAAAAATTATAATAATTAATTTACATGTGCGAAAAATATGAAAAAAATATGCATACGCCCGTAGTCGCATCCTCTATGCTTTGAGGATGGGTATATGATCATTTGAATTTTTAAAACCATACAAACTCTCATGAATAGTATTTTTAAGGGAGTTCAAAATAAATAAAATTCAGAATCATTAATGTATAAGTTTGAAAGATGTGAAAGCATAATAAACGTTCATAATTGCATCCTCAACGCTCAGACGATAGTTACATGGTCGTTTAAATTTTTAAAACCCTCCAAATCTCATGAACAATATCTTTTATTTGAGTGCAAAATTAATAATAATTATTGTAGAAGTGTGAAAAATGTAATCACTCGTAATGAAAAGCTTTACAATTTTCATGAAGGGGTCAACTTCAAAATTTAGTGTGTGTGTGTATATATATATTTAGTATTATGTTTTACATTTTTTTGGGTCAAATTATGTTTTTCATTTTCATTTTTATTGATTTAAAATATATTTTTCTTAACAGGTAACGGGTCAGGTCATATTATCTAATAATATTAACGGGTTAATTTTGGGTCGGGTCATATTACCCGTTTACTTTAACGGGTATTACACGACACGACCAGTTAAGCTATTGGGTATGACACAAAAACGATACGAACACGAGAAACACGACACGAATGTCAGGTCTACTAAAAGGTCATCATGGGCAAAACTGGAAACACGAGTAACTCCTAAACGTTGGGCAAGCAACTGAACCTCATCTTGTTGTTCTTTTTTTTTTTTTTAACACAATACACTAATAGGCGGATATAACTGAGGAAAATTTTAATTATTTTCGTATTATTATGCACTCAAGACAAGAGTGAAGATATACATATATATTGACTACACGAGTCATCGTCCACCTTTTAAACATTATTATAGTGCTCTTCCATGTGGAAAATAAAATCCAAACAAAATCAGGTGGATATAACTGAGGAAAATTTTAATTATTTTCGTATTATTATGCACTCAAGAGTCAAGATATACGTATATATTGACTACACGAGTCATCGTCCACCTTTTAAACATTATTATAGTGCTCTTCCATGTGGAAAATAAAATCCAAACAAAATCATACATCCAATGAGCTGGGAAGTCTGCATATATAATAATAAAAGGTCGACGTCGCCGGCTAATTACTGATCAAAAGCATTGAATGTTATTCCGATTAAGAAGCCAAATGCCAAATTGTTGCTAATTTAGCCAATTTCGACCTACCATCCTTTTTTTTTTTTTATGTTTTCCTTCACATAATGTTGAGCCTTACGAGTTTTCAGTCGTTCAAAACGTTTGCATGTGCAGGGCAAGACTTGGTGTATATATATAGAATTCATGTGTTTTGATACGCATTATGATCAATTTATTTGTATTATAACTAGTTTTCTAGTACTATTATATGATTTTAGCTTCAAACTATATCTGTTCTAGTGTTAATATTAATTGGAGCTTCAAATATTCAAATGCATGAAATTATCAAATCTAAATAATTCGTTCGTTGTTACTATTAATGCATGTATAAAGATACAAGTATTCTTTCCGACAATGATTCATACCCTTATTAATTGTTTTTATTTAACTCTATAAGTCACTTGTCACGTGATAAGTAGTATCCTCATCATCTAAAGATCATCTTTGGAAAAATTTAGTTAACTTTAAGACCATTTAGCCATCCACGTATGTTAAATAAATCGATGATTATGATAATAAGTAATATCTTCTTGATTTAACGTCAACTAGTTTGATTCATATAGATGATTAAACAATCTCCAAATCAAATGAAGTTTTCTGAAAATGATCTTTATATGATGATGAAGGAAATGAAATGTTCGAATAATGACACAACGAAACAACGCCACATCGTTATATAATAAAAAATGACTAAGCGTCGTTATACAATAAAAAATGACCAAGAAGAATAATATCTAACAACGTGGGTCAACAATGTGCGCAGCAAGCAGAAGACTTCCTCATACTTTACACCATATTGGCTGCTTGCCGTTTATTATCGCAATCAGACCTTCTTAGTTCTTACACGAGATATGCTTGTCTATTTATTATTTTTTTGCCAAAAGATATGCTTGTTTAATTAATTCAGTTCAATCTACCAAAATTTACAATAAAAATTCAGTTTATAACAGTTCAAGTAGTCTACCGAAATAAAACTCTATGATGTCTATGTATGAGCATACCTTCTGTGATAGGATTTCTTAATTGTCAATTTTCAATGATCAGCTAATCACTGTCTTAATGACATTTAGACAAATAATGAAGATGGGAAAGAAAGAGATGTGCGAGAAAAGAAAGAAAAAAAAAAGGGGAAATATAACATTATTCACTACAACTTTGAGAAAGTTGGCCTAACAGTCTATAAAAACCTTCGCTATATTTCACTAAGATCATAGCTCAAACCTTAGCTTTTAGCTCTGAACCAAATGGCCGATTCAACCCCTTTTCTATCCGAAACAAACTCGGCCGACCCAGAACCCCCTGTGCTCCACCAACACCTCCCATCCCTCGACTCCGCGATCGAGCAGTGCATCGGAGATTTTGGATGGGCCCAATTTCTCCAAGCCTTCCTTGTAGCATTCTCATGGTTCTTTGATGCCCAACAAACCTTCATCACTGTCTTCACCGACGCAGTGCCAACATGGCACTGCACACTCCTCACTGAGCAACCCAACTCATGCAACTCAGCCTCCAATATTTGCCAACTTCCTCAAAATGCATGGGCCTGGGACAGGGCTAAACACACTTCCATCATCTCCGACTGGAACCTGGAGTGCTCCTCATCACTCATCACGGGATTGCCGGCCTCAGCCTTCTTCATAGGATGTTTAATTGGCGGGCTGGCCCTGGCCACACTTGCTGACACCTCACTAGGTCGTAAAAACATGCTCTTTCTCTCATGTCTCATGATGTCTTTATCCACCTTCTTCACTGCCTTCTCCACCAACATATGGATCTACTCCTTCCTTCGATTCATCACCGGGTTCGCCCGTGCCACCATCGGTACTTCCGCCCTTGTCTTATCAACAGAGCTCGTCGGAAGGCGGTGGCGCGGACAGGTTGGTGTTATGGGATTCTTCTGTTTCAATCTAGGGTTTCTCTCCCTCCCAGCTATAGCATACGCTCACAGAGCTCACTCGTGGAGAATACTCTATTTTTGGACCTCAATCCCCACATTATTGTACTCTATAATGGTTCATTTTTTGGTTTGTGAGTCACCAAGATGGCTCTTCGTGCGAGGTCGAAAAGAAGACGCAATTGAAACCCTAAAATGCATTGCACCCGTCAATAGCACTACTACCAAAGCCCCACTTACATCGAGTTTTATTTCGAGCTTGTCCTTCGAGCAAGAAACGTCGAAGGTCGATCTCTACTCTGCAATCGATGCTTTGGTGAAGCGAAAATGGGCTTTTCGGAGATTGTCTGCGGTTATGGCAATCGGATATGGTATCGGAATGGTATATTATGGCATGCCATTAGCTTTGGGAAGCTTGGAATTCAATCTCTACTTAAGCGTCACGCTCAACGCCTTGTCCGAATTGCCAGCTTCATTAATCACATTCTTCTTCATCGATAAAATGAACAGGAAAACCTCAGTCTTGGTTTTCACTAGTCTTAGTGGGGTTTGTAACATCATGTCCGTGTTAAAAGGTATCCATCCAATATGGACACGGTTGCAAATAGGGTTCGAGGTCGTGTCCTTTTTCAGCGCATGCTTGGCTTTCGGTGTGTTGCTTATATTTACAATTGAGCTATTTCCGACTTGCGTGAGGAACTCGGCTCTGTCGATTGTGAGGCAGGCGGTGGTGTTAGGAGGCGTTTTTAGTCCCATGCTGGCGGCCTCCGGGAGAGCCAACGGTGGGGTTTTGTCGTATGGAGTGTTTGGGGTTGTGATTGGTGTTTGTGGGTGCTTTGTGGTTTGTTTGCCAGAGACAAGAGGGAGAGGGATTTGTGATACGATGGATGAAGAAGAGTTTAAAGTGACAATTGCTTGTAATGCGGTTGGTGATCATGTCTAGATTGATTGCAACTTCTTAGTTCTTTGTCTTGTAAGGCTTGCCTCTTACAATATCTTAGCTTTGCGTTTTTGGATGGGATGTATAGGTAGAGATTTTGGTTTGAATTGTCTTTCTTCTTTATTTATCTCCTATATACTTTCTTTATATCTTACGTACAAAAAATAACACAAAAAGGCTAGAAAGCTAAAAATCAAATGATTATCATACAGACTCTAATGATCAAAGCTAAAAATCAAGTGATTATCATACAAACTCTAATGATCAAATCAACAATTTCGTATTATTTTCTAATCTTTACACATTCATGGTAAGGAACAAATCGAATTTGTACAGTTATTGAATCTTTTTTTGAACAAACGATATTATTTACACTAAGGGGAGGTAGTGAGCTTAACCTCACAATAGGTTAGTAATAGTGCGATTCAAATTGTTCTTTGGCAAAAATCTAATCTAAGACCTCTCACTTACAAGTGAAGAGGAATACAACTAAACCGTTGTATTAGGTGATCAATTATTGAAATCTTAAATAGTGAACTTGGATCATCTAAGAAATCCCTAGCCAGTTAAATTGCAATTACTTCATTCAAACATACAATTAATATCTTCTTTATAACAAAAAAGGTTTCAAAACTCTTTTTTTTCTTTTCAAATATGTATTTACATATATTTTCAAGCAATTGATAGGAAATATTTTAACTGTAAAATCAAGTCTCTGTGCATTCCTCATATTAAACTTACATGCAAATAGAAATGCATATGTCCATATGCTTCCACATGCTGCGTATTCAGAAAAACAGGCATTTATATAAAAGATCTGGTAGTGTTGTCTATCAGCTACTAAATTAAGGATTGGGTTTTAGAAAATGAATTCCTTTTGTCCTGCATTCAAGAGCGTCCTACAATATTGGAGTATAAAATTTTGTTTCTTAATTAGCAAGTTGGGTTGACATATATATCCAGGGAAGCTATCTCTTCGATTTTAGCATGTAAATTCTGATAATATTGCACCACGAAAAAAAGGAAAAAGATAATACTGCACCGCCAACTATTACTTTGTGAAACAGCAAGAAATGGAAGAATCAATCTCTAATATTTCTAGAAATACCATTCAGTACATGCCCAAGAAGTTTAGTTCGTAAAATTAATTGGTAATACAGGGAGTAATTCCGTCCTCTTACTTATAAGTATATACGTGGTCCCTCATCTCATTACCGTGGAATTTGTTCTAAAAATGCTCCCTCATACGTGGTGAATTTTCAAGCCCAACATATTGACAACATAAACTGAGCGACGTGGAGTACGTGCATTACACACGGAATAAGATGCTCTAACACCATGTAGAGAACAGAATATGCAGGCAATAGGATAACAGAATCTATGCAAAAAGTAAGTTGTCAAGAAAGAGAAGTCTATATTTTGGAGAATATATAGTTTTGACACCATGAAGAAGTTGAGGTTCTACCATAAAACCAATTACTAATATGGTGAGTAGCACAATTACTTATAAACACATGCAAGATTCTTCCTCCCATCAATATGAGATGCTCATTATCTAACACATGAAATGATAATGACAGATTAGGCATATTCTGGAATCAGGATGAAGATACATTATTGTCACCGTAGGTAAATTAGTTTCATATAAATTCAAAAAGTAGGTAAATTATATTCATACAAAAATAACATTGTGGATACATTATTGTTAAATAAGAACAGGTAAATTTTTATCCTAAAATTTGAACAATAGGTACATTATTTTATTGATAAATATTTTAAAAGATAGACTATTTCACTAAAATATATATATATATATATATATATATATTTAGATTGAAAAATGTTGTTAAGATTAAGAAAACTTGCAAATTAATTCCTATATCAAATTAGAAGCAAATTTTATGGAGTGAGATAAACATGAATCAACCAAATTAATTACAAAACGTGGAAATCTTGAATTCTCATATAACATGCAATGCATTTAGAAGTACCTTTTTATATTTTTTTTATATTTTTTGTAAAATCATTAATCCTCCTTAAAATCTACATATGTTTACTTAGGGGTGGTTCGGTATGGGATACCATACCGAAACTAGTATCCCGAATCCCAAACCGAAATTTTTCGGGATGGGAATTTGAAGACTAATCCCAAACCAAATTTTCGGGAATCCCAAATTTTGGAAATCTCGAAATATTTTCGGGATTTTGGGACAAATCGGGAATCCCAAATTGAAATATGAAATTATGAATTGTTCTTCAAATATATAATTCAAGAACACATTTATGAACTAGGAATTTTATTTCATTCACACTACCATTTAATTGAACACTGGCATGCTTGACTCTTTTTATCATAGTCAAAATTCAAATTAATTAAACTCTTTTTGCAATCTGTTGAGAGACAAAAGAATCAAGCATTCTGAAATCATCAGCCATGGCAGCAGCAATAATAAAATCCACATGAATATCAAACAGAACATGAAAAATATGCAAGGTGTAGGGCATTCTAGGTTGCTGAGCATGAATTAGAAACTACTAGCATCAATTATAAAAGAATAATATATATATGTATAAATATATATAATAATTAATATTATATATTTTCGGTTTGGTATGGGATTCCCAAAATATCGAGAAGCCAATCCCGAATCCCATACCGAAATTTTGGGATTGGTTCGGGATAGCATCTCGAAAATTTCGGGAATTTCGGTTTGGGAAATTTTTGGTTTGGGATCGGGATTTTTTCGGTTCGGTTCGGGATTTTCGGGAATTTTTTCCACCCCTATGTTTACTGTGCACATTAAACATGCAAAAAGGGGTATTTTAGGCATTCGAAAAATTTAAAATGTGTAAAGTCAAACATAATTAATGAATTTGCTTATGTGGAGTCTAGTCATTGGGTTTTATTCGAGTAAAAAATTTATGTCGGGTTTTATATGAAAGAAATTGAGTTTGAGGGGTTAAAGTCATATTTTCAGTATATTTTATTATTCTAAACATAAAATATTCAAATATTAGATAAGAACTCTTGATTAATGGAAATAATTGCAGTTTTTGCCTTAGAGCTCAAATGTTTGTTCACAAAACCTGCAGTACGTAGCTCCAATATGTGCAGTTATGCACCCATGCCACAACTGAATGCACGGCATCTGTCTGCAGTGTATCACATGTAATGTCTCTTCTTCTTTTTTTTTTTTTTTTTTTTTTTTTTTTTTGATGTGAGATTAACTCTCAACAATTATTTGAATCAATTATTCATGTCAAAATTAAGCAATGTGAGAAAAATATAGTTGTAAGTACAGGTGGTAAATCAACCCATTAGGTTATTAATAGTACCCATTAAGACTTATTTAGTTTAATTTCGCCTTACAAAATCATCACTACTACCAGTTTCATCTTTATATTACTGGTGATATCATATTAATTGGATCTTAGCATGTACCTACATATTAACAATCTAATGAGTTTAGTTGTATACTTCAAATTGAGAAACAACTCACACTACATATACAAAACTACCATTATTTGCTCTGCATGAAAGACAAGGATTTGTTTCAGATGAAATCGTTAATATATTTCGATCGATGATGCAAAGCAGGCTTTGTACAGTGCAGGTGATGGTTTTACACATTCGTAGCTCTCCACCATGACAACGAGGATATACATCAATGATCAATAGCGTACAAAAGAATGTGCCTGACACGGATGACACAGCCGTAGGGATAGGATCCAAATATTGGATTTGAAGTTTGTGTTTATCAACCACACAATTCTGTCACATTTTTTAGTTGGATTAGACTAAACTAATATGGATCAATTAATTTTTATATTGGACGTCTTGATTTTGACGTTGTATCAAAGTTGAAAATTCATTTATGTGCCGAGTTATATTTAGCTTCATTTATTTAATTAGGTAATGGTATAGAAAGATTAAATGTATAAATTAAATGATGTGATTGTTATTGATTGAATTGTTCTTATACGTTAATAAATATGTTTATTTCTTGTTATTGACACATTAATTAGTTTACATATTTAATTTATAAATTTGACCACTTAGCATTACGTATCCAACTTAATTGACCTACGAACATAAATCAGTCCTGCGAGATTGAGAGTATTAAAATCTCAAGTTAATTAGTAAATTGATGGGTTTTCTTTAGTTAGTCTCGATGAAGTTTGTAATTGGTATAGGAATCTTAAAAATTATTTTGACACGAATACTCACAAGAGAAAAGACAATGAACGAAGGTTGGTAGCAGCATGCATCAGCGGATGAGACATCCATCAATCTTTTAGAATTTGAAAAGACTTTGATAGATTCCAGGGTGTACGTATGTCAACATCGAAAGTCAATGAGGCAAAAGGGTATCTAGAATTGCCATAAAAAAAAAAGGGAAAAAAAAAAAAAAAAAACTTCCAGTACTATTTAATTTAACGAAAAATCATATTTTTACATTAAAAAGTTAATTTTGATATTATTCACTTTACTTTTTATTTTGTCAATTTTCAAATTATTTTCATTAGTTGTCCTTAAAATAAAGATAAAATGATGACCACATGCAACGAATCCATTGCACTTCTCATCAACTATATAATATACTCTTTTTAGTTAAATGATTTTTAAGATTGATATAATTCTCCACTTTTAATTTTTTATAATAAAAATGAAAAAGTGGCTCCTAAGTTTACCCAACATAAATCATTTTGATCATTCATTGAAAAAAATCTAGCAATATTCTCGCTAAGTAGACGGGTTGGTTTGACAAAAAGATCATCAAAAAGGTGATCACGTCATCGTTCATGTGACAATTTAACGAGGATATTTATGAATTTTTCACTGAATAACCAAAATGATTTACAGTGTAAAACTCAAAGACCATTTATGTGGATTTTTATTTTAAGGAAACAAAGTGAGCAGTATGCCGATCTCAGGTAGAGGTGGCAAATCAACCCATTAGGTTGTTAATGAGTACCTGTTAAAACCCATTTAATTTGATATCACCATAATATATATGTGAGACTAGTAGTTATGATGATAGTGTAAGGTGAAATCAAACTAAATGGATCATATTGAGAACCCATTGACAACTCAATGAGTTAATTTACCACCTTTAATCTTGAGAATCATGTTGGATAAAAAGCCACTATACATATGGTATTGTGTAAACAAGTTAGAGGTAACAAAATGTTGAAATTTTTTGTGGTTGGTACTCAAAGGGGGAGCGATAGGTGCAGTTGCACGGGACCTCAAATTTGAAGGGCCCCTAAATTTTTGTCATCTAATATCATGTAATAATGTTATATATTTAAAAAAAATTGCTTTTGTTAACATTTTAAAACCGTATTGTGCACTCCTTATTAGAATTTGTTTTTCTTTCTAAATATAAAACTTGGAGTACAATGAGATATTTTGAGTATCTAATAACACCCTAAAAAGGATGAAGTTTCTTAATTTTATTATATAACAACATTATATATTCAAGTAAAACTTTAAAGTTAGAGGCTTGAAGTTTTTATTTCATGTTTGATTGTTTAAGATACAACTGCTTTTCATTATTTAGTGAAGATTGTGTTTGTAGATCTTTTTACTTATCATTAAAGACACTTGTAAACATGCAATCAGTACGTGCTAAAGGTTTTTTTTTTTTTTTAAACAAACGATATTATATACACTAAGGGTGTGGAGGAGTGGCTAAGCCTTACAATAGGCTAGCAATAACGTGGTTCAAATTCTCCTTTAACCATAATTAAACCTAAGACGTCTCACTTCCCACCAATCCTCCTTCCTCCTGACAATTTAACCCACTAACACTATCATTTGTTTAAAAAATTAAAAAAAAAAAAAAAGAAACGGTGGTGGAAGATACTTACGCAGAAGAATACAAAACGGAAACTAAAACCTCATTGAGCAATTTTTAATAGGTATTTGTTTCTCCCGTTCTATCCATTACACCCTCCACCCGGCACCCCTTAGTCTCACCTTTCTTCAACCCTAATTCCTCCATATACATTGCCTTCATCTTTATAAAAACAAAAAAAAGAAATGAAAACCAAGAACTAAAAATGAAACGGTTATCAAACAAGCGATTAATTGCTGATGTTGCAATCAGCACTAAAGTCAAACCTAATCTTGTTCGGCTTCGATTGTACAGCAGATGTAGCTCATCTCACTGATGAAAATTAATGCAACGAATCCACACTGACATGTACAAACATGATAAATGATATGTATTAAGTATGTAATACGGACCACCTTTCCGATAAACCAAAAAAGCCAGATAATCAGCTCACTCAGGAAAATATACTATTGGCATTCAATCAAAATGAAGGACATCGACATGCTCTCCCTACAAAGGCTTAAGTGCTTCAGCAAAAGTGCAATGATGCAAAGAGACCAAATTATTACCAAAAAAAAAATGGTGCAACTCTTCCGCGACGACCGTCGCAGATGGCAATTTAAGACAGCTTAGCATTTTCTTTAGCTAATGACAACGAAACAAGCTCGGTACAAGAACTACGAGCACAAAATTCTGAGGAAAAGAAAATTGAACTGAAAAACTTGAAGGATAATCTATGACTTCTTTTTCCGTATGAACTTATGTGGTGGGCGTTTTGAGAATTAACCATTAAACAATAAAAGTTCTGAGGTTACTTGTAGTGCTTGGAAACCTTTTCGACTAGTTTATCCATGAACTGGCATTTCCTGTCAAATCCCCAGCCAGGGTTGCTCTGCACATCAGAAGAATGTGATGAGCAAATGCTTCTGCAGCATTTCTTGCAAGAACATTTTAATACAAACAAAATAAAAATGGATGAAAATGAAAAGCAAACCCGAAGTTGCAACATACGCATTCCATGAATGGTAAAAGTAATTGCAAAATGACTTTAGTCAACAAAGTTACGCATAATTGGCATTGCATTTCAATATTATGTCGTAGAGATGATTAATTCTTACTCTACACCTTGACCAAAGGCCAGTAAACAAGCAGTAAAATGTACTGACATGCTGGTTAAATGCTAAGAAAGGGAGTGTTTTCTAGTAAATGCTATTGAAAACAATGATTCCCTGATTTTTTGCTGTTGTGTCTCGATGTTTTGGCCCTGCTGTTTCTGTAGTTTGGCTTTATTGAATGAACTATCTTGACCAAAAAAAGAAGAGAGAAATTTACGGAGAAACCAAATAGAAAGGAAGAGAGGAGAGAGAGAACTTGGCTTTCTTGAATGAATTTGATCTAGGCCAAAAAAAGGAGTAATGGAGAAAACAACGAGAAAGGAAGAGTGAGAGAAAGAACCGGTGTAGTGGTTCTGGAAAGTGGTGGGCTCGGACTTTTTTTTGTTAAATAATTAATTAGTAAATTATTAAAGGATCAAGTTATTAAATAATAAGATATTGAAGTGTTTGTTAAAATAGTGTTGTTAAAGACGATTAGTTAAATTGACTAGCTAAATTAGTTTTTTAACACTATTGTTGGAGATGCTCCTACAATGTATCTACTACGTATGCAGTCAAATCCATGTCACCAAACTCTTCCTTAAAGACGTTCCTCACACAATGCAGTGAAATAATTCCTAGACAGAAGAAACAGTACCGCCAACATGTGACACAAGATGGTTTGACGAAAGAACCAACATAAGCAACAAGCCAAAAAATAAAAATAAAATAAAATGCTGTTTTTCATGCATAGATAAGCTAGAGATAACATGTGCACAGGGACAAATACATACCTGGAGAGAGAGCACTGCACGATCAGTGAATCGCTTTACAGATTCAGGTACCTTTGCAGGCAAAGTTTTAGCAACTCTTTCTAACTCTTGTTGTTGTTTCTTTGCAGTTACCCTATCTGGTCCACTGTAGTGATCAACAATTTCCTTCAACAATGGAACTCTTTCCATCACCTCTTTCACCGCTTCCTGATGATATCAAAGAGGCCATAGAATAACAGACACAAATGAGCCAGACACTTACAAGAACTGTAGTTTTATTATTCATGAGTATGCTAGAAGTTTGAAAATCACCATACCAATTGCCATGAATTAAACAAATACAACCAGTGGCAGAAAAATAAAGTTTTAACACTGAAAAATCCATCACAGTTACAGTCGTCTGGTTCAAATAGTAACAAAAGAATTAAATCATAAGCAAAGGTCGACAAAAGTTTAACCAAAGGCGTATATGAAATGTCCAAAACTATAACCAGAAAGCCAAGTACATATAGGAAGTGTCAACTTTTATCTTTGTCTTTAGGTGATAAAAATCCATGCCAAAGAGAAATTGTCAAGTTAGAGAACAAACAGATGAGGTGAATACAAGAATCAAAACCCCTATATTCTGTATCATGGTTAACGTCTAATCTTTGTCACTCTCACTCTGTCAAATAGAACTCCCTAATATTAAGCAACTTGCCTAACTATTATATGACAGATAAGGTGATGAATTCTAAGAGAAGCATATATGTTCAAGAATAAGTTCAATTCATCATATCACTACCCGGTAAAGTATAGAGAGAAAAAGAAAAGAAACAAAACGAAAAACTAGATGGCATATGTTCACTAACAAAGAAAAGATGATAGCGCAATCAAGCAAAAGAAAATTCAGATATAACTTTTAAAAGGTTTCTTGTTTTAAACAAACCATAATTCCAGAGATCAAATTAACTACTACTGAACTACAATGGCTTAGCCACAAAAAGCAGGCCAAACAAAACCAAGCTCCTAATACAGGCGTGTAGCATGACTTGTAGACAAAGATGCAGCATTTGATTTCAGAATAACAATTCAGCGGACAAGATAACAAAAGACCAACAGAACCTACCTCCCACTCCTCATGACTTTGAATACCCTCATATGCCATCAAGAAAGGCTTCATCTTATCAAGCGCATCCCGAAGAGAGATAGGCGGCTTCTCATCAATATCTGGATTTTTACTAAAATCCTCCATCAGAAACTCGGGCTCACATTCTATCTGCAATCCAGAAAAATACAATCAACTATCACAATCCGTCGGAAAAATAATAATGTTGAAGGTTATAAGTTATCCAAAATTATAAACCTAAATGCACTGCAACCAAAATTATTAACACAATCTGTCGGAAACAACAATGAACCAGGTTACTCATTTTCTAAACTTCCAGAGCAAGCAAAAAAATACATAACATGGAAGAACTCCTTACCATATAATTGGTATGCATGGCATCCACAAACGCTTCGTCCAACGGCGAAGGGAGCACTTCACTACTCATCTCCTCAAACCCTTCAACCAATTTGTTCATATTCTCAGGGCCAAGCGTCTTAGCCAGCTTCTCACCATCAGCATTGTCTCCAAGATAAAGCCCCGAACCTTTTCCTTCGTCCAAGTCCTTGCCCTTGTCACTCCGTCTAAAGTCTCCCCTTCCCCTGCCTCGGCCTCCTCGTCTTCCTCTCATCCCTCTGCCTCTTCCACCACCACGGTCGCCGCCGCCACCACTACCCCCCTCAGCATCATCCCTTTGCAGTATCCCAAGTGCTTTCGCCACCGCCTCTTCCCGGGTCAACTTTGGACCTCTCGGCGCGGTTCTATTATGGGCCGGATCCTGGTCGGGTCTGGCCTGAATGTGCCGGTTCTCTTTCTCAATTTGGGACTTCGGAGCCACAAAATGCCTGTTCACCTCCTTAACTAGAAGCTCCGGGCCTGGTTGACTCATTGGTTTCCCCCGCCCGCCACCGGGCAATGGCGGGTCCGACCCATCTTCCCCTCTGAAGAAAATGGGTGCAGCGGGTTTGCTGGGGCCGGCGTCAGAAGCCACCGGATCATGTGCCTTTGGGCCCGGTTGCACTTGACCCGGCTGGACACGACCAGCTGCTGAATCGGGTCTGATGGAAGTGACGAAGGAAGAGAAGGACGACGGTGGTTGGGACGAAGCCAATGGTTTGCCGCGCCCATGGCCGATTCCGGGCACCGACGCGGGAGGTTCAGATTTGGGCTCGTTAGAATCGGACTGACCCGGGACGCGATTTGGGGCAACGAAGTCAAACTGACGGGGGGAAGATGGGCCGCCGCGACCACGACCTCGGCCGCCGCCGCTGTTGGAGGAAGTGGAGAAGGGGATTAGGGTTACTTTGGAAATGGAGAGGTTGGATGGATTGGTGAGCTTTCTGCCTATTCCAATGGCGGTTCCTCCTCTCATTTCTGCGATTTATGGGTTTTAGGATCGGCAGATTTTGGGGTTTAAGAGACTTTCTTCGTTAGACGGGGTGAACTGTGACTAGCTGTGGAGTGGAGAATTTCACTCTTTTCTGAAAAAAAATTCTCTCTATTATTTTCTTTTTTTTTTTAAATGAAAAAAAAAATTGGATTTAGGGTTTTTTTTGTACAATACAAATCTGATTTTATGGATTTAAATGGAGAAGACATGTTGAATTTAGGGTGTGGTTTGAATGTCACGAGCATTTTAGCTATCGGAGTTGATTTCTACTGCTACTAAATTTTTAGTTTTAATTTTAATCATTTATTTCTTGTATCATTCAATATTATATAATATTTTAAATATTTTAAATTTTATGCAAAATATGGATGATTGTACGCCTTGAGGTTCACCTCGGATTTATGCGTCAGAGCCTTTTAAATCAAGAGATTCAGACCTTTCAAAAGACATAAAGAAATTCATATTGTTCAAGTTTTTGAGTTTTTGTAGAATTAATTAGTAGAATAAACTAATGAAAACAGTAAAATTAAAATTGAGTGACTGAAATTTCTCAATCCACGGACTTTGAACGCAAACATTCAGAGTAGATGTCAATTCTAATTGTGCAAGTAAAAGTTCGAATGTCATATCGAATTATCCACATTTTGCAATTATCCACAGAAACCTTTCTTTTTTGGTACAATACAAATAGATAGCTTTTGTGAAGGGAAGCCTAAGGACCAAATACTATCCAAGAAAAAAAGAAGAAGCCCAAATACTAATTTGCGACAAACACGCCTAGTGAAACTGAGCCCAAGTACATGGGATGACATAGTCCTTGCAAACCTTTGCTGATCAGTTTAACCTCAAAAGTTTTTGCGTTGCTACTTGCTAGCTATTTGTTCAGGAAATTACTCTCATGTTTAAGTCCGTGTAATTTAACAAGATTACAGTAAAATATAGCATAATCTCAATCCCTTTTTCCTCTTCTGTTTGTGATGTAATTGGTCTTTGAAAGCATGTTGTGCCTTGGGTTCCAAGTCTCATGTTTCTTACCTCATTTGCATAATCATCATTCCATATCATAGGCATAATAGTGCATAATGCGTCTTATAAAGTTACACGAACATATTTAACTTTGGTGATGAGCAGATGACTTGTGTGCCTTGATCACGAGGCATGGGATAGTTTATTTGAGTAAGCATGTACATCGAGTCTCACTGGTCACTTGATTTTATTCATGTGTGATCTTAGACAAAAAGTAAAACATCATAAGTTCACTATAGACGTTGCCTTCCAAATTTCTAATTAAACCAGAACCTCATGTAAACATATTACAAATATTAAACAAGTTTAACCTAACAATCTAAAAATTACCAAAGATCTTCGTTATGAACTTTCTTCCATCCCCTAATTACCACAGAACCCCACATTACTGAGCAAAACTTAATTAAGGGTAAATCGCAATTTCTTTTAACTCCAAACGCTTGAGCTTCCTTCCTTTCAGACTAGTACTGAGCCGTTGGTTTTGCTTGCTGCAGATAATTAAGTTGGTAGCCTCGTGAAGAATGTGAGACTCAGGACAGAGGTGTTTCTAATCTTCACTAGAATATTTGGTTAGTTTAAAGTGTATGCTTGATCATCCACTAGTTCACTTCAACACGGTTATCTTCAACGTGAAATTTAGACATTTTAATATACCTAGCCTTTGTCTCTTTCTTGTCCTACAAGGGACAAACTATGTTAAATTTCTGACTAATGGATATTTTTACGTTGAGGAAGAAATTGAATCAGGGGCCAAATTGAGAAATTTTAAATCGCTGAAGTGACATCTTGATCGTGTTACTGGATATGAATTAATTATGCTAATAATTAATCATTGGTACAAGAAAAGAGAAAAACAATTTTCATGTTAGAGAAGTGACGTGTAGGAGAATTAACCATGAATTTGAGATAAACTGATTAGGGATGGCGTTGGGAGCGATTTTTCAGTGTAACCAACACACTAGATGGCACACCACGTGTCACTATACAAATGATGGGATTTGTGTGTTAGAAAGTTAATAACTTAAAAAATATTTTTTCACCACTTACATAAAAACATATGGTGTACCATCCATATTTTCGTCATAATTAAAATTTTCTCTAGCGTTAACCATTAACTCAAGAAATTTTTTATTGTGATCGGAATACAGATTGTACACCACGTATTTTTATATAAGTGGTGGAAAATTTTACTTAAAAAACTTTTTAAGTTATTAACTTTTTGCCACACATATCCCACCATTTGTATAGTGACACGTTGTGTACCACCACCTATTCTGGTCACACTGAAAAATCTCTTTACTAACTCGATGTGGATATAACTTGTATGTGTGTGCCCTTGTGAGATGACATGTTTGTATTAGATCTAATCATGTATACCTAAGATTAAAAGATCAAGGCCACACTTCTTGTGAGATTGTGCTAGTCGAAGTATTGTTGGTTAATTTATTTGATGTGGAAAATTAAGCGGATTTTGATCTTTCCAAGGAATGCCTCATAAAATTACACGGTACTGACATTCCAAAGAGAACAACCGGAACATGTAACGACTTTTTACGTCCCCATCACATTTTTTTTGTTGCCTATATTCCATATTTTCTTATAGTAAATGCTACTTATTTGATCTTCTCAGTAGTATGAATATTGTCTCCAAGATTGAGTGTACGTCTAAGTATGAACTATTTCAAATTGAAAAAATGAACCTTAACCTAGGCTTATATTTGAAGTTTCTTAACCTAGACTTATATTTGAAGTTTCTTAACAGTTAATATATTTCTATATTTCTATCGCTTTCTATAGAAGACAATGTATATGATTGTTAAGAAACTTCAAATATAAGCCTAGCTAGGTTAAGGGTGACAACCCAAATTAACCAAATGATGTCATTACCAATTATAAATTAACAATGCATGTCGAGCAAGACTGTACGTACAGCAAGCCACTCCATTTGGCTGCAGATTTTTCACAGTATCACAAGAGTAAGGCAGAAATGAGAACGAACGATTTCATATCGTTAATTATTTTATTTATAACTTCTAAGATACAACAATTGCAGTAATCATATTAGCAAACAAGTGAGTTGCTATTGGTCCTTTCTTTCTATATATTGACGTCCAAGACAAGGATTAATTTGCAAAAGACAGTTAGATATATACTTGAAAACAAAACATGTATGCAACCACAAGAAACATCAAAATCAGACTGGGTCGTTGTCATTTTTCATTTAAAATACTTGGAATAATGTAGAGACAATAATGAATAGTGGTTAGAAAGAAAGTGACGAACCTATTCTTAGAAGATAATTAGTTGTTGGGTTGTTTTAAACTGAGAATTCTTGTGTTTAATTTTTTTTTTTTTTAAAAAACAAAATATTGTCCGTGGTTTCAGTTTTTACTAAATTGTGGTCAATAATTTTTTTTTATACAAAGACATTTGGAACGGGGGATTTAAAATCACCATTTATGAGATCAAACATGAGGTCTCTCACTTATAAATATAGAAGAATACCATAAGTCTATAGTATTAGCGACTCAACTAGTATTATCTACGATATGTTAAATAACTATGTTTTGAGTTTGTATTCTTTATGTGTTTTAAGGAGTTAATCTGTATATAGTCTGTCCTTTCTCTTATTGTCTTTGGCGACTTCGTCAAATGTAATTTATGCGTACACACATTTATAAAGAAGGAAATCAGGTTACATGTGAATAAGCTTCATTTGGGGCAATGAATTCTGCATATTACTGGTGTCTGCGATTCCAGATTTTGTAACCTCTGCTCATGCTCGTGACATTTCGTTTTGTTTCTATTATCGTTTTTGTTGATCATTTTTGTCTTTGCAGGTATTGACATAGTCTCCCCACTTGTATCTTATTCGTTTACTTTCATTTATTATCAATTAGTTTGGTGGAGAATGGGGTGTGGGATTTCTAGGTGTAATGGTCCTCACCCCTTCAGAGGAGAGTAGGTGTCTCGTACATGCGACCATTGCCAAATAACTAATCTCGCCTAATCTTTCTTCATTTGAAAAAAATATGTATACATATATCTATATATTCGATCATGGGAGTTTTAATACTGTTTACTTTTAACGTTAAGGATACTTTTAGCCTGAAAAGTCACTCCTGCTATTATTCACTTACACTTTTATTTTATCATTTTGGTTAAAAGCTAAAGTTTTCAAAATCTTTTCATTAGTTTTCCCTATATTCATTTGGTCCGTTTTTCAATGACTACCTAGGCTTGTTGGCCATAATGGAGACTCCATAGTTTGAATACATTCATTGAACCACAGGCATGTTTAAATCCCCATGAAATAAGAAAAACCTATAGAATGCTAAAGCTGCATGGTAAAGTTTTTAATTTTAACGGAGAGATTCTACTCAAGATATTCCCATCGATTAGCGCGATTGTAAAATATGTTAAACATAATTAATAGTGAGCTATCCCACTAATTAGTGGGTCACAAGATTCCATCATAACAGTTATTCCCATTATTTAAGAAGGCATTCCGAGAATAACGTGATTAATTTCTTAAGGCACCCTTCATGCATGACTAATTTCTTAAATCAACTCGATTTGATTGTCCCTCTCAAAAGGAAATCATTATCACGCTAAAAGACAAGAGTGCTACTAGATCCACCCTATTGTCCTATTTTTTCACCCACATGATAATTTCACCTACCATAAAAAATTAAAAAAGTAAAATGTAATTTTCCACCCATCATTATTTCCAAAATAACCCTAATATTTATTTTTTTAAATAACTCTAATATATCTTTAAATAATATTATAAATAAATAAATAAAATAGAAAAATGAAAGAAAATGCAAGACCTAAAACCTGACATTCATCATCTCCTTCACACCTATCTTCGCCTTGCTAAGACCCCGGATCCCCAAACCACTCTTCTTCCTTTTTTGCCAAAGCCGCAGATCTCACACCCAAGTCTCTTTTTCCTCCATTTAAGTTTCTCACATTCATCTAGCACACACTCATTCCTTCCTCCAACCTTTCTGTCGATTCTAACTCAAATCTTTCCCAACCTCTTTCCACCAAAGATATCACATCTCACCCACCATTATTTATTTATTATTTTAAATTATTTTTTGTTTTTTCAAAATTTTTGTACTTAATTAAATAGGGGTTTAAGAGTCTTCTTTTAAAAGGATAATATGTTATTAACATTTTTATTAAATGATGGGTGGGGAAATAAGACAGCGGATGGGAATATCAGCACTCAAAGACAATATGACGACACAAAAGACAATATGACACACACATATATGTCATTATATGTCATTCATGATACTTTAATCAAAGAACATATTTACTTACAAGAAAAGGAAATTAAAATAATTCTGACTCTTGAATTTTCTGGGTTTATTAAATTAAAGTTACGAGAATCATTTCGCTCACTAACCAATAAACTTTCAAAGAAAAACCCTACTCCTTTAAAGTAAAACTGTAGCTGCCGATCCCTTGCCTTTGGTTTTGAGGTCGGGACAATCCTTCTCGATCTCTTCCCTCTTTCTCTCTTTGTTTCCAGTCATGGTCGCTCTCTTATTATGCCGATGAGAGTCTTCATAGTTGTTGTCGTGGTCATGACTTTGACATCTGTTGTTTCTAATTTGAGGTGATGATTTTTGTGGTTTGTTTACTTGACAAAGGACTATAAAAAGGACACTCAATATTTGTTGGAGGTGACTCATAGAAGGGTTTCTACTGGCGGCAAGAGCATCAGAGAAGGGTGCAAAACTTAACTCGTGGTGCCTTCAGTTCTTCGACTTGCAAAGTTCAATCCTCGTGATTAAGATTTGGGGTTTAGGAAGAAGTCATACGTGGCACCAATTTTATCCTATTTTTGATGAGTTTTGTAATTATGGTGGAATAATAGTATTTTGGAATGTCTGGTCTCTTGAATCGTACTCCAATTTCTAATTACTCCTAGTCATTATGCTTCTAGTCCTTTTAGTTAAAATGAATTTAAAATAAGAAGCATGACTGGGATGCACTCTAAGACAAGGGAAAACACGCATAAGTAGCTTGAAAGGTAAGAGCCAGTATTTGGTTTTAGCTAAGATGATAAAAAGTTATAGGGATTGCTCAACGTAGGAAGCTTCAGTTTTAGTGCCGTATGGCCTCTTGTCACATTCTTGGGTTAATCAACAGTACCCTCTCTCATTATCATTAACTATCAGATGTATTCCATAAGTGAAAGTAATATGATATATACCTCAAACAATTTATCAATTAATGTAGTTTCTTTTCTTATGAATATTATGATGATCACTTGCACGTTTTTTGGAAACCCAATTTTTTGTATATGTGTGTGTGTGTGTGTGTGTGTATTTGTAGTGGAGGCTTTTTGTTTACTTTGGCATAGCAATTAATTAGAGGGGAGAGCTTGCTTGTTAAAGCAAGCATGCACATACGTTTTTGCCTATAGCAATAGTGACTAGAAAGCTTTCACAGTTACTGGATGAGAAGAAAGAGATATAGAGAAACGGTAAAGACCAAATTTTGCAGAGATCTTTTATTAATTTTATTAAAAAGATTCTAGTTACTTGTTTAGCCTTAGTATATTTGCTTTTTATTTGTTTAATTAGGGTAACCCTGGCATAACATGAACATAAGCTTGACATGAGTTTTGTGATGAAGTGGTAATCAGCGACCGTTGGCTTACGAGAAGAGCAAAATTTGGTGTTAAAATAAGCATGTTATGGTCTAATATTGCAGAAAACAAAAATTTAGCCTACTCTCAATGCTTAAATTCACTACAAACTACATGAAAATAAATTAACCCATTCCTATATAAATTTCTAACTCTGCCATTAATCAAATAATCAAATTATTTAGACACATAAAACTGATGCATTTAACCAAATAATAAAAATATTCAGTAAATATGCAAGCGTTGTGTGTCTAAATATAACATCGCCTGTTTTTATGTTATGTGAGCCCGCTAGGGTCCATTTTGTAACCATACGAAAACTGGAATAAGTTCTTCAACAAATTTTTAGTTAGAAAAAAAATCTGAAAACAAAATATGGTTATCAAATAGCTAGCCCCTAAATAAACTACTCTAATCTACGAGAATATAAACTTGGTTGCAATGGGGAGGGACGTGCTGGTCTAAATCACATCTACAACCAAAATTTTAGTAGCACTTATATAAGCTTGAATAATCGTAGGCAGCAGTTTATCTAATCATAGAATTTTTTTTTGTTACAAGAGATATTACTACTCTAAGCTACATTTGTAACATCTCATATCGTCCAGGAGAGTGGATCCTCTATGCCTTATATGTATATTCTCATCTCTACCTAGCACGCGGCCTTTTGGGAGCTCACTGGCTTCGGGTTCCATCGGAACTCCGAAGTTAAGTGAGTTCGAGCGAGAGCAATCCCATGATGGGTGACCCACTGGGAAGTTCTCGTGTGAGTTCCCAAAAACAAAACTGTGAGGGCGTGGTTGGGGCCCAAAGCGGACAATATCGTGCTCCAGTGGAGTTGAGCCCGGGATGTAGTGGGGGTCCAGGCCGGGATGTAGACAATTTGGTATTAGAGCCAATCCCTGGCCGGAAGTGTGCCAACAAGGACGTAGAGCCCCTAAGGGGGGTGGATTGTAACATCCCACATCGCTTAGGGGAGTGGATCCTCTATGCCTTATATGTATATTCCCATCTCTACCTAGCACGAGGCCTTTTGGAAGCTCACTGGCTTCGGGTTCCATCAGAACTCCGAAGTTAAGTGAGTTCGAGCGAGAGCAATCCCATGATGGGTGACCCACTAGAAGTTCTCGTGTGAGTTCCAAGAAAAAACCGTTCGTTGTCGAGGCCCAAAACGAACAATATCATGATGCGGTGGAGTCGAGCCCGGGATGTGGTGGGAGCCCGGGCCGGGATGTGACAACATTGAAGGGAGACAAAAGGTTTGAATCTGGTACAAAGTGGATTGAAGATGAAAACTCTAACCATTAGGGCAATGCACCACTTGCATATGTTGTATATATAAAACAAATCATATATTTTGTCCACAACATTAGGGATATGTTCTTTCTTTTTTGGTGTAATTATACATGTCAAAATTGACTAAATTAGTAATTGTATAACCATTTATTTATCGGCATTTTCATTTTAGTCATATATCTAAAGAATAGTTTTTAATTTGAATAATTTTTTTTTTAGAGATAGCGTTTGATTGAGGCCCCTAAAATATGAATGGTTTGAGTCCTTAAAATGCATTATGGGGTACATTGTCTTAAGAAAGTTGGGTGCATTTTTTTTCTTACAGTAGGATCATTATTGAAGAAAGAATGTGCATGCATGTAATTGTGTAGCAATCAATTATGAATATCGAACATATATTATACTTAAAGGTTGCCTTGGCCTCGGTGATGCATGTGTCGGTCAGACACAGTAGTACATAGGAGTCTCTCTCTTACACTAATTAAGTAATCAAATAATTGACCATCTATTTGGATTGAAAACTGACATAATTTATATCTGATTATAAACAAGTATATGTCTATATATATATATATATATGTACATATATTGTGTGTACATAATTCTGTTTTTTTTTTTGTCAAAGTGTGTAGATAATTCATTACTAATGACAAGCACAGAAACCGCCCGTTAGAGTGATAGCCTTTCACATGTATGAAATACAAAATCAGGAAGAGTGTAAGCTGCTGCGGCAAACAGAAGGTGAAGAGAGGTCTATGGTCGCCTGAAGAAGATGAGAAGCTCAGCAACCACCCATGGTCATGGCAGCTGGAGTTCTGTCCCAAAACATGCAGGTATACATATACTTGATTAATTACATTTTTCAAGTTTATGAGTTTGCGAGTGGGAAGGAGAAAGTTGATTTTTATCTTGGGGTCATGGCAGGCTTGCAGAGGTGTGGCAAGAGTTGCAGGTTGAGATGGATAAACTATTTGAGACCCGAACTCAAGGGGATCCTTTGTTCCTGAAGAAGAACATACTATCATTGATGTTCATAGAATTTTGGGCAACAAGTGAGGATTTAATTAACCTTTTTTTTTTTAATTTTTTGTCAAACAATATTTCGTTTCTTTAAAAATGTTAGATAAGAGTCACTTAGTACTACGGTCTATTAGTATTCATCTTCAATTGTAAGTGATAACTCTTATGTTAGATTTTCGCCAAAGGCGAATTTGAACCACATTATTGCTAGTCCACCCACCCCCTCCCCCAGATAATATTGTTTAAAAAAAAAATGTAAGATAAGAGGCCGTCAATTATGATCAGTAGTTGAATTACATCAATTATTATGCTCAGTTGTTAATTAATTAGTAGTAGCACCACCACACCATTAATTTCAACTAATATAGTGTGAATTAAATGTGTTTTCTCTAACATTACTCTATTTCTTCATATGCCAAAAAGGCAAAAGAAAAAGTGGATTCATCGCAATTAGATGTTGGTTTGGTTGTGACAGATGGGCTCAGATTGCCAAGCATCTCCCCGGAAGAACAGACAATGAGGTGAAGAATTCTGGAATTCATGCATTAAGAAAAAGCTCATGTCACAAGGTTTGGAGCCCAAAAACCCATAACTTGATTCCTAATTCTCATCATCAGAAATCAGCTTCTAGCAAGGTTGCTCAACAGCAACCCATTCAAGTGCCTTTCACTGAAATAAATGCATCACCTATTAATGTGACATTACGTACTTATCAATATCAAGATCTTGATCAAAACCCTAGTAATGCTTCTTGGACTAGGGTTGAGGATCCTACCTTCAATGACATCATCAGGTTGCCTCATCAACCATCCACTGATCACAGCACACTGATCAATAATATTTCCTCTTCATCGTCGTCTTCCTCGGTGAACCTATCAGTGTTTGGTCTCTTGGAAAATAGTAACATCTGGCTTTCTGGTGCTGATCCCTTTGAAGTACCAAGAATACTATTGGGAGAGCAGTCAAAGGGAGAAGAAGTAGTTCTACAGCAAGAAAAGGAGACGCTCTTGGATCAGATGGAAATTAAGCGTATTGAGGATATGGATCATGCTTCAATATTTGAAAGTTCTAGTATTGATTTTAGCTTTGTCGAGTCTACACTTATGTCGTGTGGAGAAATATCTCAGGATCTGAACTCTATGTGTAATTTTGCATGGAGATATTAGACTTGTTTTGCGTGCATACAATTTAACCAAAGTTTTATTGAACTTTTCTCGCCAAATTTTCCTGATTTTACACGTTTTGAGGTATCTTGTGGCAAGGGAACCAACTTTTTGGCTACTCTTTGACCATTCCCAGTGAAAACTTAACAGCAAGACAGCGAGAGTAACTGCCCAAAACATATATTTCGTGAGGAACTGGACTTTCAGTAGTTGTCTAATATTGTATCAGAACTACGGTTTTAAGAGAACGTGATTAGTTCAAATCCTCGACCATCATCATTGAGTTATTTCTCCAAGTCTCGTGGTTATCTGACTGGTTACTTAATTAAGTACTATAGTCTATAATCCATGTTCATTTAGTAAACCATTTTCCAATGAGGGACACATACAATATATTTGTTCCAATAATCATTTTCTTTTCAAATAACACCGTCACAATATGATCTGCTTATCCATTTCCCTTCCCAAAATTGACCTAACACGAATCAACACCAACATGCAAAAGGGGGGAACCAATACAAGGAAAATTATAAACGAAAAAAAAAAATGATTGTATGCTTTGGGAGTAATATAAAGTACTTCATTCTCTATTGTGAAGTACATTATATATAGCCTTATCATGATGATCTCATTTTCTGGCAATATAAATCCACCACTTCTGGTTATTTAGCCAATGGAACACTATATTTTATTTCTAGCTACCTTTGTGTATCAATGAATTGAAGTATGAAAATGTGAGTGTTAGTATGTAGTGCTTAGTCTTGCAAGGAGAGGGGCACAGAGTTGTCTTGAGATGAACATAATGAGAAGATCTCTTCAAATGTTCCATTCATGTAATCCTTGAACTTGTCGTACGACATGTACTTGTCGATGATTTCCGGCTTTGCTGTGTTTGTCTCTGCAGCTAAATTGATCTGCGGGAAGTCTTCAAGTTCTAAGGGTGGGTAAGGAAATTGATAGGTATTCAGTGAGCTCGCATTGGGCGGTATATATGTCTCCTGCATTATTTGGCAGACAATTACAATAAATTGGTATTGATCACATGAGTCTTAAACAAAGAAATTAAGATGCAAACTTAAACTCTGTTTTGGTTCATACACATAGCACACATACATTAACTAGACATGTATATGGAAAATAACATGACGAAGATATTGTGAACAAATTATATACTGAATTTCATAGAAGCAATTACTGGAATTTTAATATATAAAATCATTTTTAAACAGTTTTTTTGTCTTCCAGAAAAGAGAAAGAGGCAAGCGTTCAAATTGTTAGGGAGATGACTAAAACGAAAAGGCATTGGGGATAAAGAAAATGGAGAGGAGCACTAAGAGGAAAATTAGGAAGAAATATGTTTTGAGTCAGTCAAAAGAAGTTACAGATGTTGATGAAGAAAGCCCATTTGAGTCAGTCTACTATAAAGATTTTTGAACGAAGCTTTAGCAAAGGATATAACTCATTACTTGCAACTTTTGTTACTTTAAGATCAAAAGAAAACTCTAAGGCCTTGATTTGTGGGCCACTTCCAACCAATCATAGTAGGTTTGCGCGTGTTTGAATCATTGAATGTGCCCATGATCATAATTCATTTACGTAGCTTGATCTTAAAATTATATGTATGGGGTGTGAACATGAAGCCTTGGAGAGTATATGTAAAGCAGATTAGCTATATACAAAAGTAGAATATTTCCCAAAATGTGCCTTGGCAAAAGGAAGCAATGATATCATGAAGATTTAAAAAGACTTTAAAAGAGCATATTATTTTGTTATATATGTAGGGGTCTCTCTTACTAGACGGTCGCAAAACTATTAATTTGAATTATTAATCATGCAGTCATGTATGTTTAAATATAATGTTTAAATTAATAGTTTGATAACATAACATATAGACTGTTATGTACCATTATCTATTATGAGTGCGTAAATGTATTGTCCCGAATAAAATGAATTTGTAAATAGTACTTTGTACAAACCTGAAGTAGATCTGAGGAGCAGTGGACACCAAAAGAGTATAGATCAGCTGAACTGTTTGCTTCATCAGAAGCAAATGGAGCTTGTAAATCGTCAGCTATGCCAGTTTCAGTAGGTGTGCCTTGAGTGAGATCTGAAGAAGAGGTGTCAGATATAAATTTGGGATAATCATGGTTGGAATAATTCTCATCTTGATCAGTTTCAATCCCTCTTGAAGCTCCCTCATTAATGCCACTAGTGTCTTCCCCTAACAATTGTTCATTGGAGACCCATATTGAATCATTGTCTGCATTGTTAATCCCAATTGGCGTGTATTCTTTGTTACTCTTGGGCATTTGTATTGTTTTCTTGAACACTCGGCACAATGCGTAAGAATCCTGTGTAATTCAAAATAACCAACAAGTTAAACATGGCCGGCCAAAGTTACATATATGCATATATATATGCAAGTGAAGAAAGTTGGAGTTCCACAAATCAACCAATACGTTAAACATGGTATGCTAAAATTACATATAAACATGTAAGTGAAGAAAGTTGGGGTTCCACCATAAACTCAATTGACAATATGAGGAGTAGTCAAAGCTCTTATAAGCCCTTGCAAGGTTTATTCTTTTACCGATGTGAAACTCTTTTATCTTCACATCCTCACACGCCTCATCACGTGTGGTGAATTTTTAAGCTAAACATGTGGACAATATGCACGAACCTCACATGCACGCCTCCTCATGTGTGACGAATTTTCAAGCTAAACACGTGGACAACAGCGAATTGGTTGACGTAGAGCATGTGTGGCCATTAGACTTCACATGTAGACCAACCTACTATGATACCATAAAGAAAGTTGAGGATCCACCATAAAAGCAATTGGCAATATGAATAGTAACTTAATTACTTATAAGCACAAGGTTCCTCCTTTCCTCAATATGTGATTCACTAGTAAGCATAACAAAGACTAGAAATGAAGGACAGGATCTCTTTCTCTAAAGCCTACGGATCAAGTGATCTGAACCCTTAAAATTTGATTCAACGGCTAAAAACAAAGAAGTTGACAAAAACTTTTAAAATTTATAATAATTTTTTGCCGTTATTTCAAATTTCAAGAGCACGGATCACTTGATCCGTGAGTTTTCAAGGAAGAGATCTAGATAGAATTTCTTTCAGAAATGAAAGCAAGCACAGAAAGAAAAGGAGAAAAAAGAGCAGAAATATATGTGATGCTAAAGTCTAGAAAAAGATACTAGCAAGTACACCTAAAGTGTAGACTGAAGTGTCTTTAATCATCATGTTGATAAGCTAAATTCCTTTTAAAGGACAAGAAAGAAATTAAAGGAAGAAAACGTACAAAGAGTGATATTGAATTTTGCTTTTATTCGAGTCCATAGACATTACATATGCACGAGAATGATGGCGTAAATTGTGACCAGTATATATATATATATATATATATATGGGATTTTGATCCTCGCCTGGAGATCTTAAGGATTAACGAATACGGACCGTTGATAAAAAAATCGTGCAATCCAATTAAATGTTTTTTATATTTTTAAAAGTAAAGCATCATCGTTTTGCATGAAAAATATAAAAAGGAAAAGAAAAAATTGTGGCCGCACGATTTTTGATCAACGATCTGTATTTGTTGATCCTATGATCCTCAGTGAGGGGATTCCGCGAGGATCCAAATCCATATATATGATGATATTATACAGGAAGATGTTCAGATTCAATTTATGTTTCTAGCTAACTGTTTTGTACACTCGTTAAAGTGCATGCTGGGAAGCGCTCTTTATTATATCAGTCAAGCACTGGATTCATATTCTTAATTGGAAACCCTAATTACAATAATTCTTGTATGGTAGTTACGATAATGGTGTATAATTAACTTTCTTTAGATATCAGAAACTCTAATTTTTTTTTTTTTTTTGAAAAAATCACCAAACCCTAATTATAAGGGCACAACACTCTCTCTTGCGCGTCTTAAACACCAACAGTTGCACACTCTTTATGAAACAGTTTAAGTAGATTCTCTTCAGTGAATTCAAGCAGCTAGCCCTTATATTAAATCATTGTCATTAGATTTTCTAACTCCAAAAATGCTTATATTTACCAATTTTAAAGGAGCAAAAAGGAAAATGGAGGGAATTAGATGCATACTAAACCATACAACTAATGATCTACTACAAGTATATTGCGTACTTATGTATACCTTTAGAGATGATGACGCATTGCCACACACAGAATTGACCAGCCGGTACTCATGCATAACCCAGTTGGTTCTAATACCATGGGGGGCTCTACCTCTATAGTAAACCAATGTCTTCTTCATGCCGACAGCACGCCTCTGACTGTTCACCGCCCGGTCTTTCCCAGTCGCTTTCCAGTACCCAGCTCGAGTAGCCCTATTCGTTCTCGACCCGTTGGGGTACTTCCTATCCCTCGGGCTATAGAAGTACCACTCCATGTCTTTGCTCGGAAGGAACGACTTATCTACAGTAAACAGAGTATGTCAAACTTATGTACAGTAAGAGAAATTCTGTAGTCCTGTTGTAATGGATTAAAGAGTTGAGAGTGTGAATCTCACATCGAGAAATCGAGAGACCTTGCATGAACTTTTAAAGTATTGGATTATTCCATATTTTTATAAATGGTTGATAAAACCTCAACTTCTTTTATCATGTTCACTTGAAATATTATTATTACTAGAATTATATATTTACATGAGGCACAAAACAAAATCAAGTACATACCAGGTAAATCCCATGGCTCACATTTGTAGAGGTCGACCTCTGGGATAATTTCTAGCTCAATGGTGCGACCATTGATTTTTCGATCTAGATAGTAAGCAACAAGCTCTTCATCCGTTGGGTGGAATCTGAATCCAGGAGGAAGACTCATGGGTGCCATTGCAGTACTCTTTGAGAGTGTGAGAGAGATGAAGTTAAACAGAATGAGAGAGAGAGAGAGAGAGAGAGAGAGAGAGAGAGAGAGAGAGAGAGAGAGAGAGAGCGAGCAAAACTCTGGACTTGAACTAAACTGGCTTGCGCGATAATGGACTATATAGGCCACTGTTGGCATCAAAGCTACAGACATTTGCCCTTCGATTTCCAAAGTATTACTTATATTAATGTTGCCATGATTGATCAGATCCAAGAGAGAGTGGTTTTTTTTGGTAGTTAAGACTGGGAAGTGGGGTTGAAAAGAGAGGGAATATTAGGATGGTGATATTTGGATCTTGGCTTTTGAAGAGATTCTATGTAAGGTTTTGTGTGAAAACCCAGAGGGAGGGATAAGAAGCTTCCCTTCTTTTGTCTGCTCACAAACTAACAAAATACGGTGGCCCTCTCAAAAGGCTGTCTGGGGCCACTAAATCGTCCATACCCTAAACACGCAATACCATGCCCTAACCCTCTATTTTAATAATCATTCTGCAATCGCAAACCCTATTATATACAGTACTCTATCTACTTTTATACATACAATATTTGATGTATTGTACTACCGAATACTTTAATCAATGACGTTCACATTTTTCACAGCTTTTTTGGGTATTCTGCAATCCATTCTTATATTCTTTTCTTTGTATACCCAGGTATAGATTAGGCTTGCATTATGAATATTTTCTATTTTGTTAGAGAGACCAAATTTTAGATCATATTTTGTAAATTATATAATGTGGCAATTGATCGTTAAGCTCATTTATTAATAATTTATATAAAAAAAATTTAATCATCAACCGTTACATCATGTGATCTACAAAAAATAATTTTAAATTTTGGTCTCTCTAACACCATCCTTAAGATTATAGTAGCTCTTAGATAGTTAGATGACGTCTTCTGGAGACCATAAACGTAGGCCGTATGTAAGAGAAAAGGGGGAAGCTCCTCCTATTTTAAAACTGCTATTAATTATGATAAGCCTTTTATAGGTTTGTGCCATACATGCTATGCAATCTTGTTTAGAGATTTGTGGATAACGCAATGCAATTAATATATTTGAATTGCATGCAGTGAAGTTGCTTGAATGAGGTCATAAAGAAATCAATTCTCATCAACCACGGTTTCTGAATCAAAGAAACCACACTGAAGTTTATAAATAGCTTACTAGTTAAATTGCATATACAAATTTGATTATAAAAATGCATTGTGAATAACAAGCTTATTACTTGAATAAAAAAAGAGTTCAATTTGGCTCGTCAAGGATGAGGAGTGATTTCTGTTCAAAATACTTCGTGGTCGATTCACAAAATTTACTACTTATAATCAGAACTGTTAATACTAAAAATCACTATGTAAAAATTATCTCTGCACAAAAATTAATAAAATATAAAATTATTTCATTATCAAATTGTATAAAAAAATGATAGAAATCTATAAAAGTATTAGAAACTCATCCGGCGATTCTAATACACATACAGAGCTTTCTAATGTTTGTCATTCTCATCATGCGGATTTGGTTTGCATCTTTGAACCTGTAGTTACTCGTGGTTCTATCTCTCTTGCTTTTTGGGATTCATTGGATTTATCTTTAACTGTTGTTAACAACAAGGATGACTTATTGCGTAATATGTGGATTGTACATTCTCCTACTTGTTGCTCTCATTATGTGATTTCTTCTACTACACAACATATTACTATTCAGACTTCTTTTAGTGGTGTTCTTTCTCATTTCACTATTGTCTATGCGGCTATTAGTTCCAGCCGACGTCGAAAATTATGGTGTGATCTTTTGGGTATTTGTTCTTATACTACTGTACCTTAGATGGCAATTGGCGACTTTAATGTTGTTCTTAGCGCTCATGAACAAGTGGGTGGTTGTTTGCCAGCTCGAACTTCTTATGAGGATTTCCACAATATTACTGAGTTTCATGAATTTACTCATATCGACACTATTGGTGCTTTTTATACCTGGGGCTAAAGGTCGGGGTGTTCATGCACTACTACAAAAGTGGTCTTAATGTGTCAGCGGGTTGGTGTCAGGTTTTATATAATATAGTGACGGATCAGACATTTCTGGCAGCCACTTTACATGGTGTCGGAATTACTGTCGGTTATAACCGACATAAATTGTATATGTCGATTATAACCGACATAGACTGTTAATGTTGCTTATAACCGACATAGTTTTTAATCTTTTCAAATGATGGTGTGATTGGTGTCGTATAAAAAAAGAATCGTGTCACTTTCAACCGACATAAAGTTAATGTTGGTTAAAAAGAGAATCATGTCGCTTATACCCAACATTAATAATTCTTTTTAGATATTTTAAAACTTCTTGTCAATTGTCGCTCACAGGTTGGTGTTCTTTATGTATCTTCTCTCAATAATATCAGAACCCTCTCTCATTTCTCTCAGCCCTCTCTCCCTTTAATATCAGAACCCTAGCTGCATCTCATTTCCCTATAATGAAGAACCCTAGCCGCACCTCATTACGCACTCTTCTCTGCAAAAATCCAAAATCAACGAGTCTACCATGGAAATGTAGGCACATCTAAGCTCCAATCTTCCCACAGAGGTAAACATCGACCCCGCCATTGTTGAATATGTGTCCATTTGATGATTTTTATACAGAAATAAGAAGCAAACTAACACATGCTTGTTTGATTTGTGTACGAGTTTCTAGATCCGCCGAAGAAATAATGGGAAAAGGCAGAATAACACTCCAACTCAGATCCAAAACAAAAAGGGTAAAAAATGTAACGATCCGTCCCTAAAATTACAGTTTTATAATTATTTTTTAAATATATGATTTTATTACTTATTATTTATTATATTATTATATTTTATTAATAGTATTATTATTATAAACTTTGGTCCACTCACTCTTTTATTTTGCGCCCCCTTCAGGATTTAGATTCGAGGCATATAATCCTGGCGTCAGGGCATCTTTGCGTAGGTATCTTCAAGTCTTTACAGCATAGGACCCACTCCTTTATTCATATATTTTATTGTAATTCTTCCATCTATTCCTTGATTAGTTGTATGCTCTGAACACGTTCCGCATCGACATATTTCTTTTTAATTATTTATTTTCTTTGTTTGCATGTTTAAAATGGCTTCGTCACCCTCGGGTGTCGGCCAGCACAGTGCCTACCCTAATATTTGGAGATATCGGGGTTGGGGCGTGTCAAAAAATCCGTTGCTGATACATATACAGCGGCTGCTAATACAACCCAAGAAAGATGCATAGGTCCAACAGTCACGGTACTCGTCCCCAAACGTCTGATCTCAGCTAATCTACAATAACGGTAATAATCTTTTCTGGTTTCCCTTCACTGACGTGAGCTCGGCATGCATTAAATATGTCCATATATGAATGTGAACTCCTTATTTCTGGTTGTGAGCAGAGCAATGGCTGATCTGGTGTCCGCAAAGGAAATGGCAAAGAGTGGCTTGGTTAAATCACAGTTCCAAGCAAACAAAAGGTAAGAAAACTTGTTTGTACATGCTATAGGTTTGCTCTTAAAAAATATGGCTATGTATCACGGCATGTCTCATATTCCTGCATTGTTTAGGTAGGACACTCGGACCTAGGGTATATCCGAGAAAAGGAAATGTTGAAGTTGTAGATCCAAAGGCAAACAAATTATCAACTGACACATCTTCGGATATGAAAGGTACACTCATCTATGCTGAGATTTTGCTGGATCTGCAATGTGTGTGAATGGATATGGAATGCATGTTTCATTTGAAGATACATGTGAACCATTTGGAACTTGACCTGCTCTGAGAACAAAAGAAAAATCCACCTTCAAACTGAATAAATGACATGTTTTTGTTTCTATTTTTTTTTTTCGAATGCATTAGTGATAGATCCACTGAAAACAGTCGTGTTTCCTCAATAACTCATGGAGTTGTTTATTTGTGGTAGGAAATTTTTTATTTATTTTTTATTATTAATAGTTTGTGGTGTCACTTATGGGCGACAGTATAGTTGTTATTTTATTTATTGAATTGTTAGGTGGTGTCGGTTAGGGCCGACAGTATAGTTGTTTATTTTATTTATTAAATAGTTAGGTGGTGTTGGTTAGGACCGACACTACTATCCTTTTTTAATGTCGCCTATAGCCAGCGTGAGTTTCAATGTCACTTTTATCCGACACTACTATCCTTTATTTTATTTTATATTGCTTCCTTCTTCGTGGCGGATTAAGGGGACTAACCGACATCAAAAGTCTTTTTGTGATGCTAGCAATAGTGTCGGTTCTTTTATCCAACATTGCATGAGTTTATGTCAGATTTTTACCTATTATACAACATAAATTATGTTTTCTTGTCGATTTTTGAACCACCAATTATAGGTAACTTTGTAGTAGTGATGGTCACATGGTGAGGCGTCTTTATCAATATCTATGTGTTGGCCTCACACTAGTTGTTCTTCTTTTCCAAAAGTAGCCTCTGATCATAATTGTCTTGTTTTTCGGCCTTGATTGTTTTACTTGGAGGCCTTCGTCCTTTCCTATTTCAATCCATGTGAACTTTGCATTCTGGTTTTATGGATGTGGTGGCTAGTTGTTAGCAGTCTACTATTACATATGGTTGTCCCATTTTTGTTATGTTGCAAATACTTAAGGCTTAAGTGTTGTCTTCGAGATTGGAATTATAATATTTTTTTTTGTGATTTTCTTCGAAATGCTTGCTAGGGAGAATCTAAGAACTATTCAAAACATTATTGCTTCCTATAGGCTGACTCAAGATAGGTTTGATGATTTGTAGCTAAGACAACTGTTCTTAATTCTCTACGTATGAAAGAATCTTTCTAGTGAGACCTAGCCCGAGCCTGAGTCAAATGGCTTACTAAGGGTGATTGTAATACTGCATTTTTCATGCTTATGCTCGTGGTAGGTCTTCATCTTAGAGAATTGCTACTCTTTGGGGTTGTGATAATGTGCTCTCTTCTCCGACTGATATTGTTGATTATGTGGCAAACTTTTATCAACCTTTATATTATTCCCCTTCAAGCCTTCTAGAATTGATGATGTTTGTAGTGTAATTCCACCTATGGTTAGTAAGGTAGAAACTCTCCAATCCTTTGTTCTTTATCTTCAGTTGGCGAAATTAATAGTGTAGTGTTTTCTATGGACCCTTTGAGTGTACCAAGCCCAGATAATTTCCTAATTCATTTTATCAGTCTTGTTAGGATATTGTTGGTTTGGATGTTATTGCTTTTGTTCAAGACTTTTTTTAAGTGAGGTTGGTTATATCCCCATGGTAATTGTAACTTTGTGATGCTTATTCTGAAAGTTGAAGGGGTTGCTACTATTACTCAGTGTCTTTCCATCACACTTGAGAAGTTTCCCTTAAAAAATAAAAAAAACCTATTTATTATAGTTGATTTACTATACTACTTTAGTTTTAATTGAATTTTTGCAGACATAATATTTAAATAGTAATTTATAATATGAACTTCTTTTATCATAAACACGAAGTGTTTTTAGGAGGAATTTCTCCTCATTCTTTAAAGCCAAGCATTTTCCTAATAGAAAAAGAACATTCTTATTCAGTGAATAGTTATTCAATTTTTACATAAGTAGTTTACAATAATAGTCAAGAATACAAATGTGCATTGAGAATAACATTGTTTTTTCTTTTTTTCAAGAGTTTTTACCAAAAAGTTTATTGTCCAATATTACATAATAATGATGAGGTCACAAAATTACGTTCTTACTACAGCAACAATGTTGATTGTTATGTCTTGGACATTCTATTTATACTATTAACTTAGATTAATGTGACAACGTGATTGCATTATAAAGTCATGATTAAATCAATATTATGGTATACCATTGATCCGAATCAACCAAAATTATCAACCTAATAAATAGGGTTACACACATTTTTATGACCTTTTGTTCAACAATTTATTCACCAATTTAATCCATCCAATTCAGCTAATTTAGTCTACAAGTTTGTCTTTAATCTACAAGTTTGTCTTTCTTAGCCAATGTATATCAATTGATGTTAAAGAATGCACATGAAGTCGATCGGAAAAACTAGAGATCGAATAGTGTAAAATGCGTGGTACAAAAAGGACTAAGATAATAGAAGTTCATTAGGTTTAAATCACACTTAACTGAAGAGAAATCGTATTTTAACTTGATCAAGATCACCGTGAATAAGAAATATCAAGGAGGACAAGATATAAAGTTCATAGATATACTTTAAATATAGTAGCTATATTCTCTTATAGGGACATCGTACGCTTTGCAGACAATTCTTGGTTGTCTTGAAGGACAAATAACAGAGTCTTCCCTAAAACTAAAGCTATGAACAATGCATGTATTGCAACTTTTTGTATAACATACGATTGATGATGATGACGATGATCTACTTTTCTACAAAAGTGGATCGCAATGGATTGATTAATACAATATTTTAGCATGAAAATCAAATGGAAACATAAATATGCATTCAAATGGTATATGATTACGGCACAAATAATTTTATCCAAAGTATAATACTTGTCTAAAAATGGACCCCAATTCAATTCTGTCCATACGTACTTCGTACATGGAACTGGACAAATAAAAGTGCTAATGATATGAGTCGCAGCATCAAATGATGCTTTTCAGTTTTGAAATATTTGCATTTCAACATGAATATACAAGTAATAATTAACAAAGAATTTGCTAAAAGAACAACAATTAAATCTCTCATAAACCTTCTTGTTGGAAATGGTTTAGAGGGACCAAAAATACTGTATTGCATTATTGAATCAAAACGTCACATGACAATAAATTTAGTTTCATAGAAATTGTTCTCTCTCATTCTCAAAATTAAGGATATAGGGGAGAAATAGGGGACAATGTTTTAATTTTATCAAAGAACGCCTCTGGAAGCGTCTCCAAAGTTGGAAAGGAAATCCTTGTCAAGGTGGTTGCTCAGGCAATCCCTCTCTATGCCATAAGTTGTTTTCTTTTACCTAAATATTTCTGCAATGAACTTAATGGTCTTGTTGCACGGTTCTGGTGGAATGGATCTGACGATGGCAGGAAGATCCCTTGGTTGGCTTGGGACAAGCTTTGTCTTCCTAAATGTAATGGGGGTCTAGGCTTCAGGAATCTACATGCTTTCAATCTCGGGATGCTTACCAAACAAGGTTGGAAGCTGTTGACGAACCTGACTCTTTGGTGACACAAGTCCTTCACGCCAAATATTTTCCCTCTTCCCCTTTTTTCCAAGCAAAGGTTAAGCCCGGTGACTCCTTTGTTTGGAGAAGCTTATGTGCTAGTCAAGAGGTGCTCACTAGGGGATCAAGATGGCAGGTAGGCTCTGGAGAAAAGATTAAAATTTGGGATGACAGATGGGTTCCTTCGCCATCATCATTACATATTTTCTCCCCCAAGCCTCATGCCTGCCCCGTTTCTCTGGTTAGTGATCTCATTGATGTGGAAAGGAAATGTTGGAGAACCAATGTCATAAGGACTTTATTCTCAAATTTGGAGGCCGGCCTCATTCTCTATATTCCCATTAACCATTGTCTACTAGAAGATAGACCTATTAGGCACTTCAACAAAAAATGTTTATTTTCTGTGAAAACCGCCTATCATGTGGCATTTGACTTGGTTTCTGGCAAGATCAATCGAGCTTCTTCCTCAGGTTTGTCTGACATTTCCTTACTTTGGAAAAGGATTTGGGGAGCCAAAGTCTCGCCGAAAGTTTGAATGAACGCGTGGCACCTTTGCAAGGACATTGTCCCAACGAAATCCAATCTGGTAAAGCGTCGCATAACCTTTGACTCTCTGTGTGTACTATGTGGCAGTGTCGGCGAATCAAGAGTGCATATTCTTTATGATTGCCTTTTTGCTACCTATTTGTAGAGTTTCTCTCCTATGGACCGTCTACCTTGTGGCCCCTCATTCTCATCAGCCTGTGATTGGATGATTTATCTCCTTCCTAAACTAGACAAGCATAATTTTGATTTAATTCTAACGCTCTCTTATGCTATTTGGAGCACTAGGAATACTATGCTTTGGTCAGGTAAATGTGACCCCTCCTAACATCGTGGTATCTCACACCATCTGCTGGTGGCAAAACTTCCAACTTGCCTCCACTCCTACTTCCACTGCTAGCCACTTTTCGGACTCATCAACCGTGAAGTGGGTGAAGACTAGGCCTATTTTTTTGAAACTTAATGTGGACGGAACTTGGAATGCGAACCATCTCATTGATGGTGTAGGTGTGGTTCTTCGAGACAATACGGGCAATTTTGTAGCAAGCTTAGCTAAGCATTTCCCTCATGTTCCTTCTCATTTCTTTGCTGAGCCTTTAGCGGTCAGGGAAGGTCTTGCCTTGGCGTCTTCCAAAGGTCTTCACAATATAGTTATTGAGAGTGATTCGCTCCTGATCACCTAATCTCTCCGATCTTGTAGCAGGACCTTTCTCCTATTGGTCTCATCGTTGAGAACTCGTGTTACATCCCACCCGGGTCACCATTTAAGAACCAAAAATAATATTTAAAAATTGTCACATCTCGGGTTCGACTACATCGTAACACGATATTGTCCACTTTGGGCCCTGACCACATTCTCACGGTTTTGTTTTTGGGAATTCACACGAGAACTTCCTAGTGGGTCACCCATTCTAGGATTGCTCTTGCACGAACTTGCTTAACTTCGGAGTTCCTACAGAACTCGAAGCCAATGAGCTCCTAAAAGACCTCGTGCTATTTGGAGATGGGCATGTACATATAAGGCTTACAGGATCCTCACCCCTGGGCGATGTAGGATCTTACAATCCACCCCCTTAGGGGCCCGACGTCTTCATCTACACACTTTTGGCCAGGGAGTCGCTTTGATACCAAACTGTCACATCCCGACCCGGGCCCCATCACAGCCTGAGCTCGACTTCACCGTAACACGATATTGTTTGCTTTTGGCCCCGACCACACCCTCACGGTTTTATTTCTGGGAACTCACACGAGAACTTCCCGGTGGGTCACCCATCATGGGATTGCTCTCGCGCGAACTCACTTAACTTCAGAGTTCCGATGGAACCTGAAGCCAGTGAGCTCCCAAAAGGCCTCGTGCTAGGTAGAGATGAGAATATACATATAAGGCTTACAAGATCCACTCCCTTGGACGATGTGGGATGTTACAACTCGAGAGCTTTCCTTGGGGATCACTGGAGTTTGTTTTACTCATATAAGACGTCAAGCAAATGAAGTTGCTCATCGACTTGCCCGTTTCAGTCTTTCGTACAGCAACCCTTCTATGTGGTCTAAGGAACCACCAGACTTCATTTTAGATGTTTTATTTGCAGATTGTAATTCTGAACAGTGACTGCTCACTCTTTGTAATCTTATTTCCCTTATCAATATATCTCTCTATCACCTTTGATTAAAAATAAAAGGATATATCAGAGTAATCTCAGGGAAAAACAAGTTGTTATAGTACACTGCTCACTCTTTGTAATCTTATTTCCCTTATCAATATATCTCTCTATCGCCCTTGATTAAAAATAAAAAGATATATCAAAGTAATCTCAAGAAAAAACAAATTGTTATAGTACAAACATGACCACATAATCGAAAAACAAGCTATAGTACAAACAAGACCACATGATCACACTACAAATTGGATAAGATGTTTAGTTTTTATAATTTTCTTTCATTTTCAGCTTTACTATGGATGAATTTTGATGGGGCCATCGGATAATTCTGATCTTTTTTATTTTTCATCACAAAGGGAAAAAAAATACTTTTATCATTCAACAGTTGATGACTTGATGATGGACCCATGATCATCTGAACAAATCTACCTGGCACACCGTCACAGTCTTCTTTTTCTTTATAATGATTTTCCTTCTATTTTTCCTACCATCCAAACTGCTTTTTCTTTACCAATTTGTGTTCCATATTGAACCTTTAGTCCCTTTCCTTAAAATATCATTTTCATTTGGGTAAAGACATACTAACATCTTTAATGATTACAATACAAATCTTTGACTGGTCTCTCTCTCTATAAGACTCTCATACAGATTAACTGAGTCGCGCATGATTTGAATATTCACAAAGCAAGATTTACGAAGATGGATACTAAATTACTAGTCTAATTTGAATCCTTCTATCCATGCGGTAAAAGTTAAGGTTCCGTTATAAAATTAATATGTAATATAAACAGTATATTAAGTACTTATAAGCATATGTAAGGTCTCTCATCTCAACAATATGAGATTCGTTCTCAACATGCCTCTTATATGTGAAGAATTTTCAAGCTTAACATATGAACAACGCAAATAGGTGACGTGGAGTGCGTTTGGCCATTGAATTTCACACTTAAGACAACATGTTTTGATACCATGAACAAAGTTGGGGTTCCACTATAAAATCAATTGGCAATATGGGAATAACCCAATTACTTATAAACACATGCAAAGTCTCAACATATGCAACCAAATTGGCAATATGGGATTCCAAGAGTTGAAATGCATTGTACTCGCCTTAGAATTGATGTCTTAAACTCTCTCTCTATTTTGTATATATTCGACATGTTTTTAGCCATCAAAGTGATGACTGCTACCCTCAAGTGCAAAAGGATAAGGGAGCTTGATTGTAAGATACACCAGTTGATCAGAGAGAGACAGAAGTCGGCCTTAGTATCCAACGATGTCAAAATTTTGGCTTTCGATGTAAGGCAAAATGCTAAACGCGACACATTTATTGACCCTATTCTTCACATAAATGTGCAAAATATAGTCATATGAGAGATGTGATTATGAACTCATCAAACTAAGCTAGCTAGAATTAGGTCTGTGTTCGAAGCTTAAAGTGGCAGCTTTGGCTTCTTAGTACAACAGTAGTTCTATGGTTGAGAAGTGAACTTGTAGTAATGATGATTACAGAAAAACAGGCCTTTATATTTGTTTTTCTTTCTTTAAATAGCTTTATGGCTTTTACAGCTCAACCGCAACATCAAATGAGTTGTGCATAACCAATTGCATTTAGACAGAGATTGAGAGCGGGAGAGAGGGAGCTAGAGGGTTTTAAGGTCTTTGCCGAAAGAATTACTTTTTGCAATCTTTACCAACCCAACCCTTCCCAATATTCATGCCTAAGATTAAGAGAACATACGGCAACCTTGAACGGGGAGCTTTTGATCATTTGCATAAAGAGATTCCAAACCCTAAATCGCACTTGCTTCCAATAAAATATAAAACCTTGATTCAAACTCTAACTCTCAGTCAATGTTAAATTTCTAAACCACGTTCCTAACATGCATTTTAGTCATTCAATATTAAACTTTCACAGAGAGAGAGAGAGAGAGAGAGAGAGAGGTGAGTTTTAAATGGGGTTCTAAAGCCATGCAACCTTTCACACGATGATGATCTTGTGCAAGGGTAAGAGATAAAGCAAAGCAAAGGAAAGCAAAGGGGGGATGGTGGTGGGGAAGTTGTGGGCGCTTTTGGAAGACTGTAGAGAGAATAGAGAGAGAGAGACAGGGCTGGCTTTGAACAATCACAAAAGATTCTCAAACATCGGCTCTGTCAATCTCCGTCGATATCGATCATTTTAGCTTGTGCAGAAAAGACAAATGTTTAATTAGATTCTTTCCACCTAATTCACCAAGTTCGGGATCCAGATCGTTGAAATTTGATCCAACGGTTACAGTTATTATAACTTTTAAAGGAGCCCCTGTTTGTAGCCTTTGGATCAAATTTTAACGATCCAAATTCCGGACTTAGTAGATTAAGTGGAAAGGGATAGGATCCCTTTCCTGAGATAGTGGCTTTCATGTGGGTTTTCTGGCCCTTCTAGAGGACTATGATGCCCCTTGTCCTAATGAGGGCACGTGTGTCATCAACTTCATCAACTCTTCAGTTCGTAACATCAAGAGTATATTTACACTGTTACACATATATGCAAATAATTAATTCTAACATATAACAAAAAATTCACAAAATTATTTATTTTCAACATTTTTCACACTTACTAATAACTAATCCATCACTACATTCTTCACATTCTCGAGCACATATTTCCAAGAACGCCAGTTAGTAGTAGGACAATTATTCTGTATTGCTACACAAATCGCATGTGCAAACTCCACATATTGCCTCATATCATAGGGCCCGGAGGGCACGCTCTGCTTCTGGTTTTTATCCTCCATTTGATCACGAACAGAATTGTGAAGAATAAGGAGAGCAAAAGCGCATATTTATAGGAAGGTTAGGGACTTTGCGCGACAAAGCCTTTGTCGTGCAAATATCTGCACTATATACAGTATTGATTCCTCTTATTCACATGCACTGAATGCTCTGACTCAAAAAACTAACTGTATTTTGTGCGACGAAAGTCATTGTCATGCAAGTGTTCCGTTGATTCGCATGCACTGAATAATCTAACCCAAACTGAATGACCTTTGTCGCCCAAGGTTTCTACGGAAAATCTTCGTCACGCATTTTTTTCGAGCTAAAAAAAATTACCCGCCGTTTTCTTACTGACTTTACACGACGAGTATCTTTTTTTCATCATGCAAACTGAATTGTGCGACAAAGGTGTACGTCGTGCAAAGTCGCACCACTCTTGCTTGATGAAGCTATTTTTTCGTTGCACAAAACTCACTTGTGCGACGAATTTTGCTTTGTCGCCCAAACATCTGTCGCACAAATAGTTTTTTCAACTAGTGACAAAGATTAAGAGCAGGAGGAAGGGAGCTAGAGGGTTTTAAAGCATCCCCAATGCGAGCTTTATCCTCCATGAGGCTACCACATTTCTAGCCTTAGCAAGAAATTTCATCCCCAATGAGCCAAAAAATAGGGCTAGATCCACCACTGGGGCTAACAACTTCCTTTCTTGGGTAGCATAAAATCAGGCTACATTTAGCCTCAAAAAACAATGGATCCTACAAAAAAAAGTGGTAACACATGTGAGCAAAATTCTATCACTCTCCATCCACTTGCGAATACACTTATACTCTCCTTTTATTATTTTTTAATTCTTTTTCTTACTTATTTTTCTTGCAATTTGGCTAATTCATAATTGTTTTAAATTCCATAAGAATTAAAATTTCAAATTGATTTAACGTTCATGTGCATTGATGGATGAAATTTTCAAATAATTTTTTTTCAAAATTCTATGATACTAATTTAACAATTGATGCTAGGTAAATTGTTGTGTTATATATATGTGAAAATCAAATTATTTCAGAGGGTAAAGTGAGGGTTTGTTTCTTTCAACGGATGAGATTGAGAAAAGGGAATCTAATCCAACGAACGATTCATAAGTGATGAAATCTAACTTTGTCACAATTTGAACTTTTTAGGTTAAAGGGTTCATTAAAAAAATTTAAGATATCACGTCCAAAAATCAACTTAAGAAAAGCTAATACAAAAAAAAAACATCGCTTAATCAAATTACTACATAAATAAATATATATATCTCCATATAGAGCCCGAAAGATATAGCCCCTCACTAAGAGAGATTTTTTTATAAAGCTTTAAAGATTTCTCGAAACTCTAAAATAGGTTGTATCCTCCACTTTTCCAGTCCCATATAGAGTCCCTCACTGAGGATGCTCTAAGGTCTTTGCCGAAAGAATTACTTTTTGCAATCTTTACCAACCCAACCCTTCCCAATATTCATGCCTAAGATTAAGAGAACATACAGCAACCTTGAACGAGGAGCTTTTGATCATTTGCATAAAGAGATTCCAAACTCTTCTAGTCCCCCAATCCAATGATAAATCACACTTGCTTCCAATATAATATAAAACCTTGATTCAAGCTCTAACCCTCGGTCAATGTTAAATTTCTAAACCACGTTCCTAACATGTATTTTAGTCATTCAATAGTAAACTCTCAGACAGAGAAAGAGAGAGGTGAGTTTTAAATGGGGTTCTAAGCCGTGCAACCTTTCACACGATGATGATCTTATGCAAGGCAAGAGATAAAGCAAAGAAAGCAAAGGGAGGATGGTGGTGGGGAAGTTGTGGACGCTTGTGGAAGACTGTCCAACTAAAAAAACAAACCAAACCAAACCAAACCAGATTGGCCACTACCCTAAAACAACCCACCTCAAACTAATGGGCCGTACGGGGTAGAGGTGTGACACCTCCAGTCCAACTAAAGCAGAAACGTACTAAAAGTCTTAATCCATGTAAAAAAACGTGTTAAGTCCAATGAAAGCCCAATTCAACCTGAACAGAAGGAAAAAGGAACCAAAAACCAGAGAAGGCAGAAGAGACGCAGCGACGAGTTGAAGTCGAGGATGTCGATACTGTGGGAGAAGAGCGGGACATGGAGGTGGGTAGTGAACAAGACCCGTGATTCGAAGCCCTTCTTCTTGGCCTTCGCCACCGTTTGCGGCGTCGTTCCGGGCGTTATTGGCTACTTCGTTATGCAGACCACCAACTCTGGAAACCAACAGCTCGAGGCCGAGCTCCGCCGCAACGCCCGACCTGAATCCATGGTGCGATTTCTGTTCAACCCAGTTGGTTTTCTGACATTGTATTCGGTTTTAAGAAATGGGTTTTGCTTGTAATTAGGCAAAGATTGTTAATTTATGGAGAATTATACGAACCCCTTTTCGAATAGCGAATAAATTAGGTGATCAAATTGATTATTCGATTTGGACGGGTTGTTTTTGTTTGATGCAAATTCAAAGCTGCAATCTTGACTTGTTGGTGAAGTTGTGATACATGTTATATGAGTAATGCGTTTGATAAAATGAAGTGACCTGAAAAGTTTTGGTTTGTTGAAGCCAATCTGTGTGATCTGTGTCTACGCTTCCAACTTTAGGTAAAGGAAATATATCCAGCTAAATGATTTTCACTCACTAGTATGGAACACATGTATATGTATGTGCCAAAATGTCTGACTAATTTGCGTCGTTTGATGGTATGGAACCAACTCAACCAAGTAATCTCACTTCTTCGATCTGTATATATCGAGTTTGTTTTGCTAAGAATGTACCTCACTGAACTAAATTTTTAAGGCCTTGCCTTTCCTACTTTATTGTTTACACTTTCATGTTTAAAATTCGTTGTGATCTTGAACAGATAATTGCTCGTGTATAACTCCTCTAATGTCTTGGTTCCAACATTTATCTTTCCTATGTGTTTATAATTCATCAGAAACATTGAATAATGTTTATGAAATCGAATCTTGTTGAGAAACCATCACTTGTACGTGTGTCACCCATTACAGAGGCAGTTTAACTCATCCAGTACTGATCCCTATTGGATCAGAAACCGTGAATAAATCTCATGTTACGTGTCATCAAATTGCTGATATTAAGTTTGATTACTTCTTGTTATTGAAAGCTTGTTTCCTTGTTTAGTTCAAATGGATTTCAAATCAATTTCGGGTTGTTTCTTGAAGCAGTTTCGTACTCTGAATCAACACAAATGCTGATAGTTTTTTTGCTTGAAATTTTTAATCAGAGGATGGGGCAAGTGAATAAAGAAAGATTGGCAGAATTCCTTGGGGAGTTGCAGCGGAAAGAGAACACAAATGACCGCTATGTTGCTGCACTGAAAGGAGAGACATTGACTAGGAATCCATATGTGAGAATTCAACCAATTCCAAAGCCAAGCAACACCGAAGCTGAGAAGGAACAGAAGTAGATGGAGGTTCTGCTGTCAAGGGTATCTGTATGTTTCTTCAGAACAAGTACATGGATGGGTTTTGGCGTTTTTGATAGCATGGTTATGCAGAACTTTGCGAGCTGTGTCTTATTTTTTTATGAATATTTAAGTGCAGTAAGAACTCACTGAGAAAAAAGGGCAACGGAATACGATAGTTTCTCATGTACATGTTGTTCTAGAACATTTTCCGATGCATGGAATGCCACACTATCAAATTTGAAGATAGGAAGAAGCATTAAACATATAAAGTTTTTGCTGTCAAATTTGACATATTAGAAAAGGTGCTGTCAATTAATTTTTTTAATTATTTTATTGTGTTAGAAGAATTTGTGGGTTAGGAGAGAAAAAACATATCGATTAGAAGAAGAGAAAATCTGACATTACTACATTAGCCATCAAATTATCATTGGACATTTATCTTTTGACATCTCAATTGGAGATGCTCTAAAGAGCCAAACAATGTCCAAAGTAGATCGATAGAAACTCTCACGGAACCTTAATTCTTGAACTAAATATTAGAATTGCTAATTTAGGGTTTGGGACTACAAAGCAATGAAGCAGAACTCATTCCCTTTTGCATTCCCATAACAATTTGTGAGCTTGTATTACCATGGACAGATAGACTGCTGCAACGGTAGTGTCTGGGTAAACTCCTGTACCTACTGTGATGGTGCAGCTGTTGAAAGCCCAAATTAATGGGCTAGCCAGGCAATCAGAGATTCTAATTTCATGGAAGGAACCCTTCAGATTTTTAGGGTTTGTCATTGGTGGCAGAACATACAGAACACTTCATTGCAGAGACTCTTATCACCATACCTACTTGCTACAGCACTGTAAAAGCACCATATCGATCAAAAAACTCCATGCCCGGATAATTACTGGAGGTTTTGAGCAAAACCCATTTGTTGTTGCAAAGCTAGTTGGCAAGTATGTCGAGTGCAGTGAATCAAGCATGGAAGCTCCACGTAAGCTGTTTGATAAATTGCTTGAGAGAGACGTTTTTGTGTGGAACATGGTTATTCAGGCTTATGCAAATGTGGTTCCTTTTGTTGAAGCCCTCAATGTGTATGATAGAATTCGGTTCAGTGGTGTACCTGCAAACCGGTACACCCACCCTTTTGTGCTCGAGGCTTGCGGTGCAATGAGAGATGTAAAAAGAGGTCGGATTGTTCATGGACATGTCGTGAAATGTGGACTCGACTCGGATTTGTCTGTTGGGAATGCCCTTATTGCCTTGTATTCCAAGTGTGAGGAGATTGAGATATCGAGAAGAGTGTTCGATGAAATACCTGAGAAAGATTCTTTCAGTTGGAATTCCATGATTTCGGGGTACACGACAAGTGGGAATCCTCATGAAGCTCTCATGGTTTTTCATTCCACGCTGCAAGATCATGCCACATGCTTGCCTGACCATGCCACTCTTGTTTGCATTCTTCCTGCTTGTGTTGAAGCATCGGCTATTGAAGTTGAATTTTGGATTCATTCTTACATTACATAGCCAATTATGAAAGCCGATGCTGTTTTAGGCAGCGCTCTCATTACAATGTATGCAAATTGTGGTCGCGTAACCACTGCCAGAGTTATTTTTGATCAAATCAGCGAGAATACTGTGATCCTGTGGAGTGTGATTATCCGGTGTTATGGAATGCACAGGCATGTAGATGAGGCACTCCAAGTGTTTTCGCAGTTTGTGGAGACTGGCTTACGCCCGGATGGTACTGTATTTTTGTGTTTACTGTCCACTTGTAGTCACTCAGGGATGATCACAAAAGGCTTGGAACTTTTCGAGAAAATGGTAGATTATGGAGTAACAATAAGCGAGAAACACTACGCCTGTGTAGTTGACCTTCTGGGAAGAGCTGGGTTACTTGACCAGGCGGTCGAGCTTATTAGAAGCATGCCCATGGAGGCAGGGAAAGATGAATATGGTGCCTTGCTTGGAGCCTGTAGAATACATAATAACATAGAACTCGCCGAAGAAGCTGCGGGAAAGTTGTTTGTTTTGGACCCCGAAAATGCTGGGAGGTACATTCGTCTAGTCATCATCTATGAAGATGTGGGCAGATGGGAGGATGCTGGTAGAGTGAGGAAGCTACTGAGAGACAACAACGTCAAGAAGCCAACTGGAAGTAGTTCGGTTGAGGTGGATTGTATGTATCACACATTTGAAGCGGATGACGAATCTCACCGGTATACAGACCAGATTTTCAACACATTGCAGAGATTGGATACGATAATGGAAGAAGAAACAGTGATGGTTTAATGTGATTGTCGTGCCTCAATAGAGTTACACGATTTGAATTCGACAGTGTCACCGTTAGAGCAATTGTTTCTGAATTATTGACCTAATGCAGGTTGTTCTACAAAGTTTTACACTTTACATTTTCGCATTAACCTGCTTCTTTTTGCAAATTGAACGAATTAGAACTCCATCGAAGTTCTCGCTAATTGGCGAATGCTGACAGAAGAAGCACAACTCACAAGTTCTACTGATTTTAAGCAACCAAACATCTTACAGATGATTAGAAAGAGGAGCAGAAGTACACATTAGATTTAGAAAGCAGGACTGTACAATCTGGCGCAATTCGAAACCCGGGTGTCACGGACAGAAGGCAGACAATCTCTAAAAGCTATATGCACAATCTGATATACACACGAATCCCTTTGTGCGGTTATCCGGTGAAAACCCTGAGACGGCTGCGAATTGGCTGGCGGCAAATTGGACAGTCGGACAATCTCGGTGCACAGTCTCTGCACGACTGCAATGAAATAATTGTTAATAATGGCAATTGGCATGCAAGACAGGAAAGAACAGAGAGAAGGGGTTCTGCTAATGCAGCTCACCATGTGTCCGCAACCAAAGGCAATGTCCTTTCCATTTGTTAGGCAGATTGGACAGAGCTGCATTCAAATTGAAACGAAGAAAGTATATAAGTTATCCGAATTTGTAAGAAGCTCAAATACATTTCGCTTCGGTCATCTATATATAGCAATTGTAGAAATTACAAAACAAAAAAAGCTATACCATCTCGCTTCGTTCATCCCCTGCAGGCGCTGGAAGACCACTTGGTTCGCGAGTTGGTGCACGATGGGTGTGCGCTGGAAGACCACTTGGTTCGTGAGTTGGTGCACGATGGGTGTAAGGAACTGGTGGAGGGCGTGGAACGATTTTCTTCTTTTTCCCTGTCGTACGTCTTTTTTCCAGGTACAATAAAACTTATATTAGTAAGCTTATGCATGCTAGAGTCTAATCCAATCAAAATGGTGTTTATGCTAACCATACCCAAGTATACCGAATTCAACAGCAGCCTTATACTGGATTGGGATTTCCATGAGGGCAGCCAGAGCAAATGCAGTTTCTTTCTCGGATGAAGTTGTGTGTTTAGACATAATTTCGGTGAAGTTAACGAACTATAAACGAAAATAAACTAGTTAGAGGATTAATGTCTGCTTAAAATCTCTCCATTGGCAATAAACTTAGTGCTATATAGCTTATCATACCTGAAAATTATCAAATTCGCGTGAAGGGAGCTTGTCATCGAACTTCCTCATGTCTTCCCAAGGACCATCCCCGACTCCAACAAGAACAATCGAGAGCGGATAGAAACTGCTCACATAAGTTTTCAAAGTAAATCTTTTAGGTTCAACTCAATATTCCTGCTGTAATAATGCACTCAGTGCCTGGTAAATCGACACATTTAGCACCTTTCAAGATTTGCTTAGGTTTAGCCATGACAACTGCATTGCATAGACATACTTAAAACAAAGGAAATGAAAGTTGCAGGTTCTACCTTGCATCTGCAATTGATCCGATCGTCTTCTGCTCCTGTGGACTCAATTCATTGTCGCTGGTATCGATGCTTCTGGTGACCTTTACAATTAAGAAACTCGTACTTAGTTGAGAGAGAGAGAGAGAGAGAGAGAGAGAGAGAGAGAGAGAGAGCGCATCAGATATTAAACCTGGCCATCTGCAATGATAACTAAAACATGGTATTGCCCTCCACTTTTCTCCACAATATCCATTGCAGCTTCAACTACAGGTCCATAAGATGTTGGCCCTTAAAACACAACATATGTCTATAAATCTCTGATACTCCAAACTATAATACGTGAAAAACACAAGATATAAGATTACGCCAACCCAAAGTCGCAAATTTGGAACTATTCTTTTGTAGCAGGCCAAGACTTCTTCGAAACCATGGCAGGGCGAATGATCATTGTGAAAGCTAAACACCTCTTGATCATGAGTGGTAGCTAAAAAGTGAGGAGGGAGGTAAAGTCAATCCAATGATCAAAACACGAAACGAAACAAAAAAAGGTCCAGAGCTTCAAACTTTGGAGGGATTAAGGCCCCTACCATCACCAAAGCCGAAACAAGGAATGAGGTTGTCTTCATCAAATGGAGCTAAAGTTTTTCCAATTATGGAGATAGCCTTCTCATATGGATTAGGTTCATCGCCAATGGCGTGCAGGCTCCGGTTTCTGAATGAAACTTTGCCTGCAGTAACAACAACAACAAATCATCTGCTTCAAAGATGTCCAAACACAAAATGCATCTAAGTCTATGTATACGAACAGCGGTGCAGTTTTTATTTTCGTCCGCTAACCTGTCCATTCGTTGCTCTTGGTGAAGTCAATTCCGACGATGAGATTAGATGACTCTAAACCTTCTTTTCTCAAGGCATCTGTAACCTGAAAAAAGGAAGCAATTGATTTTCTGCAAGGTTAAAGGAGACGTTCATATTTTTTTTTTTCTTTCAAATTTCTGTTCAGAGTTACTGTGAGTTGTTCCAAAACATGTGAAGTGATGAGCCGAGTATCATCGGTTGTTACACATCATGCAACGAGACAGATAGGCGCATCGTTGTATATTAACTGGAGATTTGACAAATTTACTCGGTGATGATTGAGACTAATTGAGAAATGACTCTATACACTCATTTGCTTACTATTGCTTAATTTTGTCTATTGATTCTCGTTTACTTATTCAATCAAAAGATTTTAGATACACAAGACTGTGTAGAGAAAGAAAATGGGTATGCAGAAATCACTTTCCGTAAAACCCCTCGTGTTTCACAACCTTTCTTTAATAATCATACTTAGAAGAATAAACAGTAGGGTCGTGGGACAAGCAAGTAAAAGCAAGTCCCACTCGCCTTGCTTGTATTCTGTGTGCTAGCATTGCCCATTGGCCAATCTTCCAATGTGCCATTAAAAATAGAGTAATGCTTTCAAAGAGACGCGTTGACACGTCACTAATGCAAAATCCTTTTTATATAAAGAAAGAAAGATGCGTGCAACATGCTTGATTAATAATTGACAATCATGATAGTTGCTTGGCCCATGATTAATAAATAAATAGAAATTAACCACTCAAATAAGGGTATATTTTGGCTCAGCATCCTCAAGTGGTGGCAATACTTATTATCTTGTTTATCGCATTTTGATCAATTTAAATTTTGTGCCTATTCATTACTCATATCTCAAAATTTAAACTCATCTAACAATTATAAATAAGGTGGTGAGCATTGCTATTATTTGAGGATGGTGAACATCACCATTACTTGAGTGCGGTGAGAAAAAAAATCCCCTCAATAATGTATTTTTGTGATGGTTTCGAATTGGATATGACTAAAAAGCAGTTAAAAATACCATCCAAGTCAATTCTAGGGAGGACTGAGACTAGACTAAAAGAGTGGATATCCATTTACAATTTTACGTGGTACTGATAAATTGTGGTGTTATTAATTTACGTGTTCAATTAAATTGACGGGATGAAAGCTACGACCAATAATAAGTCCTTTAGCAGTAGGTCCTGCTATTTGATAAGGAAATCATAAAATAAAAAAATTATTATTATTTTAGTAGAGCCCATGTTGTTACGTATGTTTAAAATAAGTGCCAATATTATATCAACACAAAAAAGGGACACTTTGAGCTCATCCAATAACATATTCCAAGTCATGTTGGGATAAGAAACTTTCAATAATGCTATCATGTCTTTGAGATTATCGACTGGTTTGGATCTTAGTCATTTGAAGTGCTCTAGATGGGTCCAAGTCCAACCACCCTAAAATGGTGTAGGCAATGGAGCTAATCAACTAGGTTTCAGTGTTTAGTGGTAATCCTACTCTCAATTTTTGTCTAAACCCGACTCTTAATATGTAACGAATTATCATGGAAACTGTTCTTGGGCCATCACTTGAAGTAAAGGCGGAACCAGGATTTTAGTCTAGAACGGATTCAAAAGTCTTAATCTGAAACATTTGATTTTACAAAAATTATTCTACCTTGTGATCAGCAATCGACCACCATCGTTTGGATTTAATATGGTGTCGTCCTCATCATCCCCTTCCTTAAGCCTAAACCCAAGCCTCTCTGACTTTCTTCCTCTCTCCTTCCACCGATATCCATACCTCAGTCCTCCTCAAAGCTCACAACATAAGAGCAACTAACCTCAAATCAAGCCTAAAGAAGGAAATTAAAGTAAAAATACCGGAATGGGACTTCGAGCCTACGAAAATCATAACCATAACAATAAACTTTTTCGTGTGAAAAAAAAAGTCAGGATGGGTGTGAAACCAACCATCATGATCCTTCATGGCCCTGCCTCTTACTTGAAATCAACTAATAAAAAAATGGCATATGTTGAACTTGATTAGTTGGTCAAAGCAGTGTGCATGCTTTGGTGCGTTCTTATAATCAAATTTGAGTTTCGTATAAAAGTAATATAGTATAAGAGAATGATTCTCTTAACCTCGAGTCGTATATTTCAAAGTTTTGAGAAACAAACTGAGGAGAGAAATTATTGATTAATTTTGACTAGAGATTTTTTTTTTTTTTTTTTTAAAGAAAGACAATTGATGACAAGTTACGATTATCCACTTATTTCAGATTCGGGGAGTTTATGTGGAATTTCACCCTATTCACAATTAAGCAGACACATCCGTTTGGAGCATCGAACCCAATAACTCCTATATTTTTTTTGTTTATTAAGAAGTCGAGTCCGCGTCATTATTGCTGACCACTGTTTATTCAATTATTTGAAAATTTTCCGTTGAAAAGTGAATAGAAACCGTAGAATTTTGGACAATGTCAAAGGATAGTCAGAGGAGAAGACCCAAAAAAAAAATCCAATCCAAAACAAAACCAAACCAAACCTATGATAATTAAAAAGGAGATAAACAATCCTCCTATTAAAACAGAGATTCCCATAGAGTTAACATATTCCCCAATTTGTATGTGAAATTAACGAAAATTTTCATATGTTTTCTGCTTAATTTCAGACAAAATTGCAAAAATAATTAATTTGTTAGAGAGAGAGAAGAGAGAGAAACCTGTTGAAGGGATGTGTAGTTATCAGGGATATAAGCGTACTTATGCTTCTCCGTACCACTCCTTGCTTTGCTAGCACTCGTATCATTTATGTTCAGTTTCCTGGACATCCCGGGATCATACGACGGCGTTCTACCAGTGACGCCGTGGTTGCTGCCGGCGGTGCCACCGGAGATACTTCTAGAAACCCCATGGCTGTTCTGCTTGCTCTTGAAAAGTGACAAGAGGTTCCCCATGGCAACATCTACTCCTCCTTTGTTGTTCAATGCAAGGCCGGTAAATATGAGAGAAAACAGAGGACAAAAGAGAGATTTAAATAGGGTGCCGAGAGTGAAAAACTATGGACTCCGTCTGCTTTGGATTCAGAAGAAGAAAAGGAAGAAGAGTCAGGGAAGTGAGGTTAGGAATATATGCTTTAGTTTGTTGCTGCCTATGAACAAAGCAGAAGACTTTTTGAGGAGGAATAAAGAGTTCCCTCGTAAAAGAACGTTAGGTGACCGTCACACCCCACCCGTGGCGTTACGAGATTTTGAGGATGCTGTGCGAAATTAAAATTCAACATCTTCACGTGTAAAACTCTATTTTGGTGTTTAAAACGGTTTTCTTCTTTTGTGGTATATTTATGAGTACAAAATTTAATATAAAAATTAATTTTGTAATGCAATATTGTCTAATGAACAGTAGATATAGAAGAATATAAAAGAAAGTATGTATTAAAGAAATGAAGTTTTTAACAAGGAAAAAAAGAAGGTAGATAAAAAGATACACTATTCTCCATAACAGAAAGTAAATTGGATATTTTTAAAATTTGTACTTAATTAAGTTATGCATATGTAGAATTTTTTTTTTAATATATATGTAACTCACTATAGGCTCGAGAAACAAATAAAAGATGTGTACGACGAGATATCCAGCAACAAGAAGAAGGAAAATGATTGAATGAGAAACTCTCGAGACTCTTGAAAAATCTTTTTCATTCTTCGGTTATATATGGAAAGATAGAAATAAAATGACTACATGTGACAACCTGTTCCAAATTTTACGTTTTTATTTTATTTTAAAAGCATGAATTTACGAAATTGCCCTAGAGGCAAGGACTTTGACTTCTGTTGACCATCGTCTAGAGAGACGTATGACTTATTCTTTTAACATATTCTCGTAATACTCGTGGATGTGAACGCATAGACGAAAGCCGTTTGCGAGTCCGGATTATAACGGTATAGGTACGGACGTTCGAAATTGGTTATTCAAGGTTTAGTGTTAATTAAATTAAATCCCCAATCAGAAATTGGTTATTTAAAGTGAAGCCCAATCAGAAAAAGAAAGAAAGAAAAAAAAAATCCCAGCTTTCCCGTGGGTTTTCCCACTCCCGACCACCCATTTTCCAAGGCCGATTCCGGCCAACTCCGGTGGAGTTTTTCGATGCCACCACCACCATCTTGAAGCTCTCATTCCCCTCTACAAAACTCACCCAAGAACCACCTTAATTAACCATGGGATGTGGAGGTTTGAGGCCACGAAAGTTGACGAAAATCAATGGTGCTCCGGCCACCCTTCTCAATTTTCCGGCAAATCGGCAAAGCAATGGCCGATGCCACCACTTGGGCTTTGTAGCCCATCATCCCAGGAGCAAAACCCAACCAACCTTGACCCCGTTGGACCACCGTAGACGACGAATCGACGTCAGGAAGTTTTAGGCATCCGCCGGCTTCATGGGCAAAATTGACCATCTTCCGTCCACTTTTGGACTTCGTGGCAGGTATGAAAGTTGTTCCACTCACTGAGATCTTCATTTCTGTGAAGTTTGAGATTTTTTGGAAATAGTTGGATTTTCCGGCGAGCCGGGGCAGCGCGTGGCCAGTGAGCCGCCAATGCTATTTTTAGGCTATGTCGAATGTTTTGAAGTCAGTTTTGTCATTTGAATGACGTAGGTTGATAGTTGGAACCTAAATTCATTACGATACGTTACTTGATAAAAATGTGAATCAATGATCCGACCGTTGGATCGTCACCAAAATTGGATACATTATAATACGTAATATTTAAAGATCATAGGAATTTACGGATCGGGAATCTGAATTACGGATCTTCCTGAATTGGATTGGAAGTTAGTAAAATAAATGTTCACGGCCACTTGTTTTAGGCAATTGACGGAGATCTGACCGTTGGATCGTAATGAAATTTTAATATGTTATTCTAGAAACATATTGTGGATCGTTGGGAGTTGCAGATTGGAAATTTGATATGCGGATCTTCCGGGTCAAGTTATACAGGGTTGTAAACCCTACCGTCGATCTTTGATAGACGGTTGATTTGTGGTCAATGGGTATCAAACTATTTTAGAATGTCGTTGAAGTTGTGTTTTATGTGAATTACGTATTCTACGGATAAGAGTTCTGAGATGTGATTTGATAATTGGCCACAGGGACCGATCATTCAGGACGCCTCGATGCGTGCGCTAGAGAATCATAGCGTGGACTCCAGGTGAGTGCATCTTTTCCTTTTTATCGTACATATTATTGAGAGTTCTATCGACACCTTTAAATTAATTAGGCATATTACTTTCATATATAATTATTGTGAATGCTTGAAGTACTATATAAACTACGAATGGTTTGATCCCTATCTAGGGTACGTAGGCAGTCTAACGAGATGTTAGATGCAGCCATAAAATATTTGAGACAAAAGCCTTGTTTGGGAAATTGAGTAATGCGAAGGAAATTGGTTAAGGCAAGTTTTAGTTTTATGAATTAGTTAGTTAAATTAGTGTTAATTGGGTTGTCATGAATAATTATCCTTGAAAATAAGTAGTTTGGGAGTAGGGTGTTATTGATTGTACACTTCTCACCGTATTGTTTATAATTGAAAATGCTACGACATGGTTGAGTATTAGATTGCATCATAGTATATCCATATGTATATTACTTGCATATAATTATTGGGAATGCTTTCAAGTGCAAAGGTGAACTCAGGACACCCAGGTAAGTTCAGGTGAGTTTATGGTATTAGTGGAATCGATTGAGTTATAGCATGACTACAGTTATGTGTTAGGCAACTTCGATACTGTCGTACTAATTGCCATGAGTTCCACAGGTTATATTGAGATGCATTGAGAGCTCATAAACCTGCACCCCGGTGTTAGTGCTCCCGCCCGTGGCCAGGGCACAGTCCTTCACGTGATGTTCACCTCCCGCACCTTACTCTCACCTTGGATACAAGGTAGGTGCACAGTCCTGTCGTACAGACCACTTTAGGTGGTTCCGACTCGTAGGTGACCCGCGATTATTCGCACAGTCTTCACGTGATCGTAGCACTTGAGCGTATTTATTTACACCCAGTCTTGTCGTACAGACCACTTTAGGTGGTTCCGACTCGTGTGCAGGTATACTTATTGAGTTATTTGCTAGCCAGGATTAATGAGATATGGATAAGTCGTACAGGTCACTATAGGTGACTCCGACTTATATGCTAGCCAGGATTGATGAGATATGGATAAGTCGTACAGGTCATTTTAGATGACTCTGACTAATACATCACTTTGTATTGATTTAGTTCATTTGGCCTACTTATTAGTGTATGATAGAGTTGATGGCAAACCGTGGTTTTGGTCATTTATGAGTATGGTTTGGATATATGAATATATGTTGTACTGTCCTATAGAAAACGATAAGGGAATTACAGTGAGGGGTTATTACTGTTAGAAAGGTAATAGTTTTAGGAAGCTTGGTTTTACTGCTTACTCACACTTTCTGTTTTGTAACCCTTCAGGTTTTAACTGCTGGGTTCGTATCGATGAGGATATATAGCTAACCTTAGTATTGGTGGCTACTTTTAAGGGTATGATTCTTACCCACACTACTGTACCTTACTTATGCTCTGACATCGCGTGTGAAATGGGTTTGCTCCCACTCGTAGCGCACTCTGGTACTTAGATACTTTTAGATTCAAATTTATTCACATTTTATGGCTTCGTCACCTTCCAAGTGTCGGCCAGCACAGCTCGATTCAGGGTCCAAGTGGACTTTCTGGGTCGGGGTGTGTCACTACAATTATATATATAGATTTTTTTTTAATTCAAATTTGCACTTCACACATGTTTTTTTTTTTCAGGAGTGTTCAGTGGGCTAAATCATTTAGCAACTATGAAACTGTTTGGCTTTTTACATATCAGGTGTCATGCCTTTTGACACAAGGATGTGATATTATTTCACTGTATAAATGACATAGTTTGAAGATCTTTTGTATAAAATTTCTTTCGATTTGGAGACCATTAATCATGAAATATTTAAAAAAAAAAAAAAAAAAAAAAACCAAATTGACGGTTAATAATGAGAATATTGTTACCATAGTTGTCTATTTGTTCGACACATATGAATGATTAAACGATTTCAATATTAAATGAAATTTCTATAAATAATATTTATATGATGATAAAGAGCAACAATTTGAATTATGATATTTGGAAAATAAAATGGAGTTACATTGTTATAGAACGGGAAATAACTTTTTACTTACAAAAAGCAGAATAATTTACAATAATTTATAAATAATTAAACATATGAAACGAAGGAAAATTGAACCGTTACTAATACGCATGTTTTTAGCTTAGATGCTCCAACATCCATTTTGCCTTTGCATATTCTTATCCAAATACTTTTGGGAAATTCCAATTAGTGTCTCTTACAATATTCTCCCTCGTTGGTCATATAAAAAAGAACTAGATCCTCTCCTGAGCCCAGGATGAAGATCCTCCTGAGCAGCTCATTCGGACCGTTTAAATTTGATTCAACGGCTCCAAAAAAGGATATCCTTTAAAAGTTATAATAATTACAGTCGTTAGATCAAGTTTGAACGGCCCGGATGAGCAGCTCAAGAGAGGATCCAATTCCTATAAAAAAAATGAAGTTAAAGGAATGCGTCATACAAGATTTCATCCATTGTTCTAGTGAAATCGCAGTCTCTTATTGTACAACGTTTCTAAAAGGACAATCTCAAACCTTCTTAACTATTTTATTTTAAAGAATGAAATTTTTGTTTTTCTTTGTTAATAGGAATGAGGAAGTCGAAGTCGAGATTCTTTTGACTTGTTTGATAATCATTTTATTTTTTGTATTTAGTTTTGTTCTTTGGATATAGGAAACGTAAATGAGCAAAAGAAGAATGAATAATATAAGACTCGTTTAGAAATGCTTTTAAAATAGATGAAAGTGTTTTTAGTGAAAATATTTTTGAAATCAATCTTTTGTTAAAATGCATGTGAATCTTGAAGAAAAACACACTTAAAAGTGTCTCTTGCAAGAAGTATATGACTGATGTTTTTTGTTTAATGCACTTTAAGTTGAAATAAAAAAATATATTTTCTCTAAAAATATTTTCAATAATTTTTAATTCACTTCCACAGGAGGTCATATATATATATATATATAAAATTTTTTTTATAGAAAAAGTGCAATTAATTTAAAGAGAAACCTCATTAACACCTAAGGTCTCGAAAGCCATACAAAAGAGCATTTTTAGCTTTGGGAGGAACACAACCAACCCATAGATATAGATTATTACAAATATGCTCAAGGAAAGTAACGACATATGCTGTAAAATTTGCTTTCACTCTACCGAACTGAGCAAGGAAGCAAGCCATTTTATGTCCTCAAAAATGGTTTTAATTATCCACGAAGTTGTACACTTTCCATAAAAGCTATCAATAACAATCTTCGAGTCTCCTTCCACTATAAATTTCATGATATGATGTGGGTTGGCTAAACTCAAAGCATCCCGAAAAGTAAGCGCTTCCACCACAGTGATAGTGTTAGGCTACTAGACGACGAGAGCCAGCAAGAGAAAAGTGCCCCTAATGATTCCTAGTGATAAAATTCTATAGTTGAATTGCCCTCCACTGAACTATTAATGTTGAGTTTATAAAAACCTTCTGCATGAGGTATCTATCTGACGTGTTAACTGTTAGAAAACAATTTAGAAACAATAAAATAACAGAAATACAGAACCGAAATACTTATACTTTATTATTCAAAAATACTTGCAATACATAATGCAATAACACAATAATTACAAAAAATTAAAATGATACTAACTTAAATGAATTGAAGGTAGAGGCTAGCACAAACGCTATGTCCTTCGAATATTATTTCCGTCCCACTCGTGTGCTTGTGGTTCTACAACGTCTGCTCGACCAGGATACAACTACCTAATTCTACAACCCGCACTAGATTATAGAACTCTAGCAAATTGCTTTATGTGTTTACTTTCTAGAAATTTTGTACGGAAGACAAGGGGGAAGAAAAAAGATGATTTCTGATGGAACTGAGGACTCCAGTTATATAGGCTCTTTCATACCTCTTCAAACACCTTTTAGATATATCTGAAGCTATACAACTCTTTCTAAAGAGATACACCTCTTTCCAAAAAGTTGTGTCTATTAATCAAAACGTTTTTAATTAATTTAATTAAAAACTTTATTCGAAATTAAAACTAATTGATCAGATTAATTTTAATTCCTTGGCCCCAAGGCCCAAGGCCATTGTCTTGATTAATTAATATTAATTAATATTAATATTATTGTATAATCATCAAGCCTAATCCACACAACCATAAGGTCCAAACCTTCAATCCATTTCCAAATAGTCCAAGTTCTAATTACTAAGAAAAATGAATAAGACTATATAAAGGCTAGTGAAAAAAATATTGTTGACCAATGTGGGATGAGAGGGTCTCAAACTCCTACAATACCCCATATTTGAGACGACTCTTTGGTCCTAGAAACACTAAGATACAAGAGTAAACAATAGATGTGACATACATCAGGAGATGTGTCTTTTGGACTTGAACCTACCTTAGTATATACTTATCGGATTTACTAGGTGACGCAGTGAATATAAAATCTTGAACTGTTCATCTCTACAGTAAACTAAGACAATAAGTAAAACATATGCCACATTTACACATCACAAATTTATACGTTTGTGTTCTTTTTGGTCCTGAACAAATCCTGAATTCATGAGAGCTTTAGAGAATGTAGCCATGTAATTCTTATAAATGCGACCCCACATTTACTCTCATATAGGTGATATTGATTAAGAATAGGCTGCTACTATTCCACTTGATTTACAAGTATCCATATCATTAAACTAATGTATCCTACATCATCAGCAGTCACCACACTTCTTTCATCGTAGGAATGAGTATGTAAGTGTGTTTCTTTTTTAATCTAGCCAAACCAGTTTGCCTATTGAACCTAGACCATGGGATCTCCAATCAACTAGGTTAGGTTTCCGTTTGGCAGTTTCATTTTACTCTATTGGCTTTAAACCCATTCCCCTCGATGTATGCTTAACTTGCTCTCTAGACAAACCTTTAGTAAGCGGATCCGCAATATTATCTTTTGACCTAACATAGTCAATAGAAATTACACCACTAGAGAGCCATTGCTTTATTGTATTATGCCTTCGTCTAATTTGTCTAGATTTCCTATTGTATACACTATTTTTAGCTCGATATTGTGCAGCTAAACTATCACAGTGTATACATATTGTCGTTATAAGTTTAAGCCATATGGGAACATCCTCCAAAAAATCTCTTAGCCACTCAGCTTCTCCTCCAGCCATATCGAGAGCTATAAATTCCGATTCCATAGTTGATCGGGCTATGCATGTTTGTTTAGAAGATTTCCAAGATATTGCTGCTCCTCCCAAAGTAAATACATATCTACTTGTGGATTTTATATCATTACCATCCGATATCCAATTCTCATCAGTAAATCCTTCAAGCATAGGAGGATACCTTGTATAATGCAATCCATAATTCATTGTATGCTTTAAGTATCTTAATACTCGAATTAAAGCTTCCCAATGATCATGCCCAGGATTGCATGTATATCTACTCAGTCTACTCACTGAGTATGCTATATTAGGTCTTGTACAATTCATAATGTACATAAGACTTCCAATAACTTGTGAGTATTCACGTTGAGATATAGCATCACCTCTATTTTTCTTAAGTTTGCTATTGACATCAAAATGAGTAATTGCATCTTTACTTTCCAAATAACCATATTTTCTAAGTGTAGCTTCTATATAATGGGACTGAGTAAGAATATATCCTTCTTGGTTTCTTTTTATTTTTACACCAAGAATCACATCAGCTAATCCAAGATCTTTCATATCAAAACTTGATTTCAATATCTTCTTGATCCAATTTATTATCTCTTTGTTAGTTCCCATTATAAGCATATCATCTACATATAAACACAATATAACGCAAGCATTATTTTGAGTTTTTGTGTAGACACACTTATCACACTCGCTTATCTTAAAACCATGTGTTATCATAATATGGTCAAATTTTTCATGCCATTGCTTTGGAGCTTGTTTAAGCCCATATAGTGATTTCACAAGTTTACAAACTTTGTGTTCTTGACCTTTAACCACAAACCCCTCGGGTTGTTCCATATATATTTCCTCATCTAAGTCTCCATTTAAGAATGCAGTCTTTACATCCATTTGATGTATTTCCATGTTATGGAGTGCAACTATAGCAATCAACGGTCTTATTAACGTAATTCTCGTTACAGGCAAGTATGTATCAAAGAAATTCAAACCATATTTTTGACGGTATCCTTTAGCTACCAAACGAGCCTTATATTTGTCAATCGTACCATCAGGTTTTAATTTCTTCTTAAAGATCTATTTGTACCCAATTGGCTTATTGCTAGGGAGCAAATCGACTAATTCCCATGTATGATTTTGCATAATGGAATCTATCTCACTGTTAACTGCATCCTTCCAAAATGGAGCTTCAGGAGTGGACATGGCCTCCTTGAATGATTGAGGTTCTGTCTCGGTTAATAAGGTCACAAAATCAGGCCCAAAGTCCTTTCGAATTTTTGTCCTTTTACTCCTTCTAGGTTCAAATTCTTTTTCTTTTTGAACTCTAGACGAGGATGAACCATCATCATGTTCTCTAGGTTCGTCATTAACCTCATATACATCATCATGTAATCTCTTTTTCAATAAATTAGACTTGCCTATTTTGTATGGAAATATATCCTCAAAAAATATTACATTTATAGATTCTATAATAGTATTGACATGTATATCACTGACTTTGGAATGAAAAACTAAGAATCTACAAGCTGAACTATTAGATGCAAAACCAATAAAAACACAATCTATAGTTTTAGGCCCTAATTTTGTTCTCTTTGGCAATGGGACTTGTACTTTTGACAGGCAACCCCACACTTTAAGCAATTTAAACGTGGGGGTTCTTCATTTCCATAATTCATATGGTGACTCCTTTTCTCGTTTTAGGTGTTAACAATATTTTTCGTCTGATATGTTTCTGTTTCAAGATCCTTACTAGCTGTAGCAGCCATCATTACATAATGAGTCAGATCGGGTTTAATTTTTCTAAAAACAAAGTTTTTCCTGGCATTTGACATTTGCCAACACAAAATAAGAATTTTACTAAGATCAGAAATATCATCTTTATCTCTAGGTATTTGAAAATTAAGAAAGAGCATCTAGACCCGCTGAGGTGCCTGTGCAGACCGCATAGGCACCCGCCTAGCCCACCCAGACCCGCTTAGCTCGCAACTCACTTATACAAAAAATAGATAATCTTCATTTTACATTTAATTTTTTACAATAATTTGTAACAGACTTGTTGCATGCTTAAATGAACATACATTATGTCCTTGTTCCTTATGTTTTCAATATGTTCCAATACTTCATAATACATATATCATTCTATTTTGTAATTTATAATGAAATTATATATATTTTAAGTATAAGCGGATACTTATTTACACAAAATATAATAGATTTACTTAAATCTGCTTAGTCCGCTTAGGTGCCCGCGTAGGCCCCGTCTAGCCGCCTAGGCGCTAGGCCCCAACCCGCCACTCCACTAGTGCCTAACATCTTTTAGAACATTGCCTTTATTACATAAAGGGCAAAGAGTTCGACCATTAAAGTTATGTTGACTTAATCTCTTGTTAGTAGAAAGTCCATTTCATCTAGAGTTTCAAAGTCTTAAATTCTTTTGTTTAAAATAGGACCATTTGAAATTAGTACCAGGTGGATTACCCTACAATAAAAACTTTGAAACCAACTGTATTGACTAGTTAGATGAACTAGTCAATTGATTACATGTTGTTAGATAGCCACAAGCATATAAACCAAGTATACTGATATGCTAAAGCAAGAAAAGTGATCTCCAGTTATTGTTTTAGCCTTGGTTCTTAAGTTAAGTTTACTTAGTTAACAAAGTGTCAATACTAGCACACTCTACAAAGTTTATATCTAACAATGATTATTTGGATATAAGGGTAACTTTGCAAAGTATTGAACACAATGAAGTTTTTGGCCGGAAAAAACCCACCTGTGGGTTAAAAAACTGGGGACTCTCCACTGAGTGCAATCTACTAATGTAAACAAAGTTCATACAAAGACCACACAAGCTCAATTCCTATATCCCTATCTATAGAGCAGCTTTACCTTTGTGCAACCTTACTTTACACTAGATGAACTCCTTCGGTCTTCACGAAGTGGCAGCTCCTTCTGAGATCTTTACCTTGTGGCACCGATATCAACACGATCAATGAAATGAGGATTCAACGACTAGTCAAGTTCTACAGTCAAATAGTTGAAGAATAACCTAACATGAATCCAAATGCATAGTCTAAGAAAGATATGAAACCTTGAAGATTAGACCTAGAACTTAATGCAAAATCATGAATACAATGCAACCCTAATATGCAATGATTGGCCATTTTTGCATGAGATGGTTTTGTGGCTAGAGTTTCAGTTTTGAAACTTAAGAGGTAGCTCTAAGCTACATGCACTATTTTTCTTGAACTATCAATAACCTAGCCAAGAGACAAATGAAACCTTGAAAACCCTTTTAATTGAAAAGAGGGATGTTTCAGACAAAAGGTACAAGGAGACACGTGCTACAAGCCAAAGAAACCTTTTTCAAATCAAGGGTGAGAAATCGATGCATGGAAAAATATGTCAGATGGCCCATGTGGGCTATCTTAATTCGCGTGCCTAGAGAGCAGGATAGTAGAAGGAATTTATGACTAGACAACTATACTAAACAAAAGAAACCGAAAAAAAAAAGCTTGATATGCATATGCAAATGAATGAATCAAACCTTTTTTGCAATGAAGATGACTGGAGCTTTGACAATTTAATTCTAGCAGAAATCCCAGATCAACATTGTACCCTAACTCTAAATTATGAGTATGTGTGGTAACATTTATAATTTTTGACAAAGGAAGCCAAACAATAAACCTAATACTTAACATCAGCTGTTATCTTCGCCATGACAGTCCACCTTTCTAGGGGCCGAAAAGATTTATATAGGTATTTCAGCTTTCTTCTTGTAATCATCGTGCGATTCACCAGTGTTAGGACTCGACCGTGTGGTGCTTGGTAAAAAGAGAGAGAAAATGGAGAAGGTCCATGCCTTGTGCACATGCCAGACTGAGCCAATACGCGAGATTGAGCGAAATCTCAAACGTCACACTGATCTCATAAATCACAGTCCACCGGGGCAAAAACGCAAGCACAGAAAAAAAGTGGGAAACCCCAAGACTCCCAAACCCTCTCTTCGCGCCTTAACCTCTCTATTTCTCCCCTTCTCTCTCTCAATCAAATCCAAACCATTCCCCAAACAATTGAGCCGTTTGAGAGCAAAGGCAGGAGGAGGGGGGCGGCGATACTGATCCACCATGATGCAGCAGCATCAACCTCCGCCAGTCCCACTGCAATCGCAGACCGCCGGAACCCCAGCCGGAGTGCAGGTCCGCTGCGCTGGCTGCGGCAAGATCCTGACTTTGGACGCAGGGGTCACCGAATTCGCCTGCGACGCCTGCCAATTGCCCCAAATGTTGCCGCCCGAGCTGATGACCCGAGCCCAGGCTTATGCCCAGGCCCGCGCTCCGCCTCCGCTGCCACCCCCGCCGCCCCATGTTGCGCCTCACGGCGTTGATCCTTCGAAGATCCAGCTTCCCTGCGCTAATTGCAAGGCCATCCTTAACGTGCCTCATGGCCTCGCGAGGTTCCGGTGCCCTCAGTGCCAAGTTGACCTGGCTGTTGATGTCTCGAAGCTCCAGCAGTTCTTCCCGCCCCGTCTGCCCCTGCCTCTTCCACCCGAGGAGGTCAATGAGGTAACTGTTTGGTTGCTGAGAAATTTCTGGAATGTGGAAGTATGAATTGCAAATGCACTATGAGTGCTAGAAGTATTTTGCTTTGTTAACATAAACCTTAATAGATATGCTTTCTTGGTAGTTAGAACAAGTAAAAGGCTTAGGACTTAGGGGTGAATACTGTGGATTATTTTTTGCGAGAGACTCCGAGTCTCCAAGTAATGTATGTTAGAAAGTTTCACTTTTGTGTAGTTCCATTACTTCCTACGATGAATATTTCAGTTTCTAGCTAGTATGGACTCGTCTGGAATTGCTTTTAAAAACGCTGAAAGCGCATTTAGTGAAAATGTTATTGGAACCAATCCTTAGTAAAAGTGCAAGTGAATCTTGGAAGAACACTTAAGTGCTTTTTGGTGCTTCTTGCAAGAAGCACGTCAAGTTGTTTTGGAACCCTTTTAACATTATCTTTAAAAGCACTTTTAGTCATTTAAAAGTTCCAAATGAACCCTATATATTGGAGGTTTCTACTAGGGGACTTGTATTTGGGGATGGTGTTCTTGTTTGTAATACTTTGATTCCGGTTTTGGTGTGACTGACTGTTTGATCACTAACAATTTTTAACCGTCCACTTATGTGTTCAAAGCCTCTGCCTTTCCTACATATTTGGTTTCCATTAGAGTTTAAAGTAATTTAACCACATGAAAGGGAAACTTTTTGGGTGGGGTTTTTTGGGGGGGGGGGGGTGAAACTTCCACCAGGTCACTTAAATTAAAGAAGATTTATTTCAGTTCAGAGATACTGTGCATCATTCAAACTGGCAAAGCCTAGGTACTCAAATATAAAATCCATTTCTGTTTCCAATAAAGTATAACTTATTTTCAGAACTGACCAAAGCTTAGTTGTAATCACCAAAAGCTGCATATCTTTTGGACCAATTATGTTTTATATAGGATCACTAAAGTAGCATTATGGTGCTGCACTCCTTGGAGTCCATTTATGAAAATATCTTTCAGTGAGGAGCATCTATCTTAAGTCCGTAAAGCAAATTCATGTTTCTGGTCGTGGCTTTGTTTATTCTACGAAGTTAAAAAATGAGCACTCTTATAGAATGTTATCTTTTGAAATGATATTATCAGATACATGTAGGCTTATACTTTCATGGCTGCATCAAACATGTCAGGTCGCCATCGAAGTAGAGCGAGAAGAGGATGAAGGTGGCATGGCAGGAGAAACATTTACAGACTATGTGAGTGTTTTTGTTTGCCATTAACAAGTACGATGTGATTTATGTTCATAATTGCTGAGGCCTCATGGTTACAAGTTCTATCTTGGAGTTTTCTTTCTTTTTGACAATGTCAGTGTCTTGACTTTTATTTAAACCACTTGAACCGGCATCTCAGATACATTTTATGTTACTTTTATGTAGCGCCCTCCAAAACTATCCATTGGTCCTCCTCATCCAGATCCTGTTGTGGAAACATCGTCCTTGGCTGCTGTGCAGCCACCTGAGCCCACTTATGATCTGAAAATCAAGGATGATTTGGAAAATTTAAAGGCTTTGTCATGTTTACAGATTGAGACATTGGTCTATGCTTGTCAGGTTGCTGTCCTGTTCTCGCGACGCTTTATTATTTTTAAATTGTCTGCTCCATTGTAAAGCTTTGTTTGCTTCCTTGACAGAGACACCTGCAACATCTTCCAAGTGGTGAGAGGGCAGGATTCTTCGTTGGGGATGGAGCTGGTGTGGGGAAAGGTCGAACAATAGCAGGGTTAATATGGGAGAATTGGCACCGTGGGATGAGGAAAGCAGTGTAAGTTTTTGGTTGCAGTTTGTGGGCAGATTTTAAGAGTCGTTTGCGTAAAAGGATAAAACAGCGCCCCCCCTGGGGGCGGATCGAAAAGGATGATATGGAAAAAATAATCTCTGCGGCCTTATTTTAAGCTCCCATCAATTGGAGTTATAGAAATGTCTTCTTAATACATATTACACGTGGGAAGTTAAAACACTAGCAGCAGAAGTAAATGCACAATGTCCGAAGAAAAGATATCATATTAGTTAGTGTCTGTTCAGTGACAAAAAAAAGAAAAAAAAGAAGTACCACATTAAAACATGGCCTGTTTATACTAAGTTTTGCTCCTTGTGACCGGATAAAAATTTCAAACACATGGGTTTCTTTATCAAACAATCTCACTTGTGGGAGTTTCAGTATTTTTCTTTACGTTAATATTGGTAAAAAGCACTTAGTAACTGGCGTTTGTTTTGTTGGTTGGAATTGCAATACTGAATATTTTCAAGGCCGGAACTATGCTTTTCAACTCTTTGTTTAATGCTTTCTCCTCTCTGCATTGGTTCTAAAACAGGTGGGTTTCTGTTGGTTCAGACTTGAAGTTTGATGCGAGAAGAGACTTAGATGATGTAGGTGCAATTTGCATTGAAGGTAAATGTGCTCGGTCTAGTTTTCTTGTGTGTGTGTGCACGCGCACTTTTTTAAACGTGCTTGGTCTAATTCTATTTGTGTATTTAGAAGTACAATTTCGTATACCGGGACAAATTGTGAAAATCATTCATGTAAAATTGCATATATAAACTTCTTCCTCATCTGTGTAGTACATGTAGTTATTGCACGGTGTGTTGTTGTGTTAATGGTTTTGTTTTGTGGTGTCATAATTTGATTCAAGCTTAATGACATTTGAAAATTATGTGAGGATGATTTAATAGTGGAAAGAAGCTTAGAACTGCTAGGGAAAAATGGTACAGATGCATTTGGCCCAAAGTTGTGGGTCACTGGTGAGTAAGTGGTGATAGTAATTCAATAGAATGCTACTCAAACTATGCTTTAAGTCCTGGATTTCCCTTATTCTAGAAAAGGATACTTGATTGCATTTATTCAAAATGTGAAGGATCGTTACCTTTTCTAAAACTCTGTGATTTGGCATGTGTTTGGATGTGCTTATTATATTACATTGTTTGGTAAAGGGTTGTGGCATGAGATGACAACATGTGCCAAAAATAGAACAGGAAGACAGTTCAAAACAGATTAAATTTTCAGATAGCGTAGGGCATCAGGACTCTGCTTAGGTTTAGCTGCAGGTTACTGATTTTTTGAATTTAAAAAAAAATTCTCCAATTGGGATTGAGCCTTCTTCCATCATGGGAGACTATGATTCTGAACAATATCACAATAGATATAATCTTGTTTGCAGTACACGCCTTGAACAAGCTGCCTTATTCCAAACTTGATTCTAAGTCTGTTGGCGTCAAGGAGGGCGTTGTTTTTCTGACATACAGCAGCCTCATTGCATCCTCTGAGAAAGGTCGTTCACGTATGGGGCAGCTTGTGCAGTGGTGTGGACCAGGATTTAATGGTCTTGTTGTATTTGATGAGGTAGTATATTTTTGTTTTAAATGGTTTTCTGAAGATTTTTAGCATATGGTTTAATTGATGGAATGAAATATTCCATGGTGTCAATATGTTCTGCTTTTCATGCTAAAGGTCAATGGCTTCATTGTAGTGCCACAAGGCCAAAAATCTGGTGCCTGAATCTGGAAGTCAGCCAACACGTACTGGTGAAGCAGTTCTTGAAATTCAGGTTTGTCCTATCAGATTTTTGAAAGCACATATTTTGCCTTCTGCTCTTTATCTATAGCCTTCTGTTCTTTATTTATAGTTACTTTTCAAAGTTTAGATCAATGATTTCATTTTAGGTAATTTAATAGGCATATTTAAGATATTTGAGTTTGCAGAATCTGCATCTTGTATTTTAGTTTGTAAAATCTGATACAACTCCTTCTGATACATTACATGCCTGACTGCAATAGCTATGGTTCCTCTGTACAATAATAAATATACCTTTGCTGTAAAAGGGCCAGAATCGCATTAAGTTATTAACTCATAATGTTTTTCTTTGTATTGTCACAGGCTAAGCTTCCTGAAGCTCGTGTTATTTATTGTTCAGCAACTGGTGCATCCGAACCACGAAATTTGGGTTACATGGTACGCCTTGGTCTTTGGGGCCCTGGAACATCTTTTTCTGATTTCCGTGAATTTCTAGGTGGGTTTTTCACTGAATACCCATACATTTGTTAGTCTTATTTATAAACTTTTACTCACTTCTTATAGAAAGGAGAACATTTTTTCTAACAGCACAGCATGTGTAGGTGCTCTTGAGAAAGGAGGCGTTGGAGCACTTGAACTTGTTGCCATGGATATGAAAGCAAGGTAACAACGCTGAGAATAGTTACATGTAAAATATACATTAGGAGCAAAAGCGATGTAATAAGGATCTAAATTGGGGACTCAATTCTGTGACTTACATTCCAGCTCTTAAATCATATATAGATCACGTAGTGTTTATCTCAGCTGGAATGTATATGGGTCAGGATCGGGAACACACCTTTCTGACACACTTTATTAGGGCCCACTCCATAACTTTTTTCAACGATCCGAACCATCTATATGTCAATTCACCATTCATAGATCATCCTTACAAAAAATTAGACAAGTCCAAAATCATTAAGACACTCATTTGTAGTGAAGAAAATGTACGCATGTGGTTCTACAAAGAAACACTGTTAAAATGACTGCCATTTAATCCAATGGTCATATGGTTCGAATTTGAGTATTTTTGGTAGACATGATCTTTTTGAGGAAAGGCATGAAAGATAGACGGTTAGATTGTTGAAATTCATTATGGATGGGCCCTACAAAATGCCAGTCCTCAACGCCCATATCATAATGCCATCATTGTTATGATGTAAAAATGCGTGTTTTGATATTTCAGGGGGATGTATGTATGCCGTACTCTTAGCTACAAAGGGGCAGAGTTTGAAGTTGTTGAAGCACCGCTAGAAGCTGAAATGATGGTATACAATACATGTCTTATTTGTCTCTGATTACTTGAAATTTAAATTATAAGCACAGTTTATTATTCTTTTATTTTACTTTGTTGTCTTCTTAGGACATGTACGGAAAAGCAGCAGAATTTTGGACAGAACTGCGACAGGATATACTAACTGCATCTGAATTTCTTGCTAATGAAAAGCCTGTTTCTAGTCAAGTGTGGCGATTATATTGGGCCAGCCATCAGGTATTAGTCTAGGTTCCTGGATGTTTGTTGTTTTAAAATTAGTTTTTCTAAACTTTTCACAATATGCTTTCAGTTTTTTTTAATAACTTTTTTATTATGCTTTTGTGCATATCTTGCAGCGTTTCTTTAGACACATGTGCATGTCAGCTAAGGTGCCGGCTGCAGTAAGACTAGCTAAACAAGCATTGATGGATGGCAAGTGTGTGGTTATTGGCCTTCAGAGTACTGGAGAGGCGCGAACTGAGGAAGCTGTGACCAAATATGTGAGCGAATTGGTTATTTTTGTTGTACTTGGCTTTTGATTTGTGCATTATTTAGTTTTTTGTTCCTTGCTTAAGCAGGGTCTTGAACTTGATGATTTTATTTCCGGACCTCGAGAACTTTTACTGAAATTTGTTGAGGAAAATTATCCCTTGCCTGAAAAGCCTGAACCTCTGAAGGTATACATGCGATTTACTATTGTTTGCAACCATTTATTTTAATGTAACTACCAATTTACTTTCTAGAGTTATACTAGGAGAAGATAGTGTGAAGGAGCTGCAGCGGAAGAGGCACTTAGCAACTCCTGGTGTGTCAATGAAAGGGAGAGTGAGGAAAGTTGCAAAATGGAAACCTGCAAGTGATGATGAAAGTGATGAAGAATCTGAAAGTGAGTTCCTAGAAATTGGCTTCTCTCTAATGCTTGAATTTGGGCCCTTAATATTAGTTGTCTTTGGTATCTTGCTGTACTTCAGAATAAGTTTGCAAGCATGTTTTGTTTGGATTCTCATTGTCACCTTGAAGGAAATACTTCTATGGTTCTTATTGATGCATCACTTTTAGCCAGTATGCAGAGTGCACCTACTGAAGCATTCAGCTTAACTGTTCATATGTTTTTATTTAGAATCTTTTCCTTTTAGGGCACATCAATTATAGCGGGTTGTATTTTATGTAGTTGAAAAATGATGCAACTACTCAGTACCTTTCCTTATTCCCAAGCTTTCTTTGATTAATGCAGCTGATTCTGCTCAGGAATCTACTGAATCTGACGATGAGTTTCAAATTTGTGAAATTTGCCAATCTGAGGAGGTAATTCCATTTGGCATGTTAAGATGGTTGTTCTTGCAATATGTTACTTATCCATGAGATGCTGCAGGAACGAAAGAAACTGCTTCATTGTTCCTGTTGTGGGCAACTGGTCCATGCTGCGTGTCTTATCCCACCTGTGACAGATGAAGTATCAGTAGACTGGTCATGCCATTCATGCAAGGAAAAGACAGATGAATTTTTGAAAAGAAGACAAGAGTATATAGCTGTTCTTACGAAGAGGTTAGTTTAATTTGATTCTTTTTCCCCACAAGAGTTTCATATGTAATAACTTAATTTTTCATGACATGTTGATGTCTTATTTATAACTTTATAACCACATCAATGACATTTTCATAACCTTCAGGTATGAAGAAGCTTTGGCTCGTAAGTTAAACATATTGGAGATAGTTCGTTCTTTGGATCTTCCAAACAATCCTTTGGATGATATCATTGATCAGGTAGTGGTGATGTTCTTTCTCTCCCTCTGTCTCATGTAATTTTGAAAATACTAAATCACATGTTCATTGTTAAATTGCATCCACCTTCGTAGAGCCTCCATGCTTGTTCTCTTTTTCCCTAAAATCTAACTGGAACAGCCTTGCCTATAATTTGTTAGATATTGTAGGCTGTTATGCCATGTTGTAGTCTAATTCTATCTTCATTTTGTAGAAGTGTTAGATTCTGAAATCCTTAAGAGGTAGGTCCAAAGTCCAAACTAAACAAGTCTTTTCCATAAGTTTGACCATACTTATGGAAGGGAAGGTTTTGGTCATAAATTTATGTAGAGTAAAACAGCCATCTTTTATTGTATATCTATGGTGTATGTCTGTGGCATAATGTTGCCTAGACATTGACATCATAAAGGATATCAAAGAAATGAGCTATCTTTTCCAGGACAGATTTCTTAATGATTCTGTCAACTGAGGCATGAAGAGTATCTTATTCTTCAGTCTTCATAACAGTGACATAAGTTATGTAGGCATAATGGAGAGGGTTCTCAGAATTAAATCCAGTTCTCTACTTGTGATAGGTTTATTTTTTCTAACCTCCGAGTCTTTTTAAGGCTCAAAAATTGGATCCTGCTTTTTAAGAAATCCTCAATGGTTGACCACGTTAGGAAATAGATAGGTGAAACAATATCCTTGAGCTCATTTAAAGTCCTACTGGATTGAGCATACTCTTCATAAGCATCATAATGAAAAAATAATAAATTTATCCGTTTTAATCTCAAGGGCTTGTATGTTTCCTTTACTAATGGTGCTTATAGGTCATTAAGCTTGCTCCATAATAGAGAACCCGTGATTGGATTTACCTGTTTGGTTTTGTTCACACTGATTTGTACCGTTCTTTTTGTAAGTACTGGTCCTGTTATTCAAACTGGGTTGCTTGTTTCACACTGATTCAAAGGAAATGCTAATTTCCATTCTGCATATTTAATTGTTTATAACAATACTATGTAGGTATCTTACACTTGATATGATAACATTCTGGCCAGCATGAGCAGGCATGACAATGTATATGCATGTAACTCTTAATTCAAAGACTTAAAATAGGTGGTTAAAGGGTCCTACCATAAAAAAAAAAGATGGTAGGCAAAAGAGGCCATTGAGCGAAGGTAGCTTGTTTATTTCCATTTTCAGTCTATACTTGACAATCAGTCTTGTTCCGTTTACAAAGCTCTAACATGATCCCATCTAAGAGTCACTTTGCCAAGACTGTCTGCTTCATTCCAGATTCTAAATTAATGTTCATATTCTACAACACTCTACAGAATACCTCAACTTTATCTGTTTATTGAGCAGAATTTTTTTTCTTATTTCTCTTGGGGTGGGTGTCAGCTTGGAGGCCCTGATAAAGTAGCAGAAATGACTGGAAGGCGAGGTATGCTTGTGAGGGCATCTGGTGGAAAGGGCGTTACCTATCAGGCACGGAACACGTGAGTTATGGTATTTTTTTCACTCTTACTTATTTGAAGTCATTTTTAAATTGGCTAAACTGTATTTCGGTTTAGGAAGGAAATTTCCATGGAGATGGTAAACATGCATGAGAAGCAGCTTTTCATGGATGGCAAGAAGTTGGTTGCCATAATTTCTGAAGCTGGATCTGCTGGTGTGTCTTTGCAGGCAGATAGAAGAGCTACAAATCAGGTATGCCTATAGTTTCTAGAACTTATCTTCTCAACAGTTGCTGGCTTACAGCAGAGTGAAACTGGATAGTATCTTTTCATCACCTCTCCCTCATCTAATTACAAGCATTCTAAAATTTAACAACAGAGACGAAGGGTACATCTTACTCTGGAACTTCCTTGGAGTGCTGATCGAGCGATTCAACAGTTTGGAAGAACTCATCGGTCAAATCAAGCCTCTGCTCCTGAATACAGGTAGGTAGACACTACATGTAAAAATTGTTTCTTTTATTTGGCTCACCAGTGTTATGCTGGTTGCTAAATTAGTGTTGACTAGTTTTCTCTTGACCTTTAATTTGGAAATGACTTCTAGAAAAGTTGTGACCTAGCTACCTTTTACTGTTAGAAGCAAGGGCTTGTCCACTGTGCCAGTACATGTTGATGTATCAGAGTGACTAGTTGAAGGAATCAGATCCTGATATCCTTTATTAGTTTTTTAGTGAAACCAAATATCCTTAATTACTGGATCTCCTATCTGACATATGACAGGTTTTGGTTGAATCTTTGGTCAATCCAACTAAAGGGCCGGCTTTACAACCAAATGAGTTTTGTCTCATACTCAATGAAATTGAGATTACATAAGAAAATTTTCTATTTATTTGTTTGTCGTTTTCTGATCAGTGTGATTACTAATTAGTTATTAAATGCACGCTATTACAGATATGAGAATCATGCATGGTTAGTTGTTTTTTCCAGTTGATGAACTGGTTTCATCCTTTATTTCTTTTGCAGGCTTATCTTTACTAACCTTGGTGGAGAGCGTCGATTTGCATCCATCGTAGCAAAGAGATTAGAATCTCTTGGAGCACTAACACAGGGTGACCGCAGGTTACTTGAATTTCATCTATGTAGATTTGGTAGTTGTTATTATTGTGGTATAAGAACGTGTATTGTAATTTTATTCTCCATTCCGTGAGTGATTTGCTTGTCTCATTATTTGGTTTGATGTAATGCAGGGCAGGGCTATCATTGAGTGCCTATAACTACGATAGTGCTTATGGAAAGAAGGCCTTGATGTTGATGTATAGAGGAATCATGGAGCAGGTTTGTATGAACTTCTTCTGAAAAATAATCTCTCCATAATGTATGAATACAAGTAAAAATTAAATTGTGATGAAAAATAACTAGAAGTCAATTTTCAGGATTCTCTGCCTGTTGTGCCGCTAGGATGTTCATCAGAAAAACCGGAAACAATCCAAGATTTTGTTGAGAAGGCTAAAGCTGCTCTTGTTCTTGTAGGAATAGTTAGGGATGGTAATAGTTTTGAACTATTGTGCCGTACTATGCTGGATAGGATATTTAATGGCTCCATTTTATTCCCTACATGTTCTAAATTATGTAGTGTTAGTACGGTTAATTGATTTAAAATTTTATTTTCCGTAATAGAATGTCACAGAGAATTTGCTTTTAACTATATTTTATTTTATTGGTGGTGACTTATTCTTATTATATATAATGTAGCTCATGGGAAAGATCATGGCAGGCTTGTTGGCCGTATAATTGAATCAGATATGCATGATGTTGGACGTTTCCTCAATCGGATTTTAGGAGTACCGCCTGATATACAGAATAGGTCTGTGATTGACATGTCAATTAAAATATACTTTACTTATAGTAGTTAAAGTTGGGTTTCATAAGCTGATATCATTATAATACACAGGCTGTTTGAGTGTTTTGTTAGCATTTTCGATCATATTGTCCATAATGCACGCATTGAAGGGAATCTGGACTCTGGGATTGTTGATATGAAAGCTAATGTTATAGAGCTACAAGGAACTCCAAAGGTCAAGCATTGCTTAATTGTCGCTTGTTTGATTTACATTTTATATTTATATTGACTTCCAATTTGTTGCAGACTGTTTATGTAGATCAAATGTCTGGAGCTTCGACAGTGCTTTTTACATTTACCCTGGATCGTGGGGTCACGTGGGAGGTACTTTTGTTTTCAAGTGACTAGTTGAGTATTGGCTTATTACTATGTCTATGCCAATTCACATACTAAATTATGTTTATCTTTCGTAGTCTGCGAGTGCCATGCTTGAAGAGAAACAAAAGGATGGACTTGGTTCTGCCAATGATGGGTTCTATGAATCTAGGAGGGAATGGTTGGGAAGACGTCATGTCATATTAGCCTTTGAGAGGTACTGCATCTGAAGTTTGTTATGCATATTTTTTTGGTTTGAAACGTGTATTGTTCTGCCGATTTTTGCTCAAGTGAAGTTGTATATGTTCTATTAGAATGAGGATCCTCTCCAGATCCTCTTGTGAGGATCCTAGGGATCCTCAAATCATGTTCGTTTATCGTACATCATGCGGTCAGAAATTATTTTAAATATTTTTTATTTAAAATTAAACATAAACAGTACTTGATGAAAACTGGCTGCACGATGTACGATAAATGAACACGATTTGAGAATCTGGAGAGGATCCTCGATCTTTTTGTTATTAATTTATTATTAATATTATTTTTCTTCTGAGTTTTTCTTCAGCATTATTATATGTACTTTCCCTTCATAGTTCTTGGGCTTCAATTCGTGTATCTTTCTACTTCATTTTCTGGTTTCATTGTTTACCCTAAATATGTTTCAGTTCTACTTCCGGATTGTACAAGATAGTCCGTCCTGCGGTGGGAGAGTCAGTAAGGTACCAAATTTATGCTTTATGTGCTTCATTCATCTTTGTTCTAAAATAAATATATTTCACTTTCACCTACTGCTTTTCCCCTATCCAGAGAAATGCCTCTGTCAGAGCTAAAAAGCAAATACAGAAAAACATCAACATTAGAGAAGGCTCGTCGTGGCTGGGAAGATGAATATGAAGTTTCGTCCAAACAGGTAGATATTGATAAACTTTCAAAATTGCTGCATTATTTTTGGTGCAAATAGTTGCTTTACTGTTATTGAATGACTTTGTTGCTATTATGTATAATGTGATGCTGAAAATCTGTATTTCTTATGTATTCGAATCGACTATTTATTCAATCAAAATGGAAAAAAAGGCACTCATTTATCAAATCATCGTGTATCATATGTTTACCTTCATGGCCATTTTGACCTTTGATTAACCATGCACCGCATGTCTGGCTCATTCTTTCTTTCTTGAAGACTTGGATATTGTTTCCGTGTCAAACAGCAACTCAACCGACTAGGTGTTTTAACATCTCATTTGCTGATTGTGATAATCTTGTGACTTCACCATTACTTGCAGTGCATGCATGGACGCAATTGTAAGCTTGGCAACTTCTGTACTGTTGGCAGAAGACTGCAGGAAGTAAATGTATTAGGTGGCCTAATTCTTCCCGTCTGGGGCACTATTGAGAAGGCTCTTTCTAAGCAGGTAACTTGTTATCATCTGCTAGTTAATGTGACCTGGTGATCTCAGTGACGTAAATTTAACAAATTACAGACTGCCTTTTCTTCATTGTGATTTGTGGACAACCTTGAAATGCTCTCTTACCAAGTGCCAGTGTTTGCACTTAATTGTTCCTGAACAATTTATATTTAGTAAAAGTGCAAATATGCATTTCTAACTACTGATAACTCGTGTGACAATTTCTCCAGCAACGGCAAAGCCACAAGCGACTACGTGTTGTGCGTATAGAAACCACGACAGATAACCGCAGAATCGTTGGTCTCTCTGTCCCAAATGCAGCAGTGGAATCCGTACTTCAAGGTCTCTCCATTTCTCTTGTTAATTTTCATTTTTTCCTCAGCTTAGCGCACTTGACTGATAAAAAATTTCAAAGCCACTCCAATTCAAACTCTTTTAACGATGAGCATTTACTTAAGATAACTTCTTGAGGTGCCTAGCTAACTTAGCCTAGTTCTTATGCAAGTGAAACTCATAAATGGCTGAGGATATGAAATTCATGAACTCGTTCGTTCCCTTTAGAAGTTTACTTGACCGAGGATGCTCTGATTATGTTTCAGATTTTGCATGGGTTCAAGAAATTGACGACTGAGATGACGCAGTAGTCTGGTTGTAAATTTTGCCAAGTTGCTATGCTACTCTACGCCGTGATAATCTTGGAAGCACATGAATAGTTCCAGAACGAAGGCAGAAGCCAAATACCCAAGAAATAGAAAAAGCGAAGATGATTTTTCTGCACATCGTAATGACCCCGTGCAGTCATTGATTTTGATTTTATTTGTTTCTCGACCTCCATTGCTAATCTGTTTTGTTTTTTTTTTTTTTTTGCCCTATTTATTTTGTATATCACCGACGACGTTTTACGGCATTGGAGGTTAGATTTAGTAGGCTCTCTTGGTCATTAGTTTTGCCGCAATCAATTTGTATCACTATCATACAGTTAATTCAAATGGTAGAGGAAATAGAAAATTCCCCGTTTTGTTCAACATCATACATTTTGTGAATGAAATTGTACCCAAAAAAACAAAAAAAATCCTTTACGTTCAAAGACATTAAGATATTTATTAGATGAAAAAGAACAAAACAAAATCATTAAAATTCAAATGGACAAAATCGAAAATCCGATAAAACCAGTGAAAATATTAAAGCCGTAACATCTCATTCTAACAATGCAATGCATTATTCAACTAAGAGGTCATATAGCGGTGAATCAATTTTATGCAAGTCTTTTCCGAAAGAAGAGCATAAAGTGCCTCACTGAAATTATTTATCACAGTACATATAAATATTTATAAACTCTCAGATCAGCACACGAAGGGAGCAGCGACGTGATGGTCATGGCAATAGAGGCCAGGTCGCTGAGTGAAACCCTGTCTCTTCAGAGCCTGCCTCGCCTTGAGAACAAGCTCTTGGTTCGAAACGGCTCCGTCTTGCTCTGAGAGTATCTTCTGAATTGCATTACTAAGAGCGCCATAGCTTTCAGCTGCATTTCCGGGAGGAGTGGCATCCGCGGACGTTTGGTCTGTCTGGCAACCGCTAATGAGAATCCCGCCATCAGGAATGGCGCGATGATTTGCTCCGGCATAAACCTCTTGCTTGCTGCCTACTTCTGTCTCTAAAGCAGGCTTTGCGTACTCATCGTTTTCTTGAAGCTTTAGTTCAAGAAACCCTTGAGCCAAGCTTCCAATCTTCCCCAATAACCCGCTGCCTCCGCCCTCTTGGTTTTGGAGTTTGCTCATGATCACCTTCATGAACTTCTTCACCTTAGGGCTGGCATCCTCTCCGAAAACATCGAAAAGTGTTGGCCTCAGCTTCCCAACGTCAATGTCATCCTTGCCTGTTTTCTGCTTGAGTATCTCTATGAGAGTTGAGAGTGGTAGAGACCGGCCTTTGACACGGACCCTGACCCCGTCTTCAGTTTCGATCTCTCTGTCTTCCGTCTTCTCTTCTTCATCATGATGTCGACCGTGGCGCAATGCAGATGGGATGTGAATCCCACGAGATCCCAGTGCATCTTCCGCCCTGTCCTTCAGAAAATTCTTGAATCCACCACCACCGGAGCCGGACTCGCGCCCTCGCCCCTTGGTGCTCTCCCCTATCTGCTCTTTCGCTTCATCAATGAGGCCCCCGCTGTGGCACGAATCTGATACAATTGTCAGCCGGCAACCTGCTGGCAGCTGGTCTACAAACTCCCTGAAGTCATCATCTGTTACAAGTACCATCTAAAACAATTGTTATACCGGCCCCATACCAAACAAAGCAATCAGATTCATGTTCATATATGACCAAATTCAGATTAAAACTTTTTTTGTGGTAACAAAAAGTTTAGGAAGAGATTGGCTACTCTCGCCACCAATACCAGGGCATACCCACAATCTCAAGTCAAAGGGATTTACGTGTGACACTTAACTGACAGTTGTCACGGGTATACATTTATGAAGGAATTTACAAATTATGCACCAACGAGAACTGTTGGCAGCGTGAATCAAACTTAGATTGGGGGTTAACCTCAAGCACGTCCGTACCAACTGAACCAACCTTCGTTGGCATTATGCTTATATTTTTTATAAGCATTCTGAGTTTGTATTAGAAAGAACAGTAGATAGAAATGACTTAATCTTATACTTTAACACAATGTAAACGCAGAAAAGCAGAAAAGCAGACTTTACCAAAAAAAAAAGAGAGGGCAGAAAAGCAGATCAAGAACCCAAACACATTATATTAAGAATCACAACCAAACGGATTTAACTCATCCAAAAATTTTGGATCATCAAGCAGATCTTAATTTTTCTGAAATATGATCAAATTCTATCCATAATCCACCAAAACACAGCAGAGACTAAAAAAAAAAAAACAGAAAATTGGCTGAAACGATCAATTTACAAATCTCGATTGCTGAAATGATCGGTTTTTAGTATTTGATGGATATGACGTCAATATTTGATAGACATGTGATCAATGTTTGATTGATACGTTGGTTAATATTTGACCGATTTGTTCATCCACGTTTGATCGATATGTCGTCCATCTTGATTTTGATAAGTTCATCCAGTCGAATTATAAAAAAACAGATACAAATCAAAACAATAATCGGTTCAAGTAAAACTCAAAAATCAAAACTGAGACGGAAAAGAATTTAGAAAAGAAATGAACGAGTCAAACCAGTGATGAGGTTCATGTCCGTGGGGACGATGCACTCGTCATATCCCGTATCATCATCATCCCCCGTCTCGGCGGGAAGGCGGGTCCCGTGGCCACTGTAGTGAACAAACAGGACGTCGCGGGGATCGGCGGATCGGATGAGGTTGGTGATGGCCCGGCGGATGTTTTTTCCGGTGGGCTGAGTGTAGGAGTCGTCGGTGTCGATCAGAACTTGGATGTCGTCCTTGGAGAAGCCGTAGCGGTCGACGAGGCATCTGTGCATTCGCCTGACGTCGTTTATGCAGCCTTTGAGCTCCGCCTTCGTTCCTTGGTAGTTGCATCCTATCAGCACTGCCTTCTTCACCATTTCTGAAGATTTCCGATCACTCTTACTCTGTTTTTTGTTTTTTTTTTTTTTGTGTGAGAAGGAGAATTGCATTGTGATGATCCTCTGTTTATTATTACCTTAAAATTAGAGTTTTAATTATTTATTTATTTATTTCGGAATTACAATAATATTTTAATATACAAATCCTTTTGTTTGATTAATATACAAGGTGAATTAGTTTTTTAAATGGGTTTTGGTTTGGGTTGGTGCCGGCAAAGAAGAACAGGATAAGGACTTGGATGCACGTCCTGGCTTTTAATTGCATACCAAATTGCTGCATGATATATTTTGCCATATTAGCAAGATATTGTGCCAATGACTATCTATCTTTAATATTGGCACAAGTTAAATTTAGGGTTATCTTGAAAATATTTGTAGTATTTTCTGAACTTCCCCACAAAAAATTATCAAATTTATAGTATCATTTGTTGAGGGTATCAATTTTACATTGAAAAAAGCGATGTTGTATGTGCTTATAAGTAATTGGGTTATTCTCCATGTTGTTAATTGGTTTTATGGTAGAACCTTAACTTTCTTCATAGTATTAGAGCAGGTTGTCCTACGTGTGAAGTCCAATGAGCACACGTGCTTCACTTCACCGAATTTGTATTGTCCACTTGCTGGATTTGAAAATTAGCCGTACGTGAGGGAGCGTGTTGAGAACTTGAGAATATCAATCTCACATAAAAAAAAAGAAGGGACTTTACATGTGCGTATAAGTAATTAGACTACTTCCTCGTACAACAACATAACCATGCTATGTTACGTTATTTTCTTACTTACAAGTATCTTTTTGCCAAGTGGTTTAAAACATTATCATACACTTGATGTCGTGTGTTCGTGCACTTGCTCCATCATCAATATCTAAGCGGAAAACCAGAAATTTTTCATAAATTGGGTAAATATTTTGTTATGCGGAAGATAAAAGTTAAGCCAAATGATATTTGGACTAAAACAAGCAATAGCTGCGTGATTAGAAAAAAAAGACATGTAGTTTAATAGTAACCATAACAACCTGAATTGTGTATTGCCCTAAGCTCCATATCAATAATCTTGAAAAATGATAAGATGTAATGTCGCGCAGAGAGAATTTATGTTACAAAAACAAAGGGCGTCCTGCCCATTATGACTGGGTAGCAAGCAAAAAAATAAACGCACAACACAAAGACTAGAAAAAATAGGGGGAAAAAACATAATCATGTCCTCGACATCATTTTTTAGCATTGACAAAATTGCAGTTCACTCGGATTTCACCTTCATTAGGTCTTGTGAGAACTTGCACATTTCCAAGCTTCACCATTGACACAGAAAACTGGCTTTCGAAAAGTGACGGCTGAGACGCCAATGCAGCAACAAAAGGACCGGTTCTCTTGTCCGACTTGAGCAGCTGATCAGTTGACAACAATCCCAACTTCTTGTTGAGATTCGAGTAGTACATTGGATCGAATGTCTTTGGAGTTATGGCGTCGAGATAAACCAAGTCCAAGTCATTTTTGCATTTCTTCTTCAAGAAGTTATTCAAGTACATAGAGTTAAGTGAAGGGTCAGGCTTTCTCGTTCCATTGAAATTTGAGAGCCTGTGCTTGAAGGCGTAGCAAGAACTTCTGCCCATGGTGTGTGCCCCGGAGAGTGTGACCAAATCAAGCATGTTCAAGCCGCGTGATTGGAAAAAATTGATCAATTGAGTGATGTTCTCCTGTCCCTGAGGAACAATGTCAGCTTCCTTGAGGATTGAAATTTTACCATCTTTGCGTCCGAAGGGGACTTCCCAAAATGGACCACCAGCTATGATTGTGGCATCTCTGGTTGCGGCAGTGAGAATGTCAGCACATGAGACGGTTTTAGGACACTGCCTCTCAAGCTCCGCTTTGATGTCATCAATTACTTCAAAACCTCTGAGTGTCCTGCTGGCAAAAGCCCTCCTCTCGCTCGCTTGATGGTTAAGGAGAATTGATGCATCGCATCCCTGCAGTGCAATGTTCATTACAATCATATAATACATGTCATTTACTATATTCTCTAAGCCTTTCTTCTATACATTAACTGTTAGAATTTCGTCTAGATCTTGTACTTTTGTATATGGTAAGTGACATTTTACATTGTATGAAAATTTAACGGTTAATAGGATCGGTTAAGGGTTCAATTCCTTCTAATGCAAGTAACAAAAAAGAAAAGTAAAGTCAATGCGAACGAATACTTACTCTCACAATACAGTCATGGAAGTGTAAGCGAATGATGCTAGCAGCCAAAGTGAAATCCTTCTGAATCCAATCTCCGACTTTTTGTTGAATGATTCCCTCAGCTTGTGGACATGTTTTAACATAGTGATCGAATGACAGAAGATCCTCAGCGCGAACAGATTTGGCCCGAGACTTTTTTACGTTGAGAGCTGCCGTTATAGGTAACTTAGTCGATGATACAACATTGATCATGAAAAGCTCCAACAGAACAAGAACAACAGACAATGTTGAACTGCACAACTTCATGTTTATGAAAACTTGTTTTTGGTATTTGGTATTATTGTGTGTGCTTAACATTAACCTAAATCAGCCTTGACTTTATATACAACTCTAAAAACTGAGTTGACATGTTCGTGGGGTTTTGTAAATACGTGAGAAGCACTATTGCGTCTTAACGCACACTAAATAGTAACATGCAAACATGTAGCTTTTGGAAGTCTAATTTTTTAAAATTTTGTGTACAGATTGATACTGTTTATAATTCGGGTCATCAGCTGAGACCAACCACCAACCCACCCCACTAGGGGAAGGTCCCAGCGGAGAAAAACCCACCCCAGCAGGGATACCGAGAGCTCCATCACAAACTACACCTGGATCCCAAATTAATTAATATATATTAGCTCTTCAAGATTCCCACGTCTTTAACATTTGTATTTATTTAATTATTATTTTTTTGATTAACTTGTATATATTTATTCGGACTTTGACAAACCATCCCATATTCAAAGTTTCTCAACCTCTAAACGAGAGATTTTTCAATGTAACCGGAACACAGAGTGGTACACTACGTGTTACTATATAAATAACAGAATATGTGTGTTAAAAACTTAAAACTTAAAAAATATAATTTTTCACCATTTATATAAAAACACATGGTGTACCATCCGTATTCCTGTCATAATGAAAAATTTCTCCTCTAAAACAATTGGAGAGTTGAGTAATCAAGTGTGTTGAAGTAATCAAGCATTTTAATATTAGTCCAAAACGCATAAATCCCTTTTATCCGGTTAAACATTCTAGCAAGTTGCATATTGTCATTTAGAACTTTTCCTTATTTCTAAAAGAAAGAGAAAGTAATGATGCTTAGTTTTTCCATTTTTTTATTTTTTTATTTTTTTGACAATGGGGATATTTTAGGATTAGGGTTTCAATTATGGGACACTTCTAGAAGTATCTATTCTTAATCGTATTAAATGGGCCTCGAAGGCAGCCTATTTTTTTTCTTCTAATTTTAGAATTAACTACTCAAAACATCTCTAGAGGGGCTTGAGCATTGCTCGAAGCGTGTCGAGAGTGCTCATAGGCGGGGTTTAGGCATTGCTCGAGGCATGTCGAGAGTGCTCATAAACTACTTAAGACTATGTTTCAAAATCTTGAACAGTGGCCAAAAATCTTTAATGTGTTAACAAAAATCTTAGTTTCCTATATTTTCCAAGCTTCAGCAGCAGGACCTAAGTAAGTTCCTCTCTGCTACTTAGAGAGCCCATTCACAAATTTTCACTACATGTAACTAAGAAATTGCCAAAATCTCCAGCTAGCTAGCTAGTGCCAAGAGACCATACATTGCCAAATTTATATATATGTTGAAATGCTGATACATTATACTAAGAGTTACTATACATTATATATATATATATATATATATATATATATATATTCCAAATTGGATTAAATGTCCCTAGTAGTGATGGTCCCGTACAAAAAGCTAGATTTAAATTCTCGTGGTGGAATCCATTATGTTTGAAACCCAAAATTAGTTTTCTGCTAATAATCCGTTAACCCATTCAACCTTCATAACCGAAAGAGATATGAAAATGTTAACGGAGAGTTTAAATCCTCCAACTGTAGCATCGGAACTTTCAAACTATGTTTGCTTGTTTAATGTTGAACAATTTGTTTTCTTGATGGAAATCACCTGATTTATAGAATTGGAACTTTGAATCTTTGATGCTTGCTGATCCATTTGAGTTGCGTAGTGGGTTGTGTTTGAAGAACTCTTCAATTTTTAAAAAATTTGTGCTGCAGGTACAAAGTTGTTAGATCTTCATCCGGGAGGAATCACACTGTATTCGCTACTTAGGATGGACATTCTTTCGCCTTTGGCTGGAATAAGTATGGACAGATGGGTTCAGGTTCAGTAAAAAATGGTAGGTTTACTTTGTCTAGTTAGTTTGATGAAATTTTAGGAGCTTGCTGTGAGAATCTGATAACAAGTTATTGTCTGGATTACACTAATTCAATCATGCTTAACTGTATAAACTGATCAATATTCTTAAGTTTTCGTGGCGTTCTACTATCTAGGGCCCATTTCAAATTTTTATATTTCGTAGTGGGTCATGTTACATACTGCTAACAGCTATCTGGAAAAAAAAAAAAAAAAAAAAAAAGGGGGCTGGGCTTGGGGTGGGGTGAGAATGTTAATTAACGGAGAATTGGATCGAAATGTTAATTTTGAGCTTATTATAACGGACTTGATCGCGAAGGTTTAAATCTTATTTTTGTTGTTTGATTATTCTATTATCATGAGAACTATTAATCCAATTTAGTCTTTTTTTTGTCGGATTGCTTAGTTGAGGTTGACATCATACTCACTCTAGAATTAAAATCATAATGTTGCAAAGCTCACACCTTTAATATTAAATCTGCACTCAAACCTGAAATCAACAGGTTTTTACAAAGTGTTATTAATTAACATAACGAGGAACACAAATTCACACCATACAAATGAATCATTTAAACAAAAATTACAACCACCAAAGAAATAAGCAAAATCAGATCAATTATGTTTGAGTAATGCTAGGGAAACTAAATTTGTAGACTAAGTTTTATAAACTAAATAACATGGAAGTTGATGATTGAATTATTACTTAAACGTTGATAAATATACTCATTTCTTATTGATGACACATCATTTAGTTTGCAATTTTAATCTATAAATTTAGTTTCTCTAGCATTACGTATTAAGTTTTCTAATTAAGCTTTGCAGAATACAACCATGTCCTTCATCATCCCCAGAGATCTCAACCTTCTCATGTTTGTGTTTTTTATTCAATTCCTCCTCCTTAGGCACTGTAATTACCAACACCCCGTCACGCATTGAAGCCTTAATCTCATCGACCTTGGCTTTGTCAGGCAACCTAAAATTCCTCGAGAAGCTTCCACTTGTCCTTTCCTTACAGTGCCACGTCTCATGCTTGGGGTTTTCCGTTTCAGGCTCCAGTTTTCTCTTTGCAGTAACACGAAGCGCTTTGTTTTCTTGCAGCTCAAGCTTCACGTCCTCTTTTGCAAGGCCTGGAAGATCTATTTCAAAGGTGTGAGCATCTGAAGTCTCCTTCCAGTCCATGTATGTGGTGTTGTTGGATATTTCTGAGTCGAAAACTCTGAAAGGTGCCAAAAAGTTGGGCTGATCTAAGAGAGATTGTAATAAAATGGACATTTTCAGATTTGAGTTTTTGTTGTTTTTGTGGTTTGGGTTTAGGGTTTGGGATGATAAAGCTATTAACCTGAGTTCTTGTTTTAATTACGGATGGTGTTTTTTATCAGATTTCGCAAGTGATGGTTTTGGTGCGTTGTTTGATATGAGTCTTTTCCTGGGAGGGAAGAGGAGACGGTGATTTTCTTGGAGTTTCTGGAGTTGGATAGTCTTCGGCTTCTAGGGAATTGATGTTCTTGATGTCGATGGACTTTGTTGGGCCCATTCCATTTATATTTTTTGAGATAATGGGTAGGGGATAGAAGTCAATATTACAGAACTCTCTTGGAGAACCTGGAAATTGGTTCCTAGAAGTACCGTTCAAGCTCAAAAGCGTAGTTTGAATATGCTTCTCTATAAAGCATTTATTTGTTGTTAGAAGCACATGAAATTTTTATCAAGAATTCATAAAATATCTGACAACCCCATAGACACTATTAACTTCGTATGCTAAAACATTATCCCAAGCACTTTTGATTATCTAAATCTAAAAATACTTCCAAATACAACTTGAAAATCTAAATTTGTACACTCAAGTGCATGAATAAATAATTTTAGTCACTTCAACAAATAAGCTAGTCTTTAATTACAACACCAATGAGAAATGGTCCCATATTAAATATAATTTACCATCGATATTGTCTCCAAACTCAAACATACGTCCAACATGTGGGGAGAGATAGCCGCAATGAACTCATCAACGTGTGGATTTTTTTTTCTAAAAAGGCTAGATGCTATTAGTATTTAGCCACCAACTTCAAACTCGTAGATTATTTTGGTATTTTCGGATGCATGATTATGTTCATCTACATTTATAGCTTGTATTGAGCTACACAACCTTAACACTGTTATAATCCTTCATGCTTTTACAACCAGATCGAAGATGATCATCCTCTCAAGTATTGTCAGGGCCGGTCTAGAGATTTTTGAGGCCTGGGGCGACACTAAAAAATGTACCTCACTTCATATAAAAAAATTATTTGTTTTCACACGTAAGACATCGATAAAATTATATTTAGAAAAACATTTCAAACTCAATAATTTAGAAACACGGAATAACTAATTTATTTTGTATCGAGATAAGGAAACCAAAAAACTTCGGGCTTACAAGTAGATTGATTATGAGTTTTGTTTTTCATCTGAACTTTTAAAGTGTTTTTGTGATGTATTTTTTCTTATTTACTAACCTTGTCAATATAAGAATAAAAATAATAATAATAATGTTTTCGAGTCTTTAAGGATATGTATAAGTAATGAATGAACACTAAATTAAACCTTTTGATGACACGTAATATTATTTGCAAATTTAGTCTAAAAATTTAGTCTACGCGTTACTCTTTGTTGAAGATTAGACTTGAATGAGAACGGATAATTAAAAATAGCAACCCACATAGCTACTAGCTAGTAAATAAATTAACAACCAAACAAAAATTTGTAAAAATTGAAAAAAAAAAACTTGCACATAGCATTTCGAACTTAGGACCTCTCATTAATTTTAAACAACAAAAACCATTGCTTCTAATTAAACTTCTTGATCATTTAGCCAAAATTTATAAATTTATACTATTATGAAAAGAGATTTGTAAAAAAATTGGAATGTAAATAAGCACACATGGTGTTTTGAACCTAAGACCTCCTCATTAATTTTAAACAACAAAACCACCAGTTCTAGTTAAATTTCTTTGTTACTAAACCAAATTTCATAAATTTATGTTCTTCTAAAAACATATATAAATATATCACCATAATGACGCCCCTAATTTTTTGGGGTCCCGAACGATCGCCCTATCCTGCACTGGGCTTGAACCGGGCCTGAGTATTGTGTATGTGGACGTTTCAACGTTCCTCTTATGTCCTAAGGAGTTTCTTTGAGGCCTCCACATCATACCTAATTACGATCAGCCCATGCACAGCCTTAAAATGAGGGAAAATGATCCTCGCCGGATCCTTTTTCTAAAATGAGCTCAATTTGAAACATTATTTAGGGTTTTTTAGGGGCATGTGTGGGCTTTTCCTTCAGAGTTCCCAACCTAATAATATTATTCAATGAAAATTTGAAAACGATCCAATTTATTCTATTTTGTTTTTTGGACGAACCACTTTATTCTATTTAATTCCTAAATCACGTCCAACAAAAAAAAAGTTCCTAAATCATGACTTCAGACCAAAACGAAATGGAAAATCTTAAACCCTGATTAGAAACGTGTGTGATACATGAAAAAAAAAATGGTACTTGAAAACTTCCTGATCATGCTTACATATGCAAGTTAATCCTTTTGTACTGGCCAAAGTTTGTTTATTTATGTGGCGATACACTAATTTTACTACAATTTTCAAATTGGTGTATCAGCACATGATAAAAAATAAAATAAAAAAGTTGACATTTTGAATTAGTACTTAATCATCATCATCCAATAATGCAGATGTATAATTGTAACAAAAAAAATAAAAAATGTACCAAATATAAATGTGTTTTACGTACACAGGTACATATATTGATAGAATTGTACCTCAGTTTCATATATAGTTTTTTCTTTGATCATCAAGTCCATCTTCTTGATCCAATTAATTATATCCTTTTTTGTTCCCATGGGTTCATGTCCACCGGTGCCCTTGCATGCACGCACAAGTCTTCAGTGCAAAACTAAATATTCCCCACCATTTGGCCCATACAATAATGCAAATTATATACATAAAAAATCTACTGCAGGGTTTTGGCTGTGAAATGGAATGTTTTCTTTTCCAAGAATTCAAACACAAGTCATCATCTCTGCCATGAATATGATCCTTTTCTGTGCAAGCGAATGTATCAGAAAGTGCTTCACATTCTCCCTTTTCTGCAAATGCATATATGCTTATTACGTGCTATCGTTTAAGCTTCATCGTGCTGACGGTGAATACAATAAAAAAGCAAACCCTAGCCTGTCACCCTTATCCAGAAGGAATTTTTCAGTAGGGAAATGTCAGAGAGACCACTGGATTAAATTTTATAATACATATGATGCAATTGTTGATGATTGAATTATTAATTACTTAATATTGATTAATGTGTTTTTTTTCTATTAGTGGCATATCATATAGGCTTCATAATTGCATTTTCAAAATTTTCTAAATCTCTAATTTTTTAGCTTTCAAATAATTTTGTTTTTGCTTCAAATCATTCGTGTGCTTCAATAATATGCTTAAGTTAAATAAAACCCACAAGGCAAATGGCTTTTGTTTCAAAGTTGACTGGAGCACTGTGTTTTCTCACCTACCTAACGAAATGATTAATTTAATTAAATGAAACCATATTTGGGAAGTTGACATAACGAAATGATTTTGTAATTCCGTAGACTGGAGCACCATATTTCAAAGTAATTCCGTAGCCAAGTTTGACATAACGAAATGATTAATTTAATTAAATGAAACCCATATATAAAGCATATAGTCGAAGAGCAAGAGTGTAGAGAAGCATTATTTGAGAATACAAACTAAAATGGAGGTAGATCAGCAAGTTCTTCACATGAATGGAGGAGTTGGGAAAACAAGCTATGCAACCAACTCTCTACTTCAAAGAGCTGCGATTTCAATGGTGAAGCCCACAGTTAAGGCAAGCATAGAGCAGCTTTCTAGGAAACTCTTCTCTGACCGTTTGAAAATAGCAGACTTGGGATGCTCTTCCGGACCCAACACCCTTCTGGTGGTATCAGATATCATACACAACATCCATGCCACTTTCCGAAAACTGAACCGTCCATCTCCTTCACTCCAAGCCTTCTTGAATGATCTTCCCGGAAACGATTTCAACACTCTGTGCAGGTCATTGCCAGGGTTCTATAAGAAACTTGAGGAAGAACAGTTAGGGCCATGTTTCATTACTGCAATGCCTGGTTCTTTCTATGGCAGGCTCTTTCCAAAAAATTCTCTCCACTTTATTCACTCTAGTTATGCCCTTCTGTGGATCTCTGAGGCTCCAAAAGGTTTGATAACCAGGAAGGAGAGGGACTAAACAAGAAGAACATATACATAGCGAAAACAAGCCCACCTGCTGTGTATAAGCAGTACTTGGAGCAATTCAAAAAGGACTTCAGAGTGTTTTTGAGATCACGAGCAGAAGAGCTGGTTCCCGGAGGAAGTATGGTCCTCACAACATTGGGGAGCACAAAGAGCCATGATCCACTTAGCATTTGGGAAGTTGTCGGACTCAAACTCAATGATATGGTTTTAGAGGGTTTGATTGAGGAGGAAAAATTGGACACATTCAATATGCCATTGTATTTTCCTACAACAAAGGAGGTTGAAGATGTCATCGAGGCGGAAGGATTTTTTACTTTGCAAAGCCTTGAAGTTTTCAAAAATGATTGGGACTCCTATATAAAGCACGCTGACAGTGGCCTCGATAAAAAGGCAAGGGCTGCCGTACTTGCCACTGAGATAAGGGCTGTGGGAGAGCCTATTCTGGCAACCCAATTCGGAGAAGTGGCTATGGACGATTTGTTTCGCAGGTTTGAAGAAGATGTCCTTGATCACATGGAAATGGAGAATTGCCAGTTCATTGACCTGGTTATCTCGTTGACAAAGAAGCGTTGAATAAGATGAATATGCAAGAAACGAGAACAAGATTTAGGTTACATTGTTCTTTTTATTTTGTACTTCATTATAAGAAATAAATTTGCTTACTGTTAACTATTGCAGAAGATCAGCAGCCTTTCAGTAAAACGAAGAAGATGAACTAAAGAAAAAGAGACATATAGAAGAAGATTAACATTTCATCCGTGAGGTGGTTATTGCTTCTCTTATTCTAGTTTGGTTTGTTGGCTCAACGTTTCAAATTGCAGATGCATTTACAAACAAAATACTAAAAATAAAAATAAATAAATATAAAGCATATAGTCTTTTACGTCAAAATAATGTGGCTACCAAATTAAATCCGGTCCTTATCATCTCAACAAAATGTGGTTACCATATGCTCGTGGGGAAAGGAAAACTAATGAAACTAGATTCATCAATTCGATTTCGATGAATTAACACAATATTGAATGGAAAACGAACAATCCAAATCGGATGGTTCAAAAGGGAAGGCTCTAGGAAATAACTAAAAAAAGAAGAAGAATACAAAGATGAAGTAGAAGTAGAACACACGGCTCGAGTTGTATAATGGAAGTTGTCTGTTGCATGATTTTGCTTTGTTTTTGTCTGAAGAAGATAACTAATTATTGCTTAAATGTCGGCTTTGTATCACATGGGGTGTCTCACTGCTGGTGTGATATTATTGCTGAAATATATTGAGGTTTTGGTAGGCACATATATGCTGTTAAAACTTAAAATAGATGGTTCAAATTATCGTTGTAAGATGTAAAGGAGAGTCGAGAAAGGTTTAAGGTTGTTGGCATTCTTTAACTTAAAAAGTATTTACTATCGAATGATTCGAATCTTATTTGTTATAACACCAATTTTTCTCATTGGCATATATCAAAATCTAATTTCGTGTAAAAAAGGATAAGTTCTTATCCAAAATAATAATAATTTTAACTGTCAAACTATGATTTGTTTGCTAAAATAAAAATAATTCAATAAATTATCAAATCAATCATAATCATTTACGCAGGAAATTCTTGTGGTGGGAGAGGTGTGTTTTGTATATAAACATTAGACAAGGGTTTGGTCCACACCAACAAAATTTCCAAATACAAATTAGAATGTTAGACGAGAGGAATAGGAAAAGTTAGATGCTTGCTATCTGTTCATTAAGGATAGGGTTTGTAACTTAATTATAACACCCCATGTTGGTAGTTATTCTTTTTCCATGTGACATGTTTTTGTGTACCCAATTAGACTTGACCACTAGCCTAATGGGGTTAAAGAGTTTAATGTGATTTGGTGATTAGTATTTAATAGTAGATTTGTGTAGCAAATACACAAATTCATGCATTTGTCAAAACTCGAGCTGCTACTGTCTTAATATTTTAAATCAATCATATACCGTGTTTAACTTTATCACATAATAATGCATTATTAGCTTGGATATCATATTCATATCCCAAGGTAAGTCATTCCCATTAGGCCAAGAACAAGTTCATTCTAATTCTAACGTCAAAATTGCTTCTGCAGGGCTAAGTTTTCAAATCGTGAATCCTGACTTTTGGGACTGTACACTCACTTGGAAGCAAGGTTTCTTATGCTCCTGCAGGCCATGTGAGTCTGTGACTTTGTGAAAGTGTGAGAGGATAAAAAGGCTTAAGCCACACATTAAATTAAGGGTCCACAAACCATCAATGAGGATCAACAAGTCTTATGGTTGTTTGAGTACAAATCTCAATTGCTCATGACTTCACAAAACACATGTACTAGAGATGACACATGTCATCCTCTCAATGCACACAAGGTGCACAGATCCCCAATAGGACAGTTTATATGCACTTTGATGACACCTTATCTTAGAGACCATGATTTATATTGGCTTCAATAACTGCTTGAGCTGGCATCACATCCAGCAAATATTAGAGGAGAAATGTGTCAAATGACTCAATTCAATGAGTCATCCAACTTTTTTTTTTTTTTTTTTCTTTTTTTAATGTGAAAAGGTTAAGCATTATGAGTCGAGTGAATGGTCAAATGTATGTTTATTAGGTTGAATAAATTAATGGTCGAAGATAAGTGTAAACTTGGTTCGAAATGATCAAATTAATAGTTTAACATTAGCTAGGTTCAACAATAAAAAAAGTTGATCACTGATCAAACGAAGTCATTTAATGTAATTCCCTAATTAAATGACTAATATGGATGAAATATGCAGGTTCAATATGTTTACATAACGTTTATGTGTAAAACCTTGTTATGCTATGGTTATTCCTTTCTTCCTATATATACAATATTTTGCTACTTCATGCCTTATTGCAGATGCTCAAAAGCACATATTCCAGGCTGTAAGAAACAAAAACAAGTTGGAAAAAGGAAAAAAAAAGAGATCAAAGAAAGAAAAGGGATCAATATGCCAGTTTGTCTGGAAAAGTATGTGTGAGAATCCTATTAATTACATAAAGATATCAATTAATTAACGTGTGTAAGTTCAGAAAGGTCTTGTATGGACTTCTAATATCTTTCATTTGATTAGCGCAACTACTGAATCCTAACCACTGTTCAACCTCAATAACTTTATAGCTTGTGCTTACTCAAAAGGGCAATTATGATTATTAAAAGAATCAAGTTTCTCTACTTTACTTTGAACAGTGTTTGACTCCTTACACGTAAAGTAACCTACATTATCTTGAACACTACTTGATTTCTTACATGTAAGGAGGATATACTTACATGTAAGGGATTATTCATTCTTACATGTAAATTACACTTGTAAGAAAAAAAATTGCACACGTATTAATTGTAATTTATCTGCAATAAACAATAACTCATTACACATACGTAGTCGAGTATTTCACATTCGCTTAACCTCACCAAAAAATATTTGAGAGAGAGAATGAGAGATTCCCTCCAGCTAAAAAGAGGTTATCAATAATTGGTCTTTTACTTGCATTGTTACCTTCCTTATGCACCACTCAAGCTTTAAGCTCTGGCATATCAGAAGAATATATCCAAATATCTTCTGTAAAGTTGGGAGAGGAGGGAAGTCCCAAGTGAAAAAACATGGTGGCTTGAGCACATAATCCCATAATCCTCCCACCCAACAAATCCCCATTTTAATTTCAATTTGATTCTCTCCTTATGCAAGAACAACACAAACAAATTATATTATTAACAATAATTAAAAGCAAATAATCCCAAATTGCCAAGTAAGTAGGCAGGCCCCAACCTCCCCATGTTACACAACCTCCCCTTTACCTGTCCCCACTTCCTCTCCTTTTATAAAATCCCCATTCCCTCCCTTTCCCCCTCCTTCACTCCCACACCACCTCCTCCATTGATCTCTTCCCTTCTGCACATTCTGGAGCCATTTTTCCTAAAAACCCTAGTTTTTGGCCTTCTCTATTAATTGCTAAACCTACCCAACAGCACATAGAGATTTGCATACCCAAACACAAAATACATACATATAACATAAGAAATATGTGCAGCTCAAAGGCCAAGGTGACCTTAGGGATTGAAGTCACACCCATTGTGGCTAGAATCAATGGCAGGCCAGTCCTTCAGCCTAATTGCAACCGGGTTCCTAGCCTAGACCGGCGTGGTTCGATTAAGAAAATATCGACACCACCACCACCTCCACTACCATTGCCAACTTCTTCTGCTAGTATTACTAGTCCTAGAACTACCAACAAGGCAGCTTCATCTTTGTTAACACCTCCCATTTCTCCCAAGTCAAAGTCCCCAAGGCCACCAGCAATCAAGAGAGGAAATGATCCTAATGGCCTCAATTCGAGTTCCGAAAAAGTTGTGACACCAGGAGGAACCACAAGAGCTAAGATTTTGGAGAGGAAGAAGTCCAAGAGTTTCAAGAGCGCTAGCGTTGGTGTTGATGTTGATGCTGCTGATCATAATCATGGAGGTTTTGGTAATGGTGGATTCTCTGCTTCTAATATCGAGGCGTCGTTGAGTTATTCCTCTTCTTTGATCACCGAGGCACCTGGCAGCATTGCTGCTGGGAGGAGGGAACAGATGGCGCTTCAGCATGCACAACGGAAGATGAGGATTGCCCATTACGGCAGGTCAAAGTCTGCCAACTTTGAAGGGGTTGTTCCTGTTGATGCTTCTGGTAATGTAGAAGCCAAGGCAGCTGAAGAAGAGAAAAGGTGCAGCTTTATCACGGCTAATTCAGGTAATTTATAATCCTTAAATTATATTATTGGACTCAATTTGTGAAATGAAAATTATAAATAATGTTCCTAATTAACTGATTATTAATTGTTTTATTTTAATTTTATCTTTATCCTCAGATCCCATCTATGTTGCTTACCATGATGAAGAATGGGGAGTTCCTGTCCATGATGACAAGTAAGTCCAATTGAGCCTCTTTTGGACAAAAAAAAAAAAAAAAAAAAATTGAACCGCTGTACATAATGTATGTTCCTCTGATAATATAACTGATCAAGAACAGATAGGGTGAATACCAGACTGATAAAGTAGTCATTATATTTTCCTTTTTACTCATTTGGTTTCAATTTATTCATGTTGCAGGATGTTGTTTGAACTGCTTGTGTTAACTGGAGCTCAAGTTGGCTCAGATTGGACTTCCATTTTGAAAAAACGTCAAGATTTCAGGTGAGGCCTTGATTTTGTCATGCAAATTTTTACCACAAAAATTAACGGGTGGTGTATACAACGTTCTTCTTACAATAATTGATCACGTAACAAATTAGGATGAATGCAGGACCGATGATGTAGTCATTTGTCTTTTTTTTACGTATCATGCTTCTTCTCATTAGGTAGATGGGATCAAACATGTATGTTTCTGAAAAACTGCATTTTTATATACATTCCACATCTGCAGGGATGCATTTTCAGGATTTGATGCAGAAACTGTGGCAAATTTAAGTGATAAACAGATGATGTCAATTGCTTCAGAATATGGCATTGAAATCAGCAGGATCCGAGGGGTTGTCGACAACTCTAACAGAATTCTTGAGGTAAAAATACTAAGGAAGCATCAAAATCTGCAATTTCTTGCCTTTTGTCCTTTTATCAAATCTTTTCCATCTAATCTGTCCCCTTCTTTTAAGGACCATTTTTTTTTTCCTGATCAATGATCACGCCTTCTTTTTATGGACTTGTTAAAGAACATTTTCATTAGTTTAAGAAAACCCATGAAAATAATGTAATGTTATTAAAGAGAATACTTGACTTGACCATCATTAACATCTTACTTAATCTATTCTTCTTGAGTTAAAGCATAATCTATGATTCTTTTCTTCTATTGTTTGGTGAAAAGCTTGACTGGTGCGGTATTCCAGCTGTTGTCCATGATGTTTGCAATATATAACTACAATAAAGAATTATTATTGATGTTTTAAATAATTATATGTATTCATCCTTCAGTGTAGGGTATTAGTTTGGAACGTTAGTAACAACTTTTTCTGCAAATATTATATAATATATATCTCTTTTTCTTTAACACTTGGAAAAGCTAATATGGCTTAGTTTAGTAGTTGTACTTAAGTGTTGTATTTATACTAATGAACTCAATTTTTTTTATAATTACTTGCAGATTAAGAAGGCATTTGGATCATTTGACAAGTACATCTGGGGATTTGTCAATGAAAAACCCATCTCACCACAATATAAATTAGGCTACAAAATCCCAGTGAAGACATCCAAATCAGAGTCGATCAGCAGAGACATGGTTAGGAGGGGATTTAGGTTTGTGGGTCCAACAGTTGTTCATTCATTCATGCAAGCCTCAGGCCTCACGAACGACCATCTGATCACTTGCCACAGCCACCTCCGATGCACCTTATTGGCTGCCTGCCGTCCCACATTGGAAGAAATTCTGTAGAATTATTGACATCAAAGAGAGAAAAAGAAGAAGAAAACCATGGACAAAATTATAAACCCTAATGCGTTCGATGATTAATATGTTAGAGATGTGTGTGCATATAGTTTGCTAACTATATCGAAGAAAAAAAAATAGTAGTTACTTGTGATGGTTGTGAATTGTGTCTACAATGTAGATTAGAGAAAGGTTTGTGACTAGATATGTGAGATTTTAGTTAGGTGTCGAAAATGCATCAACAGTCAGGATTCACGATTAGTATCGAGAATTCATCATTAATGGTTCAGATTCGCATGCATAGCATGCATAGACGACTGATTTTAGTATTCATAATTTCTTTTAATTAATGTTTGAACTAGGCAGAGGTGATTGATAATTGGAGATAAAAGAAAGGTTTGGGATGGAGGGTGGTGGTGTAGTGGGAGCTGAAGGAGGAGACAGACATCATGTGCATATGCATTTGGGAGGCAAGGCATGTGTTGGATGTGTCAGATTTTTTGCTTTCTATTTCCATGTGACCCATCAAACTCTGAATGATTTGAATTCCTTTAACAGGCTGTGTGGGATACTACCATCATGTGTATCTCTCAATTGCTCTGGTAATTGAGTTATTAGTGTATTTTTCTAACTCCTTTTTTTTGCTTTGGGGGAATATTATACCCCATTGTATTCTTGGATTTGATGTGAGAGGTTTTGAGTGTTTTTTTTTTTTTGAATCGATTGGCATGTACTTCTGTTCTGATTGCTGACTGGTGACTAATAATATATATACCTTTTTTAAATAGTTTTTTTTTTCTTCCAATAGAAAAAGATTAGGTGAGATCAGCACTTTGTCAACGGTCTCGTACGAGGCACCTACCTTTCCCTAAGGGGGAGGACTATTACATTCAGAAACTCTCCGCCTTCCTGCCCGCCAAAGGGAGAGGACCTTTTTAAATGTTTATTTACTAAATAAGTTAGGTATCTTCTTCTTAGTGTTAATTTTCAAAAAGGTTTGCTTGACATTTTGAAGGGCAGTCTGGACATTGGATGGCTTGAATAAGAATGGGTGTTCAAGTGCAATAATTGAGAGGATAGGAAGTGGTATGTATGTTTGGACAAAGTAGAGGGCTTCACATGATTAGTGTTGACAATGGAATTATATAATGGACCTTATTATTTTGTACACTTACTTTTATTATTTGAAGTTAGACTAGTAAGAGTGAGAAAAATGGTTTGAATGCAAATTGAAATGAGTCAGAGAAGAATACTTTATTTACCAGGGCAATTTAGAACTTGTAAATTCTGTACTTAAGCGAAAAATAAAGTTATTTATAGTATGTGCTAAATGTTCAAGTGAATCAACGTAAACCTTCTCTATTTCTAATGAAACTTGTAAAATATGGAAAAAAAAAAGTGAAGGAAGGAGGACAAGCAATTTGTAAGCAAAAACCACCATGCGTAATTGCGCACTTAAGTTTTGGTTAAAGGAAAAAAATATAAAAGTAAGTAACTAAATTCTTATTTCTTTAAAGAGTATCTCCAACGAACCTGTTAAAATAAAATACCTCCGGAGTCATTATTTATTGGTTGCAAAGAAAAGGAGCATGCTTATGCAGCTTTGGACCGGTATTCTCAAAGTTTAACCTATGCGGGGTGCAAAACCCCTAGGTTATGTTTGATTGGCTGGTTGGAACAGGTTGTGATTAATTCAAATGAATATGAGTCCAATTATTTGTTTATTGTGTTAAAATGTGAGATGAACATGATTAGATATAATGAGTTATGAATTCATAATATAGTGAGTTATCTAACCTATCCTTATACATGGGTTACAAGTCATATATTACAAATCTCTGCCAATCTGATTTTATCTAAAGGCCTAATCATATCCAGCCCACCAAATGGGGCTCTAAGTCTTGCTACTGTTCTTATGGCAGAGGCAGAAGCTCTTTCCATTTAAATAATAAAGGGAATATTTTTGCTCACCACCCTTAAGTGATAGTGATGCTCACCATCTTATTTATCACTATTGGAAAAGTTTAAATTTTGAGATCTATGTAGTGGAAAGACACAAATCTTAAAATTTAAACTCATCCAATAGTAATAAGTAGAGTGGTGACCATTACCATAATTTGAAGGAGTTGCACAAAAAAGCACTCAATAAAAAGAGTCACATGCCAATTTAACATGCGCTTAGGGCCACGTTTTAGAACTTGGCACGAGTGTGCTTATGCAAGAATGCAAGTGCAAGTGAAACCAAGGTTTGATATGCTTTAGCTAGTTGAGGAGTGTTACAAATTTTTTTAAAATTCTGATTAAGTACACATAAAATATCATATACTCATTTATAATCCTGATTAAACACTATAATTTTTAAATAATTTAAAACTACACATATCTATTTTTTTTCTCCTCAAACCTAAGACTTCTCATGTACATGTAAAAAGAAATATTATTAGACTGTAATATTAAATAGCTTAATCACGCATATATTGAAAACAAAAAACAAAATAAAAGACAAAGGCCACATGTATGAGTGAAAACAAATTCTGTGTTGGGCCTTATAGCCAGGTTATATTCCAGCCCAGGCAAGAAGGAGCCAGGTCTCGAACAGTAATAGCAGGTTTTGCAGGGCTGAACAGGATTTAACAATAAGCCCGGATCTTCTTCTCCAATAACCGAACCAGCCCAGGGCCGGACCGCCGGAGGGGCCTGTAGAAAAAATCTGAACCGCCGCATATTTCCAGGACTCTCTACTTTCTCTCTCCCCTTCAAATTAATTCCGTCGTCACTTTCCCTCTCTCTCCCAATCTCTCCTCCCATTTGTCCCCTTCTCTCCTTTTTCCTATGAACTCTGATCGATCCTTCCAAAAGTAGGGCACACCACAAAACCTAATCCCCACCTGATACACCGAAACGATGCCGCTTTTCGTCTCCGACGAGGACTTCTCCCGTCACGGCAACGACGCCGTTTGGGTGGCGGACAAGGCCGACGCCTATATTCGGGACCTGCAGAGGGAGCTAGAGACCGTCAAGGCCCAGAACGACGCTGCTTCCATCACGGCCGAGCAGACCTGCTCCCTCCTCGAGCAGAAGTATCTCTCCATCTCCGAAGAATTCTCCAAGCTCGAGTCTCGATACGCCCAGCTTCAGTCCTCCCTCGACAGCCGCCTCTCTGAGGTCGCCGAGCTCCAGTCCCAGAAGCACCAGCTCCATCTCCAATCCGTACGAAGCTCGATTTTGCTTTCAATTGTTTTTCCATTCTGTTGCTTTCTGCTTAAGGGTTTGCATGAACAAATTATCGCGTTTGTTAATGCTTTTGAGTAGGTTACTTTAGTTATATCCTACAATTCTATGCTTGTTGGGTTTTCGTTTTCGGTTTTCGTACGTATGAATATTTTTTTATCTTGGTGTATTGATGTGTTTGGTCGTGCGTTGCTGTGTGTTCAGATTGGGAAGGATGGGGAGATAGAGAGGATTAAGGCGGAGGTGTCGGAATTGCACAAATCGAAGAGGCAGTTGATAGAGTTGGTGGAGCAGAAGGACTTGGAGATTAGTGAAAAGAATGCCACCATCAAGTCTTATATCGACAGGATTGTAAGCTTTCTTGCATTTTCCCATTTGGCATGTACGAGGTGGAAGTTGAAACCTTTATCTGCCATACATTTAGTGACATTTTCTCCTCCTCTTTATTGATTCTGAAGGTATTATCTTCTGACAATGCCGCTCAAAGGGAGGCTCGTTTGAGCGAAGCCGAGGCAGAATTAGCACGCACCAAGGCTGCATCTACTCGTCTATCACAGGTCAATCCTAAGTAAAATTTATTTATAGTTCACGTAAAAAAATGAATTTTTTTTTTTAGTTTGCCATTCCACTATCTCTTATGCTGCTACATTTTAGTTAGAAAGTTGCTCACCGTTGGAAAATAATGTTAAGGGTGGTGGCTAAGTTGGTCAGGACTAAGTAGTAGGTCCCTGCTATATTTCAACATCTTCTGGAGCATAAATGTGTTTACCATGCCAAATCTTATAATTTACAGGAGAAAGAACTTATTGAAAGGCATAATGTCTGGCTTAATGACGAGTTAACAGAGAAAGTTGACAGTCTCATTCGGCTTCGTAGAACGCATGCTGATGTTGAGGCAGATTTGTCTTCTAAACTTGCAGATGTAAGTGTAATTCTAACTATGACAGTAGATTCTCTATGTTTTATGTGGGCATATATAAAGCATAATGTTGAGGCAGATTTGTTTTATACAGACAGGGCATATGTCTTAGTAAGCATGCCTATACACATATATTTTTGTATTTACTTCTTTGTGAATGTACTTGATTTTTAATATTTTTAGGTTGAGAGACAATTCAATGATTGCTCTAGCTCTTTAAAATGGAACAAGCAAAGAGTGAGCGAATTAGAAGCCAAGCTAACGTCTTTGCAGGAGGTGGGGATACATTCCATTTGGTGTTTAAAATATGTTTCGTGTGGCTCTTTAGTTATGTCTGAACTGATTTGTTCATACTTATTTCACACTTATAGGAGCTACACTCATCTAAAGATGCTACTGCAGCCAATGAAGAGCGATTAACTGCTGAACTCTCAACAGTGAGTTCCTTGAAATGTCTTTTATATTAAAATTTATTTTATTTAGCCATATGTTCGACTGGAGACGATGTGAATTGAGCTTTATATGTTATTAGTTAATAAAGCATTGGTAACTGGTTTTCTTCTTTGAGAATGTGGAAGACTAGTTACTTGTATGACAATAGTTGGCTTTTGTAATGACTTATTTTGTTATATTTAATGTGAAAATTTGTTGTTTTTGCAGTTAAATAAGCTTGTTGAACTATACAAAGAAAGTTCTGAGGAATGGTCCAAAAAGGCAGGAGAGCTTGAAGGTGTGATCAAGGCTTTGGAGGTGATAATTTCTCGGTTAATCTTGTTTGTCTTTATATTATTTTTTATTTGGAGTTTCTGTACTATAATTTTCTGTGTGCTATCATGTAGACACATTTGAATCAAGTGAAAAATGATTACAAGGAAAAACTTGAAAGGGTAGAGTCTGCAAGAAATCAATTTGAGAAGGTAGATGTGTTTCTTCCCCTATTCCCATTGATGGGTTTAATATTTTTAAATTTTCATGAGCATAGTTATTCTGCAATTTTTTTGGGTATGATGATATGATTCGAAGTATGCCATAATTTACTTTGTTGTTCTATTTCTGAGAATATATATTTTATTTATCTACTGGTGATGGGACATTGCTTGTAATTGTTTTTTCCCTTGTTATAATGTCGTCGGCCCTGTTTATTTTCTCTGGACGTCCAGACAAAAAGGTGTGTGAGTTTCATTATGGTGTTTAGTTTAGTAAAGGCAGTGCGTAACAATGTTTCTCTGTTATTTTTGGCCCTTTTGGGTTGTGATGAGTATAGGAAGCAGCAGATCTGAAAGCGAAACTTGAAAAATGTGAAGCAGAAATCGAAGCTAGCAGGAAATCAAATGAGCTTAATCTTCTTCCACTCAGTAGTTTTAGCACAGAAGCGTATGTCCAACTTTATAGTGGTCAAAGAATTTTTGGTTTGTAGCTCTTATAAGACTAGTAATACGCAGGCATCTATTCTGTCTTATTTGATTTTTATGTTGCAGATGGATGAATTCATTTGAATCCCCTGACATTATAGAGGCTGATCGAGCAGTTGTCCCAAAGATTCCTGCTGGTGTTTCAGGAACAGCATTAGCAGCTTCACTTCTGCGGGATGGCTGGAGTGTAAGTAGTTATTTCAATATATTGCGAGTCATATTTTGTCATCTCTTCAGTTTATTGTTTGTAGTTTATTTCTTGACTTTTCAACTTAATGCCTCCCCTCCTTACATAGCTTGCAAAAATGTATGCGAAGTACCAAGAGGCTGTTGATGCCTTTCGTCATGAGCAGTTGGGAAGGAAGGAGTCTGAGGCAGTCTTGCAACGGGTATGATCTACATTGTGATTTATAATATGTCCTCTCTTCAGGAATGGATAATACTCAATATAGTGCCTGTGTTTGTTGAACTTGCATAAACTTGTGTTGCATACAGACTTTGATTTCTCAATAAAAGCTTATTATCAAATTATTAATACGTCCCCTCTTTAGGAATGGACAATACTCAACATAGTGCCTCTTTTTGTTGAACTTGCATAAAATTGTGGGACGTGTTTACACACAATTTTTTTTTTCCTGATAAACCTTTTGTCAAATTACTAACCCAATTTTTTGTGTTAGGCTGATTTACGTCTGTGTTGACTCCGATTATTGCAGGTTCTATTTGAATTGGAGGAGAAAGCGGAAGTCATTTTAGATGAAAGAGGTATATTCTTATATATATATACATATTATATAGGAGGTATATTCTTATATTGGTAGCAGTCATGTTTTACTATTGCTATCAATGATCATCTTTCTCAGCATCAGGAATTGAGACATTATATTCTATCGTTTGACATTTTGTGTTTGAGAAGTCTATTGCATGCTAGGATGAGGAGCAAAAATGTAAATTATAGAAATGTTTTATGCGGTATATGAATAGGCATTCCCCTGGATTACTAAAAGTCCAACTAGTGATGCTTTATTAGCTCTGAACAGCCATTATAAAGAACAAAGCACATTTGTTGCCTCCCTGAGCAGGTTTGTACATCTCAATTGTGAGCCCAATTTCAGTTGCAACAACACCATTTGCCGTCTTTAGGTCCGTCACTGTTAGGCTATACAAAAAAGAGTTGGACTTCTGGTTTACAAGTTTGGCACCTCATCTAGTTGTTCTGGACAATTTCTACTGCTGCGTAATTTGTTCATATAAATGTCCACGTTTAAGCTAACAAGAGCACAAGAAAAGATCTATTATTTTTACTTCTGATTGATCAGATGATTGAACCATGTGTTTATTATTAAAAAACAAATTACGACATACTATTTGTTGTACTGAAATTATTGTTGTCATCTATGCAGTTGAACATGAGAGAATGGTTGAGGCATATTTTTTGATCAACCAGAAATTGCAGAACTCGATTTCTGAACAGGCATACTTGGAGAAGACCATCCAGGACTTAAAGGTCTTTGACGTTATCCTGATTTTTGAGATACTTCTTTTTTCTCTGCCATATCTACTTATGCATTTCTTTTCCAGGCTGAGGTAAGGAAGCATGAGCGTGACTACACGTTTGCACAAAAAGAGATTGCTGATCTCCAGCGAGAGGTAATAGAAAAGCGCAGACTGATAATAAGATGCGTTATCGTTTGATTGACTATTCTTTAAAAAAATCTTGTCTTTGGCTTGTCTATAAAGTGGCAATGTTATATAACCTTCATCTGTTCAATGTACCAGTAGTAAAAATACTCTATACAGATCATCATCCACATTTTACTAACTAATCAGGCCTTTCAGTGGATCATGGTAAAACATTACGCATGAACATTAACTTGTATCACACCGTATCCATATCCGTATCTATGCTTCGTAGGTATCACAAGATAATTCACTATATTAATCAAATACCCATTGTTATATTTCAAGATGATGTGCTCTTATTTGTCTCTAGATTTATATCATTTTGGTTAAGAATAGTCTAGTGTGACTCATTTAAAGTCTTTCTGATTATGTCTTCTTTTACATTCTGAATTTGTTTTTAGAATTGTAAGAACATTCGATCATTTTTGTTAGTAAAAAATATCATGTTAAAATTTATCAAATTCGTAGTAGTTAATATAAATAATATTCAATCAATGGATGTATACGATTTATGCATGATATAATTTTACAATGTAAGTTTGGGAATTTCATGACACTTAATAATACAAATGCATCAATATGCTATTGTACTAAATCCAGCGCTTGTATGCATTTTGCCTGACTACACTGCATGATGTTTTACAATATAACCTGTTGCCATAGTTTGTGGTGTCCATTATCTTTCATTGTCTATTAGAAAATACACTCCTGCTAATTGCAAAAATGTTCGAGCTTGATTGGTCACGATGAGTTTAAATTTTGTGCTTTTTTGTTTTATTCCATTATTTAATTATCTTGTGTTCTATGGTAACCTGTAGGTTACAATCCTTCTGAAGGAATGCCGTGATATACAGCTTTGTGGGATATCATCTGGTCATGATAGTCATGACTATGGTACTGTTGCCGCTGTTGAGATGAACACTGAATCTGATGCTGAGAGGGTCATATCTGAACATCTTGTAAGCTTGATGCTCATTTTCTTTAATTTGACACTTACAACATGTGGTTTTTTTTTTTTTTTTTTTTTTTTTTTTTTTTTTTGTATGGCTGATTTTATCTAATTTCTTTTGGGTATAACAATGCAAACAGTTGACCTTCAAGGACATAAATGGACTAGTTGATCAGAATACGCAGCTCAGGAGCCTTGTTCGCAATCTTTCTGACCGGCTTGAAAATAGGGAAATGGAGTTCAAGGTTGGTCTGAGTTTCAATGTTTGTCAGTATGGAGCTTGTTTGTTTAGCTTAGTAGTTAGTACTACCACCTTGGCTTGTGAAAACTATTTGATGAGTTGGTGTGAATCTTGAACTACAGGAGAATTTTGAAATGGAGATAAAGAAACACAATGATGAAGCTGCCTCTAGAGTTGCGGCAGTGTTACAAAGAGCTGAAGAGCAAGGGCGCATGATTGAATCCCTTCACGCCTCTGTAAGCTCTTCTTAAGCCTTCTGAGGAGCAAGGGCGCACATATTTGTCGCTTTTACTATTTTTTTTTTATAAACTTTTTGTGATGGAAATCACATACTGATAATGAAAGGATTGACCTGCCTCTTGCATCTTCATAATTTCTACCTAGGTTGCAATGTACAAAAGGCTATATGAAGAGGAGCATAAACTTCATTCGTCTGGTCCTCGTATAGAAGAGGCTGCTCCAGGTCTGCCTCTCGCAAACTACATATTTTTTAAAAAAGTCTGAAAATCAAAGGAAGTACAATTCATAAATATGCTCCCTCTCTCTCTCTCTCTCTCTCTCTACATATATATACGCACATATAGACCTCTAAAAAGGCTGTGACTATCTTCAGATTCGCCAGTAGATGGAGTAGTATTGTAAATTGAGACGTATTTTACTTCAATGCAAAAAGGTACTGTGGTACAACTTACTTATTGTTTTTTGCAGAAGAAAGGAGAACTGACGTAAAGCTTCTCCTTGAGAGTTCTCAGGTATTGTGATCATTGGACATTATCTAAGGAAGTGCATGTCTGGTATTGTTGTTACTTGGTAATCTGTACTGCTATAAAATATGATAGAAAATATAAACTAATGTAGGAAGCTACAAGAAAGGCCCAAGACCAGGCTGCAGAACGAGTGAAATGTCTGGAGGAAGATCTGGCAAAGACCAGGTAAACAAATCTGTTAACTGTCCCTCCTCAGAGATGTTTTATTGTAAACTTCATTATGCTTTTCATACGTGCACGTCTCTTGGTATTTATCTAGACTTTTGACCTCTTGTCAAATTTTTCAATAGTTACTATTGTCATAATCCTGCTGCCTACTATTATTTTGACTCGTTACAATAGTATAGTGTAAGTTTCTGCAATGCAGTTTTGCTCTCTTTTTTGGTTAGTTTGTTATAAGCTCTGTCAACCTCATGTATTTAGTTGCCTGTTCAATAATACTTGGTGTTTTATGGTCAGGAGCGAGATCATATCTTTGCGGTCAGAGCGTGACAAGTTGGCTTTGGAAGCAAATTTTTCTCGAGAGAGACTTGAGAGCTTTATGAAGGAATTTGAGCATCAGGTGATCTTTTTTTCGGAATCTATTACCAAATATTTCTCTCTGCGCATAGTTCGTTTTTATATTTCTATGTGTGTGTAATTTTTTTTTTTTATCTTTTTATTGCTTAAGTTAATATTGGCACGGTGTGATATGACTAATCTCTGTTCAAGTGTTAATTTATGTTTTCTTGTTGGTAATGCATAAATTATCAGAGAAATGAAACAAATGGTGTTTTAGCAAGGAACATTGAGTTCTCTCAGTTGATAGTTGACTACCAACGAAAGCTGCGTGAAAGTTCTGAATCTGTTCAAACTGCTGAGGAGCATACTAGGAAGTTGACCATGGAGGTGACGCTTATTATCTTAGTTTGCAAAGCATGGTCACATTTGAAAGTTCTCACTTTACATCTTGTTTCAATACAGGTGTCTGTTTTGAAGCATGAAAAGGAAATGTTGGAACATGCTGAGAAGCGAGCTTGTGACGAAGTTCGTAGTTTGACGGAAAGGGTCCATAGACTGCAGGCTAGCTTGGACACTATTCAGAGTGCCGAGGAAATTCGTGAGGTAGCTCATTGCACTTTTGTTCTTTTTAAGTTAATTTTTATTGGATGTTTATGTTCGTCCCTCACATCTCATTTATGTATTTGATTTTATATCGTGCAACTACAGGAGGCAAGAGCTGCTGAGAGGAGAAGACAAGAAGAGTATACGAAACAAATAGAGGTATGTACTCATAATGCTCCACCTTTGGTTTCACCTCTAACTTCACTTGTGTACATGACGCTTTAGATTTTTTTCTTCCTGGTTGATGGGGTTGTTGTCTATGGGTTACACTGTTAATTTGATCCATGTGGAAGCGTTCCAATTGAAACCATACTTACGTTAAGGTATGTTATTTAAGGGTGTAAATATTACAAAGTATGATTACATTTTCAGAGGGAGTGGGCTGATGTCAAGAAAGATCTACAAGAAGAGCGAAACAATGCCCGCACTCTCACACTTGACCGTGAGCAGTCCATACAAAACGCCATGAGACAAGTTGAAGAAATGGGAAAAGAGTTGGCTAATGCTTTGCATGCTGTTGCATCTGCTGAGACTAGAGCTGCTGTAGCTGAGGTCTTTTTCCCCTTCATTTTCATATTCTATATATACTCTCCCCTATATGTTTGTAAGCACAATTTCAATTAGCCCTCAGAATACGCTCATGTATCATTGTTATCCCGTTTAATCTCTATGATTTACAAGTCAAGATTTGAAGTTTTTGTTGATAACACAGGCTAAACTGACCGATTTGGACAGAAGGAGTAAATCCTCAGATGTGAAGGTATAGTTTCTAATAAGCAGTATTCTTTACATGTTTGAAGTTCTTTTGTGATATATGTCATATTCTTAAACATTTTTCGATTTTCCTTAATACGTACTGACTGATATGGTTTTCCCCTGCATCTCTTTACATATGATGCAGGTTGTTGATGTCGATGGTGGGAGTGTATCTTCCTCCTTGACAAGTGATGAGGTAAGTTCTGCCGTTTACCTGCCTATTTCTTGAATGTTGCCTACCTTTTCTTTGTTAATTGTTTTCCAGGGTTGCCATTTGTAATATAATGCTTCTGTTTTTTCCTTTGGTACTGATATTGATATTTCAAATTTCCATAGATCCAATCTATGCATTTGTTTATTTTCATTTTGTTGACAGTGGTTGTTTTTTAGTTGGGAGCATGTACCATTCTTTGTATTGAGTTTGAATCAGTCGATCCTGACATTGACTTGGTTGATTAGGCTTTGGTGGCATTGCATGCTGCAAAGGAAGAGATTGAAAAATTGAGAGAGGAAGTGCAAGCTAACAAGGATCACATGCTACAGGTACTTAGTATTCCTTGACTTGCTTAATATCTTAAAGCCTATTCAAACTTATGATTTATCTCTATTTTAATTTCACAGTATAAGAGCATAGCTCAGGTAAACGAAGATGCATTGAGACAGATGGAATCTGCCCATGAAAACTTCAAGATTGAGGTACTGGTGTGTGTATATGATTTTGGTTGAATTAGTACTCCAACGTCTGTCAGTTGATAGTGAATTATGATCCCAATTACTTTACAGGCTGAAAAACTGAAGAAATCTCTTGAAACCGATCTTCTTTCTCTAAGAGAGAGAGTATCTGAACTTGAATACGAGTGTAGTTTGAAGTCTCAAGAAGTTGCTTCAGCAGCTGCAGGGAAGGAAGAAGCTCTTTCTTCCGCTCTATCAGAAATTACAAGTCTAAAGGAAGAAACCTCAACTAAAACGTGGGTTTCTCTTATTTTTCATTATGTCATGAATTTGATTATTCCATTTGGCATCTCATCTCTGTTTTGTTTGTAGTTCCCAAATTGTGTCACTGGAGATTCAGATATCTGCTTTGAAAGAAGACTTGGAGAAAGAACATCAGCGATGGCGTTCTGCTCAGGCCAATTATGAAAGACAGGTTAATCTGCATGTGTTTTTATGCTTTTTCTTGTATAATAAGGTTTGAGTGATTGTTGCTGTTGAATTAGAAAAATGGTTTATAAACTTATCCAAACTGGGACAATTGATGCTCATTGATTCGACTGGTCCAACAGGCCTGTCCTGTCAAGGTTTGAAATGTTGGAGTTTTCTTGGCAGCAGCTTCTTAAAGTCTTTTACTCTATGGGGTCGTGGTTTGATAGTGGGGTTTTTGGTAGATTTTTCTCGTTTACTTGCATTGCTTGTGGGAATTAAATTTTAAGGCTGTGATCGAGTCCAATCAGCTGAATATTTCTTTGAATATGTAAATAAATGTTTTTTCAGAAGTTGTACATGCACTTGTAAATTAGTTGTCAAAGGATCTAATGCCCGGATTTATCCCCAATAAAGGATGTCAATCAAACAATGATTTCTAGAACCTTTCCTTCAGCAGCTGTTCAGCACTGAGATTGTCATGCTTTACATATATTTTACCCTCATATACGTTTTATTCACTGATGGCTAAGGAATGATTCTTTATCTCGGTCAGGTTATCCTCCAGTCGGAGACAATACAGGAGTTGACTAAGACATCGCAGGCTTTGGCTACGCTCCAGGAAGAAGCGTCAGAGTTGCGGAAATTGGTTGACGTACTCAAAAGTGAAAATGTAACTTTACTCTCTCGTGGGAATTGTTGGTTTGCTGCAAGTCTTGTTTGGTTGTGTTATGCAAGCTGATTTTGTTTTATTTTACTTACAGAATGAACTCAAGTCTAAGTGGGAATTTGAGAAGGGAATGTTAGAAGAATCCAAAAATGTTGCCGAGAAGAAGTACAATGAAATCAATGAACAGGTTATTGAAGTGCATATTTAATCTGCTTTTGTTATGATTTGCAGACTGTCCTCTTTTCCAGTCAGTTTTATGTCAAAATCTTGAGGTCGAGTAAATTGCTGTTAATAATCTGTACGAGTCAAGTAGTTGAAACCAGGTCCGGTCTTTGATAACCAGTTTTAGGACTTGATACGGAAGATGAAATTTGTGACTGAACTATGCATTTTAGCTGAATTCTGTGCCATATTTGATTTTTTCTTTTTTCATATTCCCTTGTCTTCTTCTGAAGCTTCAACTTTATATGCAGAACAAAATACTGCACAGTCAACTTGAGGCTTTGCACATTCAACTGACTGATAGAGATCGTGGTTCAGTTGGAACTTCTGCAAGCAATGCTCCAGATACTTCTGGTGATGCTGGTTTACAAAATGTGATAGGTTATCTTCGACGGACAAAAGAAATTGTAAGTTATTTTTGCTGCTATCAATATCCTCTCTTAACAGGCAGAGACATATATAGTATAATTTGATAGTATTATTGTTTTCAACTTGACAGGCAGAGACAGAGATTTCCTTATTGAAACAAGAAAAACTTCGATTACAGTCACAAGTGAGTTTGTAAAAGGCGTTTTCTTTTGCTTATCCACCATTATTTGTTATTTTATACAAATGGAAAAATGAGGTTGTGATTAAACTTTTACTCTTGACATGAAAAAAGCCTAGTAAATGTTGCCGTGTTGTCGTAGAAATTTTCAGGAGGTCTTTTTGTTTTTATTCCAATCATGTGATGGTACTATGTGTTCCTGCATTTAGCCTGAGGATGTTTGTCTGTTGTGATTTTTGTATTTCTTATGTGTTATCATGGTTATTCATCGGTCCTTGGTTGAATTCATGCACTCATTTTATATTTGCTTTTGTAGCTTGAGAGTGCCCTCAAGGCTTCAGAAACAGCCAAGTCATCACTTCATGCTGAGCGCACGAATTCAAGATCAATGTTCACGGAGGAGGAAATGAAATCCTTGCAACTACAGGTTAGTTTCATTTCGTCGTGTAGTATTGTTCTCAAAGTTCAGATGTATATTATGCTTCTTAGCTGTTATCCTATATCTCTTTCCATTATTTTGTTGTACTGTAGTGCTTCTCAAACCACATGTGCAGTGTCAGTATATTCCACACAAGTGTCTGACCTTTGTTTTATTTGACACTGAACTCCCTATTCTGTGTTTCTGTGGACATTGCACAGCAGACTATTTTGAGATTATATCCCAATACCTACTATTTCCCCCTTCTAACTTTATGCTGTCATGATGAAATGTCTTTGCAGGTTAGAGAAATTAACTTACTTCGTGAAAGCAATATCCAACTCAGAGAAGAAAACAAGCACAATTTTGAGGAATGCCAGGTATTTGAATATTTTGACTGCTGAAAGTCCTTATTTGAGGATTCTCTATGTTTAGATAATTGTTTTTCATCCATGTAAATGTGACTCATTTTTTTTTATTTTGTTTCAGAAATTGCGTGAAATATCACAAAAAGCTAATGCTGAGACGGAGAACCTAGAGAGATTGCTACAGGAGAGACAGATTGAGTTGGAAGCCTGTAAGAAAGAAATTGAAATGCGAAAGTCAGAGAAAGAACACTCAGAACAGAGGGTTCGTGAGGTATTGATCTTGGAACTGCTTTCTGTCTCTCTTTTGCACTTGCATCTAGTAATTGCAAAACTATATGTTAACAGTCCATGATGGGGGAATTCTCTCTCTCTCTCTCTCTCTCTCTAGGATTTTGTCTTATTCTGAGAACTATACACTCTATGAACTATCCCTGCACACTTCAACCTAGTATAAACATAGACATACGTAGTAATAGTCCAGAGAGCTAGATTTCAATAATTGTATATCTATGCCTGGTAGCTGAAAGAGTCATTTGGACCTTAATACCATTAGAAAAGTTGTACAGTCTGCCGATTTTGTGGCAGTACCTGCTGCAGATATATGTAGGCATGCGCTTAGTAAATAAACACATCCAATATTCTAATGTACTCTCTTTCTTGAAGCTACTTGAAAGATATAGAAACATTGATGTTCAAGATTATGATCGCACAAAGGAGGATGTTCGTCAGTTGCAGGTAGGCTGACACCTTTATAAGCAATGTTAATTGCTTTAAGCTTGCTTTGCTCCTGTTAGTTATTATATCTTCGCCTTTTATACTGACATTTTATCGTTGATATGTGTGAATCCTTGTCCACTTAAAAAAGATGTTGAAAAGCATTACAAATTACGAGTGTATTTTAACCTATTGTTGATGTTTTATCAAATGGTTATGTAACTTATGTTAATGCATGCGATAAACTTCCAACTTGTTTGTGCCTTTTTTGGTTTAGTTTTTTATTTTGATTATCTGTACATTAATTATGTGAGTAGGGCAACAAACTATGGTGTGCGTCCATTTGTATCTTACTTTGTTTCAGTTCCCTTCAAATGTTTATATGATTTCTCGTTTGTACTTTTATCATTGTTACTGTATACATCTTTATTTTATTTTCATCATTTATGTCCTAAGAAAAAATTGGAGGAGAAGGATTCTCAAATAGTAGAAGTCAGGAAACTTCTTTCAGAAAAGTTGGAGACTGTATCACGTCTGGAGCAAGATATTGCTAACTCCAAATTGGAACTGACTCAGATGGAGAAGAGAATGAGTGACGCTTTGCAAGTTGAGGTACATCTTAGTTTCTGTATTCTATGACCAGATTTGGAGAAGTGCTTGCCATTGGATTTCTTATGCAATTCTGATGTATACCCTTCCCATGTCTTCCTTGCACAGGCAAGTCTAAAATCAGATATCGAGAAGCAAAGGAAGATCACTGCTCAGTATAAGGTTTTTAAAAGTTTCATGTCCTTTATAAGGAACAATTGTTACCTGAAATTAATTGCATATATTATATGTAATCCTCTTTTGACTAGTTTTTGACATTTGGAGTTGTGCTTATAAGGTGAAAACTTTTCTTATTTGTTGGTTGGTGATTAACATTCATTAATTCTGCAGAGGAGGCTTGAAATGTTCTCAAGAGAAAAAGAGACCCTTTCAAAAGAAAAGGAGACACTATCAAAGGAAAGGGAGGAACTGAGCAAGGAGAATCAAGCTCTTTCTAGACAGCTGGAGGAACTCAAATTAGGTAAGTTTAAACCATCCATCAGTCCTTTTCCACTCATTCGTGATATATATTATAATCCACTCATCTATCTGTTTTTGACTGTATCTTACAGCGAAACGAGCATCAGGGGATACTACCGGGGAGCAGGCAATTAGGGAAGAGAAAGACCAGAAAATTCAGGTTGAACTTAATAGACATTTTTGCTTTTCTGTATCTCTTTGACCTCGTTAGCAAGTTGTGACTTATTTACTATGATCGCCAGCTTCTGGAAAAGCATTTGGAGAGGCAGAGAGAGGAGCTGAGAAAGGAGAGGGACGAAAATCGTATGGAGAAAGCAACGCGCAGGAAGATGGAGAAGGCTGTAACGGATTCCTATACTAATGTTGACCAGGTTTTCTATCTGTCCGTTGTAGTAAATTCCATATCAGTTAAAGCATTCTACCAGTATATCCTAGGGTTTACTTCTGGAATTCAGCTGGACATGTTCTTAGTACTTTAATCTCAATGTGGATATAAGCTGTACTACGAAGTGACGCATGTGATGTTTTTTGCTTTAGGACAAGAAGAAGTTCATGAATGAACTCGAGAAGCATAAGCAGGCTCTGAAGCAGCTTTCAGAAGAGCTTGAAAAGCTAAAACATGCAAAAGACAGTCTCCCTGAGGTATGATTGTTATTTATCAAACCGGAAAGCAGATTCCTTTCACTCCCCTTATGAGTACCTATATTCTAACTTGTTTTACGTACTTTGTTCATCATATTTCAAAACCATGTTTTATACTTGCTATTTCACCTCCGTTTGTTTTAATAGTATATTCCATGTATCTCAGGGCACCTCAGTTGTTCAACAACTATCAGGAACCATACTGGATGGTCTTGCTGCTGCCTACAGCTTAGCTGTCGAAAATTTTGAAAAGACAGCACATTCAGTTCACAATGAGTTTGGAGCTCACGGTGTTCTGGCAAACACTCCTCCAGTTGCAGATACTTCATTAGTGGCTACCTCTGGTACTTTTGTTGAGCAATTCTTTTTATACTGAGGATTGGTGTACTTCATTTTTTATTTCCATCGTTTATTTTGTAAATCCTGCTAGTTCTTTATTCGTGTAAATTCGTTAACCTTTGTGTGCCATGCAGGTACTGCTCAAGCACCCACTGTTGTGCCTTCAATGAGTCCTGTGAAGAGCTTAGTATCCAAAGCGACTGAAGAAAGCACAAAGAGAACCACTTTGCCCAAAACCAATGTTGAAACTCGCAAACCAGGAAGGAGATTGGTTAGGCCCCGTCTTGTAAGACCTGAAGAACCACAAGGTGATGTAGAGATGTCAGAGATGGAAGGGACCCGCAATGGGGGCAAACAAGCGCCATCGAATGAAATGGAAGTTCAAGGAAATGCTACTTTGACACAACCGCTGCTTCGGAAACGTCTGGCTTCTTCATCTACTTCTGAGTCCCGTGAGGAAACAAATAATCAAGGGGAAATTTGTCCTGATGTGGCAGCACCTGTGTCAAAGAAGTCCAAAGGTTCAGATTCTCCACAGGGGAGTGAAGGGCAGCCATCTACTATTTCGGAGAATCTTGGGAGTGTTCCAGTCAAAGATGAACCTTTAGACGTCGCTGTTGATTTGCCGCAAGGTTCAAATGAGGAAGCTGCTGTTGATGCTGAGAAAGAAGAAACTGAGACTGCTGGGGAGAAGGTTGAAGAGCCAAATGAAGGACAGTTTGATGGTTCGAGTCAAGTTGAATCACAACCTGAGAAGGATAGTGATTTAGTGGAGAATGTGGATGGGTCAGATGGAAAAGATATGCCATCACACGATGGAGCCAAAGATCAGGTTGAGATGGAGCAACAGTCCAGTGATTTTGGAGGAGAACGAGAAGAGGGAGAGCTGGTCCCTGATATTTCTGAGCTTGAAGGTGGTGATACGATGGCCAGTCCTGAAATAGGGGAAGTTCAACCTGAACCTGTAACAACTCCCGAGGCTTCCCCAGCTAGGGGCGATGATTATGGTGTTGCTGCTGGTTCTGTTGTGGATATTGGTGAGGTCAATTCTCCAGAGATTCTTAATGATGAGAAAAATGATGACATGGATGCAACTGAAGAAACCGCTGATGGTTCCGATAAGTCAATTGATGGTAATGACCAAACTGCGATGGAGACTGATCAGGCTGCTGAAGCTACCTCAGTAATCGTGGATACCACTTCAACAGGTGCCGAAGCTACCTCAGTAATCGTGGATACCACTTCAACAGGTACCACATCGGAAGTTAGCATTTCAAAACAAACTAGTCCCAGTCTTGCGGCAGAAGAGGTGAGACAGGTGTCTCCAGTGACTAATCCGTCAACTACCATAAATATAACAGAACGAGCCGTGGTGAATGCACGCCGAAGACAACAGGCAAGAGGGCTTTCAACATCACCAAGCCCAGGTCGTGGTGGACCAGCTGGAAGACAAGGTGGGAGACCTGGACGCGGACGCGGACGTGGACGATCTCGTGGGTCAACATCTGGCGATCAAGTGTGAGACCAAAATTCATAAGAAATTTACGCTTTATCCCCCATACTGCCATTGAAAGGGCACAAATTTTTTCGATGTTCGAAAATCGGATATGGATTTTGGAAAGATGTTAGTTGGAGGATAAGTGTTTTGATGTTCAGTGAGTAGTATGTAAATCCATTTTTGCTTCCTCGACGATGGAGCACCTGCCTAATGTTTTGCATAGTGTACTTTCTTGTTGCGGGAAGGACACGAACACGACCTGTTTCGCTCGTTATATTATTAACGTTTACCAAGTTTCATTTGGACTATCATAGTTCTGCCTTTTGTGTTGGAGTTCTGCCTGGTTTTTCGGAAATGGTTGGTCTCAAACTTTCCGGCTACCTCATCGCTTCACCGGACTGGATTGAGTCACTCAACATTTTTGCGGTGAAAAAGCGCGTAAATTAATTGTTTGCGATTTTGGTATGGTCACACTGTATACGCGATAAAAAAGCGCGTAAATTTTTTGTTTTAATCCGTTTACATTTACATTTACAGGAAGAAAACAGGAAACTACAACAACAATAACGTCTTATACCTGTAAAACGGGAAACTACAACAATAACAATGTCTTATACCGCTAAGTAGCATCATCTGTATGAATTCTCTAAGGCCATTGCGCTCAGCTGTATGAATATTTTCATAAATAAACTATCATTTTTTTTCTTGCTTTTTTTTCTTTTTTACAATTACAATTGTGAATTTCAGGAGAACTAAGTAAGAGGTGGGAACACAAAACAAAGAACCAAATACACTTTCATGCTGAAGAACAAAAGCTATACGTATGCAGGCAGAGGAGGGAGAGAACTTGGATTCCACAGGCATATGAATCGTTAGGTGCTTCCAAAACCAGCATTTTGTACCCCGTTTTTTTTCGACGGAAACTTGAAAGGGAAACAGCGACACCTCTTCATTCTTATGCCTTTGAATTTCATCTGCAAATCTACATATTTTAACTGCTGCTCGAAAACCGTTGACTCCAGTTTCTGGTTTATAATCTGTCATATGCCCATATCTCTGCATCCTTTCCTTTGCCTTTAACCTGAGGCCCCTACTCAGCACTGACACTTAACTCACTCATTTTCTGCTGCGACATAATTAACAATTCCTGGTTAACATTCCACGACGAAAACAAATTACAAGCAAACCGAAAGAAGAAATTTAACTCTCCCGCTTTGTCCTTCTACACTCCTCCCCTCTTTATGTCTATATATATTTTTTTCTTTGATTTATCGAATCCAATGCCTAAAGAAACGAGAGGAATGCAGGGGACAAAAGAAGAGAGCGCGGAAATCAATTCCCGTAAAATATAGTAATTATTATCCTATCTGAAAGAATAGAATAAAGTCCTATTTCAAAAACTTGAATGGCACAACACTCTCCACTTTGTTACCAGCTTTGTTCTTGCTTTATTCTTGATCCTTTATGCATGTATGCAAGAACTTTACTTAAACATGCCAATGGTATTAGAAAACTAGAAAAGATTTTCGTTGATCGAAAAGAATCGAGAGAAGGGAAGAGTCACGGCATACCTGCAGTTCGTAGTAGGGTGTAGATTGTGTGATCCTCTTCTCCTGCATCATTTTCTGGCGGGTTTCATAGAAATCAAAGTCATCCAGTATTGATGTCTTTGACATATGATTTTTAAAAATGTTCAGCATTTCGATACCCTGAAGAAGTTTCACCTGCAAAATACAAATGTAATCTCAGATTTATGCTTGATCACACTGAGTGAAAAATACAATAAAATCAAACTTCTTGTTGGTTATGCACACCTCTTGAGTGTCTCTACTAGTTGGTCACGGGCTTGTTCTCGTTGTTCTCAAGTATTATATGTCGTAACTGTGGGTTTGGGACGTCTTTTATGATATGCCACTTGACCGGAAAATAACCATTCCACTTATCCTGCTGCCAGAAACCCATGTTCTTATTGAAGTCAACACGACCAATCATCTCAGCTACTCCACAAAACTGACCACTAGCATTAACCTGAAACGCATCATAAAACAGACGGAAGCAAAGATGGTATTAGTAAATCATTTTAGAGTCCAAAGGTCCAAAAGTCTGCAGTAGGAAACTCCTGCGCAAAAATATAAGGTCTAAGTCTCGAGCATACCGAAAAGAAGAGGAAGATGGGACACTTGTAGCCCTTCTGTGCCATCTTCTCTTGTGCATCTTGATATGCACTATCCAACCTCTTATTTCCATTGGGAGTACTAGCCCACACATTGTATTTGATGCTTTTATGAATATCATCTTCACTGTAAGATTTGATGACAAAGAAAAGTGCTTGCTCGTATTTGGTTGGAAAGTCCGGGAGGTTATATTGATCCTTCCTGATGACAGAGGCTATGCCATCAGATTTTTCATTCTCCTTGTCAGCTCCAGGCACCAATGCACCTTTAGGATTGGTTGTTCTGGGGCCATGGTTCTTCTCATTAAATAGATTAATATCCTTAACGCCATTAGCCTTACTTCTTGGTTTCAACTTGTCAGAGCCACCCCAGCCCCTTGCATTTGGTTGTAAAGTCGGAGAATTGTTTGGATAGAGCAGTCCGCCTGTCCCTTGGTTATAGACCGGAAACTTTGATACCGGAAAGTAACCTTTCGCTAGTGCTTCTGTTTGCAGACTTGGGGGACGCAGCGAGGCCTAAGATCATTGAAAAAATCATCAAAATTGCCCAAGATAAGAGAATATAACTCCACCGGCACAAAGAAAAAGTACTCTACCTTGTTTGCTGGTTTTGACTGATTTTGTGCACCATAACCTGATGAAACATCCAACGGCTTGGGAGATTTAGAGAGTGGAGCACGAGTGTGACTAGGGGAAGAGAAATTAGGTTTATAGTGCGGTGTTTCTAAGACTGCATTGTGGGGACTTCCGACTGTTCCATCTCCAACAACAAGAGATGGATCCCACAAGTAGGGTGATTGGACGAACTCCCCATAAGGAAGAAGAGAAGGGTTATATCCAGGGGAAATAGGAGCTTGGTACACGGGACTCAGGGAGGGATACATCTGTTGACCAACATATTTCCCATCACTACCGATTGGAGAAATGGGCATGTATGGTGAGTAGGGATCATAACCAGGCTGAAATCCTGGCATCAAGTAGACAAAAGATCCATTATCTGCTTGCATGACCTAAATGGAGCAATAGTGACTATAAGATCAGTTTGTTACAAATTGCACACAGCAGAAGTAATCTAAAGGCAATTTGAAATCAACAGCCATATGAATCCAGATACATAACAATGTCTTTCGTGCGCAATTGTGAATTAGATAATGGAACTTACTGGATATTGCATCTCCATCCCGGTTCCACCGACATAGTATCCATTGTTTTCCATTTCATAACCTGCGCACGTGGTAATGATAAGATGTTACAAGTAGTCTAAGAACACGAATTATGGACCGTAGTTATGAAAAGCTGCTGCAAACCTGGATATGTGTATCCGTAATATGCAGTTGGCGGATAGGAAGTCAGGGATTCATAATCTGCATCTGCATCACTTTTTCTTACACTGGCATTTGTATCTCCCACGGTCGATATACATGATGCTGTATCAGATGGGCTCCCATCCTTGCTGTGAGCCTAAAGATACACACACACACACACACACACACACAAACACACACGGAGACAAACAAATTCACAAATCAGATTTTCATGGATCATAAAGCAAGCAGACATAAAATCTACGAATCACGCATCGAAATCTAAATATTCAACATGGTAACTCAATATACGGTACAAAGCTAAGCTTTAGGCCTAAAAACCAAATAATTATTGCAACAAAACAAGGTCTTGCACTTCCCCTCTTGTTTCTAGCCACATTGATTGAATAAATCGACGGGACAGAAACAAGCAGGAAGAACAGGAGGAGAAAAAGGGAGTGTGAAAGTAAATTATGGCATACAATACCGGATTGGAATTGAAGAATTCTGTGGATTGGACATGTGGGTTTGAATCTTTCCCTTCTTCCTCCTCTTTTCCAAGAGCTGATCATACAAAATCAGGATCAAAGAGTTAAGCTCAAACAATCACAGAAACAAAAAATTCAGAAAAATAAAATTAAAAAAGAAAGAAGAGGAGATTACATACAGTTGTTATGAATTTCAGGTGCAGCAGCAGAAGCCATGGCCTCTTTCCAAAGGCAAAGAAAATCCTTTGAATCAATCAAATAAAATCAAACTAAAAATAAAAAAAATAAAGATATTTTTGGGGTGTGTTTGTTATGGAAGAGAATCCTATGTTTCCTCAAACAATATTAAAATCTGTCTCTCTGTCTATCTATATCTATCAAGAACATCTAACGTTGTAACAACACAACAAATCCGGATAAAAATTGGCGCTCTGTAATCTCTGCTGCCCAAAACTCCAACAATCCTACTCTTCTGCTGCTGCTTTTACTCCTTAATTTCCACTTTTTCTTTCTTTTGGATTTTTTTGTTTTTTCCCAAAACAAAACCAAATTCCAATCAAACCCCAACAACAATCACCAAATCACAAACACAGAAGACACATAAAATTTTTGAATTGGAAAAAATAGAGAGAGAGAGAGAGAGAAATGGTTTTACTTGAGAACAACAAGAACAAGAAAGAGCTTCAAACAGCTTACAGCAGACAGAGACAGAGTAAAGTCAACAACAGCAATATCAACAATTTATGGCAAATGGACGGTGATGAGGCCTCCACGTCCTCTCCTTTTGGAAATTAATTAATTAAAGATTTATGATATATTGTTGTTTCTGCAATTATGCCGACATACTATTCTGGTTCTACTTTCTACTTCTGTTTACTGTTTTTTTTTTTGGCTATTTGTGGAATCTTTCTATTTTTTATCACCACCATCATCCTTTTATGGGTTAAAGTTTTTACCTTTTACATCATGCATGAAGCTGCTGCCTTTTTTAATTATTTTTTGTAATTTTTATATATTTGCAGTGAATACACGTAGCTTTCATGTGCGTCATCACCAGCCCACGCAGTCACCCAAAATTCCAATTATTTCAAAATCTCCGTTCATTTATTTATCTTTCTTCTTCTTCTTTTCTTTTCGTGGTGGAATGAGTACCATTCAACATACTATGGCCTCTATAAAACCAATGCTAGTTCACGTCTCTTCCCCCACCCCCACCTCTCTACGGTCTCTACATTCCTCAGTCTCCATTTTTTATTTCATCCAGTTTTTAAATATCTTCAAATTATCTTTTAATTGTTCCTTAAGATTGTACCTAGGAAATAAACTCCATAAAACAAACATGATGCACTGAATTGTGCATCAAAAACCGTTAAGCAAATATAAATTGGTAATTAACGGTGATACTAATTAAGAGCGCTTTAGAGCGTTTCGGAAATATGCTCAAAATACAGGTGTATATTTTTTTTTGAACAAATGATATTATTTACACTAGAGGGTGGGGAAGTGAGTTAAGTCTCACAATGAGCTACCAACGATGGAGTTCAAATTCGCCTTTGACGAGAATCGAACCTAAGACCTCTCACTTACAAGTGAAGAAAAATACCAGTAGACTGTAGTACTAAGTGACAATACCGATATATACTTACAACGTCTTTCCCGTTTAAAAATACAAAAAAAAAAAAAGGAAAAGGGCATAATAAACATGATCTGTTGAACTGTGCATAAGTGTGGGAGGCTCTTTTTCTCTTTGTCCGGGTTGAAATTCCCTGCAAGGTTTTTATCGAGGCCCATTATTGTGCACTCTATCCTCTTTTATGTATGTTTATTCCCTCTCTTTCATCAATGAATATCGTACATCTTCTCAACAAAAAAAAAAAAAAAAAAATTCACTTATGCTTAAACATATCGTACTTAATGGTGATACTGTGAGCGTTCTAGGGCGTCTTGAAAATCATTTATATATGAAGATGACGCTTTACCGTAGTGGCGGAAAGCAATTTTTCATATACTCTGGTGTAGCTTCAGTCTCCACCAATTTCTCTCTCCCTATCATTTAACAATTTAACCCATTAACGCTATCGTTTGTCAAAAAAATGTAGGATTAATCAAATAACATTATAATTGATCATTAATCGAATAAATAGATATGACCCTAGTTTTCTTAAAGTTAATGATGATCCTGATGTTATGATTTTAATTATATGTGACTGTGAAGCTTGACACACGTATGATCATTAAGTTGGACCAAAAGTGAATTTTACATCACTTTAAGAGGTAAAAGTTCCTTATTGAAACTTTGAACCATTTTTAAAAGGTCTTAGTAGATAGGACTAAAGGGGGAAGACCATGAATTTGCATGGACCATGATTAATTAGTAGTGAGTTGTGCCTAAACTGTATTAGACTCAAATCACATCGTTAAGCAAATAAAGTATCAATAAACCCAACATTAATCAAGCATTACCCTCCTTATTTATTCAAATATATACAAAATGCAAAGATCCACATATCCCCGTTGAGATGCCTTCCTATAACAGGCGCATTATCATTGGCCTTTATGCTCCTTTTTATCTGCTAAACCAGACTAATTTGATGCCATCTATGATACTTCGGCTAAAGTACACTAACGTGAAAGTTTTCTACAATACGAGATGCATCGATGTTTTGTTTAAGTTAACCATTAAAATTTAGCATGCAAATCAAGTTGTCTAATACATCATACACCAGTGCATTATAGAATTTCGCATCACATAATGTGAAAATGTAACTTTACTTGCTCTAAAAACAAATTTATCAGGACATGTAAATTATAATCTAATACAGTTCATGATAATTGTGTTGACAAAATGAAAAATGACCATTGTGGAAACTGCAAATTAGGTTAAAATATGCACACTTAAAATATGCGTGTGTCTTCACTCGTAAGTGAAAAGTCTTATGTTCAATTCTCGTAAAAAACGAGTTTGAACCACATTAATTATTGTTAACTCATTGTGAGACAAAACTCACCCTCTCTTTTCTTTAGGATAAAAAAAAAAAAATATATATATATATATATATATATATATGCGCGCGGGCGTGTGTATGTATATATCTCTAGATCGATCGATCTTACCTAGAAAATAGCAATAATAGCAAATGAGAAAGAAATATAATAAAAATAAAGTCATCGATCGATCAAGATTTAAAAAATGCATCAAGCGGGTGTAAGTGCAGCATCACTGCAAGGATTTGGATTATTTTTTTTTATAGTCCTTGTAACTTTTAAAGATACTATGGTGGAACTTGGACTTTTGATATGATTCACCTATAAATGTGCCACTATACTCAATGATTTGGCTTGGCTTTTATATTTTTTCAACAATTGTGGACGCAAGAATTTTTTTAAAATCAAAATGACCTTGAATAGTTCAATAATTTAGTTTGATCGTCAGCATAAAAATAAAATAGTTTAAACAATAGAAAAAGAAGTATCAATAATTTGGGTAAGGCGTTGGAAATTTCTGAACAGCAAGAGTATAGAACTAGAAGGACCAACCAGAAGAGGGCATGTAAAAGTTTTCTTTGTGGGTAAGGGTTCCTTCCCAGCCAGCCATCCATCCATCCAATTCCAACCATTTAAAACTATTGACATCGGCCAACCCCAATTTATTTTAAGAACCCAATATTTTAGGAGAGCCTGGAGTGCCACGATTGGCTTGCACGTGTTTGCTTCACTAACACTTGAAATATTGAATCTGGATTGCATACATTTTACACCATTAAAAATATGGTTTCCACAGAATTTGGATAAGACTTTTGAAAAATGAAGGCACAAGGAAAACACAAACTGTTTTGGCTAAGGAGTAGATCCATCTAGCCGGAGCTTGTAATCCAAATAATTATTAAGAACATTCATTTATGCGTCACAAGTTTTATTTCACTTTTATCATCTTCGATATCGTTTAGAAAAAAAATGCACAATTGAGTTAGTTGAAACAAATTAGTGAATTTAACATTAAAAAAAAAAGAAAGAAAGAAGACAATTCTATGAATAAGCATCGTGATATTAATTAAATTAAGCACCCCAAATGGGCAAGGGCTCCTATACGTTGAATATGGTGGTGGTTTTGATTTGATTATAAATAATAGAAAAGTAGAGATATGTTGTAGCCTAAAATTTAGAGGGAAAGAAGAAGGGAGGGACGGCGTAGAGAAGAGAAGGGTTTGAGAAATTGTGTGTGATATTCATCATGCATAGTGTATTTCTTTATAGTAATAGGAGAGAGAATAACTTACCCTCTAAGTAAAACAAAATTTAATGGGAAAGATCTTATAGATTCCGAATGATTCCTAACTTAACTTTACTTAAGATTTACACAACCATACTACATTAAATATTAGTTACAACACTCCCCCTTGAGTGCTTAAATACTCAAGTAGTAGTTCTATCAAATCTTTAGCCATAAAGTTGAAGTAGTTGATAAAGTTGTCTCGTAGGCACTGATAGAGAGCACGTGAGTCTCACATAGGGATTTGCATGTGCAGAATTAAGTCTCACCAAATCTGGCTATGGCACAACCCAAAGGGGTATAATTCAGTCTTAAGGAAAAAAAATGTGAGTTAATGCAACATGTTGATACTTAACATCTTCAAGATGTAAGTAGTAGACAACATACAAAAGGGTATGACCATCCCGATGTGGGTGCTTTGTCAAAACCTTATCAGATTAGCAAAACCTCAGTGATTATACTTCAAGATATTCTCCTTGAGTTCCCCCTAAGAAGTACAAGTGTTGCAAATGAGAAGATTTGCAAATACCAATTCATCGAACAAGCTTTTGGAAGATTGACTTTGCCAACGACTTTGCGAAGAGGTCGGCAATGTTGTCTTGGGACTAGATCTATTTGACTGTAATCTTCTTATGCTCATGTTGATGCAAGGACACAATATGCTTGGTGTTGACTTTGTTAATGTATCATTGCTTGATCTGGTCGATACATGCAACATTTTCTTCACAGGTCGTTGTATGACTCAATGATGGATGAAAAACTGTAAGTACTTTATGGCAATAAGCTCAAAGACGTTGTAACTAGGTTTTGTTTAGTGGATCTCCAAGATATTGCGGTGTTCCTAACTATAAAGACATAACCTGTTTGGAGATGTGCCTTGTTCCAAAATCACTTTCATCAAAAATGTTTTTAGTTATTTTAAAAGTATTTTTAAATGAACTCTTATTTTACGTATATTTTCCTAATAAAATGGTTAGGTATTATCGTATATTAAGATTTTTCTCTATTTAGTTTTTAAGCTGAAAAATTGAAATTAAGAGCCAAGAGTTTTACAAGCCAGAGAGTCCACTTTTAGACTATTAAGTTTAGGCCTAATGCTCGACGGCTCAGCCCATCTCTTTTCTCACGCTAAATTTTAGTTCCTGGATTTATAACTTCACATGATGCATTCATAGTGACACAACATATTTGATCTTTCATCATCCTTTTGTTTGTGTAACAACACCAAACAAAGTTTGAAATTTGCAGGCACAAACCATGAAACTCAGAGACAACATTTAGAGCAATTCCAACCCTTTATTTGATGTTCTCTCATATTCTTAGGCATATATCGTATTGTTGTACTGTATTTGTGTAGTATCTGCAATGACAAATGATGTCCACATGTTATATTGATTAAGTGATGTCTACATGTTATATTGATTAATAAATTCATCTCATTAAATACTTGTTGTATGCATCAGTCAAAATTAAGAAGAGATTGCGGAAAGTGTTAGGAAAACCCTAAATTTGCGGTTTGCAAGAATACATTCTCAGTCTGTTATCCTTTTTATAAGCAATATTCAATTTTAAACTAATTTAAATTTTCAGATTAAAATTCGGGAAAGAACGCATTCCCTATAGCCGCTACCAAACCCTAAACATTTCCAAACTTTTCAAAATAAAGAGGCCCACCTTTATCAAAGACCCATTCCAATAAAGGAGCTTCAAATAAAGACTCCTACCAATGTGATAGGAATCCAATAAAATTCCAAACTTGCTCATTTGACAAATTTTTTAGTGTGTTCGAAATATAAGGTGGTACATCATTTATCATTATATAAGAGTTGTGAGATACTTGTGTTAAAAAATTAACTTGACAAATAAAACTTCCTCCACTTATATAATGATACGTGGTGTAAAGTGTATCACTCATGTTCCGAGCACAATACAAAGTTTCTCTTCACATTGGTACTTTTTCTGGGGGTATGTATGTATGGATGCCAATGTGCTAGTCGCTATCCTTCTGGAGGAGTTTAAGTTAATTGTATGATCATCTTAATTACCTGCTCCCACGTCCAACTCACGACTCTGCTCAGAAAGCCAAGTTGTCTATGCATGAGATAAAGAAGACGACAACAAAGTTCCTGCGGATTTTATAAATTAATGTGAAAAAAATATAAAGCAATTTGGAGATTGACCTCACTCAATTCACATGGGTTAGATAGACGTTTACAACTTATATAGTTAGATAGATCGATTGGTACTTGTTCTTATTAGAGTGATGGCCAAATTATCCACAAAATGATAAAAGTAGTGAGAGATGAGAGTTGTTAGGGTAACGGGAGATGCGCCTTCATTTATGTAAATTTACATGATGCCCTTCCAAACCCTCTCATCGATCACTACTTTTCGATCTAAACTTTACATTAGTATACGTATGTGTTAATTTCATGTGAAACAATTTGATAAATGTGAATAGTGCTTAATCTGAATCACATCCGACGACTTAAATATAGGAGTGTGATATCCACACATCCCATTTTACTTCTCACATACCCTTCTAATTTTCGACCGTCGGATCGAATGAATTGAAGAATATCAACGGACAGAAATTAACAAAGGGTGTGTGAGAAGTAATTTGGCCTAAATATATTGTCTAACAATAACATACTAAATTTACAAAAGAATTATTACGATAGAACAATTTAAAGTTTAGCATAGAGTTGTTTCCCAAAAAGAATTTTGTGTTCATTAGATTTAAAGAAATAAAGTGTTTTACCATTACAGCTATAAACTTCAATTCACATTATTGGTCAAAATTTAAATTTTGAGATAATAGATGTTACATTTTAACGTGTAGAATGTAAAAGAATTCAACAACCATTCTGTTTTAGATATTTTAAGTGTGGTAGATCGCATGTGACATGTTATTACTATCCACATTTTATAATAAGAATCATCATCAGCAAATATGATACTTTATTAAAAAAAAAAAAGACATAAGAGTGTATATTCATAAATAAACACACGTATTTTAACGACAAAAGGATTTCTGAGGTTAGCGCAATAGATGATCTAAACTCAAAACTTGAATTAATTGCATGCATGATCTAGACAATTATGCTTTCTGGAATATGGATTAGTTGCTTAACGCAATAGATTTGTCTTTAAACTGTTATAGATCAAAGAACACCTTGACAAGTAAATCTCAATCAACCAATCAATCTTTTATAACAACAAAGTTTGATTGGTGACTAATGACATTAATCCTCACATTAGAAGCGTGCACGTCAGGAGTGGTATCTCACACGTTTTGTAGGAACAAGAAGAAGAAGCTCACTCCACAACTAATTAACTAATATGCAAGCTATTTACATGTGGCATCTGTTCCCGTGGTGGACCATTATTTGGAATCTACTATTATAATATTTTGTTGGACTCAAAATATCTGAAAATTATTTGTTCAATTATTCAGGTAGACAAGGCAAATCATTCACACTTTGTAACTCTGTGTTCACTTTCCTATGTACACAATCATTCATACTTGTTGGTTAAATTAATCGATTATTTCGCGTGATGAAAGAGATATAAAATTAGATGAGACCATAACATAGATCGCACTAGCGAATACAAGAAATTTTCTTCTCAAAGGCAAGTTAAAGCTCGCACTACTTTGCCTTAGTTGCCTTTGGCTTCTTACTCTACCTCAGCCTTTTCGTGTATAGCAATAATGTGCAATGCGGATAAGCGCAACTGCATGCATTATTGATCCTATGCAGTTGTCAGATCATGAAATTTTGTCTCTAACTTGCTCTACTCTACAAGTTATATTATCCAACATATATTGATTGTGTCCAAGAAATTATATTATCAACGTCCATTAGTGTCAACATTATTTTTCACTTGGCCCATTGTTATTAGTAACAGAAACAAGAATTTGAATTTAAAATTTCTTTTAGTATTACAAAGCGAGATAATGCAATACACCAATAGTTAATTGGTCACTAACCTGGATGTACAAAAGATATATTGTAGAATTGATAAGAGATATACGATTACGATGAGAAAGAAAAGAATGGAATGTGAAGCAATTGGATGAAACCCCAATTATGATTTATGATCAAGTACAAGACGTCATCAGAAGAATTGTAATGAGTTTCATACACAATTGTATATGGGAAGAAATAGAATTATTACAAGAATATGGTCAATCCAATTAATTCCAGTATTTGAACAAAATCCTAAGTGCAGGGGGAGGGAGTAAAACCCAGTGTCCTCCTCCCCAAGTCAAATTCCCACAAATGGTGTTGCTGCATAATGTTACCAATAATTGAGGGACCAACTTTAATTGGCACAAACCCTAGACACATCGCCCCGACAGCTACATTAAGAGCATAGGCCTTCACTGGTGGCTCAAATTTAGCTCCATCTGCAAAGTGAATTGCAAATTTAGGCACTAAAGACTCGTTGAATCCCTTAGGACTGAAGCAAAACTCAAAAGGGTCTCCATCTGCTGGCACTTTTTTCAATTTCGACAAAGCCCTTGTCATTACATCCATGACAGCGTTATATGCCGGCCTTCTCAGAAGTGTGAGGCTTGTGCCTGAATCAACAATGGTTCCACCTTTAAGATTTTCGTCCCACACACGAGGTGGTATCTCTAACATTTTCCCCCCAACTGAGATTCCCTTCACATTTACGCCATAGAACGACCCCTTGTCATCGGAGTTACCTACAACCAGCTTTGTGTACCTCATTTGTTTATGCAATGTAGCTGGTTTGTGGCCACCAAATGTAAGGTAACTTGAGACGTTTCTGGGGCTTTGCTGATCAACCAGGCAATAAGAAAACTTGCCACCAAAGTTTGGGGCAGCTTTTGTAGTGAATGAGTTCCTGCCAAAGCCCAACCCCAATATACCATCTCTATCTCTGATGCTTCCAGTAGTCCCTCCACCGCCCTTGGTGCGGTCTGTGCAACCAACTATCACATTTTCCAGTTTGGTTCTCCTATCACTTGCCATGCTTACCCATACAGTCTCATTGGCAAACAACCCAAATGCATGTGTCCCGTCTAGGTACCTAACAAAATAGCATTGTGCCAAAAAAAAGAAAACAAATTAAGTTGCTGGTCATTCATAAATATGTTTAGATTGAGTTGTTATTAGGTTATGAACTGATAATGTATATTAGGTTAGCACTTTCCTTCACTTTCAATCTCATTCTGACCTGGAGAGGTATATAAAGAAATGGGGTGATAAGATTTAGGATTTAAGATATCCAACAGCCAAATCTCCGGACATCTTTTAAAAAATTATGACCGCCAGAAACATACCAACAATGTAGATCAAGCTATCGCATGTGAGTCGTATTAAGATTGGCATTTGCTGCCTATTACAGCCGCAATCACATCCAAAAGAGAACAAACTTATGTGTTCGGTACAAAAATGTGCGTCATGTGACTCTCAACTACTTACAATAAGTGCCATTTAAATCTTGTGCTGGATGTAGGTAAAACGCAGCGCCTACATCTTCTGCAGTTGATGAAATTGGGGTACCCCACAATTGTATCTGATTGTGCATAGAGACTTGTTAAATTTTTTAACTAATTCTGTGTTGATTTCTGAGTTTTGGAAAAATCCTAGTTATCCTTTAACGATAGCAAAATGGTCCATGAACAACAATGGGGACGAAGATGATGATGCTAAACAAAAGACCCTATAAAACCCCTGGACAACACAGGACCATGTAATTTCTGTCTATGCCGACTTTATTATTTAGTATATTGTTTTACAACTAAAACCAACTTCAATAAAGACAAGTTGCCTAGCTAACAATTTTAGGTGGGCTTTAAAAACGAAATGGACGTATATACCTCAGAAAAGACACATGTTCCAGCTACTTCTGGTTTGGATTTTCTCTTCCATTTCCATTTCAATTTTAAATAATCTTCACAAAAATATTGTGTATGATACTAACACACAGTCACGGAGTATAATTAGTCCGTTAGCATAGCATGAGAATATTCGTTAAATCATGTTCTAGTAGCACACACAATAATTAGTGTCGAATCATACATCTATTAAGATATTCTCTTATCCCATTTTTGAACCAAATTTTTGGACTGATCCTAAACTGGAAACTGGATTCTTCAATTTGACATTTCATAAACAAAAACAAAGAAGCAATAAGCAGAAAAATGGGAAAATTGAGAAGCAAGCGTACGTACGAGAAATCATATTTGCAAGGGCTCGATGGGGTGGGGCATTGGTTGAGAGAAAACATACCCGACAGACCATCCCTGCACAAAATAGAAGAACACGGTACAGATTTAAAGGAAGAAGAACGATCTGCATGGAAAATCGTCTTGCGTTGCAACCTTCCTTTGTGCGTGCCGCACCGTTTTCCGCAACGATATCGGCAGTTTACCCACGTCAAGTCACTGCCGGTATCCGCGGCCAACATGAACCTTTGTGGCGGCGTTCCGATTTTAATTTTCACCAGGTATACCCCGAAACCGTAATCCCAACCCGAACTTATCGGCATTGCCATGGAGCCTCTTTTTTCCGACACCATCCGCCTCGTCGTGCTACCGCTGCTGTTTAAAAGTATCCCTTGATCATCACGAAGGCTTTCTTCTTCTTCTTCTTCTTCTTCTTCTTCATGTTGTTGCCTTCTGTGTGACATCATTTGATGGCGGACAACGTCATGGCTGTGGAGCAACCTGAAGAGCTCCTGCTGGGTTTTAGGCTTCTCATCCTCATGCAGGCCATTATAATGTGGAGAGTACCTGTGGATTAGCTTGAGCTTCAAGGCGTTTTCCTGACTTGCGCCGCTGAATGCATGAACGAACACGAAGCCTTGGATTACCAAGAGGAGGAAAATGATGAAAAGGGTTGAATTTTGCTTCACCTTCGCCATCAGGAAAATGAAACAAAACTCAGATGAAAAAATTGTAAATATGGGAGTGTATATAAACAGGAGAGGAGAAACGGGAAGAAAGCTAAAAATAGGTTTTATATTTTTGGGAAGGGAGCAAGTGTGAGGCTGGGGTTTCTCGTTTTGCAGTTGAGGCCTAATTTGTCGGGTGTTAATTGACAACCAGAGAGATTAATGTGAGACCCTGAAATTTTAGAAGTGTTTTTATGAACTTTGGAGTACCTACGAATTTTACAATTTATAGTTTATTTTAAATGGGTGATAATTTTACATGAGTTCAAAGATTATTTTGAGGTAAAAAGATGAAAGTGAACGAGATTATGAGCTCGTTACATCTTTTAGATTAATTTTCGAAGCTCAAACAAATTTACAATGAAATTTTAAATCTAACGGATTGGAGAACATCATGTGGCAACCAAAGAATGGCTGACTTTGACACATGGCAGCAAAGAATGGCTGGTACTAAAGTATGAGCTGGCTTCACTAAAGCAGGAGGTGGCTTATTATTTGCATGCATTAAGCTGGAGGTGGCCGTGAGTTAACATGCAGTCAACATGTGTGTGTATGACTCATGGTTATATAGTAGGAGCTGTCGAATTAATGGCTTAAGTCATCCATGAGCAAACTTATCACTTTCCGCCGTCCATTTGGTCCAATTAGAGGCTAGCGTTAGCTGCCTCATTTGTAGTATAAATGGGAGCTTTCCTGCTCCATTGTTTTTGGAAATGACGAAGCATGCAGCATGTGAGCTCTTGTAGGAGAGAGAGATGGAGATAGCATGCAAGTTAAGCCATTGCCGAGAGAAATTATGAGAGTTTGACATGCAAGTGCATGCAAACATGTTTTGAACTTATGCTCTATACATAGGTTTAGTTCTTATACATTATATATGTATATAGAGAGAGAATCAAAAAGAGAATGGAAGAAGTACATGGCAATTAAAGAGCTTGTTCAAGTACGTGATAGTGACGTGGATCTTCGTTTTAGCTTTGGAATTGAGGGTTTTGAAGCCTATTTAATGATTGGACAACGATTTATGAGATATTAAGGTAAAGATTTACATATATGATCAGATTTCTGGGATTTTGTACAAGTGTCCTATGGATGAGATTTAGAGAAATTTGATGTTTGACTCAAAATTCATCAAATTTGATCTTTAAAGGACGTTTGTATGGAAAAAAGTGAGTTGTACTATTGATGGATTATGTTTTGGCTTGAATGATATGTTGAATTTCTAGGAAAACAAACCTCAAAGCCACTGGTTTCATACCAGGGATTGAACTACGAAAATAGTTGTTGTTATGGGAATAAAGTTTAGTCATTATATATGACATATAGTGATATATTGTAACTGTTGAACAAGGGACTCCAAATTACTCGTGGTGCTTGCGTTTAATTGAGGTATTGATAAGGAATAATGCTTGCTTGGCTTGGAGACTAGGTAGGGTGATCCTCACTTACCTAGTTATGGAACTTTGTGCATGTATGTATATGTAAATATACGAATGCCTAGTGAAAGCTGCATAGATTTTGTTGTGATAAAACCATGAGGAAAAATGGTTTTATTTTATATCATGATATGCATGTTGTTTTATGCTACAAATTAAGGTGATGACTTGAGAGTGAAGAGAGCATAGCGACCGCCTAGGGTTTGGATCCCCTAAACCTCCGGAGGGGCTACTACGAAGGGATTAGTACCGCTACCTTTCTAGGAGAGGTACTTGGATATCTAAGGGTAGAGCATTAAAGGACATTCTCTCTACACCTTACGATAAGTATATTCGTTCGGAGTTGGTCCAGGTAAGGGGGTAGTTGGTCATTGGACCGGTCATCAGGCATGTAGCAATTTATTGGGATCCCTACTTTCTTTTAAAAGGAAATTCTATGAGCATACAATCTATTTTCAAAACTAAACTGTCACATCTCGGCCCGGGCGCCCATCATATCTCGAGCTCAACTCCACCGTAGCATAATATTATCCGCTTTGGGCTCGGACCATGCCATCATGGTTTTGTTTCTGGGAACTCACACGAGAACTTGCTAGTGGGTCACCCATACTGGGATTGCTCTCGCTCGAACTCACTTAACTTCGAAGTTCCGATGGAACTCGAAACCAGTGAGCTCCCACAAGGCCTTGTGCTAGGTAGAGATGGGAATATACATATAAGGCTTACATGATCCACTCCCCTAGGCGATGTGGGATGTCACATAAACAAAGCTTTTGTTATGCATCAATCATTTTCCTATAGTATATATAGTGTCGTATACTATTTTCAAACCTAGCTGGGGTAGGATTCCCTGAGGGGGAGCGATGGACGTTTGTGATGCTCACCCTTACTTTATTACAGGACCGGCGCACCTACAAATAGACGATCTGGACTAAAGTTGGGACTAGCGTTGTTTGTTATTTGTCAACTTCTCGATTGTTCATTGCCTCACCGTCTTGAAGGAATCTTTTGTAGCCAAACTCAGCCATTTGTACTTTCCAAATCGTACTAAAGAGTTGGTTTAGTATGATAATTACCTTAAAGTCTTTGGTTTTGTTGTAGATTGTGAAGTTCTTTTCCTATGTAAAAATTTTATCCAAATTCAGTTGCCATTTTATTTTTCATTTTACCAAAATGATTTTCACTTCCGTACTGCTTAAAAATAAATTATTTTATTCCCCCTCAAATAGCCTTACGTTCTATTAGAAATGTAGTGCTATAGTGTTGGATTTTAACACTATAGTATTGCGTTACTAATAGAGCGTGAAACTGTTATGTGCCCTTTTTTGGGGCGCGACAATTAAAGTGTGAGAGGTTGGAAGACCATAAAGGGGGGGCACCTTTATTTTTTGAGTTGGGGATATATATAGTATTTTGCCTTTAACCCAACTTTTGATTTGCCACTGCAAGTGGCCCTCTACCACATTGGTGGAGAGAAGTATTGTTCTTGCATCACGGCATAGGTTCGAAACCGACTTCCTAATCTAACATTTAATCTAATAAATCTTTCGTTTGACCAAATAAAAACTTATGATTTACCATTTAGTACTACGATCTACTAGTATTCATGTTTACTTTGCAAGTGAGAGATTTTAGATTCGATTCTTGCCAAAGGTGAAGTTGAACCTCATTATTATGGCAAGCTCATTGTAAGGTTTAGCCCACTTCTCCACCCTTAGTGGTACATACTATTGTTTGTTCATTAAAAAAAAAAACGAAAAAAAAAAAAAAACCCCCAACTTCTAATTTCATCTGTCTCTTTGTTTTTAAAATTATATTCATTTTCATTTCCTCTCTTTGTTTGTAATATTATTTTCATTTTCATTTTCCCACCACACAATTTTCTAATGAAGGATATGGGAATATGGTTGATGTGTATTCATGTCCTGTCTACCTTATATGTAAATGCCTAGCCTTACTATATCTTGGAAATAAAATTCCACAAATGGCTCGTGGACTTTTTCATATGTGTGCAATTACCACCTAAACTGAATACATTTACGGTTTGATACCTAAAACTCCAAATTGTTTAGAATTCAAAATTTAAACTTAGGTGGTAATTGACTAAATGACTCCACGTACCATTTGTTCCATTTTTCCACAATATCATGTGTGTGGCATCCGTGATCAATAATTTTAGGGGTTGAAATGAACAATTATTCTTTTAAAATATGAGATTCATAAGATTTTGTTTAATAGCATAATGATGCCGTTTGTATAAGACTTGATGCAATAATTTAGTTATTAAAAACTATTTGTTTGTTTGACATGGAAGAAGGACAAGCATCTGTACAAACTCATCCATGTATAAAACTCTTGTACTTTTCAGATAAGATTTAAATATGGCAGAGGATAAGATAAATATGATTAAAGATATAATTTTAGATGCATGCCTCTCTGAAATATTGAAAGATGGACACGGTTTGAGTTTGAAGATGTTTTGTAAGAACTGCCTCCTTTACTAACATGCCTGCTCCTCTCAAGTCCTCTGCATGGAGCGAGACGGGTGATATTTTCTCTTGCTCAACGTGGCCAGTTGGCTGAAAGTGAAAGTTTGGAAAAAGTCAATATTCTCTTTTATAAAATTCATTGAAATTCACCATTAATAAACTGATTCACAGTCTCGCCATATAACTTGTACCAAGTTGTTTTACTAATCATTTTCAGACGGACTCATGGACTTTGGAGGCAGGGACAAAGTTAAAAATTTCTTTTAGTAGGGGTATCCTGAAAAATAACTAAAAATACCTTATTATAGGATGGTTTAATACCCAATATGATAATAGGGATGATTTCAAATGATGATGTATCACAATTTCAGTGGTAAAAGCATTTCAGTCTAGTAGTGGAAAGTGGCAAAGTAATGAGAAAAATATTTCTACATGATAGGCGGGAGAGGGTTTTTTGGTTTGAATGACAAAACAAGAGCACTTTTGCCCATATTATGGAATGAAGTAGTATGAAGGTATGTTGAACATTAGATGCATATATATTTACTACAAAGATAATGCATGTATTTTATATAACTGAAGTCTGTAATTTAACAAACGAATTACTTGAGTGGGGGCATCTGCCCCCAATGAGCTTTGATTGGCTCTGTCCATGTTTGGAGGTGATTGAATCCATGCATTTCTTCGACCGGGTTACAAGCAAAGGGCTTGCAACCAACTGGTTCAGAGTATGTATGTAGCTGAGTTACCAACTGAGGCCATGGACTTTGGAAGTAGCAATATAATTGATGGCGACGGTAATTTTGACTCTTAGAATTGAATTGGAATGGATGACTTATTAGATTGCGCATCAACAAAGGCCTCGTTTGATGATGATTAGAATTGGATTGGATTAGATGACTCATTAGATTTAACGTATGTTAAAGTAAGAAATATATGTTAACTCGAAATCTTCTCTAAGCTGAAGATAGAAGATGAATTGTCGTGAAATTAAGAAACGTATCATTTCCACTCCAAAAGCATAAGAACATGCCATTGAGAGAACTTTAGGTCAGGTTGTCCACTCCACTGACTTGTTGATATTATTGATATACTTCAATTGCATAGTTGCAGTCGATATGCTTGTCAGACCATTTAAACTAACGAGATAAATACCAATAAATTAATAATTAATTAGATCAAAAGTAAATAACTACATAACATCTTATTGAGAGGTTAAACAAGATACATGATCAAATGGTCTAACTTAAAACTTTTCGAATTAAAGCATAATTGCAGTCAAGAACTACGCGTCTAATTAGCTTACTCTAATTTTCACTCTCTAGCCAATGTTTCCAACAAGATTAGTGTTTTGATTTAAGCTATATAACTTGGTGCGCAATCAAATGTCAATCTTCCTAGTTTTCAATAGACTAAACGATTACCTCTTATGTAGGTTGGTCAATTGAACATAGAGGTGCTCTGCTGCTTGGTTGAATATCTCTCTTCATAAATTAAAATATTCTAATATATTAATTTTAAAAATAAAAGGACAAAAAGTAAATCCCAAGAATGCGCAAGAGGAAATTATAGACGTTGGAAGTCAAAGGCTGTATATATAGTACAAATATACGTATGCGAATCCAACTAATGAAGAAAAATGAGCTGTTTATCATCAAAGATTTGGGGTTTATTTTTCGTTTTATTTAAAAGGAGTTTTAACGAAAAACCCACGGTACTATTCACTTTAACGAAAACTACATTTTTATACTAAAAAGTCAAACCTGTTACTATTCATTTTACTATTTATTTTGTCATTGTCGTTAAAACTCAAAGTTTTCAAACCCTTTTCATTAGTTTTCCTTTATTTAAATTGTACCGGCTAATCAACATCAAAAGAGTAGTTGTGAATGGAAGAAATTTTACGGTGTGCAGGGAACACGGCTTCGTACATCAAGTGTCATAAAATACAATTGGTTGGAATTTTTTTTTTCTTCAAGTTTCTAACTAATTATATTATGACATTTAGTGTAACAAGCCATGTTTCTAGCACACTGAAAAATCTCTCGTGAATTGAATAAGGAAGCATAATGGTGGTTAATAATTGTCTAATCACCGTTCTGATATATAATAATGTGCAACTAGGAGGAGCAAAAGAGGTTCATATTTAAAAGGCAAGATTTGGAAACAACTACTAGACTAATTGGCATGGTTGATGTTGAGAGAACTTGAGAGTTAGTAGCCACCAAATCTGCCTTATTAGATGGAGATTTTGACCCTTTCTGTCCGCATTACTTGACCTTGCCTCAAATGTTATCTTTGGAACATTATTATAAGCCTCCACTTGGATATTATGGACTTTTTAGGAGCATTTGCTAACTGATGGCTGTAAATTATAGTTTGACATGATTGTATGTTTCGAATGAGCTATTGTTATATATATAAACTTGACAAGATTGTACACAACATAAATTCACATGAAAAATTACGGCTTCGAGCTTGGGTGGATCCGTTCGGATTGATCCAATTGAATCTGTTAAGATAATTTTTCGGTTCATGTCAAATTGCAGGTCACTCAGTAGTTAAACTTTTAATAGTAAGAACAGTTTTCAGTAACTTTGGATGATAATTGATATGCGTGGTTGGTACTATGTAGTGTTATTTGTTTTCTTTTTCGTAAGCGTGTAGTCAAAATCATGGATTTAGAAGAGTTGTCAAACCACCCGTTAACAAACTGTTAACAAGCAGTTCGATTTTGGGTTACATTCTCCACCAGTTAGCAGAACGGTTCGTGTTGGCACCAGGCCTCACGTGAAGAAGAGGGTAAGCATGTGTTTTGGCCCAATTTGAAGCCCAAAACTCCAGACTTGTGCCAGCCCTGAGGAATGGTGGCATCTTGTTTGGCATAGTAGAGCCAATCCCAAGCATGCTTTCATTACTTGGTTGGTAATAAGGATTTATTAACTACCGCAGATTAACTACATAGAGTTTCAGAGAAACATCGAGTTGTGTTTTCAGTTACCACTCTACGGAAGAGACCATCTCTTCAAAAATTGGAGTCTTACCAGAGGGGTTTCGTGTCAGCTGCTGCAGGAGTCCTGCGGCACTAGTTCAAGTTGATATGCAAGTGGGAGAGACAGGCAGACTGAGCTTTGATTGTAATCCTCAAGTTAGTAACTTGTCAAAAACTCACAGCCTCCAATAATATCTGTCACATTGACATAAAATAAATATATCCAAAGTTTGTGTAAGGGGTTATTCGTGTTACAGTACAAGGATAAATCACAAACCCATAAAATATCAAAATATGGTATCCTCATTATCGAACACATTTTGAAAGGTTAGAAGGACAAAGAAGTTGTAAAATGTTCATCTCTCGTTGTATTATCTCAAGATCCTTGTGGCATCCTCATCAGCCATGATTCTAGCAGCAAAATCACCATACTTCTCCAAGAAGCTCTCAACTGAGCGAATATAGCTTATATGTTATACCTATAAACCCTAAAGCAGCCATATCCTGCAAGCACAATCTTTCTGCCAACCGTACTTATATCAACTTATTTCTTCTAAGGCCATCTCCAACTGAGGGTTGGCCAGAGAGCTCGTTTTAGCCCTCTGGCCCTCCAATATATTAGGCCATCTCCAACCGATGGCTGGCCAGAGGGCTCGTTTTATCCCTCTGACCTTCCAAGATTCTCCAAGATATTAATATTTTAATAAACAGTACAGGACCATATTTGCCTCCGTCTCCAACCGAGGGCCAAACATAATTTATTATTTAAATTTAAAAACTACAACAACTTAAATTCAAATCCAACAACTTAAATTAAAAAACTACAATGATAATTGGCCCAAAAAACCAAAAAAATTAGAACTTAAATTTAATGAATGGTTTAGGTATTTATAGGAAAATAAAATAAAATTTTTAAGAATTAAAAAAAAAAATTTGGCCCAAAAAACCAAAAAAAAAAAAAAAAAAAAAGAAAAAAAAAATTTGAATACAACGGCTAGCTGACTAGCCGTTGTATTCAAAATTTTTTTTAAGCAATCCTGTCGGTTATAACCGAAAGGAATACATTTAATTTTTAATATAAATATATTCCTGTCGGTTATAATCGACATGAATGCTATATTTTCTGGCCAGCCCCGGGCTGGCTGGCAAGCAACTAGCCCTCTCCGATTCCGTGGGGCTCTCTCAGATTCCACATCCTTTTGACCTATCCCTCGATTGGAGACGGTTTTCGGGCTATTTTCGACCCTCTAGACCCTTCGGTTGGAGATGACCTTAATATTTTAATGAATAGTACATGGCTATAGTTGCCCCCATCTTCAACCGAGGGCCAAATGGTCTTAAGGCCAAACATAATTTATTATTTAAATTTAAAAACTACAACAAAATAAATTTAAAAAGGGTGAAAATTAAGTGAGAAATAGTGTAGGAATGACTTAGATATTTATAGGAAAAAAAAGGGGAATTTTTTAAATTCATTAAAAAAAATTTGGCCCAAAAAAAAGAAAAAAAAAAAAAAAAAAGAATTCAATGGTAACTGGCCGTTGGATTCAAATTTTTGGCCTACTATTCGTGTCAGTTATAACCAACACTATTGCTCTTATTCTTATCGGTTATATCCGATAGTTTTAAGCAAAAATTTTGACCAGCTCGAGGCTGGCTGGAATGGGCCAACCCTTTGGCCTTTTCAGATTTTGTGGGGCCCACGAGCCCTCTGGCCTAGCCCTTGGTTGGAGACGGTTTTTGGATTATTTTCTACCCTCTAACCCTCTGGATCCTTCGGTTGGAGATGGCCTAAAGAAGATTACTTGTAGCAGGCCAATAAACAGCATGCATTTTTCGAGCCAATTCTATGGACTAGTATGAACTTCGACATGAATAATGGTAATTATTGTATCCAACAATCAGCTTAAATTACCTTAGAAGCGTTGCCAACGAGCTCGCTTTGAAGCTTTATTACTTTCTCTTCTGCATTGTACGTCCCTTTGTAAAGGAATAATATAAACGAAAGATCAAATAAAGTAATAAGTAGGAGACATGAAAATTTGTTGAAAAAATTTCATACAATTGATTTCACAGCAATACAGACAGAAGCGATACTCATCTGCATTCATTTTTTTTTATAAAAGTATACATGCCCAAAATAGGAACTACAAATTCCAAATGGGAAAATCACATCAAATTCTTTTGGAAGGTGCTCTTATAAGATTCATGTCAAAAGTTAAAACTCCTTGGTAGGTAGCAAATAGTAATAGAACTCTCAAATATAACTTATTGCTAGAAGAAACAGCAAAAATTAGAAGCTCTAAAAGGAGCGACTCCAAGCCAAAAAGACTTCACGTTTTGTGAGGGTCATGGGAGGTGAGAAAGTTTATCGTACGCAGCCCTATCTTGCTCTGCAAAGAGGTTGTTTTCACAACTCGAATCTATGACATTTTGATCACAAAGGGGAAATCTTTCTATTGTGCCAAGGTTCGCTCTTTTAGTCGCAAAGAAGGTCTAAAGAAATAAAATGAAAAAAATAAATGACCCCACTATTCTCAATACACCTTGAATATGGTCGGTTATTCATTCCAATCCAATCGTAGGAAGCCAAACTAGATCAAAAGTGCAATGTAAATGGGCATATGCATTACATGATGAAACACCATTGGCCACAACATTAGTGAATCTGTGTCATAAAAAAATTCAATCTTTATTTGAGTGGAGTTTTTTTTCTAAATACTAAAGCACATAAATTTTCAATTCCTTTCCAAAATCCCAACAGATGTGAGAAGAAAAACAAAAGGGCAATGCCAAATCAAGAATTCTCTTGTGTTTGTAAACGGGATACTTTGGATGCGGTCCTTAATCTTTAACATTGTTTGATTAAAACTTTAATAGCATTCAAAGTTTGATCAAGGTCTCTTGACTTTGTACATCTCACTATATTACTATTAATATTTATATTTTTATAGTTTTGACATTAATTGTTTGATATTTTATGAGATTTATAATCCTATAAATTTAAAATTCCTCATTATAATATTATTAGAAACGGTTACAATAAAAAAATTCAAACATTTTGATTGAATAAATGGATAAAAACTATGTAAAAATAAGAAATAATAAATGGCAAAAGAATGTATCCATAATGTTAAAAAAAATTGTTACATTTCACAAAAAAGTTGGTACATTTCCAATAAATGCTTTGTTTGGGTTCCGAATAGAAGAATCTCTCCTAACAAAATTTTCTTCTCAAAACTTATATCACACATGTCCACCAATCATTGGACCATGAGAGGCCAGCTCATCCGGTTGGAAGGCTAGAGTTAGTGGTGTCCACAGAGGAACAGAAGCCCCGCCGACCCTTATTTCACAGAGGATTAAACGGCCAACCATCCATCCCCATAGCTGTGACCGTTTCCCTCCCTCCCTGCCTCCCTCTCTTTCCTCAAGTTAAACAAAAACACAATCCCAAAATTCCCAAAGTCTTTAAGTTCTCTCACATTTATAAAATGGAAAATGGAAAATTGGATTTTCCTAATTCTAGTTTCGTTTTGTTCCACAATTTTCTCTCCCATTTTCTCTTCAGACCTTCTCCTCCTCCTGATTCCGGGCCTGTGTGGTGGTCCACCCAAGAACCAGCTCATTCCCCTTCTCAATTCCCACCAATTCCCACCATTTCCCATTCCCTTTCCAACCCATGACTCCTTCTTTCGTTTTCTCTCCATTTTTCAACAAAGATTTTGTCTTCCTTTGACAGTTGCTTGGGGAACAAACAATCCCTGCTTCAAAGGGATAAAGATTGCAGCTTTATCGGTTTTCATTGCCGCATTGAGTTTCTGGTGGGTTCTGCATTCCCTGCCCTCTTTTGTTTCGGATGGGTTTCTTTTGTTGCAGACGGGTTTCATTTTTGTTTTTGCGTTTGCATTGATTTATTTTTGCTTAGTTTTTTTGTTCTTTGATTTTTTTTTGCTTAGTTTATCTGTGTAGATATGACTAGTTCTAATTTGATTTAATTAATGCAGTTTTAATTTCTGTACATTGACTTTGGTTTATGCGTCTGTCTCCTACGTGCCCAGCACATACTGGTTTTTATCTTTGATTTTATTATGCTTTGATTTAGATATGCATACAAAGAATGTATGTTCTTTGACCATAAATAAGTAGAATATATTGTTGCTTGTAGCAGAGGATTTTTATTCTTTTAATGGTGATTGTTACCAACATGATCATAAATGAGGAGTTTAGGCTCCTTGCTCCTCCTGAGGATGTCAGTTTAAAGGGTTTTGTAATTGGATGGTTAGAGGGTTAGGTTTTGGTAGATGATGTTTTGATGAGTATAGTATACTTTTACGTGCTGAAGACTGTGGATGTTGTTGCGTGACTGTAGGTTAAATCGACATTATCTTGTGCTACAAGTAATGGTGTTTTTTTTTTTTTTTTGGTGACGATATGATCAGGAATTGCCTTTAAGGGGTGTTGTCGTTGTTACCCCAATTCATGTCTTCAAATCCATCCAATTTTTCTGACTCTTCTGAGGTAAGCGCTCCATATTGATTATGTTGATTCTTGTCATGCATTTTTGTTCTGTAAAGGAGTTAATCTAGCAATATCTACGTCTTAAAATTCTTTCTTGCTCTAATGCAGATGAGCTATAGCTTATCAGAAGAAGCACAATGTGGAACCAAGATGGAATTTCAGGTCAAGAGTGGTGCCAATTCATCAAATGATAAGGTTAACTGCCCCAAAAATGTGGATAGAATAGGAAAGTTTAATGCCAGTTCAACTAATAATCCATCAGGTGGACCTCAGAAAGTGGATCAAGCTTCCAAAGGAACAGAACTCAGTACTAAGACTACAGCTGAGACAACCACCAACAATCGTCCATTTCCAAGCCCAATGGCACCTGCAAATTCTGAACTTCTAACCACTTCAACAGGAAGGGCTACAGGAGGTATGAAAAGTAGCAATTCTGTCACCAACCTTACCCAAATGAGCGGCAGTAGCTCCCGCTCTGACAGCTTAGAGAGCTCCTCCAGTACACCCCTCAGGCCTCATACTGGTGGTGATGTGCGGTGGGATGCCATTAACATGGTCTCTAAAGGTTCCCCACTTAATCTTAGCCATTTTCGGCTTCTCAAGCGCCTAGGATATGGAGATATTGGCAGTGTCTATCTTGTTGAACTCAGAGGAACAAACACGTTTTTTGCCATGAAGGTCATGGACAAGGCATCTCTTGCTAGTAGAAACAAGCTGTTGCGAGCACAGACAGAAAGAGAGATACTTGGACTTCTTGACCACCCATTCTTGCCCACTCTCTATTCTTACTTTGAAACTGATAAGTTCTATTGCTTGGTCATGGAGTACTGTAGTGGAGGTAATCTACACTCTCTTCGGCAGAAGCAACCAAACAAGCATTTTACAGAGGAAGCTTCACGGTTAGTACCTTTCCAGTTTTTCAGATTGCATAATATTTAGTTAATTATTGATTGTGATTAACTTTTAATATGTATTTGATCTTTGATCTGTACTATTAAATTTCCTTACAAGCATGATTAATGAGGTTTGTCTTGGAAATACTAGTTTGATGCTTCAATTCACTGCTTAAGTTGCACAGTTAGAGTACCTTTCTTGCATTTTAAGGGATGTAGATGTCATGTTAAATTTTTTTTTTTAGATGCAAGAGTTATTTCATTGAAAGTTGGATACATAACGTAGATTAAGGGTCTCTTTCATTTCCGTGTTTATGGACAATGGCACGGAAAAGAATGGTTCTTGCCAGGTGCAGAAGTGCATATGTTTATATGCTGACTGATAGAATTCTTTTATCAAAGCATGATGAAAGTTTAGCTGTTTAGATTGGGCAAGATGTTTCTTACTTTTTATCCTTTGGCAGGTTTTATGCATCACAGGTTTTGTTAGCACTTGAGTATCTGCACATGCTAGGAATTGTGTACAGGGATTTAAAACCAGAAAATGTTCTAGTCAGAGACGAGGGTCATATCATGCTCTCAGACTTCGATCTCTCACTCCGTTGTTCTGTCAATCCTACACTAGTCAAGTCTTCATCTGCCCATGTAAGCAATGGTGGTGCTGCCGGTGGTGGTGGTGGTGGCGGGGGCATTTTAGACAATGACCTTGCTGTGCATGGTTGTATGCAGCCTTCCAATTTCTTTCCACGCATTTTACCTACCAAGAAAAACCGGAAATCCAAATCAGATTTTGGCCTTTCAGCTAATGGATCCCTCCCTGAACTAATGGCAGAGCCTACAAATGTGCGCTCCATGTCATTTGTTGGAACACACGAATATCTAGCCCCAGAGATTATTCGCGGAGAGGGCCATGGTAGTGCAGTGGACTGGTGGACATTTGGTATCTTCTTATACGAGCTCTTACATGGGACAACCCCCTTCAAAGGTCAAGGAAATCGTGCCACGCTCTTCAACGTTGTAGGCCAGCCTCTGAAATTCCCAGAAACACCACCAGTAAGTGTTGTGGCACGTAATCTCATACGAGGACTCTTGGTGAAAGAACCACATAAACGAATTGCGTACAAAAGGGGTGCCACAGAAATAAAGCAACACCCATTTTTTGAGGGAGTGAACTGGGCTCTGGTGAGATGTGCCACGCCTCCCCATGTTCCTGAACCGGTAGACTTTTCACAATATGCCAGCAAGGAGGCGAACTCTGCAGACAAAAAGATGACAGATGTGGGAAGTGATAAGAAGAACGGTAGTAATGATTCATCTTATGTAGATTTTGAGTACTTCTAGCACTCCTTTAGGATGATATTTTACATTCTCGGGAGGAAAACTACATTGTACAAAGAGCAAAACGTTGCAACCCAATGAGATATATACTTATCATTACATGTTGAGGGTTTCACAGAGAAAACATTTGTTAGCAGAATACTATTGATTTCTTTCTAGCCAAGGGGAAATAACAACACATATATAGGGATGGAAATTGCATCTAAAGTTTTGTGTGTCATTCTTTCGCGTGTATATGCGTCGATTTCTGTTTAAGGATTTGTCGATGTGTACTACATTGTATATGATTTGTATCTGGTCTGGTGTAACATACTGTCATATTGTTCAAAGTGGGACTAATACTTGTTCCGTTGCTTCGGAATTTCGTGCTGATTATGGAACTCCTCAGGCTGAATTGAAAAGTAGATTGTGTTAATGATACAACTCCTGGATATTGTATGTTGTCATAGTAAACTTGTTTAGAATTTGTATGGGGAGATAGTAGTACTGTCTTGTATAATATTCTCTACCCTTGACTTGTTTAGGCATCTCCTTGCACTTGGTAAAGATGCCTACTTGAGGAGGCCTTTGGGACTGCAAAATGGGCATATTCTGAAACCCAAAGTGAATATTCGAAATATAAAATACTAAAAACAAAAAAAATAAAAACACGCGAGACTCTAATACCATGAAAGTAAAGTTCCACTTTAAAATTAATTGACAATAAGAGGGTATCACAACTCCACATAAGTCGTTGCATAACTTATACACTTTCCAACATGAGACAACTATTCACATTGATGAGGTATGATGAAAAATTCTAACGACAACCAAGAGGCCACCCCGGCACAACGAGAAATACTAAGGAGACCCACCATGCATGACTAGGGACTTTCTTGATTGCTCTAGATTACATGGTACTCCAGATGTTTTAATTGTTAAATCTTTATTTAAAAGTATAAAAATCGAGATCGAATAGTTAAAACACCTGGAGTATGGTACTCTAGAGCACCCTAGAAGCTTTGTCCATGACTATACATAACACAACTCAAGGCACAAAAAGGTATACTAACTAGCTATTAATCTAGTGACAGAAAAAACCTCTCTCTCTAAAACCTTTATTTCCCTCTGCCTTCAGGAAAAAAGAAACCCTCCTAGCCGCCGCTCCTTACTCTGACTTAGGGTTGGCGGCAACCCGACTCCCACCTCTTTCTAGCCTTCCTTCCCTTTTCCTCTTCCTTCTCCACCCCTTGCAGCTTCCTTCTTTCCCCATCTTTTCTTTCCATCCATCTCTACTCTTTGCATCTTCCCTCTTCCCCCTTCTTTCCTTCATCCTTCCCTCATCCTTCCACTCAAAAAGTTTTTTTAATTTAAGCACTTTTTCTCTTTTGATCTTTGTGTTTGGCTTCCTTTGAGCTTTGTTCTTTGAACTTTGTCTCAATTCCCATGAGCTGGTCTTAGATCTGGACCTCTATGGCCCTTTCCTGCTCCGATGCTACTGTACATCGCACATCCTCAACCACCGGCCTTTACTGCTCTGCTCGTGTGCTTCTCCTCGGGTGTTGAATGGCTGTTAAAGTGCTTTTAGCACTATTTGGTAGGATTATGGGAGTGCTCATTGCGCGGGTGGCTAGCTCACCCCCATTTTCCATTGATCCAGTTGTTTCGTTGGTTCGTCCTCTTGATGGTGGTGGTGGCCTTGCGATGGAAGGGCATCTAGTGGTTGCTGGTTTCCATTTCAGTCTGAGGGTTTTTTTGTTGTTGTTCAGCTGGCCACTTTGGGCCTACACCTATCTACTGTATTTTTTTCTTATTTGTTGTTGGGCTTGTATTTAGGTAATGGGTTGCCTTCTTGTACTAGTCTTTCTAATTAATGGAAGTAATTTAGTTTGACCAAAAACAAAAAAAAAAATCTAGCTATATTAATACTTCTCTTCTTTGTGTTAAAAGACGTCTCAACTTCGAACTCCCACGATGCGTTAGCAAGAGACTGGAAAACAGGATTGAGTATAGTAGGTTTGATGAAATATGTAAAATTAGTTGGACAAAAAAAAAATATTTCAAAAGAAACGCATGTATAAATAAAAGGTTCTTTTATTAAAAAATAGATAAATAGAATAGTAAAAATGTTAGTGTTGCTCCTCGTTAATAGGAAGAGATCTTCTCCGGATCTTTCTCACCAAAACCATCAAGTCTACTTATCTGAATCCTTAAAATTTGATCTAACGGTACAAACAGAATTCTTTAAAAATTATAATAATTTTAGCTGTTTAATCAAATTTCAAAAATATAGACAAGTGGACTTGATGGTTTTGTGGGAGAGATCCGGAGAGGATCTCTTCCCCCCGTTAATCCAAATGAATGACAGTGAGTAAGCAATTCTTGACACGCTCTTCTGAGACCTCACTACTTTCAATCTGAACGAGAAATACAACGTTTTTGTCATCACGCACTCTCATTTCTAAGTTCCCATTTCAGCCTCCGACCTTTCAATTTCATTAAGTAAACAACAAATATTCACTTTTCTTCGCTGATTCTATTTTCTCTCGCCAAAGCCGAAATTTTTCGAAGCAAAAAGCACGAAACTTTGACCTGTTTTGGTGTCAGGGGAGAAATGGAGGCGTTCGATAAGATAAAGGTGACCAACCCAATTGTCGAAATGGACGGTACGATTTCTCTCCACTCCCATCTGATTCTCTGATTTCTATTTTCCGCCATTGTTTTGTTGCGAACTCTTGTTTCTCTGCTTTTTTGAATGCTTGAATTAATCTGGAAAATATGGATGGATAGACATTATACAAATGATCAAAGTGGTGTTTTTGGATGATCCCATTGATCAGAGCATGACCTTCAATCCATGTTTTAAGGACACCCCAACTATCATGCTCCATAAAAGTAGATGATCTTAGAATTACAGGATTTTGGTCAATTTGTGGGCTTTCTTGCCTTACCCACTAGTCCACTAATATGATGTTTCTGAGCTCATAGATTTAAATGATTAAACTTCTTTTTTGTTCGTTTGAGCCGAGTTGCGTGCAAATTATCTTATTAGAAGGTAAGGACATGGATGCAATGCAACATCTGAATTGAGATGTATATATCTGTGCCGGAGGCTTGGAGCTGTACTGATACTGATTTATTCAACTTTTTGTTATCTATGTTTAAGCTATGATGCATTATTTTCCGTGATGCAGGAGATGAAATGACTCGGGTGTTCTGGACATGGATAAAAGACAAGGTAATTTTGTTATCATGTGTTCCCTGTGATTTCATAGAGTTGTTGATGAATCTGCAACTTGTTTTCGTGTTCCACAGCTTATTTTTCCCTTCCTGGAGTTGGACATCAAGTACTTCGACCTTGGGATTCTTAATTGCGATGCCACCAATGATAGAGTCACAATTGAAAGTACCGAAGCTACTCTTAAGTGTGCCCTATCATTCTCCTTTCACAGTTGCTTTGCTATACTCAACTACCCTTCATGAACATTACTGTTTTTCTACCCTTCATTTCAGTTGTTGCTGCTTTCTTTTTCCTTTTTTACTGGCACGAGTTTGGCATGTTTAAATGGGCTCGACATGAGTTTGTCATATACTTTTGAACGGAATGACAAGTCAAATTGTTCGTGCTAGGCACAATTTGTCATATTCTATTGAAACAATTATCATCTTTCTTGAAACTAATTTTTTCATGAAAATTACTTTATCACCTGTTGATGCTCCTTTATTTTTGTTGTATAAATTTGCTTCCTGTTTTTGCTTGTTATCGTAGGTACAATGTAGCAATAAAGTGTGCAACTATAACTCCAGGTATTATACAGATTCTTAAATTTAGAGACAATGTGCATTTCTCCTTAATAAATGGACTACTTGGCCCTTTTTCATGGACATGATTTGGCCAACGTACTTTTGTGATGATCTGGATCATTTATTTGGATATTTATAGATGACGCTCGTGTGAAGGAGTTCAACTTGAAACAGGCGTGGAGGAGTCCAAATGGGACCATACGGAACATTTAAAATGGTCAATTGAATACTCCCTCAATATTTAGTATTTACCATTGTATATTCTTTGTTTGACCGATTGTAAGTAGCCAATGCATTTTGGTGCTCTGTCAGTACTGTTTTTAGAGAACCTATTCTGCAGAAATGTTCCCCGTCTTGTTCCAGGTTTGCTACAAGTTTGTCATCTAAATTTTCCTTTGTATCATTGTCAAAAGAACTATAAGTTAGTGGACATTTCAGGTTGGACAATGCCAATATGTATTGGGAGACATGCTTTTGGTGATCAGTACTGAGCAACTGATGCAATCATAGAAGGACCTGGAAAACTTAAATTGGGTTTTGGTAATTCTGAGTTTGACTTCTGACTGTTTAAAGTGCTTGTATAGAAGTTAATCTGGTGCGCTTTTCTTACACACACACACACACACCATATAGTTACGTTATTATCTTACCAATTGCTTTGCAGTACCTGATGGGCCTATGAACAGACAGAGTGGGAGGTTTACAAATTTACTGCTGCTGGAGGCATAGCATTGTCCATGTATAAGATGGAAGAGGTTCAAATTTTCCGTTTAAGCAGAAATAAAATGTTCTGGTAAACTGGTTACCTCTGTAAATGGTTTAACAACTATTTTTATTCTGCTTAAATTGTGAGAGCAGTCTATCTGTGCTTTTGCTGAGGCTTCCATGAACACTGCAAACCAGAAAAAGTGGCCACTTTGTCTTAGCGCTAAAAATACTATTCTGAAGAAATATGATGTTATACTGTTGTCTTTCATCTTTCACCGTGCAGTCTTTTCTTTTCATAATTACCCATGGTACATTATGAGTCAGTGTGACTATGATGTAATGTTTCACTACAGGATTTTTATTGCCATTTTCTTACCCTTGAATTTAATGAAGGTTGAAGGACAGCTTCCAGGAAGCTTATGAAGCTCATTGGAGATCAAGATATGAAGCTGCAGGGATTTGGTGAGATAACTTGTCATCCAAGCTGATTAGTTTGTGTAGGTCCGGTGATTTTCAACTAATTAGTACTCTGATTTGAAGGTATGAGCATCGTCTTATTGACAACATGGTTGCTTATGCTCTCAAAAGTGAAGGAGGTTATGTTTGGGCATGCAAAAATTATGATGGGGATGTGCAAAGTGACTTCTTAGCCCATGGTCTGTATTTACTTTTGTTAGTCTGTGAGTTAGTATTCAACTATTTCTCTTTTTAACGTGTGGTGCTGCGTTTGTTGGAAGCAAATGCTATTTCCTTGACTGTCCTAGCGAATGTGTTTGCTAATGTTTGGTTACCTTTCAATAAACTTTGATACAGGTTTTGGATCTCTGGGGCTGATGACATTTATACTGGTAATCAATTTTGTCTAATATTTCGCTATGCTTGTTGGGGTACAGTTTTGAGTTTGGATGCATGAAAACTTGGATTTGGTTCCAGGTGTGCCGAGATGGAAAGACCATCGAAGCTGAAGCAGCCCATGGCACAGTAACCCACAATTACCGGATCCACCAGAAAGGAGGCGAAACAAGCACAAACAGCATAGCTTCGATCTTAGCATGGTCACGAGGTCTTGCACACAGGTACTAGCTCAGTATGTAGTTTGGTGGTTGAAAGTCAGTATTTGGAATTTGCTTCTGTTTAGAAATTGTTTGAAACATTAGATAATAGTTTGAGTAAACCTGTGTTATCGTATCAGAGCAAAGTTAGATGGCAATGCCAGACACTTAGATTTACGGAGAAACTTGAAGCATGTTACGTAGGAACCGTCGAATCTGGGAAGATGACCAAGGATCTTGCACTCCTTATCCATGAGCCTAAGTAAGTGTTGTCAAGAGTCGTATTTTGTTGGTAACTTTCAGATGCGTTTTATGTTTCTGTATGATAAAAAGTTTCATGCTTCGTGTAGGGTGACTAGGTCTCAGTATCTGAATACCGAAGAATTTATTGACGCCGTGGCTGATGAGTTGAGAGTTAGATTGTCTAGCAGAGCAAAGTTGTAATCTCGGTTTTGGTTACAAGTACAAATTACCAGGCCCGGAAATAATTAGTCTCAGCGTACTACCTTACAAACACTTGAGCAAATAAGTTCAACAAGCAAAAAAAGGTGATTGTAGGATGAGGAGTACGGCAAAGCAGCACACCGAGGTTGGTTAGTTTTCATCTGCGCTACCCCATCTGGGGGTCTCAGTCGATTCAAACTGTGTTTGCATTGTGTGTTTGTTTGTTTGCTACCCCACTTGTAGGGGTGGGGTGCCCCTACTAACCCGAGGGACTTAGGGCATGCTTAAAGTGACTTCACAAGAGTGGTGAACAGATTTCAAACACCATGGCCTCGCTTGACCAAGATTCCATCACCTATCAATCGCTTTAATGCCCTGCTTAGTTACAAACCTGCACTACCAGGCTCGGCGATAATGAAGTTTAATGCAATTCCTTATAAACAGTTGTGGCAACCAGGATTTACCCGATGTGGGACTCAAAAGTCGTATTTATTTGAAAGTTTAAATTGCTTGGATATTGTTTCCGTGCAATAGAAGTTTCATGTTTCATCTAGGATCACTAGGTCTCATTGTCATCTTCTGGTCTTTACTTGAGACCAAAACAAAAAACGGTTTGCACTTGCTGCCCAAGTCGATGGGTTAGGGCATGCTTCATGGGACCTCACACACCAAATAGTGGTTTTTTTAAGGAATGGTGTTAGAATTAAGATTAAAACATTTAACATCAGATTAAAAAACTTATTAGGTGCCTTGATTATAAGCAGAAATATTTCTAAACAGCTGAGTTACAAGCCTTTTATATTTAATTAAACCTTGAAAGTACATCAATAACCAACGACCATTTTGATTAAGGGTACCAATCCTCCTATTTTGTTAGTAGGAGATTCTGAGTTTGAATCTCATCTAGATTTGATTCACATAATATAACAAGAGAAAAAATGAAACATACATCAATTTTGTTGGGACGAGCAGATGGTTTGAATTTCATAGGAAGTGATTTGTGACTCAAGTTTAAGAGAATTTTCGTTGCACCCTTAGTTCAAGGTTTGATTTCACCATCTCCTTACTCTCACTTGTATATAAAAAAAAATAAAAATAAAAAGTTGATGAATTAAAAACACACATATGTATATACATATGTTAATCTTTACTCTATTATGACTAAGGTTAAAAAAGACACTAACCGGGCGGTGGAGAGGGGAGTTTGACTGAACAGCAAGCTAGGTAAGGTATTTTTCATCTATGAAACATGGGCCATGGGCCCAACCAATCGATTCATAGTTGTGCTAGTTTGCTATCTACTCATAATGAATAGAATGTCACTAACCTAAGTAGCTTAGGACGTGCTTAATGTGATCTCACACACTAACTGGTGGTGAGCAGATTTCATACATCATATACCCACTTTGCCAAGGCTCCACCACATGTCAATCACTTTAATATCATGCTTAGTTACAAGCCGACGCTAGATATTTGAGACTTAATCTGATGTGCCCTTGTATCATTGTCAAAAGAACTGTAAGTTAGTGTTCATTTCAGGTTGGACAATGCCAATATGTATTGGGAGACATGCTTTTGGTGATCATTACGAAGCAACTGATGCAATCATAGAAGGACCTGGAAAACTTAAATTGATTTTTGGTAATTCAGTAGAGAGCTTCAAGATTTCTGAGTTTGACTTCTGACTGTTTAAAGTGCTTGTATAGAAGTTAATCTGGTGCACTTTTCTTACACACACACACCATATAGGTACGTTATTATCTTACCAATTGCTTTGCAGTACCTGATTGGCCCAACGAGAAGACAGAGTGGGAGGTTTACAAATTTACTGGTGCTGGAGGCATAGCATTGTCCATGTATAACACGGACGAGGTTCAAATTTTCCGTTTAAGCAGACATAAAAAGTTCTGGTAAACTGGTTACCTCTGTAAATGATTTAACAGCTTTTTTTAATTCTGCTTAAATTATGAGAGCAGTCCATCCGTGCTTTTGCTGGGGCTTCCATGAACACTGACTACCAGAAAAAGTGGCCACTTTATCTTAGCACTAAAAATACTATTCTGAAGAAATATGATGGAAGGTATGATGCTATCCGGTTGTCTTTCATCTTTCACCGTGCAGTCTTTTCTTTTCATAATTACCCATGGTACTTTATGAGTCGGTGTGACTTTGATGTAACGTTTCACTACAGGATTTTTATTGCCATTTTCTTACTCTTGCATGTAATGAAGGTTCAAGGACATCTTCCAGGAAGTTTATGAAGCTCATTGGAGATCAAGATATTGCAGGGATTTGGTGAGATAACTTGTCATCCAAGCTGATTAGTTTGTGTAGGTCCGGTGGTTTTCAAATAATTAGTACTCTGATTTGAAGGTATTAGCATCGTCTTATTGACAACATGGTTGCTTATGCTCTCAAAAGTGAAGGAGGTTAGGTTTGGGCATGCAAAAATTATGATGGGGATGTGCAAAGTGGCTTCTTAGCCCAAGGTCTGTATTTACTTTTGTTAAAGTCTTTGAGTTAGTATTCAACTATTTCTCTTTTTAACATGTGGTGCTGCGTTTGTTGGAAGCGAATGCTATTTCCTTGATTGTCCAAGCGAATGTGTTTGCTAATGTTTGGTTACCTTTCAATGAACTTTGATACAGGTTTTCCATCTCTGGGGCTGATGACATTTATACTGGTAATCAATTCTGTCTAATATTTCACTATGCTTGTTGGGGTACAGTTATGAGTTTGGATGTATGAAAACATGGATTTGGTTCCAGGTGTGCCCAGATGGAAAGACCATCGAAGCTGAAGCAGCCCATGGTACAGTAACCCGCCATTACCGGGTCCACCAGAAAGGAGGCGAAACAAGCACAAACAGCATAGCTTCGATCTTTGCATGGTCACGAGGTCTTGCACACAGGTATTAGCTCAGTCTGTAGTCTGGTGATTGAAAGTCAGTCTTTGGATTTTGTGTCTACGTTTAGAAATTGTTTGAAACATCAGATAAGAGTTTGAGTAAACCTGTGTTACCGTATCAGGGAAAAGTTAGATGGCAATGCCAGACTCTTAGATTTTACAGAGAAACTTGAAGCATCTTGCGTATGAACTGTCGAATCTGGGAAGATGACCAAGGATCTTGCACTCCTCATCCATGGGCCTAAGTAAGTGTTGTCAAGAGTCGTATTTTGTTGGCAACTTTCAGATGCGTTTTCTGTTTCTGTATGAAAGAAAGTTTCATGCTTCGTGTAGGGTAACTAGGTCTCAGTATCTGAATACCGAAGAATTCATTGACGCCGTGGCTGATGAGTTGAGAGTTAGATTGTCTAGCAGAGACAAAGTTGTAATCTCCGTTTGGTTAAAAGTCCACGTTACCAGGCCCGGAAATAACTAGTCTCAGTTTACTACCTTACAAACACTTGAGCAAATAAGTTTGTCTCCGATGGGCGATGGGGGACTTGTTTGTCGTAACAAACTTTATCGTTGTTTTGGGAAATTGAGAGGTTTGCAGTTGCAATGAGCAAAAAAAGGTGATTGTAGGATAAGGAGTCCGGCAAAGCAGCACGCCGAGGTTAGGAAGTTTTCATCTGCGCTACCCCATCGGGGGGGTCTCAGTCGGATTCAAACTGTGTTTGCATTGTGTGTTTGTTTGTTTTGCTACCCCACTCGTAAGGGTGGGGTGCCCCTACTAACCCAAGGGGCTTAGGACGTGCTTAAAGTGACTTCACAAGAGTTGTGAACAGATTTCAAACACCATGGCCTCTCTTGACCAAGATTTCATCACCCATCAATCGTTTTAATGCCCTGCTTAGTTACAAACCTGCGCGACCAGGTTCGGCGATACTGAAGTTTAATGCAATTCCTTATAAACAGCTGTGGCAACCAGGGTTTACCCGATGTGGGACTCAAAAGTCGTATTTCTTTAAAAGTTTAAATTCCTTAGATATTGTTTCCGTGCGATAAAAGTTTCATGTTTGATCTAGGATCACTAGGTCTCATTGTCATCTTCTGTTCTTTATTTGAGACCAAAACAAGAAGCTGTTTGCACTTGCTGCCCAAGTCGATGGGTTGGGGCATGCTTCATGGGACCTCACACACCAAATATTGGTTTTTTTTAGGAATGATGTTAAAATTAAGATTAAAACATTTAAAGTCAGATTAAAAAACTTATTAGGTGCCTTGATTACAAGCAGAAATATTCCTAAACAATTGAGTTACAAGCCTCTTATATTTAATTAAACCTTGAAAGTACATCAATCATCAACAACCATTTTGATTAATGGTACCAATCCTCCGATTTTCTTAGGAGGAGATTCTGAGTTTGAATCTCATCTAGATTTGATTCACATAATATAAGAAAAGATAAAATGAAACATACATCAATTTTGTTGGGACGAGCTGATGGTTTGAATTTCATAGGAAGGGATTTGTGACTCAAGTTTAAGAGAATTTCCGTTGCACCCGAAGTTCAAGGTGTGATTTCACCATCTCCTTACTTTTGCTTGTATATAAAAAATAAAAACGATAAAAAAGAGTTGATGAATTAAAAACACATATATGTATATACATACGTTAACTTTACTTTACTGTGACTAATGTTAAAAAAGACACTAATCAGGTGGCGGATACGGGAGTTTGGCCAAACAGCAAGCTAGGTAAGATATTTTTCATCTGTGGAACATGGTCCATGGGCCCAACCAATCGATTCATAGTTGTGCTTGTTTGCTATCTACTCATAATGAATGAAGTGTCACTAACCTGAGTAGCTTAGAACATGCTTAATATGAGTTCAATGTTGTGTAATGCATAATATCTAAAACCATATGGTTACACTTCATCTCTTCAAGAAATTCTACGAAACCTCGTCAAGATAGATACCCAAGTTCTTATATTCTGTAAACTGATCCACCGCTTCAGAAGGCATGCCCATCTTACACATAAGAATTAAACTAACAATCACACAATTTGTTTTTACACCCTTCGACTCCATGTCATGATTGAAGAAGATTCAACAAGCAAAAAAAAGGTGATTGTAGGATGAGGAGTCCGGCAAGCTTTCATCTGCGCTACCCCATCGGGGGGTCTCAGTCGATTCAAACTGTGTTTGCATTGTGTGTTTGTTTGTTTGCTACCCCGCTCGTAAGGGTGGGATGCCCCTACTAACCTGAGGGGCTTAGGGTGTGCTTAAAGTGACTTCACAAGAATGGTGAACAGATTTCAAACACCATAAGCCTCACTTGACCAAGATTCCATCACCCATCAATTACTTTAATGCCCTACTTAGTTATAAAGTTATGCTACCAAGCTCGGCAATACTCAAATTTAATGCAATTCCTTAGTTGTGGCAACCAGGGTTTATCCTATGTGGGACTCAAAAGTCGTATTTCTTTATAAGTTTCAATTGCTTGGAACGTGCGATAAAGGTTTCATGTTTCATCTAGGATCACTAGGTCTCATTGTCTCAGCATCTTCCGTTCTTTAGTTGAGACCAAACAAGAAACGGTTTGCATTTGCTACCCGCTTTATCATGGGCGGGGTGCCCAAGTCGATGGGTTAAGGCATGCTTCATGGGACCTCACACACTAAATATTGATTTTTTATAGAAATGATCTTAAAATTAAGATTAAAGAATTTAACATCAGATTAAAAAACATATTAGGTGCCTTGATTACAAGCAGAAATATTCTTAAACAATTGAGTTACAAACCTCTCATATTTAATAAACCTTCAAAGTACATCAATCACCAACGACCATTTTGATTAATGGTACCAATCTTCCAATTTTTTTTAGGAGGAGGTTCTAAGTTTGAATCTCATCTAGATTTGATTAACATAATAAAAGAAAAGATAAAAAGAAACATACATCAATTTTGTTGGGATGAGCTGATTGTTTGAATTTCATAGGAAGTGATTTGTGACTCAAGCATTGTTAAGAGAATTTCCTTTGCACCCAAAGTTCAAGGTTTGATTTCACCATCTTTTACTCTCGCTTGTATAAAAAAAAAAAAAATTGATGAATTAAAAACACATATGTATATACATACGTTAATCTTTACTCTACTATGACTAAGGTTAAAAAAGACAATAATCGGGTAGCAGACAAGGGAGTTTGGCCACACAGCAAGCTAGGTAAGGTATTTTTCATCTGTGGAACATGAGCCATGGGCCCAACCAATCGATTCATAGTTGTGCTTGTTTGCTATCTACTCATAATGAATGAAGTGTCACTAACCTAACTAGCTAAGAAGTGCTTAATGTGATCTCATACACTAACTGGTGGTGAGCAGATTTCAAACATCATATACCCACTTTGCCAAGGCTCCACCACACGTCAATCACTTTAATATCCTACTTACTTGCAAACCAATAATAGATATTTGAGACTTAATCCGACGTGGGACTCCAACATTTTATTCATTACAATGATGTTTCCGGGGGTAAAATACCCTTCACTTTAAATGTTGCATCATTAACCACTCTGTTTTATTATTTGGCACTAACCTTGCATCGGGGAACACAATTAACAAGATTTATATTTCTTAGGTAATTTTTCTTTATCGGTTTCGAATTTGCTTAAACATCAAACATACATCCATTTTCGCATAAGAAAAACACATACATCACAAAAAAAAATACATACATCAATCGCCAATGAGTCAATGACCCACTTGGATTAGTAGTACAGTCTTCGATATTGTCCGAGGAGGTCATGAATTTAAATCTCATGAACAGTCCGACTGATAAATTAACACATGTATACATACACGACAATCTTTACTATTGTACTAAACCACAAAATTTGAATGTGAAGGCAGCTTGGCATTGCCATCATCTTCTTTCAGGTTTCCATAGTCACAGTAGCAACTTTCTCCACTGTTTTGGCTCTTCATCCATCCTGAGATTTGCTCTCTATAGCTTATGCAGATTTTTTCCGACTATTCTTTCTTTATGTCTTAAAAAAAATATACAGACCAGAAACAGCGAGTTAGGTACTGCAATGAACAGAAAGCAAAAGGAAAATCCCTATAAGGATCATGTTAGACAAATAAGGAATATGGTTGGAATCCTTGTGTAATTGTATATAATATTATTATTGGAAGAATAAGCCGTCCTACAGCCGTCAAGCCGTCCTAGCTTGTCTCCTAGCCGTCCTAGCTTGTCACTAGCCGTCCTAGCTTGTCACTAGCCGTCCTAGCTTGTCTCCTAGCCGTCCTAGCTTGTCTACTAGCCGTCCTACCTTGTCCTACCTACACATTTGTATCATGTATATATATCCTTGTAATCTTGTAGAGAAAAAAAAAGAAAACATAAGCATTCTCTTCCATTTGCATTCTCTTCCATAAGCATTCTCTTCCATTTGCATTCTCTTCCATTTTTCCACATTCATGTATCAATAACAAATATAATTTTTAGCCTACATACCTTTTTCTACATGGTATACAGAGCAGGTTTATAACCCTAGCCCTAGTTTTTTTTTTTTCGGCAGCTTTCTCTGCCGTTCCCATGGCTGTTCGTGGCCCGTCCCGTCCCTCCTCTGCTCGTCCTCCCCTCTACTGCACCTACTGCAATTTTGATTATCATACCCGAGACACCTGCCATAAACTTCATGGCTATCTCGTTGGCCATCCCCTCCATGGCCAACCGTGGCGACCACCGCGCCGTGCCACTGCTTCCAGTTCTTCCCGTAGCCATGCACCTTCCAGTCCTCCCCAGCAGCCACGGTTTTCTGCTTCCCGGCCCCATAATTTCACCCAGGCCCATCACGTGCAAGGCACCCAGGCCCCCGCCTCCTCTTCTACTCCAGCGACCCACCAAGTGCACAGGACCCAGCCCACTTTGCATGACTTGCAGCTTGCCATGCTTGACCTCTCTGCCGAGCAGCACTTCCGTGTTCTAGCTGCTCTACGTGACACCACCACCCCTCCTCAGGCCAATGCCGTGCTCACTACTGATTTTGCCCAAGGTTTGTTACCTGTCACCTCTCGTCATGGTCAATGGATTCTTGACAGTGGTGCTACGGATCATATTACTTCTTCCGCTTCATGTTTGGTTAATCGTTCTCCTTCACATTTGCTGCCTGTTTCTTTGCCTAGTGGTGCTTCCGCTCCCATTACTTTTACCGGCACTCTTCCTTTAAATTCCTCAGTTACTTTGAAGGATGTTTTATGTGTCCCTAATTTCCGAGTGGACCTTTTATCGGTTGGTAAACTTACAGATGGATTATCGTGTTCCATAACCTTCTTTCCTTCTTGGTGTGTTTTGCAGGACTTGGTTTCGAAGGCGATGATTGGTGTGGGTAAGCGACGTGGCGATCTGTATTACCTTGTGGCCCTTACCTCTTCTCTCCCCACCCATCAACCTTTCTGCAACATCATTACCATCCCCTCCTCCCTCTAGCATAGGCGTCTTGGTCACCCCTCCTCCACTCGTTTGCAAGCTTTAGCATCTAGCTCTCTTAATTGCACTTTTGATTCTAGTCATATTTGTGATGTTTGTCCGTTGGCAAAACAAACTCGTCAACCTTTTCCTTTGAGTTCAATTTCATCAACTTTCCCTTTTGCTTTAATTCATTGTGATATTTGGGGCCCGAATCGTCAATCTTCTCTTTCTGGTGCTAATTATTTCTTATCCATTGTGGATGATTTTTCTCGCTTTACGTGGGTCTTCCTCATGAAACATAAATCCGACACTCAACAATTAATTAAGGATTTTTTTGCTTATGTCACTACCCAATTCCGCACTACCATCCAATGCATTCGTACTGACAATGGTGGTGAATTTTTATCTCTTCGTAGTTTTTTCTCTGATCATGGGGTGCTTTTACAAACTTCTTGTGTTTATACCCCCCAACAAAATGGCGTTGTTGAAAGAAAACATCGTCATCTTCTTGAAACCGCTCGCGCCCTTCGTTTTCAATCCCATCTTCCTATCAAGTTTTGGGGGGAATGTGTGCTTACCGCTACTTATCTCATCAATCGTCTCCCTACCCGTCTTCTCCATCATAAATCCCCATTTGAGGTTCTCTTTTCGAAAACCCCATCTTATGACCACTTCCGCGTCTTTGGTTGTCTGGCATATGCCACCTCTGTCACTCCCACCACCAAATTTTCCCCTCGGGCTCATCGTTGCATTTTTCTCGGTTATCCTCATGGACAAAAGGCCTATACCCTTTACGATCTCGACAATCACCGCATTTTCACTAGTCGAGACGTCATCTTTCACGAAGGTACTTTCCCTTATGCCGTTTCTCACCCTCCTATCCCATCCTCTTCGCCTACCCTACCCATCCCACCCCCTCTGGACTTTACATATAACCCACCCCTTCCTGCCCCGACGCCTCACCCTCCTCCACCTTCCTCCCCTTCCACGCCTCCCACAGATTCCCTTACTGCCCCATTACCCGTTCCTCCTCATGCCCCTGCCCTCTCAGCATCCCTTCCTTCCCCCCCCCCCACCCCGCTACTTCCTTACCTTTCACCCTTTTACCCACGGACATCCTTACCCCCCCACTACCTACCAATCCTCCCCTTCCCCGCACCTCTTCCCGTGCCCATAAACCTCCATCCTATTTAAAAGACTACGTTTGCTCGCAGGTGATTCTGCCATCCCACCCATCTTCGACTTCGTAACCCGGTTCTACACAAGGTACGCGATATCCATTTTGTAATTTTCTCTCTTATCACCGTTACTCTCCCCGGCATTTTTCTTACATTAACTCTGTCAGTCAGACTGTGGAGCCTTCCTCCTTTGCCGAGGCTGCCACTGACCCCAATTGGCAACGTGTTATGACTGAGGAGCTTCAAGCTTTACATGCTAATGGTACTTGGACTTTAACTTCCTTGCCCCCTGGCAAAATTCCCATTGGTTGTAAGTGGGTGTACAAACTCAAGCACAATTCTGACGGCTCTATTGACCGCTACAAAGCTCGTTTGGTTGCTAAAGGCTTCACTCAGGCTGAAGGTATTGATTATCATGACACTTTTTCTTCTACTGCTAAGATGATTACGGTGCGTTGTCTTCTTACTCTTGCTGCTAGTCAGTCTTGGTCTCTTCATCAGCTTGATGTTAATAATGCTTTCTTACATGGTGACTTACATGAAGAAATCTATATGTCTCCTCCTCCTGGTCTTCGGCGACAGGGGGAGAATCTTGTGTGTCGCCTTCACAAGTCACTTTATGGTCTTAAGCAGGCTTCTCGCCAATGGTTTGCCAAATTCACTAGTGCCATCATTTCTGCCGGTTTTCAACAATCCAAAGCTGACTATTCATTGTTCACTAAAAAGTCTGGTATTTCTTTCACAGCTTTGCTCATTTATGTGGATGATATTGTGATTACAGGCAATGATGCTAGTGCCATTAATTCTCTGAAGTCTTTTCTCCGTGATCATTTTCGGATAAAAGACCTTGGTGATTTAAAATATTTTTTGGGTATTGAGGTTTCTCGTTCCAAACAAGGGATTTATATTTCTCAACGCAAGTATGCATTAGAGATTCTCAAGGACTATGGTTTTTTGGGAGCACGACCCATTGCTTTTCCTATGGATGACACAAAATTATCTGATAAAGGAGAACTTCTCAAGGATCCTGAAAAGTATCGACGATTAGTAGGTCGGTTAATATATCTCACTATCACTCGGCCGGATATCACATATTCTGTGCATGTTCTAAGCCGTTTTATGCACGAGCCAAGGATATCTCATATGGATGCTGCGCTTCGTATTGTTCGTTATTTGAAGGCTACTCCAGGTCAAGGTTTATTATTTCGTTCTGACAACCAGACCAAGTTAACTGCGTTTTGTGATTCTGATTGGGCAGGTTGCCCTATCACTCGCCGTTCGACTACTGGGTATTGTGTATTCTTGGGCGGTTCTTTGATTTCTTGGCGGCCGAAACGACAGAAAACCGTTTCGCTCTCTTCAGCAGAGGCGGAATATAGGGTCATGGCAGGTGCTTGTTGCGAGATAGTTTGGCTTCGTTTTTTGTTGAAGGATTTGAACATTCCTTTGGATGGTCCTTCCATTTTATTTTGTGATAATCAAGCAGCGTTACATATAGCTGCCAATCCTGTTTTTCATGAACGAACTCGTCACATTAAGATGGATTGTCACTTTATACGAGATAAGATTGTAGATGGCACAATAGAGACCAAGCATGTGGGTACGACACAACAGTTGGCAGACTTGTTTACCAAACCTCTTGGGAAAGAAAAGTTTTCGGGTATGTTACGCAAGTTGGGAGTTCTTGACATCCACTCTCCAACTTGAGGGGGAGTGTTAGACAAATAAGGAATATGGTTGGAATCCTTGTGTAATTGTATATAATATTATTATTGGAAGAATAAGCCGTCCTACAGCCGTCAAGCCGTCCTAGCTTGTCTTCTAGCCGTCCTATCTTGTCACTAGCCGTCCTAGCTTGTCTACTAGCCGTCCTACCTTGTCCTACCTACACATTTGTATCATGTATATATATCCTTGTAATCTTGTAGAGAAAAAAAAAGAAAACATAAGCATTCTCTTCCATAAGCATTCTCTTCCATTTGCATTCTCTTCCATTTTTCCACATTCATGTATCAATAACAAATATAATTTTTAGCCTACATACCTCTTTCTACAGATCAAATAAAATATCTACGATTCATTTATATTGAGTATACGCTGGTAGTACAGTACGGCAATAATTTAAACCCCATAAAGAGGTTTACTGAACTTTGTTAAAATGGGTCTGGTGGTAAGAACACCTACTGCCGCACTCATGGCTAGTGTTCAACTCTCACGTTTCCATTCTAAATATTTTACGATAAAAAAGAGGAAACCAGCAAATGTTCTAGTAAGAGACGAGGGTCATATTATGCTCTCAGACTTCGATCTCTCACTCCGTTGTTCTGTCAATCCTACAATAGCCAAGTCTTCATCTGCCCATGTAAGCAATGGTGGTGCTGCCGGTGGTGGTGGTGGTGGCGGGGGCATTTTAGACGATGGCCTTGCTGTGCATGGTTGTATGCAGCCTTCCAATTTCTTTCCACGCATTTTACCTACCAAGAAAAACCGGAATTCCAAATCAGATTTTGGCCTTTCGACTAATGGATCCCTCCCTGAACTGATGGCAGAGCCTACAAATGTGCGTTCCATGTCATTTGTTGGAACACACGAATATCTAGCCCCAGAGATTATTCGCGGAGAGGGCCATGGAAGTGCAGTGGACTGGTGGACATTTGGTATCTTCTTATACGAGCTCTTACATGGGACAACCCCCTTCAAAGGTCAAGGAAGTCGTCCCACGCTCTTCAACGTTGTAGGCCAGCCTCTGAAATTCCCAGAAACACTACAAGTAAGCGTTGTGGTGCGTAATCTCATACGAGGACTCTTGGTGAAAGAACCACATAAACGAATTGCGTACAAAAGGGGTGCCACAGAAATAAAGCAACACCCATTTTTCGAGGGAGTGAAATGGGCTCTGGTGAGATGTGCTACGCCTCCCCATGTTCCTGAACCGGTAAACTTTTCACAATATGCCAGCAAGGAGGCGAACTCTGCAGACAAAAAGATGACAGATGTGGGAAGTGATAAGAAGAACGGTAGTAATGATTCATCTTATGTAGATTTTGAGTACTTCTAGCACTCCTTTAGGATGATATTTTACATTCTCGGGAGGAAAACTACATTGTACAAAGAGCAAAACGTTGCAACCCGATGAGATATATACTTATCATTACATGTTGAGGGTTTCACAGAGAAAACATTTGTTAGCAGAATACTATTGATTTCTTTCTAGGCAAGGGGAAATAACAACACATATATAGGGATGGAAATTGCATCTAAAGTTTTGTGTGTCATTCTTTCGCGTGTATATGCATCGATTTCTGTTTAAGGATTTGTCGATGTGTACTACATTGTATATGATTTGTATCTGGTCTGGTGTAACATACTGTCAAATTGTTCAAAGTAGGACTAATACTTGTTCCGTTGCTTCGGAATTTCGTGCTGATTATGGAACTCCTCAGGCTGAATTGAAAAGTAGATTGTGTTAATGATACAACTCCTGGATATTGTATGCTGTCATAGTAAACTTGTTTAGAATTTGTATGGGGAGATAGCAGTACTGTCTTGTATAATATTCTCTACCCTTGACTTGTTTAGGCATCTCCTTGCACTTGGTAAAGATGCCTACTTGAGCAGGCCTTTGGGACTGCAAAGTGGGTTTATTCTGAAACCCAAAGTGAATATTCAAAATATAAAATACTAAAAACAAAAAAATAAAAATACGCGAGACTCTAATACCATGAAATTAAAGTTCCACTTTAAAATTAATTGACAATAAGAGGGTATCACAACTCCACATAAGTCGTTGCATAACTTATACACTTTCCAACATGAGACAACTATTCACATTGATGAGGTATGATGAAAAATTCTAACGACAACCAAGAGGCCACCCCGGCACAACGAGAAATACTAAGGAGACCCACCATGCATGACTAAGGACTTTCTTGATTGCTCTAGATTACATGGTACTCCAAATGTTTTAATTGTTAAATCTTTATTTAAAAGTATAAAAATCAAGATCGAATAGTTAAAACACCTGGAGTATGGTACTCTAGAGCACCCTAGACGCTTTGTCCATGACTATACATAACACAGCTCAGGGCACAAAAAGGTATACTAACTAGCTATTAATCTAGTGACAGAAAAAACCTCTCTCTCTAAAACCTTTATTTCCCTCTGCCTTAAAGAAAAAAGAAACCCTCCTAGTCGCCGCTCCTTACTCTGACTTGGGGTTGGCGGCAACCCGACTCCCACCTCTTTCTAGCCTTTCTTCCCTCTTCCTCTTCCTTCTCCACCCCCTGTAGCTTCCCTCTTTCCCCATCTTTTCTTTCCATCCATCTCTACTCTTTGCATCTTCCCTCTTCCCCCTTCTTTCCTTCATCCTTCCCCCATCCTCCCACTCAAAAAGTTTTTTTAATTTCAGCACTTTTTCCGTTGATCCAATTGTTTTGTTGGTTCGTCCTCTTGATGATGGTGGTGGTCTTGCAATGGAGGGACATCTAGTGGCTGCTGGTTTCCATTTCAGTTTGAGGGTTTTTTTGTTGTTGTTCAGCTGGCCACTTTGGGTCTACGCCTATCTACTGTATTTTCTTATTTGTTGCTGGGCTTGTATTTAGGTAATGGGTTGCCTTCTTGTACTAGTCTTTCTAATTAATGGAAGTAATTTAGTTTGACCAAAAACAAAAATATCTAGCTATATTAATACTTCTCTTCTTTGTGTTAAAAGACGTCTCAACTTCGAACTCTCATGATGCGTTAGCAAGAGATTGGAAAACAGGATTGAGTATAGTAGGTTTGATGAAATATGTAAAATTAGTTGGATAGAAAATAAAATATTTCAAAAGAAACGCCCGTGTAAACAAAAAGTTCTTTTATTAAAAAATAGATAAATAAAATAGTAAAAATGTTAGTGTTGCTCCTCGTTAATAGGAAGAGATCCTCTCCGGATCTTTCTCACCAAAACCATCAAGTCCATTTATCCGGATTCTTAAAATTTGATCCAATGGTACAAACATGCTCCTTAAAAGTTATAATAATTTTAGCTGATTGATCAAATTTCAAAGACCTAAATGAGTGGACTAGATGGTTTTGTGGGAGAGATCCGGAGAGGATCTCTTCCTCTAGTTAATCCAAATGAATGACAGTGAGTGAGCAATTCTTGACACGCTCTTCTGAGACCTCACTACTTTCAATCTGAACGAGAAATACAACGTTTTTGTCATCACGCACTCTCATTTCTAAGTTCCCATTTCAGCCTCCGACCTTTCAATTTCATTAAGTAAACAACAAATATTCACTTTTCTTCGCTGATTCTGTTTTCTCTCGCCAAAGCCGAAAGCTTTCGAAGCAAAAAGCACGAAACTTTGACCTGTTTTGGTGTCAGGGGAGAAATGGAGGCGTTCGATAAGAAAAAGGTGACCAACCCAATTGTCGAAATGGACGGTACGATTTCTCTCCACTCCCATCTGATTCTCTGATTTCTATTTTCCGCCATTGTTTTGTTGCGAACTCTTGTTTAAGCTGCTCAAAAATAGCATGTTTCTCTGCTTTTTTGAATGCTTGAATTAATCTGGAAAATATGGATGGATAGACATTATACAAATGATCAAAGTGGTGTTTTTGGATGATCCCATTGATCAGAGCATGCCCTTCAATCCATGTTTTAAGGACACCCCAACTATCATGCACCATAAAAGTAGATGATCTTAGAATTACAGGATTTTGGTCAATTTGTGGGCTTTCTTGCCTTACCCACCAGTCCACTACTATGATGTTTCTGAGCTCATAGATTTAAATGATTAAACTTCTTTTTCGTTCGTTTGAGCCGAATTGCGTGCAAATTATCTTATTAGAGGGTAAGGACATAGATGCAATGCAACATCTGAATTGAGATGTATATATCTTTGCCGGAGGCTTGGAGCTGTACTGATTCTGATTTATTCAACTTTTTGTTATCTATGTTTAAGCTATGATGCATTATTTTCCGTGATGCAGGAGATGAAATGACTGGGGTGTTCTGGACATGGATAAAAGACAAGGTAATTTTGTTATCATGTGTTCCCTGTGATTTCATAGAGTTGTTGATGAATCTGCAACTTGTTTTCGTGTTCCACAGCTTATTTTTCCCTTCCTGGAGTTGGATATCAAGTACTTCGACCTTGGGATTCTTAATCGCGATGCCACCAATGATAGAGTCACAATTGAAAGTACCGAAGCTACTCTTAAGTGTGCCCTATCATTCTCCCTTCACAGTTGCTTTGCTATACTCAACTACCCTTCATGAACTTACTGTTTTTCTTCCCTTCATTTTAGTTGTTGCTGCTTTCTTTTTCCTTTTTTACTGGCACGAGTTTGGCATGTTTAAATGGGCTCGACATGAGTTTGTCATATACTTTTGAACGGAATGACAAGTCAAATTGTTCGTGCTAGGCACAATTTGTCATATTCTATTAAAACAATTAGCATCTTTATTGAAACTAATTTTTTCATGAAAATTACTTTATCACCTGTTGATGCTCCTTTATTTTTGTTGTATAAATTTGCTTCCTTTTTTTGCTTGTTATCGTAGGTACAATGTAGCAATAAAGTGTGCAACTATAACTCCAGGTATTATACAGATTCATAAATTTAGAGACAATGTGCATTTCTCCTTAATAAATGGACTACTTGGCCCTTTTTCATGGACATGATTTGGCCAACGTACTATTGTGATGATCTGGATCATTTATTTGGATGTTTATAGATGAAACTCGTGTGAAGGAGTTCAACTTGAAACAGATGTGGAGGAGTCCAAATGGGACCATACGGAACATTTTAAATGGTCAATTGAATACTCCCTCAATATCTAGTATTTACCATTGTGTATTCTTTGTTTGACCGATTGTAAGTAGCCAATGCATTTTGGTGTCTGTCGGTACTGTTTTTAGAGAACCTATTCTGCAGAAATGTTCCCCGTCTTGTTCCAGGTTTGCTACAAGTTTGTCATCTAAATTTGCCTTTGTATCATTGTCAAAAGAACTATAAGTTAGTGTTCATTTCAGGTTGGATAATGCCAATATGTATTGGGAGACATGCTTTTGGTGATCAGTACCAAGCAACTGATGCAATCATAGAAGGACCTGGAAAACTTAAATTGGTTTTTGGTAATTCAGTAGGAGCTTCAAGATTTCTGAGTTTGACTTTTGACTGTTTAAAGTACTTGTATAGAAGTTAATCTGGTGTGCTTTTCTTACACACACACACACACACCATATAGGTACATTATTATCTTATCAATTGCTTTGCAGTACCTGATGGGCCCAATGAGAAGACAGAGTGGGAGGTTTACAGTTTTACTGGCGCTGGAGGCATAGCTTTGTTCATGTATAACACGGACGAGGTTCAAATTTTCCGTTCAAGCAAAAATAAAAATTTCTGGTAAACTAATTACATCTGTAAATGATTTGCTGACAGCTATTTTTTATTATCCTTAAATTGTGAGAGCAGTCTATCCGTGCTTTTACTGAGGCTTCCATGGACACTGCGTACCAGAAAAAGTGGCCACCTTATCTTAGCACTAAAAATACTATTCTGAAGAAATATGATGGAAGGTATGATGTTATCCTGTTGCCTTGCATCTTTCACCGTGCAATCTTTTCTGTTCATAATTACCCATGTTTCATTATGAGTCGGTATGAGTTTATGATGTAACGTTTCACTACAGGATTTTTTTATTGCCATTTTCTTACTCTTGAATTTAATGAAGATTCAAGGACATCTTCCAGGAAGCTTATGAAGCCCATTGGAGATCAAGATATGAAGCTGCAGGGATTTGGTGAGATAACTTGTCATCCAAGCTGATTAGTTTGTGTAGGTCCGGTGATTTTCAACTAATTAGAAGTCTGATTTGAAGGTATGAGCATCGTCTTATTGACGACATGGTTGCTTATGCTCTCAAAAGTGAAGGAGGTTATGTTTGGGCATGCAAAAATTAAGATGGGGATGTGCAAAGTGAAAATGGGTCCGGACCTCCTGCGGGAATGATTTGGAAGATCCAAAATCAAAAATAGTGGTATTTGCTAGCAACAACATAATGGAGGCAGTCAATCAATATAGATTGATCCGAAATCCTTTCCTATTTCTTCTAGTCGTAGGGTTAAAACCAAAAAATATTTATTGCTTTCTTGATGACATTAAGTTCTTTCAAAATTGACTATCTGTCCCTCTGTTAGAAGTGTTCCAGAAATGTCTGCGATTGAGTAAATAGCTCTACGAACGAATATAGCCCGAGGTCTGTATTTACTTTTGTTAGTCTGTGAGTTAGTATTCAACTATTTCTCTTTTTAACGTGTGGTGCTGCTTTTGTTGGAAGCAAATGCTATTTCCTTGACTGTCCTAGCGAATGTGTTTGCTAATGTTTGGTTACCTTTCAATAAACTTTGATACAGGTTTTGGATCACTGGGGCTGATGACATTTATACTGGTAATCAATTTTGTCTAATATTTCGCTATGCTTGTTGGGGGTACAGTTATGAGTTTGGATGCATGAAAACTTGGATTTGGTTCCAGGTGTGCCCAGATGGAAAGACCATCGAAGCTGAAGCAGCCCATGGTACAGTAACCCACCATTACCGGGTCCACCAGAAAGGAGGCGAAACAAGCACAAACAGCATAGCTTCGATCTTTGCATGGTCACGAGGTCTTGCACTCAGGTACTAGCTCAGTATGTAGTCTGGTGGTTGAAAGTCAGTATTTGGAATTTGGTTCTGTTTAGAAGTTGTTTGAAACATTAGATAATAGTTTGAGTAAACCTGTGTTATCGTTTCAAGGGAAAGTTAGATGGCAATGCCAGACTCTTAGATTTTACAGAGAAACTTGAAGCATCTTGTGTAGGAACCGTCGAATCTGGGAAGATGACCAAGGATCTTGCACTCCTCATCCATGGGCCTAAGTAAGTGTTGTCAAGAGTCGTATTTTGTTGGTAACTTTCGGATGCGTTTTCTGTTTCTGTATGATAAAAAGTTTCTGCTTCGTGTAGGGTGACTAGGTCTCAGTATCTGAATACCGAAGAATTTATTGACGCCGTGGCTGATGAGTTGAGAGTTAGATTGTCTAGCAGAGCAAAGTTGTAATCTCGGTTTTGGTTACAAGTACAAATTACCAGGCCCGGAAATAATTAGTCTCAGCGTACTACCTTACAAACACTTGAGCAAATAAGTTTGTCTCCGATGGGGGACTCTTGTTTGTCGCAACAAACTTTATCGTTGTTTTGGGAAATTGAGAGGTTTGCAGTTGCAATGTGTAACAGTTGACTGAAGAAGATTCAACAAGCAAAAAAAGGTGATTGTAGGATGAGGAGTCCGGCAAAGCAGCACGCCGAGGTTGGTTAGTTTTCATCTGTGCTAACCCCTCGGGGGGATCTCAGTCTCAGTCGATTCAAACTGTGTTTGCATTGTGTGTTTGTTTGTTTGCTACCCCACTCGTAGGGGTGGGGTGCCCCTACTAACCCGAGGGACTTAGGGCGTGCTTAAAGTGACTTCACAAGAGTGGTGAACAGATTTCAAACACCATGGCCTCGTTTGACCAAGATTCCATCACCTATCAATCGCTTTAATGCCCTACTTAGTTACAAACCTGCGCTACCAGGTTCGGCGATAATGAAGTTTAATGCAATTCCTTATAAACAGTTGTGGCAACTAGGATTTACTCGATGTGGGACTCAAAAGTCGTATTTATTTGAAAGTTTAAATTGCTTGGATATTGTTTCCGTGCAATAGAAGTTTCATGTTTCATCTAGGATCACTAGGTCTCATTGTCATCTTCTGGTCTTTACTTGAGACCAAAACAAAAAACGGTTTGCACTTGCTGCCCAAGTCGATGGGTTAGGGCATGCTTCATGGGACCTCACACACCAAATAGTGGTTTTTTTAAGGAATGGTGTTAGAATTAAGATTAAAACATTTAACATCAGATTAAAAAACTTATTAGGTGCCTTGATTATAAGCAGAAATATTTCTAAACAGTTGAGTTACAAGCTTCTTATATTTAATTAAACCTTGAAAGTACATCAATCACCAACAACCATTTTGATTAAGGGTACCAATCCTCCTATTTTGTTAGTAGGAGATTCTGAGTTTGAATCTCATCTAGATTTGATTCACATAATATAACAAGAGATAAAATGAAACATACATCAATTTTGTTGGGACGAGCAGATGGTTTGAATTTCATAGGACGTGATTTGTGACTCAAGTTTAAGAGAATTTCCGTTGCACCCGAAGTTCAAGGTTTGATTTCACCATCTCCTTACTCTCACTTGTATATATAAAAAAATAACACATATGTATATACATACGTTAATCTTTACTCTATTATGACTAAGGTTAAAAAAGACACTAATCGGGCGGCGGAGAGGGGAGTTTGACCGAACAGCAAGCGAGGTAAGGTATTTTTCATCTACGAAACATGGGCCATGGGCCCAACCAATCGATTCATAGTTGTGTTTGTTTGCTATCTACTCATAATGAATAGAATGTCACTAACCTAAGTAGCTTAGGACGTGCTTAATGTGATCTCACACACTAACTGGTGGTGAGCAGATTTCAAACATCATATACCCACTTTGCCAAGGCTCCACCACATGTCAATCACTTTAATATCATACTTAGTTACAAGCCGACGCTAGATATTTGAGACTTAATCTGATGTGCCCTTGTATCATTGTCAAAAGAACTATAAGTTAGTGTTCATTTCAGGTTGGACAATGCCAATATGTATTGTGAGACATGCTTTTGGTGATCAGTACGAAGCAACTGATGCAATCAGAGAAGGGCCTGGAAAACTTAAATTGATTTTTGGTAATTCTGTAGAGAGCTTCAAGATTTCTGAGTTTGACTTCTGACTGTTTAAAGTGCTTGTATAGAAGTTAATCTGGTGCACTTTTCTTACACACACACACACACACACACACACACACACACACCATATAGGTACGTTATTATCTTACCAATTGCTTTGCAGTACCTGATGGGTCCAACAAAAAGACAGATTGGGAGGTTTACAAATTTACTGGTGGTGGAGGCATAGCATTGTCCATGTATAACACGGACGAGGTTCAAATTTTCTGTTTAAGCAGAAATAAAAAGTTCTGGTAAACCGGTTACCTCTGTAAATGATTTAACGGCTTTTTTTTATTCTGCTTAAATTGTGAGAGCAGTCTATCCGTGCTTTTGCTGAGGCTTCAATGAACACTGACTACCAGAAAAAGTGGCCACTTTATCTTAGCACTAAAAATACTATTCTGAAGAAATATGATGGAAGGTATGATGCTATCCGGTTGTCTTTCATCTTTCACCGTGCAGTCTTTTCTTTTCATAATTACCCATTGTACTTTATGAGTCGGTGTGACTTTGATGTAACGTTTCACTACAGGATTTTTATTGCCATTTTCTTACTCTTGCATGTAATGAAGGTTCAAGGACATCTTCCAGGAAGTTTATGAAGCTCATTGGAGATCAAGATATTGCAGGGATTTGGTGAGATAACTTGTCATCCAAGCTGATTAGTTTGTGTAGGTCCGGTGGTTTTCAAATAATTAGTACTCTGATTTGAAGGTATTAGCATCGTCTTATTGACAACATGGTTGCTTATGCTCTCAAAAGTGAAGGAGGTTATGTTTGGGCGTGCAAAAATTATGATGGGGATGTGCAAAGTGGCTTCTTAGCCCAAGGTCTGAATTTACTTTTGTTAAAGTCTTTGAGTTAGTATTCAACTATTTCTCTTTTTAACATGTGGTGCTGCGTTTGTTAGAAGCGAATGCTATTTCCTTGATTGTCCTAGCGAATGTGTTTGCTAATGTTTGGTTACCTTTCAATGAACTTTGATACAGGTTTTGCATCTCTGGGGCTGATGACATTTATACTGGTAATCAATTCTGTCTAATATTTCACTATGCTTGTTGGGGTACAGTTATGAGTTTGGATGTATGAAAACATGGATTTGGTTCCAGGTGTGCCCAGATGGAAAGACCATCGAAGCTGAAGCAGCCCATGGTACAGTAACCCGCCATTACCGGGTCCACCAGAAAGGAGGCGAAACAAGCACAAACAGCATAGCTTCGATCTTTGCATGGTCACGAGGTCTTGCACACAGGTATTAGCTTAGTCTGTAGTCTGGTGATTGAAAGTCAGTCTTTGGATTTTGTGTCTACGTTTAGAAATTGTTTGAAACATCAGATGAGAGTTTGAGTAAACCTGTGTTATCGTATCAGGGAAAAGTTAGATGGCAATGCCAGACTCTTAGATTTTACAGAGAAACTTGAAGCATCTTGCGTATGAACTGTCGAATCTGGGAAGATGACCAAGGATCTTGCACTCCTCATCCATGGGCCTAAGTAAGTGTTGTCAAGAGTCGTATTTTGTTGGCAACTTTCAGATGCGTTTTCTGTTTCTGTATGAAAGAAAGTTTCATGCTTCGTGTAGGGTAACTAGGTCTCAGTATCTGAATACCGAAGAATTCATTGACGCCGTGGCTGATGAGTTGAGAGTTAGATTGTCTAGCAGAGACAAAGTTGTAATCTCCGTTTGGTTAAAAGTCCACGTTACCAGGCCCGGACTACCTTACAAACACTTGAGCAAATAAGTTTGTCTCCGATGGGCGATGGGGGACTTGTTTGTCGTAACAAACTTTATCGTTGTTTTGGGAAATTGAGAGGTTTGCAGTTGCAATGATCGTGTAACAATTGATTGAAGAAGATTCAACAAGCAAAAAAAGGTGATTGTAGGATAAGGAGTCCGGCAAAGCAGCACGCCGAGGTTAGGAAGTTTTCATCTGCGCTAACCCCATCGGGGGGGTCTCAGTCGGATTCAAACTGTGTTTGAATTGTGTGTTTGTTTGTTTTGCTACCCCGCTCGTAAGGGTGGGGTGCCCCTACTAACCCAAGGGGCTTAGGGCGTGCTTAAAGTGACTTCACAAGAGTTGTGAACAGATTTCAAACGCCATGGCCTCGCTTGACCAAGATTCCATCACCCATCAATCGTTTTAATGCCCTGCTTAGTTACAAACCTGTGCTACCAGGTTCGGCGATACTGAAGTTTAATGCAATTCCTTATAAACAGCTGTGGCAACCAGGGTTTACCCGATGTGGGACTCAAAAGTCGTATTTCTTTAAAAGTTTAAATTCCTTAGATATTGTTTCCGTGCGATAAAAGTTTCATGTTTGATCTAGGATCACTAGGTCTCATTGTCATCTTCTGTTCTTTATTTGAGACCAAAACAAGAAGCTGTTTGCACTTGCTGCCCAAGTCGATGGGTTGGGGCATGCTTCATGGGACCTCACACACCAAATAGTGGTTTTTTATAGGAATGATGTTAAAATTAAGATTAAAACATTTAAAGTCAGATTAAAAAACTTATTAGGTGCCTTGATTACAAGTAGAAATATTCCTAAACAACTGAGTTACAAGCCTCTTATATTTAATTAAACCTTGAAAGTACATCAATCATCAACAACCATTTTGATTAATGGTACCAATCCTCCGATTTTCTCGGGAGGACATTCTGAGTTTGAATCTCATCTAGATTTGATTCACATAATATAAGAAAAGATAAAATGAAACATACATCAATTTTGTTGGGACGAGCTGATGGTTTGAATTTCATAGGAAGTGATTTGTGACTCAAGTTTAAGAGAATTTCCGTTGCACCCGAAGTTCAAGGTGTGATTTCACCATCTCCTTACTCTCGCTTGTATATAAAAAATAAAAACAATAAAAAAGAGTTGATGAATTAAAAACACATATATGTATATACATACGTTAACTTTACTTTACTGTGACTAATGTTAAAAAAGACACTAATCAGGTGGCGGATACGGGAGTTTGGCCAAACAGCAAGCTAGGTAAGATATTTTTCATCCGTGGAACATGGTCCATGGGCCCAACCAATCGATTCATAGTTGTGCTTGTTTGCTATCTACTCATAATGAATGAAGTGTCACTAACCTGAGTAGCTTAGAACATGCTTAATAGGAGCTCAATGTTGTGTAATGCATAATATCTAAAACCATATGCTTACACTTCATCTCTTCAAGAAATTCTACGAAACCTCGTCAAGATAGATACCCAAGTTCTTATATTCTGTAAACTGATCCACCGCTTCAGAAGGCATGCCCATCTTACACATACACTGAAGAATTAAACCAACAATCACACAATTTGTTTTTACACCCTTCGACTCCATGTCATGATTGAAGAAGATTCAACAAGCAAAAAAAGGTGATTGTAGGATGAGGAGTCCGGCAAAACAGCACGCCGAGGTTTGGTAGCTTTCATCTGCGCTACCCCATCGGGGGGTCTCAGTCGATTCAAACTGTGTTTGCATTGTGTGTTTGTTTGTTTGCTACCCCGCTCGTAAGGGGGAATGCCCCTATTAACCTGAGGGGCTTAGGGTGTGCTTAAAGTGACTTCACAAGAGTGGTGAACAGATTTCAAACACCATAAGCCTCACTTGACCAAGATTCCATCACCCATCAATTACTTTAATGCCCTACTTAGTTATAAAGTTATGCTACCAGGTTCGGCAATACTCAAATTTAATGCAATTCCTTAGTTGTGGCAACCAGGGTTTATCCTATGTGGGACTCAAAAGTCGTATTTCTTTATAAGTTTAAATTGCTTGGAACGTGCGATAAAGGTTTCATGTTTCATCTAGGATCACTAGGTCTCATTGTCTCAGCATCTTCCGTTCTTTAGTTGAGACCAAACAAGAAACGGTTTGCATTTGCTACCCGCTTTATCATGGGCGGGGTGCCCAAGTCGATGGGTTAAGGCATGCTTCATGGGACCTCACACACTAAATATTGATTTTTTATAGAAATGATCTTAAAATTAAGATTAAAGAATTTAACATCAGATTAAAAAACATATTAGGTGCCTTGATTACAACCAGAAATATTCTTAAACAATTGAGTTACAAACCTCTCATATTTAATAAACCTTCAAAGTACATCAATCACCAACGACCATTTTGATTAATGGTACCAATCCTCCAATTTTTTTAGGAGGAGGTTCTAAGTTTGAATCTCATCTAGATTTGATTCACATAATAAAAGAAAAGATAAAAAGAAACATACATCAATTTTGTTGGGATGAGTTGATTGTTTGAATTTCATAGGAAGTGATTTGTGACTCAAGCATTGTTAAGAGAATTTCCTTTGCACCCAAAGTTCAAGGTTTGATTTCACCATCTTTTACTCTCGCTTGTATAAAAATAAAAAAATAAAAAAGTTTGATGAATTAAAAACACATATGTATATAAAAAGGACACTAATCGGGTAGCAGACAAGGGAGTTTGGCCACACAGCAAGCTAGGTAAGGTATTTTTCATCTGTGGAACATGGAACATGGGCCATGGGCCCAACCAATCGATTCATAGTTGTGCTTGTTTGCTATCTACTCATAATGAATGAAGTGCCACTAACCTAAGTAGCTTAGGAAGTGCTTAATGTAATCTCATACACTAACTGGTGATGAGCAGGTTTCAAACATCATATACCCACTTTGCCAAGGCTCCATCACTCGTCAATCACTTTAATATCCTACTTACTTACAAACCAATAATAGATATTTGAGACTTAATCCGACGTGGGACTCCAACATTTTTTTCGTTACAATGATGTTTCCGGGGGTAAAATACCCTTAACTTTAAAAGTTGCATCATTAACCACTCTGTTTTATTATTTGGCACTAACCATCGGGGAACACAATTAACAAAATTTATATTTCTTAGGTAATTTTTCTTTATCGGTTTCGAATTTGCTTAAACATCAAACATACATCCATTTTCGCATAAGAAAAACACATACATCACAAAAAAAAAAAAATACATACATCAATCGCCAATGAGTCAATGACCCACTTGGATTAGTAGTACAGTCTTCGATAGTGTCCGAGGAGGTCATGAATTTAAATCTCATGAACAGTCCGACTGATAAATTAACACATGTATACATACACGACAATCTTTACTATAGTACTAAACCACAAAATTTGAATGTGAAGGCAGCTTGGCATTGCCATCATCTTCTTTCAGGTTTCCATAGTCACAGTAGCAACTTTCTCCACTGTTTTGGCTCTTCGTCCATCCTGCGATTTGCTCTCTATAGCTTATGCAGATTTTTTCCGACTATTCTTTCTTTATGTCTTAAAAAAATATACAGACCAGAAACAGCGAGTTAGGTACTGCAATGAACAGAAAGCAAAAGGAAAATCCCTATAAGGATCAAATAAAATATTTACGATTCATTTATATTGAGTATACGCTGGTAGTACAGTACGGAAATAATTTAAACCCCATAAAGAGGTTTACTGAACTTTGTTAAAATGGGTCTGGTGGTAAGAACACCTACTGCCGCACTCATGGCTAGTGTTCAACTCTCACGTTTCCATTCTAAATATTTTACGATAAAAAAGAGGAAACCAGCAAATGTTCTAGTAAGAGACGAGGGTCATATCATGCTCTCAGACTTCGATCTCTCACTCCGTTGTTCTGTCAATCCTACACTAGTCAAGTCTTCATCTGCCCATGTAAGCAATGGTGGTGCTGCCGGTGGTGGTGGTGGTGGCGGGGGCATTTTAGACGATGACCTTGCTGTGCATGGTTGTATGCAGCCTTCCAATTTCTTTCCACGCATTTTACCTACCAAGAAAAACCGGAATTCCAAATCAGATTTTGGCCTTTCGACTAATGGATCCCTCCCTGAACTGATGGCAGAGCCTACAAATGTGCGTTCCATGTCATTTGTTGGAACACACGAATATCTAGCCCCAGAGATTATTCGCGGAGAGGGCCATGGAAGTGCAGTGGACTGGTGGACATTTGGTATCTTCTTATACGAGCTCTTACATGGGACAACCCCCTTCAAAGGTCAAGGAAGTCGTCCCACGCTCTTCAACGTTGTAGGCCAGCCTCTGAAATTCCCAGAAACACTACAAGTAAGCGTTGTGGTGCGTAATCTCATACGAGGACTCTTGGTGAAAGAACCACATAAACGAATTGCGTACAAAAGGGGTGCCACAGAAATAAAGCAACACCCATTTTTCGAGGGAGTGAAATGGGCTCTGGTGAGATGTGCCACGCCTCCCCATGTTCCTGAACCGGTAAACTTTTCACAATATGCCAGCAAGGAGGCGAACTCTGCAGACAAAAAGATGACAGATGTGGGAAGTGATAAGAAGAACGGTAGTAATGATTCATCTTATGTAGATTTTGAGTACTTCTAGCACTCCTTTAGGATGATATTTTACATTCTCGGGAGGAAAACTACATTGTACAAAGAGCAAAACGTTGCAACCCAATGATATATATACTTATCATTACATGTTGAGGGTTTCACAGAGAAAACATTTGTTAGCAGAATACTATTGATTTCTTTCTAGGCAAGGGGAAATAACAACACATATATAGGGATGGAAATTGCATCTAAAGTTTTGTGTGTCATTCTTTCGCGTGTATATGCGTCGATTTCTGTTTAAGGATTTGTCGATGTGTACTACATTGTATATGATTTGTATCTGGTCTGGTGTAACATACTGTCAAACTGTTCAAAGTGGGACTAATACTTGTTCCGTTGCTTCGGAATTTCGTGCTGATTATGGAACTCCTCAGGCTGAATTGAAAAGTAGATTGTGTTAATGATACAACTCCTGGATATTGTATGCTGTCATAGTAAACATGTTTAGAATTTGTATGGGGAGATAGCAGTACTGTCTTGTATAATATTCTCTACCCTTGACTTGTTTAGGCATCTCCTTGCACTTGGTAAAGATGCCTACTTGAGCAGGCCTTTGGGACTGCAAAGTGGGTTTATTCTGAAACCCAAAGTGAATATTCGAAATATAAAATACTAAAAACAAAAAAATAAAAATACGCGAGACTCTAATACCATGAAATTAAAGTTCCACTTTAAAATTAATTGACAATAGGAGGGTATTATAACTCCACATAAGTCGTTGCATAACTTATACACTTTCCAACATGAGACAACTATTCACATTGATGAGGTATGATGAAAAATTCTAACGACAACCAAGAGGCCACCCCGGCACAACGAGAAATACTAAGGAGACCCACCATGCATGACTAGGGACTTTCTTGATTGCTCTAGATTACATGGTACTCCAGATGTTTTAATTGTTAAATCTTTATTTAAAAGTATAAAAATCAAGATCGAATAGTTGAAACACCTGGAGTATGGTACTCTAGAGCACCCTAGACGCTTTGTCCATGACTATACATAACACAACTCAGGGCACAAAAAGGTATACTAACTAGCTATTAATCTAGTGACAGAAAAAACCTCTCTCTCTAAAACCTTTATTTCCCTCTGCCTTCAGGAAAAAAGAAACCCTCCTAGCCGCCGCTCCTTACTCTGACTTGGGGTTGGCGGCAACCCGACTCCCACCTCTTTCTAGCCTTTCTTCCCTCTTCCTCTTCCTTCTCCACCCCCTGTAGCTTCCCTCTTTCCCCATCTTTTCCCTGTAGCTTCCCTCTTTCCCCATCTTTTCTTTCCATCCATCTCTACTCTTTGCATCTTCCCTTTTCCCCCTTCTTTCCTTCATCCTTCCCCCATCCTTCCACTCAAAAAGTTTTTTTAATTTCAGCACTTTTTTCCGTTGATCCAGTTGTTTCGTTGGTTCGTCCTCTTGATGGTGGTGGTGGCCTTGCAATGGAGGGACATCTAGTGGCTACTGGTTTCCATTTCAGTCTGAGGGTTTTTTTGTTGTTGTTCAGCTGGCCACTTTGGGCCTACGCCTATTTATTGTATTTTCTTATTTGTCGCTGGGCTTGTATTTAGGTAATGGGTTGCCTTCTTGTACTAGTCTTTCTAATTAATGGAAGTAATTTAGTTTGACCAAAAACAAAAAAATCTAGCTATATTAATACTTCTCTTTGTGTTAAAAGACATCTCAACTTTGAACTCTCACGATGCGTTAGCAAGAGATTGGAAAACAGGATTGAGTATAGTAGGTTTGATGAAATATGTAAAATTAGTTGGACAGAAAATAAAATATTTCAAAAGAAACGCCCGTGTAAATAAAAAGTTCTTTTATTAAAAATAGATAAATAGAATAGTAAAAATGTTAGTGTTGCTCCTCGTTAATAGGAAGAGATCCTCTCCGCATCTTTCTCACCAAAACCATCAAGTCCATTTATCCAGATCCTTAAATTTTGATCTAATGGTACAAACAGGGTTCTTTAAAAGTTATAATAATTTTAGTTGTTTGATCAAATTTCAAAAATCTAAATGAGTGGACTAGATGGTTTTGTGGGAGAGATCCGGAGAGGATCTCTTCCTTTAGTTAATCCAAATGAATGACAGTGAGTGAGCAATTCTTGACACGCTCTTCTGAGACCTCACTACTTTCAATCTGAACGAGAAATACAACGTTTTTGTCATCACGCACTCTCATTTCTAAGTTCCCATTTCAGCCTCCGACCTTTCAATTTCATTAAGTAAACAACAAATATTCACTTTTCTTCGCTGATTCTGTTTTCTCCCGCCAAAGCCGAAAGCTTTCGAAGCAAAAAGCACGAAACTTTGACCTGTTTTGGTGTCAGGGGAGAAATGGAGGCGTTCGATAAGATAAAGGTGACCAACCCAATTGTCGAAATGGACGGTACGATTTCTCTCCACTCCCATCTGATTCTCTGATTTCTATTTTCCGCCATTGTTTTGTTGCGAACTCTTGTTTAAGCTGCTCAAAAATGGCATGTTTCTCTGCTTTTTTGAATGCTTGAATTAATCTGGAAAATATGGATGGATAGACATTATACAAATGATCAAAGTGGTGTTTTTGGATGATCCCATTGATCAGAGCATGCCCTTCAATCCATGTTTTAAGGACACCCCAACTATCATGCACCATAAAAGTAGATGATCTTAGAATTACAGGATTTTGGTCAATTTGTGGGCTTTCTTGCCTTACCCACCAGTCCACTACTATGATGTTTCTGAGCTCATAGATTTAAATGATTAAACTTCTTTTTCGTTCGTTTGAGCCGAATTGCGTGCAAATTATCTTATTAGAGGGTAAGGACATAGATGCAATGCAACATCTGAATTGAGATGTATATATCTTTGCCGGAGGCTTGGAGCTGTACTGATTCTGATTTATTCAACTTTTTGTTATCTATGTTTAAGCTATGATGCATTATTTTCCGTGATGCAGGAGATGAAATGAATGGGGTGTTCTGGACATGGATAAAAGACAAGGTAATTTTGTTATCATGTGTTCCCTGTGATTTCATAGAGTTGTTGATGAATCTGCAACTTGTTTTCGTGTTCCACAGCTTATTTTTCCCTTCCTGGAGTTGGATATCAAGTACTTCGACCTTGGGATTCTTAATCGCGATGCCACCAATGATAGAGTCACAATTGAAAGTACCGAAGCTACTCTTAAGTGTGCCCTATCATTCTCCCTTCACAGTTGCTTTGCTATACTCAACTACCCTTCATGAACTTACTGTTTTTCTTCCCTTCATTTTAGTTGTTGCTGCTTTCTTTTTCCTTTTTTACTGGCACGAGTTTGGCATGTTTAAATGGGCTCGACATGAGTTTGTCATATACTTTTGAACGGAATGACAAGTCAAATTGTTCGTGCTAGGCACAATTTGTCATATTCTATTAAAACAATTAGCATCTTTATTGAAACTAATTTTTTCATGAAAATTACTTTATCACCTGTTGACGCTCCTTTATTTTTGTTGTATAAATTTGCTTCCTTTTTTTGCTTGTTATCGTAGGTACAATGTAGCAATAAAGTGTGCAACTATAACTCCAGGTATTATACAGATTCATAAATTTAGAGACAATGTGCATTTCTCCTTAATAAATGGACTACTTGGCCCTTTTTCATGGACATGATTTGGCCAACGTACTATTGTGATGATCTGGATCATTTATTTGGATGTTTATAGATGAAACTCGTGTGAAGGAGTTCAACTTGAAACAGATGTGGAGGAGTCCAAATGGGACCATACGGAACATTTTAAATGGTCAATTGAATACTCCCTCAATATCTAGTATTTACCATTGTGTATTCTTTGTTTGACCGATTGTAAGTAGCCAATGCATTTTGGTGTCTGTCGGTACTGTTTTTAGAGAACCTATTCTGCAGAAATGTTCCCCGTCTTGTTCCAGGTTTGCTACAAGTTTGTCATCTAAATTTGCCTTTGTATCATTGTCAAAAGAACTATAAGTTAGTGTTCATTTCAGGTTGGATAATGCCAATATGTATTGGGAGACATGCTTTTGGTGATCAGTACGAAGCAACTGATGCAATCGTAGAAGGACCTGGAAAACTTAAATTGGTTTTTGGTAATTCAGTAGGAGCTTCAAGATTTCTGAGTTTGACTTTTGACTGTTTAAAGTACTTGTATAGAAGTTAATCTGGTGTGCTTTTCTTACACACACACACACACACCATATAGGTACATTATTATCTTATCAATTGCTTTGCAGTACCTGATGGGCCCAATGAGAAGACAGAGTGGGAGGTTTACAGATTTACTGGCGCTGGAGGCATAGCTTTGTTCATGTATAACACGGACGAGGTTCAAATTTTCCGTTCAAGCAAAAATAAAAATTTCTGGTAAACTAATTACATCTGTAAATGATTTGCTGACAGCTATTTTTTATTATCCTTAAATTGTGAGAGCAGTCTATCCGTGCTTTTGCTGAGGCTTCCATGGACACTGCGTACCAGAAAAAGTGGCCACCTTATCTTAGCACTAAAAATACTATTCTGAAGAAATATGATGGAAGGTATGATGTTATCCTGTTGCCTTGCATCTTTCACCGTGCAATCTTTTCTGTTCATAATTACCCATGTTTCATTATGAGTCGGTATGAGTTTATGATGTAACGTTTCACTACAGGATTTTTTATTGCCATTTTCTTACTCTTGAATTTAATGAAGATTCAAGGACATCTTCCAGGAAGCTTATGAAGCCCATTGGAGATCAAGATATGAAGCTGCAGGGATTTGGTGAGATAACTTGTCATCCAAGCTGATTAGTTTGTGTAGGTCCGGTGATTTTCAACTAATTAGAAGTCTGATTTGAAGGTATGAGCATCGTCTTATTGACGACATGGTTGCTTATGCTCTCAAAAGTGAAGGAGGTTATGTTTGGGCATGCAAAAATTATGATGGGGATGTGCAAAGTGAAAATGGGTCCGGACCTCCTGCGGGAATGATTTGGAAGATCCAAAATCAAAAATAGTGGTATTTGCTAGCAACAACATAATGGAGGCAGTCAATCAATATAGATTGATCCGAAATCCTTTCCTATTTCTTCTAGTCGTAGGGTTAAAACCAAAAAATATTTATTGCTTTCTTGATGACATTAAGTTCTTTCAAAATTGACTATCTGTCCCTCTGTTAGAAGTGTTCCAGAAATGTCTGCGATTGAGTAAATAGCTCTACGAACGAATATAGCCCGAGGTCTGTATTTACTTTTGTTAGTCTGTGAGTTAGTATTCAACTATTTCTCTTTTTAACGTGTGGTGCTGCTTTTGTTGGAAGCAAATGCTATTTCCTTGACTGTCCTAGCGAATGTGTTTGCTAATGTTTGGTTACCTTTCAATAAACTTTGATACAGGTTTTGGATCACTGGGGCTGATGACATTTATACTGGTAATCAATTTTGTCTAATATTTCGCTATGCTTGTTGGGGGTACAGTTATGAGTTTGGATGCATGAAAACTTGGATTTGGTTCCAGGTGTGCCCAGATGGAAAGACCATCGAAGCTGAAGCAGCCCATGGTACAGTAACCCACCATTACCGGGTCCACCAGAAAGGAGGCGAAACAAGCACAAACAGCATAGCTTCGATCTTTGCATGGTCACGAGGTCTTGCACTCAGGTACTATCTCAGTATGTAGTCTGGTGGTTGAAAGTCAGTATTTGGAATTTGGTTCTGTTTAGAAATTGTTTGAAACATTAGATAATAGTTTGAGTAAACCTGTGTTATCGTTTCAAGGGAAAGTTAGATGGCAATGCCAGACTCTTAGATTTTACAGAGAAACTTGAAGCATCTTGTGTAGGAACCGTCGAATCTGGGAAGATGACCAAGGATCTTGCACTCCTCATCCATGGGCCTAAGTAAGTGTTGTCAAGAGTCGTATTTTGTTGGTAACTTTCGGATGCGTTTTCTGTTTCTGTATGATAAAAAGTTTCTGCTTCGTGTAGGGTGACTAGGTCTCAGTATCTGAATACCGAAGAATTTATTGACGCCGTGGCTGATGAGTTGAGAGTTAGATTGTCTAGCGAGCAAAGTTGTAATCTCGGTTTTGGTTACAAGTACAAATTACCAGGCCCGGAAATAATTAGTCTCAGCGTACTACCTTACAAACACTTGAGCAAATAAGTTTGTCTCCGATGGGGGACTCTTGTTTGTCGCAACAAACTTTATCGTTGTTTTGGGAAATTGAGAGGTTTGCAGTTGCAATGTGTAACAGTTGACTGAAGAAGATTCAACAAGCAAAAAAAGGTGATTGTAGGATGAGGAGTCCGGCAAAGCAGCACGCCGAGGTTGGTTAGTTTTCATCTGTGCTACCCCCTCGGGGGGGTCTCAGTCGATTCAAACTGTGTTTGCATTGTGTGTTTGTTTGTTTGCTACCCCACTCGTAGGGGTGGGGTGCCCCTACTAACCCGAGGGACTTAGGGCGTGCTTAAAGTGACTTCACAAGAGTGGTGAACAGATTTCAAAGACCATGGCCTCGCTTGACCAAGATTCCATCACCTATCAATCGCTTTATTGCCCTGCTTAGTTACAAACCTGCGCTACCAGGTTCGGCGATAATGAAGTTTAATGCAATTCCTTATAAACAGTTGTGGCAACTAGGATTTACCCGATGTGGGACTCAAAAGTCGTATTTATTTGAAAGTTTAAATTGCTTGGATATTATTTCCGTGCAATAGAAGTTTCATGTTTCATCTAGGATCACTAGGTCTCATTGTCATCTTCTGGTCTTTACTTGAGACCAAAACAAAAAACGGTTTGCACTTGCTGCCCAAGTCGATGGGTTAGGGCATGCTTCATGGGACCTCACACACCAAATAGTGGTTTTTTTTTAAGGCATGGTGTTAGAATTAAGATTAAAACATTTAACATCGGATTAAAAAACTTATTAGGTGCCTTGATTATAAGCAGAAATATTTCTAAACAGCTGAGTTACAAGCCTCTTATATTTAATTAAACCTTGAAAGTACCTCAATCTCCAACGACCATTTTGATTAAGGGTACCAATCCTCCTATTTTGTTAGTAGGAGATTCTGAGTTTAAATCTCATCTAGATTTGATTCACATAATATAACAAGAGATAAAATGAAACATACATCAATTTTGTTGGGACGAGCTGATGGTTTGAATTTCATAGGAAGTGATTTGTGACTCAAGTTTAAGAGAATTTCCGTTGCACCCGAAGTTCAAGGTTTGATTTCACCATCTCCTTACTCTCACTTGTATATAAAAAAAATTAAAAAAAAAGTTGATGAATTAAAAACACACATATGTATATACATACGTTAATCTTTACTCTATTATGACTAAGGTTAAAAAAGACACTAATCAGGCGGTGGAGAGGGGAGTTTGACCGAATAGCAAGCTAGGTAAGGTATTTTTCATCTACAAAACATGGGCCATGGGCCCAACCAATCGATTCATAATTGTGCTTGTTTGCTATCTGCTCATAATGAATAGAATGTCACTAACCTAAGTAGCTTAGGACATGCTTAATGTGATCTTACACACTAACTGGTGGTGAGCAGATTTCATACATCATATACCCACTTTGCCAAGGTTCCACCACATGTCAATCACTTTAATATCATGCTTAGTTACAAGCCGATGCTAGATATTTGAGACCTAATCTGATGTGCCCTGTATCATTGTCAAAAGAACTGTAAGTTAGTGTTCATTTCAGGTTGGACAATGCCAATATGTATTGGGAGACATGCTTTTGGTGATCAGTACGAAGCAACTGATGCAATCATAGAAGGACCTGGAAAACTTAAATTGATTTTTGGTAATTCAGTAGAGAGCTTCAAGATTTCTGAGTTTGACTTCTGACTGTTTAAAGTGCTTGTATAAAAGTTAATCTGGTGCACTTCTCTTATACACACACCATATAGGTACGTTATTATCTTACCAATTGCTTTGCAGTACCTGATGGGTCCAACAAGAAGACAGAGTGGGAGGTTTACAAATTTACTGGTGCTGGAGGCATAGCATTGTCCATGTATAACACGGACGAGGTTCAAATTTTCCGCTTAAGATAGAGGAGGAGTTCATCATCCTCAAGATATTTTGTGGTCGACTCACGGAACTTCCTACTTATAATGGTATAGATCACTATATAAAGATAACCTCTACAACAAAATCAATTAACTATAACATATAGATAGACGGTTAATAATTTTTGTACCGAATTCATCAATCTATTTTTATACAGTTCGATAACTAGACGATCTCATATTTTATCCATTTTTTGCAGGGACGATCTTTACAAGTGATTAATAATAGGAATGATTTTGATCATAAGTATGAACTTTTTTTGTAAAAAGTTCTGGTAAACTGGTTACCTCTGTAAATGATTTAACAGCTTTTTTTTATTCTGCTTAAATTGTGAGAGCAGTCTATCCGTGCTTTTGCTGAGGCTTCAATGAACACTGACTACCAGAAAAAGTGGCCACTTTATCTTAGCACTAAAAATACTATTCTGAAGAAATATGATGGAAGGTATGATGCTATCCGGTTGTCCTTCATCTTTCACCGTGCAGTCTTTTCTTTTGAAGAAGATTCAACAAGCAAAAAAAGGTGATTGTAGGATAAGGAGTCCGGCAAAGCAGCACGCCGAGGTTAGGAAGTTTTCATCTGCGCTACCCCATCGGGGGGGTCTCAGTCGGATTCAAACAGTGTTTGCATTGTGTGTTTGTTTGTTTTGCTACCCCGCTCGTAAGGGTGGGGTGCCCCTACTAACCCGAGGGATTTAGGGCGTGCTTAAAATATGATGCAAACACTGTATCTTAGCACTAAAAATACTATTCTGAAGAAATATGATGGAAGGTATGATGCTATCCGGTTGTCCTTCATCTTTCACCGTGCAGTCTTTTCTTTTGAAGAAGATTCAACAAGCAAAAAAAGGTGATTGTAGGATAAGGAGTCCGGCAAAGCAGCACGCCGAGGTTAGGAAGTTTTCATCTGCGCTACCCCATCGGGGGGGTCTCAGTCGGATTCAAACAGTGTTTGCATTGTGTGTTTGTTTGTTTTGCTACCCCGCTCGTAAGGGTGGGGTGCCCCTACTAACCCGAGGGATTTAGGGCGTGCTTAAAATATGATGCAAACACTGTATCTTAGCACTAAAAATACTATTCTGAAGAAATATGATGGAAGGTATGATGCTATCCGGTTGTCCTTCATCTTTCACCGTGCAGTCTTTTCTTTTGAAGAAGATTCAACAAGCAAAAAAAGGTGATTGTAGGATAAGGAGTCCGGCAAAGCAGCACGCCGAGGTTAGGAAGTTTTCATCTGCGCTACCCCATCGGGGGGGTCTCAGTCGGATTCAAACAGTGTTTGCATTGTGTGTTTGTTTGTTTTGCTACCCCGCTCGTAAGGGTGGGGTGCCCCTACTAACCCGAGGGATTTAGGGCGTGCTTAAAGTGACTTCACAACAGTTGTGAACAGATTTCAAACACCATGGCCTCGCTTGACCAAGATTTCATCACCCATCAATCGTTTTAATGCCCTGCTTAGTTACAAACCTGTGCTACCAGGTTCGGCGATACTAAAGTTTAATGCAATTCCTTATAAACAGCTGTGGCAACCAGGGTTTACCCGATGTGGGACTCAAAAGTCATATTTCTTTAAAAGTTTAAATTCCTTAGATATTGTTTCCGTGCGATAAAAGTTTCATGTTTGATCTAGGATCACTAGGTCTCATTGTCATCTTCTGTTCTTTATTTGAGACCAAAACAAGAAGCTGTTTGCACTTGCTGCCCAAGTCGTTGGGGCATGCTTCATGGGACCTCACACACCAAATAGTGGTTTTTTTTAGGAATGATGTTAAAATTAAGATTAAAACATTTAAAGTCAGATTAAAAAACTTATTAGGTGCCTTGATTACAAGCAGAAATATTCCTAAACAATTGAGTTACAAGCCTCTTATATTTAATTAAACCTTGAAAGTACATCAATCATCAACAACCATTTTGATTAATGGTACCAATCCTCCGATTTTCTTAGGAGGAGATTCTGAGTTTGAATCTCATCTAGATTTGATTCACATAATATAAGAAAAGATAAAATGAAACATACATCAATTTTGTTGGGACGAGCTGATGGTTTGAATTTCATAGGAAGTGATTTGTGACTCAAGTTTAAGAGAATTTCCGTTGCACCCGAAGTATCTCCTTACTCACGCTTGTATATAAAAAATAAAAACAATAAAAAAAGAGTTGATGAAACAAAAAGATGACAGATGTGGGAAGTGATAAGAAGAACGGTAGTAATGATTCATCTTATGTAGATTTTGAGTACTTCTAGCACTCCTTTAGGATGATATTTTACATTCTCCGGAGGAAAACTACATTGTACAAAGAGCAAAACGTTGCAACCCAATGATATATATACTTATCATTACATGTTGAGGGTTTCACAGAGAAAACATTTGTTGACAGAATACTATTGATTTCTTTCTAGGCAAGGGGAAATAAAAACACATATATAGGGATGGAAATTGCATCTAAAGTTTTGTGTGTCATTCTTTCGCATGTATATGCGTCGATTTCTGTTTAAGGATTTGTCTAGGTGTACTACATTGTATATGATTTGTATCTGGTCTGGTGTAACATACTGTCAACTTGTTCAAAGTAGGACTAATACTTGTCCGTTGCTCCGGAATTTCATGTTGATTTATGGAACCCTCAGGCTGAATTGAAAAGTAGATTGTGTTAATGATACAACTCCTGGATATTGCATGCTGTCATAGTAAACATGTTTAGAATTTGTATGGGGAGATAGCAGTACTGTCTTGTATAATATTCTCTACCCTTGACTTGTTTAGGCATCTCGTTGCACTTGGGAAAGATGCCTACTTGAGCAGGCCTTTGGGACTGCAAAATGGGTTTATTCTGAAACCCAAAGTGAATATTCGAAATATAAAATACTAAAAACAAAAAAATAAAAGCACGCGAGACTCTAATACCATGAAATTAAAGTTTCACTTTAAAATTAATTGACAATAAGAGAGTAACACAACTCCTCATAAGTCGTTTCATAACTTATACACTTTCCAACGTGAGACAACTATTCATATTGATGAGGTATGAAGAAAAATTCTAATGACAACCATGAGGCCACCCCGGTACAACGACAAATATTAAGGAGACCCACCATGCATGACTAGGGACTTTCTTGATTGTTCCAGAGTACATGGTACTTCAGATGTTTTAATTGTTAAATCTTTATTTAAAAGTATAAAAATCAAGATCGAACAGTTAAAACACCTGGAGTATAGTACTCTAGAGCATCCTAGAAGCTTTGTGCATAACTATACATAACACAACTCAAGGCACAAATAGGTATATTAACTAGCTATTAATCTAGTGACAGAAAAAATCCTCTCTCTCTAAAACCTTTCTTTCCCTCTACCTTCAGGAAAAAAGAAACCCTCTTAGCAGCCGTTCCTTGCTCCGGCTTGGGGTTGGCAGCAACTCGACTCCCACCTTTTTCTAGCCTCTTCCTTCTCCACCCTTTGCAGCTTCCCTCTTTCCCCATTTTTCCCCATCGATCATTCGCACCTTTTTCTAGCCCTTCTTCCTTCTTTCCCATCCATCTCTACTCTTTGCATCTTCCCTCTTCCCCCTTATTTCCTTCATCCTTCCCCCATCCTTTCGCTCAAAACGTTTTTTTCATTTCAGCATTTTTTCTCTTTTGATCTTTGTTTTGGCTTCCTTTGAGCTTTGTTCTTTGAACTTTGTCTCAATTCCCATGAGCTGGTCTCAGATATGGACCCCGATGGCCCTCTCCTGCTCCAATGCTATAGTACATCGTGCATCCTCAACCACCGGCCACTGCTACTCGGCCCGTGTGCTTCTCCTCGGGTGTTGAGTGGCTGTTAAAATGCTTTTAGCACTATTTGGTTAGAGAGGAGCAATTCCCTCGTCTGAGAACTGCCATTCCCGCACTATTCCTCCCCACTAAAAAGAGACCGCGGATCGTAATACACCACTGGCATGTATGCTGCAACAAGGTAGTTGGTTCTTGTTTGAATGAATGGCTGCCTTGTGATAGCTGGCTATAGCCGTGGAAGGTGGGGGTACTGAGGCATGCAAGGACACAATCCGCACGGGTGGCTCACTCACCCCCATTTTCCGTCGATCCAATTGTTCCATTGGTTTGTCATCTTGGTGGTGGTGGTGGCCTTGCGATGGAGGGACATCTAGTGGATGCTGGTTTCCATTTTAGTCTTAGGGTTTTTTTTTTTTGATGTTTAGCTAGCCACTTTGGGCCTATCTACTGTATTTTCTTATTTGTTGTTGGATTTGTATTTAGGTAATAAGCTGCTTTTTCCTTGTAGTTGTCTTTTTAATTAATGGAAGTAATTTAGTTTGATCCAAAAAAACCTAGCTATATTTTTACTTCGCTTCTTTGTGTTAAAAGACGTCTCAACTTTGAGCTCCCACATTGCGTTAGCAAGAGATTGGAAAACAGGATTGAGTATAGTAAGTTTGATGAAATATGTAAAATTAGTTGGACAAAAAATAAAATATTTCAAAAGAAACACACGTGTAAATAAAAAGTTCTTTTATTAAAAATAGATAAATAGAATAATGAAAATGTCAGAGTTGCTTCTTGTTAATGGGAAGAGATCCGTTCCGTATCTTTCCCGGCCATCAAGTGTACTCATCCGGATCCTTAAAATTTGATTCAATGGTTACAAATAGGAAACTTCAAAGTTATAACAATTTTAACTGTTTGATCAAATTTCAAGAATCCAAATAACTGAATTTGGTGGTTTTGGTGGGAGAGATCCAGAAAGGATCTCTTTTGTCATCACGCACTCTCATTTCTCAGTTCCCTTCCCATTTCAGCCTCTGACCTTTCAATTTCATTGAGTAAACAACAAATATACACTTTTCTTCACTGATTCTATTTTCTCTCGCCGAAGCTTTCGAAGCAAAAAGCACAAAACTTTGACCTGTTTTGGTGTCAGGGGAGAAATGGAGGCGTTCGACAAGATAAAGGTGACCAACCCAATTGTCGAAATGGACGGTACGATTTCCCTCCACTCCCATCTGATTCTCTGATTTCTATTTTCCGCCATTGTTTTATTTCTAACTCTTGTTTAAGCTGCTCAAAAATGGCATGTTTCTCTGTTTTTGGATGATCCCATTGATCAGAGCATGCCCTTCATCCATGTTTTAAGGACACCCCAACTATCATGCTCCATAAAAGTAGATGATCTTAGATTACAGGATTTTGGTCAATTTGTAGGCTTTCTTGCCTTACCCACCAGTCCGCTAATATGATGTTTCTGAGCTCATAGATTTAAATGATTAAACTTCTTTTTTGTTCATTTGAGCCGAGTTGCGTGCAAATTATCTTATTAGAAGGTAAGGACATAGGTGCAATGCAACATCTGAATTGATACTGATTTATTCAACTTTTTGTTATCCATGTTTAAGCTATGATGCATTATTTTCCGTGATGCAGGAGATGAAATGACTCGGGTGTTCTGGACATGGATAAAAGACAAGGTAATTTTGTTATCATGTGTTCCCTGTGATTTCATAGGATTTTGGTCAACTTGTTTCCGTGTTCCACAGCTTATTTTTCCCTTCCTGGAGTTGGACATCAAGTACTTTGACATTGGGATTCTTAATCGTGATGCCACCAATGATAGAGTCACAATTGAAAGTGCCGAAGCTACTCTTAAGTATGCCTTCTCATTCTCCCTACGTAGTTGCTTTGCTATACTCAAGTACCCTTCAGGCACATTACTGTTTTTATCTTCATTTTAGTTATTGCTGCTTTCTCTTTTCTTTTTTACTGGCACGAGTTTGGCATGTTTAAATGCGCTTGACATGAGTTTGTCATGTACTTTGAACGGAATACAAGTCAAATTGTTCACGCTAGGCACAATTTATTATCTATTGAAACAATTATCATCTTTATTAAAACTAATTTTTTCCATAAAAATAACTTTATCTCCTGTTGATGCTCCTATTTTTTCGTTGTATAACTCCGCTTCTTCTTTTTTTCTTTTTATCTTGGTACAATGTAGCAATAAGGTGTGCAACTATAACTCCAGGTATTATATAGATTCTTAAATGGAGAGACAATATGCATTTCTCCTTAATAAATGTACTACTTGGCCCTTTTTCACGGACACAATTTGGCTAACGTACTATTGTGATGATCTGAATCATTTATTTGGATATTTATAGATGAAACTCGTGTGAAGGAGTTCGACTTGAAACAGATGTGGAGGAGTCCAAACAGGACCATACGGAACATTTTAAATGGTCAACTGAATACTCCCGTAATATTTAGTTTTTACCATTTTATTTTCCGTGTAAGTAGCCAATGCATTTCGGTTTTCTGCAGGTACTGTTTTTAGAGAACCTATTATCTGCAAAAATGTTCCCCGTCTTGTTCCAGGTTTGCTATAAGCTTGTCATCTAAATATGCCTTTGTATCAATGGCAAAAGAACTATAAGTTGGTGTTCATTGATGTGAAATGAGTTTTTCATTTCTTAGTTAAAAAATAGATTACAATTGTGTTACTTATATACATCCTTTCCCACTCACACATAACTATATTCTTCTAACTAACTTGCCACCTGTCATAATACTCTCAACTAATTATTACAGCCATGCACAGCACAACCTATTTCTAGGGTTTATTACAAACTGAATCTGTGATACTACATTCCTTAACATCCCCCCTCAAACTAAAGCGAGGAGTCCTGAGAGACAGTTTGGATCGTAAAGCTAGAAACCTGTCCTTGGAGAGAGATTTGGTGCAGATGTCAGCGAGCTGATCGTGAGTGCGAACAAAAAGGACTGTAATAGCTCGCGATAACACCTTTTCGCGAATGTAATGATAGTCGAGTTCAACGTGTTTCGTACGGGCATGGAACAAGGGATTCTTAGCAAGAGAAATGGCTGATTGATTGTCACACCAAAGCTGCGGAGTGGAAGGGAGAACAAAGCCGATATCAGTAAGGAGTTGACAAATCCATGTAATCTCAGCAGCAGTATTAGCGAGAGAGCGATATTCGGCCTCAGTGGAGGAACGAGCAACAGTTGGTTGCTTCTTAGCACTCCAACTAATGATGGATGATCCCAAGAATATACAGTAGCCACCCGTTGATCGACGATCAATCGTACAACCAGCCCAGTCCGCATCAGAGAAAGCTGTCATACAAGGGACAGAAGGTGATTTGGAGAACCCAAGACCAAGATCAATGGTACCCTTCAGATAACGCAGAATCCATTTGACAGCTTGAAGATGAGACTGGCGAGGACTGTGCATGAACTGGCAGACAAGGTTGACGGCAAATGAGAGGTCAGGACGAGTCCAAGTGAGATATTGGAGAGCACCTACGATGGATCGATATTCTGCAGGATTGTCCAGAAGTGGAGAGGAATGATCGAGCTTCGCAGTGCTGAGAGGAGTGACACAGGGTTTGGAGCCGTCCATGTTAGCTTTCTTGAGAAGATCAAGAATATATTTCGTTTGCGTAATGAAGATGCCTTTAGAAGATCGATGAACCTCAATGCCCAGAAAGTAGTGAAGGGCACCAAGATCTTTGATGGGAAATAGAGAACTGAGCTGAGAGATAACATGTTGACATGCTGAAGTGGATGGCCCAGTAACTATAATGTCATCAACGTAGACTAACACAAAGACCATTGGATCCTTTTTGACAAATAATGAGTGGTCAGATTGTGAGCCAACAAAACCAAGAGTGCGTAAAGCAGCATGGAGCTTCTCGTACCAGGCGCGAGGAGCCTGTTTCAGGCCGTATAAAGACTTGTGCAGATGACACACATGATGGGGTTGAGTAATGTCCTCAAAACCGGGAGGCTGTTGCATATACACAGATTCGGATAAAGTGCCATGGAGGAATGCATTGCTAACATCAAGTTGATTGAGAGGCCAATTGAACTGAGCAGCAAGAGTGGTCTCAGTATAGTCCAGGCCTTCCTGTTGATGAAAACCTTTAGCGACGAGCCGAGCTTTATACCTATCTATGGTACCATCAGGTTTTCGTTTAATTCGGAACACCCACTTACACCCCACAATGTTTTGGTGGCCGGTTTTGGGAATGAGAGACCAAGTGCCAGTTTGTTGTAAAGCAGTAAACTCTTCCTTCATGGCTTGAATCCAATGAGGATATTTGGAAGCTTGAAGATAGGTAGTAGGGACAAAGTCAAGAGAGAGATGCGAAGGGAGAGGGTGTTTGGTGGCAGAAAATGCTTTTGGTCTGTGAATGCCGGATTTGGAACGTGTCTGCATGGGATGATTATTAGTAGGTACTAAGCAGGATTGATGCGAAGAGGAGGACGATGGAGAAGGGACAGGAGATGGTGGAAATGGGTTAGAAGAAGAGGAAGTTGGTCGTGATGGTGGAGGGGAAGGACGGATGATGGGTTTAGTGAAGGTAAGGTTAGTAGGTATGGTGCTGGAAGATGAGACCGGTGTTGATAGAGGAGAACATGGAGAAGCAGCAATGTTGTGAAAAGGGAAGCTATCCTCATCAAAGAGAACACTTCTGGAGATATACAACCTGTTTGTGGTAGGATCAAGACATTTGTAACCGCGATGATTGAGACTGTAGCCAAGGAAGACACACTGCTTGCTTTTGGGATCCATCTTAGAGGAAGAATAAGGTTGCAACCATGGAAAGCAACTGCACCCAAAAACCTTGAGTGTAGTATAAGTTGGTGATCTTCGAAACAGACGTTCCCATGGAGAAGAGCGAGAGGCAGATGGCAGCCTGTTTATGAGATACACAGCAGTGGAAAAGGCATGATCCCAATAACCATGAGGGACCTTGGAAACCGTTAATAATGTCCGAGCAGTTTCAACGATATGTCTGTGCTTGCGCTCAGCACAACCATTTTGTTGGGGAGTGTGAGGACAACTGAGTTGATGATGAATACCATGTGTAACGAGAAAATTGGAGAATGCAGTGCTAAGATACTCCCCACCAGAGTCTGATCTGAGAGCAACAATTTTAGTATGCAGCAAGTTCTCAACAAGAGTTTTAAACTTGACAAAGGTAGAAAACACATCGGATTTGCATTGCAAAGGAAAGAGCCAACAGTATTTAGTAAAATCATCAACAAAGATGACATAGTATCTGCATTGAGTAAAAGAAGTAGCAGGCGCAGGCCCCCAAACATCTGTATGAAGAAGCTCTAATGGCTTACTGGTGTGACACGGTACAGAGGTAAATGGCAATCTAGAATTCTTGCTTAAAGCACAACCATTACAAAAGGAAGTAGTGGAACCACTAGAGACAGAAATACAAGATTTGGCAGCCAACTTATTGAGTGTCTTGATTGAAGGATGGCCAAGCCTATGGTGCCATAGATTCCGAGAAGCATGAGTTGATGCAGCAAAAACATTGTGAGAGTTGAGTGCTGAACTGGAAGGTTGGGATTGCAATGAATAAAAGCCATCGTTGACAGGACCTTTAAAGAGCGTCTTCCCCGAAGAAATATCCTTCACAGTGAAGTGAAAAGGATAAAGATGCATAGAACACCAATTTTCAACAAGAAACTGATTCGCAGAAAGGAGATGTTGTTTCAAATCAGGTACATGCAACACATTTCGAAGCTGAAAATGATGAGTAGGAGTACGTAATGTAGAGGAACCAGAGTGGAGAATAGGCAAACCTTTGCCGTCTCCAATGTAGACCTGCTCAGGACCGGAGTAGGGCTCAGGATTCTGGAGATTGGTGTAGGAATTTGTCATATGAGTACTGGCGCCAGAATCAATAAGCCAGGTAGGTTGAGAAGACTGTGCATGTGCAGCCATAGCAGAGGGAGAGGAAGCACTGGAGTAGTGTGGATTCATGCGCTGAGGGCAGTCAAGAGCATCATGCTCAAATTGTCGACAGATTTGACATGGATACTTTCGGCCAGATGAGGGAAAAGGAGTTCGACCACCACGAGTGTAACGCTGAGAGTTGTTGCGAGAATAGTTTGGACGAAAATTATTAGATCTGAAATTACCTCGACCTTGACCAGATTTGGATGATGAGAAGTTTCGACCTTGAGAGAAGTTGCGATCACTGCCACGACCTTGAGCAACAAAAGCTTGAGAAGATGGAGTAGGAAGAATACCGGCAGTGGAAGTATAGGCCTGAATGGGCACAGGTGGAGTAGATTTCTTCCGATTTGCTAACTGTATCTCCTTACTTAGGAGAAGGCCGTGCAATTCATCAATTGTAGTGGAGCCAAGCCGAAACTGTATCGCATCAACGAAAGAGTCATAATCTGGTGATAATCCATGGAGTGTAACAGAAATGAGCTCAGAATCTGCAACTGGAGCTCCAGCACTAGCAAGTGCATCTGCGATCGCTTCAATTTGTTGAAGGTACTGAGCAGCAGTGGAATCACCTTTCGAAATGCAACGAAGACGAGAGCGAAGCTCATGAATGTGCGATTGGGATGCTGCAGCGAGTCTAGATTCCAACTTGGCCCAAAGTTCTCTGGAGGTCGTAACACCAACAGTGTAGGGAATGAGCGATTCAGAAAGTGTGGAATTTATCCAGATGAGGATGTTCTGATCGTTTTCAAACCAAGAAACATATGCCGGATTGAGAACCGAATTTCCAGCAGCATCGGAGATGATCTGTGATGGAGGAGGCACTGATCCATCAAGAATTCCGGTGAGGTTGTAGCGACGGAAGATCGGAGCAAAAAGCGCACTCCAAGTGAGATAATTGGTGGTGGTCAGCTTGATCGGCACCATAGATCGGCACCATGATGTGAAATGAGTTTTTCATTTCTTAGTTAAAAAATAGATTACAATTGTGTTACTTATATACATCCTTTCCCACTCACACATAACTATATTCTTCTAACTAACTTGCCACCTGTCATAATACTCTCAACTAATTATTACAGCCATGCACAGCACAACCTATTTCTAGGGTTTATTACAAACTGAATCTGTGATACTACATTCCTTAACATTCATTTCAGGTTGGACAATGCCAATATGTATCGGTTGACATGCTTTTGGTGATCAGTACCGAGCAACCGATGCAATCATAGAAGGACCTGGAAAACTTAAATTGGTTTTTGGTAATTCAGTAGGGAGCTTCAAGATTTCTGAGTTTGACTTTTGAATGTTTAAAGTACTTGTATAGAAGTTAATCTGGTGTGCTTTTCTTACACACACACACACACACCATATAGGTACATTATTATCTTATCAATTGCTTTGCAGTACCTGATGGGCCCAATGAGAAGACAGAGTGGGAGGTTTACAGATTTACTGGCGCTGGAGGCATAGCTTTGTCCATGTATAACACGGACGAGGTTCAAATTTTCCGTTCAAGCAAAAATAAAAATTTCTGGTAAACTAATTACATCTGTAAATGATTTGCTGACAGCTATTTTTTATTATCCTTAAATTGTGAGAGCAGTCTATCCGTGCTTTTGCTGAGGCTTCCATGAACACTGCATACCAGAAAAAGTGGCCACTTTATCTTAGCACTAAAAATACTATTCTGAAGAAATATGATGGAAGGTATGATGTTATCATGTTGCCTTGCATCTTTCACCGTGCAATCTTTTCTGTTCATAATTACCCATGTTTCATTATGAGTCGGTATGAGTTTATGATGTAACGTTTCACTACAGGATTTTTTATTGCCATTTTCTTACTCTTGAATTTAATGAAGATTCAAGGACATCTTCCAGGAAGTTTATGAAGCTCATTGGAGATCAAGATATGAGGCTGCAGGGATTTGGTGAGATACTTTGTCAACCAAGCTGATTAGTTTGACTAGCTCCGGTGATTTTCAACTAATTAATACTCTGATTTGGAGGTATGAGCATCATCTTATTGACGACATGGTTGCTTATGCTCTCAAAAGCGGAGGAGGTTATGTTTGGGCATGCAAAAATTATGATGGGGATGTGCAAAGTGACTTCTTAGCCCAAGGTCTGTATTTACTTTTGTTAAAGCCTGTGAGTTAGTCTTCAGCTTTCTCCTTTTTAATGTCTGGTGCTGCGTTTGTTGGAAGAAAATGCTATTTCCTTGATGGTCCTAGCAAATGTGTTTGCTAATGTTTCGTTACTTTTCAATAAATTTCGATACAGGTTTTGGATCTCCGGGGCTGATGACATCTATGCTGCTAATCAATTCTGTCTAATATTTCACTATGCTTGTTGGGGTACAGTTATGAGTTCGGATGTATGAAACTTGGATTTGGTTCCAGGTGTGCCCAGATGGAAAGACCATCGAAGCTGAAGCAGCCCATGGTACAGTAACCCGCCATTACCGGGTCCACCAGAGAGGAGGCGAAACAAGCACAAACAGCATAGCTTCGATCTTTGCATGGTCACGAGGTCTTGCACACAGGTATTAGCTCAGTATGTAGTCTGGTGATTGAAAGTCAGTATTTGGATTTTGTGTCTACGTTTAGAAATTGTTTGAAACATCAGATAAGAGTTTGAGTAAACCTGTGTTCTCGTATCAGGGCAAAGTTAGATGGCAATGCCAGACTCTTAGATTTTACAGAGAAACTTGAAGCATCTTGCGTAGGAACTGTCGAATCTGGGAAGATGACCAAGGATATTGCACTCCTCATCCATGGCCCTAAGTAAGTGTTGTCGAGAGTCGTATTTTGTCGGCAACTTTCAGATGCGTTTTCTGTTTCTGTATGATAAAAAGTTTCATGCTTCGTGTAGGGTAACTTGGTCTCAGTATCTGAATGCCGAAGAATTCATTGACGCCGTGGCTGATGAGTTGAGAGCTAGATTGTCTAGCAGAGACAAAGTTGTAATCTCCGTTTGGTTACAAGTACACGTTACCATGCCCGGAAATAATTAGTCTCAGTGTACTACCTTACAAACACTTGAGCAAATAAGTTTGTCTCCGATGGGCGATGGGGGACTTGTTTGTCGGAACAAACTTTATCGTTGTTTTGGGAAATTGAGAGGTTTGCAGTTGCAATGATCGTGTAACAGTTGATTGAAGAAGATTCAACAAGCAAAAAAAAGGTGATTGTAGGATGAGGAGTCCGGCAAAGCAGCACGCCGAGGTTAGGAAGTTTTCATCTGCGCTACCCCATCGGGGGGGTCTCAGTCGGATTCAAACTGTGTTTGAATTGTGTGTTTGTTTGTTTGCTACCCCGCTCGTAAGGGTGGGGTGCCCCTACTAACCCGAGGGGCTTAGGGCGTGCTTAAAGTGACTTCACAAGAGTGGTGAACAGATTTCAAACATCATGGCCTCGCTTGACCAAGATTCCATCACCCATCAATCGTTTTAATGCCCTGCTTAGTTACAAACCTGCGCTACCAGGTTCGGCGATACTGAAGTTTAATGCAATTCCTTATAAACAGCTGTGGCAACCAGAGTTTACCCGATGTGGGACTCAAAAGTCATATTTCTTTAAAAGTTTAAATTCCTTAGATATTGTTTCCGTGCGATAAAAGTTTCATGTTTGATCTAGGATCACTAGGTCTCATTGTCATCTTCTGTTCTTTATTTGAGACCAAAACAAGAAGCTGTTTGCACTTGCTGCCCAAGTCGATGGGTTGGGGCACGCTTCATGGGACCTCACACACCAAATAGTGGTTTTTTTTAGGAATGATGTTAAAATTAAGATTAAAACATTTAAAGTCAGATTAAAAAACTTATTAGGTGCCTTGATTACAAGCAGAAATATTCCTAAACAATTGAGTTACAAGCCTCTTATATTTAATTAAACCTTGAAAGTACATCAATCATCAACAACCATTTTGATTAATGGTACCAATCCTCCGATTTTCTTAGGAGGAGATTCTGAGTTTGAATCTCATCTAGATTTGATTCACATAATATAAGAAAAGATAAAATGAAACATACATCAATTTTGTTGGGACGAGCTGATGGTTTGAATTTCATAGGAAGTGATTTGTGACTCAAATTTAAGAGAATTTCCGTTGCACCTGAAGTTCAAGGTGTGATTTCACCATCTCCTTACTCTCGCTTGTATATAAAAAAATAAAAACAATAAAAAAGAGTTGATGAATTAAAAACACATATGTATATACAAACGTTAACTTTACTCTACTGTGACTAATGTTAAAAAAGACACTAATCAGGTGGCGGATAGGGGAGTTTGGCCGAACAGCAAGCTAGGTAAGATATTTTTCATCTGTGGAACATGGTCCATGGGCCCAACCAATCGATTCATAGTTGTGCTTGTTTGCTATCTACTCATAATGAATGAAGTGTCACTAACCTGAGTAGCTTAGAACATGCTTAATATGAGCTCAATGTTGTGTAATGCATAATGTCTAAAACCATATGCTTACACTTCATCCCTTCAAGAAATTCTACGAAACCTCGTCAAGATAGATACCGAAGTTCTTATATTCTGTAAACTGATCCACCGCTTCAGAAGGCATGCCCATCTTACACACACTGAAGAATTAAACTAACAATCACACAATTTGTTTTTATACCCTTCGACTCCATGTCATGATTGAAGAAGATTCAACAAGCAAAAAAAGGTGATTGTAGGATGAGGAGTCCGGCAAAGCAGCACACCGAGGTTAGGTAGCTTTCATCTGCGCTACCCCATCGGGGGGTCTCAGTCGATTCAAACTGTGTTTGCATTATGTTTTTGTTTGTTTGCTACCCCGTTCGTAAGGGTGGGATGCCCCTACTAACCTGAGGGGTTTAGGGTGTGCTTAAAGTGACTTCACAAGAGTGGTGAACAGATTTCAAACACCATAAACTTCACTTGACCAAGATTCCATCACCCATCAATTACTTTAATGCCCTACTTAGTTATAAACCTATGTTACTAGGCTCGGCAATACTCAAGTTTAATGCAATTCCTTATAAAACAGTTGTGGCAACCAAGGTTTACCCGATGTGGGACTCAAAAGTCGTATTTCTTTATAAGTTTAAATTGCTTGGATTTTGTTTCCGTGCGAAAAAGGTTTCATGTTTCATCTAGGATCACTAGGTCTCATTGTCTCAGCATCTTCCGTTCTTTAGTTGAGACCAAACAAGAAACGGTTTGCATTTGCTACCCACTTTATCATGGGTGGGGTGCCCAAGTCGATGGGTTAGGGCATGCTTCATGGGACCTCACACACTAAATATTGATTTTTTATAGGAATGATCTTAAAATTAAGATTAAAGAATTTAACGTCAGATTAAAAAACATATTAGGTGCCTTGATTACAAGCAGAAATATTCTTAAACAATTGAGTTACAAACCTCTCATATTTAATAAACCTTCAAAGTACATCAATCACCAACGACCATTTTGATTAATGGTACCAATCCTCCAATATTTTTAGGAGGAGTTTCTAAGTTTGAATCTCATCTAGATTTGATTCACATGATAAAAGAAAAGATAAAAAGAAATATACATCAATTTTGTTGGGATGAGCTGATTGTTTGAATTTCATAGGAAGTGATTTGTGACTCAAGCATTGTTAAGAGAATTTCCAATTTCCTTTGCACCCAAAGTTCAAGGTTTGATTTCACCATCTTTTACTCTCGCTTGTATATAAAAAAAAAAAAAAAAAAAAAAAAAAAAAGTTGATGAATTAAAAACACATGTATATACATACGGTTATCTTTACTCTACTATGACTAAGGTTAAAAAGGACACTAATCGGGTAGCAGACAAGGGAGTTTGGCCACACAGCAAGCTAGGTAAGGTATTTGTCATCTGTGGAGCATGGGCCATAGGCCTAACCAATCGATTCATAGTTGTGCTTGTTTGCTATCTACTCATAATGAATGAAGTGCCACTAACCTAATTAGCTTAGGAAGTGCTTAATGTGATCTCATACACTAACCGATGGTGAGCAGGTTTCAAACATCATATACCCACTTTGTCAAGGCTCCACCACACGTCAATCACTTTAATATCCTACTTACTTACAAACCAATAATAGATATTTGAGACTTAATCCGACGTGGGTCTCCAACATTTTTTTCGTTACAATGATGTTTCCGGGGGTAAAATACCCTTCACTTTAAAAGTTGCATCATTAACCGCTCTTGTTTATTATTTGGCACTAACCTTGCATCGGGGAACACAATTAACAAGATTTATATTTCTTAGGTAATTTTTCTTTATCGGTTTCGAATATGCTTAAACATCAAACATACAACCATTTTCGCATAAGAAAAACACATACATCACAAAAAAAAAAAAAAAAAATACATACATCAATCGCCAATGAGTCAATGACCCACTTGGATTAGTAGTACAGTTTTCGATATTGTCCGAGGAGGTCATGAATTTAAATCTCATGAACAGTCCGACTGATAAATTAACTATTGAAGTATCTATTATTATTGGTGGTAGGGTTGTCTAGTTGTCATTGTACTCATTGTCATCTTACTTTCTTACTTTCGGCTAGGTTCCCTCATCATGTAAAGCTAGGTATTAGTTTAAGTTAGAGATAGTGCTTCAATTATGCTTGTTGAGCTGCCATCTCAATGCTTGCTGAGCTGCCATCTCAGTCCGCACCATTCCTCTACTTTCTGTCTAGTATTCCACTTCTATTTATGGTTGATCTTGTAAACCATTTCATACATGAAATATACATAAGATTTTCCACATGGTATCAGAGCAGTGATTCCGCTTGGACCTGCTTCTGTGTTCTTCCGAAAATCCCACCAAATCCAAACCAGTTGAGTCATTATGGCCATACCAGCAGAAAAAACTTCAAAAAACGAAACCATGGATACCAATCCAATTCAACGTTTGAGCTCAGTGCTTCTAAACGAATTCAACTACCTGCCCTGGTCACGAGCCATTTCTCTCGCTCTTGGAGGACGTGGAAAGCTCCCATTCATTCAAAGGGATGACATCATCCCCGAAACAACTGCACCGGATTATGCAGCATGGGTATCCCAAGATCAACTTATCATGTCTTGGCTGTTAAACTCTATGGAACCAAAGATGGCTGAGATTTTCAGCTACTCAGTATCATCTCACCAACTTTGGAACTCCGTACGAGACATGTATGGAGATCTAAACAATGCTGCGAGAGTCTTTCAGCTGAAGAAAGATCTTACGGAATTACAACAGGGAAATCTCTCTTTTGTTCAACATCTTGGCAACTTGAAGGCAAAATGGAATGAATTGGATCTCTACAGACCTCACACCACGGACACAATCATTCTTTTAAAGCGTGCTGAAGAAGACAAAGTGTTCCAGTTGCTTGCCAGCATTGGACCAGATTATGAAGATCTTAGAAGCCATCTCTTAATGACACCTGAACTTCCCACTTTACAGATGGTCTGCAACGTTATTCAACGTGAAGAAGTAAGAAAGAAGGTCATGAACGCAGACATGGTCGTTGGAGAATCAACTTTTAGGCCATCAGAAGCAAGAGCCTTCACCTTCTCCAGACCATACAAGGGAAAACGACCAGACTTAAAATGTTCTCACTGTGTGAAGATCGGTCGTACAGGTATTGGACACATAAAAGAGAAGTGCTGGATTCTTTATCCAGAACTTAAACCTAAGTTCAATGACGATGGAAGAGCACCAAGAAACCAAATGAAGCCTGCCTACACCCCTAGAGGAAATCTTGTTTGCGAGAATGTCTCCAATAATGTGATAAACTCTTCCTCTAGTCCCATTGCTCTCATAAATGAATTCGCTAACTTCTTGCAACAGAAACAAGGAGCAACAAATCATGAAACTCCTTCAGCCATGCTCGGCAAGTTTGCTGGCTTCCTCGAACAATCAAACTCAGTGTCACAAAATGACATGCCAGGTATTATTGCAACTATCTCCACTGCTTTGGATCTTAGTAGTAGTTGTGATTTTTGGATAGTTGACTCAGGAGCTACAGATCACATGACTAACGATGCATCTTTACTAAATGATTTTCAAAACTTCTCCACCCCTTCTTTTGTCTCCGTAGCTAATGGCACCAAAGTTCGTATAGTAGGCAGAGGGAAACTCAAAATCTTCTCGAGTCAAAAAGAGTCCCTTGTCATGCATGTCCCGTCTTTTCCTTTCAAACTATTGTCAGTAGGAAAAATAACACATTTGCTAAATTGTCTTGCAATATTTTCAACTCACTCTGTGATTTTCCAGGACCAAGTTTCGAAGGAAACGATTGGTAAAGGGTTCTTCCTCAATGGACTGTACTATGTCAAATTCTCTTCAAGTTTCCCAAAAAGTTTCTACGTAAACTCAAGCACTGTAAACAAGGAGCAGCTGTGGCACATGAGATTAGCTCACCCTTCTTCACATGTTATGTCTTTTCTTTTTCCTAGTTTCTGTAAAATGATTCCAGATTGTGAAGTTTGTCAAAAATCTAAGTTCACCAGGTTACCCTTTCCTCACTCTCTCTCTAGAGCTACCAAAGCCTTTGAAATAATCCATTCTGACATTTGGGGACCTGCCACCTTAGAGTCCTTTGATGGTTACAGATTTTACATATCGTTCATTGATGATTTCTCTAGAACTACTTTTGTGTATTTACTTAAATTCAAGCATGAAGCTTTCCAGTGTTTCAAAAGTTTTCATAAATTAATTCAAAATCATTTTAACTCTAAAATTGGCATCTTAAGGTCTGATAATGGGTCTGAGTACACTTCCAAAATCATGACAACTTACTTAAGTGAGCATGGAATTTTGCAACAAACAAGTTGTGTAGGAACGCCACAACAAAATGGCATTTCAGAAAGAAAGAACCGAGATTTGCTTGAAAAAACACGATCACTAATGTTACAAGCAAAAGTTCCAAAGAAGTTCTGGTCTCAAGCTGTACAAACCGCTGCATACATCATCAATCGCCTTCCTAGCAGAATATTGAAGTTCAAATCTCCCTACCAAATTCTCAAGGGGAGAGAAATTGACATAAGTCATCTCCGTGTGTTTGGATGTGTATGCTATGTGCACATTCAAACTATTCACCGAGATAAACTTGATCCAAGGGCTATCAAATGTGCATTCATAGGTTACTCAACGTCCCAAAAGGGATACAAATGCTACGATCCTAAGACCAGAAAGGTATGTGTATCCAGGGATGTGCGTTTTGATGAAACTCACTCTTTTTTTCAAATGCATGATGATGAATCTCAGGGGGAGTCCTCATATGAAGTGTTTCCTACTCCTCTCTTCCTTGATGATACAAGGCTGTCAACACCACAAAATGAAGCTGTTGAAGTAGAGCCAGCTCCTGAAAATATGGAAGCAGATAATGAAGAAGTCATTCTCGAAAGGAGAGAGCCTCAACTTGAACAACCTCCTCCTCCACGAAGGAATCCTTCTCGAAACAGACAACCTCCAGCCAGGCTTGATGATTTTGAAATCTACACGCCTAGACATCCTATTGGACAAATGGTTTTTCATAGCAAGAGCTCTTCATCTCATGCTGCCTTTGTGACCAGGTTGTCCCAAAATTCTGAGCCTCGATCCTTCGAAGAGGCACACCAATCTCCTGTATGGAGGCAAGCCATGCTTGAAGAACTGAAGGCACTTGATGAAAATCAAACTTGGAGCATTGTTTCTCTGCCAAAAGGTCAACATGTGGTTGGGGCAAGATGGATTTATAAGACCAAATTTCACTCAGATGGAAACATAGAGCGGCACAAGGCAAGGTTAGTTGCAAGGGGCTTCACACAAACCTTCGGAGTAGATTACAAAGAAACCTTTGCCCCTGTGGCAAAGATGAACACAGTTCGAGTGCTTCTTTCGGTGGCTATCAATTCAAACTGGTCTCTACATCAAATGGATGTAAAAAATGCCTTCCTACATGGAGAGTTAGAAGAAGAGGTATACATGCGACTACCACCTGGTCATGAACGAGAGAAGGAACAAGGAATAGCCTGCAAGCTTCACAAGGCTATTTATGGTCTCAAGCAATCTCCAAGGGCTTGGTACTCAAAACTTAGTTCTGTCCTTATGTCATCCGGCTTTAAACGAAGCAATGCAGATTCTTCAATGTTCACTAGGATTGGTACGCATGGAAGATTGGTGGTACTTGTTTATGTTGATGATCTTATTGTCACGGGAGATAATCCAGAAGAAATAACTGCCCTCAAAGCCACACTACATTCAACATTCAAAATCAAAGATCTTGGCAGACTTCGATACTTTCTTGGAATCGAAATGGATCAATCTCCAACTGGTTTGTTTCTAAATCAACAAAAGTACGTTCTAGATCTTTTAGAAGAAGCAAATATGTTGCATTGCAAGCCTGCCAAAACACCACTACCAACAAATTTCAAGGATGAAACCTCAGGCATCCAGCTTGAAAATGTATCGGAGTATCAAAGGTTGGTAGGAAAACTTATCTATTTGACTATAACCCGACCTGACATTGCTTATGCTGTTAGCTTTGTCAGCCAGTTCATGCATTCTCCCTCATCTCATCATTTGCAACTAGTTAAAAGGATCCTTCGATACTTGAAAAGCTCAATATCTACTGGGATTTTCATGCAAAACAACGGACACTTCACCATTGAAGGATACACAGACTCTGATTGGGCAGGCAATGTTCTTGATCGCAAATCCACAACTGGTTACTGCACTCTTGTTGGTGGTAATCTCGTTACGTGGAAAAGCAAAAAGCAATCTGTTGTAGCTCGGTCAAGCGCAGAAGCTGAGTACCGTGCAATGGCATCGACTGCATGCGAACTAATTTGGCTAAAGAGGTTGCTACGTGATCTTGAAATCATCTCCTCCAAACCAATTCTTCTTCACTGTGACAATCAGGCAGCAATGCATATTGCTGCCAACCCCGTCTTCCATGAACGCACAAAGCACATCGAGGTTGACTGTCATTTCGTTCGCAACCAAGTTCAGTCCAAGCTATTACAAACTGTATTTGTTCGCTCCAGTGATCAACTTGCCGATGTGTTCACCAAGCTTCTGCCTTCTGCACAACTTGATCGTCTTCTCTTCAAGCTTGGATCCAGAAGAACTCTCGATCCAGCTTGAGGGGGAGTATTGAAGTATCTATTATTATTGGTGGTAGGGTTGTCTAGTTGTCATTGTACTCATTGTCATCTTACTTTCTTACTTTCGGCTAGGTTCCCTCATCATGTAAAGCTAGGTATTAGTTTAAGTTAGAGATAGTGCTTCAATTATGCTTGCTGAGCTGCCATCTCAATGCTTGCTGAGCTGCCATCTCAGTCCGCACCATTCCTCTACTTTCTGTCTAGTATTCCACTTCTATTTATGGTTGATCTTGTAAACCATTTCATACATGAAATATACATAAGATTTTCCACATTAACACATGTATACATACACGACAATCTTTACTATAGTACTAAACCACAAAATTTGAATGTGAAGGCAGCTTGGCATTGCCATCATCTTCTTTCAGGTTTCCATAGTCACAGTAGCAACTTTCTCCAGTGTTTTGGCTCTTCATCCATCCTGCGATTTGCTCTCTATAGCTTATGCAGATTTTTTCCGACTATTCTTTCTTTATGTCTTACAAAAATATACAGACCAGAAACAGCGAGTTAGGTACTGCAATGAACAGAAAGCAAAAGGAAAATCCCTATAAGGATCAAATAAAATATTTACGATTCATTTATATTGAGTATACGCTGGTAGTACAGTACGGAAATAATTTAAACCCCATAAAGAGGTTTACTGAACTTTGTTAAAATGGGTCTGGTGGTAAGAACACCTACTGCCGCACTCATGGCTAGTGTTCAACTCTCACGTTTCCATTCTAAATATTTTACGATAAAAAAGAGGAAACCAGCAAATGTTCTAGTAAGAGACGAGGGTCATATCATGCTCTCAGACTTCGATCTCTCACTCCGTTGTTCTGTCAATCCTACACTAGTCAAGTCTTCATCTGCCCATGTAAGCAATGGTGGTGCTGCCGGTGGTGGTGGTGGTGGCGGGGGCATTTTAGACGATGACCTTGCTGTGCATGGTTGTATGCAGCCTTCCAATTTCTTTCCACGCATTTTACCTACCAAGAAAAACCGGAAATCCAAATCAGATTTTGGCCTTTCGACTAATGGATCCCTCCCTGAACTGATGGCAGAGCGTACAAATGTGCGTTCCATGTCATTTGTTGGAACACACGAATATCTAGCCCCAGAGATTATTCGCGGAGAGGGCCATGGAAGTGCAGTGGACTGGTGGACATTTGGTATCTTCTTATACGAGCTCTTACATGGGACAACCCCCTTCAAAGGTCAAGGAAGTCGTCCCACGCTCTTCAACGTTGTAGGCCAGCCTCTGAAATTCCCAGAAACACCACAAGTAAGCGTTGTGGTGCGTAATCTCATACGAGGACTCTTGGTGAATGAACCACATAAACGAATTGCGTACAAAAGGGGTGCCACAGAAATAAAGCAACACCCATTTTTCGAGGGAGTGAAATGGGCTCTGGTGAGATGTGCCACGCCTCCCCATGTTCCTGAACCGGTAAACTTTTCACAATATGCCAGCAAGGAGGCGAACTCTGCAGACAAAAAGATGACAGATGTGGGAAGTGATAAGAAGAACGGTAGTAATGATTCATCTTATGTAGATTTTGAGTACTTCTAGCACTCCTTTAGGATGATATTTTACATTCTCGGGAGGAAAACTACATTGTACAAAGAGCAAAACGTTGTAACCCAATGATATATATACTTATCATTACATGTTGAGGGTTTCACAGAGAAAACATTTGTTAGCAGAATACTATTGATTTCTTTCTAGGCAAGGGGAAATAACAACACATATATAGGGATGGAAATTGCATCTAAAGTTTTGTGTGTCATTCTTTCGCGTGTATATGCGTCGATTTCTGTTTAAGGATTTGTCGATGTGTACTACATTGTATATGATTTGTATCTGGTCTGGTGTAACATACTGTCAAACTGTTCAAAGTAGGACTAATACTTGTTCCGTTGCTTCGGAATTTCGTGCTGATTATGGAACTCCTCAGGCTGAATTGAAAAGTAGATTGTGTTAATGATATAACTCCTGGATATTGTATGCTGTCATAGAAACATGTTTAGAATTTGTATGGGGAGATAGCAGTACTGTCTTGTATAATATTCTCTACCCTTGACTTGTTTAGGCATCTCCTTGCACTTGGTAAAGATGCCTACTTGAGCAGGCCTTTGGGACTGCAAAGTGGGTTTATTCTGAAACCCAAAGTGAATATTCGAAATATAAAATACTAAAAACAAAAAAATAAAAATACGCGAGACTCTAATACCATGAAATTAAAGTTCCACTTTAAAGTTAATTGACAATAAGAGGGTATTACAACTCCACATAAGTCGTTGCATAACTTATACACTTTCCAACATGAGACAACTATTCACATTGATGAGGTATGATGAAAAATTCTAACGACAACCAAGAGGCCACCCCGGCACAACGAGAAATACTAAGGAGACCCACCATGCATGACTAGGGACTTTCTTGATTGCTCTAGATTACATGGTACTCCAGATGTTTTAATTGTTAAATCTTTATTTAAAAGTATAAAAATCAAGATCAAATAGTTGAAACACCTGGAGTATGGTACTCTAGAGCACCCTAGACGCTTTGTCCATGACTATACATAACACAACTCAGGGCACAAAAAGGTATACTAACTAGCTATTAATCTAGTGACAGAAAAAACCTCTCTCTCTAAAACCTTTATTTCCCTCTGCCTTCAGGAAAAAAGAAACCCTCCTAGCCGCCACTCCTTACTCTGACTTGGGGTTGGCGGCAACCCGACTCCCACCTCTTTCTAGCCTTTCTTCCCTCTTCCTCTTCCTTCTCCACCCCCTGTAGCTTCCCTCTTTCCCCATCTTTTCCCTGTAGCTTCCCTCTTTCCCCATCTTTTCTTTCCATCCATCTCTACTCTTTGCATCTTCCCTTTTCCCCCTTCTTTCCTTCATCCTTCCCCCATCCTTCCACTCAAAAAGTTTTTTTAATTTCAGCACTTTTTTCCGTTGATCCAGTTGTTTCGTTGGTTCGTCCTCTTGATGGTGGTGGTGGCCTTGCAATGGAGGGAAATCTAGTGGCTGCTGGTTTCCATTTCAGTCTGAGGGTTTTTTTGTTGTTGTTTAGCTGGCCACTTTGGGCCTACGCCTATTTACTGTATTTTCTTATTTGTCGCTGGGCTTGTATTTAGGTAATGGGTTGCCTTCTTGTACTAGTCTTTCTAATTAATGGAAGTAATTTAGTTTGACCAAAAACAAAAAAATCTAGCTATATTAATACTTCTCTTTGTGTTAAAAGACGTCTCAACTTTGAACTCTCACGATGCGTTAGCAAGAGATTGGAAAACAGGATTGAGTATAGTAGGTTTGATGAAATATGTAAAATTAGTTGGACAGAAAATAAAATATTTCAAAAGAAACACCCGTGTAAATAAAAAGTTCTTTTATTAAAAAATAGATAAATAGAATAGTAAAAATGTTAGTGTTGCTCCTCGTTAATAGGAAGAGATCCTCTCCGCATCTTTCTCACCAAAACCATCAAGTCCATTTATCCGGATCCTTAAATTTTGATCTAATGGTACAAACAGGGCTCTTTAAAAGTTATAATAATTTTAGTTGTTTGATCAAATTTCAAAGATCTAAATGAGTGGACTAGATGGTTTTGTGGGAGAGATCCGGAGAGGATCTCTTCCTTTAGTTAATCCAAATGAACGACAGTGAGTGAGCAATTCTTGACACGCTCTTCTGATACCTCACTACTTTCAATCTGAACGAGAAATACAACGTTTTTGTCATCACGCACTCTCATTTCTAAGTTCCCATTTCAGCCTCCGACCTTTCAATTTCATTAAGTAAACAACAAATATTCACTTTTCTTCGCTGATTCTGTTTTCTCTCGCCAAAGCCGAAAGCTTTCGAAGCAAAAGGCACGAAACTTTGACCTGTTTTGGTGTCAGGGGAGAAATGGAGGCGTTCGATAAGATAAAGGTGACCAACCCAATTGTCGAAATGGACGGTACGATTTCTCTCCACTTCCATCTGATTCTCTGATTTCTATTTTCCGCCATTGTTTTGTTGCGAACTCTTGTTTAAGCTGCTCAAAAATGGCATGTTTCTCTGCTTTTTTGAATGCTTGAATTAATCTGGAAAATATGGATGGATAGACATTATACAAATGATCAAAGTGGTGTTTTTGGATGATCCCATTGATCAGAGCATGCCCTTCAATCCATGTTTTAAGGACACCCCAACTATCATGCTCCATAAAAGTAGATGATCTTAGAATTACAGGATTTTGGTCAATTTGTGGGCTTTCTTGCCTTACCCACCAGTCCACTACTATGATGTTTCTGAGCTCATAGATTTAAATGATTAAACTTCTTTTTTGTTCGTTTGAGCCGAATTGCGTGCAAATTATCTTATTAGAGGGTAAGGACATAGATGCAATGCAACATCTGAATTGAGATGTATATATCTTTGCCGGAGGCTTGGAGCTGTACTGATTCTGATTTATTCAACTTTTTGTTATCTATGTTTAAGCTATGATGCATTATTTTCCGTGATGCAGGAGATGAAATGACTCGGGTGTTCTGGACATGGATAAAAGACAAGGTAATTTTGTTATCATGTGTTCCCTGTGATTTCATAGAGTTGTTGATGAATCTGCAACTTGTTTTCGTGTTCCACAGCTTATTTTTCCCTTCCTGGAGTTGGATATCAAGTACTTCGACCTTGGGATTCTTAATCGCGATGCCACCAATGATAGAGTCACAATTGAAAGTACCGAAGCTACTCTTAAGTGTGCCCTATCATTCTCCCTTCACAGTGGCTTTGCTATACTCAACTACGCTTCATGAACATTACTGTTTTTCTTCACTTCATTTTAGTTGTTGCTGCTTTCTTTTTCCTTTTCTACTGGCACGAGTTTGGCATGTTTAAATGGGCTCGACATGAGTTTGTCATGTACTTTTGAACGGAATGACAAGTCAAATTGTTCGTGCTAGGCACAATTTGTCATATTCTATTGAAACAATTATCATCTTTATTGAAACTAATTTTTTCATGAAAATTACTTTATCACCTGTTGATGCTCCTTTATTTTTGTTGTATAAATTTGCTTCCTGTTTTTGCTTGTTATCGTAGGTACAATGTAGCAATAAAGTGCGCAACTATAACTCCAGGTATTATATAGATTCTTAAATTTAGAGACAATGTGCATTTCTCCTTAATAAATGGACTACTTGGCCCTTTTTCATGGACATGATTTGGCCAACGTACTATTGTGATGATCTGGATCATTTATTTGGATATTTATAGATGAAACTCGTGTGAAGGAGTTCAACTTGAAACAGATGTGGAGGAGTCCAAATGGGACCATACGGAACATTTTAAACGGTCAATTGAATATTCCCTCAATATTTAGTATTCACCATTGTATATTCTTTGTTTGACCGATTGTAAGTAGCCAATGCATTTTGGTGTTCTGTCGGTATTGTTTTTAGAGAACCTATTCTGCAGAAATGTTCCCCGTCTTGTTCCAGGTTTGCTACAAGTTTGTCATCTAAATTTGCCTTTGTATCATTGTCAAAAGAACTATAAGTTAGTGAACATTTCAGGTTGGACAATGCCAATATGTATTGGGAGACATGCTTTTGGTGATCAGTACCGAGCAACTGATGCAATCATAGAAGAACCTAGAAAACTTAAATTGGTTTTTGGTAATTCAGTAGAGAGCTTCAAGATTTCTGAGTTTGACTTCTGACTGTTTAAAGTGCTTGTATAGAAGTTAATCTGGTGAGCTTTTCTTACACACACACACACACCATATAGGTACGTTATTATCTTAACAATTGCTTTGCAGTACCTGATGGGCCTATGAGCAGACAGAGTGGGAGGTTTACAAATTTACTGGTGCTGGAGGCATAGCATTGTCCATGTAGAAGATGGAAGAGGTTCAAATTTTCCGTTTAAGCAGAAATAAAATGTTCTGGTAAACTGGTTACCTCTGTAAATGATTTAACAACTATTTTTATTCTGCTTAAATTGTGAGAGCAGTCTATCTGTGCTTTTGCTGAGGCTTCCATGAACACTGCATACTAGAAAAAGTGGCCACTTTATCTTAGCGCTAAAAATACTATTCTGAAGAAATATGATGTTATCCTGTTGTCTTTCATCTTTCACCGTGCAGTCTTTTCTTTTCATAATTACCCATGGTACATTATGAGTCGGTGTGACTATGATGTAACGTTTCACTACAGGATTTTTATTGCCATTTTCTTACTCTTGAATTTAATGAAGGTTCAAGGACATCTTCCAGGAAGCTTATGAAGCTCATTGGAGATCAAGATATGAAGCTGCAGGGATTTGGTGAGATAACTTGTCATCCAAGCTGATTAGTTTCTGTAGGTTCGGTGATGTTCAACTAATTAGTACTCTGATTTGAAGGTATGAGCATCGTCTTATTGACGACATGGTTGCTTATGCTCTCAAAAGTGAAGGAGGTTATGTTTGGGCATGCAAAAATTATGATGGGGATGTGCAAAGTGCCTTCTTAGCCCAAGGTCTGTATTTACTTTTGTTAGTCTGTGAGTTAGTATTCAACTATTTCTCTTTTTAACGTGTGGTGCTGCGTTTGTTGGAAGCAAATGCTATTTCCTTGACTGTCCTAGCGAATGTGTTTGCTAATGTTTGGTTACCTTTCAATAAACTTTGATACAGGTTTTGGATCTCTGGGGCTGATGACATTTATACTGGTAATCAATTTGGTCTAATATTGCGCTATGCTTGTTGGGGTACAGTTATGAGTTTGGATGTATGAAAACTTGGATTTGGTTCCAGGTGTGCCGAGATGTAAAGACCATCGAAGCTGAAGCAGCCCATGGTACAGTAACTCGCCATTACCGGGTCCACCAGAAAGGAGGCGAAACAAGCACAAACAGCATAGCTTCAATCTTTGCATGGTCACGAGGTCTTGCACACAGGTACTAGCTCAGTATGTAGTCTGGTGATTGAAAGTCAGTATTTGGATTTTGTGTCTACGTTTAGAAATTGTTTGAAACATCAGATAAGAGTTTGAGTAAACCTGCGTTATCATATCGGGGCAAAGTTAGATGGCAATGCCAGACTCTTAGATTTTACAGAGAAACTTGAAGCATCTTGCGTATGAACTGTCGAATCTGGGAAGATGACCAAGGATATTGCACTCCTCATCCATGGGCCTAAGTGAGTGTTGTCAAGAGTCGTCTTTTGTTGGCAGCTTTCAGATGCGTTTTCTGTTTCTGTATGACAAAAAGTTTCATGCTTCGTGTAGGGTAACTAGGTCTCAGCATCTGAATACCGAAGAATTCATTGACGCCGTGGCTGATGAGTTGAGAGTTAGATTGTCTAGCAGAGACAAAGTTGTAATCTCCGTTTGGTTACAAGTACACGTTACCAGGCCTGGAAAGTTGTAGTCTCAGTGTACGACCTTGCAAACACTTGAGCAAATAAGTTTGTCTCCGATGGGCGATGGTGGACTTGTTTGTCGTAACAAACTTTATCGTTGTTTTGGGAAATTGTGAGGTTTGCAGTTGCAATGATCGTGTAACAGTTGATTGAAGAAGATTCAACAAGCAAAAAAAGGTGATTGTAGGATGAGGAATCCGGCAAAGCAGCACGCCGAGGTTAGGAAGTTTTCATCTGCGCTACCCCATCGGGGGGGTCTCAGTCGGATTCAAACTGTGTTTGCATTGTGTGTTTGTTTGTTTGCTACCCCACTCGTAAGGGTGGGGTGCCCCTACTAACCCGAGGGGCTTAGGGCATGCTTAAAGTGACTTCACAAGAGTGGTGAACAGATTTCAAACATCATGGCCTCGCTTGACCAAGATTCCATCACCCATCAATCGTTTTAATGCCCTGCTTAGTTACAAACCTGTGCTACCAGGCTCGGCGATACTGAAGTTTAATGCAATTCCTTATAAATAGTTGTGGTAATCAGGGTTTACCCGATGTGGGACTCAAAAGTCGTATTTCTTTAAAAGTTTAAATTGCTTGAATTTTGTTTCCGTGCGATTAAGGTTTCATGTTTCATCTCGGATCACGAGGTCTCATTGTCTAAGTATCTTCCGTTCTTTACTTGAGACCAAAACAAGAAACGGTTTGCATTTGCTACCCACTTTATCATGGGTGGGGTGCCCAAGTCGATGGGTTAGGGCGTGCTTCATGGGACCTCACACACTAAATAGTGATTTTTTATAGGAATGATCTAAAAATTAAGATTAAAAAAATTTAACGTCAGATTAAAAAACTTATTAGGTGTCTCGATTACAAGTAGAAATATTCATAAATAATTGAGTAACAAGCCTCTTATATTTAATAAACCTTGAAAGTACATCAATCACCAACGACCATTTTGATTAATGGTACCAATCCTCCAATTTTGTTAAGAGGAGGTTCTGAGTTTGAATCTTATCTAGACTTGATTCACATAATAAAAGAAAAGATAAAAAGAAACATACATCAATTTTTGTTGGGACGAGTTGATGGTTTGAATTTCATAGGAAGTGATTTGTGACTCAAGCATTGTTAAGAGAATTTCCGTTGCACCCGAAGTTGAAGGTTTGATTTCACCATCTATTACTCTCGGTTGTGTTTGTGTGTGTGTATATATATAAAGTTGATGAATTAAAAACACATATATGTATATACATACGTTAATCTTTACTCAACTATGACTAAGGTTAAAAAAGACACTAATCGGATGACGGACAGGGGAGTTTGGCCACACAGCAAGCTAGGTAAGGTATTTTTCATCTGTGGAACATGGGCCATGGGCCCAACCAATCGATTCATAGTGGTGCTTGTTTGCGACTTACTCATAATGAATGGAGTGTCACTGACCTGAGTAGCTTAGGATGTGCTTAATGTGATCTCATACACTAACTGGTGGTGAGCAGATTTCAAACATCATATACCCACTTCGCCAAGGCTCCTCCACACATCAATCATTTTAATATCCTACTTAGTTACAAGCCAACATTAGATATTTGAGACTTAATCCGACGTGGGACTCCAACATTTTTTTCGTTACAACGATGTTCCCGTGGGGAAAATACCCTTCACTTTAAAAGTTGCATCATCAACCACTTTGTTTTATTATTTGGCACTAACCTGGCATCATGGAACACAACTAACAGCATTTATATTTCTTAGGTAATTTTTCTTTATTGGTTTCGAATTTGCTTAAACATCAAACATACATCCATTTTCGTATAAGAAAAACACATACATCAATCCTTCGTACCAAAAAAATACATACATCAATCGCCAATGACCCACTTGGATTAGTAGTACAGTCTTCGATATTGTCCGAGGTCATGAGTTTAAATCTCATGAACACTCAGACTGATAAATTAACACATGTATACATACACGACAATCTTTACCATAGTACTAAACCACAAAATTTGAAGGCGACGGCAGCTTGGCATTGCCATCATCTTCTTTCAGGTCATGTTTTTAACATAGTCACAGTAGCAACTTTCTCCACTGTTTTGGCACTTCTTCCATCCTGCGATTAGCTCTGTATAGCTTATGCAGAAACAGACATGCAAACAAGTACATCGCAAAGCTCAGATTTTTTTCGACTACTCTTTCTTGACGTCCTAAAAAAATATATACAGACCAGAAACAGCGAGTTAGGCACTGCAATGAACAGAAAGTAAAGGGAAAATCCTGATAAGGATGAAAGAAAATATCTACGATTCATTTTTATTGAGTATACGCTTATAGTACAGTACGGAAATAATTTAAACCCCATAAAGAGGTTTACTGAACTTTGTTAAACTGGGTCTGGTGGTAGAACACCTACTGCCGCACTCCTGGCTAGTGTTCAACTCTCACGTTCCCATTCTAAATATTTTAAGATAAAAAAGAGGAAAGCGGAACTCTAGTCATGCAATCAAGTGCTTTAGATGGATAAGATGAAGGCAGAAGACAAGCTAGCGAATACAATGACAAGAAAGATTCTCTTGTATGTTAGTGAGGATCGTATAACAGGAGCTTATGCAAATTTATGTACGAAACTAGAAATGTGTATATGTATACAACTCTCATACTATGTAGTTTAATCATATGTAAATCTGTATTATACCTATACGAACAGTTGACTTCCAGCTGACCGACCAACAGAGCTTTCTTCTCCTCCAAGTGACTTCCAGTGCACAAGGCTCCTGCCAATGGGTCCTGGGAGGGCTAGATGTATACATATCCCTATTTCCACGACTGTGATGTCAATTTGAGCACCGCATATCGCCCATCATACTGAAACAACAAAAGCTGTTCAGTATGCAATTTCAAAAGTTAGATTGGTACATGAATCACAGAAACAAATATGACAGTTAAGTACGAACACTTTACAAATCTTATATGCTGAAGATTAATCATATGCAAAGCTATAGTGTTACCTAGGCATAATTGACTTCCAGGTAAACTACAAACGAAGTTTTCTTCTTGGTTGCTGCTGTTGGGTCTGGGGAGGACTAAATGTATACATATCCCTGTTTCAGCGAGTACCAAGTCATTTTGGGCAAGCCATATCGTCTTTCCAGGACACCACTTCAGCTGCAGAATAATTGCCATCCATCAAAATAGAACAACAAAAAGCTGTGCATTATGCAAATCAATACAATTATACACATTACTTAATAGAAAACTTACCATGCTATGCCGTTAGGACTTCATTGATTCACAGATCATGGGTCTATCCAGGCATTGATAATCAAAGAGCGTTCTTACTTCCGAAACTGCACTTTTGTGGCTTTTAGGATTCCATGTTGTAGAATCGCAAGTATCCGGGCATTTGGCAGCATTCCCTTAGAGGACATCTCATTAGCGAGTGTTACAGCCCTATCCACATCTCCCCTCCTACAACAGCCAGCCAGAAGTGCTGTGTATGTCACTGTATCAGGCTCTAATCCTCTGTTCATCATTTCATCAAAAAGCGCAACAGCATCCTGAAAGTTGTCAGTTTTACATTGCCTGTCTATCAAAACAGTATAACAAATTACATCGGGTCTTATTTCCATTTCCTTCATCTCACTCCAAACAGTACAAGCATCAAAAGTTTCTTCCTTATCTCCACTTGCATCTCGAGAGGAATTAACCCTTCTTACATTTCTTTTGGGAAAACCATCGAGCAAAACTGTGTAAGTGATGATATCAGGTTGAATCCCTCTCTTTTTCATATCATGGAAGAGATCATGGGCTTCTTGCAAACAATCCACCTTGCAGTAGCTATTCATCATCATTGTGTAGGTAATCACATCAGGAGTTAACCCTCTCTCAACCAAAGAATCAAAAACCCAACGGGCCTTTTTCACCTCTCCAGCCTGGCAGAGAGAAGCAATGACTTTGTTGTACATAATTCTTTTAGGATCCACATTTAACGCCAACATTGCCTTAAGCAACAAAATAGCTCTGTCATTATCATTTTCTATACAAAGTTTACTGAATACTTTAAAGCAAACGCCTTGTTTAACTAGAGTTCCTTGCTTTGCCAACCTAATAAGAAGTTCATAGGCCTCTTTTGTATGGTTGGCTTCACAGTACCCGCTGACCATGGCAGAATAGGTATCTACATTCTTATATTCCAAACTGTTTAGAAAACCTTCAGCTTCTTTGACTTTTCCTCCGATGCATAAATTTTCAATTATCATGTTGTGTGTAACAGAGTTTGGTTTAAAACCATGTGCCTCCATATGATCCAAAAGGTCAAGCGCCTTGGCTCCCAGGCCATTTCTACAAAACCCAGCAGCAAGTACATTGTAAGTTGTGATGTCTGGCTTCAGACCCTTTTCCTTCATTTCCTTCAACAGGCTTACGGCCTCAGCAACATTCCCTTGGAGACAGTAGCCTTTGATCAATGTTGTGTAATGCATAATATCTAAAACCATATGCTTACACTTCATCTCTTCAAGAAATTCTAAGGCTTGGTCCATTTTCCCCAGCTTGCACGAAGCATCCACTGCGATATTGTACGAAACCTCATCAAGATAGATACCTAAGCTCTTATATTCTCTAAACTGATCCACCGCTTCAGAAGGCATGCCCATCTTACACATACACTGAAGAATCAAACTAACAATCACACAATTTGTTTTTATACCCTTTGACTCCATGTCATTATGGAGAGCCAAAGCTTTTAACAACTTGGAACTCTTGCAGTAGCCACAGATCATTGCACTGTAGGTATATGAATCAGGGACCAGCCCTCGCTTTTCCATGTCAAGAAAGACGCTTTCAGCTTCATCAAACTTCACCTCATTGCAGAACCCACGAATGACAGCGTTATAAGCATACACATCGATAAGGACATTTTCCCCATTGCATGATTGGAGCACTTGGTACCCTAAATCCGGCCTGTGATTGGTGCAAAGCCCTTCAATATATGCTGTGTAGGCAAAGGCACTAGGGGTTACCCCAGCTTCCTCCATCTCCTGAAACACTTCCACTGCCTCTTCCAAACTACCTTTCTTGCAGAGTCCCTTGATGATAATTGCATAAGTGTAATCATTAGGGTTCAAACCAATCCGCTTCAACTGCTTATATATAGCCACAGCCATATCCACTTTACCGTGCTCAACCAAGCGGTTCATTAGAAAATTGCTAGTAAAGATATGTGGCACAAACCCACGCCTTCTTGTCTGAAATAAAACATCAATAGCCTCATCGAACATGTTCAAACTGACAAAAGACTTGAGCAATGCATCATAAGCTCGGATTGTCGATGGGGAAACCTCAATCCCCTCCGCAATCGCTTCCATCAAATCCGAAAACTCAAATTCAAGGTCTTTAGAGCAATTAATAAGGTCCACAAAGAGAGAATCCAACTTCCTATCCAGACCCCAATAGCACAAAATTCTAATAAGCGCAGAATACGTGTAGACATTGTGTCGAAAACCATCTCCTTTCACCCGGTGAAAGAATGAAATCGCCAAATTGGGTTCGTTTCTTAGACTGTTGAGGTTGTTAACAACCCCAGAGGTATCTAATTCGGAGAAGAAATGGGTTATATTGGCACCATTGGTGCCTGCGTTTGTGGTGCAGACACTGACAGAACTATCATCAGACGATTCATCAGAGTGGGAGGAACTGGAGTTCCAGAGGGCAAGTGCTGCCTGGGAAGACGCCCACTTGAAAGCACCAACACCGCCACCGCCGCCATGGACGAAGATCGAACGGCTGCGATTGTTTTGTGTTGGGTGAATGCGTTTTCTGGGAAAACCCAGTCTAATGGACGAAAGCCACATACACATGGAAGACTTTCAGATTCATTGCAGCAACGACGCCTTCATGAATTTCCAATTGCAGAAGAACCAAAAGGGGAAGAGAGAGAGAGAGGACTTACTTGGGATTCACCATTGAAGCTTTACTTTCGAAGTTTGTTTTTGATCATGGATACTGAGTCACCGAATCACCAATAAAAAATGGAGGGTGAGTTACTGACTCGGAGGTTTTGGACGATTTCTTGTGAGCAGAGATTAAAGCTGGTTTTCTGCTAAAACCTAAAACCCTACCAAAGTACCAACTTCAAGTTCCGCTTTCGGTTAACCCCACCCACGTAATCCGGGTCGGTCCAAAGGGCCCGTCAACCTCTTCATGAATCTCAAAGGAACCCCCCACCATGCTTTATAGCAAACGAAGCCACCTAGTGAGCAGCAAAGTTACCTTCCCATGGAACAAACCTGAACTTTCTATTTTTTATTTTTGAATAAACGATATTATTTACACTAATGGGAAGAGAGTGGGCTTAGCCTCACAATGAGTTAATAATAATATGGTTCAAATTCGCCTTTGGTGAGAATTGAACCTAAGACCTCTCACTTACAAGTGAAAATCACTATACCGTAATACTAAGTGAAGAGAACCCAAACTTAACAATATCAAAATGCATAGCTAAATAATCAATATCAAACAGCACCCCTTGTAATATTGCATCATGTTCCATTTGTCTATTAATCATATGAATCAACGATTGGGAGTCAGACAACAATTCATGTGATATGGTATGGATTTATCATTATTATGGCATCTCGTGTTAATCGTATAATGTCAAAAAAAATTATATGTGATTTTATGATTAGCACTATTAACGTTTAAAATTAGGAGATCAACAAAAATCAGTATGGTCAACTTTTGTTGGGCCCGGAATAAACATCTAAGTTATGAACAAAATGTGGCAAGTGGTTCACATCTAAAAATAGGCTACGTTCACTGTTGTGTTCTGATATATATTTGGTGTGAATTACAAGAGCATTTAAATAATATAATGTAATTTTTCTCCCGTTGACAGGTACTCGACCCTTTTATATAGGCTCTTAGTGAGCTCCACAAGTATTGGGTCCTTAGTTCTATCATGTCCTATCATTTAATAGGCCAAGCACGTAGATACGACCTACATGATATTCCACATTATCCACACAACACGTGGACAGGAACTAACGTTTGCTCATAGCTAATTGCATGGTTTTACGGGTTGACATGTACCCACTATTCCAAAAATCCCCACCTAAGTCCTGCCTAGGCGTTAGGTGGCTGGCAACCACCTGATTAATCTCTTACCTGATTAATCCCTAAACGTTTGAAAATTAAGAAATCGCACCTAGACCTGCTTAGGCCCCCGTCTAGATTGCCTAGGCGTCCACCCAGGCTTGCCTAGGTATCCATCTAGGTCGCAACTCTTTAATACTTTATAATCTTTATGTCATTCTGTTATGCATTATATATCTCAATGAAATTATGTATTTTTAAGTATAAGTGTCTTACATATACAATATTTTAATGAATTTACTTAAATTCTAGTATGCCTAGACCCTCGTATGCCGTTTGACTAACACATAGCATCTTGTGCTTAGAACTCAGAGATATGTGAGAGGGGTTGAGGTATGAGGTGTTGTCCATGTTCTTTACTACTCGCTTCTTGAGACAGAATTTCTCCCTCATCTGATGTGAGTAACGAAACCGCACCCCAACAGGCGAGTAGCAAAGAGCACAGATAAAAAAGAAGCCAGATGTACAAATTGGTTTCCAAAACAATGGCATATTGGAGAAATTGTTGGATAGGGCTGTCCTGTGCTCTTGTTCGAAGCTCATTGTCTGAGACTCTAAGTGTGTTGTCGTACCAGGCAGGCACCGTATCCAAAATTTTCTTGTTATTATAAAGAGGTAAGTTCGCAATTACAAAGACATTTTGTATTACTCAATATTCTAATCTAATTATTTTAATAGATAGGGCTATCCTTCACGTAAAACCATCACATGGTACAATATTGAGAAATGTTACAAGAATTATCTTAAAAATGGAATTATCTATGAACTCTCTGTTACTTCATAATTAATATTATAAAATATTATCTTAAAAGCATGAGGTGATAGCGGATCTATAGAGAATTTTATTTTTAAAAGTGTTTTCTTAACGGTTTTCAACAATATTTATGTAGTTAAATCCATGTCGGTGATTATAACAGAATAGTACATTGATACGGTCCAACATGAGCGTAATTTGATCATCATGCATGTTTTTCTCATGAAAAACTGGTAGTGGCTTGCATAAGAGACGTTTGGGGCTCTAGGCTTACCGGTAGCAAGGCATGCATTGTTGCCACGCAGCCTAACAGGTGTCGCAGAAACAATCAATTCAGGTGTCATCAGCTGAACTTGCTGAATCAGTAAACTCGATCCCCACGACTCTCAGAGCCTATATATACATACACACGCACAACACACACAAACAAAATAACCTCAAATCACCAAAGCAAATTAAGAAGATATATATAAATCAACGGTCGTCATTTCATCGGCAAATTACTTGATCATCCGAGATCATAGTTCATAGGTATGTCAGGAGCACAGGGAGCTCAGCCGCCGGGATCACAGACGGCGACAACGTACGAGTCGGTTCAAGGAGGGGAGAACAAGAGCAGGACGGAGCTACGATCCCAGCAGGACCAGGGTGGCGTTCAGGTTGACAAGCTCCAAGACAAGGTGGAGGATGCTGCCGGCAAAGGTGGCCCCGTCTTTGGCGCCGGTAAAGACCCGAATAAAAAGGACCTCGGCGTCTCCGGCACTGGCTGATGATTAGCGCTCAGGCTGTGTGTGTGCCTGTGTCCCTGCTAAATACTAATAATAGTACGTTTTAATCAGCGTACGCACATCACTACATGTATTTGCTTATGTATCCAATCTCATGTAAATTTTTTTTCTTAGTTAATTTCTTTGCTCTTTATTTTGTTCGAGCGATACTCCACTGGAAATTAATCTAAAAAATCTACGATAAATTTTCATCAATCTACTTCATTTGCTCATCAATCGATGTGGCTTTTTTACTAAAGCGATACGGTTAGTTTTTTTTTTTCACTAAACCGAAACCTTTAGTCAATTAAATAGTTAGTCGTTGCCCTTTTCCTCGCGAGAAAAGAATAAAGAGCTTGACTCTCGTTTACCTTCTCGGTTCACAAAATTGATGTTTTATTATAAATCAATTGGCAGTATGAAAAGTAGTTGAACAATATCTAAGCATAAGGACTTTTTTTTTTTCTTAACGTGGAACTGCTATTTTCAAAATGTTTATTAATGTGTGATAAAATTTTAAATCTAGCATATGGACAATACAAATCAAGTGACGTGAAACATGTGTATTTATTGGGTTTCACGAATGAGACAATTTACTCTGGGATTATGAAAAAGCTGAAGTTTTATAGTAAAACCAATTATGAATATGGGCAATAGCAACATTATGTATAAGTAAATGTAAGTTCTCTTCTTTCTTTAATATGGGATTGATACTCTAAATTAATTCTAATCACGACGCAATACTAAAGTAGCTGAGAAGATCCGATTTCCAAGATCGGTACTAATATAAATACGCGAGAAGATCCGATTCCTAAAGTCGGTACTAATATAAATACGTGATTAGTGGCATTAACGTCGTATACGATTTAAGTTGATGGTAAGATTAAGAGCATCTTCAGTGAATGCATTTTGGCTCACCTCTTAAGTAGGCAATGCTTACTCGTTACTTTCTCATTAGTTGCTGTTAAATTAGTTTAGTTTAATTGATCTAAGTTACGAATCTTAAAATTTTAAATAATCTAACGAGAATCGGATTGAGCAAAAGTATATTCCCATCTTTAATAGCGCCCTATACAAAGGTTGTTAATTTCTTGCTAAATTTGAATAGCTTAGCTACGTATTTATATGTCCTATGGGATTTGTGAACTCACTTATCAAATTTGGGACCTTCATTTCACTTTCCAAACCTATGGACTTTCAAGTCCACCCAACAAACATTATAATTGTATAAAATGTAATAACTTTCAAATTTTTAAACGACCACGATAATAAAATTGATCTAAAGATCCACACATGTATAATCAGTTGGAAAGTCATTTATATTCCCCCAATTAGAAAGAAAAATAGGTAAGTGATTAAACTTTTATAAAGTAAATATTTTTACTCCTAAATTGACGGATGCACGTTGGGATCAAATAAATTTAAGAGAGCTTTAACGAAATACTCTCGATACTGTTCACTTATAACGAAAAATCACATTTTTACCTTTTTCTGGTATTATTCATTACACTTTATTATCATTTTTCATTAAAACTAAAGCTTTTTTTAAACTTTTCGTATTTTTTTTTTAATTTAGTAAGGTCCAAAATAAGTTTTAGGACTGCTAACGACTTGTAATTATTATTGTTATTATTTATTTATAAAAGATAACGTTAATAAGTTAAATTAAAAAAATAGATGGATAAATATCGAATCCACTGCTAGAAGATGCATGTGTATCGTTACTTTCCTGGTCGCTAGCAAATTAGCAGTCACTTCACCTAACCTATAGTCTATAGTCCGTCCAAAAATCCAAAACAGTCCAAAACTCCAAAAGGGACGGCGCCCATTAAAACGACAACGGTGGTCCTGAATAATTTCACAGTTTCTACTTTCTAGGGCACCAGGGGCAATCTGCAATTTATACTATCTACACCTCTCGATCAAATGTCCAGCCATCTCTACGGCTTCGGCGCTGCTGCTCAATCAGCCACTTCTGCCGCCACCGCCGCCGCCCTCTCCTCCGTCTACTCCTCCCGCGCCCTAACCGACTCCTACCTATCCGACCCCGCCCTCCGTTACTATTCCGGGTCCGACCCTTTCGCCGACCACCACACCCGAGCTAGCTCCATGTATCTTCCGCCGCATTTGATTCCCCATTCAGCATGGCCAGCTCCCGATGTCGAGCCCGGCGTCCCCGGCGTCAAACGCCCCTCCGAAGGTTTGTTCTTTTCGCTCCTCTGCTATCTATCACTCTATTTCAACTTTCTGTTTGGTTACTGGGAAAGTTGCTTGGGGACTGGACTACAATCATTTTTTCACATTTTGTCCTTCTGGGAGTGGTTGTTTTTGTTTGTTGTACAAAAAAGTGGGGATCTTGAATTTTATTTATGTTAAAAGTACATTACTTGAGGTGTTAAACTAGGATTAGGGAATGAAATTCGAATTAGTACACATTTGCTGGCACCTTCTAATCATTGCAACATAGAGTTCAAAGAGTGGGAGTGCCTTTAATGCCTAAGCTTAAATTTTATGTTGTTTCTAACATAATCTTGTATACGTATACGTTTCTTGAAGTGTGTCGAATATGCTTTTCGACTTCGTTAGTAATGTTTGAAACTGTTTGGTGTTTCAAGCTTACTCGTATCAAGTCGTTTCACCCCAGATTTCGCCTTAAAGAAGGAAAAATGGATAAAGGCATGTCTGATTATTATAGGATTAGTATGGGTGTAGTTAAAATTTACAATTGATTACTGTAGGGTTCATCTGGGTATTGTATTTTTATATGTCTAAGTAAGTACTTAATGTCCGGTAGTTTAGAGATTTTATATTGGCAATTAGGCCTTCTATATGCAATTACAGAAGCATAAGAATATATATATAAGTGTTTAATATGTGTACTTTCATACTCAAAATTACTTTTAAAGCGATACTTATAATGTTACCTATATGTTTCCTCTGGTTTTCTTGTATATACGTGTCTACTACTATAGCACTCTACCATCAGAGTTATATGGGTGCCTATAATACGATTGGGCAAGAAGCTTGGTATGCTGCGTTAGCCAAGCGCCCTAGATACGAGGGTGCAAGCACTTTGCCTATATATCCACAGAGGCCAGGAGAGAAGGATTGTGCCCATTATATGCTCACAAGAACCTGTAAATTTGGAGAGAGCTGCAAATTTGACCATCCTATTTGGGTTCCTGAGGGTGGAATCCCAGATTGGAAAGAGGTGACTGTTTTATTGTTATATTACATGCCTATAGTGGTATTTTATCATACTATACATACGAAATTAGTATTTAGTATTATAACTTCTTAAATTTTATATCTAAAATAAATTTCTTTAGTTTGAGCTAAGTAATCGTATCTTAAAACTATTTGTTATTACTGCGTTGTATGGTTGTTCTTTGAATGTACGAATACTACTAATGAATAATGATGAGATTTATTTGCTTATGTCTATACTTTCTTATACATTATAGAGCTCTATAGTCTGCATCAGAGTACAACTTTTTATTTTGAAATTTTACTGTTGTATCTATCTATTCTATAGTTTGTCTACCTGCTAAATCTTCTGTACAAAATTCAGCCAGCGAGGCTGAATTGGTACTTAAGTCAGTAGTAAGGAAATCTATTGTTTCTCACTTTCTCTTTCTTTAATCTACTACACCTATTGGACTTTACAGAATTTTTGGTTTTCAAAAAAATATTATGATTTCTTCATAATTTGTTATCATTTCATTGACCCCAGTTAGTTGTATGTTGACATCTGATTAAATAGTCATGTAGTGAACTGCTGATTAGAAAGAGGGTATTAGGGTACATTGTGTTGGCTAATCCCGTCCCACTACACCTTGTCTATCATGTTTTTCATTGTGGACATTATACCATCTTTAAGCTATGTTGAACATATTTGGTTTGATTCCGTATATTGTGAAGGAAGATTTGTCAGCTAAACTCTTACACTTAGAAAAGGTAATACCCGATGCAATAATGTTTTTAAGCCGAATTTTGGTAGAATGATTTGATTAATGTTTGCTGAATCTCTGCTCGGTAAAGTGTCCTAGGTCTCGAATTTGAAGAATTTGGTAGAATGTAGCAGGGTAGTTTTACCCTTGGAAAATAAAATATAGCTATGGTTAGTTTTGAGCTTTTGACTTGGTTGTTGGGTGTTTTCACTTTGAAACCGTAAGTTATATTTTTCCATAGTCTAAGAGGTTTTTGCAAGTGTTATTGATTATCCAAAGAGTTTCTTCAATGCCTTAGCACATGCATTTTTTAAAAACTCATTGTGTTACTGAGTTTTGAGAATCCTTTTGTGCGGGCTCTCTAGAACACTGTCCTGCACCGAAATCTGAATTTTGGTTCTTTGGGGAGATTTTGCTCCTATGTTGAAGTTGTTGTGGACATGATTTGAAACTAAAGTTCCAAGTGATTGGGTTGTTTATAGGAATTGACAAGTTGAGGAGAGTACTTGTACCTTCATATGTTTGAAAGACAAATTGGTTATTGGTGATTGTGAAGGCTGTGGGAATGCATTAAGAATTGCTTGGAAGCTGTGTTGGCAGGTTGCTAAAATTTATTGGAGATGGTGACGTAACGTTCGTGGAGTCAAGTTAGAAACTTTGACATCTTTGTAGACACATACTTTACTTTGCTTAGAATCATGTAAAAGGGGCTTTCATCTGATAAACCATTTGCCAGATGACGTGCGAATTTAGACGAATATATTAATTAAATGTATGATTTGTGTTATTCTAAGATTTCATGACTAGATGGACCTAATTTTTAGGCTTACACCTATATTATTGCCTTAAATTTTATGTACATAGGGATACAATCTCATGATTACCTACTTGCTTAATATCATGAGTTTTCTGCATGAAATATATTAAATAGAGGAAGTGTTTTCTCTTTTCTGCCTCCTATATTATCTTCATTAGGAATCTATTGAATATAGAAACTGAAGCTGTTGATCAAAGATTGCAGCTGTTAATTTTGTTCACGGGCTATTTTCTATTTGCCTATCAATTGCTATACAAATAAAATTAATCTCTGGTTTATTTAGGTTCCACTTGTTGCTCCAACTGAAGTCCTTCCTGAGAGACCAGGAGCACCAGATTGTCCTGTAAGTAGAAGTTCTATTCTTTCTTCTTTTTGCAGAAATAATGCATTTAAGCACTTGAACTGTTCATTGATTCTTTTCCATTTATATGTTGCAGTACTTTATAAAGACTCAAAGATGCAAATTTGGTATGAGGTGCAAGTTTAATCATCCGAAGGATAAAGTGATTGCTTCTGTAAGTGCGGATGATATATATATTATCCAAGACTTGACTGTAATCTGGACTTATTCTCTCATGCTTAACTCTGGTTTCAGGATGCTTCAGAAAATGCTGATGTTTTTACCTTACCTGAGAGGCCATCTGAACCCCCATGCGCAGTAAGATATATTTCCATTACTCCTGTGGTGTTCATTATCTATCTGTTTATAATGTTGATTTGTTTACATTCCATTCTATATTTTTTTAAACAGTTCTACTTGAAAACTGGGCAATGTAAATTTGGTGTGACCTGCAAATTTCATCACCCGAAAGATATCCAAATACCATCAGCTAACCAAGAGAACAAAGCTGGAGAAACTGATACGGCTATCAAGACAGAGGGAACTGGATTTTCTGTTAAGGCTCCTATTTCATTTACCCCTGCATTATTATATAACACCAAGGAGCTTCCTGTAAGACCGGTAATGTACCTTTGATAATAAATGGAGGGATGAAGTACTGCATGATCCTTTTATTACCCCTTCTTCATTAACTGCATATCTTGTTCATTCTTTCTTGTTTTGATTTACAGCTTTATAATTTTGTGAATTTCTTTTGATTGTGTATCTCTTGCTTCAAACAGGGTGAACCTGATTGTCCATTCTACCTGAAAACTGGAAGGTGAGCATATGTCTAAGTTTTGTTGATAAGTAATATACTCTGATTAAATTGAAAGGTGACCGAGAATTCTTAAATGGATTTGTTTTCTGAATCAGTTGCAAGTATGGGGCAACTTGCCGCTACAATCATCCTGATAGATATGGTATATTTAAGATTCTGATGTTCAAGATTCCTGGGTTCAGTTTTGCATGTCATAGTTTCAATTGTTTATCAAATACGGTGGGGCATCAGAATTTCATTGCTTAAAAGTTTTTGTACAGCAATCAATCCGTCAATTGCTGCAATCAGCCATCCAATTGTAGCCACTCAGGCTGCAGGTCTGAACATAGGAGTCATTGATCCGGCTGCCTCCATTTATCAAACTTTGGCTCAGCCAACGGTACATATACCAATCATATTGTATCTTTTGTCTTACTGCTTTTTGTTTACACCATGAAGAAAAAGAAGAAAGGATAGCACATGGCTACATACTGGGAGTGCCATGGCACGTTGTTGTAAAACTTCCATCTTCGTATTTGTTTGCTTAAAGGTTTACTCATGTTACTTAATTTTTTGTTTTAGGTGGGAGTCGGCCCAACTGTGTATCCTCAACGCATTGGACAGATTGAATGTGATGTAAGCATTCTTCTTCACCCTCTTGTTAAATGAATTTTATTTTTATGCACATGGGTCTAAAACTTCGTCTTGAACTATTTGTTTGTTTTTATAAAATGCAGATTTGTCTATAACTCTGCCAGTACAGATTTGTCCATAAATGATTCTCATTTTTCTGAAACTTTGGAACCCTAATGATGACTTCTCACGTTTGTTGATTTTTCCATGCTGCAGTACTATATGAAGACAGGGGAATGTAAGTTTGGTGAACTATGCAAATTTCATCATCCAATTGATAGGTCAGTAGTGGCGCTGTCGACACCAAAGGCAGTGCCAGTTCAAGAAGCAAACGTTAAGCTAACTCTTGCTGGACTACCTCGGAGAGAGGTATGATCCTTCTCTTTAGAACAGTTGTTGCGATTGTACCAAGTCTTTTTTTAGTAGAGGGTCCAGGACGGTATTAGTATTTTCCAAAAAGCTTGAGAACTCTTCTCCAGCAACTTTGTAACTTTTCTCAAACGGCTTGATATTTCTATTTCTGTGCATTAGTAGGCATGTTGGCATGCTTGGCCCCCAATTGTTGGATCAAATCTCACCTGCCTTCTTTGTTTGCATAACCTGCCTCAAACATTGTGAAAGGTCTTTAATAACAGAGAACCATGTGGCTGTAGACACTCTTAACGTTAGCTTTGGGCTCTTGACAGTTCCTTGATTGATGAGTGAACTAGAAAAACTAGAATAATGCTGTATTTTTTGTGCTGGGTTGTTCTGGACTTCTTTCCTTTCCACAATTATGTTTTAGTTCATGTACTGGGGCCAAGGTCCTAAAAGCTTTTTCATAGGGGGAAAAGGATCTCCCCGTTTGTACTTGAATTGGAGAAATGTCGATAGTAGAAGATACAACTACCCTTTTGTTCATTCAGAAGTGATCCTGATGCATTTAATCCATATCGTATATTTTGATTATTTTCCTTTGAAAATTTTAGTCTATCGAGGTGTTACGTATTGTCTGAAATCTTGGTATGTAAGATTTCTAATAAGGGCAGAACCTTTCTACAGGGTGTTGCTATCTGTGTGTATTACCTGAAAACTGGCACGTGCAAGTATGGTGCATCCTGCAAATTCGATCACCCACCCCCTGGTGAGGTTATGGGCATGGGCGCAACACAAGGAACGTCCGCAGGGGAAGCAAAAGCAGGTGAGTTCCCACAGGAACAGCAGTGAGGTCCCTAGCATGAAGAAGGTATTCATTGATCTCTGTTGCCATGCTCTGTTTCGAACTATGCTTTTCGAGCCATTGATGACACTGTACTTGTATGAATCGTTCAATCGACTATTCTTGGTGTTCCGTTTCTGTGGTGTTGTGCAAGTGTTTTCGGTCCATTGTATCGTAAGTAGTCTCTGCAAAACACTTTGTAGAGTTTATATATGATCAGATTCTATACAAAACTTTCCACTTTGTGTAGCTTATCAACTATTCAAACATGAAATACGAGCCGTTTGCCTCTAGTTTGTGCAGCAGTTCGAGCTCTTATAGCTCTTCCAGTCAGGCACGCTGTACACTTTGCAAAAGTTAAGTGACTTCCGTGCATCCCTTTTCTTCATTTTTGGCATTTGAATCGAGTAAGTGTGCGGAAATCATTTTTCCTAACAAAATGATTTTCGATAGAGGCTTGCACCCAAGAATCAATGCGCGTAAACGACTCTGTGATTAAGGTATTTATTTTGCAAGCGATAACAACTCTATATGAAAGGAGACTACAAAGGAGGAAAGATTTGAACTTTAAACGCTGAAACCTTCGATGTTACTCGTCATAATCCATGGTTTGAGGGTGAAAAACACAAATGACACTACTGTTCTTACGTTAAATCGGATAATGAGTTAGCGAAGAAATTGTAGTAACACGAATTTGTGAGCTCAGTAACGCAATTATCGGTCAATGAATGAAATATTTTTCCGATGCTTGCAAAATTCTCCTCGTTGTCCCCAGAAGACTGAACCTTTCGTCTTCTAATCCATTTTTCGTGACTGTCTGGTGCCTGCCCTCCAACGATCAAGTTTGGCTTCATCGTCAAAGTGATCCGTGAATGATCAGTTGCTCTGATGAGAACTCTTGGCCATGTACCTTTCCATCTGTGACATTTTCATTTGAGCTCATCCAATACGTGGAGGAGGGAAGGTGAAAGTTCAAGACTTTGTAGGCTAATCTATACAACAGAGAAAAATGGCACATCTTATGAAAGCACGACTCTCTGTATTTTAGTTCTGTCAACCGTAAGTTCGGTACATTTGGTGCGAGGGCTACCTAAATCGTGAGTTAATTTTGTTCACTTTACATTGTATTATTGCCTAAGATGCTGTAATAATAGTAATTACATGTAAATTTATTTTATATAATTCGTCAATCTACCTAAGTTTCTCTCGTGTATTAGCAAATCCATCCCTTTCTTAATTTTCAAATGCTTAGAGATTAATTATGATTGGTAGGATTTTTAGAACAGCGATTGGCATTCAATCATAGTTTTAATATTGTCATGTTGACAAAAGTTGGTTCAGTCGATGATAGATGGGATTCAATGCAATTAGATTCCACACTTACCACAAGTGGTGGAACATCGAGTCTCTTGGGACAATTGGCCCAATCTGATCAGAATAAGCAACTAAGTCCAATATGTTTTTCCTGGAAAACATAAAAGAAAGTATTTTAGAGATTTGATGTAATTAGAGATTCTATTTGATTCGATTTAGTTTAGGTTTTCTTGTCTTGTGGACAAAGGTTTGATTACAATCAAACATTTTTTTAAAATCAGTCAACTTTTTTAGTGTTACTTTGTTTCTTTAAGAAATAGTCAACTTTTATTAAGAAACAATCAAAGTTTATGAAGAAACCGTTAAGTTTTATTAATAAATTTTTAAGAAACAATTTGTAATGAAGAGGAGAGGAAAAAAAAAAAAATGACGTGAGAGAGTAAAAAAATAAGCCCACAAGTCCTAAGTATGTTTAAAAATACAGAAGAAAAAAAAAAAAAGAGAAAAAGGATCACGCATGACAACAAACCCGTATTGGTTATCGCATGCGTCAGGCACTAGTTGGAAGACTGAAGGAAGTCTTTGTTTTTAATAGAAAAACTGAAAGTCTTTGCGAAATTATATTTTAATCTTCAAATAAGATGAAGTTTAGAAAAATGTCTTATAAAAGATTAAAAATTGATTATAGTTTCTAGACTCTATTTCATGCCAGCATATCAAATATCTTTCTTTTTTATTTATAATTTTATGGTGTTCATAAATTAAATTTCATGAAAATATTATAAATTTTAATTCTCATTATGATAAGTATCTTATATAAGAAAATATTTTCCTAAAGATTATTCGGTACACATGTTTTTGCATATTTTCTTATGTGGCGCTAATTCATTACAATATATTTATGTATGAATATTTCGGTACACTAGGTTAGTATAATATCTTTAGGTATAGACATTTCGGTACACTAGTTTATTATAATATATTTAGGTACTGACATTTCGGTATCCTAATTTAATATTATATATTTAGGCATGGAATTTTTCAGTACACTTATGTTTTTGCATATTTTCTTATGTGCCACTAATGTGACATCTCACATCGCCCAAGAGAGTGGATCCTGTAAGCCTTATATGTATATTGCTATCTCTACATAGCACGAGACCTTTTGGGAACTCGATGGCTTCGGGTTTCGTAGGAACTCCTAAGTTAAGCGAGCTCGGGTGAGAGCATTCCCAAGATGGATGGTCTACTAGGAAGTTCTCGTGTGAGTTCCTAGAAACAAAACTGTGAGGGTGTGGTAGGGGCCCAAAGCGGATAATATCGTGCTACGGTGGAGTCGAGCCCGATTTAGTATCAGAGCCAATCCTTGGCTGGATGTGTGCCGACGAGGACGTCGAGCCCTTAAAAGGGGGTGGATTGTGACATCCCACATCGCCCAAAAGAGTGGATCATGTAAGCCTTATGTGTATATTTTCATCTCTATCTAGCACGTGACCTTTTGGGAACTCACTAGCTTTGGATTCTGTAGGAACTCCGAAGTTAAGCGAGTTCGGGTGAGAGCATTCCCAGGATGGGTAACCCACTGAGAAGTTCTCGTGTGAGTTCTCAGAAACAAAACCGTTAGAGCGTGGTAGAGGCCCGTAGCGGACAATATTGTGCCATGGTTGAGTCGAGCCCGAGATGTGGTGAGGGCCCAAGCCGGAATGTGACAACTAATTCACTACAATATATTTAGGTATGGACATTTCAGTACACTAATTTAGTAAAATATATTATGATATGGACGTTTAGGTAGACTAATTAGAGGAAGTAAAATAAATATAATGAATTAAAATGTGTATAATTATAAATAATTTTAATTTTAATGTAACAATATTAAATAAGATATCTATTAAATATTAAAACAAAAATATAATATAAATTTGAATTAAGTACACATTAAAGGACTAAAATCAATATCCAATCTAATACCATGTTTTTATTAAATTTTAATCTTCTTCAAGGATTAAAGTTCAAAAACCCCAAAAAATTAAAATAAAATAAATAAAAATCATACACGCAGCTTGATGTCTGCGTCATAAACTCAAAGTCTTTGTCTTAATCGACAGAGGTCACCATCCTCGCAAAGTCACACATGCCAATCAAATTGCATTGGCCCTTAAAGTACATTCCGTTTTTCTTTTCCACAAAGTCATGGCCAAGTGACGGTGATGCTTATAACTCAATTTATTATTATTAGATGAGTTTGAATTTTAAAATCTGTGGTGTATAGATACAATCTCAAAATTTAATTAAACTCAACTCACATCGATGAATAAAATGGTGAACATTATCACAATTTGAGAATGGTAAACAAAAATGCACTCCCATAAAAATAGGACTTAATATATACATATTAAAAACAAAGACAAAGTGATGCAAAATCTCGCAACGACTAATACTATTCCAAGTCATGCATGAAACATACGCATTTGTTCCTTCATGCCACTTGGTTATAAGTAAACATCATGCAAAAGTTGTATTACTAATTAGTATTATTCAGCTTGACTTGGACTTTCACGAATAGACTTATAATTTCTGGTATCTAATAAATACCAGATTGAAATTATTCATTGATCTACAAATGTTCTCATGGAGGTACACATTTTTTTGCCACAATACCAATATAGAGGCTAAAAGATGCCACGATATTAAGTCCATATGTGGTCGAGATATTTATGAATTTAACCATTAAAATGCATAAACTCAATTATACATCCAGGTTAGATCATTTTCTGAAGTTTTGGTCCACAATAAAAACTGCTTACCTTGAGTTATACCTATAAAATGTGTAGAGGTGAATTACATTTTAGCCCAGTCATGATTTTTGTCCTCGACTTTTGTGTCTAATAAAAATCCATGGTTGAAAATATTCAATTTTTTTTTAACAAACAATATTATTTACACAAGGGAAGAGGGTGGGTTTAGCCTCACAATGGGCTAACAATAATATAGTTCAAATTTGCCTTTGGCGGAATCTAACCTAAAACCTTTGACTTACAAGTGAAGAGGAATACCACTAGACTGTACCAAAAATTCTCATGGACGCAAACATTTTTCTATCACATATTGGAATATAAGGGCTATAAGATGCTAAAATATGTGTTGAGCCATTTACAAATTTAGTTATTAAAATGGAATTGATCTTACTTGGATGCATAATAGTTGTAGGCTCACACCACATCGAAATTCAATGATCTGAACCGTCTATTTTTCAAGTTGCACCTCATCAATCATCTTTGAAAAATATTAGCCAAATCTGAAATATTTGAGATATCTAATTGAGTTCAAAGAAATTGACGAACACTTTATTCTATAAGAGACAATAAATTCCATCATGATAATGAAATAGACAAATGTTTCTGGATTGAATTGAATTTTTGCAAAGATGATCTATGAATCGAGACTTACAAAATAACAGTTCAGATCATTCAAGTTCGACATGGAGTGAGCCCTATAAATCTAGCTCTCAAGACCAGTACATCAACATGCAAAGAAGTTGTTATCCATACATGAACAATGATAAGCTATAGGTACAAAAATGCAAGTATACAGATATGAAAACCTTACTACATAATCATGATCACAAACATATTCATGAATATGTACGTACACATGCAATAAAAGCTTTTCTTTTATGTACACATACGACTCCAACTAAAAATTAGATTTAAAAAATTCAAATTAAAACTAGGTTTGAAATCAGTAATGAACAAAATTAGGCTCGAAATTAGCTAATTTGGGTAATATATGAAAAATTGTAAGTTGCATATAAAGTCAAAGGACAAAATTCAATATTTAATCTCATACTACCGTAATGCGATTGACCATAGCGTTGGAAATTTGAACTTTGAGGACAAGAGTGTCACCGTGAAGAGAGTGGGCGTCCTCTAAATACTGGTGCGAGAGGATTAAGACATTGGAGTCAATTAGGAGTGGTTTGTTAATAGTCGACACCAATTGGGGCTTCTTGCATGCCGCCTTTCTTTCTTTGCGAGTTCCCGATGTACTCCTGTTACCCATAATAGCAACTCTAGTTTATCAAAGGTCCCTTAGGGTAACTTCCTATTCAATTCCCTCCAGTGAACAGTAACTACCTTTAATGAAAAGTAATTGTCTTTTGTATCTCTATCCTTAACTGAATAGTCATGGCAATAGTCAATAATACAAAATAATTTTATTTGTAATTTCGGATAAGATTTTTAATCATTCTCGTTACACCACGTGTCATTATCCGAAAAGACAATTTTTGGTGATAAATTTTGATAAAAGGGTATGAATAAGACTCCACATTTCTATCAACTGCATCTCATTATCTGTAATCGGATCATGAGTAACTTCAACCCAGCTAGAACACAACGTAACATCTTCAATAAGCGTCCAATTCAGACCTGCATCATTAGTCATTTTGTTGGAAACCAATTGGATTGAAACTTTGAGAGAAAGATTGGAATGTGGTTGAAAGTATTTAAGAAAAAATGAAATTGTGGTGTAAGGTAGAAGATAATGTGAAGGTATTTATAGAAAAGTAAAATAAAATTTTTTTTGAATTTTTGAATTTTTCTTTTTGGATTTTTTTTATTAATTTTTAACATTTTTATTAACTTAATTAATTTCTGCTATTGGATTAAAAAAAATTCGAAATCCAACCCTCCAGATTGTGCCACGTGGCACAACAGTAACATATATGATTTTTTATTTTATTTTTAAAGGCGAATAACGTGGACCGTTGATCTCAAATCCGATGGTTGATATTACGGAAGGTTTGAAATTTTTTTTTTACCGTTGGAAATCTAACGGTTTAGAAAAAGTATTCGTTGAAATCTAACGGATGAAAACGTGCCACATAGTCCACCAGCGGTAACATTCAAACCTCTGGACCGTGGGCCCCATTAACTGAAAAGCTGTTGATGATGTGCCCCCACACGCACGTGTGCGACATGTGCCTGACGCAAAATTTTTTTTTATAACATGCCTGACGCCAACCATGCATCATTTGGCCTCAGACTCTCGGGCTACCGATTCGAGCCAGGCCTCTTACTCAGGCCCCCCTTAGCCCAATCGCCTTCATGGGCTGGAGCAAGGAGCTGGGGTTATTGGGTCGGAAATGCAGCTAGTCCATCAGGTTGGAGCTCCCAGTAGAGTTCCTCTAAATACAGTTGACACTAAGTGCAGGACTTTTGGCTAGGTCAACCTAGCTTTTCAAGGATTCTTAACCTCTCTTGGGCTTCTTTCGTGAAGCCTTAAAAGTGCAGCGTTGGCATTTTGCTCGTAAGTTCAAATCAACGATTCTTGCTGGGGTCTGAACATGTGTTGCCTTCACTGTAAGCTCTACAAAACTAGAGAAGACTTCCTCCAGTTCACATATCTTTTGAGGTCGGTGAATCTCGTAAGCTCTTTGTTTCGTGAGTTTCTTCAGAGCTTGTCGATGGTCGAATAAATATGTAGCATACTCTTAAATTCTATCCATGAGTGAAGCATCTTTGTTGACAGAAGCTTCTTAGTTGGGCTACTTAATTTGGCAAGAATTGCCTGACCTTGCACCCAAGTAGTCTAACGTCATATGCCGTCAGCCACATACAAAACCCAAACACTACAACTTCTTCTTTCTCAGGCTTGTCTGTGCAACCCAGCATATCAATGGAGCTAAACTACAACTGCCCATAACCCAAAATCCACCATTTACCCACTTATTCTCTCAACATCGCAGTACATATTACCATACTTGCAAGCCCAATATTACGTCCTGGGCAATGCTTCCAACTCCACCAGAACAAACTCGGGTTATGAATTGCATATATGTGATTACTTCAATCACAAGGATAATAATTAGCTATAGTTAAAGGGTTAAATTGTAAGTGAATTGGGGACTGAATTGTAATGATTTGGGATCTTTGGATTCAATTGTAATAGGCCAAGTGTTGCAGGGAGTTATTTCAATAAGTTTGTTGAAGTTGTACAACTGGCAATCACACACTGGATTGCTAGCTAATGGTATATCTCTCTTTCTGCACACTCATTATAATGGTTAGATTTGAACTAATAGAAAGAATATTCCAATTCCAACTTTTCTCCCTCATTGGATTGCTGCCATAGCTGCTCAGTTTAGGTCGATTTCCAACTAAAGATTGTGATTCTAATATTGGGATCACCCATCCGATTCTAGGTTTCCATGCGGTGTATGCCCCGTCCCAAAGAACAACCACGTTGGTCAACATCTCAAAGAACAACCCGTCCGATGTTATTACTATGCAACATCTCAAAGAACAACCAAAGAAGCACAATATTATTCTCTAGCCACATTGGTCAACGAATCTTATCATAGTAATAACAATCATATCCAACATCATTCCACAATCACTCCAATTAATCAATCCCAATAATCAAAGATGCACGATATTAACATTTAACTACGTTAATCAATCAATAAGATTACATATCAATTCACGAAATTTAATAAAGGAATTCTACAAAATTCCTAACCTAGATTCCAAGTAATAACATGATAAATCTAATTTATAAACACAATGTTTATTGTGAGCAATTCCTATTCACTCAAATATAGGGTTGGACTAACCATATAGAAATGAGTAACATTAGGGGTTCTGGGCCACTTAACGGAATCCAACTAAAATATGGTCGCCTATCAAAATGTATCAAGTACAACTAATCTTCATCACCCATAGAATGTGTATGGTCCCCCATTGCGGATATGCCTAGCAGAGCCATATGCATAATCTAATCGTGCATGTAGTGATCACCCATCGCGGATATACCAAGCATGATCACCCCTGAAATATGTATGGTCTCATATCACAGATATACCGAGCAGGACCATATCCTAACTCTAGGTAGTGATCATCCATCATGGATATGCCAAGCATGATCACTCCTAGAATACGTATGGTCCCCCGTTACGGATAAACCAAGCAAAACCATATGCATAGTCTAATAATGTAGGCACTAATCACCCATCGCAGATATACCAAGCATGATCACCCCTAATAGTCCCCATTGCGGATATACCAAACAGGACTGTATCCTATAGCTTTAAATAGTGATCACCTAGTGCGGATATACCAAGCATGATCACTCTTAGAATGCGTATGGTCCCTCATTGCGGATAAACCAAGTAGAACCATAAGTATAGACTAATCGTGCAAGTGGTGAACACATATCGCGGATATACTAAGAATGATCACCCCTGTAATACGTAAGGTCCCCTATTGTGGATATACCAAGCAGAACCATTCATGTACCACTACTACGTGGTGCAGTAAGTTCAACACATAACCTACCCCTACCTTAACCCCTATGATTACAACGTAGGCATATGCACTATCAACTTCTCATGGCCACTAACTAACATGTCACACAAGCATATAAGTTCTATAGAATACTTCTAATAGAATTCTAGGCTCACATTGTCATAACAGTTATCATACATATAATTCATATTATCAAGCACATATATCTCACAATAAGGCATCTTATACACGTAAATCGAGGTATATATATTATCTGGAATAATCACTAACTAATATAGGCCCACTAAGCCCTACCTAGTCTCTAGTAATACTAATTTTAGTATTTAAGAATAATGAAGAACATTTTGATCAAAATTAACCCTAGTAAATCAATTAGGAAGATCTGCCCATCAGATTTCCCATCCATAAGTTACCATGGTCCTCAAATAATACGTACAAAACCATACTAAAATTTGGTGATGATCTAACGGTCGGTTCATCGTTTACTTCAAAGGTCCAGGGGCGGCAATCTACGAAACTAGGCTCAAACAACAAAATCACATCAAACAATTGTCAAAATTGGATTTAGAATATTGAATTTAGCCTAGAAAGACAAAGTTGGCCCATTGGCCACATGTTGCCGTACGCACCGCCGTATGAGGCGGTTTCTAGCAAACGGAAACCCAGTTTTTCGACCGACTCCAAAAATCACCAAATTTCACGGGATTGCAGAAAATAACAAGAGGAAGAATTTTCATACCTGCAAGAGGCGGCCGGAAACCCTAGGATTGGTGCCATTCGAATCATCGTCCATTTGAACTCTGACGCCTCACTCGATGCTTAGGACTTATTCCTGGGTCCAAAGGGAGTTGAATGACGGTGGTGATTGAAAAAATGGTGGATCGCACCCGAGAGACTCACAGAACCCACGAGTTCATTCTCCGTGAAACTTAGCTTAAACCTAGTTGGGTTTGGGTGGAAATTGGAGACAAAGTGACGAAATTTCGTCAAAATTGTGCAGGAAAAATCAAGTCTGTAGTCGGGTCAGGAACCAAGTCGTGTTATGGTCCGGGTTGGCTACTTCCTCTCCTCCCTCCTTTCTTTCCTTTCCCCTTTTTTGATTGGCCAGTTTCTCCCCGCATTGCAAGAGTTAATACTGTGAAGCAAAGGTTTCTTGAACAAGATAGGGTCTTATCGGTGCTAAAAACTAACTTGGAGATGGCTCAGAATAGGATGAAACATTACAGTGACAAAAAGAGGATAGAGAGACATTTCACAATTGGTGATTTTGTTTACTTGAAGCTGATACCATACCAGTTACAGACCTTAGCACCTCACAATTACCACAAGCTACAACCTAGGTATTATGGGCCCTATGAGGTACTTGAGAAGATTAGTGATGTGGCTTACAAGCTTAAACTTCCATTGGGGACTAAGATACATCCAGTGTTTCATTTGAGCTACCTTAAGAAACAGTTGGGAGATCACACCAATGCTCAAACTATTTTGCCTCAAGTTACGGACGATGGCTTGGCTCAAAACAGTCCCAAAGCTATGATAGCTAGGAGAATTTACAAGAAGGGAGACTCTGCAGGTGTGCAAATTTTAGTGCAGTGGCAATATCAAGAGGAGAATGCTACTTGGGAGGACTTCGATGAATTCCAGGCCAAGTTTCCTGATTTTTCTCTATGAACCTTGTGGACAAGGTTTTCTTAAGGAGGGAGTGTTGTTATGAATTGCATATCTGTAATTACTTCAATCACAAGGATAGTAATTAGCTATAGTTAAAGGGTTAAATTGTAAGTGAATTGGGGACTGAATTTTAATGATTTGGGATCTTTGGGTTCAATTGTAATAGGCCAAGTGTTGTAGGGAGTTATTTCAATAAGTTTGTTGAAGTTGTACAACCGGCAATCACACACTGGATTGCTGGCTAGTGGTATATATCTCTCAACACATTCATTGTAACGGTTAGATTGGAACTAATAGAAAGAATATTCCAATTCCAACTTCTTCTTCTCCATTGCATTGCTGCCATAGCTGCTTAACTTAGGTCGATTTCCTGCTAAGGATTGTGATTCTAACAACTTGAACTTCAAAAACTCCAAGAACTAATCTTTTTGTGGAAATAGAAAAGAAAGAGAGAGTGATGAGAGAGAAATTTTACGGCAGGTGGGTGAATTGTTGGAGGTAAAAATTGAGAATTCAAGAGAGGAAGATAGAGAGTACATATAAAAAGAGGGAGGAGAGGCAGAGGTTTCTAGCAGGGTCAGCCTAAGCATTTGGGATCTAGGTGAGCATTCAAAGTGAAGCCCTAGAGCTTTTTGAACCTCGATTCTTTGTACATTGATATGTAAAAAGAAAATTAGCTAAACACATGAAAATGTCTATTTTTAACATCAAATATTATTAAAAGTAATGGTACAAAAAGATATACAAATATTACATGTTTTTCGTTTTTAGATGCAAATGTACACTTTAGTTTACATAATTTTATTTTGTTGATATTTTTATTAAATTTAAATTGTATATATAAATTTTTAAATTTTGTTGCCTCCTAAATGAGGGCCCTAGGCGGCGCTTACCTTGACTATCCTCGGGTCGGCCTTAGTTTTAAGAATTCGACTAAGAAAAAGGTCGAACAACATAAAATAATTTGTTAATAATTTTTAATATCAATTGGTCCGTCAATGCATATTTTCTAAGAATCTGCGCTGCAAGAAAACACTCATTTTGATAGTTGCAAGTATAAATTCTCACACAAAAACTTGTTTGGATGGAAGGAAAATCAATCACTGGAGAATACAATAAAGCAAAAAAATGGAAAAAATGATTATACAGGTACAACAAACACACTCAGTCTCACTCTGCTCCTCCTCCGCCTATAACTCCGCCAACCGCCGCCGTTGCCGCCAAATTGGAGTGAGAGTGAGCGACGGAGTCGAAAGAGGAGCAACGATGTCGTATGCTAATTGGCTCCTCTTCCCCAGATTTCCATCATTGTCCACCGTGTCCACCACCAGCAGAAGCAGCAGCAGTTGGATGATGAGGAGGAGAGAGAGCAGCAACGACGCCGAATCATCGCCTTCTTCTTCGAGATCTTCTGGGCGCTGTGCAGCCGCCTCCGGTTCTGCACCGCCGCCGCCATTTCCGCCAGATACAGAAAAGGTCCCTTCTCTCTCTCTCTCTCTCTCTCTCTTTCTCTCTCTCTCTCTCTCTCTCTCTACATTTTCTGTTTGATTTGATTATCTTTCTTCTTATTCCTCATGGGCTGGTCGCATTACTGCAGCAGAGGGAGGTGCCTGAACTGCAGACGCTTCTCCGAAGATTCTGGAAGGTGGCGGCTCCCTATTGGTCCTCCTCCGACAAGGTGCAAGCGAGGATCCAGCTCGCCGTAGTCTTCGCTCTCACTCTCGCCGCCACCGGCATCAACGTCGGCTTCAGTTTCCTCCGTCGCGACTTCTATAACGCCCTTGCCAGTCTCTCTCTCTCTCTCTCTCTCTCTCTCTCTCATTTGTTAATCTTATTGGTAATTAATTAAGTTAATTTATTTTACTGAAATTTGGTCCTTTTTGCTTCCGAAATTGGATTTTGGTGATAATTTGAAGACAAGAACCAAGAACAATTCACGAAGCAGCTGCTTTACAACTTGGGTGCATTTGCTTTTGGAATTACGGTGAGCACCAATTGCTGCACTTTCACTTAGTTACCCATCCCTCAGTTTAGTTTTTTGGGAAATTGCTAAAAATGATCAATTTAGGGTTTTTTTTTTTATGTGCTTTTAAAATGACTGAACGCACTTTTAGAGAAAATGTTTTTGGGTTTCAAAATCATTAAAGTGCTTTTTGCAAGGAGCACTAGTTATGTGTTTATTCCAAGAAACACTTTAAGTGTTTTTTTTTAGGATTTACTTGCATCTTTACTAAAAATGGTTTTAAAAATATTTTCACAAAAAACACTTTCAGTCATTTTAAAAGCACATCTAAACAAACTCTTACTTAATTTTAAGACTGAAAGAGGACAAATTGAATATGCACAAAGCATGCATACCACATATGGGCACCAAAGGCTAGCACATTCATCCGAAGTTGTTTTGTTATAACTATTTCCCATGTTTTGTCACCCTTCTATTAAGTGTGACACCCATCATTTCTCAAAATTTGCTAGGCTACCTTTTGAAACTTCAATGTCTAGGTCTAGCATACAATTTGAACTTGTTCACACCGATGTATAGGGTCCTACTATTGAATCAATGGAAGGTTAAAAATATTTTATCATATTTGTGGATGGTTACACTCGTGTCACTTTTCTTTATCTCATGAAATCTAAAAGTGAGGTATCAACTATCTTTCAAAACTTTCATAGATTGATTTTTTCTAACACTTAGAATAACCAAATTGCCTTCGTATCTCACCTCATATTTCTACATAAATATTTCCTAGGAAAGGACCCACATATATTTACGTGGCTTTGAAGACGGTCTCTGGCATTATGAAATGGTTATGCAGGATCCTCCTTGAATTAATAGTTTAGCCATCAAATGGTTTCGTGGGAGTCGGTAGCTGAGTTCTTTTTGGGCGGCAAAGAAATCCGGGAAGAGGATCCCCTTCGGATCCTTTTTGTGGGAATCTTGAGGATCCTCAAATTCGGTGCGTCCATCGTTCATCGTGCGGTTAGAAATCATTTTAAATATTTTATTTAAAATTAAATATAAACAGTACTTGACAAAAACTGACCGCACGATGAACGATGGACGTATCGGATTCGAATCTGAAGCGACGTGGTGGTGGGTGGTAATTGTCGTTGTCGCTTCTCGATGGCTGAGTTTATTTTTCACTCACACTCTCTCTCTAAAGTTTGAGAATAAGCATAGAGGGAAGACAAATCTTTGACCTGAATCTAAAAATCATCTTTTTCAGTGACATGCATATGATATGCTCATAGATCTGAGCAAACCTAAAATCCATAGCTCACAGCTCTCTCTTCGAAATAAAAAAATTGACGTCATCACTTGTGAATTTTTACAATTTATATGTGGGTATTTTCGTCATATCACTTTTGTGCTTGATGTGCATGACTTGTGCATGACCGGTTTTTCTTATTTGAGTCCTAAGATTAAGAAAATGGGTCATTTTTTGCTATTTCCCTTCTTCCCTTTTCCCGGGTCTTCGCCTTCATCGTTGTGTAATCACCCGAAAGGAAAATACAAAATGGCAGTTGCTAAGATTTTGTCAAAAAAGAAGACCACAAAAGAACAATGAATGGTTAAACTATTGCCAGAGGTTTATGCCAGTGAATTGCAACCCACAATGGAAAAAGCTTAAAAGTTGCTAGGTTAGCTTTTCGGGTATTCTGTTCACAAATTTCCACTTCTTTGCATTTTGATCATCGCCAATGGGTTCATATTCGCATGGTGGTTGTTGATTCGTTTGCCTATGCAGTTATGTGGACATGGGAGCAATGACCTGGTCTTACTGATTGATAAATTTGTTTCCTGTGTTGACAACTTTTTGTGCAGATTTTTGTGTTGCGATATTATGCAAGACAAACTCTTTCGTTGAGGTGGAGAGCTTGGATGACAAAACATTACATGGACCGTTACCTAAGCAACCAAGCCTTTTATAAAATTCAATCCCAGTCAATCATTGATAATCCAGATCAGCGCATTGTTGATGATCTAAGTTCGTTCACAGAAACTGCCCTATACTTCTCCTTAACACTTCTCAATGCTGTGGTAGATCTCATTTCGTTCAGTAACATCTTATTCAGTATCTATCCTCCGCTGTTTGTTGTTCTATTTGTATATTCAATTGGTGGAACAGCTATAGGTATCTATCTTGGAAAGGTAACTTTAGCTCCGTTTAACCAAAAAATCTTTCCCATGCTGTATGCAATGGGAACTCAGTTTAATGAAAACATTGTATCCGTTTTTTCAGGATTTGGTTTCTTTAAACTTCATGCAAGAGAAAAAGGAAGCTGATTTTCGTTATGGACTTGTGCGCATCAGAGAAAATGCTGAATCCATTGCTTTCTACAGTGGTGAAGCAAATGAAATGCAACTTCTGCTACAACGCTTCACAAGTGCTTTCAAAAATATGAGTGTATGAATAAATTTATCGTCTTCTGTTTTCACTTCTCTACATGCAGTCATTAGCCTTTACACTGAAGACTCCTTTTTCTCTCACAAATTTATTTTTACGCAATATTTTTGTGTGTACTCATTTTAAACAACATGATCTACTTTAAATACACTTGGATTGAGTTATGGCAGATGTGCTGGTGTCATTGGATCGATTAGTGATGCTACTGATTACCCTATAAATAAATTCAACATCCACTAAAAAACTCTCTGTTTTTTTAAATGTAATTTAATTTGTAAGAAAGATGACGATGCCAAGCATTTATGGGCTCTCATTATCCTTATTCAAGAGGCAAGAAAGATGACGATGCCAAACATGTGTTACTTTATGTTAAATACATGTATCTAATCTGATAAGCATCATGTTCCGGTTTTCAAAATTGATCATGTTGTTTCTGATATTTTGACTTCAGTGCCTAGGTTTTCATCTCTGTTGATGTCACTGTCATATCTGTGGCTCATTCAAGAGACTGAGCTGCATCATTATGCCTAAGAACTACACAGTCATGCTTACGACTCTGCTGTTTTTTTTTAAGTTACTTTTGGAACAAATGCCTGCGAGGTTTGATCTAGAGCATGATCTGTTTGCATTTAATATATTTACTGATTTAAAATTACTATGCGTGTTGATTGTTATGCCATGCACATCCAACTGATTGTGTTTTAACTCATATTCCAACCTTGCAGAAATTGTTGATAAGTTCAAGAAATCTCGAGGTTTTCACCAGTGGATACAGCTATCTTATTCATATTCTTCCCGCTGCTGTTGTTGCCCCCATGTATTTCTCAGGCAAAATTGAGTTGGGTGTCATTGATCAGTCAACATCTGCTTTCAATCATATTCTTGCAGACTTGTCCCTTATTGTCTACAGAATTGATACTATCAGTGCATTTGCAGCTGTAATTGATCGACTTGGTATTGTCTCTGTATCTATATCTGTTATAACGAGGATCTGTTGCGTAACTTTGACTTGACCAGATAGAACTTCATAAGGAAGCTGTCTAATTTGTGTGATATAACGGGGTCTTAAAATTGAATGAATATGGATTGGAGTCTCACTAGAAAGACATTGACAAAATAATGACATGTTTTCTTATCCATATTTTAATTTCTAATCATGGTTTTGCCTTCCTAGATTCAGACAGATAGTTACAGACATCAATTGCCCACATTGTATAACTTTTTGTACTTGTTGATGTCATTTGAAGCCAACTTCAATAATATTTGCCAGTGATATCTGAAACATACAGGTGAATTTGATGATCTGTTGGATAGCAGCAACTTGGAACGTCATTCTGACCCCTCAGAAGGGATAAGTTTGATATATAGTAACGTTAAAAGCTTACCAGAACCGGAGTCAAATGGATCCATTCCCATACAAAAGCAAAAAAAGTTAGTGGATATAGAGCACTTGACTGTGGAGACTCCAAGTGGTACTGCATTGGTTAGGAATTTATCGTTGGTAATCAACAAGAATGAGCATTTATTGGTAAGTAACTCCATTGTTCTCCTGAATTTATCGTTAGTTAATGTATCTTTTCTGGGAGCTGAAGACCATTTCCCGTACATGACCAATTGAACAGGTAACAGGACCAAGTGGGAGCGGTAAAACATCTTTGTTAAGAGCTATGTCTGGTCTTTTTAGTACCGGAAAAGGAAAAATCATATTCCATGTGAACTACGGAGAAGACAAGCAACCATCCATTTCTTCTGGTGTAGTAGCTCTTGAGGTAGATGCTGGTAGTGATAAATATGAGGAACTTCGGAGGCCCTCAAATAGGAACTATAAGGGCATATTTTTCCTTCCTCAAAGACCATATATGGTATTGGGAACACTTCGCCAACAGTTGCTTTATCCGATATGGGCTGAGGATGCAATTTCCACAGTGGACGGTACTAAACCAACTGGTATGTACTTCAACTCCTTTTGCCACATGGTACTCTGCTGACTGCTGAGGAAGCTATGATCAACTGTGACAATTGTTTTGTAATTCTTGCAGGGTCACTTCCTTTCTTGACGCAGGCACCAAATTCGAAACATCTGAGTGAAAAGCCTAGTAAGCCCACAACAGAGGACCTGATACAGGTTTTGGAGGATGTCCGACTTGGCTATATATTATCCCGATTCAACAGTTTGGATACTTCATATGAATGGTCTAGTGTTCTCTCCCTTGGAGAGCAGCAACGCCTTGCATTTGCTCGTTTACTGCTTTCGAAACCACAATTGGTTCTACTGGATGAGTCTACCAGTGCTTTAGATGAAGCCAATGAGGTATTTCCACGCTCTTTCTTCAGACTTTCAAGATTCATTTGTTCTTCCTTATCCTTCCCACATGTATTGGACTTATCAGGTCCAGAGCATCTTCAGGAATTGCCCCTAACGCATTTAGTCAAATTTCGCGCTATGCACACGAACACCTGGAATGAATGATCTAATCTATAAACTGTTAACACGCATAAGCTAATGAACTCGTTCCAAGTCTTTTTGAAGTGCTGGTTATGTACCACTCATTCGATATCATATGCACCTGATGCCCACCTGCTTCAATTTTTTCCCAGGAGGCCTAGAAGCATAGTTGTTGAATCACTATGAAGAGAACATGGTATAAATTGTAATGATGATGTCCTGGTTGTGCTTCTGTTGGCAGGTTCATTTATATCAGCAGATTGAAAAGGCAGGCATAACATATATAAGCGTCGGTCACCGGCAAACTCTCTACGACTTCCACAAGCAGAACTTACGGATCTCCACCGCGGAACCCAGTAGCGCCGAACCCAATTGGAGCATTGAATCCATCAATCGAGAAACATTATACAACTTATGAAACGTGTAATTGCAGCTGCCTTTTCTTACATTAGGTCACTTGTTTGTTCTGTTTCTCTGGTGTGGTGCAAGTGTTTTCGGGTCCTTTGTATCATAAGTAGTTTCTGCAAAACTTTCTAGGGTTTATATTGTAAAACTTAGAACACTTAAGGTTTTCAGCTGAATTTTCCTATCCAGATAATGATGGATTGCTTGTATTTATATCAGTTTACAGATTACAGAAGGGTTTTGAAAAACCCCATTTACACGCACAGTTTGAATTTCAAATGATACAAAGCTATCAGACTTTAGCTAAGAAACATTCAAAAGAAACCTAGACCTAGCAGACTTGTCCTTGGATAACGGTTGAACTTTAGAATATCCAACTGAAGAGTTTGAACTAGAGTCGGATGCTTGATAAGTCTGACTTGGTCTAACAAATATATGATCAGATTCTGTACAAAACTTTCCACTTTATGTCACTTATAAACCATTCAAACATGACATACGAGCCATTTGCCTTCAGTTTGTGCAGCAGTTTATAGCTCTTCCAGTCAGGCACGTTGTAGACTTTGCAAAAGTGAAGTGACTTCCGCGCATCCCTTTTCTTCACTACATTTATTTTTGACGTTTGAATTGAATATATGTGCGGAAATCATTCCTTTTGCAAAATGATTTTCAATATATGCATGCAGCCAAGAATCAATGCGTGTAAACAACTCCATGATTAAGGTACTGAAGTTAGAGTTTGGGACATTTATTTTGCAAGCAATAACTACCCTATACGCAAGGAGACTACAAAGAGGGAAAGACGAACCTGAAACAATGAAACCTCTCATAATCCATGGTTTTAGGGTGAAATTGGCCAATGAGTTCGTGAAGAAATTGTAGTAGCACGAATTATGAGCTCTCCAGTAACGTAACTATCGATTAATGAAAGACATTTATTTTTCCGAGGCTTGCAAAATTCTCGTCGTTGTCCTCTGAAGACTGCACCTTTCGTTTTCTAATCCAATTTTGTGACAGTCTGGTACTGCCCTCCTACGATTAGGTTTGGCTTCATCATCGAATTGATCCGTGAATGATCAGTTACTCCGGTGAGAGCTCTCGGCCAGGTACGTTTCAGTTTGTGACATTTTCATATGAACTCATCCAATCTGTGGAGGAGGGAAAGAGAAACTTCAAGACTTTGTATGCTAATTTTTTATTTTTTATTTTATTTTTTTTTAACAAACAATATTATCTACACTAAGGGGAGAGGGTAGGCTATTCCTCCCAATGGGCTAAAATAATGTGGTTCATATTCACTTTTGGCGAGAATCGAATCTAAAACTTTTCACTTACAAGTGAAGAGAAATACTACTAAACTGTAGTATTAAGTGGCGTAGACTAATCTTTAAAACAAAGAAAAACGGCATCTCTTACAAAACAACGAGATTCTTTGTATTTGAGGTGCTTCATGGTGTAATTTTCAGCTCTACCCCTATGTAAATCTCTCGAAATGTCATAGTGGAGCCCAAGACCCCAACCATCCTCTCCACCCCAACCCCATTAGTTGGTTTACATGTGGGCCCAATTGTACCAGACTACTCAACGGGGCAATAATTGACTGAAATTCAACTTGAGTGGTCTGATATCATGCTGGCTTCTGCCACGTCCAAATCTCAAACATTGGAAAATTTGGAAAAATAACTAAAATTTAGATTATGAATAAAATTTTAACCAACAATTGTAGCTTTTTACAATTTTAACCAAAACTTGACATTATATATACTAAAACTCAGTTGATAAACACTGTTCATTAACAGTGATTTGACGGATTTGCCCTTTAGTTGTTAGGCATATTTAGCCTTTTTCCTTCCGTTGTACAGTATATTTACTAATTTACCCCTTCTGTACACGTGTTGGTCATCGTGGGAATGTAAAAGCTCGGCCTTTCCATTTGTTTCGAGAACGAAGCTTTTCCATTTGTTTCCAGATGAAACTCTCCGGTTCACTCTCTCAGAACTGCGAACCACAACATCCTCCTCCGTTCGACGGCATCTCCTCCCTTCTCCTCCGTTGGACAACTTCTCCCCCTCCAGGCTCCTCCCTCATTCCTTCTCCTCCGCTCCTTCTCCTGGGTATTTTTTGATCTCTATATTTCCTCAGATCCCTCTTGCCTTTACCAATTATCGCCTAACGAGTTGACCATGTGTTTTCAATTTTGCAACCAAACCCATGTCTGAAAAGAAAAGAGCTGCAGATTACGGTGGCTCAATTATCTCCTCCCCGATGTCCGTCGTGCCAACATCACCTTTGAAGAACAGGTTCTGAATCTTGAGCTTCACCCTCGCTGGGGTAACAGGTAATTATACATAATCATCATCAAAACATATGATAAATAATTATTCTAATTGCATGCACAAACATTCGAGCTTGGCAAGTACCCCCGCCGCTTTTCCCCTTACTCAATCTACTGTTGTTGCTTTATCTCTGTTCCTCTGCCTAGAGAGATCGGAAATTGGAAACCCCAAAGTTGAAATAAAAGCCTAATGTTCTTTTCTCTTCTTTTATTTTTCTCTTTTTCTTCATTGAAAAAAATCCCTAATTTGGTTTTTTTTTCCCTCTTTTTCGATGGAATAACACCGTCTTAAGGATGATTTGGAGTCAGAAAAAAAAATCCCTAATTTTCTCTGCTTCTTGAGATCGACGTGGCTTCCTCGAGGATTTTCACTGAGATTTCTCGCTTCAAATCGGTATGTTCTATATCTCTGTTCGAATTCGTATGAAAAAGTAATGAGTTATTTGTTGTTTGTAGGTTTTTTAAGTAAATTTTTTTTGTGTGGGATTTATTCGAATATTTTGGGTTTGTTGGGTTTTGTTGCTCTGAGCTTGCTGATGAGTGGTCATGTAAGCTGATTAAAACTTTTTGAGTTTTGGGTTTGCTATAATTAATTGAAGATTTGATAAAGACAGTTTCTTTACAATTCTAGAGTTGCCAATTTGGGGAATTTGTGGAATTCCATTTAAACCTTAGAATATGTGTTTTCTCGCATTTGATGATTTGGGTGTTGAGCAGCAATGCATTGATGGATACTCTATAAAAAAGGAGCAATTTTGGATGATGAGAACAGAGGAGTTGCCACAATGCTTGAGGTCCCCAACCCCAAGATTGGAGCTGCTTCAACTTGAAAAGGTTAATTATTTTACAAAATAAGTTCTAATTTCTTGGTAGTTTGGCTTAACAGTAAATTCCAAGTGAATTTTCCATTTGGTAGATTTTTTTAATGGAATTTATGAGAATTGTGAACTTGGTAGAGTTATGTTGTTTATAGAATGCATATCAGCTTTCATGGGTATCAGTCCTCCAATACCTCTATTTGGTTACAAAGGATTCTTCCCTGGTTGATTATAGTAGGCATAATACAAATAGCTTATGCAGCTTCAACATCTCCCAGTCACCGTAATTTAACAGAATAATTTGTAATTACAGAATAGCTGTAAAAAGTAAGCCATCAATTCACAACAAGTTAATTTAGTTTTTCGTTATATTGGAGTTGAATTTGGTATTTTGTTTAGGTTTTATTATATTAATTATCATAAGCTTCTTTGAGATTACAAGATGTTCCTGGACACATTAATGCAATACAAGAGTTAGAACAAAAAGTGGCTGATTAGAAGGCTTGAAAACAAGTTTAAATCTACATTCAAAATATTAGGTAAAAGCATGTTGACAAATCATCTCCAAATGTTGTAAATACAATACTACTTACTCACTTTTTTTTGTTTATGTCTATTGATTCAAGAGAAAGAGAAAAAAAAAAAAAAAAAAAAAAAAGAGTTACACTATGGATTGATATTGCAAAGAACTTCAGTTCCATTGTGTTGCAACAATTAGTCCCGTCAACATTTGTGGTTATCGCAAGCCTCAAGGTTAAACAATTTACATATCAATGACTCTACACTTTCTAATTGGATAAATATTGGTTTCAAATTAACCCAGAGACATTTGAAAATTAGTGGGAAAGCATGGTCTAATGTTCTTTTCATTTTATGCGTTCCAAGCTCCAACTATGTGTTTAATATAAGACAATTTTGCTCATTTGTCTTGATTTGACTAAATTATTGAATTTCGTAGATTGAACTAAGTTCATTTTGAATTTCCAATTCAAAACTACTGCATTGTAAAACTGTTGTGCAAAGAAATTGTGCGTTGTTCATGTGCATTCTTCATTGTTTACGCTTTCAATTTAAGAGAATGCCATATATTGTCAACGGTAACCAACGATATCTTTTCAGATAATCATGGGAGTATGCCCATGACGTGTTATTAGGGTAGTTCGAGTGCAATAATTTTGTGACAGATATTCGTTTGAAACATTGATATTTTTGGGTTCTTTGACTGCCTTCACATGTCTCTTCCATTTAAATACTCGATTGGGAGGTTACTATATTTGTAACCTTATCTTAATGCCCTGTTTCAAATCTTGCTTAAATATTGAAGAATGACTATTCTTGCAGGGTTAAAGTAGCTGTAGCACCTTAGAATTTTAGAGGTGATCCGATCGGAGGTCGTTTGCAGATAATGATTCTCAATTTCTCAAGTACACCAGTAAAGGCTCTTTATCTTCATTTCTCATTGACATTTGTTTTTCCTTGATAACATAGTTGACAGTTCTTTTAGCCTGTTATTATATAATTACTGTTAACAATGACTTTAGAGAGAGAGAGAGAGAGAAAGAAAGAGAGAGAGAGGGATGGATATACCAAATGATGCATGTTGAAGGAGTACTCGAACAACATTATTGGAATTGTATAACAATACTTGCCATTAATTTGTAAGGAATCAGTTGACAGTGTGGGGTTCATAGCTTTGGATTTGGCATTCTCTGATATTAACCAAGGAGTGGAAATTTTGATTGGTTTGATTGGTAATTTGGGTATGTTGTTTGCATTCAACATTCTATAATTATGAGAGAAACCGAGATCATCGTATTATATATTTTATCAGCATTCAACATTTATAATTGTGAACTATCTTTGTGGGTTTATCAATTTATTTTTATGGTTTTCAGTTTCCTAAATAAAGTTTGACATGTATGGAATTTGACAATTTATCTTCATTTGCATTCTTGCATTTGAATTTGCAAGTCAGTTTGTGCTAAATGCTATTTAATAATTTAGAGAAAACGTTTCAATTGTTTCAATTGATTGTCATGCATCACAGTTGGAAACTTGATGATTTAGAATCAGCTTATCAATCTTCCATACAATTTCTAATCCCGCAGCAACGCGCGGGCAGCAATTTCTAGTGAAAATACTATAATGCCTTTTGTTGGAGTTCTCACCTATTTACTTTGCTCTACTATGTTCACACCATTTGTTAGGCTGACAGTTGTAAAGCTTCTAAGCCAGGAGAAAATTTTCATTGTGTCTGGTCATTGCGTGGTACACCACGTGTTATTATGTATGCCGTGATAAGTTTTATTTTTTGATTTGTTAATTTTTTAACACAGATACCTCACAACTTAAATAATGACACATGATGTATCACTTGTGTTCCGGCATATTGTCCTATCTCTCCTGACCCAGATGTAGCATTTCAACAAAGACCAGGAATTTCGAACTGAGCTCTGAATATTTTCAATTTTTGGAGCTTTAGAGTTTTGGGCTTATCCTACAACTGGTTCTTGCAAAGAAACATGGTGTATTTGCAGAGAGGATCATGACTGAAATTACAGTTAAGGAAACTTGAGTCTCTGGGTGTTAACTGCATAGCTTCTTAGTTGGAAATTAGTCTGCTAAGAAGAAGGGAGAGAGCGGGAGGGAGTTTGGGGGTTATAGAAAAAAGAAGAGGTTAAAGAGCACAAGTGACAAGCCATTTTCCCTCTTTGTAATTGGGTTTGACTCACTTTTGCGTTCATAATTTTCCAAAGCAATTGCAATCATCGAATTCCACTACACAATCTCTCTTTCTGCCATCCTGTCAAACAAAACTCTCGCCAAGGTGAGAGTTTTTCTCTCTGTCCTGAGAGTGTTTCTCACTAATTGTGAGTCTTTCAATCTTGGATTTTTCTGGTGGCACTGACCCTAGCTTTGGCCCGGGTCGGTTGCCGTGTGTTTCCTTTTTTCTTTTCCTTCTTCGCTCCCTGCCTCTGCTGCTATCTCTCCCCAATTTTCACTTTGGCTTTCCCAGTTCCTTTTCTCTTGAAGGTAAACCTCTCCTCTATTCACCCTTGATCCGTTTGTCAACCATGTTTCTTTGGGAGATTGTGTGTAGAGCTCTAATGTCTTCACCGGCTAGGGTGTTACAACCACCACCACTTTCTCCGGGTTGTCTATCGATTCCGATAGTGTTGTTCGTGAGTATCCACGAACTTCCTTTCAATAATCAGCTCCACTCACTTGGTTGTTGATTATCTCTAGTTTGTGGCTGTGCTTCGGTTGTTGAGCAATTATAGGGTTGGAAGTGGCATTAGGGGAGGCACTACTGGACGGAGGATGGGAAGCGACTGCATGACCTGTTTTCGAGGGTAGTGATGGTTGTGGAAGTTTCTGGAGGTCGCTTGTTGGTTTCTGGGCCTTTTTGGGCCTTTTTTCTGGTTTTTCTTTGTTTTGGGGTTTTTTTTTATTGTAATTTAGTTTGTGTTGGGCCCATGTTGTAAGTTGTGTTTTGTGGTAATAAAAATCTCCTCTGACCCAAAAAAAAACTCGCCAAACCGCTCATCACACCTCGGGTAGTAAGTAATCAAAGAATTAACAACAAAAACATCCGAATCAAACCCACAACGCACACCAAAACAATGTACTTAATTCCTTAGCCAATTTTAAGGCAAGGAAAATTAGGATTTGAAATAGGGAATAAGAAAAATGAGAGAAGAGTTTTTATTTGGAAAAGGGATAGAACCATAAACTCTAGTAAAGAGCATCATAGTACTTTTATGTTAAGTTTTGGTTAAAATTATGAAAATTTATATTCGTGGTTAAAATTCTTTGTTGGTTAAAATTCTATGCATTTTTATCACAAATGGTATCTGAAATCGATCATCCAATTAAGATAATTTTGGAAATTGAAAATCGATCAATTTAGTCTCTGAATATGAATGCTGCAAATCAATATCATTTATATCCGTCAAAATTTATGTTAATAAGCTAATATGACACACATGTGAATGCTGCAAATCAATGTCATTTATATCCGTCAAAATTTATGTTAATAAGCTAATATGACACACATGTGAAGCCCACGTAGATTAAAAAATAAAAGAAAATTAAGAGTTAATTTGCGACTCAAAAATCCCAGAAGGGTAAATTACGGGAGGGACGACGAGGGATTACGATCCCATGAATCCAGAAAGAAATCCCAGAGGAATTACGATGACGAATTGGACGAGAGGACGGTGAGTGCTGCGGGTCATCCTCCTGGAATTCCATGGCAACTACATAGTCATGTGATGCATTCCCAACAGCAAATTGAAAACATCAATTGCAACAACCACAGTAGCAAATAAGATTATATGACACCAAATGGGATTGTAAGTCAATCTTCCTTTTAATTAAAATCAAAACTCATTTGAATCTGGTAGCTCATTGACAATTGTTCATAAGGGTTGGACCGTCGAATGGAGGCCCAGATCAATTGCGTGAGGAGAAACCGAGGGGAATCATGAAGTTGGAGATGTTGCTCGGAAGTGGAAACCCACGGATAATTTTCGTAAGTTGTCGATGGTGTGTAAATTTGGGGATCTTGAGAATATGGGTTTGTGGTATAAGAATTAGGGATTTTAGGGTGATCGATGGAGTGTGGCGTCCAGCTCAGAATATAGGTTCGTCCCACTCGAGCTCGACTCCAATTTTGAGGAAATCATTTGGGTTGAGAATTCTAAGGGAAAGGAGTGGAGGTGGTTGCTTAAAGTTTGAATGGGTGGTGGAGATGGAGAAAGGAGGAGATGGAGGTGGATGCTCCGGTGGAGGGAAAGAAGAAGATGAACATTTTTTTAATTAATAAATTATTTTTTTCAAAGTAATAATTAATTTTTTTCGTCTACATGGCCCAAGTGTGGCAACACATAAGCATAAATGTGAGGGGTCTAAATGTGGTAGTATTTAATTAGATTTGTGGGTTTACATAGGTGTTATATCAACTAGTAACAAAAAATTTGATAAAATTTTATCGGAATGATAATATTGATTTTACACAATAATATTCAAAGATTACATTTATTGATTTTTAATTCGAATAAGTCAATTTTAAACATTCTTCTTCTCTTGCCCGTCTGTGCTTCTTCTTCTCAGCAACTCAGCATATCAATGGAGCTAAACTACAGCTGCCCAGAACCCAAAATCCACCAATCACCCACTTATCCTCTCAACGTCACAGTACGAATACCATATTTGCAAGCCCAAAATTACATCCTGGGAAATGCTTTCAACTTCACGGAAAGAAACTCGAGCTTCAGGAATTTCAAGAACTAATCTTTTTGTGGATATAAAGAGGGGAGAGAGAGAGCGATGAGAGAGAAACTTGCCATCAGGTTGGTGAATTGATGGGAGCTAGAAACTGAGAATTCGAGAGAGAAAGATACACGAGGTCAACAGAGATCGATTGACGGAGAAAACGAGCCAGGAGATTGACGGAGAAAAGGAGCCAACAGAAATTATTTTTTCAATTTTAAAAAATAATATTTTAATATCAATTGCTTTGCTCGGACAATTTATTTTACGTAGCGGATATGCTGATATGCAGGAGGACGGATTACCGTACGTTAGCGGTGGCGTTGTATACTTGGTCTCAGTCGTTGGATGAAAACTGCTGAAATGGTTAATTTATATTTTCAGAGAATCTGCACTGCAGTCTGCCGGTAGATACTCATTTCATTTGACATTTGCAATGCTAATCAAACTATCACAACTGGACTTGTTTGGATGGAAGGAAAATCCCAAGGAAAATCAGTTCAATCACTGGAGAATTAAACAGAAAGAGAAGACAAATGGAAAAAATGATAATGCAGGCACCGTCTTGCTCTGATCCTCCTCCGCCTATAACTCCCCCAACTACGGCCATTGCCGCCACATTGGAGTGAGAGTGAGCGTCGGAGTCGAAAGGGAAGCAACGACCTCGCATGCTCATTGGCTCCTCTTCTCCAGATTTCCATCATTGTCCACCATGTCCACCACTAGTAGAAGCGGCTGCAATTGGATGATGAGGAGGAGAGAGAGGAGCAACGACGGCGAATCATCAACTGGGCGCTGTGCATCCGCCTCGGGCTCTACAGTGCTGGCGCCAGTTCCGCCAGCTACAGAAAAGGTCCGCTCTCTCTTTACTTTTTCTCTTTGATTTGATACTATTCTTCTTCTTCCTCTTCCTCATGAGCTGGTCGCATTATTGCAGCAAAGGGAGGTGCCTAAACTGCGACCGCTTCTCCGAAGATTCTGGAAGGTGGCGGCTCCCTATTGGTCCTCCGATGACAAGGTGCAAGCGAGGATCCGGCTGGCCGTAGTCTTAGCTCTCACTCTCGCCACTACCGGTATCAGCGTCTGCTTCAATTTCCTCGGCCGCGACTTCTATAACGCCATTGCCGGTCTCTCTCTAATTTGTTAATCTTAATGGTAATTAATTAAGTTTTTTTTTTTTTTTACTGAAATTTGTTTCCTCTTTGCTTCCGTAATTGGATTTTGACGATAATTTGAAGACAAGAACCAAAAACAATTCACGAAGCAGCTGCTTTACTACTTAGCTGCATTTGCCGGTGGAATTCCGGTGAGTACTTCCTCTGCTTAGTTTGTTTCCACTTTTTTTGGGGTCTTCGCCTTCATCCTCCTGTAATCACAAGAAAGGAAAATACAAAAAGGCAGTTGCCAAGATTTTGTCAGAAAAGAAGACCACATAAGAACAATGAATGGTGAAACTATTGCCAGAGGTTTATGCCAGTGAATTGCAACCCACAACGGAAAAAGCTTAAAAGTTGCTAGGTTAGCTTTTCGGGTATTCTGTTCACAAGTTTCCACTTCTTTGCACTTTGATCATCGCCAATGGGTTCATATTCGTATGATTTTTGTTGATTCGTTTGCCTATGAAGTTATGTGGACATGGAAACAATGACCTGGTCTTACTGATATTGATATATTTGTTACATGTGTTGACAACTTTTTGTGCAGATTTTTGTGCTGCGATATTATGCAAGACAAACTCTTTCTTTGAGGTGGAGAGCTTGGATGACAAAATATTACCTGGACCGTTACCTAAGCAACCAAACCTTTTATAAAATTCAATCCCAATCAATCATTGATAATCCAGATCAACGCATTGTTGATGATCTAAATTCGTTCACAGAGATTGCCCTATACTTCTCCGTAACAGTTTTCAGTGCTGTGACAGATCTCATCTCGTTCAGTAACATCTTATTCGGTATCTATCCTCCACTGTTTGTTGTTCTATTTGTATATTCAATTGGCGGAACAGTCATAAGTATCTTTCTTGGAAGGTAACTTTACCTCTGTTTAACCAAAAAGCATTTCCCATGTTGTATGCAATTGGAACTCGGTTTAATGACAACGTTGTATCTGTGTTTTCAGAATTTGGTTTCTTTAAACTTCATGCAAGAGAAAAAGGAAGCTGATTTTCGTTATGGACTTGTGCGCGTCAGAGAAAATGCTGAATCCATTGCTTTCTATAGTGGTGAAGCAAATGAAATGCAACTTTTGCTACAACGCTTCACAAGTGCTTTCAAAAATATGAGTGTATGAATAATTTCATCTTCTTATGTTTTCCCTTACACAGAAGACTCCTTCCTTTACACTGAAGACTCCTTTTTCTCTCACAAATTTAATTTTACGCAATATTGTTGTGTGTCTAGTGTACTCACTTTAAACTACACGATCTACTTTAAATAAGCTTGTATCAATTTATGGCAGATGCGCTGGTGTCATTGGATTATTGATGCCTACGGATAACCCTTATAAACAACTTCAACATCCACTAAAAAACTGTTTTTCTACATGTAATTTTTCTTCTCAACGGAGAAGTGGGTTCACAACATAGGTTTATTATCATTGTATCACCATGTATGGGCTCTCATTACCCTTATTCAAGAAGCAAGAAAGATGAAGATGCTAAACATGTGTTGCTTAGCGTCTATAATTTAATTTGTAAGCATGCGTTTGATTTCTTATGTACGTTATATACATGTATCTCATCTGATAAGCATCATGTTCCAGTTTTCAAAATTGATCACGTTGTTTCTGATATTTAGACTTCAGTGCCTAGGTCTTGATCTCTGTTGATGCCACTGTGATATCTGTGGCTCATTCAAGAGACTGAGCTGCATCATTACGCCTAAGTTACTTAGGACTTAGGACTTGCTGTTTTTTTTAACTATACAGTTATGCTCAGGACTTGCTGTTGATGCCACTGTGATAACTATACAGTTATGCTTAGGACTTGCTGTTTTTTTTAAGTTACTTTTGGTACACAGATGCCTGCGAGGATTGATGTAGAGCATGTTCTGTTTACATTTAATATATTTACTCATTTAAAATTACTATGCGTGTTGATTGTTATGCCATGCACATCCAGCTGATTGTGTTTTAACTCATATTCCTACCTTGCAGAAATTGTTGATATGTTCAAGAAATCTCGATTTTTTCACTAGTGGATACAGATATCTCATTCAGATTATTCCTGCTGCTGTTGTTGCCCCTATGTATTTCTCAGGAAAAATTGCGTTTGGTGTCATTAATCAGTCAGTATCTGCTTTCAGTCATATTCTTGCGGACTTCTCCCTTATTGTCTACCAATTTGAGACTATCAGTGCATTTGCAGCCGTAATTGATCGACTTGGTATTGTCTCTGTATCTTTATTTATATATATACACACACATAATGAGGATCTGTTGCGTAACTTTGATTTGACCAGATAGAACTTCATAAGGAAGCTGTCTAATTTGCGTGATATAACGGGGTCTTAAAATTGAATGAATATGCATTAGACTCTCACTAGAAAGACATTGACAAAATGCTGACACGTTTTCTTACAGACATCATTTGCCCACGTCGTATAATTTTTTGTACTTGTTCAGGTCATCTGAAGCCATCTTCAATAATATTTGTTATGACTAGGGATGCAAAAACTACTAGGATGTGACCAAAATTTCCACTCAACTTTTCTTCTTTTCACCGTAATACTCGAAGTTCTGAGATTGACTCTTGAAGTTAATTAGATTTATTCTATCGTTTACAAATTCGTAATAATATGTACCTTGTCATTTTGTCCGACCTTGTTAATAAATTGACTTATGATGTCCAATATGGCAATGCTTTCTCTTCTGACTCCACGCAAGGAGATCTTTAGTGGCGTAGGTGTGTTTTAACTTTAAATACTTATTTGCCTAGTGATATTGAAACATACAGGTGAATTTGACAATCTATTGGATAGCAGCAATCCGAAACGCCATTCTGACCCCTCAGAAGGGATAAGTCTGATATATAGTAACGTCAAAAGTTTACCGGACCGGAGTCAAATGGATCCATTCCCATAGAAAAGCTACAAAAGTTAGTGGATATAGAGCACTTGACCGTGGAGACTCCAAGTGGTACTGCATTGGTTAGGAATTTATCGTTGGTAATCAACAAGAATGAGCATTTATTGGTTAGTAACTCCATTGTTCTATTGCAGTTATCATTAGTTTACTAAGTATATCTTGACACGGAGCTGAAGAGCTTTTCCCGTACATGATAATTTGAACAGGTAACAGGGCCAAGTGGGAGCGGTAAAACATCTTTGTTAAGAGCTATGTGTGGTCTTTGTAGTACTGGAAAAGGAAAAATCATATTCTATGTGAAGGACGTTGAAGATAATCAACCGTCCATTTCTTCTGGTGTAGTAGCTCTTGAGGTAGATACTGGTAGTGATAAATATGGGGAACTTGGAAGGCCCTCAAATAGGAATTATCAAGGCATATTTTTCCTTCCTCAAAAACCTTATATGGTATTGGGAACACTTCGCCAACAGTTGCTTTATCCTACATGGGCTGAGGATGCAATTTCCACAGCCGACGGTACTAAACCAACTGGTATGGACTTCAACTCCTTTTGCCACATGGTATGTGTGCTGACTGCTGAGGAAGCTATAATCAGCTGTGACAATTGTTTTGTAATTCTTGCAGGGTCACTTCCTTTCTTGAAGCAGGCACCAAAATCAGAACATACGAGTGAAAAGCCTAGTAAGCCCGCAACGGAGGACCTGATACAAGTTTTGGAGGATGTCCGACTTAGCTATATATTATCCCGATTCCGTAGTTTGGATACTTCACATGAATGGTCTAGTGTTCTCTCCCTTGGAGAGCAGCAACGCCTTGCATTTGCACGTTTACTGCTTTCGAAACCACAATTAGTTATACTGGATGAATCTACCAGTGCTTTAGATGAAGCCAACGAGGTATTACCACGCTTTTTCCTTAAGGTTCATTTGTTTATCTTCCTAGTCCTTCCCACATGTATTGTACCTTTCAGTTCAGAGCATCTTTAGGAATTGTCCCTAACACATCTAGTCAAACTTCGCGCTATGCACACAAACACCTGAAACGAATAATCTAGTCTATAATCTGTTGATACGCATAAGCTAATGAACTTGTTCCAAGTCTTTTCGAAGTGTTGGTTTTGTACCACTCATTCGATATCATATGCACAGGATGTCCACCTCCTTCAATTTTTTCCCATGAGGCCTAGAAGCATAGTTGTTGAATCACTATGAAGATAACATGATATAAGTCGTAATGATGATCTCCCGGTCGTGCTTCTGTTGGCAGGTTCATTTATATCAGCAGATTGAAAAGGCAGGCATAACATATATAAGCGTTGGCCACCGGCAAACTCTATACGACTTCCACAAGAAGAACTTACGGATCTCCACCAAGGAACCCAGCAGCACCGAACCCAATTGGAGCAATGAATCCATCAATCGAGAAACAGTATAAAACTCATGAAACCAATAATTGTAGCTGCCTTTTCTTACATTAGGTCACTTGTTTGTTCTGTTTCTGTGGTGTGGTGCAAGTGTTTTCCGGTACTCTGTAGCTTATGTAATTTCTGCAAAACTTTCTAGGGTTTATAAGTTTATATATGATCAGATTCTATACAAAACTTTCCACTTTATGTCACTTATAAACTATTCAAACATGACATGCAAGCCGTTTGCCTTCAGTTTGTGCAGCAGTTTATAGCTCTTCCAGACAGGCACGTTGTACACTTCGCAAAAGTGAAGTGACTTCCGTGGATCCCTTTTCTTCACTATGTTTATTTTTGGTGTTTGAATTGAATTAAGTGTGCGGAAATTATTTTCCCTTGCAAAATGATTTTCAATAGATGCTTGCACCCAAGAATCAATACGTGCAAACAACTCTATGATTATGGTGTTGAAGTTAGGGTTTGGGACATTTATTTTGCAAGCAATAACAATTCTATACGAAAGGAGACTACAATGAGGGAAAGATTTGAACTCGAAACAATGAAATCTCCAATGTTAGATCGGAATTTGATTTGCTTGTCATAATCCATGGTTTTAGGGTGAATTCGGCCAATAAGTTCGTGAAGAAATTGTAGCAGCATGAATTATGAGCTCTTCAGTGACTGTAATTATTGATCAATGAATGAAACTTTTTTCTAAGGCTTGCAAAATTCTCGTTGTTGTCCTCTAAAGCTACACCTTTCGTTTTGTAATCCATTTTTTGTGACAGTCTCGTACGTACCCTCCTACGATCAGGTTTCGCTTCATCATCAAATTGATTCGTGAACAGTTGCTCTGATGAGAATTATCAGCCTCTGTCGACAATTTCAATTGAACTCATCCACTATGTGAAGGAGGGAAAGATAAAGTTCAAGACTTTGTAGGCTAATCTATGAAACACAAAAAATGACACCTCTTACAAATTCACAAGACTCTGTATTTTAATTCCTTCAACAGTAAGTTAAGCACACTTGGTGCGAGAGCTACCACCTAAATCTCGTGTTAATTTTCTTCATTTTTAACGTATTACTTGAGGTTTGTGCCTGGGCTACATGTGGGCCCAATTGTGCCGGACTACTCAATCGGGCAAGACTTTGAGAGATTTTTCAGTATAACCAGTACATGGGGTGATATATCACGTGTCATTAAACAAATTGTGCGATATGTGTGCTAAAAAGTTAATAACTTCAAAAATAAAATTTCCCACCATTCGTATTCAAACACACGTTGTACCATTTGTATTCCTATCACAACTAAAAATTTCTCCAAGACTTGCTCGACCTTGCACCAGAGTGGTCTGACGTCATGCCACGTCCAAAACCCAGACACTGCAGCTTCTTCTTCTCAGGCTTGTGTGTGCTCTTCTCAGCAACCCAACATATCAATGGAGCTAAACTACAGCTGCCCAGAACCCAAAATCCACCAATTACCCACTCATTCTCTCAACATCTCAGTGCAAAAGTAACATTTGCAAGCCCAAAATTACATCCTGGGCAATGCTTTCAACTCCATCGGAAGATACTCAAGCTTCAAGAACCTATCTTTTTGTGGAAATAGAGAGGAGAGAGAGAGAGAGAGTGGTGAGAGAGAAACTTTCCGGCAGGTTGATGAATTATTGGAGGTAGAAACTGAGAATTCGAGAGACAGTAAAAGAGTGTCTTCAATTGAGAGTTCGAAAATTTTCATTCTTTTCAAGCAAAATTAATGAAAAAATTTTGAAAACTTTAAGTTTTAATGATACGGAAAAAATAAAAGGTAAAATGAATAGTAACATGATTGACTTTTTAGTGTAAAAATATGATTTTTCGTTAAAATAAACAGTACTGTGCACTTTTCGTTAAAACTTCATTCTTTTAATTCATATTAAGGGTAGTATGTAAATACACCAAATAAGAATGGTTTAAGTTTGTTATGCTTTGGTTAGTACAGTTGAGAGAGTTAGATAATATAAGATTTGTTAATAAGCAAAGTGTATTGTGTATATACACCTACCCTCAATGTAATTTTATTACACAATGACATGAATCTTGAGCTTTATTCGAATTAAAATTCTTAGAAATTCAAGTGTATTTAATTAGAATTTTAAAGAAGTTTATAAAATCTTAGGTGTTTTAAGTAGGAATTTTTCAAAGAATTTTAAAAAGTTGAGGAATTTGAGAGATTTTGTAGTGTATTTTTAGTATTCACCGATCTCATCTCTTCCCTTGAGATATCTATGGAATTGAATCAAAATTTGACTTGAAATCTCTACAAATCAATTAAACTATAAAAACAAAACAAAACACATGAAAGGGGAAAGGTGGGGTTTTTTTGGAGATTAGCGGCAAGAATGAGTACAAATACGCACTGTGTCAACATGCTAATAAGGACGACTATATATTGAAGCACCATGAAAATAATAAAGAGTCCTTATACAAATTCGGAAGAGAAAAGCAATACCTTGAGGAATGGAGGAAGACTGTTCTTCTTTTGTTTGAGAGAGGAAGATTGTTCCTCTTCTATATGATGAACGTGAAAAGAAATCAAAGGAGGTAGAGTTGGATTCTTGATGGCATTTAGTATTTATACCACACATCCTTAAATCTATCAAAATTGATCATTCATTAAAAACCTAATAAATGTTTGGTATTCTCACCATTCGTAGAATTGGGTGAATTTTTTAAAAAACGTAATTAACTACCCATAAATTTGAATGTATTTTTTAAAATCCTCTTAAATTTCAGTCGTAAGCAATAGGAGAAATACTTATCTAGTTCGTATACCGGTGAATCAACACTCACTCACACACCTTTTGCCCTTTCCACTATTTTTCTTTATATTTTTATGCCTCAATTTCGTAAAGGGTCAGTTAAACTCGTTGAATCTGCCATGGAAATGGTTGGTTTGTCAACAAAGTTGCAAATTGACTTGAGCTATGAAAATATTCCATTTCAAATCAAACCCAGAAGTTTGGTACCCAATTCAATCGACAAAGTAAGATCAAAATCAAAACCCATAATCTATAACGTAAGAACATATTGACCCACTGGTAAAAAATCAAAACCAAAGAAGAAGAATTTGATTTGCACCTGAAATCCAATTGAATCACTCGTCCATGCCCCGAAATTGAATTTGAATCAAAACCAATCATTCTTCAGGGAGACAAAAAATGGATAAAAAATTAAAAAGTGCGAGCAGATTTTAGCGGGCTCAAAGGGAGAAATTTTTTTTCCTGTTGTTATCTAAATAAAAATAAAAACAATCTAAAGATAAATGAAAAGAAAAAACTATGCAAATCCATCAAAATCCACAAATAAAATCTATACAAATTCATAAAAATCTATATAAATCAGTCAAAATCTATATAGAATTGTAACTCCATTAAAATCTTTTGAAATCTATCACTTAAAAAAATCTATTAAAATCATTTGAAATTCAAATTGACTACACCCCTTAACTATCTATGATTTCAAACTCCTTTAAAATCCTTTTTTTTAATATTAATTGACTAAATCCGAATTTTAAAGTTTACCAAAATCCTACTAAATTCTAATTTAACTACACCTCTAAAATCTCTCAAAATCTCAATTGAATATATCCTTCTAAGATAGAGAGCAGAGAAATAGAGGGAGGAGTGGACAAGGTCAACAGAGATTGACGGAGAAAGAACCTGGCTTCTCTGCCCTCCCAATTCCCATACACTCTCATTTTCTCCTATTTGTACGGCCACGGTTAAACTATGTCAACATTTTATATCACTATTATTTTTTGTCTTATTATCTCTATAAAAAATTAATATAAAATGTTGACGTAGCTTAATCGTGATCGTACAAAATAAGAAGGGATAAAAGTGTATAAGAACTAAGAGGGCAGAGAAGCCGGGTCCACAAAGAAAATGGGAAGAAGATGGTGAGGTCCATAAAAAGTCATTAGATACAGACAGAGAAAATATAAGATAATATTATTTTATATTATATTTTATCTATTTTTGTTAATATAAAATAATAATCGTTTAATATCAATTGCTCGGACAATTTAATATTATTGTATATCATATTTTATCTATTTTTGTTAATTTAAAAGAATAATTTTTTAACATCAATTGATCGGACAATTTATTTTACGGAGGGGAAATGCACCCGGACAAATTACCGTTAGCGGTGTAATTGGTTCATTCGTACGACGAAAACTGCCGAAAAGAATAATTCACATTTTCAGAGAATCTGCACTGCGGTCTGCCGTCAGCGGTGGCGCTGAATGATTGGTTCATTGTTACGACGAAAACTGCCGAAAAGAATAATTCATATTTTCAGAGAATCCATCTGCAGGAAAACACTCATTTGACATGTTGCAATGCTAAACAAACTGTCACACAAGGACTTGTTTGGACGGAAGGAAAATCCCAGGGAAAATCAGTTCAATCACCGGAGAATTGAACAAAAAGAGAAGACAAATGGAAAAAATGATAATGCAGGCATACTCTGTCTCATTCTCCTCCTCCTCCGCCTATAACTCCCCCAACTACCGCCATTGCCGCCACAATGGAGTGAGAGTAATTGTCGGAGTCGAAAGAGGAGCAACACCTCAAATGCTCATTGGCTCATCTTCTCCACATCTCCGTCATTGTCCACCATGTCCACCACCACTAGAAGCGGCTGCAATTGGATGGCGAGGAGGAGAGAGAGAACCAAAGACGTCGAATCATCACCTGGGCGCTGTGCAGCTGCCTCGGGCGCTGCATTGCCGCCGCCAGTTCCGCCAAATACAGAAAAGGTCCGCTCTCTCTCTTTACTTTTTTCTCTTTGATTTGATTATCTTTCTTCTTCTTCTTCTTCTTCCTAATGAGCTGGTCGCATTATTGCAGCAAAGGGAGGTGCCTAAACTCCGGCCGCTTCTCCGAAGATTATGGAAGGTGGCGGCTCCCTATTGGTCCTCCGAAGACAAGGTGCAAGCGAGGATCCGGCTCGCCATAGTCTTCGCTCTCACTCTCGCCACCACCGGCATCAGCGTCGGCTTCAATTTCCTCGGCCGCGACTTCTATAACGCCCTTTCCGGTCTCTCTCTAATTTGTTAATCTTTTTGGTAATTAATTAAGTTAATTCTTTTGCTGAAATTTGTTTCCGCTTTGCTTCCGTAATTGGATTTTGATGATAATTTGAAGACAAGAACCAAAAACAATTCACGAAGCAGCTGCTTTACTACTTAGCTGCATTTGCTGGTGGAATTCCGGTGAGTACTTCCTCTGCTTAGTTTTTTTTCCCCTTTTTTCGGGTCCTCGCCTTCATCCTTCTGTAATCACAAGAAAGGAAAATACAAAAAGGCAGTTGCTAAGATTTTGTCCAAAAGAAGACTACAAAAGAACAATGAATGACTGAAACTAATGCCAGAGGTTTATGCCAGTGAACTGCAACCCACAGTGGAAAAAACTTAAAATTTGCTCGACGAGTATTAGCTTTTCGGGTATTCTGTTCACAAGTTTCCACTTCTTTGCAATTTGATCATCGCCAATGGGTTCATATTCGTATGATTGTTGTTGATTCGTTTGCCTACACAGTTATGTAGACATGGGAACAATGACCTGGTCTTACTGATATATTTGTTTCCTGTGTTAACGACTTTTTGTGCAGATTTTTGTGTTGCGATATTATGCAAGACAAACTCTTTCTTTGAGGTGGAGAGCTTGGATGACAAAACATTACATGGACCGTTACCTAAGCAACCAAGCCTTCTATAAAATTCAATCCCAATCAATGATCGATAATCCAGATCAGCGCATTGTTGATGATCTAAATTCGTTCACAGGGACTGCCCTATCCTTTACTGTAACAATTTTCGATGCCGTGATAGATCTCATCTCGTTCAGTAACATCTTATTCAGTATCTATCCTCCGCTGTTTGCTGTTCTATTTGTATATTCAATTGGTGGAACAGCCATAAGTATCTATCTTGGAAAGGTAACTCTACCTCTGTTTAACCAATAAGTATTTCCCATGTTGTATGCAATTGAAACTCAGTTTAATGAAAACGTTGTACCCGTGTTTTCAGAATTTGGTTTCTTTAAACTTCATGCAAGAGAAAAAGGAAGCTGATTTTCGTTACGGACTTGTGCGCGTCAGAGAAAATGCTGAATCCATTGCTTTCTATAGCGGTGAAGCAAATGAAATGCAACTTTTGCTACAACGCTTCACAAGTGCTTTCAAAAATATGAGTGTATGAATAACTTTATCTTCTTCTGTTTTCACTTCTCTGCATGCAGTTATGCTTAAGACTTGCTGTTTTTTCTAAAGTTACCTTTGGTACGCAGATGCCCGCGAGGTTTGATCTAGAGCATGATGTTCTGTTTGCATTTAATATTTTTACTGATTCAAAATTACTATGCATGTAGATTGTTATGCCATGCACATCCAACTGATTGTGTTTTACTCATATTCCAACCTTGCAGAAATTGTTGATATGTTCAAGAAATGTCGACTTTTTCACCAGTTGGTACATCTATCTTGTTCAGATTCTTCCCGCTGCTGTTGTTGCCCCTATGTATTTCTCAGGCAAAATTGGGTTTGGTGTCATTAATCAGTCCACATCTGCTTTCAATCATATTCTTGATGATTTCTCCCTTATTGTCTACGAAATTCAGGCTATCAGTGCATTTGCAGCTGTAATTAATCGACTTGGTATTGTCTCTGTATCTTTATTTATATATTTGCTATAACGAGGATCTGTTACGTAACTTTGATTTGACCAGATAGAACTTCATAACGAAGCTTTCTAATTTGCGTGATATAACGGGGTCTTAAGATTGAATGAATATGGATTACAGTCTCACTAGAACGACACGGACAAAATAATGGCACGTTTTCTTATCGATATTTTAATTTCTATTCAGTCAGATAGTTACCGACATCATTTGCCCACATCGTGTAACTTTTTGTACTTGTTGAGGCCATTTGAAGCCATCTTCAATAATATTTGTTATGACTAGGGATGCAAAAACTACTAGAATGTGACCAAAATTTCAACTCAACGTTTCTATTCTTCACCATAAGCTTTTATGTTGCACTTACCACTTTTTTAAAACAAATCTTTTATACTTGAAGTTATGAGGTTAACTCTTCAAGTTAATTAGATTTATTTTATTGTCTACAGATTCATAATAATGTGTTCATGTCATTTTGTCTGACCCTGTTAATATTTTTATCTATGATGTTCAATATGGCAATGCTCTCTTATGTCTCCGTTCAAGGAGATCTTTAATGGCATAGATGTATGTTAAATTTGAATACTTATTTGCCTAGTGATATCCGAAACATACAGGTGAATTTGACGATCTGTTGGATAGGAGCAAGTCGGAATGCCATTCTGACCCCTCAGAAGGGATAAGTTTAATATATAGTAACGTCAAAAGTTTACCGGAACCGGAGTCAAATGGATCCATTCCCATAGAAAAGCAACAAAAGTTGGTGGATATAGAACACTTGACTGTGGAGACTCCAAGTGGTACTGCATTGGTTAGGAATCTATCGTTGGTAATCAACAAGAACGAGCATTTATTGGTTAGTAACTCCATTGTTCTATTGAATTTATCATTAGTTTAGTAAGTATATCTTGACTGGGAGCTGAAGAACTTTTCCCGTATATGATCATTTGAACAGGTAACAGGACCAAGTGGGAGCGGTAAAACATCTTTGTTAAGAGCTATGTGCGGTCTTTGGAGTACTGGAAAAGGAAAAATCATATTCTATGTGAAGGACGGAGAGGATAATCAACCGTCCATTTCTTCTGGTGCAGTAGTTCTTGAGGTAGATACTGGTAGTGATAAATGTGGGGAACTTGGAAGGCCCTCAAATAGGAATTATGAAGGCATATTCTTCCTTCCCCAAAAACCATATATGGTATTGGGAACACTGCGCCAACAGTTGCTTTATCCTACATGGGCTGAGGATGCGATTTCCACAGCAGACGGTACTAAACCAACTGGTATGTACTTCAACTCCTTTTGCCACATGGTATTGCGCTGACGGCTGAGGAAGCCATAATCAGCAGTGACAATTGTTTTGTAATTCTCGCAGGGTCACTTCCTTTCTTGAAGCAGGCACCAAAATCAGAACATACGAGTGAAAAACCTAGCAAGCCCACAACGGAGGACCTGATACAGGTTTTGGAGGATGTCCGACTTGGCAATTTATTATCCCGATTCAGCAGTTTGGATACTTCAAATGACTGGTCTTGTGTTCTCTCCCTTGGAGAGCAGCAACGCCTTGCTTTTGCGCGCTTACTGCTCTCCAAACCAAAATTGGTTCTACTGGATGAATCTACCAGTGCTTTAGATGAAGCCAACGAGGTATTACCACGATCTTTCCTAAGACTTTCAAGATTCATTTGTTTTTCTCCCAAGTCCTTTATAGTAAAACCTTTTCAAGATTCATTTGTTTTTCTCCCAAGTCCTTTATAGTAAAACCTTACTACCCGTTTACTGTCATGGAATGGATGCATGCATGCAACATTCAGCCAAATTTCGCACTATGCACACGAACACCTGAAACGAATAATCTGGTCTGTAAAAGTTGATACGCATAGGCTAATGAACTTGTTCCAAGTCTTTTTCAAGTATTGGTGTTGTACCACTCATTAGATATCATATGCATACATTGTCCACGGCCTGCTTCATTTCTTTCCCATGAGGCCTAGAAGCGTAGTTGTTGAATCACTACGAGATAACAGGATATAATTCCAAGTTCTAATGACAATCTCCCGGTTATGCTTTCTGTTGGCAGGCTCATTTATATCAGCAGGTTGAAAAGGCGGGCATAACATATATAAGCGTTGGCCACCGGCGAACTCTGTACGACTTCCACAAGAAGAACTTACTTATATCCACCGTGGATCCCAGCGGCGCCGAACACAATTGGAGCATTGAATCCATCGATCGAGAAGCATCATGCAACTTATGAAACCTATAATTTTAGTTGCCTTTTCTTACATTATGTCACTTGTTTGCTCTCAAATCTGGAAGTTTTTTGCTTTCAGAAACTGCAGAAGATGTATGAAGTTATTTTGATGGTAATGTACTAAATTTTATGCTCTTTTGTGATTTTGTATAAAATCAATAAAAAGTTACAAGATTAACAATATATCAGCCACTTAGTATTACGGTTTAGTGCATTCCTCTTCACTTGTAAGTCAGAGGTTTTAGGTTCGATTCTCGCTACAAGGCGAATTTGAATCAGCTCATTGTTAGGCTTAACCTACCCCTCCCTCTTAATGTAGATAATATCATTTGCTCAAAAAAAAAAAATATATATATATATATCTGTATATAAAGCCGGCAGACCTTTTGAACAATGATTTGTGGCGTCACAAGCTTAACCAAAAATAAGTGGACAAAAATGCCCCTCAAACAAAAAACTTTAAAAGCAGCCCAAAACAATGCATCAAATATGACAGGGGTATTTTCTTCATATAAACAGTGATAAACATTGTTTTTAATATTTAACTATTTACTGTACAATGATAAACAGTGTTTTTAATATTTAACTTTTTCTTGTACAGTGTTTTTTTTATTTTTTATAATTAGTACTCACAATGGGTTTGCAATAATGTAATTCAATCAGTTGTTAATTAAATATTATTTTCTCTATTCTTAATGTAAATTCAATAGAATGTAGATCGAAATTGAAAGAATAATTTTATTATGTGGATTCAACTGCTTTGATTGGTATATGAGAGGTTTCTTCTAGTATGATCTAATATTATTTATTTAAAACGTGTAAGTCGCGCGTAGCACGCCGTAATTTAAAAAATGTCTTCTGCACACACCTGAACACGTGCATGAAGGCTAGTATGTATGTATGTATGTATGTATATGCCTTTAAAATAGATCAATCATATATTGTGATACTTAAATGCCTTTAAAATAAACAAAACTTACAAAATCTGCCACAACAGTTGGCACCCACTCTAACTGACACCCCATTTCTCTCTTTTTTTTTTATTTTTTTTATTTAGGAATAAGTCAATACGGATCAGACACTGCGTTATAGTATCTGTTTCCTAATTCTGTTTTTTACATTCAAATGTAGAAAGTACGTTCCAGTGTTCGTTTCCTAATTTTGTTTTGTTTTTTTTTTCATCACTCACACGCCTCCTACATGTTCTTTTTCACATTTGGATTCAGAAACTACAATGTAGTTTCTGTTTCCAGATTCTGTTTCTTACTTTTGGATTCAGATGCTGCATTGCAGTGTCCGTTTCCTGGTTCTGTTTTTTCCATTACTCACACGTCTCATACCCTTCACACCACATGCGACTCTTGACTTTTCCATTTAGATTCAGACACTGTAATGCAGTGTCCGTTTCCTGGCTCAGTTTTTTAGATTTGGATTTAGACACTCTAATATAGTGCTCGTTTCCTGGTTTTTTTTTTTTTTTTTTTTTTGTCTCAAAGATAGAATTTACTAGATTCTAATTGAAATGTTTACATCTTCCATTAGGATATTAAAAATAAAATATGGGCCAATACAATCCCATAAATGGACATCTCCATACTTAGAGACATAAGAGGCAACAACATGAGCAGCGTGGGCACACTTGAACGTTGCATTTTGGAATGTTTAAGCGAGATTCCAGAGGTCGTGAATGACACCCTACAAAGGTGCATCTGTTCCAGTTTCCTTATTGATCATCAGCACGATCGGCTTTGCATCAGTTTCAATCTCAATTGACTGGATATCTTCCCTTCACGTTCCTATAGCGCTCCCTTCAATGCAGTAGCTTCAGCCATTTCAGCGGAATGGAAGTACAAGTCTCCCATGCAATCCTCCTGCAGAGTGCAGTAGACCGGCAAAGTCCTTTATAACACATCCCACTCCACCTTTATGTGATTGTGGATTCCAAACTGCATCACAATTCACCTTAAGTGTCATAAACACTGGTATTTTCCATCTCACCTCAAATTCCAGTTCATTGACTCCTTCCATTGCATTTGTGGTTGTTGTGCTTCTTTATATTTAGACATTTGGATTCAGACACTACAATGTAGTGTCCGTTTCCTTGAGTTGAGTACACTCCTCCATGTAAAAGAAGGGCACGAGAGAGAATGATAGAATATTCATGTTCTAACTATTATAGTTAAAAGCTATGACATTCATAAAGAGAGAAAGAGAAAGAGAGAGAATAATAGAAGAGTCAAGTTCAAACTATTTTTAATGATTTAAAGCTCATATGGCATTCATCATTGACTTATGCGTAATTAATAAAAATATATCATTGATTAAGTTCAAAACAAAAATATATCATTGATATATAGCTAAATAGTAAGGTTTTTATTGACTTTTAGCTTAATTACATTTTTTTTTAATTAAAAGAGAAGAGAAATTGATTCCTAGTTTTGTTGCTTATCTATCTTTCGGTCCCTTCCTCTCCATCTCCCTTCCACTTCTTCCCTTGAAAAGCGAAAAGTAAGAAAAAAACTTATCGAGTCATTTGATACTTGTGCACATGGCGAGGCAGGATTTTAGTCGAGAAGGGTCTAAAAGTCCCAATCTGAATTACTCTCTTAGCGTACAAAAATAACTTTGTCATGTGGTGAGAAACTGACCACCGTCATTTGGATCTTGTATGGTGTCATCCTCATTATCCTTTTCCTTAAACCTCAAGCCTCTCTAACTTTCTTCTTCTCTCTTTCCATTGATCCGCAGATCAGAGTTCTCAAAGCTTACAAGCAATAGATAGACTGCCTGAACTCCATAAGAGTCACCAACCTCAAATTAAACCAGATGAACGAAGTTAAAGTAAAAACGTTGGTTTTGGATCCTGAGTCTACAAAAACCTTGAAAATCATAAACATAACACAATTTTTTTACATGGAAAAAATGTCAAGATGGGGCCTGGGACTATTCTAGTCCCTTCATGACTACGCATTTGTTTATGCAAAGAAAATGCTAGGTGGGACCTAATTATAATAGCAGGTCCTCAACTCTATTAGAGAGGTGATACAATTGGATCCATCGTGGTCACCTTTGCAAGACGCTATATACAATGAAAGTAGCTTGGGGAATATGCTTCTTGTCTTTTTCTCAATCGTAAATCGTTGTAATAAAAGTATGGTTGGGTTGCGTATGGTTCGGCCAGTAGGCTAGGGCGATACGTTCACATCCTTTGCACTTGAGTTCAATCTCTCCGTAAATGACAGTTATTTCAATTTTCAAGTTACTACTTTGCATCGTTCAATCATTTCCCTTTCTTTTTTGACACTTACTCTTAGAAGGTTTATGAGGCCTTTGAGCTTGTAAACAGACTTGAGAAGACAATACTTGGGAAGACCTTGGACCTTTTTAAAATGAAACCAATGGATGATAAGCCATTGAACCTTATGAACTAAAAGCTTGAGATTACCTTGGAGCTTCTTATTGTGGTTGTGGTTGTGGATTAAGAGTAAGAGAGGTAATACTTGAATTTGAATTGGCCAACTGTACTCAATACAAAACAATAAATAAAAAAAATTACCTTAGTTGTTATAAACTGTAAAAAGCCTACAAAAGCAACAAAACACATTAAAAAAAAAAACAAAGAAAGTTCTTTTACTTGAAATGATTGACTTGCCCAATTCAATCCTTCCATAGAAATTGTGGTCATCATCCTCCAAATTAAATATTTTTTTTATTTGCGGTACAATTGTATTCCAAATGTTCAAAACTGAAACCGTTTCAAAATCGCAAAAACAAAAGTATTCAACCCAATATGGTTTGGTCTATGTTTCGATTTCGGTTCCAAGTGCCCATCCTACTTTGAGATGGTCCTAGCTTGGAAATATGGAACAAGTAACAAGTCATTAGCCAAACTTGTGACACAATTAAACGAGAAAACGTGCAACACAATCCTAGTGACAAGATTGTCAGAAGACTAGTCTAAAGATTACTTTTCTAACCACAGATCCCCACACTATCCAATTGATCTCAAACAAAAAGGAACATGAGAAACTATCACAGGGGAACACAGCTCTTTGGTCTTAATAATTATTCAGATTAAACAAAACATGTTAATTCTTTAAAAACATATATTGAAAACTGAAAATGTTGCCTGTAAACTCTTTTGCCAAGGCCAACACTGTCAATAGTCCTCAGATATATTGAAAGAAAACAAAAAAAAAAAACAAAAGAACAACGAAAGTTCTTTTATTTGAAATGATTAACTTGCCCAATTCAATACTTTCATAGAAATTGTGGTCGTCATCCTTCAAATTAAATTTTTTTTTTATTTACAGTACGATTGTATTAAAATGTTCAAAACTGAAACTGATTCCAAACCGCAAAAACAAAAATGTTCAACCCAATCTGGTTTGGTCTATGTTTCGATTTCGGTTCCAAGTGCCCATACTACTTTGAGATGGTCCTAGCTTGGAAATATGGAACAAGTAACAAGCCATTAGTCAAACTTGTGACAATTAGACGAGAAAACGTGTAACACAATCCTAGTGACAAGATTGTCAATAGACTAGTCTAAAGATTACTTTTCTAAGCACAGATCCCCACACCATCCAATTGATCTCAAACAAAAAGGAACATGAGAAACTATCACCGGGGAACACAGCTCTTTGGTCTTAATAATTATTCAGATTAAACAAAACAAGTTAATTCTTTAAAAACATATATTGAAAACTGAAAATGTTGCCCTTAAACTCTTTTGCCAAGGCCAACACTGTCAATAGTCCTCACATATATTGAAAGAAAACAAAAAAAACAAAGAAGAGTTCCATGGAGCAACATCAAACTTCAAGCCAAATCTTCTTTGGAGTTACCAGCTGTGTCATTCAAAAACTCAAAATCCAGCTTCCTCCCCAAGACAAGCCCTCTAGCACTACGCCATCTACCCATACTCAGCGTCTGTACACATAACCGACACCTACCAAAAGCAGTTCCCGACTTTTCTCTCAAAAGTGGACGCCATTACCGTTGCTATACACACCATTTAGGGAGCCATTGGACGGCTTGAAAGCGTGTCCATTTTGGTGGGCTTTAACCGTCATGTGTCCATTACTCGTCCCATTTGCAACTGGCTTTGGTACATGGCCATTGATTTGTGGGATTGTATTTGGATGCCTGCATGCTGCTGCTATTAGTCCTGTGACAACAAGAAATTAATCCCGTTAGCCAAACTAGACGCAATTTAAAATCAAGCTTCCTGGTCACTGAAAACAGACAATAGTCAATGCTACAACCATTGTGGTTCTCTAACGATGAACCACTGTCGTACAAAAAAAGATAAAGTGAACTCTACACTTCATCCCCAGTGCATCCCCCATGTGCTGAGGGTTGATGTAAAGCACAATTGTCCTCACTGATGGCCAGCTTAGCAACAGAGCAGTCACCAGGACTGACGTACCCAAAATTAAGCATCCAAAGACTTCCACAAAGATGTAATCAAAATGCCACCTAGCCTCTCAAAATTGACCCATGGATGTCTTACTAAATCATCCAGAAAAGTTAATTACATAACAGCGTAACTAACACTTGACAAAAGAAATTTCTCGTTCTTGCAACTTTTTATTGATAGATTACTTGTTTTATGAATGTAATGTGGCCTGACCAAAAAATAGTTCAGAGCAAAGCAGGGGGAGGAAAAGGGAACAAAGAACCAAAAAAATACCTAAGAACAGAGCAGAAGGTTTCCCAGGCCTTGACTTATATTCAGGATGAAACTGAACGCCAACAAAGTATGGATGGGTAGGCAGCTCAACAATCTGCAGTTATTAAATAATTATGTCATAATTACAAGAAATGGAATAAACTAAATTGTTCAGCCACTTGGATTCATATACAGCTATCAACATATACTTACCTCCATGCGCCGACCAGTTTCATCTCTGCCAACAAACGATAAACCAGCATTTTCAAGTTGCGATATCATATCAGGATTGACCTACACATAACACAAAGTCTGTTTCATGAAAAAGAAGACAATTCCTTTTCTTTATCATTGTACGTGGGGTCTGTAGAATGCATGTAAATTACATGTGCTGACGATGAACTAAACTTACCTCATATCTATGTCGATGTCGTTCATCAACAAACGCCACATTACCATACCTAAACATGAACCCAAACCATATTGCTATGTTAGCATGACTTGAGAATGTATAATGGGGGGCTCCATGAAGTTTATAGAAACACATACATCACACATATGTACTGTATATATAAGATGTTAGCTTAAATCAATTCAAAGTGCTCACAGTTTTGCAGATTTGCAGTCAGTAACCTTGAAGTAAGTCCTCCTAGAACCCAGACGCATAGTTCCTCCCATATGAGTTTTTGAACCCTTCCAGTTGAAAAAAGACAGTTTTAGAAAAACTAAAGCCAATTCAAGTATAAAAGTTATATCACCTTCTGAACGAGTATAAAATCGCATACCTCTGGCATAAATATGACACAAGGACTTGTAGTTTCAGAATCAAATTCTGTGCTGTTAGCATCAGCGATACCAAGAACAGATCGTGCAAACTCAATGACAGCAATTTGCATTCCCAGGCATATGCCAAGGTATGGCACTTTGTTTTCGCGAGCATACTTGGCCGCAAGAATTTTCCCTTGCACTCCTCTATCTCCAAACCCTCCTGGAACTAGAACACCATCAGCACCCTGTAATGAAGAGCATTTAGAGGATCAATGAAGGAACTACTACCTGAATATACAGCCATTATAACATTATGAAAAAGGACCATCCAACGCAAAAAAATTATAGAAGGATCACCTTCAATAGATCCCACGCAGCCTTATAAGCCTCAGGGGCCTGCAAACATTAAATTAGTAAATTAATAATATTAAGAAGGGAGCGGACAAAAATGCTATTAGTTGGGAAATGTTCACTACTAAATTTATGGCAATATGGCAAGTTAAAATTAGTGCTAACCTCTTCAGCAGTAACATCTTCAAGGTCACCTGCTGCAACCCAATCTACAAGAAGTTTGCGGCGGCAAGCAACAGAAGCATGTAAAAGAGCCTGGAACAAGAAGCTAAATATTAGAATCTGATCTCATATTTTTATACTATGCAATTAATGTTCTAAGAGGTCTGAAATAAAATAAAAATGAGATTACAAAATGATTTACCTTTAAAACAGAGAGGTAAGCATCTGAAAGACCTGTGTATTTTCCAACCATAGCAATTCTGACCTGTAATGCATATAAACAGTTAAGATCCAGATACTGGTTTTACATGCATAAAAGAAATCAAAATCCAAAATTGAGGAAGTCTTGAAAACTCACAGGATCATGTAAATTGGCAGAAGTTTCTGTCCTGGCTGTCCATTCCCTCAAATTTGGCTCTCTAGCAACACTGTTAATTAAGGGAAGGTTAAAAGGTAGTTTGAAGCAGCACAAAATTGTTACTGGAAGGCCGTGGAATGGGGAGCATCCATGCAGCAAAATAAGAGAGCAAGATATTATATGGAAAACAAATAATTAGTTTGCAAGACAAACCCAAGAAGGTTGAATCCTTTCAAGATTGCTTTGTGCGCATTCTGATCCTATTTGTGACAACAGAAGAACAGAAGATAAGAACACAAAAAAAGAAAAACGAAAAAAAAATCTTGCTGTAAATAAGTACAGCCAAATTTTGTTTCAAGAGCATTACACTTACTCTTAAAAGCAAAGGAATGTGCCAAATGTTTGGAACATCGTAAAGAGTGACAATATTTTCAGCCTGCATAAGGTCGTTTCCTAATTAGTAAATTACAGTTAAAGTCAAGGGAAAAACATTAGCATTCATATTATATCGCTATGGTACCGGCACGTGGCAAAATTGAGCGAGTTTTGCTTTAACGTTATCCTCAAGTGGCTGTCAAAGACAAAGAAAGCAAACTTGAGATTCTGCAACCACAAACTACTAGAGAAAGAGATCAGCAGTGGAAAGCAGAAGACAAGACCTTTGTACTCCTACAAGCTAGAATATTAGGTGTCAAACCCTGTCCTCGGAGTACCCGAACGCTGTGCTGTGTAGGCTTTGTTTTCTACAAATTCAATATTTAAACAAAAAGTTAACTAGAGCAGGTATTTGACTGCAAAATTTAGTCAAAAATACGCATGAGTCATAGACTATGCCTTGGCAGGTTCCATATTAGTGGAACTGATAACTACTATTGACCTGCACAATGTTTATAATACAGCACAATAGACATTGTTTCGATTACCTGTTCACCAACAACATTGAGAACTGGCACAAGACTGACATGAATCAAGCAGAAATTTTCAAGTCCTAATACAAGAAACATTTGCAGAAAGAACACCAGTTAAATAAAAGAGATAACAAATTTAGGTTACATATCCATATCCGTGTGTGTGTGTGTAATACAAAAAACTAAGCTCATCTAGTTCGTGGTCTTACCTACACGATATGAAAACTGGCCAAGGGCCTCAATAAAAGGCATTGATTCGATATCCCCTGCAATATGGGAAGTGAAATGTTAATTAATCTATTTCGATCAGATTGTATTTTAATTATTTAGCAATAGGAAGATACCTCAACCTAAACAACTAACAGATTTTAATGTACCTATAGTTCCGCCCAATTCAATGACACAAACATCAGCTGGACCTTCTTTCCCATCGACAGGTACCATTGCCACACGCTCAATCCACTCTTGGATGGCATCTGTAATGTGTGGAACAACCTAGTGTGACGGGAGAACCAAAGTCAGGTACAACAGGAACAAAAAAATTTCAAATACTGGAAAGGTAAAAAAAACAGAGAGTGTTCATATTAACCTGGACAGTCTTTCCAAGATAATCTCCCTTTCGTTCTCTGTCAATAACAGACTGAAAACAACCAAGAAAATAATAAATGAAGAAAGTGGTTTGGCATGGCTTTACATGATAATTTAGTTATATCAAAACATCAAACATGGCTACACAAAAAGAAAGCAGCAAGTAAAACAACCTGATAAATTTTTCCAGTCGTGATGTTGTTATCGCGGGTCAAAGTCAGATCTAGAAACCGCTCATAGTTTCCGAGGTCCAGGTCCACCTTCAAAAACAAAACAAACCGGTCATGACCAAAGATTCTACCTTAACAACAGAAACCACCAAAACCCACAAAAGTTAAACAAAAGCATGAAATATTAAATCCATTTATCAGGTAATCTACCTCACCACCATCATCTAAGACAAACACCTCCCCATGCTCAAAAGGAGACATTGTCCCTGCATCCGTGTTTAAGTAAGGATCTGCATACGTAGATAAAACTCAACGTAAGCAAATACTGATGCATGAAGAAACACTAAAACTTATATTTCCATGTAAAATAAAAATACAAGTAAATTGTATTAAGGATGTGTGGTAGAATATCCAGTAAGTTTGACACATCACGAGCACGAACACTTCAATATAGGGCTGAGACTGAGGTGAAGTATATCGTGATTGACTAATATAATTTCTCTATCAGAGAAATTGACATCCAAAATAGTATCACATAACTATATTCAAGAAATTAGGGTCTGTTCGGGATTGCTTCTTCAGAAAGCACTTCTAGCATATAAACACGTTGAAATTTTATTAAAGATCAGAAGTGCTGCCCGGAAAATAACTAGGAAGTGCTTCCTAAAAAGCATCTGGCAGGTGCTTTTGCAGAAAGTACTTCTATGATATTAAGCATCTTCAAAAAATGTATGCCTTCTGGCTGTCAGAAAGCTCTTTTATCCCTTCCAGAAGCAATCCCAAACAGGGCCTTATGCTAGTGGAAGAAACTTGTACTGTGACAATGTCGGAATTGATCGAAACGACACCGGTCCTAGTACAATAAAAAAGAACCTTGCAAAATTGTTTTATACACACATCCAAAGGATAAAACAACACGAAAAACTGCTTATTTAAACCAAAACCAGCTGAGAAAACACTATAAAGAGAAAAGTACCAATTTTGATGGATGTAACACGAAGGCCGCAGGCTTGGAGGATCAATCCGATACTACTGGCTGTGACCCCTTTTCCGAGTCCACTAACAACACCACCCGTCACCAATACGTACTTCATTTTGTCTATTTCTGTCAAAAAATTGTATCTTTTTCCACACACAAAAAAGGAACCTCTCTGCTGACTGCTGCTATCAAAATCTGAGAAAACCCAACTCTCTAAGACTGAGACAAACCCATAAAACGCAGAATACATGTAGTAGCAAGAACAAGTAAGACTAGCACTACTTATAAGGCTTATCAGTTATAGCCAGCAAGACCCAGTTGTCTGACAAAACCAAAGAATAATAATTAAATTTTTCAACCAATGAGAGGCTAATCTGCCTAGCTATTAAGGGTACAGGCTAGATAATTAAGGAGGGGTGAAAAAAGAGAGAGAGAAATCAAACCTTGTTAACAATGGCGGTGTTTACAAAGGGCTCTGTCCTCTCCTACGCTTTGCCCTCTGGGATTTGATGTGGGTTCACAAACTATCAGATAAATACTCAACTGGGTATCACCAAAAATCTACACAGCGTATGAAACCAAAGCCAAAACCAGAGAAAACCGCAAAAGCAATGCAACTTTTTCTTTTTTGCTTCTTCTCTTATGCACTTTTTTTCTGTGGAAAAAATGGAAACAGAGGAGAGATTGGTATGGTTATCGTTAGTTTAAACGCGAAAAGGAGGACTTTGGAATACAAGATAGACCCCCAAGGCCTCTCCTTTGTTCTCGTTTCACCAGGCGGCGGGTGGTGGAAACCAAGCGCTTAAGGAGCAAAACGACCTTGGCTTTTAACTTGGGCAAAAAACCCAACTCACCCCAATTCTTAGATTTTTCATTTTCTCTCTTCTAAATAAAATAATTAAATAAAATAAAATAAACCTAGCAGTTATACATTTTAGGGCTTTCAAAGTGCTAATTTGGTATTCTTGTGTTTCTAAAAAAAATTATTTCTGTTATATTGTGAGAATAAATAATTATAAATTAAAGCTGTTAAGTGTTTGGTAAATTTTTTTCTTATATTTTACAAAAGAAAAATAGTATTATAAATTGCTATAAATATATTAAATAACTAAAAAAATATGGCATTTAATATGAATAATAATTGACCATGAGAATAATGTAAAGGTAACGATTGTAATTTTGTAAAATTTGTAGAGGTATAATTACCATTTGAACATTTATTAAATGGCACTAATTACTATACTTTGAAAGAAAGAAAAAAAAGCATAGACCTTGTTTTTGTTTTTCTATGATTTTCTACTATTATTGACAGTAGTTTCTTTTTTTGTTTTACCAAACATTTAATGTTTTAGATTTTTTAATAAGCTTTTTTTTTTAAGCACCACAATTCCAAACCAAGGGTCAGATTGGTATTGTTGTGCTTTAAAAAAATAAAATAATAAAATAAAAAAAAACTTATTCTGCTATGTCGTGTGAATAAATAGCTGTAAAATAAAGTTGATGCATGTTACATCCCACATCAGTCAGGGGAGTGGATCATGTAAGCCTTATATGTATATTATCATCTCTACCTAGCACGAGGCCTTTTGGGAGCTCACTGGCTTTGGGTTCTGTAGGAACTCCGAAGTTAAGCGAGTAGCGCGTGAGAGCAATTCCATGATGGGTGACCCACTAGGAAGTTCTCGTGTGAGTTCCCATAAACAAAACTATGAGGGTGTGGTAGGAGCACAAAGAGGACAATATCATGTTACGATGGAGTCGAGTCCGGGTTGTGGTGGGGATTCGGGCTGGGATGTGACAATTTGGTATCAGAGACAATCCCTTGCCGAAAGTGTGCCGATGAGGACGTCGGGCCCCTAAAGGGGGTGGATTGTTACATCCCACATCGCCCATGGAGTGGATCATGTAAGTCTTATATGTATATTTTCATCTCTACCTAGCATGAGGCCTTTTGGGAGCTCACTGACTTCGGGTTCTGTGGGAACTCTGAAGTTAAGAGAGTAGCGTGCGAGAGCAATCCCATAATGGGCGGCCCACTGGGAAGTTATCGTGTGAATTCTCAGAAACAAAACCGTGAAGGTGTGATAGGGGCCTAAAGCGGATAATATCGTGCTATGGTGGAGTTGAGCCCGGGTTGTGGTGGGGGCCCAGGCGGGGATGTGATAATGCGTATTTGGTAAACTTTTTTTTTTTTTAATTTGTAAAAATGCTTTTAACAAAAAAAAAAAAAAATTAGTGTCTGATTGTTTGATAAACTTTTATATAAATTGTTGTGAATATGTCAAATGAATAAAAAATATATAGTATTTAATATAATGTAATAATTGTCAAAGAGAATAATATAAGGGCAAAGATTGTAATTTTGTAAAATATGTGGAAGTATACTTATCATTTGAAATTTTCTTTAAATGGGCACAAACAATATTTTTTTCAGAAGCATGGTAGACCTTGCTTCTAATTTTCTACTGTCATTGATAGCCTTTTTGAACCTTTTTTGAAAAATCACTTTTTTATTTTATTTTACTAAACATGTTTTATGTTTCAAATTTTTTTAATAAGTTGTTTTTTTTTTTTTTTTAAGCATCGCAATCCCAAACCAGCTCCAATCCTAAAAGGACCCTTGTGGTAATTGTCTCTAATCTCTATTTGCAGGTAGAAGGTATAACGTCCAACTTTATGTGAATGACAAATTCGTTATTAAATTATTTTACTAGTTTTCTCATTGTTGTGATTTAGCCTAAATCTTCAACTTTATGTGAATGACAACTTCAAGCTTTCTCATTGTTGTGATTTAGCCTAAATCTTATATTCACATTAATAAAAACATATTGTCGTATAAAAAATAAACATTTTGTAACCATGTAGGGGAATTGAATTATTCTCACTTCCAATTCTTCCACAATTATTAAGACATAAAAAATAAAAAAATGGAACGAAAGAATAATAATTCTACTTACTTATCACTAAAATAAAATTTGAAATCAGTTCAATGCCAATCAGACCAATTTGATGACTAAAATATTCTTTTCTTAAATAATTTTTGGAGTAATAGTTAATAGTTAATGAGAAAGCTTGAAATTTCGAACATATTGTGAAAGCATGATGTTTAAAACAAATGAATTATTGATGGGTCATCCATGAATTAGAACATTTTGGAGGAGCAATTTAGGCCATCTCCAATCGAATGAGGGCTATAGGGTTAAAAGAAATTAATATTTTAATGAATAGTGCAGGGCTATATTTTTTATCATCTCTAACTGAGGGTCAAAGGGTCATAGGGCTCGTTGTAGCTCTGTCACAAAAAATCATATCTAACTGAAGGTCAAATGGTCATAGGAACAAACATAATTTATCATTTAAAAAAATTAAAAAAAAAATTAACGGCTAGCTGATGTCAGCTAGTTACCATTGGAATTCAAATTTTGGCCCCGCCAGGGGGCGGCTGGCTGGCTGGTTTGGGCCGGCCGGTTGGCCCTTTGGTCCTTTTTTGTCCAATAGGGCCCACGAGCGCTTTGGCTTGACCCTTGGTTAGAGACGGTTTTCGGGCTATTTTCGACCCTCTTGTCCTCTAAATCCTTCGGTTGGAGATGACCTTACCTGCACTTGATATGTCTTAATAGTAATATTTCAAGTTAACAACGCATTGTTACGTGAGAAATTCATAACACATAACAACACATTATCAATTTGCAATACTCCCACAATAGCTCGCCGGTTTAAGTAATCATTCTCTAAATGAAGAGTTGAACTCCTGAAATTTGGTGGCCCCAAATTTTATTTATTTTTATTAGTTATAGTTGCATTGTTATATGTTTTTTTAGTATAGCGATAGTGTTAGTAGGTGAAATAGTTAATAGGGGAAAAAAATGGTTGGGGTTAAATTCACACTAAGGTATATAAACATGATTATTTTCTGTCACTGCTGTAAATCATTATCTACTTAAAAAATTCATTATCATATGGTTGGTGATGAGAAAATTAAGATTTTAATTTTTCACTTTATCATTTTAAATAAAATTACAAATATCTAAAAGTTAAACATTAGGGTTTCAGGAGGAACACTATAATTGGTGGTCACTATAAAGATTTAGGGCTTTGAGGGGAATCAAATCAAGAGGTTAAAGATAAGATAAAAAAGAGCCGAACACTATCACATCTTTTTATTTTGTTTCTTTCTTTTTACCATTTTAGCCATTCATTCACACCAGACAAATTAGGGATTTTAATACTAATTAACACAGAACCATACACGTGGCACTGACCATGTATCTAGGGTTCACTGAGTCACTGACAGTTGCATATGCTGCTGATGGAATTGGATCCTCCTGAGCAGGAGATCAGGATCCTTTTGATCCATTAACACGGATCATTAAATTTTGATGTAACAGTTACAATTATTATAACTTTTAGAGGGGTTCCATGTTTATAGTCGTTGGATCAAAATCCAACGGCTCGTGTTAGTGGGTCAGGAGGATCCTGATCTCCTGCTCAGGAAAGGATCCAATTCCTTCTGTTGATATACACCCCTATAGCAATTAGCAATGAATATGAGAGATTTTTTAATGTTCTAGAAACACGGCACGATACATTAAGTGCAATATTACAATTAGTTGGACATTTAAAATAAAATAAAAAAACTTTAATCAATTATTTTATAACACTTATATACCAAATATGTTCCCAACACACTAAAAATTTTCTCGCCATCCCGTGTGCAGAACGAGTCCCTACTCCTTGTTGAATATGCTCTTTTGCTTAATTAATCTAGATTATCCCTTACTTAGGTTACATCTTAGGTCTTTATCTTAATCCTCCTAATCACTTTTTATTTTTAATATTCCTTTGAGATTTGGCTTTTCCTATTAATCCAAAGCATGCTTTCAGACTGTCCCTAATTTTTAATTTTTTCGTTAGAAAAATTTAAACCCTTGGTTGTTATGTTAGGTTGGATGCGATGAATGATGCTCGAGTGTTATCTAGTCAAATTTTATCCGGTTTTCTTCAACGTATTTTGTCAAATACCTTTAATACTAATAAGTAGCACTCAAGCCTATTCTCCACTTCATTAATATAGATAATATCGTTTTTTCAAAAATAAAAATAAAAATTAGCACTCATTTGTGATGTAAATTGGGTTTTTTTTTTTATATATGGATTTGATATGAATTGTCCATAGAAGGCTGGAGAAATTTTTCCTTTTGGCATTGTTTTTAATTGGAAAGTTTGATTTTAAAAGAAATTGTGGCAAGCAATTTTGCGTAGTTATGTATATATTCACTAGTTTGTGCGTTTTTGCTTTCTTAAAGTTTGTAAATCCACTTGAAGAAACTATGTAATTTGAGGGATTAGTTTTTTTAGACGAGCGATGCCACACCACCGAATTAGAAGATGATGCCCCACTTAAGATAAAGCATCCACAACAAAAATTAGCCTCACATAACATATGAGAGAACGAAACACTTTGAAATTGACAGGCCAACTTTTGGACATTATAGATAAGAGAGAGATCTCAGGGAGAAGATCTATCATTAATGACACCAATAAGGATCTTCAAATCCCCCTCCACCTCCTATCGCAAAAATCCCTTGTCAAACGCAATCTTAAGACCATCCACCAGAGCTTGTCCCTCAACCACAAGAATGTTAGATTTCTCAATTCTCCTAGCAACAACTACTAAAGGAATCCTCACATCATCATGATGACATAAGCACAAGCAGCTCCATTGTCAACAATAACCGATCCATCAAAATTGAGCTTTCTTCACAACGCTATCAAGTAGGGATGGGCAAAATATTCATGGGTTTGGGTAACTACGGTTACCCGCCCATTTAAAGTTCACGGTTACGGTTATGGGTAATGATTTAGACGAACAAACGGTTATGTATATAACCGTTTATCCGTGAAATTTAAATAGGCAATTATGGGTATTACTCGCGGTTATAACGGGTATCCATCGGTTATTGGAATTACTCGCAGTTATAATGGGTATCCATTTACCTATTTAATTTAATATATGTAAAATTTAAATAAAAAAAAAAATTAAAAACCCTAAATTTTCAATATCTTCACTAGACTCAAAGTCTGTCTCGTCCCCTGCTCATCTCTCCCTCCTTGCCGCCCTCTCTCTCATCTTCTCCGCAAAGCACAAATATAATAGGGAAATGCTTATAGAAAGATCAACTGGTCGGATAATGTGTCCAATGCGCTTGACATGCCCATCTGTTTTGAATCGAAAACCGGAAAGATTATGCAGGGAGCAATATATGTAACTTTGTGGTCCAACTGCTGTGTATGCCAATCAGACGGTACTGCTTTGCACGGTTGCAAACTATTATTTTTGCAAGATTGTTTTTGTGCTTAGGTGTCGTAGAAAAATATCGTTCGTGAACTATCATTTCAATTATTAGAATTGTATGAGGACTTAAATAATTAAAATAGGAAAATGCATATTTATAACGGTGTTTAATTGTCAGAAAATGAAAATTATGACAAAATTTTCTTTTGTAATTTTCAAGTTGTTAAAAAAAAAAAACATGTAGACAAGTGAAAAAATGGGAAAATGGGTAAAAAAAAAAGGATAAATGGGTTCAAAAATGGGTAAATAGGTTAAACTGTTATGGTTAAATAGGTACACGATTATAGGTATGGTTAACCTATTTATAAACAGTTATGGGTATGGGTATAACTGTTTATGCAATTACTAAACGGTTATGCGGGTATGAACATAAACGATTATGGGTAAATAACCGCGGTTATCCGTCCGCCATAACCGTTGCCCATCCCTACTATCAAGAGGGCTCCACCTAATCAAGGGGTTTAATTAATATACCAGAAGAAAAATTACAATTTCAAAAAGTAAAACCATTCTAGAAATGGAAAGATAACAACCACGAAGATTAGGTTCAAAAGAGAAGCAAAGGAAGATCACATGCTTTGAAAATTGTTTCTTACCTGAGTTTCTGTCTTAAGTGAGAGCCCTTTTGTCTATGTCTTTGAATTAATTTATTAAATTCTTCGCTCTTATCCAACTCAATGTTGAAATTTGTTAATTAGTAGCTCAAACTTTTAGACTTTTTTCTCCCAACGTACTCTTTAGCCTAAAATTTAGGCTCCTAATTGGGAACAATGGTTCTGGCCACAACATGCTCTGAGCTGATTTCGAACCTTTGCCAGAAAAGCACCAGTGAATCCGCCAACTGAAGGTGGCAATTTGCCAATCGCACTTAACCTTGTGGTTTAACTTAAAAATATTCGAATTCTAACGAAGTATGAAAAAACAAACAGTCAACCCGTTCTAAGGCACACTAACCACACATCAAGTTCATCCTACACCCACCATATGGGGTGTTCAAGACTCATATAGATGAGTTTTAGCTTCAAAATCCGTGCGAAGACTTCACATAGATAGAGATGTATGCTGCATGACTGCATGCATTGGATAATAATCTTAAATTTCTAAAGGGTTGTGTCCTTAACCCCATGGCGTGTCCAAGAGTCATACTGGATAAATATATGCCAGCCACGATTTAAAATACACTTGCATATATAACGTGTGGAGAATCAACACACTCAACTCAATCACTAATCAACGAAAGAGAGTTTAATCGTAATATAAGGAAATCTATTTATTAATTAAAGTAAAGGGGTTGAATATAAAGTTGAAACCAAGAAGCCTTCTATATCGATGTCAATGGGGGATGGCATGCTTGCTTGGATTCAACAGAACCTAAACAAATATTTTCTTACCATGTCCACCGGTAGGCAAGATTAAGGGACGTATTGTATGTAATACATGTGGTTCCTGTTCCATAAATATAAGATTTGTAGGCAATATACATATACAAAGTATCAAAACAACAAAAGCCAACAACAAAATTTAAAACTATATTGTGCTTCTAAAAAGGACTAAAAACGCTTTATGACAACTAAAAAAAGCTTCTAACTGCGTTTGATGACATAAATACTTAGAAGTGATTTTGGCTCTACATTTCTAGCTGGAAGCACTTGAATTTTTAATAAAAATTTCAAATTTATTTATAATTAAAACACTTCTAACAAAATTACTTTCTAGAAAAAACAATCCCAAATAACCTTATTAAATACATGATATAACATACGTTTTGTCTAGAAATGATATTACTATTTAGCCTATCTTGTTAGCCCTAGCTATATTTCAGCAACTTATATAATTAGTCGAACATATGAGAGTTCCCTTCTGTTCAAAGGGAAGGAAAACTAGGAGGTTCAATTATTGTCTCTGGGAAATTTTGACCCATAATTGCAGAGAATTTTAAATAATGGAGTCAATGGTCGACTGAAAAAACCTTCATTGGGACATTTCTTTGAACACCTAATGGGCACTACTAATACTTATGTCGATAATTATTATTATTTGTAGGCTTGTGGAGGGTAGAAAGCATGGACGATAGAGGAAAGTAATATTAGACGAAGAAGGATGAAGTTGTAATTTGATTTGTCATAACTATTTATATGGGTTAACACAAATACAGAGAAATATACATGAAAATTTTAATGCTGTTGAGTTCATGATAAGCAACCAATGGCTCCATGCTGCATAATTGGTAACCTGGGTTTCGTGTCAACACCGCTGGCAAAATGCTCCGTAGGGACCTTCTATTCGACACATAATATAGGCAATTGCAACAAGATATGCAAAGACACGAGTACATATTCTGTGCTTATGTCGTATCATATTAGGCACGTCATCATGTCCCACTGGCATGCGTATGTCTGTTGAAAAAGTGACAAAGAACTCAATTTCCCGTAGGGAACGTGGAGAATGTTGAAACCAATAATTTTTCATAGGATTTAAAAGCCTTACAAATTTAAAGTTAGTTAAGCCAAATCAAGCAAGAGTATCGGATCAGTTTGGGTGAGAATTCAATTCTCTTCCGTCGTAAAATAAAAAAAGACGAATCCTGGAAAGTTTTTTATTGGACCTTCTCGTTTTTCTTTCTCATTCTTTAACGATTATTAGAACTGTTTATTATCTTGGTTACTAGTTAATTGGTCATCTCTGCAAAAAGCAAACTAAGTATAAAATCATTTAGTCATCTAATGGTTATCTAATAAATAGATAAACCATGTTTCTCACTTGAACACTGAAATTTGATCAATGTTAATTGAACAGTTAAACAATTTCTGATTTGGTAAAATTTTTACAGTGTTGATCTTTAAAGGGTGATATAGAATGGTATAGACCATCAACAACATTGCATGATAAGAAGAATAGCCAAAAAGATAGACACAAAAATGATGATATAGAATTTTAATACTATTGATCTTTAAAGAGTGCTATATAAAAAGTAAAACGGTACAAATCATTAACAACATTGTATGATTAAAAAAATAGCCAAAAAGATATACAAAAAGTTCAAGTGAGAATGTTACCAGCTTCCCAACAAAAATGAAATTGCAACTCATCATAAAAATGAAGAGAGATTTTCACATGCATATGACCAAGTTGTCATTTATATTGTACACCTTGTCACAACTAGGCAAGATATATAAGAAAGTATTGCGATTCATGAAATGACACGCAAAGTAACAAAACAATTAAAGCTTTTCGTAGTGCAAAAGCATTCCTGGACCGAGCAAATGATGAACCCTAGCACTAGTATGATCGATGAAGGCTCAGTATGGATACACACAAACACACACACATGGACGGATTTACTAAGGAACCAGGGTGGTCTCGGGACCACCCAGAAGTTTGGATAAATGGCTGTGAGAACCTCCTAAGACCATCCAAGTCTGGGCAGTGGTACACACACAGGGGCAGATTTATTAAGGAATCAGGGTGGTCTCGGGACCATCCAGAAGCTTGGATAAATGGCTGTGAGAACCTCCACCCAAGTCTGGGCAGTGGTAGAAAAAGGCAACAGCCATGGCTACTGCGCTGTGTAAAATTGAAGGAGGAAGAAGAAAGAGGGGTTTTTTTTTTTTAAATGACTTGGCCATAACGACGTCGTTTTGAGCTAAGTCATTAAAAAAATTTTAAAACCCACGTGATAGCAGTCACCATCTTTTATTAAAAAGTCAAACAATTTGAAATTTAATAAACGCCCATGGATTTTCATTAGTCTGCTTTCAATCAAATTCAAAAATATAATATACTTAATTGTTTGCCGCTCCTATTCCTCACGCCACCCGAGCCAGAGAAGGCCATCAACAACAATTTCAGAATTTCTGTAAGTTTCGTAGTTTAGTTTTAGTTCATACTTTTTTTTAGTGTTAGTTCATACATATTTATTATTAATTTGTTAGGATTTTTAGTTTTAGTTTTTTATTTTATTTTTTAAGAACATTAATTAAAAACAAAAGGCTGAACAGTGAATACATATATGTAAGGGTCTTTGATAATGGTTTTTGGTAAGGGTTTTTGATAAAAAGTCAAACAATCACACACTAACGGGTTTTAAACTAAGTTCAGCCTTATTCGTTGTTAATTTCTTAGGATTTTTTCATATCTATTTTAGTGTTAGTTCATACATATTTATTGTTCATTCGTTATGATTTATTTTCTGATATTACTTGAATTGTAACATCCCACATCGCCTAGGGGAGTGGATCCTCTAAGCCTTATATGTATATTCCTATCTCTACCTAGCACGAGGCCTTTTGGGAGCTCATTGGCTTCGAGTTTCATCGGAACTCTGAAGTTAAGCGAGTTGGGGGCGAGAGCATTCCCAACAAAACTGTGAGGGGCATGGTCGGGGCCCAAAGCGGACAATATCGCGCTATGGTGGAGTCGAGCCTGGGATTGTTGGGGCTTGGGCAGGGATGTGACATGAATTGTGTTATAGTGTTTTTTTTTTTTTTTTTTTTGGTCGAAGATTGTGTTACAGTGTTAGTTCATACATATTTTTTTTTTGTCAAAGTTGTAGTTTGCCATTTATTTTTCAATGTTATTTTCGTTTTTTTATTCTGGAACTTTTATATTAGGACCACCTTATGTTAAAATCTTGGATCCGCCACTACACACACACCTTATGTAACAGGCAGCTTCCACACACACATACACACATACATACATACATACATACATACATACATACATACATACATACATACATACATACATACATACGTGTGTATATATATTCCCATATATATGAGAATATGACTTTAGCCCCTAAAACATAATTTTCTCTACATAAAACCGGACATAAGTTTTTTTTCTTGAATAAAACCCATTGACTAGATTCCACATCAGCAAATTTATTAATTATGTTTGACTTCACACATTAAAAAAAATTTGGATGCCTAAAATACCCCTATTTGATTTTTATTTTTTTTATAAACCCTATTTGAATGTTTGATGTACATAATTAATGCCATGCAGATGAATGGTAAGGGAGAATTAATGATTTTACAAAAAAAAAAAAAACAATAATATTATAAATTCATTGCCTAATAATAATAACATACAACATGTCTAATATATGTTATTATACATGCTTAATTAATTCAATAAAATTATATTTTACATATTAATGTAGGTAAATTATTTCTCTCTCTCTCTCACACGCACACATATATAAATGCCTGATATATGTAAATTCATGCAAAATAATTTACCTACAAAAAATAAAATCAAAAACATTTGATTCAAATAGTGCACCTACTATTAAAATTTTAAAATGTTAGATTGCTTAAAAAAAGAAAAATAATATACCCAGTATATGTAAAATACATGAAAAATAATTTACCTACATAATAACAAACCCATATATGCAAAATACATAAAAACTAATTTACCTTATAAATTCATTGTTTAATTTTTAAAAGAAACTAATTTACCTTATAAATTCATTGTTTATTTGTCATAACTATTTATATGGGTTAACACAAATACAGAGAAATATACATGAAAATTTTAATGCTGTTGAGCTCATGATAAGCAACCAATGGCTCCATGCTGCATAATTGGTAACCTGGGTTTCGTGTCAACACTGCTGGCAAAATGCTCTGTAGGGACCTTCTATTCGACACATAATATAGGCAATTGCAACAAGATATGCAAAGACACGAGTACATATTCTGTGCCTATGTCGTATCATATTAGGCACATCATCATGTCCCACTGGCATGCGTATGTCTGTTGAAAAACTGAAAAAGAACTCAATTTTCTGTAGGGAACGTGGATAATGTTGAAACCAATAATTTTTCATAGGATTTAAAAGCCTTACAAATTTAAAGTTAGTTAAGCCAAATCAAGCAAGAGTATCGGATCAGTTTGGGTGAGAATTCAATTCTCTTCCGTCGTAAAATAAAAAAAGACGAATCCTGGAAAGTTTTTTATTGGATCTTCTCGTTTTTCTTTCTCATTCTTTAACGATTATTAGAACTGTTTATTATCTTGGTTACTAGTTAATTGGTCATCTCTGCAAAAAGCAAACTAAGTATAAAATCATTTAGTCATCTAATGGTTATCTAATAAATACATAAACCATGCTTCTCACTTGAACACTGAAATTTGGTCAATGTTAATCGAACGGTTAAACAATTTCTGATTTGGTAAAATTTTTACAGTGTTGATCTTTAAAGGGTGGTATAGAATGGTATAGACCATCAACAACATTGCATGATAAGAAGAATAGCCAAAAAGATAGAACAAAAAGGATGATATAGAATTTTAACACTGTTGATCTTTAAAGAGTACTATATAAAAAGTAAAACGGTACAAATCATCAACAACATTTTATGATTAGCAGAATAGCCAAAAAGATATACAAAAAGTTCAAGTAAGAATGTTACCAGCTTCCCAACAAAAATGAAATTGCAACTCATCATAAAAATGAAGAGAGAGTTTCACATGCATATGACCAAGTTGTCATTTACATTGTACACCTTGTCACAACTAGGCAAGATATATAAGATAGTATTGCGATTCATGAAATGACACGCAAAGTAACAAAACAATTGAACAAAAACCAGCAGCAGAAAATAATATTCTAAAGCTTTTCGTAGTGCAAAGCATTCCTCGACCGAGCAAATGATGAACCCTAGCTCTAGCATGATCGATGAAGGCTCAGTATGGATACACACACACACACCTTATGTAACAGGCAGCTTCCACACACATACATACATACATACATACATACATACATACATACATACATATATATGTGTGTGTGTACCAGGCAGCTTCCACACACACACACACATACATACATACATACATACATACATACATATATGTGTGTGTGTGTGACCAGACACTTAATTCAGTCCTTGTTTAATTGTCTGTGGAAAAGTTTGACACATATATAAGGGAAAGTGCGGGAGTTGGAGATGGCGAGACACTTCCATATTTCCTCATACATATATAATTATTTAATCTTGAGAGTAAGGAGATGGAGATATCTGATATCTGACCTTTCCTTATATAGCTTTATTTTGGGGGCGGGCTTCCAGGCCTTAACCATCAATTTTGGTGGACCGTTCCGTTGAGCCTAATTGGTGACCGAAGTTTATGCCTTGTCAATATACATTTGTGCGCATATGCAAACATGCTGTTAGATTATAGGTTTGTGCAGTGAATCAATGGAGATTGTATGAATTTCTAGAAGAGATGAAGAATCGTAGAGAGCATTCACTGTGATGATTGCACAACTGATTTCATTTCTCCAATATTCTCTCTACAAAAGCAATTGGATATTACTGTTGCAACTGAACCACTCTCTCTCCTCTAACAGAAGGAAATGATCTTAGCCTTCCATGTTATCTATCCTATGAGATAGTTACATGTGTCACACTACATCACTTACCCTAACTTAATCTAGATCATCCATTTGGAATGTAATCCAAGGGCTCTGATTTAAACAAGTAAAACAATTAAATATATTTTATGCTAATACACTTATACTCTAACACTCCCTTCTAAGTGTTTAGCAGAAATCACCCCCAAAGCTTTCCTCAAGCATTCAAATCGATCCCTTGCTAAGGCCTTTGTAAATATATCTGCAATTTGCTTCTCAGTGCTGCAATACACTAGATCAATCTCACCATTCTGCAGTGCATCTCTGATGAAGTAAAATCTTCGATTGATATGTCTTGTCTTGTGATGTGCCACTAGATTCTTCGAAATTGCTATGGCAGAAGTGTTATCACACAAAATCTGAGTTGGTTCCACTTGTTCCTCACCAAAATCTGATAGGACAAACCTTAACCAAATAGCTTGTGCAATTGCTTCTGCAGCACTCACATACTCAGCCTCTGCAGTGGATAGTGCTACACTACTTTGCTTGATTGAGGCCCAAGAAAATGCTTTAAAACCAAAACTGAAAGCATAACCAGAAGTGTTCTTCATGTCATCTTCACTTCTTGCCTAATCATTATCACAATAGCCAATAAGCACATCATCTTTTCCTTTCTCATCTGCAATTCCATAATTCAGTGTTCCTTGGATATATCTCGGCACCCTCTTTGCAGTTCCCATGTGTTTTCTGGTTAGATTGCGCATGAATCGAGCTAGCAAACTTGCAGCAAACATGATATCAGGTCTTGTAACTGTTAAGTATAATAGACAACTATCTTCCTGTGGAGACTTTCATCAGCCATCTCACTCCCACCAACTTTCCTTAGCTTTTATTTGCTGCAAATGGAGTTGCAATAGGTTTGCAATCCTTCAATCCAAATTTCTCCAGCAAGGTCTTTGCATAATTCTTTTGATGCAGAAAAATGCAGCCTTCTGTTTGAATTACTCCAAGCCCTAAGAAGTGATACAACATACCTAAATCTAACATCTCATACTTTTCCATCATTTCTGCCTTAAACCCACCCATCATTACACTAGAGCTTCTTGTGTATATAATGTTATCTACATACAAGGACACAATGAGAATTCCTGCCTCAGTTGCCTTGATGTAAAGAGTTGCCTCACTTGGACTTCTATGAAAACCAGAATCACAAAAATAGGAATCAATCTCTTTGTACCAGGCCTTTGGTGCCTGTTTCAAACCATGCAAAACCTTCTTAAGCTTGTAAACCTTGTCCTCCTTACCTATAATTAGAAATCCAAGTGGTTGGTCCACATACACTTCTTCATTTAGAACTCCATTCAAGAATGTAGATTTTACATCAAGTTGGAACAGTTTCCAACGTTTCTGTGCAGCAAGTCCAATTAGAGTTCTAATAGTGTCAAGCCTTGCCACATGGGCAAATATCTCATTGAAGTCGACCCCAAACTTTTGAGAGTATCCCTTAGCAACCAGCCTTGCCTTATTCTTCTGTATAGTCTCATATAGGTTTAATTTTGTTTTGTAGATCCACTTGACACCCACTACTGGCTTATCAAATGGTATGTCAATAAGTTCCCAAGTGCAGTTCTTCTATATCATAGCAAGTTCTGCTTCTATGGCCTTTTGCCATGACTCATCTTTTGCTGCCTCCTCAAAGTTCTCAGGCTCAACTATGCATAAGTTGCATTTTGCATACACTTCTGTCAAGCTTTTGAACTTGAATGAAGTGTGATCATAGTCTTGGAGACCTTGAACTATTCTGCATTGGAACCAATCTTGAGCCATTTTCAATTGATTCATAAGTTTCAGATGCTGGTATCAGAGACTCATCATTTACATCACATGTGTCACTTGAACTCCCTTCTTCCATTTCTTCACATATTCCCACTTCAGGCATTGGTACACTGATGTTCATCTCAGATTGAGATTGCAAATCCCAATAAGCATTTTCATCAAATATCGCATCCCTTGACACAATTATCTTCTTTGAAACAAGGTCATAAAGTCTATAACCTTTCTCACATATGCCACACCCTAAGAAAATGTATTTAACACTGGTTTCATCTAGCTTATGTCTAAGATGACTTGGAATGTGGGCATAACATATAGAACCAAAGATCTTCAAGTGTTTGATTCCTGGTTTCCTCCCACTATATGCCTTAAAGGGGGTATTCTTATCAAGAGACTTAGTGGGACATCTATTCAAGATATGCACTGCTATGTTGATAGCTTCTGCTTAGAAATCAAATGGAACACCTTTCTCAACCATCATACATTTTGCCATTTCCACTATGGTATTCTTCCTCTCAGCTACACTGTCACACCCCAACCCCGACAGACGTCCAGAATTAACACGTGACGTCACCAAAAATCCGTACCTATTATACCCCACCTCTGGGATATGGGCAAGCACAACTCAATAATTGAATCGTATAGTTATTTTTCGTATGCATTATGGCTACATCTAACCTCCCCGTTAGACTGCCGACTACATCATAAAAGTTGTCACGCCCCAACCCCAACATACGTCCAGAATTGACACGTGACGTCACCAAAAATCCGTAACTATCATACCCCACCTCCGGGATATAGGGCAAGCACAACTTAATAATCGAATCACATAGTTATTTTTCCTATGCATTATGGCTGCATCTAACCTCCCCATTAGACTGCCTAGGTACCCTAAATAGGGATCAAGCCATTCGTAGTTCGTCATGCACAATAATTGACATATAACACAGTCTGATTAAGTTGAAAGGTATAACATTTCTCAATCAATCAATAGAACTTGACAAGCATGAAATTACTAGACTCAGGGTTACATAACAAACCCACCTGAAAATCATGATTTCCCCTCCATCAATATATAGGTCATTATGTCGCAACATGATACCGCAATTCACAACATATATCATTTCAAAGAACCAACGATGTACAATACCATTCTCTAGCCACATTTATCAACAAGTCTAATCATAACAATAACAATGATATCCAACATAACAAGTCCCACATGACGATTAACATTTCCACTTCATCCATCACATAAATCATCACGTTTCCCACATAAAATCGCATTTCATAGAGTGTAACATATTTAAGAATTAAACAAAGTACATATTATTCTCTAGAAATATTAATCAACTAAAATACTTATAATAACCACACTCATATCCAACGTCATTCCACAATCCCGTCAATTAATAATGCCAATCATTACATCATCAATAACACATACAACACGTCGAAACGCGTGGGCATCAAAGGGAATTTTGGCCGAAGACTACATCTTTGAAAAAGGGAATTTTGGACCACCCAACTGAACCAAGGCATCAAAGGGGATTCCGGACCATCACTCAATGGAATCCAAATCAGGATATGATTCTGGACCATCACTCAACAGAATCGTGGAGTAGAAGGGATTTTGGACCATCATTCAACGGAATCCAAGCAGAACTCAGTTCCGAACCACACAACAAAATTGAACGGAAGTCCAAGAAGCATAAGAACGGCTCGAATGAGTAAGACATGATTCAAGTTACTCAATTCACGAAAACTCAACGAAACGAAACAATATCAAGCAACAAATCCACATCACAATGGGTTATCGGTCCATTACTAGACCTCACATCTCCCAAGCAATTCAATATGCATTACAATCACATGTCACAACCATTTCCAATACCCAAGTCAAATCACATTTCACTTCATCATACCAATCATTATGCTTCCAACATTATATCCCAATCCATAGCTTGTAACATATCAATGAATCACGAAGCACAATAATAATATTTAATTACGTTAATCAATCAGTGAGATAACATATCATTTCATGAATTGAATTAAAGAACTCTACATACACCATTTTGTTGTGGTGTGTAGGCCACTGTTAGCTGTCTTTCCATACCTATTTCTTCACAAAACTCTCTGAATTTAACAGATGTATACTCCCCTCCTCTATCACTCATTAACTTCTTCAACTGGTGACCACTTTGTAACTCAACTGTGGCCTTAAACTTCTTGAATATACCAAACACCTCAGACTTGTTTCTCAAGAAATAGACCCAACACATTCGAGTGCAGTGATATATAAAGGTAAGGAAATACCTATTCCCAGTCTTAGTAGAGTTTGCATAGGCCCATAGATATCTGAGTGAATAAGTTCTAGAGGAAGAAAAGCCATCCATGATGCTTCCTTTGGAAATGCATCTTTGCAATGTTTCCCAAGGGCACATCCTGCACGTATCTCATCTATCAACTGGAGATCAGGCATTCCCAATACCATATCTTGTTCTTTGAGTTGCTTCAGACTACCCATATTTAATTACCCTAACCTCCTGTGCCAGATCATAGAGGATTGGCACACACCAACTTTTAGAGCAATATGCATCTCAGGTTGAAGTTTCAAGGGAAAACTCCTATTTCCTTTCATTGGTATCTTGGCTACCAAGTTTGACAAAGAGCAATCATTATATATCTTTGTATTTGTACCACCAAACACCAGAAAGTAACTGTTCCATCATTTGCCCTACACTGGGCAAATTTTCTTTCAACCCTAAAACTAACATTACCTCTTTGATATACCTTCTCCCCATTTTGGTTTCAACCACCAAATTTCCCTTGCTTGTGACATCAATGAGCTGATCAGTGCCTATTTCAACTTTAACAGTCATTGTTCTGTCAATGTCAACCAATAAATCCTCCATTCCAGTTATGTGGATGCTGCATCCACTATCCACATACCATATGTCTTCACATTTCTTCACAATGACATTGTTACAGGCATAAAACATTGTAGGAGTGTCATTGACTTGGTTAACAAAGTTTACATGTTGGTTAGCTTTCTCCTTTTTGCCACGACAATCTTTTGCAATATGTCCCAACTTATGGTAATTATGGCATCTAGGCTTATCCTTGAACCAACATTCACCAAAATGCAATTTATCACAGTGTATACAAGGATTCTTAGCTCCTTCAGAGGTACCTGCAACTCTTCCAGCTTGATTTGCAGGTCTATTATCTCCTTTCTTCCCATTTGATTTCCAATTTTTTCTGTGGCTTGAACCCTTAATTCCCATTATACTTATTTTGTTTTGGAGCAATATTGAGACTAACAAATGCCTTCTCAGTTTGAATCTCATCATGCCTATCAATCTTTGTTCATACCCATTTAGTATAGCCACAACATCTTGAACATTAACAGTCTTTAGATCCTTAGTATTTTCAATCACAGAGGCAATATTATCATAAGATCTAGGTAAGCTTATCAGCAATTTTTGAACAATTCTTTGATTACTAATATCTTCACCATAACTCCTCATTTGATTGAACAAATCAAACGATCTAACGAGATATGCAGAGAAAGCTTCATTCTCACCCATTCTAGTATACTCAAAATCACAGCGTAAGCCTTGGAGTTTCACAGCTCTTACTTGTTTATCTCCCACAAATTCTTGTTTCAGGACATTCCAAGCAAATTTGCAGTCTCTTGGATGGCGATTCTTGGGAAGATCTGATCGGAACCCACCCCTTGGATGATTCCAAGTGCCTTTGCATCTTTGACGATGTTCTCCTTCAATAGCTTGCTCTCAGCTTCTATGAGTTCTTCATCCTTCTTCACGGGAGTAGCGAAACCCATCTCGACGATGTCCTAGAGTTCGTGAGACCAGAATATGGTCTTCATCCGAATCTACTAGAAATCAAAGTTGTCTCCATTGAACATCAGTGCTCGAAGATCAGCACCACTCGATCCAGCCATACGAGACATGATTCAAGCTCACTAAGATTTCTTCTCTGAATTTTCTTCAACAATAGAGCTTGACGATCAATTCGAGTTCTTCGTGCAAGCTTCATAGATTCAGGCCCAGTTGCAAATGATGCAACCTGGCTCTGAGGTGATGTTAGATTATAGGTTTGTGCACTGAATCAATGGAGATTGTATGAATTTCTAGAAGAAAAAGAAAGAGATGAAGAATCACAGAGAGCATTCACTATGATGATTGCACAACTGATTTCATTTCTCCAATATTCTCTCTACAAAAGCAATCGGATATTACCGTTGCAACTGAACCACTCTTTTTCCTCTAACAAAAGGAAATGATCTCAGCCCTCCATGTTATCTATCCTATGAGATAGTTACATGTATCACACTACATCACTTACTCTAACTTAATTTGAGCATCCATTGGAAATGTAATCCAAGGGCTCTGATTTAAACAAGTAAAACAATCAAATATATTTTCTGCTAATACACTTATACTCTAACACATGCACATGGACATGGTTCGACCTTCAATCCGCAAGTTATGCCCGAATTTGACAAGAAATATATCGAAGATCGTGTAGAACCTAACACTAGCTACCTAAAAGAAAAGAATGTACATAAATTTATATTCACTAAAATAAACTAGCAGTAGTCACTAATTATATGCACTAAAACAAACTAGCAGTAGTCACTAATATTAGTTGTACATAATAAGGTGGGTTAGAAGACAATCAGTAGCCATTGATATGTCTTTTAATTACTTGATTAGCTATTGATATGTCTTTTATACCCACCTCAATTTGTGAATTTTAGTGGTTGTAATCTGTTTTTCTTGTAGTAATGGAAATTTATTTCAAACGAGCTAGAATAATTAAATTTAAAAAATATATATATTGGAAGCTACCAGGTATTTTTGAAAGAGAATCTTGTTCTTCTTTGAATTTAGTTATATACATTTTGATGCCAAAGGAGAAGTAATAAATTAATTAGGAAAGGATATAGAATCTGAGCCAAATTTGTAACATAACTAACAAACAAATTAAGACTGAAAAAGACTGCCGCACAGCTTAATGATATAGGATGGACATCCATCCATGCATGAAGTGACTGTATCCATCGATCCGCGACTTTGCGGGTTCGTAGAGCCCTAGCCGCCTTAGCTAGCTACTTGGAAAATTTTAAGAAGTCAGTTCCGCACCCAAGGTATTGAAATGGGAATCTCTGCTGCGTTGATGATGAAGTACCCACATGATCATGATCATGAGAGTTACTAAGTTGTTGAGTCGATGAAGAAGGGTTGCATTTGCTTTGCGACGTTGAGTGATTAATATCAAGGTTCTGATGAGATGCAAGGACCTTGTCCAAGAATGACCAATCACCACCACTGATGAAGGACCTCTCCTGCTGTTGCACGAGTCCACAACTACCAGATGCTGCTGCAGCTGCCGCGGCGGCGGCGGATGTTAGCCTTAACAGGTTTTGGGAACACTGAATGTCATCGTGTTCAAGGTGTGTGGTGATACAAAGGATGAAGCAGCGACAGCCGACTCTGGACTGAACAGCTGTGGGAGGTGCATGGATCCAGCGTGATCAAAGCTACCAGGATAATCATATAGTCCTTCCAGATGATGGTGATTTTGTTTTTGCTGATGATAATCGTGATGATCTAGTACTATCGGAGCATGAGAACCACTTGCCTTCATGTTCGTGAAGTGATCGTGGTCTTGATGATCTTGATGATGAGCAAATTCTGGTTGATAACCTCTGTTGTGATTCTTCTTCTTGAAAACCCTACATACCACCCACCCATCTTCCTGCTGAATCAAATTAAAGTATAACATATTAGTTATTTCGAATATCGACACGAGTAAACCGCATTATTTGATGTGACATGCAATCAGATTCACTTGTTGCATCAAATTAACATTCGATAAATTGACACATCATGTATCACATAAGGGAAATGGATTTTCACACTTTTTTAGACGCACACCTTCATCCATTCGACATTTGAACTGAAAAACTGTGCAGAAATTATTCTCCATCTCATATATAATGTGATTCAGTCAAGCAGTCTAATAAAAAATGTGGTGTTTAAACATTAATTGTACTTCAATATTTTACCTGAACTTGATCAGCAGTAATGTAGTCATCTTCGAGGCGATACTCGTGCATGATCCAGTCGGTCTTTTGGCCATGGGGAGCACGGCCAGTGTAAAAGACTAGGGTTTTCCTCATGCCAATTCTCTTGGAACTGGTGAGGTGGATCGCTTTGTCTCTCCCAGTTGCCTTCCAAAACCCAGCTGTGGTTGCGCGGTTTGTACGAGTTCCTGTTGGATATTTCTTATCCTTGTGGCTGAAGAAGTACCAGTCATTCTGAGGCCCTGACCCTATTCTGCATTTCTCTGCATGCACAAAATTAACAATTATTACCAAAATTTATAGTCATATATGTCTGTGTAATGAGCTCAGGATATGTAGAAATATAAGAAAGAAATTGCATTTGGACATATGGAGTGTACAACGACTTTTTTAAAGTGTTAAGAACAGCTTATTTTGTGAAAAAACATCTCACCTTTGAGGTCCCAGGGTTCGAGTTTGTTGAGATCCACCTCCCTAATAACATCAAGGTCGATGGCTTCATAAGACACTTTCTTCCTGAGGTAATAGTAGAGAAGCTCCTCATCTGTCGGATGGAATCGAAACCCTGGAGGAACCGTCAATTGTCCATTTCCTGCAGCCATCATCCTCCTCCTTGATATATGCAGATTTGTATGTAAATTTGCACCCTGAAAAAGAAAGGCATGCATGATATTATTTGTAGAATTTAAAAGGAACTAATTAATTGCACTCTCGTTCAAACAAATTTGTTCAGATTCCATGGATTTTTATCCCCCAAAGTTAACAAAATCCCTAAAAACCTTTATAATTAACCCTTAAATCATATTCTATGGAGTTTCATCCCCCAAAGTAAACATGTTTGTTTTTAGTTGTATGTAAGCAAAGGAAATTAGTGACGATACAACCTAGAAGTCCCATGAGATGTAAGACCTAGAAATCCAAGTAAATACTTATTTATTAATTTATCACTAATATTAGGGTTTAATTGGAGAAAAACTTCACATACATAGTTGTAAACAAGACAAAATAAGCTTCAAACGTAATCAATAAGAGATACAGGTCGAAATAAAGCTGGGAAAAAAGAAAGAAAAGAAGAAGGGAAACATATAAAGTGTAAAGATGCATGAAGAGAGAGAACAAAAAGCAGGTAGCATACCTTTTTGCGGTAGCTAGCTAGAAAGGCTTCCTAAATTCCCTCAGACACAAAGAAATGAAGACAACCGGTAACGCAGGAAAAAGGCAGACAGCTGAGAGAGCAAGCAATACTGCAGATTTCTACGCTTCAAGGGCACGATGTCGTAGCTAGGTTGAGAGAGAGAGAGAGAGAGAGAGAGAGAGAGTTATAGATGAGTTTAAAGCCTTCCTTCTGACAGAAGAAGACGGGCACAGAAATAAAGAAACAAACAATAAACAATATAAAAACTATTACGTCATGGTATTGTTACTGACACTCCAAAAATTTTATTATACACTCCAAATTTTTAATAATTAGAAAGAAAAACATATTTGTCAGGAGTGTAGAATAAAATTTTGGAGTGCTAATAATAGTTTTCTTAATTTATTTGCATACACAAAATTGACATACTTATTGACACACTAGCAATACATGTGAGTCTTCCACCTGTATTGGAAGATGTGTTAGGAAGTTTGTCAATTTTGTGTATCCAAAGGTGTTAGCCCTCATCTATTTACAACTAGTGTTACTGTTATGAAATACGGAATAGAAGAAAATGAAAGTAGAAAATAATTAAGTTAATGATTAGTAATGTCAAGGAGATAAGTTTTTTGTACTGCATGAGGGGACAAATGATGCACAACATCTAATAAGATAAATATATGGATTAACATGATTTGTTTACATAACTTATCACAATGGAATATCTATGTGGTACCAAAACACGATCTCTATATCATTTCCTTTAACTTAGGAAATGTTAGGGAGGTTGCATTTTTGTATCACATTGGTGTACCATGTAATGAGCCAAGTGATGTATATATATCACATTAATTAATGAATTTATCTGATCGAATATTAGTTGTAGTAATTACTTGCCACATCATTTAGTACACTAATATGATATAATTATGCGGTATTCCTAACATTACTATTTAACTTAACGTATGAAATGAAAAAAGGGTGTAAATTTTGGTAAGTTAATAATGTATGAGGGGGGCGGTGTCTTGTTTTCTCGTGAGGGTATGATGTGAAGGGGATTTGGTAAATGTCCATTGAACGGGAGACCTTAATCCTCAATATCGCCTCATTCAGATGAAGAAAATCTGCAAAACTGTCAATTTATTCCCATTTAGTACAATCAAATTTTTCTTCTTTCTCAATTTTAAATAATATTTTTCGTCTTTTTCAATCCAGTTTTATCCATTTGTCTTCAGTTACACATGCTCATGTACAGTACTTGGTCAGAGTCAAAGAGGAATTACAGAATTCTTTCTTTCATTCCTTTATATTCCAAACCTTGTTCATATCTGATCTTTTTTAAAACCATGTGACCCTTTTGCCCAAATATTATTCATAAAAATACCTTATTTATAATTATATAGCTACATTGCACTAGTTCCTTTCATGCTCCATTTAATTATTAGTTTAACTTATAGAAGCTAGAATTTTTTTTTAAAAGCTGCGGTCAAACTCAAAGGATGGGTCATCGACTGAGTGCCCTGAAACGCGTTCATCAAGTGACAAAATTTGCATCAAATTCAGTGCAAGTGAGAAACTTGATAGGTTCCTAATTTAGTTGTTCAAAACGTGCATACATACCATATTACTTATTTATCCACCCCCATTGCCATATTGGCATTGTTTTAGGGTAATGGGGTGCCGTGCTGCATGCAATCGACGACCGTGATCCAGGACTCCGATGCATATAATGATCCCGGATCCTAGGCAGAACTATAAACTATTAAGTGTTGATCTGTAAAAGAAACCATAAAAACCACCCGAAACTGATGAAAATATATGGTGTGTCCTACCGATTGCAACCAAAGCCAAGGCTAGATACATATATCTCCGGTGATCCACTTGACCTGATGGTAATAATGTACCACATCACCTAAATCCTACTAGTGCATGTCATTCACAGTTTAACGTCGGTTTTTTATTTTGTTACAAGTTCCATGGAGAATGGAACTTCTCCTTAAAGAGTATGAACTCTATATATATACACGGCTTATATCTTCTATGTCACATTGTGATCAACAGTCTAACTATGTCGGTTTCTAATTTTGTTTAATATCTCAATTTCTATTAATAACCTATTAGACCATTGACTCTTTCGATCATCTAACTATCAAGTTAACTGCTACTTTTTTTATATATAACACTCGTTGGGTTTATTCTTTGATCATATTATTCTATTTAAAAATTAAAAGTCCTTGTATAATTGAATGAATAAATAAAGGTTCTATTACTAACTCGACTCATTTTACGAGACTATCTATATTGTTAGATTATAAATTTAAATTACATATTCAAATAAAAGGTGAAATTGATTAATAATTTAATAAATTACCAATTCATAATCTAACAACACAAGAATATGAGAAGCAAATATTTATCTAGTACGTATTCAATAAGAATGGAAAAAGCTCCCCCAATGGACCGGTTCCTGGCCTTGTGGGGTGAGGAGGTAATAAAGTTTCAAAAAACTAAAACATATAAAACAAAAAGAAATGAAGGAATATCATATTTAGTTATACATGAAGGATTTGGATTTTCTCCTGAGCTAATGGACAGGATCCTTCTCATCAATTATCGTGGACAGTTGGATAAAAGTTTCAAAAAACTAAAACATATAAAACAAAAAGAAATGAAGGAATATCATATTTAGTTATATATGAAGGATTTGGATCCTCTCCTGAGTTAATGGAGAGGATCCTCCTCATCAATTATCGTGGGCCGTTGGATTTTTATCTAACAGCTACAATTATTATAACTTTAAAATGACCCTCTTATTTGTAACTGTTAGATAAAAATTCAACGACCCATGATGATTGATGAGGAGAATCTCTTCGTTAGCTCAAAAGAGGATCCAAATCCATATATGAATACGGCCGATAAGAAAGCAGAATCCTTAAAGTCCGTGGCATTTACACGTGCTTGTTCAACACATAATACACGATTTAAGGCCTCGATTAGCTTAATTTAATACCAAATGCAATACGTGGAGCCGGGATTCGGATGGCTTTGTTTCAATACCATTCAGACCCAAAGGGATTCCCACGCAATCTTCCATATGCACATATTTCCTGGTCAAACACGCTGAATGGATGGTGATATTTTTCAGTATTTTTAAAACACAGTCATATATGCTATATGTTATTATATAAGTGAAATAATACTTAAAAAAAATGCCTCCACTTATATAATGATATATGCCGTACAATGTCGTGTTTGAGCACATTGAAAAATCTCTCAAATGAGTGCTCCTCTATTATATAAATACGCATATTACTTTATGCAGTAGAGGAGTACTACTGGTTTTGTGCATACCGATCTTGTATGTATATGTGTGTATATATATATTGTATAATTATATATTGTTTACATGCAACAACACAGCTGGTGCCGTTGCCTTTACGAACACTGCTACAAACTTCCCTCGCAGCATTAAATTCATCAAATATAGAATGGAATCCTATGGAGCATGGGAGCTTCTATTCTCCTCGCATCATGAACCCTAAACGCTCATTTCCATGATGCTTTTGGACCTCAACAATCATTAATTCATGACTCTGGAGATCTGGTCAGCACTCAATTAATTTCGAACAAGATTTGGTTGCTGAAATTTCAACATGACGTCATGCTTACACCCAATCTCAAGTGAACACGTGTCACTCGGGATTGAGTTTAAGTAGGAATTCCTGCTGAAATGTTCAACAGGGAAGTTAATTCCATTAATTTCCATGGTCTAATCCTATGTGCATGCAAGTATGTATAATGCTAGGGAGATTAAATTTTTTAAATCAAATTACAAATCAAATGATGTATCATCAATAAGAAATAAGCACGTTAATCGACACTTAATTAATAATTCAATCATCTGCAACCACATCGTTTAATTTACAAATTTGATTTAAAAAATTTGTTCTCCCTAATATTACTCTACAACTTCAAGTATATATATTTTTGAGAAGTTTTGTATTCGTCCAAATAAACCACAAAGTTATTCTCCACGCTCAACATGTAAATTTGGATATGGCCTTTGGAAATTGGGTTAATTATGAAATTTCCTGCTGAACTTTAGGTGTTGTACCACTTTGGTCCTTGAAAAACAAATTTTGGTTCCGAGTTGATCCCTTAAATTCTTTAAAGTGTTTCTAATGATGACAACAATAGTGTTAGTTACAAAGCTAAGGAGACTCTCTCAGTACGACTCTTCTTAAACTCTTTGTCATCTTATGTTTTTTACATAATATTTTATAATATTGGTACGACAATTAACGTTAAACTATTAGGTGACTCTCTTAACTCTTGTCATCTTTTACATATTATATGGTACGACATATTAATATAGGTGACTGAGAGTCTATAAAAAGTCCGACTTTGAAAGACTCTCCTTAGCATTTCTGTTAAAGAATTATTGTAATTACGGTTTACATGCAACAACGTACTGGCGCCGTTGCCTTTACGAACACTACTACTTTTATAAGTGTTGCATTAATTTCATCAATAAATATGTTATAATATGGGAATCCTATGGAGTATGGGAGCTTCTATTCTTCCTCCCATCATGTTCCATATACACACACACACAAACACATAGTACGCTCATTTCCATGATGTTTGTTGTAGCTCCAACTCCAATACTCATTAACCACTCCACTCTCTCTGCTCTGCTCTAAATTAATTTGCATGGCGACCTAGATGCATGCAAAGTGAACACTCTTATGGCGCGTTTTGTGCTCGTCCCTCTTTGGATATATTTCTGAATTTAGCATAATCAAATATACTCGTCATTAGCATTACAGTCTAATGATATATGCCGTATATATTTTTCTTCACTTATAAGTGATCAAAAATCTAAAGTTTGACTAAATGAATAATGCATTTATTATCTAATTATTATTGCTTACTTTTGTTTGTCTTAGTCTTACTCTTCTTAAGTAAAAATATCGTTGTATAAACAAATTAATAAAAACTTAACTTCAAAAAACGAATAGGGTTACGTGTCATGATACATCTGAGATTCTGAATGTCAAACAGAGCTGTACTCCAATGACAAGCATGCAGTCAAAATATGGTTTTGCATATGAAAACTTGGAAAGGGACAGGAGCAACATGATTTTCTCTTCGCCATATGTATCTGCCGTATCTTTGGTTTCCAATCATATTGAAGAATCTAAATTTTGTGCAAAATTCAGGGACATAAAAAAGGTGTAACACTAACACTTGATCTCATCTCATCTTATATATTTGTGATGCATGGAGCAAAAACTGATACAGTGGAGCAAATCTTCAATTGACCAAGTTACTACAATCAATCGAGTTGTAAGCTTAAGATACAGATAATGTATACATCTTGGTATAGGCTGTTTCAACCTTTGCTCGGCGGATTAAACCTCAGCGGATGCAGCGTTCTTTGTGATCGTGCGATTTGGGGATGCACCGTAGTTATCTCCAAGAACAAGGTTCGCATGGTCTCCATTGTTTCACACTGTCTGTCAATGGACCTGTTACTGCAGCAGACCATGAAGTCACCTCTGGCAAAGGTCCCGTAAGTGCAAGATAATTTTCACCAAAAGTTTGTGGCATTTTCTTCCAGCTAACCTGTTCAAACATCAAACTCTGAGTTTTCTTCTTTATAAGAGGCATTAACCTATTAAATGAAACAAAAATATGATTTGCTCAGAGCAGAACGAAGACAATGAGAACCATGTACGGCTTGGAGAGTGCATGCACAGAAAAGCCAAGAAGCGCAAATTAACGATTAACAAATTGGCACCCAAAATTCTCATAAACATTTGCAGAATTGAGTGTAAGGAAGAAGCTGAAGTTGATCATATACATTGTGTAAATACTAGCTTGTTTTCTCTGTTTCATGTTTAGATATTTAGCAGTAGAGGACACTTCGGATGTTCAGTTGAAAGTACCTGTTCTAGTTAAGTGTTACTCAAAACTTAATTCCTTAAACCAAGGAAATGACCAACCACAACGAGATTCAAACACAAGCACTAATCAGACAGATAATCAGAGCTTCATTACCAAGCTAAGTAACCGTTGACTAAAAAATGCATTTAAATTTGATCTCAAAGTTAACCGAACAACACAAGCTCAATCGTTATTATAATTTATAACAACACGACACACTAACAAGTTCATTGAGCTTTGTGCTTATGCACACATGCAAATACGGAGACAGGTGCATGAACACCAAACTTGTTAGTTCCAGCCATGATTGCAAATAACAGTTGAAAACTTTGAAAGAAGGTGCTTGAGAACTAAATTAGGATTGCAGCCATTCTAGTTTCACTGAACAGAAAAACATGCCCATTATATTTTCAGACTTCAAAATTTTCAATAGACAAGAAAAATAGCTCATCTTTCTCAAAGGCATTTGCATTGTAACAGTAGTTTTGTATGCTCATGTTATAATTAGTATCTAAAATTCGTACTTTCAGTTTGTAAATATGGTAAAATAAATAATTTAGTGCAATAATGATAAGTAATTAGATGTTGCAATCTGGAAATACTTAATCAAAAGATTATCAACCTAAAAAGCCCTACTTGTCCAGGGAATGCTTTAGATAATGCCTTGATAGTAGAATTTTGTAGCCAACTTTCATCGGTGGATATATGTTTTGGATGAGCTGCTTCCTTTCTGACATCAGATGCTTCATCTATGCCGCCACAATTCACCATTAGGCGGCCATTCGGCATCAATTTATTCTTTATTTCCAACCAAGTTGTAACCTTTCATATAAAATACAAAACAAACATAACTTAAAACACAAGATAACGTGTGATGTGGTCATAATGGATGACAACGAAAATATCAAGGCATATAGGCAGTTGGATACAACATAGCTTACTGTGGAAGAAAGAACAGCTGTACGAATAATAGCCAAAATATAATTAGCAACAATGAAGGTACATAGTAGTCATTCCTAGCAAACTTATTAGGTAGAATAAATTCTAGGATCTATATTCTTACTTACCAAGCTCCTACCTTAACATGTAACTTGAACGTACATAACAGCTGAACATTTTGTTGGTTTCAATCTTCATTAGCTGTATTAAACCCTAAAGTCAAACTTCTGCAAAACGTCCTTAACTGTGTGAGCCTGTTGATTTTTGTAAAATTTACAATTTAATTGATCTTAAAACTTTGATGCCTTGTAACTGAGCTTTCAACTAATTTTGATCCTAAATTAAACAACATTTAACATCACTTTCCTATGGGTCCTTCAAGGCTTCCCTTTTCAACCTCATATCCATGTTTACAAGGGTTGTTTTCTCTGGCCATGTCAAAGCAGTATTCTGAATGACATTTGAGGCTGGCGAAGTCAAGGTAGTATTCTGAATGCCATTTGAGGATTTCTTCTGCACATTCAAGATGACTAGGAGACTCTTTTGAGTCTAAATCCATAGGTGTTTCTCTCTCCTTATTTCCTTGCTCCTCCCATTATTCCTTGATTAAATAACTGCATTCTCTGCATAAATTCTCATTGAAATTTCACTACACCCTTTCAAAAACTACTTCTAGGTCTTTCTAACGAAACTCAGAATAAGGTTGTTCAAGTGGATAGGCATTCTCTATATGTTTCCAGAATCCAGATAGCTATGCATAAAAAGTGGGCTTGACAACAAGATGATTGATAAGATAGCATTCTTCATACCTCTTGCAACTGTGACAAAACATTTCCATCAGAAAACAAGTCAACGACAATGCCTGATATTTACTGCAAGAACAAGTTAGTAATACACTAGGGACGGAACTGTAGGGAATTGCAAAAAATGAGGCATAAACAATGTATGTACTTGGGAAGTATGCATGAGTACAAAAATTACAAAATAACCCTTGAATCTGTGCACAACATCCAAGAAACAGAAGAATGTGCTCCAGGTAATACAATGAGCCATGTAGACAAGGATCTCACCAGCATATCCTCCAGGAATATTAACTGAAGGAGAAAGGGCATCGCCAATATGAATGTTAAGTATGCCACCAGCTTGAGTATGCTTCTCAAGATAAGACAGCCCAAGATATTCTCTTGCTTTATCAATCAACTAAAATTTTTAAAATATTGAGTAAGGAAGCATTCACAATGAACAGATCCTAGCATATAGCAAATGCAAATATGATTTTACCAAGATTAAACATATGGAAAAACTGAAAATTATAACCATGACGAATCCTACATATTAGTTTAATCATGCTAATCACACGTCCAAGTACATATTCAGTAACAATGCTCCATAGCGACTTTAGCTGTCAGAGCTAAACAGATGAGATAGTACAACTTCGGAAGGTAACATTTTCAAGAAATTATTGCAGACCAAGCAATTTTTTTTAAGTGATATTTTTCTTGTCAGTGACCTTTACACTGTTAATCTAAATGTTGTTGACCTTGTGTTCATGACTTCTTGAGTAGTTTGGCATATTTTGCAGCTATTTGAGATAAGAATTATATCCATAACTTATCAAGTTTCAAAAGGAATCTCCTTACAGCTAAATAATTTTCAGCACATGATACTCTGTTTCTGTATTTCTTCCAGAAAGAATTTGTTATGATTACTGTTCTTATAAGGTGCCGCTAAAGGCTAAGACCTTAGATCTCAATGCCACTTGTTTAGTTTTCCATGAATATATGATTTTCAAGCACCAGTTAGGGAACAAGGGTGAACAATGAACTGCCTTACATGTTCTCTCCTAAACAATGGACAGAAAACTGTCCATCAGCAGGCCCACACCTTCAACATGATTTCATTCCGGTGTACACGATTTGAAGATTGCCACGACCTAGTCTTATGATTCCCATGACCCATAATTACGCTAAAAATGCCATACAAGAGAATATAAGACCAACACTAAAGCATCTTGGCATTGCTGTAATAGAATTGCAGCCACCGGACAAATTACATCAAAACTGAAATAAAGATGAAGCACATAGAACTGCTTAGTAGTAGAGATGTCTTGGTAGATAATGCTTTAAACCGAAGGGAAGCGATTTTGAATCCTTTGGTCAATAGTCCCAATGTGTTCTTTAAGTTACCATGCCCACATGATATTAATTCAATGTCATGAATAAGCTTTCATTTATAATGTGTAGTTCATGTGGTGCAATTATAAAAGATAGTTCAAACCTATGAAGTCAAGTCAAATACTTTTCAAAACACTCACAATTTGATCAATTTCCCAACCTTCAAGCTGCAATGACGGCCACAAGTCGAGCATCAAATGAGCAGCTGTTCCACCACCCTGACTTGAACAATTCAACAACACTTGTAGTCAGGAAATCACTAGTTACAATACAAAAGCTATTTCACAAGATACCCAACATTTGTTCAAACTGAAATGAATTACCAAACCAAGGATGGCAATAGGACCTTTCGGAACAATAGCAGGCAAGCTAGCAAACTCATCCTGCACAATGCAACACAAATACAAAGACTTTCTTTCACATATTCGAGCGATACTCTAATCAAATCTAAACTACGTGAAGGAAGATTCGAACTTGGGTGCATAAACACATTTAAATACACCTACCCAGTAGGAAGCAGTCCACTTCTGGTCCTTGCAAACAATGCTATGCACATTATCTGCACGAACCCAAAACAAAAACAACATAAAAATGCAGAACAAAATAATGGGTACTAATTGGATTGAGGAAAAATATGTAAAGAAACACATACGAGAAGAATCGAGGAGCAGCATTCTCGATTTCGGAGTGTCGACGATCACAATGTCGTTGAAACCGCTTTTCATGGCCGTCAGTACCCGAAATTCTTCTTCTTCTTCTTCCTCCTCCTCATTTTTCTCTTCCAATTTGACTTCTTGGTTATCTGCGTTGGAGGCTTTGGTCTTGACTTTTCGGTTCCCATGACAGAACCGAAGCGAAACGGAGGATGTTGCTCTGCAGCGATGTGAATAGTTGAGATAACTCGTAGCAGCGGAGTGAGTTCGACTCAGACCGAGTTGTTGCGCGGGTAGGACTAGCAGGCTATTTATTAACAGAGCCATTGCTGTCTTCAATCTTCCAGCCCCAGCAGCTTCACTTCGCTGTTTCTTTATCTGTTTGTCTATTGGGGTTTTGGTATTTTTAATGGATGTGGTCACTCAGAAAACTGCAGGGCCACCTGCCGAACTGGTGTAAGGAAATTGTTCGGCTGTATACCACCGAACAGACTTTTATTTAGATTATTTTTCTATGTTCGGCAGGGGGCAACCGAGGATATATCAATTATTCGGGTGCTGGTTTGCTGAACATTTCAGCGAACCCAGAACTAAAATGTGGCAAGCAGTTGGATTGAGCACTTAAAACATTTAGTTTCATTCTGGTATGTCATTTAGTGAATAAATTCAAGCAACTTAACACCATTGTAATTTTAACATGCTTTTTTTGGAGTTAGGACCATGCGTTTTTTTTTTTTTTGGACATATGTTTTTTTATTATTAAATGACGTATTGTTGATAACATATCAATAATATAACGTACTAATATGTTATCGATATATTATCTTATGAAATCCGTGATCTATGAAAGTACGAACATCGAGTACAAAACAATCCAAAGGTATTATCTTCTGATTTAGGTTGTTGCAAGCCATGGTTGATTACAAAACGCACTGATCCAGAGAAAATAGTAGGCAATGGGAGTGCTAACTTGGGCAGAACATCTAACCCTATGGAGTTCGAGAAATTTTTAGAATTACCTGACATTTGTGTCAGGTGGTGTTCCCACTAGTTGGAATTTGACACTTAGATATTCTTTTCTTTCATTTTAATCAACTAAAAATTGGTGTTAAGTGGGGAATATCACCTGACACAAGTGACGAGAACACTTAATAATTTTATGTGTGCAATAAGGATGGCAATTCTAATCAAACCTGACAATCATGGATAATTGTTTGAATAGATTGGATTTGGGTATAAAAATTCGAGTATATTTTGGGTATGGGGAAAAACCGTGAATATTATTCGGTTATGGTTTTGGATATGATTATACGGGTTCCCAATCCATATCCATACCCGAATTCGAACCGAATAATATATAATATAATTGTATATAATATTAAGGTATTATATAATATATGTATATGTATATGTATATGTATATGTGTGTATATATATATATATATTCATTATTCACCGAATCCATTACCTTGAGAATACAAAAATTGTATTGTGTGAGTTGCATTTTATGGCAAAGTTCAATAGTTTTGATATGAATCAAAATCTATGAGAATTTAATGGTATTTATGTGCAATATCAAAGATCAACCAACACTATCAATGTTTAGCTTTAATTTTGATGCTCCACAAGATCCATTAATTAAATCATTTTATTATTTTATACATCAAATATTTAATGACGAATTAATATTTACTAAATTATCATGTGTCAACTGGGAGAATATATTTTTTGTACTAACGAAGATGAATATAACCGTTAACCGATGTGAAATCCGTTATTTGGTGGGTATGGTTATGAATAATACCAAATGGTTAATTTACAATTATACATATGATTAATTTTCGTGATTATAAGGATAGGTATAACATTTCCGTTCTTAAACCGATCTATTGCCATCCAACTGTGCAATGCATATATATAAATATATTTATTACTGCATTAAAATCAAGACACAAAGGATAGAGAGCTGCATGGAGGGGGAAGGGGAAGAAGGGGCGACCCCTGCACAGCATATATTCAAGGCTAAATCAGATAAATGATTTCTGTGGTCATAAGATATTCAGAAGATAGTTCATGTGTTAAAAAATTCGGATTTAAAACTCTATCGTGTACTCCATTAACAAATTTAGTTCAAAATAATTTTTTCATTAACTATCTGTTAATACATGGATAAAATTCTACTTTGACATCCCACCCAAAAAACTACCTCCTCCTCCTCGCTCCCTCCTCTCAAAAGGAATTTCCCGGCATCGATTTCTTCGTGGCGCCCCAATCATCAACCTTATCTGCCCTCGAAGGTTCATCTCGATTCGATTCCTTCCCAAACCCAGCTTCCTTCCTCTGACCCCACTTCGAATCCGTCGACTCGTCACCGTTGGAATACCGGCTGTTTCCCTGATCGCTCTCATAAGTCTTGAACCCGCGGCCGAGCCGATTCCGATCAAGCTTCTCGGCGATTCGCTCGAGTCAATCAAGATTCAAGGAGCACCTTCAAAGCTTCCCCGACAAGCTTTGTGTTGCTTTGGCGCCCCTAAAACGCTTTTTAAAATACCAATTCCCTCCACCTTCTTCCCCATTGTTTCTGCTGTTTCTCCTTCTGCGTCTTCGCGTCAGTAGACGTCGTCGTCTTCGTCGGCGCGGAGCTACAATCAGCAGAGCAATGGAGCAGCAGAACAATCAGAAGACTGCCCAACTACAAGACGAACTCGAAGAAATGCGGCATGGCCCTGTCCCTGTCGAACAACTTCAGGTGAACCTATTTTGACTCCACACTCATTTTGAGCAAGTCAGTGGGTTCCCCATGCGGGTTCTTCTTCAATCTGCTTCGGATGGGGTTTTCTTGTTTAAATTCTTTGTTCCCTTCGAAATTTAAGAAATGGGTTTTCATTTTCTATGAAATTAGGTTCGAATTTCTGTGAATTGTTGTTAAAGATTCTATATTTCATATGGGTTTTGCGATTTACTGTAAATTATTGTTGGGTTTTGTTCTTTACCCACTAAGAGAAAACCTAGCCAGCAACAGACCTGGTTTTGGCCACCAATTTCATATGGGTTTGGTCATTTTGGTTATTTACAGATTGGTTGTTCCTAGCTTGGAAGAAATTGAGAATCTGGATTGTGTACTTTCACTTTGTAATGATAAATTTTGATCAAAGCAGCAATCTTTTTGCTGATGAAAAGTTTTAATGTTTTTGTATCAAGGTGTATTTATCATAAATGATAACTCAAATAGCAGTTAGAATAATTAAATGAAATCATCAGTAAAACAAGCCAAAGAGCTCCAATCAAAATCCTATGAGAGTTTCTTTAGAATTCAAAGGTTTTAGTCAAATTACCCCTACCAAGTTGGGGGAATTAGAACCCATGGAAGAGGCGTGGCTACTGTTAGTATTTTAAGATATTTCCATGGTGTTGAAGCTTACTTTCCGGTAGTCAAGTTAGTCTTTCTTGGTGACAACCAAATAGTATGGGAACTTCCAAGTATTTTTGTTGTAGTGTAATTTGGTTTTAAAGTTTTGGAGCATATAAGTTTATTCAAGCACATTTTCTGTTATAATTGATAGTTTTTTTTAAAATGGACATTTTTGAAATTGAGGGATAAGTTTTGACTATATATATGATAAAATCTCGTGTCTGGCGTAGCTTGCATTGACGAGGAAGAAGAAGGCACACGTCAAAGTACAATTTTACCCATGTATTAACAGATAGTTAACGGAAAAATCACTTTTGAACTAAATTTGATTACGGAGTATACTACAGGGGTTTAAATCAGAGTTTTTTTAGCACATGGCTATCTTTCAAGGGATCATTTATCCGATTTGGCCTATATATATTTATTACCGCATTAAAATCAAGACAAAAACAAAGGATAGGGAGCTGCATTGGGGGGGGGAGGAGGAAGAAGGGGCGACCCCCTGCTCATCATATATATAATATATTTATTACCGCATTAAAATCAAGACAAAAACAAAGCATAGGGAGCTGCATTGTGGGGGGGTGGGGGGCGGGGGGGGTGGTTGGCGGCGGGGAAGAGGGTGGGGTGGTGGGTGAGGGAGGGAGGGGGAGGAAGGGGCGACCCCCTGCATACATAGATTTTGACAAGCTGAAGCCTGTTTTCCAAAAAACATCACAGGATTCAGCAGCTCTCTCCTCCATTCTTTCTAAAGTTTGTCTTTGGATGGCTATATATATCTAACCATGTCCCAAAAGACTGTACAAACCAACACTATCATAATATTATATATCACCTAAAGTCCCCTGTTAATTAGCAATAATAATCATCCCCTAAACCACACCGCAAACAAAAGATTATCTCCTACTAATTATAATATATATAGAGGCATCAACTGCCTTCACAAGTGCATTCCTTTGAAAATGCTGTATTCACCGTCTTGTGCTCGATTGGCAAACTTCGTTACAGCTCCGTTTTGGTATGCTTTTGTTGCTCCTTTTGGGACATTCCTCCCGCATGCTGCTGGGAACACATGATTGCTTGCTGCATTTGGAACAGTGGTCCTTTGGGGCAACATGTCATTGCTTGCTCCATTTGGGACAATATTCCTTTGGGACACATGTCATTGGCAGCTACATTTGGGACGTTTCTTTTGCTTTCGGAGCCCGGAAAGAGATTGTCCAACTGCCCACATGCTGCAGCTATAAGCCCTGCATGATATTACAAAATCGATGGTTATTTACAAGCTTTTGTGTTACTTCTGCAATCTGACTGCACAGGTCATGAGTAGAGAAGAGTTTTGAATTCGGGTTCTCAAAAACAGCATGAAGCAAGATTCGAATGATCAAACTGCTAAAGTAAGATTTGAGAGATCAAACTGCGGCAATGAGGTACACAACCTAAAGGCCCATCTTCTAGCTCAAATATGTGACAACACTTTTAGCTGTAAATTGGATCAGGCTGGTCAACTTCAGAATTTTTCACCTTATCATGTTGAGAGTGTGAATCCCACATTGAGGAACTAAAGTCTCGTATAGTGATTTAAATGATCTTGGGCGTCTCCACCTATAGATTCTTAAAGGAACAATTGAACTATATTGCAAATTAGTTAAGCTTGGCCTAATTTTTAGAGGAACAATATGGAGCACTCTTTGTTTCAAGCTATGTACCAACTTACGAACTACTATGAATAATCAGTTTTGGTTTATCTCTATCTATTTTTAGAATCTGAAGTGTAGAGATTGGATCCAACGGTTGGAAGGTTAGCGATGATCACAACTTTCAACTATAAACCAGTAGTACGCGCGGTGTAAGTCTCAGGTTTATGTAACGTAGTATAACTGAAACACAAAGCTGAGTGTACAAATTTAAGGATAAATGAAGCATGTACCTAAGAACAGAGCAGAAGGTTTTCCTGGTCTTGATTTAAATTCAGGATGGAACTGGACACCGATGAAATATGGATGATTACGCAGCTCAACAATCTGTAATGTCGATATACCAAATGTTACCTCAGAATTACCACAATATACCAATCCATTTTACTCTAAAGTTATAAAGACAAAGAATGAAAGTTTATACCTCCATGCGTTGGCCAGTTTCATCCTTGCCAGTAAAAGAGAGGCCGGAATTTTCAAGGCGTGCTACCATTTCAGGATTCACCTGGACATCCAACAGAATTAGTCGTCCTCGACAAAAATAGTGTCATAGAATATACAACTGTTTGCATTGGGATGTTATGTACCTCATATCTGTGCCGATGTCTCTCATCAATGAAGCGTTTGTTTCCATATCTAACAAAACGGAAATTGCAAAGATTAGCCAATATAGGCATCTCATCACATGCTGGTATGTGTATCAAATCAAGTTACTGATTGATCCTTGCAGATCAATAAATTTTCTCAGAAGCTTTGATTCTTATGGAAAAATATGAGTGAAGATACAAATAAATGTGATCTGTGAAAATCCAGTGCGTGTATTTCCTTCAATACTCACAGTTTAGCTGATTTGCAGTCTGTAGGCTGAAAGTAGGTTCTCCTGGATCCAACACGCATCGTGCCTCCCATATGTGTTTTCGAGCCCTGCTTACATGGTACGGAGATCAGATAATGGGAAAAACAAGATAAAGTTCCATTCGCTGTCAAATTCAAGAAATACAGACCTCAGGCATGAATATAACACAGGGGTTTTTAGTGTCAGGATCAAATTCTGTGCTATGAGCATCTTTCAGACCGAGAACAGATCGCGCAACCTCAATCACAGCAATCTGCATTCCTAGACAAATGCCAAGGAATGGAATTCTCTTTTCCCGTGCGTATTTTGCAGCAAGAATTTTCCCTTCCACTCCTCTGTCACCGAACCCTCCGGGAACAAGCATACCATCTGCACCCTGAAGATATAGGCCAGTCAGAGGGGTAACAAAGAAAGCAACTACAACTTAAGAAGGCTATTAAACATCAGTTAAAACCTTCAATAACTTCCATGCAGCTTTATAGGCATCAGGGTTCTGCAATATGCACATTTTTTTGTCAAGTTTTTATCTAAGGTAAGATGTACATAAATTTTACGAATGAATATAAGAAATAAATAAATTTTATGAATGAATATAAGATATAAATAAATTTTACGAATGAATATAAGATATAATAACCTCTTTTGCAGTTGCTTCTTCAAGGTCTTCAGCCGACACCCAATCCACGAAAAGTTTTTTGCCACGAGCAACAGAAGCGTGCACAAGAGCCTGCAGAAAGTAGTACAGATTTATATCCAGCACCATCACCAATTTGCAAACCATCCATATTATTTCAAAATTAGAGTGTCAGAATGAAAACAATACAATTAACACTTGCTAACAGAATTAAGTGTTAGCTAGGTGCACCTTTTGTACTGAAAGGTAGGCATCTGTAAGGCTTGTATACTTTCCGACCATGGCAATTCGAACCTGTTACACAAATGACATTGGACTTTCAAGTTTCCACCAACAGACAAAACTAAAAGTATGACATTAGGAATTGCTTTGGATTTGTAACCTACCGGGTCATGCAACTTGTCACAAGTTTCAGCCCTAGAAGTCCACTCTTCCAATTCAGGTTCCTTCGTTAATCTGCAAATTATGGATGAATGTTACAAAACTAAATGCGGCAGCAACTGATCCATAGGATTACATCCCAAAATTACATGGCAAAAGAAAAAATAGAGAAGAGTTCATGGGACAAACCCTTGAAGGTTGAGCACTTTGAAGATTGCTTCATGAGCTTTCTGATCCTATTTGAGAAGAAGCATGTGACAATTAGAGATTCAAAATGATTTAAGAAAGTTGATACATTTCAGAATTTGTTGATAACAACTTACTCTTAAAAGTAATGGAATGTGCCAGATGTTGGGAACGTCGTAGAGAGTGATGACGTTCTCTTTCTACAAAATATTTGGTATTGCATCTTCAGTAAAGTAAGCATCTTGCAGCATCTTTCCAAGAAAGATAAAATTTCTAGTAAAATGCTTTAACTAAAGTTTTTCTAACATTTACCTGTACATGGCAAAATTGACTGATTTTCGTCTTCACGTTCTCTTCTAGGGCCTGTAATTCAGAACCTTAGGCCAACATGACAAAGAAAAAATTCTCTATGTTTGATAGAGAGTGAGTGATATAGACAGACCGTTGTACTGCGACAAGCTATGATATGCGGTATCAAACCCAGACATCTCAGTCCACGAACGCTGTGTTGCGTTGGTTTTGTTTTCTGAACATGATTTGATACATCAATTAGAGCAATTAAAGTAGTTTTTTTTTTCATGACAGAGAAATTTAACAGAGGTTAGATCATATTTCTATACGAAAAAACTTGCGAACACAGAGTTATAAAAGAAGCTTTACCTGCTCACCAACAACATTCAAAACAGGCACAAGGCTCACATGAATCAAGCAAAAGTTGTCACTACCTGAAATGAAAAAAAAGAAAAAATCAACCAAGTTTTCAGAAAGAATGTTACATAATTGTGCCATATGAAGTTTGCTATACAATTTGCTTACCGACGCGGTATGAGAACTGTCCTAGTGCCTCAATGAAGGGCATGGATTCAATATCACCTACAACCATGAAATTTTTCAGTTACTTGAAACAGCTTATGCTGCAAGACATCAAGAACCCTGTTGTGAATATATATATATATATATATATATATATAAATGTATACCTATAGTTCCACCCAATTCGATGACACAAACATCAGCTGCACCTGACTGTCCATCCACCGGAATTTTCGCTACACGCTCGATCCACTCTTGGATTGCATCTGTGATGTGAGGGACAACCTGCAGAAAAACGAAGGAAGAAACAATTATTAAAAAAAAAGAGGGGCTAAATAAATATAGTACAAGGGAGTCAGAAGTCAGAGGTACGTAGACAAAAACCTGGACAGTTTTTCCCAGATAATCTCCCCTTCTCTCTCTGTCAATAACATCCTGTGACACAAGAAAAGAAAAATCAACTCTTTGCTACTTGGTCATCAAGATTATGCAGAGATTTGTTTGAATATGGACTAGTAGGTGTTATATAAATATAAAAATACATACATACATACATACATATACATATACATATACATATACATATATATATATATGTTTTTATATTGACTTGCCTGGTAAATCTTTCCAGTAGTAATATTATTATCACGGGTCAGCTTGATATCTAGAAATCGTTCATAGTTTCCAAGGTCCAAGTCCACCTGTGACATGGTAAAAAAAAAACAAATTAGCAAATAGAAAGTCTGTGAATCGCTCACATTTGTTCCAGATTTTGACACTCGAGTCCAAATTTCATATTTATAACTTTATTAGTTTTGAGTGTCACAGATAGCACAGATGTGAGTTTATAATAATTAGATTGATAAACAACAAACATTTCTCAATAATAAAGTTTCCACCTTATGCAGACGTATGTTAGGTCGGTTGGATAAGATAGCGTGCCTACCCTTTTGTACTCAAGTTTGAATTAATCCCCTCCCAGTAAATTAGAGTAATTTACAATATCCCTTGGTTAAAAACAAGTTTTCTGCCTTTTGATATCCAAAAATAGATTCATCAGCTTTTCTTCAGAAGATCCAAAGCTTCTTACAAATCACAGTTCCTCTCACAAACTGTCCCTAAAAGGAAGGGGAACAAAATTATCGAGAAATGAGAAGGAGAGTAAGCGTATGTACCTCACCACCATCATCCAACACAAACACTTCACCATGCTCAACTGGGGACATAGTTCCGGCATCGGTGTTTAGGTAAGGATCTGAATGACAAAAGAAACAGAGAAATCATGAAATGAAAAAGGAGAAATAAATTCCCACAAAAGACAAACAAATCCATATGAAAATTGATTAGAGAATTGCTGCAGGCATTCAGTTTTTATCACTGAATTAAACTAAAATTTTTCATACTCCCATTAAAAAAGAAGAATGTTTAATTAGCAGAAAAAGCTAAATCTGATACATCTTTTTTCCCTTAAAAAAAAAAAAAGAACAAAAGAAAAAAGTGGATGAGCTTTACAACAAAAAGGGCATAATGGGTTGCCTCAAAAAGTTAAAACAGCAGGGATTAGCAACATAAGATTAATAAATAAAATGAAACAAAAATAACAAGAACAAAAAGAAGAACAACAAAAGAAGAAGAAGAAGAAGAGAAAAAAGAGACCAATTTTAATGGAAGTGACTCGAAGTCCGCAAGCTTTGAGAAGAAGGCCAATACTGCTAGCAGTCACTCCTTTCCCAAGTCCACTTACTACTCCTCCTGTCACCAAAATATACTTCATGCTTCTTCTCCCCTTGTTCTTTCAAAACACCAACTTTTTCTGTGTAATTATTCCTACACAAAAACAAACAAATCCCATCACCCCCAATTAGCATTTTAATCTCCACCATTGATCCTGTAAACCAAATGAAGAAGAAGAAGAAGAAGAAGAAGACGAAAGAAAAAGTTGGATTTATTTATTTCTTTTCTTTGCTATGAACTTTCAACTCTGTAACAGAAACCCACCAGCCAGTAGTGCTTGCTAAATCTTTACTTTAAATTCTCCAGTTCTTTCTTGGTAACTTTCAAACGTTATCTGATTTCTCTCTCCTTAAATCCAACAAAGAAGTTCAAAGAGGATGTGTTGTATCATACAAAATCCAAAGCAAGAAAAGACCAGTCACCAGCTTGTTAACAGCAACAGACAGGGAAAAAAAGGGAGAAGAGAATAATGTGGTAGTTAATTCAATGGGGAATTGGTTAGGCGTATGACTGCCTTTTATAGACAAAGTGGCAATCCATCATAAAATAAAAAAAAGAAAACCATGTTCTTTTTCCCCTCTAAAAAAGGACTAATTATTTATGCTCTTCCATTTTATCAATTTTTATTTATCACGTCACAGCTACTGCAACTGAGCACCCAAGGTATTCCCCATCCCACCAGTAACTTGCAAATGAACTATAAATAAAACCACGACCAGTTATCTCCTTATTTTCATCAAATTAATTGTAATTTATAAGAAATTAAAATAAATTAGAAAACTGGTCGGTTGTGGATAAATATTCTTGATTCTTTTTCCCTTCAGTGTATGCACTTTTCTCCGGCCAACAAAATGTTTACTCTTTTCTGCCAACTAGGACAAATTGAAGGCACTAACCACTACTAATAACTATAATTAATAAACATATCCTCTTTTTATAACCACTTCTTTCCATTTGTATGTGTCAATCTCAACCTTCCATCTTGCAACCTCCTCAGATTGTTACCAAATATATGCATATTTACATGACCAAATAAGAGTTCTCCCGTCCCATCCACCTTCAAATTTAGTTATGTATATATACAGTTACATGTACGTATGTATAAACGCACACCCACTGCGAGTACTTTTTGTTTACTTCTTCTAAAAGATATAAAACAACATAATTACAAATTAAACTTTAACAAGAATTTGTGATTAAACTCTCTATAATCGTAACATATGCATCTTTTCCATCTCCCCCAAATAAAAACAAAAAAAAAAAAAAAACCTAACTATATCCGATGTTCTTAATTACAAACTAAACCTAACTTCTCTCCCCTAAATAAAAAAACCAAAACCTCCCAACTATATCCGATGTTCTTACATATTAAACCTAACTAATTCTCCACTTCATCCATATCGAAGGTCTATTCTGTGTATAGTACAATAACATTAACATATAACTAATACCGTAAAAGGGAAGACGTAATCTTAGTTACAAGAGGACAATATTGTTTTACTACCAGTAAAATTAAATTATCCTTGTAACTTGGATTGGTTATGTAACTTGGATTGGTTTTGTATTATTTTCTAGACACATAGAGATATTAATATATATATATATATATATATATATATATAGATAATGTTATCATCTGTAATATTGTATTAGGTTTTCCTTTTTCGTTTGTCTTTGGTAATTTGGCTTCTTGTATTTTCTTGGAAGAGGCCTGAACTTATTTCTGTTGTCAAAATCAAATATGCTGATACTATATAATAACAGTTGAACAAGACAGAAAGGGTTCCGGCGAAGATGGAGATGGCCAGCAATTTTTTTTTTTGTCGTGTTAGGAACTTGGAGCTATGGTTAGTTTAAGGGAAATTTTATTTGAACTCATACAACCTTTTTCTACATCCAATTTATTTTTTACATCTATATTACTTTTAATTAAGATACCAGTATCTCTTTAAACCCAAATTTATTACCTAAACTATCCTCACAAACCCAATTCAATTTGTAAATTTAGCTATACACCCGTTTATCTACAATGCAATCGCCAAAATCTCTGCCTTCAATTTTGCAAAACCTATCAATGTAGCACTGCCTCATGCCCAATATCTGCATCTGCAGGCAAGGCAACCCCAAATTATTTCAGAAATCAAACCCGCAACAAAACCTCAAAAGGTCCTCCTTGAAAATTTTGAATTCTTACAACATAATGTCATTTTGAGAGTTGGAGGATCTACTGTTCTATGGGTTTAAAATTTCTTTGAATTTTTTGCTCTTTAAAAATAGAGATTTCTGCTTTTTTTAATTTTTCTATCAATTGCTTCAATGAATTTTTATTTGATCTTTTTCCTGAAATTTCAAATTTCCAAATGGATTTTGAAAATCCAACCCAACAGAGACCAGTGATGTAGAAAGATTTCCTGATTTGATCTTTTTCTTAAAGCTTTGTTTTTATTATAAGAGCTATTAGAGGTTTTACCGGAATGAAGGTAGAATAAACAATGAGTGATGGTAGAGTTTAATTATAGGGTGTGAGTTTACTCATAAATTTTAGTTTTATTGTTAACTTTATCTTGTACTTTATGGTAATTATGTAATAGAGTAAAAAAGACAATTTACATTTAAAATTTAAGTTGAGTATGGAGAGAGATTATGTGAGTTTAAATAAAATTTCTCTTAATTTATTCAGAAGTTATCGAGTGGAGAGGCCAACCTCAAAGTAAAATACTTTAGAATTATTGATAATTTTTTTAGGGAATTGTTATTAGTATTCCAAAAATCTCATTTTACACTTCAAACTTTCCATATTAGGAAAGAAAAATACACTTGTAAGGAGTGTAAAATGAAATTTTTGGAGTACCAATAACACTTCCCTTTTTTTATTGTTTTAATATACTCTTTAACATGAAATGAGGCTCTATTATATATACAACTCATGTGAGGGAACATGGGATTATATTCAGATCAAGTTAGGTACTTTCATATAGTGCGAAATGTTGTATACAGTTAAAGTAATTTTTTTTGGAGTACGTAAGATAATTGGGCCAACTATGAAGGTGTGTACGCAGTGCCACCGCACAGGGTTTTTAATTTTTTTTTCTCTACATGTATATTAATATGAGTAATGTTATTCTTACCATAATTTTATACCATATTTATTTATCATATTATGTGGCAGATGAGTTGAACAAGTTACATAATTTCAATCTTTTTAAATGATGATTGTAGTATACGAGAAATCTCCTTCTTCCACCTAAGATTATTTAAGTGTTTTAATTAATAAAAAATTGAAATTAAATGATGAAAGTTGTCCAACTCATCTGCCACCTAAAATGGTAAAGAAATATGGTATAAAATTGTGATAAGAATAGTTTTACTCTATTAATATACTATATTAATACATGTCATTCTTCACATATTTAGCGCCGGACGCAAATGGTATAGTGTTTCCTGATTGTTGCATGAGATATGGGATCGATTCTTGCCTTATGCACGAAATCTCAAGACTTTTTAAGGGCTTCTAATTTAATATTGCACATAACTCTTAAAATCTTAGAGTCGATTCTGCTTTTTAAAAGCTCCCAATTTATTTCGCACATAACTCTTAAAATTTCATAACTAATCATGTATCATAATATAACATGTTAAATATGTGCTAGGAAACACTAACGTTTAAATATAGCATCTTTCTATCTTTTATGATCTAAAGATGACCGGTTTGCCATGCTTGAATTTGATGTTACAAATACAAAGGATGCAAATAAGATAGAAAGGGGTGGCAAAATTGGATGGCGGTGATACTGCTTTAGCCTTTAGTTTTTAGCCACGCGAGGTGTTACTTCCTTTTTTTGTTCCTTTCCTTTTTAGTTCCAGTAAATAATGCTTTCACTTTTGCAACATCAAGTTCAATCTTTGAGGAGAAAGAATATTTCCCTTAATCATGTATCTTCCATGATTGGATAACAAGATTAAGAAACAAAATATAATTAACCCACTGCAAACCGACCCAAATCAAATTATCAAAATATAATTTGATAAAAAGACCTATTCCTTTTCCTTTTATATTTTTTTTTCAAATATAGCAACCATGAATAAATAAGAGGTCCCGACCACCCACTAGCTAATTCCTTTCCAATTAATTAGAATGTCACCCCACCACGTAAGCCCTAAGGTATCTCCCGTGTAACATATCTATCATATGACAACAAGGGCTCCACCTTATAATTTCTTTATTTTCATAATTTTGTGACGAAAAATGCTAATTTATTTAGATGAGTAATTAAAAGTAAAGAAAAATGCTAATTTATTTAGATGAGAAGTTAAAGGAAAAATAACTCTGAGTTCAGCATGGAAGAAAAGGATATTTTCCATGCATTCACATTCACTTTCCGAAAGTGCCACAAAGATGATATAATAAAGAAAAACAAAGAACAAGAAATGGGGTCAAAATTCTTAGGATAAAAAGAACTTTGCGGAAAACTCAAAGGATAAAATAGCAGTCCAAAAAGGAAATAGAAAATCAAACAAGCATCCTTATATCCCAAGAAAACTACCTGCCAACTAACCAACCAACGGCCAACTAACCAGTCTACCACTCTCATCTTTTTTTAAGGTATATTCAGATTTTAGGATAAAAAATGATAAGACGACTAAATTTTCAGATCATCTTTTGTAGATTGTATGATATGACGGGTAATGGTTGGGCTCATTTTTTAATGATTTTTTTTTTTTGGCTATATAAGAAAGAAACATTTTTTTAATGATTTAAAGAAGGAGTCTTTTGACAAAAAAAAAAAGTTCAATCATCGACTGTCACATAATGTGGTCTACAAAAGATGGTTTAAAAATTTGGTCATTTCAGCATCACCCTTTTAGGATAATTTCTAAGTAATGCTAGGTAAATTAATTTTTTAAATTATATTTGCAAACCATGTGATGTGTTACCAATAGGAAATAACTATGTTAACCAATAATCTAATCATCAACAACCACGTCATATTTACAATATATAATAATTGGTCTCTCTAACTTTGCCCATTATTTATTGTCCCATATCTAAATACATGATGTGATTACAGTAAAAAGTCAAAATAATTGTTTGTTAAGGCACTAAACCTATGATTAGTGAGCTAACTAAGTTGTATAAGCTAGTAAGGTACTGATAATTAGCATGCCATAAAAAGGAGATTATAAATGATTACTTGCAACTATATTGAAATAAACAACCCACGCCTAATTAGTGCACCCAACTATTGACTAAGGAGACTAAATTTGTAAACAAAATTTTGTAAACTAAGTAAAATGGAAGTTGATGATTGAATTATTACTTAAGCATTGATAAACGTGCTCATTCTTGTTTGTGCCACATTATTTAGTTTGCAAATTTCATATATAAATTTTGTCTCTCTAGCATTACCCTTTGAACAAGAAATCCACACTCTCTAATACAAATTAATTAAGCTATAATTTTAAATTGTTTTCCTCATACATGACGATCAATACCTCCAAATCATATGCACTGTTCATAGAAGTATGCCTAAGCACCTTTTGTTCATGTTTTATTCATCTGCATTGTCCCGTTCCATCTGTCCTAAATCTCTCTAGTCAATTAATGCTGTTGGGATGAAGGGAAACATCCGAATGATATATCCTATCTTGTTTTGTTGTTTTTCTTTCTTTAATTCCCCTTGTTAATTTGTTTTTGAAAAAAATATATATGTGCACAAGAACGTCAACAAACTACTCGAATATATGTACAAATCGTAATTTAAAACAAATTGTCTCAGTATGGTCAGGTTTTGCAAGCTTAGTAGTACCAAGAGTTTACCAGACTCATCATCTCATGGTTCAAATGCTTCATTTTCGAATCAGCATTCATATATTGAGATGTAAGCATTAATATTATTTATTTATTTATACAAACTAAGATACTTATAACAATATTGTTAGGACGAGTAAGCAAATTAGACAACAAAGGTATACACTACCACAATGTGACCATCCACAATTAGCACTAAACTCATCACAAATTTATGTAGTCATCGCATCCATGTGACTCGAACCTAAAATCATTAGCAACCAAGTGAAAACAACTTTCATATACCAAAGCTAATTATTAATCAAGAAACTTAGAGTACTTATTATTAATGGAAGATTTTAGTCATAATTCTAAAGATTACCAGTTTCATCAACAATCACATCATATGGTTTATAAAAGATGGTCTATAATTTAGTTTCTTTAGCATTTTTCTTCATCTTATGTCACTGAACTTAGAACTTATTTATCACGCATTAAACATTTAAACATTTAAACTTAGAACTTATTTAAACATTTAAACATTTAAACTTAGAACTTATTGATCCGCAAATTAAGTAATGAGTAAAGAGAGTAACTGGGGGATTAGGATTGACGGGTGATTTTGAAGAAAGTTGAGGTTCTACCATAAAACCAATTGGCAATATGGAGAGTAGCCTAACCTCTTATAAGCCCATACAAGGTCCCTTCTCCCATCAATGTGAGACTCATTCTCAACATGCTCTTTCACGTGTGGTGAATTTTCGAGCCTAACACGTGGACAACACAATGGGATGGCGTGGAGCACATGTGGCTGTTTGGCTTCACACGTGGGACAACCTGCTCTGATACCATGATGAAAGTTGAGGTTCTACCATAAAACCAATTGGCAATATGGGAAATAGCCCAACCTCTTATAAGCCCATGCAAGGTCCCTCCTCCCATCAATGCGAGACTCATTCTCAACATATATGACTTAAGCAGGAAAGAAGACGAGGGCCATAGAGAAGAGGTTGTCGGAGGCCGGTGAAGTAGAAGGAGGCAGAGCTAGTGGGGTTGAAGCTGGCGTATGCTTGCATGCATGCACAGATATTAACTAGCTTTTCTACACGCTCTTTTACGTGCTCAAAAAGTCTTTATTTTTATGACACACGTGTGAGTTACAGTTTTTTAGTGCATTAAGCTATGCCGTCATTTATATGCACAAATATTAACTGACTGAAATTATGGTAGTTTTAGATTCAGTCTTCACTATCTTATTTTAAAGAATGGTTTGAGAACAATTCCAACTTATATGTATACAGTACACAATGCACGACATGTAATACTAGAGGAATGTCTTTCTCATTTTTTTCTCAAAGGTTACTTAACTAAAATCCAATCCAACCAAAAAAAAAAAAAAACCTACAATCCAAGAGGAACCGTATAAACAATGAAAAATAAAAAGAAATAGAAGAAACTCAGTCGGTTCTTGTTTCCTCACTTGCTCCAAAACTTCCAATTGGAATGCATGCAGGCCAAACAACAAGAACGAGATTCGTCGTTATTATATTATTACTTCGAACTCATGCGTGCAGATGTTTGTTCCAATTTATATTGTGAGGGAAGCCGGATGTTAGACTGTATTTCCCAAAGACTCATTAGAACTTGTCGAGAATAAATTCTACTTTCATGGAAAAAATCATCTTGCATAGGTTTATAAGTTAGTGGAATACTCTTTATATTGCCAATTAGTTTTATAATGAAATCTCAACTTTTCCCATGGTATCAAAGCAAGTTGTTCCACATGTGAAACCTAACGGCTACATTGCTAGCTCCACGTCATCCCATTATCTTGTCTACGTGTTAGGATTGAGAATTCGCCTCATGTGAGGGGGTGTGCTGAGAATGGATCTCATATTGATGAGAGAAAGAATCTTGCATGAATTTATAAGTAAGTTGGGTCCATATTACCAATTAATTTTATAGTCCAACCTTATGGGAAAATCAAACCTTTTTACGTAGGATCAAACCATGTGGAACATTCTTAACAAAGAAATAAAAAACATGACATGTGATATTAAAACAATGCTGCCACAAATTTACGTGTAATAACCAGCAACACATTAACGTTCCAAAACAAACAAATGAAACATTGTTATATCAGTTAGAGTTTATTTTAATTTTTGTAAAATAAAATTCTTTATTAAACGTAATACGATAACATATAGAATAACACCTATCAATAAATTTTTATTCTAGAAAAGAATAAAATTATATAGCCAATAAGCATCGGAAAAAAAAACAAATTATCAGTTTAGGGTTTTAAATTGATTAAGCATAACTAAAATCCTAACAGGTTGGTAACATAATCTAGAATGACGAAAGATTTGTATAATACGAGTACACTTCCACAGTAATATCTCATGCTAGTGAATTATAGACGTGTAAGATTTTGTCCAAATTCATTAACACAGGACGTCAAATGACAATATACATGTTAAGTATTTTTTTTCCCCTCTATATGGCATAAGAAATAGGTACTCGTGGTGCTGACTAAGCTTATCCTTCGTTCTAGGCCATGTAATACTCAAGTTGGGTGGAATTGTGAAAATCATATATCTATTTGGGTAGGTACGGAGAGGGATACTTTCCGAATCCCTTCCTTCTAATTCATCAAGTTTAAGGATCTGTACCGTTGAAATTTGATCCAACAGCTATAAACAAAGGCCCATTTTAAAGTTATAATAATTTTAACCGTTGGATCAAATTTTAATGACTTGGATACCTGAACTTAATGAATTAGAAAGAAAAGATTCGGATATGATTCCTTTCCGGTACGTACGTATACATGGTATGGTACTTTACTGTTGGACCCTTGAAGAATTGGACACCTCAAATTTACATGTTACCACGTCAGCGTTGACATTAATACGTGACCGACTTCATCTCCTCCTTGGGAGGCACGCCCTCCACCATGCATGCCCTGTAATCCATTGGCCTACCTATGCACAACATAAAAACCATCACTTCTCATGCCGGCCAAAATTGCAGATGAAGTGTTCGTAGAAAGGCGTTAATGAGAATCTCTCATTGGCACCAACCAATTGGTCACTGTCTTTATTTTTGTGTCTCCATTATATCTTAATTTTTTTGACACTTGTCTATGACTTAACTGAGAGATAATTTTGTTAGCTTTTTTATTTGTTATTTAAAAATTAAAATAAAAAATTTTAAAATACAGTGAAATATGAGAGCATATTCTTAATCGAAGTCAATCTCCTTCTCGATTCTCATCTCTCAAACCTTATCTGAGCGAGAAAGAATATTATGACGAGGTGACAGCAACTTGTACAATTGCAATCGGCGGAACCTTAGGGGTTGCGTCGGGACCGCCAATATTTTCGGTGAAGCACGTGCGGAGGTCGTCATCAGACTACATGGTAGGGTTCATAAGAGTTTCATATTTGTACAATCAATATGGAGTGTATTGGATTGTCTACTATACTGGGTGAGGGGTTGAGTAGGAAAATGGAGGGCTTGACAATTATCGAAAGGGCAAATCGCCAAAGCTTACGCCTTCTCAATTGTTGGAATCAACTTTTTCAGGATGAAATCTTTGTTCTAAGTCGGGAGAATCCTAGAGGATATCTAGAAGTAGATATTGCATCCTTTTTAGGAAGGTGATTAATTGCCGCACACGCAATCCCTAGATCGTAGGAACTCCAAGACATATCAAGATCTGGCTGATTCCATAGCAAATTAGATCTTATGTCTTGCAGAACAAGCATGCTCATTTTAGTGAAGTCACTCAAACTTCGCCCACAGCCCTAGAATAGGATGATAGTGGAACCACTGCTTCGTTAATCCAGCTCTGCTCGGAGCTGTTGAGTCCATGATCAAACTTTTGAGGTAACCATATTTTGATCAACCTTACTCCGGCCCTAAAAAATTATGGTCCCACATCAATCAATCAATCAATGTAATGGTTCATGAAGACAATAATTTTTTATCTGACCTTTTATGTATTTTTTAGTTTTTGTTTTTTAAACATTATTGAATAATTCTTTTTTTTTTTTTTTTTGACAAGAAACTATAGCATAGTCTTTCATTAATCAACATCAAACAATTACAGAGTGTCATTGGGTACATAATTCCAGTGACCAATAAATTGATATGGAATGAATTTTCACAAAACAGACAAATAACATTAAACCTCTAGTAGACACTCACATGCTCAACCACACAGTCGCCAAGCGAACAAATCTACCAGTACAGATCTGTCACAATAAACGATAGCCACAACTGAAAGATACCGGCAGACACAACAGTGATCGTTGAATAGCGAGGCCATAAAAAGTCATGGCGAAAGTGCGAGACCACGTCAAAATCATCGGTAGCAAACGAGACTCACAATATACAACGCACAAAGACGAAGACCAAATTAGCCAAACACCAGCGCCACTGCGGTGCATAAGGGTGAGAGGAACTAAACTACACTGAGAAAGATCCGATGTACAACTCAAAAACATGGGGAAAGAGGCACCCATGCCTAGGCCTCCTCCAAAATCTGGACAGTGGGACGCTAGCGTCCACGCTCAAGCCGAGCCGAGCAGCACTTAGACGAACACGCCAAGCTCCCAGACCAAGCCGATCCTCCGGAGCTGAGAGCACAGAAGCTGTCGAGGAGGGAGACACCACCATGGAGCTGAGTTGATGATAGGGGGATCTAACTCACCTGCAACACAAATCTAAACCCCAGACAAGGAAAACAAACGCTAAGTCGAAGAGAATCTTGAAAAGGCATGGCCCGAGTCAGGGTATAGGGCATAGATCCATGGATCTTTGCACCCAAAATGGTGGGAAATAAGCAAGGGAGGGGAGATGAGGAAGGGAAAGGTCGAGAAAGAGGGGTTGACGTGAGGTGGTGGGAAGAAAAACGAGAATGGCAAGAGGTGAAGGATGGCCAAGAGGGGGAAGAGAAAGGGATGAGGAGCTAGGAAAGGGAGGAGAGAGGCTACCACCGGCCTCCAGCCATAGCCAGAGGCTGGTGGCGAAGGGGTTGACGGCTAGGGTTTTCTGGAAGAGGGAGAGCTTTTTGGGAGAACTCCTAGACATACTTGGAAGTCTTGAAGATATTAGGAAAATCCCAGACAATTAAGATTTTAATTACTCTAAAGAAAATAATAGTGCATCCATGGAGAACAAATTGGGGCAGAGTTTTGCTTAATGTCACCTTTTTAACCAATAGACAGGGAGAAAAAGGGAAGATGGGTTTTGAGAAAGAAAAAGACAAAAATTATACAAGATTAATGGTGTTGTTATTGCAGTTATTAGGAGGGCAGAGATTCTGATTTAGAAGGTTGAGTTTTGCTAAGGTTTGAGAGATAGCGTCAAGAAGAAGATTGAAATACGCTCGTGTATTTTATTGTATTTTTGAGTTTTGTTAGAAAATGTTACATGTCAAATAAAAGTGTATATCTATAAATTAAGATTATTAAACCATGAAACATGTGTCTAAATATTAGCAAAGAACTATAATGTAGACACAAAAATGAGGAAAGCAGAACCGTGATCCAACCATTTGGGCATTTGAATTTTAACTTGTTCTCATTAGTTAGCTAGGATGAATTTTCCCACCGTTCGTGCGAATTTTTTTTCATTAGCAAATAGTAATTGCATTAGGCAGCCTTTATTTGCTTTTATTTGTTTTTTCTTCGGGCTATTAGAATTTCTATCCACCTGACTATATATATTATAGTATTCTCAAGTCAAAAAAAATGTAGAATTAGTCAAAGCTTACCATTTGAGGCATGGGTTTTTGGTAGAGACGTGGAGGCATACTAATCAAATTCCGTGACTTTAAGGAAGAGGGAGTCAAACCCACCAATGGCGAGTGGTACACCCAAACGAGGAAAAGAAACCCCTATGGTTTTCTGTTTAAATTTGTGTGTGTGTGTGTGTGTGTGTCTCTCTCTCTCTCTCTCTCTCTCTGAAGAGACTCCATAAGGTGCTGACAGTGAAAGGTTTCCACATGGTTACGTCCGCGAAGGTGGTTAGAAACATAAAGCAACCAACTTGAAACTACGTACGTACAGTTGTTTTACCCTAACGTCATTAGGGCAACCTTTATTTTTGGAGAACTGCTCCACAAAACACGCAGACGTAGTCTGTGACATATAGCTTCTTATCATGTTTATTGCTAAAGTACTGCACCTTAAAACTAACTAATCATACGGTCCCACAGTGTACGTAGAGAGGCAAACATGAAAAGTGACAAGTGACGGATAGGGTCTGGACTTTGGATTTTTGGAACCGATAACCTCATGTAATTAATCAGAGCTGTTTGATACCATTTAATTGGACATAAATCCCAAAAACTTTAAGCTATCAGCATCCATCGCTAACGGGAATATGTTCACATATCAAATACCAGCAAACTATGATCAGATATTCAGTAACAATTACAAATACCTGTACCACAAAAGCAATTTGAATTGCGGAAACAGGTCATTTCCCGCGATGATAAAATGCTAAGATTGAAGAAACGGGAGAGAAAGAAGATTGAATTTCATTGACCAAGTTTTCTGAATACCAAGAATATTGTGTCGAGTAAGTCGCTGGTATTGCTACAGTACTCAAAACTCTTGACAACTTAACAGCCTTGCTTAATTAACTCTATGAGATTATGACATTACCTGTCAAAATCTCAGCTGTACATTTGTCATAATTAACAAAATAGACAGGCACAAGCTCAATTAGTGTTCTGGGAACCTGAAACAAAATTTCCTTGATCTGACCATCTTAGACCATCTCCAACCGAGGGCTGACCAGAGGTTAGCTCTCTGACCCTTCAAGATATTAATATTTTAATGAAGAGTACATGGCCATATCCAACCGAGGGCCAGAAGGCTCGTTTTAACCCTGTCACAAAAAACCGTCTCCAACCTAGGACCATAAGGCCAAATATAATTTATTATTTAAATTTAAAAACAACAACAACTTAAATTTAAAAATTACAACTTATATTTAAAAACTACAACTAAAATTTAAAAACGACAAATTAAATTTAAAAACTACAAATTAAATTTGAAAACAACATTAACTTAAATTTAAAACCTTCAACAACTTAAATTTAATATCCATAATCAACATCATCCGTCATTGTAGGAGTATAAAAAATATGAAATTATAGGAAAAAATGGAATTTAAAAAAAATATGAAAAATAGAAGTTATAGGAAAAATTTTGTAAATAAAAAATAATAATAAAACTAAAAAAATAAATAAATAAATTCAAATGCAACGGCTAGCTGACGTCAACTAGCCGTTGCATTTGAATTTTTTTCTTAAGAATTCATGTTGGTTATAATTGACAGGAAAGATGATTTTTCTGGCCAGCCCTGGCAGCCAGCCCTCTAGCCCTCTCCAATTCCGTGGGGCCTTCTCAGATTCCACAATCCTCTGGTCTAGCCCTCAGTTGAAGACGGTTTTCGAGCTATTTTCAACCATCTGGCCCTATGGACCCTTCAGTTGGAGATGGTCTTACTTGTACTTAACAAACAGTTATTGACTCAAAATAATGGAGGCAAATTGTCTGCCTTCCTGTGCCCTTCCCATCCTCTTCTATTTATGCGGTCACGGTTAAGCCACGTTAACATTTTATATTCCTATTATTTTTTGTCTTATTATCTTTATAGGAGAGGATGAGAAGGGCACTCAAACAGGAAAGCAGACAATCTACCTCCAAAATAATAACTAAAAGCATGCTTTTCAAAGCTACATACACTATACAACAAACTAACTAGCGAATGAACTAATGGTAGCTAGTTGTCTGTTAATTTGATTGGACAAGATCAAATCCGATTAACTTGAATGTAATGACAATCAATATTTGCTAGTCCAAAAGAGAATATGTTACACAACATGCATGAAACATAATATTATGATTATGGAGATTAGCATAACTCATTTATTTGAATTTGTAATTTTTTCAATTTAACAGAGATTTTTCACAGGATATCAAAAATTATTGATAGTGGACATCTCAGAAAGATCATTTCTATCAATTTTAAATTTCAGAAATCAAAATGAAAAGTTATAGCAATTCTAAAAAACCATTTTAACTAAAAAGTCAATCTATATAATTGTTCACCCTATGGCATCAAATTTAATTTCAAGGTAATTTTGAAGGCTGTTGCCGGCAAGCCCTCCCCACTCCACGTGGTTTATACTTAACAAATGTATCGAACATGAAGGAAACTTGATGTCTTTAAAGTCGTGACGTTACTTCTCATGAAACTAATTTCCCATTTCAAGAGTCCAATCGATCACATCGATAATAAACTCCTATCTTTCCTCCCCACGTCAACAAGTGATGTTATTCCACATCTCCTAATAAACCTAGTACAAAAATTAATTTCGGCTTGTGTTATCTTTTGGAATTCATACCCACGAGTAGCATTTGAAAAGTTGACTTGAGCTAGAGAGTGTTTTTGCAAGCACCAACCTTTGTTTTCTTCAGAATTTTGGAATGGAGATTGGTAGTTGTAATATATTAGAATATATGATAAATGAGCAATACTTATTATTCAAATAATGTATATATTAGAATAATACTATTTGTATCACATTTACTGATAATTTTTTTTAATAAAAATGGATTCTACTTATATGCAGAGAGACCATTGTACTATATATTAAAATGATAAGGACGGATTCATGGCACTGCTTTTTTTTACACATCTTTTGACACAAGTTTATGTAAAGACCACTATGTAATGTATTTCAACAATCTAAACTGTCTATATTTTAGAACATCATTCATAAATCATTCTTGCAAAAAAATTAGAAAAATTCTTAAACCACTAAGGCCATCTCCAATCGAAGGAGGGCCATAGGCTCGTTTTAGCCCTCTGGCTTTCCAAGAAATTAATATTTTAATGAACAGTGCAGAGCCATATTTCTTACCATCTCTAACCGAGGGGCCAAAGGGCCACAAGGCCAAACATAATTTATTATTTAAATTTAAAAGCTACAATAACTTAAATTTAAAAAGTATAACAACTTAAATTTAAAATCTAAAATCATCATCATCTTCATCATTGCCATTATAGGAGTATAGTCGAAGGTAAACGACTGCCGTCGGGCCATAATTTTCTTCTCTTTCCTATCAAAATAGGCCTTACTTATTGGAGTGTAATTTGAAGTGTTCCTTAGCATATTCCGATCGTCCATCTCTTCTTGTATTTGTTTGGCCCGTTCTTCATGCCTACGGTTCCTTTCTTCCGCGACGTGGCATTTTGCTCCGCCATGAAACGCAAAGAGGCCGTCATTTCCTATTGAAAGGCGATATCATCCTTCGCCTTGCCATTTTCCTTCAATTTCCAGTCTTTGTTTCGTCCCATAGCCCTAGGTATGGAACCTTCACCCGAAGACGGATTTTCTAGCCTTGTTTCTTGAATGGTAGGAGATCCATCTTCATCCCCATCTACAGTTGAGGATGCAGTTCCGAACACTGGCGTAGGACGTACTCTATGTTGAGGTGGATCTTCAATTAACACCCACCATTTACAAATTTGCTAACAACTGTGATGCTGAAAGGGTTTCGAGTTGCCCTCCATATACAATTCCTCTATTTGGCATACCTAGAAAATATAATTACAAAAATTAAAGGAAATTAATTTATGAAATTAAATGTACTATAATTAAATATTTAAAATAAATTGTGAAAACACTTACTACATTGTAGTAATTGGCGCCCCTTTCATGTCTATTTGTGGCTATTAACAGTGTTTGATGTCATTTATTCAAACTTGGATGAAGATGTTTCTTCCATCTTGAAGAATAACTCACGTGGTTTCGGGTATTCGGTGGAGTGGTGCCTTCGTAGAACTCCATGTATTTTTTGGACACACGAGTTCAAACACCTTCACTTGTTTGAGAAGTCCCCTCACACTGTCTTCCAAGACCCATCTATAAGCCATGCAAAGAGCTTCATCTTCTTTTTGGGTCTAAGCCATACCTTTCATTGCAAATGCAGTCATATGAAAATTATTGAAAAAATTGAAGGAAAGATTATTGAAAGAATTAAGAAAATAAAATGTGAAGAATTGAAATAGAATAAAGTGAGATAGTATGGAATGATGAAAATTATGTGAGAAATAGTGTAGGAATGGCTTAGGCGTTTATAGGAAAAAAAGGGCAATTTGAAAAAAATAAAATTTTTAAAATTTAGCCCAAAAAAAATCCAATGGTATCTGACGTCAGCTACCTTCGGATTCAAAATTTCTGGCCAGCATGTTGGCCCTTTTCTCTTTTTTTGGCTCGGTGAGGCCCGCCAGCCCTTTGGCCTGGCCCTCGATTGAAGACGGTTTTCGTGCCATTTCAGGCTATTTTCAGCTTTCTGGCCCTCTAGCTAAATCGGTTGGAGATGGCCTAAGACATTCATTTGTTATGAAGAAAATAGTTAAATACGTTTCTACAAAAAATCCTAAACCCTTAATCCAACGTTCTTATATTTTCAGATTTGGATGATAATTGGTAGACATAATCTTTTGGTGATGATCTAAAAGATAGACAGTTCTAATTGTTGAGATACTTTATGAAGTGGGCCCACAAAAACTTGTGTAAAAAATTCTATAAAAAAAACCCTGATGCCATGAATTCGTAACTTTGTATATATTATCACATTTACTGATTACCCTTCTATATATTATCACATTCTTGTTCCAAAAGTATCTCACGTATTTTTGAATTGGTAACTTTGTGCATGTGATAGCACTCTATACATGGCAAATGTCGTCCTATTAGTTGAATGGAACAAGAAAACCGAAGTACTCATGAAATAGAATAATTTTGAATCTTAGTCAAAGAATATCATCAACATTTGTGGTTAGGAGGGTTAACAGACGAACGAATAATTAGGGATGGATTTCCCTTGTGTTTTTTTTTTTCCTCTCTTTTCTACTTACGTAGGAATAAACCAATAAATGTTAGGGAAGAAGAAAGGTATGGATAAATTTGTTCTTCGTCTCATCTTTTATTGTCAAAAATGTTACAACATTTATACTATTTCTTTAATAAAAGTAGCCCCGCCCCCCACCCCCCAAAAAAAAAAAAAAATTCATTACTAGCATTCATGCACTTATTGAATCACGGCGTGCTACGCATAACTTATATTTTTTAAATGTATTTATATGCGTAAAATGACAAAAGGAAAGTCAAATATTTGAAGTAAATGAATAATTTTAGATCATGCTAGAAGAAATCCCTCATAAACCAATTAAAGCAGCTGAATTCACATAGTAAAATCAGTCTCTATAGAATTTACATTAAAAATAGAGAAAATAATATTTAATAAGTAATTGATTGAATCACATTATTGCTAGCCCATTGTGAGACTACGCCCATCCCCCCCTTTAGTGTAGATAATATCGTTTGTTAAAAACAAAAAAAAACAATCATTTGACTAGGGATGGGCGAAATACCCATGGGTTTGGGTAACCGCGGTTACCCACCCATTTAAAATTTATGGTTACGGTTATGGGTAACCATTTAGACGAACAAACGGTTATAGGTATAACAGTTTATCCGTGAAATTTAAATGAACGGCTATGGGTATTACTGACACACCCCGATCGAGATCAGGGCATGCTGGCCGTCACGTGGAAGTGACGTAACCATGTGCACAGTGCGGAAGCTATTAGAGTAATAATATAAATGGTACGAATAAATAAAACTAGCTTTACACAACGTAATAAAAATCAAGTGCAAGCGTAAGTGTGAACCCTAAGTTCAGAGCATAAAGTCTAATGCAGTCCAAAAGGGAAAGACGACAACAAACACACCCGAAGGTGGTCCTACACAGGTGGTGATCTGTCAGATATGTCGGGGAAGTCCTCAGGGAAGCCACCAAATGTGCTAGCCAACTAGAACCTGGAGGGGCGCAAAACAAAAGCGTGAGTGGGCAAAAACAAAGCTTTTCAAAAACCAATTCAATAAATAAGTTCTAACCCCTCGTCGTAAAACCTGTATACTTCCCAGAAAATAATATATATATATATATATCATGCTCGAAAAGCGTGCCATGCAATATGTATCGAAGTAATATGCCAATGCTCAGGAAACATCAAATCAATACCATGTAACTGTCAGCTGGAGTCACCTAACGTGACCTGTAAGGCTGAATCTAAAGCTCGAATCTCCATCTCACTAACTATACCTGCACACGAGTCGGAACCACCTAAAGTGGTATGTACGACAGGCCTGGGTGTAATATAAGTACGCTCTAGTGCTACGATCACGTGAAGGTTGGGCGAATAATCGCGGGTCACCTACGAGTCGGAACCACCTAAAGTGGTCTGTATGACAAGCCTGTGCACCTAACTTGGATCCAAGATGAGCGTGTGGTGCGGAAGGTGAACATCACGTGAAGGACTGTGCCCTACTTTTGGCGTGGGGTGCAGGTTACGAGCTCTCTAAGTCTCTAAAATCACTACTGAACGTAAATATAAATTATACTCACCTGGCACTCACTTGTGCGTCCACAGCACCAATATACATATGTATAAATGCAACTAACAATGTACAACAAACGGCAATATAATGCATGGCATATAACAAATAAACGATTCAAAATTAATTTCTAGGAAAAGTATAAGTATATAGGTATATATGGAAAACCAAAAGCCCACTCACTGGTAAATGGAAAGGTCGTAACCCCCTGCCTCGAGTGACCACGTTCGTCCTCGGGATACGTCTCACCTATATGCGAAACAACTATAAAAACGTTAATTTTAAAGCACATAACCAAACTTTAGAAATAACTTCTCATACATTGCTCAAATGGGGTGTATGAATACACCAACGTGATCTACTCAACCTCAGGAATATCCCCATATTTTTAGAAAAAAATTTCACCGCCGCACGCGCCCCCACGAGCCGGCCAAGGCATGGCCACACGCGCCGGCCACGCGCAAGCACGTGCCTGGCACGCTGACGGCGTTAGTTGACGCCGTCAGGAATATTTTGTTATCCCTAACGGTAACCGTCAACGGCATTAGGAATATTCCGTCGTCTTCTCCGGCGAGGGTTCGGCGCCGAAAAATCGTGAAATTTTCAAATCGTGATATCTTCTTTGTTTTTCAACCAAATTTCACAAAATTGGTACCAAAATGAAGCTTACAATGAGAGGAACAAAATCATACCACTTTCACGAGCTAAAATCCATGAAATCTCGCCTAGAAAATACCCCCAACTCCGGCCAACCTCGAAACTCACGATCCCGACGTCCAAAACCTTCAAACGAACCACCCCGAGCCTCCTAGGGACCTCACCAAGCTTCCTACAAGCTTGAAATTCCCTAAAACATGAGAAATCACGTGTGCATGAACAGTATCAAAAATCGAACATTACGAGTTCGACGTGAAAACGAAGGTAACCCTACCTGAAATGGGTATGGTTGGACTCCTACGAGCCTCACGAGCATGGATAAGTACTTTGTTTCTTCGATCTGTGAAGGTTTAATGGGTTTGTGTGTGTGTCCGTATGTTGTATGGAAAATGGGAAGGGAAAGGGAACTCGGGACAAGTGCAGGGATAGGGGGAAAGGGTGAGGGAGATTATGGGAGTGTGTGTGTGGTCCACAACCAGCCACACCAACCAAAAGAACAACCACACAACGAAAAATCTCGCTAGGGGTAAAATTGTCTTTTCACGTGTACATTTTTAAAATTTCCGGGACGGGCTGTCACAATCACCCACGATTATAATGGATATCCATTTACCCATTTAATTTAATATATGTAAAATTTAAAAAAAAAATTAAAAACCCTAAATTTTCAATCTCTCCGCCAGACTTAAAGTCTCAAATGCCCTATCCCATGCTCATCTCTCCCTCATCGCTGCCCTCTCTCTCATCTCTGTCGCTCGTCTATCTCTCCTTGCCGCACTCTCTCTCAACTCCGCCACCATCTCTCTCATCTACGCTGCTTATCTCTCTCTCATCGCCACTTATCTCTCTCTCATCTCTGCCGTTCATCTCTCTCCTCGCCCCTCAAGGTGCATTTTACCCTTCCGATTTCATACTTATCTAATTAATTATTGATTTATTTGTTTATGAATGCTTATAAGATAGTTTCCTTGGTTTTTGCTCTATGCAAATGAATCCATTAGAGAGGTGTAAACCTTCTGTGATCATTTATCTCTGTTGGATTCATACTAATTGGTGTTAGTGTTTCTAAATGAGATACTAATTCAATTTATACATTTCTTTTGTAGGCCTCTTTTGGTGACAATGAGTCGATGAGACTTTGTGATTGAATGTACTAAGTGTTCGAAAGTGTTTAGTTTCAGAATATTTTGGAGCTTTGAATCATCTAGTATTCAAGATAATGACTACTTTTTGTTTTTAGAAACTTTACTTTGTAATCATATGGATTATAATTAAAGACTTGCTTGGGTGTAGCAGAAAAATATCGTTAGTAAACTATTATTTCAATTATTGGAATTGTAGGAGGACTTGAATGATTAAAATAGGGAAATGCATGCTAAAATGTACCTATAACGGTGGTTAATTGTCAGAAAACGAAAATTATGACAAATTTTTCGTTTTTTCAAGTGGTTAAAAGAAAACATGTAGACGGGTGAAAAAAGGGTAAATGGGTAAAAAAAAAAAAAGGATAAACGGGTTCAAAAACAAGTAAATGGGTAAACGGTTATGATTAAATAGGTACATGATTATGATTATCGTTAACCGTTTATAAACGGTTATAGGTATGAGTATAACCGTTTATGCAATTACCCAAGGGGTAAACGGTTATACGGGTGTGAACATAAACGGTTATGGGTAAATAACCACGGTTACCCGCCCGCTATTGTCACATCCCGGCCCGAGTGGGACCACTTCCCGGGCTCGCTCCACCACCGTAGCACGATATTGTCCGCTTTGGGCCCCAACCACGCCCTCACGGTTTTGTTTCTGGGAACTCACACGAGAACTTCTCGATGGGTCACCCATCTTGGGAATGCTCTCGTGTACTACTCGCTTAACTTCGGAGTTCCCATGGAACCCGAAGCCAGTGAGCTCCCAAAATGCCTCGTGCTAGGTAGGGATGAGAATATACATATAAGGATCACTCCCCTGGGCGATGTGGGATGTCACAATCCACCCCTCTTAGGGGCCCGACGTCCTCGTCGGCACACCACGACCAGGGTTAGGCTCTGACACCAAATTGTCACATCCCAGCCCGAGTGGGACCACTTCCCGGGCCCGCTCCACCACCGTAGCACGATATTGTCCGCTTTGGGCCCCGACCACGCCCTCACGGTTTTGTTTCTGGGAACTCACACGAGAACTTCTCGATGGGTCACCTATCCTGGGAATGCTCTCGCGCACTACTCGCTTAACTTCGGAGTTCCCATGGAACCCGAAGCCAGTGAGCTCCCAAAAGGCCTCGTGCTAGGTAGGGATGAGAATATACATATAAGGATCACTCCCCTGGGCGATGTGGGATGTCACAGCTATAACCTTTGCCCATCCCTACATTTGACAATTAATTTAATCACATTATTATTTACGTGCGAAAAACCTTTTTTTATAACTGGTATTACACACCTCTTAAGATGTTTTGAACGTGTTTAAAAATAGAGAAAATAATATTTAATAAACAACTAATTGAATCACATTATTGCTAACCCATTGTGAGGCTAAGTCCACCCCTTCCCCTTAGTGTAGAAAATATCGTTTGTTAAAAAAAAAAAAAAACAATCATTTGACAACTTATTTAATCACATTATTATCCGTATACGAAAGAACTTTTTTATAACCGGCATTACACGTCTCTTAAGATGTTTTGAAAGTGTTTAAAAATAGAGAAATTGAGTCACATTATTGCTAGCCTGTTGTGAGATACTAATTATAATATAAAAAAAATTATACCAAAAATTTAAGAGTGCTACTAGACCCACCCCAATGTCTTATTTTCCCACCCACGTTATAATCCCACCCACCGCTAAAGTCAAAAAAATGAAACCCTATTTCCCCATCCACTATTATTCCTAAAATAACCTTGTTTCATATAACAACAGCTTAAAAAACTCTAAAGCTAAAATCTTGAGCTTCATTATACATATTTGACACGAAGTTGTTATTGCTTGAAACTGAAAGACTTGTATCCTAACAAACAATCTTTCTCTCAAATTTGCATCTCAATTCCCCCATCTGAGCTGAATGGGGTTTTGAGGACATACATCACAACTACTGAAAAAAGGACTAATCAATTAAGGATTTCCAATTAGTGCATATATCCAAAAGCGATTTTTTTGAAATTGAAATTGAATAGTAAACTTAATCCTAAATCAAGTTATAAATACAAACCAATGGTCTGCTAAGTAGCTTGGATTTGTATGAAATATAGATTGTGTGGGAAAACCCAGCAAAAGAGTGCTTGCTATCTTACTGTTAACCAAAACAGACAAAATCCACAACCCCATAACCATCACCCAGTCTACCATCCATAATGATCCTCACTGTTGCCACAACTAGCAAAAACCTAAATCCAAAACTTAACGAATCGGGTAACAAACAAGCATAAAAAAGAAATTAGAAAGAAAAACAAATCGGATAGGAAATAGAAAAAGAGGATAATACTGTGCGGGAGATGAGGAAAAAGAAGTTGGAGAGAGCAAAGTTGTTATTTGGAACAGTGAAAATCAAAGTGATGCACTTGGCCAGGCTTCTAAGTCCTTATACATCATTTTCTGAATGGGTAAACTTGTGAATAAAATCTTTATTAAGAAGGGGGTGAGGAAATAAGACACAGAAGTGGAGATATCAACACTCAAATTTAATTATTAAAAAAAGTACTGTTAAAATGATAAAAATGCTCTTATCTTATTTGATGCATTATTTTGGGATGTCTTTGAAGTTTTTTGTCCAATTTTTTTGCTGAAGCTTGGTGACACCAAAATCACTATTCAACTTTTCCATTGGCTTCATATATAGATGTTTGGGACGCGAGTTGTATACCACGTGACATTATATAAAAGGAGAGAAGTTTTAATTTTTAAGTTAATTTATTTTTTAACACAAGTATCTCACTACTTGTATAATGACACGTAATGTATAACTCTATATTTTGAGCATAAAAAAACTTTTTTTTTCCTTTCCAAATGTTGCATGAACGTTGCTTCACTTTTTATGCTTTAGTCTTTAATGTAAGCCTAAAATATTAAAGTAAAAAACCAACATAATAATGCTACGAGAAATTACCTATTTAAATCATGTTGATATATAGTATAATATCCAAATATATAAATTTATATTAAATAATATAAATTTATTAATTAACATAACATATACTTATCACGATCGGTAATACATTAAAAAAAAATGGCATCCTAACCTTTACCAATCAAATATCTCTCCCACCGAATTTCTTTATGCCCCTTTTTGTTTAGTCGTCATTTATCTTTTTCTACTTTCCTTCTATGAGTCGGCCAAGCGTTGAAAATTTTATGTAATTAAATTCTTTTTAATATCTAGTTCTTTTGCTCTTTTTCTCTGTTTTTTTTTTTTTTTTTTTTTTTTCAAAGCTCTTTTTCTCGTTGAAAATAACAGCTTTTGACTGAAAAAGAAAGCTTGTTGAATGTGGTTGGCAGAGCTACACGTGAGCCGACGCAGAGGACGAAGTCACGGTTATTGTCGGTTATGGCAGTTGCCACGTCAGGGACACGTGCTATTATATTCTGGTGTTGGTTAGGTGGTCCACCGAGCTTGACGGTTGACCGTTCCAATGTACGGCATTTGGCCGACTAATCCCGACTGCTGCCGACAACAGTTCTTTAATCATATCTCTCGGAACTTGTCAGGTATAGTTGTATTTTCTATACATTGTTTAGTACAGCAGGGTATCCCATTTGATTCTCGTATAATTTATTAATTTGGATAACAATAATCTGTTAACATGTTATTATGCTAAAATTATCGTGTTTTGTCATGGACTGGGCCACGAGGATTCAAGAATTGTTAGATTTTTAATAGAACTGGAATGCGGAACGCATAAAAAAAAAATTAATTTATTCATTGAAGTATTTGTCGAATGTTTAGTAAGTTTGTTGTCAACTGTCGAATTATGTTGTTCATATGTCAAGAGATATTGAAATATGCCAAAGCATCTGATGAGTGCTATCGAGTGTTCTCGACACAACCTGCCGAGTGCTGCTGATATACGCTAACATGCATTACATTGAGAGGAAATGTAGCAATGGTCCCTCAATTTTAGGAGTCATGGTTTCTGAACTCTAATCCAATTGAAGTAATGGTCTCTCAGCTAAAAAACTAACCATTAGTCTTAACTCATTAAGACGTGTAGCTATGATCCTTTTTGTCAACTCTGTAAGAACTTCCATAAAAACGAAATGAGAAAAATTGTAGCACTGATTCTTCAACTTTAATCCAATTGGAGAAATAGTCCCTTAACTTTAAACTGATTGGAGCAATGGTCTCTTAACTTTAACCTAATTGTAGCAAGGGTCCTTCTAACATGACTTATTTTAATAAAATTATGAAGAAGTTGATGAAAAGGACTGTAGTCTCACATTTTGAAGAGTTTAGGGACCAATGGTCATATATTTTTAATTGAGGATCAAATCAATCCAATTCAGTTAAAGTTGAGGGATCGTTGCTACAATTTTCTCTTATGTTAAACACTTGGTAATATAAAAAAGAGCCATAATAAACATTCGTTAGGCCCTCTAAAGACCTTCACATATATATATTTTTTGACTCCAACAACTTTAGTCCCAACAATGGCGGAGCTACTAAGAGACCAGAATGGTCCCTCACCCCATCCTGCCTTTTTTTTTTTCTTCTTACTACTATAATAGCTGATGTCGTTGCATATCAATCCAATACCCTTAAAATTGAAGTGTGTTCTCCATCCAAACTTTTTTCCGTTCCTAGGCCAGACCACATTTTTCTTTTTATTCCTCTTATTGTAGTGTTGTCTTCACTTCCCTTCCTTATTATATCATCTTTTCTTTGGCTTTTACTTTTTTTTTTTTTAAATTCCTACTAACTCCTTACCTTATATTCGAGTTTCTGGTTTGTGCAATGTTTATAGTTCCCTCTATTGAATTTAGGATCTTTCAATTTTTATGCAAATTACTCCAATCTCTCATGTTTTGATGCATTCAAATTATCTATGTATGTGCAGGCCTCTCACACATAAAATTCTGGCTCCACCACTGAGTCCCAATATGTATCCACCGCTACCACAACTAGTTGCCTTTTCTTAATGTTTTAAGATATTTTATCGAGCAAAAGATATTCGTAACTCAAGTTATTAAAAGTATAATCTGACATGAAAAAAATTGTGTTTTGATTCTTTTCCCTACTATTGTTTATAAATACAAAAAAAAAAAAAAAAAGGTATTTCATTGATCACCTTAACCTTCTAGGTCAAAGAAAATATTAATACAATAGTACTGTTAAATATTTCTTTACTTGGGGCCAACAAGATACTTTTGTTTCTTTTGATCGGTGCAATTACCTTATTTTTTTTGTCACAATTAAAGGAAGTTAAGAGTTCACTTTAACACTAATTACCAATTGGTTGAGTGCTCCAAGTCTTCTTAAACCCATAGAAAGTTTGTTTGTTAGTTTTGTTTTCAATGTAGGAGGTGTGCCATTACCATTTAATTATTTGAAAATTTGATATTACCCTATGAAACTATATTTTCCTCTACTAAAACCCATCTTCTTTTCTTTTCTTGAATAAAGCCCATTGACTAGCCTCCAACTAAACAAATTCTTTAATTAAGTTTGACTTTTCAAATTGTGTATTTTTCAAATGCCTAAACTACCCCTACTAATACTTGGATGAGGTTTTTGGATCAGTTACTTGTATAAAATTGAATAACATTTATTTCATGATCCCATTTTTTTTTTTACACGAAACTTGTGGACAATTTTAACTTGGTGAAGGCTTCATCACTTGACAAATCTACTATGACATCTTGAAAAAAGATGAAGCTTCATTCAAAAACTGATTGACGATGATGGCCGTAAACCATTTTCCTGAAGAATATATTAATCAATCACAAACATTGAATCAATCAATACATCGATGTTAATAAAAATAAGAGTTTGTTAAGATGTGCAGTTTGTAAGAGCTTTGATATGGTGCATCTTTTGTTTACATGTAGCTACGTTAGTTGAATTAGATAAGTTTTCTTTGTCGTTAATTGGTTCTTATATATGTCTAATCTTATGAATTCATGCAAAAAATTTTAGTTCTGAAGACTTTAACTTCACAACAATAATGTTCTATGCTGTAGTGAAGTTAGGATTTCATGTGTGATGGGGTCTCTCACAGACAGGTAATTTAAACCAGACGTGAGAGATTTGAATAATTTGCATAAAAATTGAAAGACATTCAAGATAGAACTAAAAGCATTGCACAAACCCAAATACTCGAACATGTGGGAAATAGTAAGAAAGAAATTTTTTTTAAAATATATGTTCAAGCCAACGAAAAGTGGATCGAATAAGGAGGGAAAGTGAAGATTGCTCCATGGATGAAGAGAAAATAAGACCTGGCCTGGAACATGAAAAAGTTGGATTGAAAACACACTTGAATTTGTACTAGACTGATATGCAGCAACAATATCTACCAGAGTAGCAAGAAGAAAAAAAAGGCAATTAGAGACTATTTTAGTCTCATAGTGGCTCCGCCACTGGTTCTATGTTAGGTCACAACTTGTATTAACTTTATCTTTTCATACAAAATTACAGTGACTTTTCAACTAATATTAAAACCTTTTTCCAAAATTTTTGTTTATTAAAACCTTAATTTAAAAAAGTTAAGTATTTAAAATAAAGTAAGTGTTGAGTTTTCGTTATTACATTGCATACGCATCACATGACATATGCACGACATCTAGTTCATATTATAAATAATATCATCTAGTTAATATTATAATGATAAATGAGTACGGTTTTATATTTTTCCATAAAATGGATAACATTAATTTTTAACTGAATTGGTTGTTTAATTTATACAATATCATACGTCACATTCATATATATATCAGGACGATATAATTAAAAAAATTTATCTTGAAAGTAAGGAAAATTAATAAAAATGGCTTGAAAACTTTGAGTTTTAATGATAAGGACAAAATAAAGGGTAAAGTGAATAGTACCAGGATTGACTTTTTAGTGTAAAAATGTGATTTTTCGTTAAAGTAAACAGGTACCGCGAATTTTTCATTAAAACTTCGTATAAAGTATATTAATAAAAAATGAATATATACACATTATAATTTAAGTAAAAATATAATATGATAATATTTCATGTAGACCTAAAAGTCTCTATCATGGTCTCCATCCTCTATTCTCTCCATGCAATTTGCAGTCAATTAGTCCAAAAGAGGTGGGATTAACTAATTGGTTTGGCTCAAGGCTCGATCAGTGCTCATCTCTAAACATAACCTTATATATAATATGTTTTTGTTTCGTTTGTTTTGTTGGTTTCTTACCAACCTCAATTAGTCACAAAGCAAATAAACCACCTAACTCGTTTGGTCAACTGAAAATTTTGTATTGGCACTGAAAATTTGTATGCCAATACGTATGTATAGATGTAAAAATTACAATAAATCAATCCACATAAGATAATATATAAAGAGGCAAGTGGCTCTATACCACAGTGCTAAAGAGGAGTGTTGCTCTTGCACTCTGGTGTGGGTTCAAACCATATTAGCTATCTAATCTAATATTTAATCGAACAAATTTATCATTTGACAAAAAAAAAAGAAAAAAAAAAGAAAATATATAAAGAGATAAAGAGATTAGACTTTAAAAGAGAAAAGATGACATTCAGTACTACGGTCTGGTGATATTCCTCTTCGCTTGTAAGTGAGAGGTCTTAGGTTCGAATCTCGTAGATGGTGAATTTGATACCAAATTAGGTTGCCTATTGTGTGGCTTAGCCGAACTGTCCCTCTCCTTAGTGTAAAATATAACCTCGTTTAGATGTGCTTTTAAAATTATGGAAATCACTTTTGGTAAAAATATTTTTGGGTTCCAAAAGTACTTAAAGTGCTTTCTATAAGAAGCACAAGTTATGTGCTTTTTTATGATTTACTAGCATTTTTTTTAAAATTATGTGATATCTTGCGAGTGAAGAGGAATATCAAATTAGGTTGATATCTTTTTTCTTTTTTTTTAAAGAAAGAAACACATATCTTATGTACATAATTTTTGCTAAGGATATCTTATTGGCAAACTCATTGCACTAAAAAAAAAAAAAATGAAAAAAAAGAAGGGGGATATGCGCATAATTTAATTGCAAGGGTACTATCTTTTGTTGGAAATCATTTTCACTTTTTACTGCCCAAAAAAAAACCATCGAGTACTTTTTTTAAAGGTAATAATTAAAGATGTATTAGTCTATTAGAAAAATATCATGAGCGTATATAAGATATGCATGTTAAATGTAGCTAAAGGGTCACACATGTTAATAAGCACCACAATCTTACAATTACAAACTCAAAAAATACAATACAATTCGTTAACCGCTCTTGACTCGTATCTAATTATGTATAGGTCATACACACTATAAAGACTTTCCTTATAGAATAATTGTCACATCCCGGTTCGGGCTCCCCCACCACATCTCGGGCTCGACTCCACCGTAGCACGATATTATCCGCTTTGGGTCCCTACCATGCCCCCCCTACCACGCTCTCATGGTTTTGTTTCTGGGAACTCACACGAGAACTTATTAATGGGTCACCCATCATGATAATGCTCTCGCGCGTTACTCACTTAACTTCGGAGTTCCGATGGAACCCGAAGCTAGTGAGCTCCCAAAAGATCTAGTGCTAGGTAGAGATGAGAATATACATATAAGGCTTACATGATCTATTTTTCTGGACGATATGGAATGTTATAATAAGAGAGTGACCACGGCAAAAAAATAAATAAAAAATAAAAAATAAAAAAGAAAAGAAAAGAAAAGAAACTCTTCTCTTCTACCTAAAGTACAACAGAGACCGCAACTGGAGAATAAAAATGATTTGAAGATCAAAAAAACAAAGAGGCAAGAGACCAATAAAGATCGTCACCAACTATAGTTTTTTTTTTTTTTTTAATTCCCAAATATTCGACATCGAGCACCTATTTTCAAAGATTACTTATAGTAAAAATCAAATATTAAAATTAACGCATGACTCACATCTAATTATTTTGGTCATTGGCGGTAGAATTGAAGATGAAAAACAATATGTTCATCAACTGACTTTAAGCTATCAATTGTGTACAATTATGTGATTTTTTTATTTTTGTATTTACAATTGCTATAACTAATTAGAAAAAGAAGGCGAAGAAAAATTCCTAGGAAAAATTTAATATGTATTCCTCTATCAAAAGAAACTTTACACTATGTTTGGATAAGGAAAATAAACTTGGAATTTGAATAAATTTCAGAATTTATAAATTTATAAGCATCGACTCTCTTGTTTGGATTCATAAACATAGACATTTAGAATTTCCTCGTGGAAAAAAAAACTTGGAATTTGGAACCTCCAATTCTTAGTTTAAATTCCATGTAAATACACGTAATTTCCCAATTTCTATGATTGGGAGTTTAAAAATAACAACTTTCGTATTCAATTCTATAGTTCTTTTAGGTTAACCAAACAAGAAAATTTACAAATTCTAGACAATAAAATCTCGTCATTTCAATTTTCGTCATTTTAAAATTCCTTAATAATCTTAAATTTCTTTATCCAAACATAGTGTTAGTATATATGTAACCCAGGAAAAGCCAGAAAACTGATTCCGGGAGATCTTTATATAATGAGTGGTCAACTTCACCACATGATCGGCTGCTTCTTTTGACTTGTCCGATTTGCTTTGGTTTGGTCAGTTAGTGTTTCTACGATGCATGAAATACATATGTATTTGATTACTCATGGCGGCCATTCATGTCGTTGTGCACTAAGACGCAGTGCACAGATGAAGGAGTCTCGCCCTTAATTCAAGGATCGAAGAACCCCAGTTCGTCCGGCATGATTAATGATTTGTGTTGGGCATGCACTTGCAACTTTGTCAATACACATGGGCTGAAATTAAACAAAAAGGACAAGTCTTTCTTTGACTGCCATTTAACTGAAGTTGAACATTCCATTTCATGATCTAGAAATACTTTGAAAGTGTTAGTTTATAATGGTATCCAAGGCAAACATTTTGTACCCGAATTATAGTTGAAATGGTCACAAATATTCACCTTTACAGGTTAGATCAAGTGTTTGTTGATTTAAATGGATTAGATTTTTCTCTTTTTTAAATGGAGAAAGGATAATAGCTCATCTAAAGGATAGTAGCACATCTCAAATGACTTTGTATCTCTTGTATAAATCAAGTGTATGTAGCACTTCTAAATACTCTCTTGTAGATCCCAACTTCAATCCACATGAATAAGTAGTGGCCATTGGTCTTTGGGCGGTTCTACCCATGTCTTTAGTTTCATAGTGTTTCATGTTCCTTTTTTACAGCTTTGATTGTATGAAAAAGGACGTTGATCGAGTCAATTTTGTCCTATAAAAAAGATGTAACAGTGTAAGACATAATTTCATAAAATAGTACTCTCATATATTACGTTACCAAATTGTAAAGAGAAATTTTATTTGAACCCATGTAATCTCTCTCTACACCCAACTTAAACTATAAATGTAAAATTACTTTATTATCTTATTGCATAATTACCATAAAGTACAAACTAATAATAAAAATTAGATTATAAACCCACACCCAATAATCAAACATAACCATCACCATCACGTATCATTCTCCTATGTTCTATCATGACAAAAATCATAAGACACTCTCATAGTGAAAAACAAGCCCTCGTGTATGGATGGATAGTAATTTTGAACCATCTGACAATCTATACTAAGCCAACTACTCCTTCTCCGATACCCAGCTGAAATGGAAACCCATGGAGTGGATGGGAAAGGGAATGAGTTTTCTCTTCCTTTTCTGTATAGAGGAAGAGTGGAGTGGCATGCATGTAGACACATCATATTCAACCCCTTAAAAGGTGGACAAATTTGAGGGAAGAAACAAATAAAAATCTTAATAAAGTTTAATGCAAGCTCAAATCGTAAACATGGGAACATAAACTTGTATGCAGCACATATGATGCACGTGAGCCTAATTTCAAAAACATCCTTAACAACTTAAGTCTTTAAATTCTACCCAGGATATGTCAAATAAGAATATGCATTGTGCTGCAATTATATTAGAAATTGGCTCTTGCAGGGAAACGAATGATTAAGCAGCAATTCAAGGACTCCCCTCAACAAATCTAATGAGAAAATTGATCAATACTATCAAGTCTTGACAAATATGAACTAAGTTGAGAGAGCAACGCTGTAGAGGATGATGGAGACTCCATTAAAAGCAACTATTGGAAAGAGAGAATGTCAGAAAAGAGATTGCTTTGAATTTTTGGTTTTTTATTTTTCATATGGGTGTAAAAGATAAATTTACATATTGAATTGAGTTTATAATGGTAGTTTAGGTAGTAAATTTGGGTTTAAAGAGATATTGATAGTTTAATTAAAAATAATATGAGTGTAAAGAGTAAATTCAGTGTAAAGAGAAGTTAAATGGGTTTAAATAAAATTTCTCAATTGTAAATCAAATCATTAAACAAAATCGCATATAAATAATTTTACAATATAATTATATGAATCTTTTGAGAGAACTAGTAAATAACTAAATATGACCAAGCTAGGGACCCTCGAAATAAGTCAATGGGTAGGGAGATGAAGAAGCAAGCCCTTTTTGGAGGTGAGCAGTTAGCTTTGACTAAAGAGCAATATTTTGAACTCAGATGGCGATCAGGCAAGCCACCTCGTTGATGCGTGTCAATTGTACCAACGATCCGAACGGAATATATGACCAGTCATTAGATAATTTGTATCTTACAGACTTACAGTCGCAGAATATTCTATTGGGGGTCAAGGCTTTAATTAGTGGAAGATCGATAGAAACAAGAGAACACGACAAAAAGATCGATGTATAAGAGAATTAACATCCATTACGGTATTAACTGTGACATGTGGGCATTAGACAAAGATTTGGATCCTGCTGCCCGCAGGAGCACAAGACAAGTGTATCAAAACATAAATATTAAAAAATAATTTTCTTCTTGTTCCATAACCATTCCAAGATTTAAACGGGTCCCATAACCATGGTCATATCTTTTTTATAAGTTCCATTGAGAAAGATTATACGAGATTAACTCTTCGGGAAAAAAAAGTAAGAACTGTGGTCATATATAAAAATTTATTACAAGGTTTATGTGGCACACAGACTAAGTAATTAGGGTTCTGCTAACATGAAATAAAGTTACACCTTTTGCTGCGAGGTTCAATAACCATTCGGCTTTTAATGTGTCAAACACTAAGTAACCTAGGTAACACCTCATTTTCCTTTCGTCAGGGAAGCTAATGAAGTGACCTTGTCCAGCTAGAGAATCAAGGGCTGCTCGCCGACAGAGACTTGGAAAGGTAACTAACTAAAATAAAAGTAGTGTTGTTTAACCAAACTGAAAGTATTCCTAGGCCGACTGATTCTATGTCTCCAATAATGTTCCATCGAACTGAATATAGCGCCAATTTGTCAACCCAAAGTTGTGAACCCAATGATTTAGTGGAGTGGTTAGTGTTTTTCTTAGGACCTGAGAAATTTTCGTGTAGAGTTTCTTATAAAGCTTTTGTTTGTGTGTTGAGATGAGAATCCTTTTACGTTGCAAAACCACTTATTTATAATAGCCATATATTTGCTTGGTGTGGCTTGTAATAGGGTTGGGCATGGTCTGGGCCAGGCCCAAATTTGAAGGAACAGGACCTTACTCGTTTTAAAATGTAACGGGGCGGGGTGGGTCGGGTAGAGTGATTTTGAGTTTGAGAACTGAACCTAACCTGGTTCGAGGAGGGTCTGCGGGTAGAAGCAGATCTGAGATCAAAATTTGAGGGCTTTGACGAAGAATTAGCAGAAGAAGCAGACATTGGGGCCAATTTGCTAGAGGGCTTGAAGCCGAAATCAGAGGCCAGGAGACCTTTAAAGTCGTTCATGGTGATTAGAATTTCTGGGTCTCCTTCTTTCTCCTTCCTCCTCCTTGTGTTATTGGTTTTTGGTTGTACAAAAACAAATGAAAGGATCTCTGAATTCTCTCAAAGGGTAGGTGTGGAAATATATGAAAAGTTAAAGGGTAGAACATGTATCTGGGATTCAATGTGAGGTGAAAAAGATATGGTAAATTCGACGAAATCAAAATTGTAAAATCAAGAAGATGGGTGATGCGGGTGCCTGGGTTCTGAGATGTCGTCGAGGACTCGAGGAGGACAATCGAGATTGTTGGGCCATCGTGATGGTCGCTAGGGCCCAAACTCGCAATGGCGATGATGTCAGGGTGGTGGAGGAGATAACTGACGGAGAGTGATGAAGTGTGGGTGGAACCGTGAAGGGGAGGGGACAACGCGCGAGAGACGACGAGAGAGAATCGAGTTCGAGGACTCGAGTGATAGAGTCAAGGTCGAGGACGAGGAGACCTAGGGTAAAACTAACGGTTAAAATTGGATGGAGAGATGATCTCTTCAATCTCGTCCGTCCATTGTAATTACAAATGGGCATGTCCAGGGCCCCGTTTTTCTATACATCTGAAACCAGCCCACCCCTAAAATTTCATCGACCTGCCCCACCCCGCCCTGTTTCTCTTATTAAAAAATTAGAAACGGTCCGTACCCATTCCGAACCTTGATCCTATACCCGTTTGCCCACCCCTAGCCTGTATAGTCGAATTTCAATTCTAGCTCGTTGAAAACCATTGCAATATACTGACTCAATCTCTGCTAAAGTGACTTGAAGGTGCCGAATGACTGCGTGCTATATCCTTCAGTCGTCTACCCATGAGTTTTTTCAAGATAGGACAAAGCTTATCACTCCTCATATTCTTTGAGGTTGAAGCTTATCACTTTGTGTTGCTAATTTCAACATAGGACAAAGCCTGTCATGTTATCAGTACCACGTGCCAAAACTCCCAAATCAATTCCAACTGTACTGTTTGCTTCCTGTCTGCATTTGTCTTGCATAAGAAAATGTCAAAGATAATTACAAGATCATTTCAATAGTATAATATTATGATAAAAAAATACAAATATTATCTGTTAATAATAACGGAAAGGTATCTTAATATCTGAACAATCATCCAACGGCTTAAATCACGTAACTAAATAGTGCAAAAGCGGATCCAAAATAATACCTAAATTCTATATAAATAGAGAACAACTTATATGATACAGGGTACTCCATCAAAATGATTTTCTTTATCAATAAAATAAGATACGGAGTACGTAAACAAAAATATACACATGCTAGCTCTGCTTAAGCCATCTCTAGTCAAGGACTAGGTCATCTTTAGTCATGGAGGGCTAAACGTAGCCCATGACCATGTCTAGCCCTTGAAAATTTAATATTTTAAAGATTACTTTTAACGCTAATTTTATGATCTCTAATAACGGCAATATATTTTATTTTCCTTCGCATTTTATCACTTATTGGTTGGAGATTAATTTTATCAATTCTAGAACTAAATGTGACCTGTAATGGAGATGACCTTACATACGTAAGGGTCTTCAAAACCACTACAATTAAGTCAAAAAGTTGAACATGCAACAAGAGTGAAGAGACAAACACACACACACACATCATCCTGCTTCTTTTTAATAGACAATGTAGAATAATTTTAATTAGAAAATAAATAAAATAGATTTAGTCATATCTTTCTGAGTAGATTCAATTTGTAGACTAAATTTTGTAAACTAAATGACATGGAAGTTGATGATTGGATTATTATTTGATCGTTGATAAACATGCTCATTTTTTATTGATAATACCTCATTTGGTTTGCTAATTTAGTCTATACATTTGATCTCCCTGGCATTACCCTATCTTTCTAGACTTGTTTTTTCTTTCTTTGTTTCTTCGAGAGGGTTGATGTGCTTTGTCAGCGACAACGCAGATTAAGGATAATTCAACGCTGATAACTGCATGCGCGTGCTTTGATTAACAAAATTATCGACATAATTAATCAATGCCGTGCTTGACTCTTCTTGATCAATTGAGTCTCATCAGTCTCACCGCGTTTAAGGAATCTAACTAACGTTAGTGTAAAATTAACTAATCAGAAGCGTAGAAAAACATGCAGATCAAAATTACCAACGGCTCATAAACAATTATTATACATCTACGGTATCAAAAACGACATATATGCATTTTAAAAGCTAAATTTTTTGAACTATTCAGAAAAAACTATATCGTACTAGTGCATAATCATATAATATCCAAAACCAAGTGATAGAGGGAATTGGACTTGGTAACAAACGTACCTAACCCTATCTATCGGTTGAAGATTTTATGCCTTGTGTAGGCAAAGCCATGTGGGTAGTGGTATTAGTGATACCCCATGTACCTTGTTTTGTTTCTAATTATTTTCCTGTCTCAATACTATCTCAGAATAGTGTGTGTGAAGGATCAATATCTGCGGCTATCCTCTTTTAATTTTCATCAAACACCGAATGCTGAGTGTTATAGTTTTATGTTGATACCAAATTAACTCCTAGGTTGAAAAGTGTTAGGAATTTGGCTTGTCATGTTAGTGTCTTATTTTGTTTAGGATTGTATTAAGAAAGCTAAGGTGCACAAATTCTTTTCCTAAAAAGCATTAGGAAAGAATTAAGTTTTCTTGTACAATTTAAATTTGGAATCCTCTAAGCTTAATTGGGATAGGAAAGTACTTTCCTATCTCATATAGAATAGGAAACCCAATCAAGCTATAGGCATGTAAACTGCACCTTATACCTATAAATAGGGTGCAGCAAGGCTGAAAACATAGAGAAAAAACAGAGACAGCCGATAGAGGAGAAATATTAGTAATAGGTTTTGCAAAAGTACTGTAACTTTATTGTTAATCAAAGAAACTATGGTTTCTCTATCCAGATAAATCACAACCACAACTGAACGTAAGCAAAAGTTATGCCGACCCAGTGTATATAAAACTTGTGTATTTCTAGTTATTCTATAATTTGCTAAATTTAACCTTTGCCGGATACATCAATAGAAAAATTCACTAGAAGAGAGCCAAAATTGTAACAAAAAGACCATTAAAAATACGTTGCAACATATTCAGGTAAACCATGCACAGAGACACATATTTGCCGTTTGTTATTGTCCATCAATGATTCAAATCCAGTTATTTAAAAATTATCAGATTACATATGTTGCGCTTGATAGAAGCCAAACTAGAAGAATAACTACGTATTCAACTAGGAAATCCAAAGAACCCACATGGAAAAGAACACTTGTTTTTTGTGAAGGGAAAAGAACACTTCAATGAGACAAATTGAGTTATATTATTCACTGATAGATGAGAAATGAGAAACTAAGAATACTAGACGATTCATGAGTATGCTACGTAAATGTGATCCATATATGGATCCTGGATAAATAAATGCATACATCAACTGAGAGATACAAATGTGTGTACTTTATTTAACACGAAAGATGAACCTAAGCTGAAACTCTTAAGATTTTATAGATTGGCCAAGGATCTATCACTAATTATATCAATATTGTCTAGAATTTACACATCTCTCGATGCAATAAGAAGTTAAACCATTTAATATAAGTTGTAATAGTTTATTCACCTACGCCTCCTCATGTAAGACCACTATTTAGTGAGCTAGACATGAAGCCAATTCCACATTAGTCATCTAAGGTAAACCCAGTAGTACGCTCCGATACCATATTGTTAAGATTCAAAGAGACAGGTCAAATGGTCCAACACAAATATTGTTTCCAGCTTAACCATCTACTTGCCTAACATGAATATGAAATTTATCCTAAAATGACTCGGTGTAATTAAAAATAAAACCATTTGTTTGTACATCGTAATTTATTTTGTCCAATTCTCGATGTGTAATTTCTAACAAAAACGATGAACTTGACTACAAATCATATACAGGCATTAAACCTAAGTAGATAAATGTACCAAAGCCTAAATGTGGAATGCATTAACCATGTGATAAATTCCCTATTAGTATTGTGTTTATTTACGAACATAATTTTCCTTTCTTAAACATTTTCATTTTAATCTTGAGTTCGATATTATTTCCTAATATCAAGTTGTGAATTATATACAATTTTTGTTTGTTTGTTTTGCAAGAAGCATTGTTCTTAGAAGAAAAAGCTCACATGAGTGCGTTTTTTTTCTTTGCAATATAAGTAGTAAAATTTCACTTGATGGCAGATAACTTGTTTCAGAATAAAGTTTAGTAAAAAAAAAAAAAAAAAAAGGAATATTTTGGATGCGGTCTCTAATCCTTAACATTCTTTGATTAAAACCTTAATAGTATTCAAAGTTTGATCAAGGTCCCTTTACTTTGTACACCTCATTATATTACTATTAATATTTATATTTTTATAGTTTTGACATTAATTGTTTGATATTTTATGAGATTTATAATTCTATAAATTTAAAATCCCTCTTTATAATACTATTAGAAACGGTTACAATAAAAAAATTCAAACATTTTGATTGAATAAATGGATAAAAATTATGTAAAAAATAAGAAATAATAAATGGCAAAAGAATGTATCCATACTGTTAAAAAAAATTGGTACATTTCACATTTAACAAAGTGGTACATTAATAAAGAAGAATGGGTACATTATAAATAAATTAGGGTACAGATAAAATATTGAAAATTATGAGTACAAATGAATTTTTAAAAATATAGGCGCTAAAAGAAATTAATACATGAGTACAAAATAAAACTAAAAAGAAAATACAACAAATTTTTAAAAAATGTTGCAAATTAAAAGTTATGATACAAAGTTTAGGCATAAAACATAAATATACCATATGTAATTTTTCTATCATTAATTAAATATACAATGTCACGTGACGGTATACACATGAGTACAAACACAAATAAAACTTAAAAAAATATGGGCACAAAAAGAAACTAATATATGGGTACAAATTAAAAATGAAAAGAAAATTGGTACAAATTAAAAAATATTTGCAAATTAAAAATAGGTACAAACTAAAAATAAAAATATATGATAAAAAATTTAGCCATAAACATAAATATACTAATTGTAACATTTTTAACACTAAAGGAATATATTTAAAAATAAAAATATTTTATTATTCAAATAATTAATGATGTTATTAATACCCAAGGACCTTGATCAAAAATTAAAAATGAATAGGATTTTAATTAATGGAGTAACAAAAAGAAGGATGTGAACCTAATTTTCCCAAAAAAACAAATTGTCATCTTGTTATATCTTGAGGTAAATGAAAGGGTTGTGATTTTCACACACCCTTAATGTCACATCCCGGCCCGGGACGGATCACTTCCCGGGCCCGCTCCACCACCGTAGCACGATATTGTCCGCTTTTGGCTTACCATTCCCTCACAGTTTTGTTTTTGGGAACTCACGAGCAACTTTCCAGTGAGTCACCCATCATGGGATTGCTCAAGCCCCCTTCTCGCTTAACTTCAGAGTTCCTACGGAACCCGAAGCCAGTGAGCTCCCAAAAGGCCTCGTGCTAGGTAGAGATGAGAATATACATATAAGGATCACTCCCCTGGGCGATGTGGGATGTCACAATCCACCCCCCTTAGGGGCCCGACGTCCTCGTAGGCACATACGCGACCAGGGTTAGGCTCTGATACCAAATTGTCACATCCCGGCTCGAGGCAGATCACTTCCCGAGCACGCTTCACCATTGTAGCACGATATTGTCCGCTTTGGGCTTACCATTCCCTCACAGTTTTGTTTTTGGGAACTCACGAGCAACTTCCCAGTGGGTCACCCATCATGGGATTGCTCTAGCCCCTTTCTCGCTTAACTTCGGAGTTCCTACGGAACTCGAAGCCAGTGAGCTCCCAAAAGGCCTCGTGCTAGGTAGGAATGGGAATATACATATAAGGATCACTCCCCTGGGCGATGTGGGATGTCACAATCCACCCCCCTTAGGGGCCCGACGTCCTCGTCGGCACACCACGACCAGGGTTAGGCTCTGATACCAAATGTCACATCCCGGACCGGGGCTGATCATTTCTCGGGCCCGCTCCACCACCGTAACACGATATTGTCCGCTTTGGGCTTACCATTCCTTCACAGTTCTGTTTTTGGGAACTCACGAGCAATTTCCTAGTGGGTCAGCCATCATGGAATTGCTCAAGCCCCCTTCTCGCTTAACTTCGGAGTTCCTACGGAACCCGAAGCCACTGAGCTCCCAAAAGGCCTCGTGCTAGGTAGAGATGAGAATATACATATAAGGATCACTCCCATGGGCGATGTGGGATGTTACAATTAACTACTTTTCCCACACCCCTCCATATTTTTTTAATACTCAATTTGTATCCTACTATTTAATCTTCCATATATACCCCTCCCTATTTAATCTTTCATTAATTACCATCAAAAAGTAGGAAGGGTATATATGGAAGATTAAATAGTAGAATACCAATTAAGTATTAAAAAATAGGAATGGGTGTGGAAAGAGTAGTTAAGGGTGTGTGAAAATCACAACCCAAATGAAATAATGATTTAAAAGGAAGATATATACATATATATACATGTATATTTGCACTGTATTTAGTATTTTATGTTGTCAACCTATTAATTTGTTAACATAATATGTTGAATGATAGTGCTATTCACACACCTATTTTTACCTTCTACACACCCTTGTTAACTATCTTCTTCAATTCATTTGATTCAATAGCCGAAAATTGAGAGGGGTGTGTGGGTAACACTAGTGTTCGATGGAAAAATAATAATATAATAAATGTTAAGTCCGGATAACTATCTAACTTTTAGGAGTAATTCTAAATTGGTCCTCACCTTTAAAAACATTCCAAATAACTACCTAAAGTTTTGAAAAATGGATGTCTATTAGGTTCACTTACGTTTAGTGATAACATAGATAAATATTAAACATGTTTAAACTCTCAAGTCATCTATAGAGATTTGAATCTCCAAATTGACGTCCTTTAACTACGTAAATTTATGGTTTAACTTGGCTAAAATGGGTTAATTTGGAGGATTAGAACTCCAAAAACGTCGATTAGTGAAAATCAACTTTTAATATTTGTCCTTCTCATCATTTAATGTTACTAACATCATCACTTACTGTTGGTAAAATTTCCAATAACCTACCAAATGACCAATTTTCAAAATGTTATCTGAAAATTACTTATATACATACTATAAAATTAGGTAGTTTTTTTTTATACTTAAAACGTATAATAAATATACATATTATAAAATTATTATAGTGAGTACTAACATGTTTGGTTCATGATATGATGAAAATTAAGGATCCAAAGTACGTGGCAGCTTGGAAGCGGAAAAATGATGATGAAGACCACATATATATGCCTTCCCCGTTTTCAAATCAATCAAGTAGTTACTTGGGGAATCATGAAACCCTACTTTTAATTCGGGATTTTGAAACCAAAACAAAAGTGATATGATTCTTGTAATAACATAGAGGAACACATGGGGGAGAGAGAGATCTAGGGAAAGAGAGAGAGAGAGAGAGAGAGAGAGATCATATATTAGAACTGTTCCAGAAGGCAGGTATGAATGATGGTGATAGCGTACTACTGCTTGCATATCTCTATATATTTAGCTCCATATGAAGGACCATGTGAGTGCATGTTACATCTGCTACCTAGTCAAATGGGTAACATGCCGACAACGTACGTGGCAGTGATTCACCAAAGCCTTCTGATTCAATGATACTAGCTAGTCGTTTCATTGATATTGATATCATAACCTACATATTATGAGAGGAATTATATATAATAAGTGTCAATAATCACTTATTATCTGATAGTCGTTGAATTTTACTTAATTAAAATAATGTTGATAGTATCTAGTACTGAATACTAGATGACTAAAGATGTGTTTTTTAAGCGTCTAGATTTCTATTTCCGCATAAGAATGTAGTTGAAAATTTACTGTATTGATTAAGTCTAAAACCTTGATAAACACATATAAAAGAAATGTGATTAGGTAAAACAGAGGTAAGCACCTAACCGACAATGACCTTATACAAAATAATAAACACAGATTTGGTGTATGATAGTTGGGGCCTCTCCTCTCTCCAACATGTTGATTTATTGATACTCTGTGCGTAGGGCGGGCGAGAGACATTTGAGGGGAAAGGAAGTCAAATCTCAAAGACCCCATACAAATAATGGAAGGCTGTTGCATGTGATGGTTGGTGGGGAAGTTACGGTAGTTATGGAAGTTAAAGTGCCAGAACATGTCATGATAAAAGCAAACGCAATGCCTTCCCACCAACTTAATCCGGGCACGCAATTTTAAGGATGCTTGATATAAGCACGAAATTTCGAAACTTTGTCCATCTTTCCCATAATTAATGGCTCAATCATCGTTTGTCTGTAAATTTGACATACACAACTCGATTCATTACCTATTAACTTAAATCTTTCGAGATAACCAATTAGTTATCTCGTTCTATACATTTTTGTTAGTTTGTCAAGTTAAGCGACATTATCAGTTTAAGTCGTTTAACACCACAATGTGTTTAATTGTCTGGCAAAATTATAAGCCGTTATTTTCGGATTACATTAACTAAGATTACATGTCATCACTTGTCACCATTAGGGTTAATTGATTTAGTATTGTTGCGAAAAACCGCCAAGTTATTAACCTATAAAATAAGTTAAAAAGTAACTGATCATACAAAATTAAGATACGAATCAATTGTTAATTGATCTGAGGGGAGGTCTAGTAAGGAGCATGATTAAGTACTGGACCACAATACCTTTAAAAATTCATACCAATAGGTCCTCCTCGGATTCCATCCGGCTCTGTGTGAAATATGCACATATAAACTGATCGAAATATAAAAGTAATTGCAAAAAAAACTATAAAGTTGGCAGTTAAAGTTAGGTGGTTTTGTCAAATTTTAAATAATTATTGGGGTCGGAATGGAAACAGAAGGTTGAAGAAAGGAAATCTCCTTTGAGCCTATTGAAAGTCTAAAACCCCTTCACGTGTAAAGAGGGACAGATGAGTGCAGCAAATGTAAAAGCCTTATCCAGAATGCATGCCTATATTAATCAACTTGATGGTGACCCTTAAGATGTTTAGTGAGTAAATAGTCTTAGGTCCAATGGGGTGAAACCACTCAGCATCCTTACAATGAATCCACGTGCACTTTTTGTATTAGGGAGTAATTGTCCTCGTCGTTTTTCATTTCTACACCCTTCTTAATGTTGGTCCTTCGTTCTCTTTTGATTGTTCAACACAGTTGCTGGAAAAAAAAGGTGTACATGTGATGAACAAGAGATTTGTAAAAATCATTTTCCTTATTATATGGTTTGTTTCGATCATTTTTCAATTTTCCCTACTATTGGATTTGATTACAGAGTGTATTACTCGGTTTGATTAAATTAGAATATCGCTTCAATAAAGGAAAAAAATTAAAATTTCTCTCTCTTTTTCAGTAATTATTTTATGTTTTATTTTATCATTATCTTTTACAGTTGAAATCCAAGGTAGGTGGTGGTATCAACCCAGAATAGTGGCCTGCTGCTTTCATGCTTGATGACCAAATTTAGGCTTAACAACAAGAAGCACAACAATCTCTACTTCTGTCATGAATAATTAAATATTTATATGATTTGAATCATGAATAATTAAATATTTATATGATTTGAAAAACTTGACAACCTTCTTTATATCTTTCAAAAGGTTCATTGGATTCCCACATTTTGCAACCCCTACAGCTTTACAGCTTTTCCCACCATCTGCTTTTGCCTGGGTGGATCCATTGATGGGCTGAAAACCAATACCTCTTATCATTTTGTTGGGAGAAAGGCATGTTCTTTTGGGCCTTTTTCTTCTTCTTTATTTTACTTCCATTGGCTGAATAACGTCCTACTTAACAACTAACTCTTAGTCTAACGGTAATTATCTTCTCGTTCATGAAATTTCGATCAAATTGTGAATGTATCAACTAACTCTATCAATTTCGTTCAAAGGCTGTAAACCAAAAAAAAAACAAAAAAAATAAGGCCCTCGTTAAAGTCTGAATGCACAGCTGCATCCATAAAAGCAAAGCCATGCATCAAATGAAAACTTGGGCTCTGCCTCCAAATGCATCAGATAAAATTTGGGATTTTATTGGAAGCAACCAGAATGTACAAACAAGGTTCTTCATTATATTGTTCCAGAAAAATGAAAACCAGTAAGCTTAAATCGTTTTACGATCTATGTGTACAAATTGATCGTAAGCCACCAAAACTGAACTGGGTTGTTCCCAGATAAAATGACAAACGCACCAGCGTTTCTTCGTTCTATTGAGGATCCCACAGACGGTTGAACAAGTTAAATCCTCCGAGTAACCTTGATCTATCTTCTAGACTACATAACTTACGGATTTTATGGAACAAGTGCGGCTATCAGTTTTAGAGTGGAATACCAAGGCTAGCCGATGGTTTGATGCCCCCCCGCTCACTATTCATCAGGAAAGGCTCAGCTTCAGTAACTTGTTTCTCATAGCCTGCACAACCTTTCTAGGTAAAGTGTGAGGCATCAGAGAAAATGTGTTTTGCTCTCTATATCGATAATGCCATTGAAATGGACATGCAGCAACTTCAGGGATTTTGAGCTTCTCCGTGCTTTCTCTAAGGCCAAGGGTCACTGTATATGAATGAGAAACAAAAGTGAGAAATGGAAGGCACATACCCTAACAAGGATAGCCTTCCCGACATGTATTTCATTGTAAACAGACTACAAACAAGGCGAAGTTGATGCTCCAATTACATTGAAAGCTTAAGTAAACTTAGTATAAGTTGCCCCTGGTAATTAATATTCATAAGAATGCATATCACATCCACCCAGTCAAAATTCCACATCCATTAGAAATCCATTAGGTCAACTAGTTAGTGTACTGTGTAACTTTATCTTGTCAGCTTGTATCGTAACAAATGTAATTTTATAGTCCAGATTGAGTAACAAACTTTTGTCACATGATAGATAATGAATTACATTCATCCTGAAGCTCATATGTCACATAAACAACATTCTATAATATAAAACGAGCATATATAAAGCTACGTAGTAGTTTTCACATTAATAAAAAAATATCACACTGCTTACCTATGGCTTACAAAGTATACAAAGCGATCCTAAAGAAGGCTAGGACTGAAACGAGTGTTCCCATCAAAAGGCAAACTTGAAGAACTTTCCTTCTCTTCCTTTGGCACAGAAAAGCGAAGTGACAAAGAGTCGACTCTAAAATAGATTCTCCATCCAGAAAGTACACCTACAACATATAATTTTAGCAAAAAACACTTGATGACTGACGAAATAGCATGACTTGTATAGTTGTTTATGTACCGACCAGAGACAATGTAAGTGGTTCAGCTGAATAGACACTATGCCAACATTAATTCACTCCCAAATTGTACAAACTTAGGAGGTACTAAACTGAATGAACATGATAGCAATACTAAAGGCTAAAGCATCCCAAAACCTATCACGGGACAAGCAGAACTAAACTTTAGTCTTGAACTGGCTTGGTCATGCTAAGACCACAAAAAAAGACCTCAGCCTACAGGTGGCAAATCGACCCATTGGGTTGCTAAAGGGTACCCATTGAGACCCATTTAGTTTTGCCACCGCTACAGTCAGCCCATGGTCAGCTTGATGGATTCATCAGGGTAAAAGTTGGAGCAGGCTTATAACAACTGAGCTAGGCTTAGCCCAAGCTCATCGGGATGAATTTTGGCCTCAAGTATATGAACAACCTCAGCCAGATCATTCTCAAAGTAAGCTCAACTAACAGCATCTTAGGCTGCACAGAATAGGACCACCTTAACAGGAAGAATATGAGACCAAACTTGTTTCTCTTGGGGAATCTTTTAGGCTAAATTTACAATGTTATGGCCGACTAAGGGTGATAGGAAGGCCATTAATTTCATTAAAAAAAAAAGTCTATATTTGCATGGATCTGATGTGGCTAAAAGCATTATTAGATAAGCACGGGTATTGTGTTGTCTTCTCTCTGTTTGGAGAAGTCTGGGTTACACTTAGGTTCTATTGATGGTATCTTTGTATATCTTTTGGTGCTTATGGAGTGGAAGAAAGAGCAGGGCATTGATCAAATAGATCTCCATGCTCTTAGCAGCAAATAAGCCTACTGCTAGCCATGTGAGGTAATTTCACAGAGGAAATGTGGAATTTGAGGTCAATATCTACATGAATAAATACTATTGGTTCCTAGGCCTTACAAAACCTTCCTCAAATAATTTCTTTGCAAGCCAGACAGTATGCATGCATGGTCATTGAATTTTGATATCCATGGTCATGCAGGGTTCTGATCAGGCTTGAAAAATCTTAATAAGACAATAGTAAAATAAATAAATAACTTACGGGCAAACTGTTGAGAAGGGCAAGTGTTAGAGAGACTTGGAATGTGCATATCAAAATCCTCTCTAGTACATTTGGAAGATATGTAACCAAGGGAAATGCCCAGCGAGGTCGATATGCAGTTAACTGAACTGAGCGTGCCATGAAGATAATGTCCCCAACAAACACAAAAGTCCCGCCACAGTTAGATTCCATGCCTTCAGATGTTCTTGAATCCACAAAAGATTTTCTTTTAACTCGCAAGCATTCCAGAGAATAGGGCCTTGAATATGTGACCTCAACCCATACCAAGCCTGGAATTGGAATTGGACTTGAGCAGGACTCGTCCTATAGGCATCAACAAATTGAATTTATTTGCATTGAAACAAGTAACTGAATTCCTAAAATTGCATCTTTTGCAAACAACAAGATACCGACCTCTGAACATATGCAGTTGCTGCCATTTGTTATAATCACCGCCCATCCATCACCGCACTTATTAAGTTTGATCACATCCTTGGCATTCAAGCAGTGGGCTTTCTCAATTCTAATTGGATGATCATCACCTAACATGCTTGCATAAGCACAGGGAACAGTTGTAAATGCAGTAAGATCATTGGGACAAGAAGACTGGTTATCAGCTATGATAATCTGCTTGCTTTCTTCCATCATAGAATTAGGCACACAGTACCCCTTCCTTCCTATTGGCTGTCCCAAAGCCTGGGACATCTACGGAATGGTTTCTATCTCCAAGTGCCAATTGATTTATCAGAGATGTCATCTCCATCCATTCTTGGACATTATGGATAGGTACACCATCCACCGACACAATCACATCACCAGGTGACAAGTAACCGGACAAAGGCGACGTAGAAGGTACACCCAAAACCTATTTCCAGACAATCAAAAAATATAGAAACAAACAGGTGATCAAAATTGTATTCCTTTCAGACCATTTTGATATCGACATGGTCACAAAAACATAACATGAATTCATTATACAATTCAATACGCTAGTAGTCAGTGAAGTACCATGGGGCTGTCACCATGTACGTAAAACGGAAACAAGATGAAGGGCAGGAGTAGTAAGGCGAACCCACAAGCCGCACAACACTGCGAAATTCGAATACAAATCAGCATTCAATTCTGCAAACAAATTAACCCTTTCGATAAATAACCAAAACGCAAGTAAGCATACCACTGCATTGTGCCAAATTCCAGCACAATAAATCCGAAGAGCAGCAAAACAAGGCAACTGTTGCAGAGACTCCGAATCGAAAGCCACCAGAGCACCGGGAAACAGAAACGCAACGAACACAGCAACATACTCCATTTGCAGGCACTCACTGCTTGCAATCAAGCCTACGTTTCGCTTCAGAATAATCAAAAACAAAAACCCAAAAAGCACCAAATGCATAAAAGGTAAGGACTAAGAAAGAAACAGGACAAGGAGAGACCTTGCGGCCGCGAGAGCATGACCCAGTTCGTGGACAGCGACTGAAATCACGGTGGCGGTGATAACATAGGCTGCGTCGGCGATTGAGGTGCCGAAGGAGGAGAAAAATCTCGCTGCCAAGTCGACGAAGAAGCTTCCATGGAAGAGATTGAGAGCTCTGCCGAGCTCCCATATGAGGAGGAGGGAGGCGGAGAAGAGCAAGGTTAAACCGAATCCGACACCGACGGAGAACCAAGCCCTGAGAATCCGGCAATGGGTCTTGCCGAAATGGAAGAGGGGTTGGTTGAAAGCCCAGAATTTGAAGTCGCAGTAGCAGCAGGAGACGGTGGTCGAGGGAGGAGGAGGCGGCGGAGATGAGTTTGCGGGGGAGTGAAGGGGTAGAAGACTGCGATGAGTGTGAGGTTGAGATCTTGGTCTGAACCTTCTCACTCGCCTCCCTTCCATTGTTGTTCGGTTCCTTTCACCTCTCAAAGACCAAGCTTTTCCTCCCATTTGTAATTTGGTAAGATGTGTAATTTGGTCAACCTTATTTATTTACGGCCGTGAGATTAAATTGATGAAACAAAATTAACGATTAAAATTAAATATGATTGTGTAAAAAATTAAAAAGATGTGTAAAATTCGCTTTTTTTTTTTTTCTAATTTGGTGATTAAAATTCTAAAATTCACTCAATTTGCCCTAAACTCCTTTATTTTAGATGGGATGCTCTGCTAGTTTGTCCCTAAATTTTATAGGCATTTTCAACTTACCATTAACTAAGTTTTTGGAAAATTACATCATTTTCTCAAATCAGAAATTTAAAGTTTTTTAAATTAAAAGAGTGGAGGTTTTGACATTGAGAAGAGGTGATATCACTAGACAAGTAACTAATTGGTGAAAATTTCACAATTTAATTCATTATAAGATCTATTACTAAACGGCAAAATCATAGATAATCACATGTTGAAAATTGAAATGTCACAATTTTATGTAAAATAACAAGCGTTTTGTTCTCATAAATGCTTGAATTCTATATATCTGATTTAATTTAGTAGAAATTATTGTAAATTCATAACAGAATTATTGAAAGCAATGTGTTTGAAATAATGTTTGACAAGAATGTCTAAAAGAAAGAAAATGTTTGACAGAATGTCCCATGGACATATGAAGCCAAGAGCAACTGCACAAAGTGGCATAACGATAAGAAGAGAGGGTTGGAATTTCGAATATAGGAAAGAATTAGGGTACCATTCCGGCATCCAAATTCCAAAAGGACCAAATAGCAAAAAAAGAGAGGTAAAAGTTGAAGGAAAAAAAAAGGTAAAAGCCAAAGACTTTGACGTTGTTGGAACTGCAGACTCCCTGAGCGACACGCCATGTCAAATTCTCAAGTGCAGATCCATCTCGGCCATTTCTGCATTTTCTGAGCTCTCTATCCCGACGCACAGATACTGAGAGCAGAGGCCACAGACGCCACAAAAACCCTCAAATCTTCAAACCCAATTCAGTCCCAATGATTCTGTTGCAGTCCCACTCAAGATTTCTCCTCGACACCTTGCTCAATCGCCTCCAAAAGTTCGTTTCTTTTCCCAATTCAACGGTCCTATTTCTTCTTTTTCTTCTTCCTCATTGTCACCCTCTCATTTTTGAATGGTTTTGCAGCATCGAGAAGGCGGTGGAGGCGGACTACCACTGGGCCGAGTTCGACGACGTTCGCTACCACATTCAGGTGATAACCCAGAATTCAATTTCGGATTTTGAACAGTTTTGGTTGGACGGGTTGTGTAATGGCATTGATTTTATGCAGGTGACGATGAAGAACCCACATATATTGTTGCTTTCGGTATCGCTACCGACTCCGCCTCCGGAAACTGTGTTCGTGGGCGGCCTTCCCTCCGGAGCTATAGAGGCTATAAAGGCTGCATATGGCTCGGTGGTTCAAATTCTTGACCCCCCAAGAGATGGGTTTAATCTTACCTTGAAGCTCAATCTCAACAAACTTCCTCCAGATGAAGGTTCAACGAATTCCTTTTCTAAGGTCATTATAAAGCTTGCCATTGCCATGGATATATGTTTTCAAAACATTTATGAGAACTTGTTAAAGCCAGTCAAGGCAATGAATAATAGTGGTCGGGGTGTTTTTTCTAGTTGCTAATATTCTTTTCGAAGTTTTTGTGTTTTAGTATGCATTTAGCTTGTTAGACAAGATTGGCTTGTTTCCAGATAACTTTAGCTTCTTGGACTTGCTTGGTTCATCGGTATAAAACCCTTATTGGACTGCTTGGTCCATTGGTGTAAAACCGAACATTGTCTCGCTTTATTTGGGTTGCTTTAGATTCTATTCTACTAGATTATCCTCTTTCGGGCGTTCCTTTTTCTTATACATTCCAATTTTATATATTTATCTATTGATTTTTTTGGCTGACTTCCAAGTTTTCCTTTTTTTTTTTTTTTTTTTTTTTTTTCACTTTGTTATGTGAATGCGATTTTGCGTAGAGTACAGACATGCTCTTTTGCTAAAGATTGCATCTGTAAGAGAAGTGGTGCTAGGTGCTCCATTGCGAGGCGTTCTGAAGAAGCTTGGTGCAAGGAATGTTGCATCCAATACTGATGGGCTTGTCGCTCTTTTGCACCGACCAAACGAGTCCTTTTTCCTTATTCCTCAGGTAAACTTGCATATTAAGGCTAACAAATTATCATTTTGCTCTTTGTTGCTTTTATGTTTTGCACTTTAGCTACGTAGAGGGACTGCGGTTGAAACCTTATTCTGATAAACCTTGCGATGTTTTTGGCAGGTAGACAAAGTGACTGTAGTGTTCCCTATGAGATTCAAGGACTCTATAGATATTGTTCTTGCAACTTCCTTCTTGCAGGTTTGATAAGTATATGATCTTAAATTGGAAATATGAATTTTTTACCCAGGAAGAGAATGTGAAGTCTATTAATTATATGTTGATGAAGTTAACAAGGTTTGCTAGATACCTTAGATAATGCTAGCTTGTTGAACTCTGCTACCTCCAAGCTATGCTGCCTTGGATCTATATACTCTTGTTTTTATGCGTTTTAATTGCTAAGTGTGATGGTTTTATTACCATTTAGGAATTTGTGGAAGCAAGACGTGCGGCTGGACTTAATAGCGCCCCTCCTTGTTTGTGGTCTCCTACCCCTCCTTTAGAACTAAAGGAAGCTCCCACTGAAGCACTGTCTGCGAATGCAGGATTTGTCACTTTTGGTAATGTCAGGGAAATGGGCAGTTTGTTTTTTATTTTTCATTTTAATGAAATGTATGGTGTACCAATGCAGTTATTTTCCCTCGTCACGTGGAAGGCAAGAAATTGGATCGAACAGTTTGGAGTCTATCAACTTTTCATGCTTATGTTAGTTACCATGTTAAGGTGACCTTTTTCCCCTAAACTTGTTACTTCCACCCTTTGTCCTCATCAACTCAACAAATTATGTCATACTACTTTCTATTGATAACTGGATATGATATGATCCGGAAATCGTATAAGTTAGTAGCTTATGTGCAGGAAGTAAGATTTTTTTCTTTGTTGTATATGTTTTTGCTTTGTCTAATTTACTCTTGTTTGCAGCCCATCGTTCAGTTTTCCTAAACTTCATTTATTAGTAATGTTGGACCAACTTTTTCATGCTATTAGTCTTTGTCCTGCACAACTTTTTTGTCTGTCCATCTCTGTCCGTCTATAACGTACTGACTATGATTCCTGCTTGGAAGCGTACTATGTCATCACTGATTAATATGTATCTATTTCTTCATTTGATATGTTTGATCTCAATCTCCTTTTGTGCATATTCTTTTGCAGTGTTCAGAGGGTTTTATGCATACAAGGATGAGACGTCGCGTGGAATCTTTGATTGAGGTAGTATTTTCTCTTTCCAGTATAGTTTAAGCTACAGTATCTCCATTTCTTCGGTTGCTTGATAATATCTTGAGTGGTTCTATATTAAAACCCCAACATTCTAAAATTTTTAAATTGATTTCACCCTGAGAAAAGAGATCTTGAATGAAAAATGGAAATTTTTTCCCCATCGTCCACCCTCGCCTTCTCCCTCCTCTCTCAGTACATGCACATGTTTTGTTAACTTGACCGATCAGTATTTTGTATCACAAGCAAAGAGATCGAACACAGCTATTCTTTTACTTGGGTTTGCAATGAATCCAATCTGAAATGAAATAGCACAAATGGAAACTCATAGCCTCAAAATGATGCGAAGACACGGAGCCAAATGTAGAGGATTGGTTTTTGGGACTGGAGAGACAAACTGTGTTGAGTCTGAGCTTAGTTTGCTTTCTGTAATACAGCATTTTACTTTAGTCTATTATAGTGCGGCAGATAAGTTCTCTACTGTTTTACCCGGTTGCATTGACAAATGTTTAAAATCTACATGTTTTTTTTTTTTCCCTCAGGCTCTTGATCGTGCTAAACCCGGCATGGAAGATGGAAAGAACGCTGCTCAAAGTAGATCCTTCAAACGGCTGGTTTGTAATCAATTTAATGCTTTTTCAAAAACCATAGTGATGAAATTGGCATACTCTTGCTGAAAGACGGATTTCTCTTAATGCGTTGCATTGTAGAGCCTGAAGGAAGCCAGGACCAATTCAAGCTAAAAAAGGCATGGTAACCAGATGGTAAAAGGGACATGCTCCTACCGGACCTCAAGAAAGAATGTCGTCAAACGAATTGCTCGAAGATATTAGAGAACCATTGTTGGTGCAAGCACAAGTGGTATTTGATTTCTCTTGAAGTGTAAAAGAGAAGAATATATACGTGCGCTTATGTACTTTATGAACAAATCGTTATTTTGTTAAATTGCAACATTGGATGGTCACACATATTATTATGCGATTGATAAGTACAAACTAGAATTTTTATTTAATTCCAGGTTAATACATAATTGTCTGTGGGAACATCTTTTGAAAGATAGAGTTCCTTTATTTGTATCATAGATTGCAAGTACAAAAAACACAAAGCAGAAAGTAAAAAACACTACATATGCATGGTACCGTCAAACTTAGAGAAAAAAAATCTTTTGGAAACGAGCCATTTTCAATGCAATTGCAGGTGTTATCTTATGTCCTCCACTGTGTCTTTAACATATGAAGACTAAGGTCGAGCGAGGATCAGAAGTTGACGAAGATTGCAAATGTTGGGAAATATGTCTACTAGAATAGCTGGACCATAACCATAGCATTTACAACATGAATACATTTCGAGTGTTCAATCGGTTGTATTATTTCATTTGGGTGTATTTGGGTGTAATAGGCCGTGTTCGTGACACACTATTAGGGAATACTGATTGTAAAATAGTCAATCATGGCCCACCCAAACGAAAGCCTACCAGAAGTATCATAAAATAGCCATTGTTACACTCGTCGTTTTCTTATTTGTTATTCACTAATAAGAAATACGAATTTTTCTATGGAATGATATGGGTAGCCGTGGAAGTCTTGGCCCACCAATTAGTATTTGGTGGAAAGGGTTTGGAAGAGAGAAGAGAGAGGCAATTGGCAATGCAATTGAGGATCATATGTTTTTTTAATACTAGCAATATTCCAGACTTATTCATCAAACATCCAGTGCAAGTACATTCGTAAATTCCAACACAAGGAAGAACAAAAAATAAAAATCACACAGTACATGTATTTTGTAGTTATTTAAAATTTTCGGAGTTCAAGAACAACATTCATATTTCTACTCTAATCAAAACTTCCTTTGAAAACGAGCCATTTGCACTGCAATTGCTAGCAGTACCTTATCTTTAATGGCATCGAACCATCCAAAATAAGCATACCTCCATGTCTTCTTGACAACTAATGTGCCACAGACACCCCAAAAACCTACGATAAATCCAAGTGCCATGCTAATGTAGAACCAAAACTTATCATTTCCATCTTCATGATCATTGTCTTTTGTAGGAGTGTGATCATCTCCGGGACACTTGGTTGAAAGAGGAACCCCACACAGCGACGGGTTACCCTCGTAAATGGATGGATCCGTGAGTGTCTGAAGCTGGCTGCCCAAAGGAATTCTACCAGTCAAGTTGTTATAAGACAAGTTCAAGTGAGACAAGAACGTCGGAAGTGAAATACTTTGAGGAATCTCTCCTGAAAGGTGGTTGATCGAAAGATCAAGAGCTTCGAGCAACTGCAAGTTCCCAATATTTGATGGAATGCTTCCTCTCAATTGGTTCATCGACAAGTTCAAGTTATGCAGTTGAGCGAGGCTGGATATTTCTTCAGGGATTTCACCCTCGAGGTTATTCGATGAAAGATCAATGCTTCTTACGAACATTATAGTCTGCGGCTGATAGTCGAGTTGTCTTACTTTCACCACTGATGTTTCTTGGTCATAATAAGCATACAAGTCATAAGCACTGAAATTTCCATGCGTCAGAGCACTCAGTTTATTCAAGCACTTAGGAATAGTCCCTGAAAAGTTGTTGTGTGCAAGGTCTAGGATATGAAGGTAGCCAAGATTGCACAACTGTTGGGGGACTTCTCCGCTGAAAAAATTGGACCGCAGTCGTAAGATCGATACCAGTGGCACTTTGATCCTATCCATGAAGGTATTTTTCCAGTGAATTTGTTATCTCCGAGATCAATATGCCTCAGAGAAGTGCAATTTTGCAAGGAAAGAGGAATTTCACCATCGAAGTTGTTGTTGTTCAGCTTCAACCCGAAAAGAGCGCCCGGGACACCAATCGAACTAGGAAGTTTGCCTGAGAGATTGTTGTGTGCAGCATCTATGACCAAGATCTCATGCAACTGACTCCATGTTTGAGGAAATTCTCCTGATAACTCATTGTTTCTCAGCGAAAGGACTAGCAAGTTTTGCATGTTGCAAATGGAGCTTGGAATAGTACCATTCAAGCGATTCTCCGCGAGATACAATGCCACCAGTTTTGGAAACCTTTCGTCCAAATTTGAAGGAATGTGCCCGAAAAATGAATTCATTTTAAGCTCAAGGCGGATCACGTGGTTACCAGACCAAAGTGGGAATGGCCCATCAATTCGATTGTTACTCACATCCAAAATTAGAGTATTCCGAAAATTCAATTCCAATGGAAGGTTTCCAGTGATTTGGTTGTAAGATAAATCCAAATATTCGACCTTGGAAGATAGTTTCAAGAACCAGTGCTTTGGTATAGAATCGGAGATCCCAGTACCCTTAAGTTTGACAAAGACTAGTTCAGTTTGAGATTGAAGCCATACCCCAAAGGCTGGACCTACTTTACAGTACCCAATGTTGAGTGTGTGAAGCATGAAAGGAGGTACCCAATTATAAGACACATTGAAACTGAGGTGAATAGGTAGAGTTGGGTATGGATCCACTCTGCCTAATGCAAAGTATTTCAATTTTGTGAGGTTCATGAAATGGGATTCAGTTAAAATGCTTACCCACGGGTTGAATGACAGATCGAGATGAACTAACTCAGGGAGTTGCCCTAAACTTTCAGGAATAGACCCATTCATAAGATTGTTGTAGAGGCTGAGATACTTCAAATTGCGTAGCATCCCCAAAGACGCCGGCAAATTGCTTTGCAGCATATTAGAAGACAAATCTAGCGACTCGAGTTTGCTATTGGGACAACTTGATAATCCGTCGAACAGCTCTTGAATCCCCCCATCAAATTTGTTGCCGGCAAGATTTAAGGTCTTTAGACTGCAAAGATTTTCAAGCATGGGAATTCGACCTTCAAGTTCATTGAAAGATAAATGAAGGTGTTCAAGTGATTTGAGGCTCTCAAGTTCAATGGGAAAGGGACCAATCAACGAGTTCCCACTTAAATCAAGTTTTGTGAGGCTACCAAGACTGAAAAACCAATCAGGAAATGGAAACTTCAAATCATTATACGACATATCAAGGACCAAAAGTGATTTGAGGCTAATGTTTTTGAGTGAGAGTGGAAGGCTTTCGATTTGGCATGATGGTAAGTGTAATTCAAGTAGGGAGGGAAGCATGTTAACATTATGTAGCCAACTTGTGTTGCTAAGGTCCAACCCTTCAAGGTTGAGGTATTTTAGGGAATAGAGACGAGAAAGCCAATTCAAGTTTTCGGAAGGTAGTTCAAGTAAGGAGTAGTCAGACTCTTCACTGAGGTCAAGATAGTTCAAATTTGACAAGTTACCAAGATGAGGTGGAATCTCTCCTCCAAATGAAGCTGAGGAGAGATTGAGATACCTCAAATTTTTTAGCTGGCCAAAGAATTCGGGAATGTGAATCCCTCGAAAATCATTCCGGCTTAGATCTAAGTAATTCAAATGCTTCAAGCTAAGCAAAGAAGGATTTATCTTACCACCCAACGATGAGTACTCCATCTCATCTTGCGCTGCATCAAAGACCGATAGTGTATATATGTATGGATTCTGGAGACTCATCTTTTCGACATGACCTGTGTTGTTGTTACACGAAATTCCTTTCCATTGGCAGCAATCGCGACCGACCCAAGAAGAAAGCCTGCCGGAATGATCAGTGAGATCTTCTTTGAAGGCGAGAAGCGCACGTCTCTCTTGGTCGATGCATTTGGCAGTTGGAAGTGCATCACCAAGACAGACTCTAGGAGTGTGTAGATATGAAGAGGCCAAAAGCAAAAGGAGCAAACAGTGGGCAATATTGAGGTGATAGGTGGGATTGCATAAATTTGCAAAGCTAGACATTGTCCTAAGAATCAAGTTTTCTTTGCTTTGTTTGGTGCAAAATGCAGATGGCTACTGAGCATAAGAACCGAGTTTTTATGGAGAGGTCGAAATTAGCCGCCGGATTTCAAGTGTTCAATCCACTTGCATGTTTGCCACTTGCTAGTCCACTGAATTTGACTAGATTAGCAAATAGGGATTAAAACAGATAAGAGTCGACCATGTAAAGTTTTGGCATCAAAGTCTTTGTTGGGTTGGTGGGTTTCTGAAAGAGAAACGAGTAACCATTTTTAATTAGCACTAATCAGGACTTATTGACTTAAAGTCTTGGTAAATGGCATATCACTAATAGTTAATCATAACTGAATCTTTGTAGTAAAAAATAATTATTATGTGTGGAAATTCAGGAATAAAGTCTAATTTAGTTTTGCTCATGGTGGATTGTCCTTGCAGTCGGATAATGTAGCCATTTTCAACTCACTATATCTCGGATTCAAACATTTCCCTCACACTTTTGTGTATTTCGCTTTTCAAGTTGGTCTTTCTGTGTGCATTTTCCTGTGTGCTTCTCATTCAATGAACTTACCTCTCCTTCCTCTGCCTTTTTCCCACTTTCTCTAGAGTACTGAATTTTTGGTGGGGGCATCTGCATTTTTTATATGTGAACACTTGTATTCTTGTTGGAAAATTTGTGCAAATTATCTAAACAGAAAAAAAGAAAGGAACTGCATGCCAGGCTGACATTTTTGGTGCGTTCTTTCAAGTTGGTCTGTGTGTGCATTTTCCAGTTCCACTCATCTTTCTGTTGAACTTTCAACTGAGTTCCAATTTGATCATAATATTCTTTGAACTTTCTTCTCTTTCCTATGTCGTCTTCCACTTATTTCAACTTTCAATTTCTCCACACTATATGTTCATGGTTCAAAGGCATTGTTCCAGTATTAAATTTAATTTACTCTTTTTAACAAAATTGCAGACACTACAATTCGCGTAATTTCTCATACTTCTTCCCAAATATCCCCAAAGAAATATGCACGATGTTTGCTTTCTATGGAACTTGTATTCGAATACTTACTGGAAATTTCAAGAAAATATGGAAAAACATGATTTATTTAGTAGCTTGCAGTACATTACACATACATGATAGCCATAGAAAAACTAAATAAGTAGTACATGAACTTGGTAGTTAGCACTTGGCTTGTCGTATTTTAATCTTGAGAGATTTTCTTCTCGAATCAAAGTTTCCTTTGAAAACGAGCCACTTTGACTGCAATTGCTAGCATTACCTTATCTTTGATGTCATCGAACAATCGAAAATAAGCATATCTCCATGACTTCTTCACAAGCAATGTACCACAAACACCCCAAAAGCCCACGGTGAAACCCAGTACCATGCTGACATAGAACCACAACTTATTATTTCCATCTTCATCGCTGTCTTTCGCATCTGTAGCAGTAAAAGTCTCATCTCCTGGGCACTTAGTTGAAAGAGGAACTCCACACAGTAAAATGTTGCCCTTGTAAATGGAGGGATCTTCGAGCGTCTGGAGTTGGTTCCCAGAAGGAATCCTTCCAGCCAAGTTGTTATAAGACAAGTTCAAGTGAGATAAGGAGGTTAAAGAAGACAAACTTTGAGGAATCTGTCCTGAAAGGTGATTTTGTGAGAGATCAAGAGTTTCCAGCCAACGCAAGTTTCCGATCTTGAAAGGAATGTTTCCCCTCAGTTGATTTCTTGACAAGTTTAAGGTACTTAAAGCAATGAGGCTTGTTATTTCTTCAGGGATTTCACCTTCTAAATTATTCGATGAAAGGTCGATGCTTTTCACCAAGAACAGAGTTTTGCTATATACGAGTTCCCTTCCCTTCAACGTCAATGTGGCTTGCTCAATATAGCTTTCATAGTCAGTGGCATTGGAAAAACCTTCCACCAAAGACGTCATATTCTTCAAACACTTGGGAATGGACCCTGAGAAGTTGTTGTGACTAAGGTCTAGGATGTCAAGAAATTGAAGATTGCACAACTGGTCGGAGATATGTCCGCTTAATAAGTTGGATCGCAATCGTATGAAAAACAAGTCGGGTGCATTTGATCCTATCCATAAAGTCATATTTCCTGTAAATTTGTTCCCTCCAAGATCGATACTCCTCAAAGAAGTGCAGTTTCGCCATATAGAAGAAGGAATTGTGCCCCCAAGATTGTTATCATTCATCTTTAATACATAAAGTGAGCTTGGGACACCCATCGAACTTGGCATATTACCTGAGAGATTGTTGTATCCAACGTCGACAATATCTATTACGGGCCACACACTCCATTCTTGGGGAAATTCTCCGAATAAATGATTATTTCTCAGAGAAAGGATTGACAAGCTTTGCAAGTTGCAAATGGATGGTGGAATTGTGCCTTCCAACTGATTGTCAGAAAGATACAATCCTTGCAATGTCGGCATCAATTGGTCAATGTTCGAAGGAATTGGCCCTGAAAATGAATTGCTTTCAAGATTAAAGATGGTAAGATTGGCGGACAGAAGTGGGAGTGGACCATCGAATCGATTATAGCTCAAATCTATATGATATAGAGTTGGACATTTCAGTTGGAGTGGAAGCCTTCCTCTGATATGATTGTATGATAAATCCAAATATTTGAGCTGCAATGATACCTTCAACAACCACTCTTCTGGTATGGTACCCCAGATTCCAGTACTACGAAGGGTGACATCGGAAAGTTCAGTTTGCAACTGAAGCCATGCAGGAAACTTAGGACCAACACTGCAATTTGTAATGCCAACTGTGTAGAGCTTGAAAGGAGGAATCCACTCATGACTCAGTTTGACAATGAGCGACATAGGTCGATATGTAGACACATCAATAGATCGTAATCTTGTGAGATTTGTGAAATGAGATTCTGTTAAAATGCCATCCCATGAATTCCCGTACAAATCTAGGTGAACTAGCTCGAACAATTGTCCCAAAGTATCGGGAATCGGTCCAATCATATTGTTGTAACTGAGGTTTAGAGTTTTCAAGGATGACAACTTTCCAATAGATTCCGGGATTTTACCCCAAAAATTGTTGAACTCGAGGTTTAGAGTTTTCAAGGATGACAACTTTCCAATAGATTCTGGGATTTCGCCTGAAAAATTGTTGAACTCGAGGTTGACATATTGCAAGTTGTGTAGCATCCCAAGGGAGTCAGGCAACTCATCTTCCAGCTTATTAGAGGACAAATCCAGCGATTCCAATACACTCTCTGTACAGTTTGAGAAACCACTCAAAAGCCCTTGAATTCCCCCATCAAATTCGTTTCCTTGAAAGTTTAATGTCTTTAGCTTGCAAAAGTTTAGTTTGGGAATATGACCTTCGAGTACATTACTAGAAAAATCAAGGCCTTCCAGATATTCGAGCCTTGCAAACTCACGAGGAATCGGACCAGTGAAATCTTGTCCACTCAGATTGAGTTTTCGAAGACTAGTAAGATTAGAAAACCAGCTAGGTAGTGGAGAAAAGATAGAATTCATTGACATATCAAGTACCAAAAGTGAAGTCATATTTACCCTTTGGATTGAGAGTGGAATCCCTTCAATTCTGCAAAGAAACAAATGCAACTCTAACAGCGAAGGAAGCATGTTAACAGCAGATAGCCAACTTGCTCCCGCGCTGTAAAGATTGAGAAAGTCGAGATTGAGGTATGTTAAGGAAGAGAGGCGAGGAAGCCAATTCAAGCTTTCGGAAGATATTTTCAAGTAATTCCACCCGAGGTCAAGATGGTTCAGGTTTGACAGGTTTCCAAGGTTAGGGGGAATTTCTCCCCGAAAACCTGAGAAGGAGATATCAAGATAATTCAAACTCTTAAGCTGGCCCAAAGACTTAGGAATTGGATTCCCTTCGAAATAATTATTCGAAAGATCGAGTGTTTCCAAAGACGACAAGTTTCCAACAAACTCTGGAATCTCAGCTCCCTCAGATGATAATGCAGAGGAGAGGTTAAGATACCTCAAATTTTCAAGCAGACCATTGAATTTAGGGAGTTCGAAACTGTTCCCGCTCAAATCTAGGTAATTTAAATGCTTCAAGCTAAGCAAGGAAGGATTTATCTTACCCGACAATAAAGAGCGTTCATAAGCCAACTTGTCGTAGCGATCTTCGGGATCAGACCATACTGGAGATGGATAAGTATTCCGAAGGTCCACCTTTGCAACATGACCCGTGCGGTTGTTGCACAAAATTCCTTTCCATTGACAGCAGTCGCGTCCTACCCAAGAAGAAAGCCTTCCCGAAGGATCAGTAACATTTTGTTTGAAGCTGAGTAGTGCTCGTCTCTCTTCCTCAATGCATGAGTCCACACCGCTTGGAAGTCCGTCACCCATCCGCATGTAGGAAGTGACCGTAAACAGAAAGAGAAAACAGTAAACAAGATTGAAATTTGGATAGCAGCTACCCATTGTACGAAGATTTCTTTGCTGCCGATGGTTACTGAAAGCATGCAAAGTAAAATTGTAGGGAGGCAGCAATCAGCTCAAAGACAGATATTGAAGTCAATCGTGCACAGATTATCCAAATCCTCAGCACATTTTTCTTGACTTCGGTTGCCAAAGCAAGTCTGTATCCCCTCAAATGTAATCGAATTGTTTACAATTTCTTGACTTTTGGAGTTATGATTAATAATTATTGATTGTATTACATAAACAATTATTGTGGGTACACAGGCCAAGGGATCCGCATCATCGAGCGGGGCCAGGTGAATCCCCACCCATCACGTGGGGTATACGTATGTTGTTTGACTTAGATACCGCGTTAAATTATCAAAACAGACCAAATATTTACTTCCAACAACATTGATATTGTCCCCAACTTATTAAGTGTAAGATATTTACGTCTGTTGTTTGACTTAGATACCGCGTTAAAGTAATGTTAAGATATTTACTCTTCTTTTTTTCCTTCTCTTGCGAATGTAGGATTTTTAACATTACCTACCTCGGAAGACCTTTTGGAAAGCTGCTTATGAAAAGACCCAACCAGTATGAGCCTGGACTTTTCGTTCTCATGACTTACATGGCACGTTTACGTAACAGTAATGAAAATAAAAGGAATTGAATTGAGAATGAATTGAATTAAGAAGGAGTTGGAATAAGGGGAAGTCAGAATCGGATTCCTGTTAAAACTGTTTACTTAAATGTTCTAGAATCCGAATAGAATTCCATAAAAACTGTTTACTAATTCAGCAAAATCGGAATATAAACTAGTATGATTACTAAAATGCCCTTATCCCAAATCAAATATTTTATATACTTTAATGGGTTTATAAAGAATAGTCTTGGAAATAAAAAAAAGTAAGTGAGGGCATAAAGGGAACAAAAGTGTCATTCCGATTGCCCAAACAAGCAGGAATTGGATTACCACCTATATCTAAGGAATCCAATTCCACCAATACAAGGAATTGAATTCCAAAATTTGTGTAGGCCTCACTGCTTTTTTGATTCATCCATATTTAGTAAACATCGAAGTACTCCGTAATCGGAATTTAATTCCATATTTTCATTCCGATTACGGATATATAAACACGCCCACAGTGTTTGGTTTCGGGTTCTAGACGCTGGACTGGTCCCACGCAAAAAAAAAAAAAAAAAAAAAAAAAAAAAAACAATCCTACTCGGAACCAGCTGTGAAAGTGTCGGAAAGAAATCATTAATCCCTTGAGATCAAATCTTCTATTGGAAATGGCTTCCAGATCCCTTCATCTTAATTCATCAAGTTCAAGAATTCGAGTCGTTGAAATTTGATCCAACGGTTAAGTTTATTATAATTATAAGCCCTATTTATAGCCGTTGAAATTTGATCAAACGAGAAAGAGCAAAATGTTGAGGTGAAAAGTAGGGTTGAATAAGCAAGCATGGAACCTATCCATTTTTATGAAGTTGAAGCTTGCTAGGAAATCGATGAGGTCGAAAATTCCAGGTCCTCGGCCCAAACGAAATTTAGTTAAATCTCAACCTTTGCTTTTCATGTTTTGGCGTGCAGTAAAAGCATCACTCGCTTGGAAACACTTTTAAATTGATTGAAAAATACATTTAGAGAAAATGATTTTTAGTTCCAAAAGCACTTCTAATTCTCTTTCCCGCACCATTTTTCACGAATGAATTGTTGAAATTTGACCAAAAGAAATTTAGTTAAATCTCAACCTTTGCTTTTTGTGTTTTAGTGTGCAGTAAAAACATCACTCGTTTGGAAACGTTTTTAAAATAATTGAAAAACACTTTTAGAGAAAATGATTTTAAGTTCCAAAAGCACTTAAAGTGTTTCCTGAAAGAAACCCCAGTTATGTATTTCTGGTAGAAAGCACTGCAAATGTTTTTTTAAAATTCACTTTGCATTTTTATTAAGAATTAGTTTTAAAAATATTTTCATCAAAAGTTCGCACATTGTTTTTAGTATGCTCTAATTCTCTTCCGCACAATTTTTACTCATGGCATGTAAGACATGCTTATGGTAAGAAGCTGAAGCTTTAGGAAATCGATGGGATCGAAAATTCCAGGTCCTCAGCCCATTCTACAAGTTAGCAAATTCCACTCCGTTTGACTAGACTTAGGGCTAATTCTCTTTCCCGCACCGTTTTTTCACGAGTGAACTGTTGAAAAATACCTTTACTTTTTGTGTTTTGATGTGCAAGAGCAGCATCACTCATTTATAAGTGTTTTTAAAATGAATGAAAACATTTTTAAAGAAAATGATTTTGAATTCAAAAGCACTTAAAATACTTTCTGCAAGAAAGACCAATTGGTAGGAAGCACTTGAAGTACTTTTTCAAGATTTGTATTTTATTCAAGATTGGTTCCAAAAACATTTAAATCAAAAGTCCACACATTGTTTTTAGGAAAAATTTGAAATAGATGCTCTAATTCTCTTCAACACAGTGTTTTATTCATGGCGTGCAATACATACATCGAAGCATAGTAAAATTTTGTGTTGAATCCTCCGCCCGTTCTACAAGTTAGCAAAGTCCTCTCAGGTTGAATAGACTTGGATCTATTTCTCTTTCATGCACCGTTTTTCATGAATACTGTTAAGATTTGACCAAATGAAATTAAATTAAATCTCAACTTTTGCTTTTCGTGTTTTGGTGTGCAGTAGAAGCCCCACTTGCTTGAAAATGCTTTTAAAATGATTGAAAAATACTTTTAGAGAAAATAATTTTGAGTTCCAAAAGTACTTAAAGTGCTTCTTGAAAGAATTACCAGTTATGTACTTTTGTTAGAAAGCACTTGAAGCGCTTTTTCAAAATTCACTTTTGTATTTTTATTCAGAATTGATTTCAAAAGCATTTTCATCAAAAGTCCGCACATTGTTTTTAGTATGCTCTAATTCTCTTCCGCACAATGTTTTACTCATGGCGTGTAAGACATGTTTCTGCTAAGAAGCGGAAGCTTTAGGAAATTGATGGGATCGAAAATTCCATGTCCTCGGCCCATTCTACAAGTTAGCAAATTCCACTAAGTTTGAGTAAACTTGGGGCTAATTCTCTTTCCCGTACCGTTTTTCACGAGTGAACTGTTGAGAAATACCTATGTTTTTGTGTTTTGGTGTGCACGAGCAATCGTTTGGAAGTGTTTTTAAAATAACTCAAAACATTTTTAGTAAAAATAATTTTGAGTTCAATAGCACTTAAAATGATTTCTACAAGAAGCACCAATTGGTAGGAAGTACTTGAAGTACTTATTCAACATTTGTATTTTTATTAAAGATTGGTTTAAAAAATATTTATATCAAAAGTCCGCACATTGTTTTTAGTATGCTCTAATTCTCTTCAGCACAATGTTTTACTAATGGCGCGCAAAACATACATCGAAGCGTAGCAAAATTTTGTGTTTTATGAGGAATCAGTAACAAAGAGAGAAGTGAAAAAAGGCCAAAAGATATTTGTAGCCAACATTAATTAATCGATGTCAGAAAGCAATAAATTTAAATGAAAAATAAATAAAAAACACCATTGACAAAGAAAAAGAAAATTCTAGTTAATATTAATTTTATCTAATCGCCGAGTTGGGTGGCGTCCAGAGTCAGACGACTCAGACCGAGTCATGAGGCTGAAACCTGCCCTTTAATTATCCCTGTGCATACGCTTGCTTCTCACTTTCTCAATCAGTGACCTCTGCTGACCAAAATGCCCCCACCATAAAGTCCAAAATCTCACAACAACCGCTGATTGCCCAAAGAACATCTCAGCCGTTGATCATCAAAATGACAAAACCACCATCGACATCGACGGTAGGAACATTGTGTCCTACAAAGCAAGGGCAGGCGGACTACGAAAAGGCCGGTGAGTGGGCCCTTACACCCTGACCCGGTAACAGTATTTGATTTTTGATTTTCTGAAACTTGGGGCCTCAAGTCTCACTTTTTTTCCTTCTCTTTTTCTGTAATTTGTTTGAATAATTATACAATTTTTGGGAATAAAATAGTAAGATGGCTACTCGGAATCACTGGCGAGGCTGTCCATTCCCTTAAGTCCCCTTCGCTTTCGCTGCAAATGCACGCACAGAGGTCGACCAAAATATTATGTGACGTTTACTATTTATAATTTTATTTAATACATTTACCATTTAAAGATTTGAAATCAAAAGAGGAAGGCTTTTGATCCAAAATGGCGTATAAATTGACATAATTTTTTCACTTTCATTTTTTATATTTAAAATCGATAGAAATGGTTCTTCACCATTCCATGAGATATCATTGTTAAATTGAGTGTATTTTTGTCGAATCAACCTCTCTTCTTGAACTGGTGGTTTATTCAATTTAACAAAGATTTTTCACTAAAAGACCAACATAATTGACGGTGAAAAATTTCAAGAACCACTTCTATCAGTTTTAAATCTCAAAAACCAAAATGAAAACTTACGACAATATCATAAACCATTTTAGCTAAAAAGACAGAGGAAAATCATGTCATTGACACTAAAAAATAGAATGTCAAAATATACTTCCATAAATAAATCAAATACAGGCTGCATTTCACTTTTCACCACTATATGAAATAATATTATTTTTGGCATGAAAAGACAACATTAAATATTATTATTATTATTATTCTCCACTTGAAGCACCTAATTATTCGCTCCACTAAGAAAACAAAAGTGAATGACAATTCATCACCAAGTTTTGAGCATGTCAATTATAAAGAAATGAATTATACGTATCGTGTTTACCATCACGTAAACTTACAATCCAATAACAGATCATTATGTATAAGTTTTTTTTTTCCACATATCGATACATTTTTTAATTGAAACACGACGATAGCATTGAATCCATTTCATATAACACCTGACCTCAAATCTAGTTGGATCTTGTTCTCTAGCAAAAATATATTTCCTTTTCCATATTAATGAAGGTGTGTGGAAATTTAAAATTTATAAAAAAACTGAGGAAAAAGACAAAAGAGGAAAACAGCAGGAAAGAGCAGCATATTACCTTCTTCACACATTTCTTCTCCCTGACCTCATATCGATTCCTTGTCAAGTCAGACAGCCACATCCCTGGAAAACAATACTGCCAACAAACAATACTGCCAACAATAAAATACATTTGCAAGATAACACATTAATCACTTCGTACATGCAAAGAATACAATTTAGGTACCTCCATAGCTATTTGTCGTCTTGCGAGAGTTTTTTTACTCTTGGATGTGACTTTTTTTTGTTCAAGTGGGTCATTCAGTCGACCACGTGGACGTTTGACTGTAGCTTTTCTCTTAACTCCACAAACAATTGTTGTTTCACAATTATTGGGCTCAACCATTATCTCAACATGTTCTTTACCAGTTGAATCAACCTTTTTGAACACCACTTGCGCAATCTTTTTCACCAAGGCTTTTCTTTATTTCTTCCAAGTCTTTAAGTATCTCAATTAAATGTGTGCATACTCAGTTAATGTCACATCCTGATCCGGGCCCTCATCACATTCCGGGTTTGACTCTACCATAGCACGATATTGTCCATTTTGGGCCCCAACGCCCTCACGGTATTGACACGAGAACTTCCCATTGGGTCATCCATCTTGGGATTGCTCTCACGCGAACTCGCTTAACTTCGAAGTTCCTACGGAACCCGAAGCCAGTGAGCTCCAAAAAGGTTTCGTGCTATGTAGATATGAGAATATACATATAAGGCTTACATGATCCACACCCCTGGGCGATGTGGGATCTTACAATCCACCCCCTTAAGGGCCCGAAGTCCTCGTCGGCACACCTCGGACCATGAATTGGCTTTGATACCAAATTGTCACATCCCGGCCCGAGTCCCCACCACATCCCGGGCTTGACTCCACTGTGGCACGATATTGTCCGTTTTGGGCCCCAACCACGCCCATATGGTTTTGTTTTTGGGAACTCACATGAGAACTTCCGAGTAGGTCACCCATCCTAGAATTGCTCTCGCACGAACTCGCTTAACTTCGAAGTTCCTACAGAACCCGAAGCCAATGAGGTCCCAAAGGCCTCATGCTAGGTAAAGATGAGAATATACATACAAGGCTTATAGGATTCACACCCCTAGGCGATGTGGAATCTTACAGTTAACTTGTCATGTTCTACAGCTAAGGAAGCAATTTCATGAAAATTGCTACACAAATGGCTATAACGCTTTCCCATAGATTCTTTAAGATTGTCATGAGCACCCATTCCATGGTGATCTTTCATACTTCTAGCCTTTGCCACTCTTGTCCATCGATTTAATATGTAATGTGATGAGATTTTTTTTTTCACATTATTCTTATCAAGCACTTTGATTGCAAGACCACATAAAATCCCTATAAGTTATTATGTATGGTAGTCAAATTGTTTTTTATGTTATATTGAATTTAATTTAATGGTTATACTTTATCCTCCTATGAGTTATTACTGTTATATTTACTTTGAGTAGGATTTGTTGAAGGACAAACTGCAAGGAGGTTTTCTTAAACGAATATGATATGCTATGAAACCGAATGAAGCTTATGGTCGTCTATTCCCTTTTGTTAATTTCTTGGTAAGTTTCTATAACATTGATTAGTTATGTCTTCGAGATTCTAATGGCTAGAAATGCTAATGTAATGAACTGTGCAATATTGTAATAGTGTATGGTTAATGTGATCCCATATCTATTTGATTGAAATATTGTTCTACAACAAGTTTAAACTTTGTTTTTCCAATACCTTATCACAAAATAATTCCACATTGAACAAATTACAAGATATGTTGCAACATGTGCTTTGATAAATTGCATTCAAATTGATACTGCTTAAGAATGCATTTGAACATGTTGAATTTCACGCCCGCAGCATCGCTCAGGCAGCATTGCTAGTTAACACTATTCATAAGCTACAGTACAAATTCCCTGATTTTGATTTATTTACCAAATTGCCATTGTACCAAAAAATTTGCTTTGTTATGGATTTTCCAGGTTCGGTTTGCATTCAAAGGCCCCAGACAGAGGCCTAAAGGCCTGGACCAAAACGGCCCAGTCCCAGTCTTGAAACAAGCAAAACTACTCTTTTGCCCGTTTGGATTTCAGATCGGACGGACAGGGTTGACGATTGTGGGGGTGGTTTTGTGATTGGATTGCAGACCATGTTGTCTGCTTCATTCGATGGGATTGAGGGAGTGTTGTTGCACATGGAGACGAAGAGAGAATGAGAGGTCCTGCAGACAGACGGAGGTGCAGCAAAGCAAGCAGCGGTATGGGCTGCACTGAGAGAAGGAGAGAGAGATATGCTGAGTTTAATTTTGGCCTGTTCGTTTATAGGGTTTGTCTTGCTCTGTTCGTTTTCTTATTTGTTGAGTTTAATTTTGGCATTTTGGTTTTCCGTTTCTTAATTTTTTACCTTTCATGTTTATGCTGCTTTTGGATTCAATTCGAATCAAATAATGTAGTTTATCTTGATATGAATTCTCTCTACAACAATAATTAGGGGTTTTTGTTTAAATTATCGCCGATTTGTTCTTTGATTTGGCATTGAATCTTTGTTAATTTGGACTGCAGGTGGTTCTGATATGGAGGAGAAGCTGCAAGAGCTTATGATCTTGCCGACCTAAGTAGGGTCCTTCTTCAACTCATATAAACTTTCCGGTACGGTTCAAACTCTTAAGAGTTTTATGATTTTGCAAAATCATGTCTGCAGATGTTATCTCTTTAGTTGCAGTTGCATCATTACATTATTACACTATGCCACTGAATCTACTTAGAAGATATGTAGACCACTCTCTGTAATCCAAGATAGATGAACTCCGTCAAAACTTAAAAGATTGGACCATAACATGATCTATCTGACATCCTCAGCGGTACCAATTTAATTGATAAATTGATGACGCCACCAATACATTTACACCTTCAACTGATGCAATATTAAACGTTCACTTGTGTGAGAGATGAGGAGAGTTAAGTACACCGACTTCCAGAGGCTGTTGATATATGGAAAATCCAAAGAACTAACCCTAATAGAAGGAGAAACTTCACTTCGAAAATAAGGATCTAATATGGTAAGGAAGATATAATATTTTTGACAAATTAAAACAAAGCGATCACATAATTAGTAGTTCACGCGAAAGTTAATGAGGAGTTCACGCATAACACGACTTTAGGAACAGCTAGGACCAATTTTAATGCAAGAGAACACTACATACTTAATGAATCAGTGACCTAAATTTTTCTCGAGCACTCAATCTATGCATAAGATACTACAAATAAGAGCACAGTTCAAACCAAATGCAGGGCAACAATGTGCATTCTATTCCACAAATTAATTCCTAAAAATGAAAATCTGTCATAAAATAAGAACGGTGTTTGATCTCATCTTCCTAAATCTAACAGACACCATCAATCTCAACGAAATAATAAATCACTTTATTGACATTCTCTCTTTCGAAATAGCAAATTCAGTTGAGTTCTTATACTAAAAAATGTATTGTAAGACATTGATACTAAGTATCATCTGCTGTAGTCAATCCGGTAAAAACTTGACTAAATTCAGTATCTACATGTATTTAATCAGAGACAAGCTGTGGTAGTCTCCATCTTCATTACATTTTTACTACTGTTTGACCGTTGGGAATATTAGAGAAGGTTTGCTGGCATGAAAAACCTCTAACCATACAAACAGACTCTTCTTTATTGAAAAGCTTTGGAAAAAAAAAAAGTGAAGAATATTTTATCCCAATTACAATTGGAATGATCAGCTTCATCATTTTCATGTTTTTTTTTTTTTTTTTTTTTAAGAACCAAAAGAAAAACAATAAGGTTTAGGTTAAATAAACATGCCGGTTAATGGAAGAGACTTTGTCCCATCGATCAATCTGAGGTGCATCTTCTAAATCATCAAAATCCTCACTGACACTCAAACATATAAGCGAACTGGAGCCATTGCAACTTTGGTGAACATATACTTCCGAATTCGCCATTTTGTTTGTATATTGATTTTATATGTCAACTTGATAGAATATTGATGCAAACTGAACTGCTTATTTTATCGCATTGATCCACCTATTTCTTGGTTTTTCAATTATTTGGAGATGACTATATTAATTTGTGGTTTTGTGGGAATTACTCAAGTAAAATATGCTTTGTCTAATTACTGCATTTGAGAATGCGATTGTATTGTTGCAACCTTTTGAGTGAATTTTGTTGTGGATATTATTTATAGCTGTTGTTGGTTATTATAGTTTGAAAATCCGATACAGAGAGCGGACATTTTTCTAGTAATGCCGAAAGCCCACGTCTCTTTTTCCTCCTATTCCCAATGCCCTTTTTCCTTCCATCCACAACCTACCAACCCTCCACGGATCCACCACCTTCTCCACCTCTCTCCTGTCCACCACCACCGAATTTCTTAATTTCTATTTTTCATTTTTGATAATGTCCTAATTTTTAAATTTAACTAAGCTTTCTAATTAGCCCAAATTAATAATACAGGATGCTATTGAAATAGATGTATAATGGATGAAATTTTTTGAATTTCTAATAGATTATAGTTACTGCTATATGCTTATTAGATTGTAATTTATGATTTTTTTACTATTTGATTTGATCATGTGTTAGTTAATACTAGTAAAAATGCTCATGTGTTGCTGCGAGACTTGAATGCACACCTTAACCACATGAATAAGACACATTTAACCTAAAAAAAAATGCAACATAATCATAAACGAACAAAAAGGATAGATGAGTGAACGGTGTTGGTAAGATAAACAGTTTGGCTTTTATATACATTGAACAGACCTGATTACAAAAGATATGGTTGCAAAAAATGCTGAGAAACAGAAGCAACGTGCATTTTACACATATATTGCTTTTCAAGTTAAGATGGCAAAATATTTTAGCAGTTAGACAAAAAAGGCATAAAAATGCGTTCTTGTTTCAACAACTAATCTTTCAAGCATTAATGTTCAAAGCAAAAAAGATGCAAGATGCTTGTTTCCGTAAGACACTGAAGAAACAGAAGCAAGATGCAGCCCACACATATTTTGCCCTTGTAGTTAAGGTGGCAAAATACATGTCCTGCAGGCCAAGCACCTATTTTAGCAGTTAAGAAAAAGCATAAAAACTATTCTGTTGTCGTTTCAGCAAGGAAGTTTTCAAGCAGATATGTTCAAAGGCAAAAACATGGAGAACGCCTTTGTAGCAACTGATAAAGGAGACTACGGTCATTCATTTTTTATGTGGACGGACATCTTCCGCACTATAGCAAAAAACATAAATAGTAGTTTAGCAAACACTGGTATGACGGATGTTATGCAGGCACGCATGCGAAAGGCAAATTTTTGGCTTGAGACTTTGTTATGAGTGCGAAAGTAAGATTGCATAAACAATTTTACACTCAGAAACACGAATCATATAGAATCACAACCGATTTAACAATAAGAAAGCATATAACAGCTAAGACACTCTTAGTTGATCAAAGAGCAGGCTAACAGGATTAAATAGATTATCACATATTGCAACAATGAGAAAATCCGAAGATTAAAGTTTGCATTCACTATGTCTGATTCCGTTGATGCTGGAAAACATTTTCATTAAATCTGTTCAGGGAAACCTGACAATATCGAAATCGTTTTTGAAACCCTAATATAGGAAGACATGAATAATTTCGATAGAAAGACACACAAATTGTTGAGGGAGGATGTGAAGCTTCTGTACGGAAGGTTTCTACTCTTGTACATCAAAAAAAATAAAACGAAGCAAGAAAAATTCAACCAAAAAACTTGAAAACCCTTGCCCCAAAAAACTCACCAAATTCAAAGCGCAGCATCTACACCGAGTCACGACATAAATTGCTCAGTTAGGACTCTGTGACACTCATTATCCCTGATCAATGTAATCATATATTTCATAACTACACTCCCCATTCACATACATTGACATAGCATCTACTTTTTTGCTAACTTTATTCGCTCAGTTAAGCAATAACCAACATTACACAATCTGACAATCATAGCAGCTACACCAATCATCTATAAACGGCAGAAATACAAATACAATTCTAATGGAGTTTAGAACAAATAAACCAATCATCCAATTCGAATGTTATCTAGAACAAATACACCAACCATTCAATTGGAATGGGGTTTGATAGAAATATATCCTTAGTTATCTCAAGCTTTACATAAATGGACACATACAGATACGTGCACAAAATAGAAAGAAGCCCATTTCCATTCTAAGCTCAAACAAAGAAAATTGAATTATATATTTAAAATCAAGCATGAAAGCTTCACAAAGATAAATAAAAAAAGGTCGATAACTAATTAGGCTTTGAATAAAAATGAGGGCGTATAATTATATACCTCAAATTGGCAAGGAACCAACTTCTTCCTCCAACAATCCAAATTTCTGATATTTGCAAACAAAGTAAATTTGTTAGCAACTTACAGACTTTCAAATTCGAAAACCAAATCTAATGAAATTTTAGTTAAAAGACCAAAAGCACACCGAAAAAAAAATTAGAAATATTTTGAATCCAACACAACTAATTTGGCCTAACAAAGAATATGAAAGCTTAAGGCATAGATGAAATGTTTAGTAAACTGCAAGGGGCCTCGGCCAAGGCCATAATTGAACAGTCATGTCATACAACTCACAATTACTTCAATGCATTTGATTATAAAGGAAAATTAAATTTGTTCAATTTTGATATAAAGAACTCAATGCATGAACAATTTTTGTGCCTCAATGGCGTGAGAAGTAAATAACCAAGTTTATATACTGCAATTCAAATAACATAATTATAGGTTCATAACACTCCAAATAAACTTCACCCAACCAACATGAAATGACACGAAAAATGAGTCGATTACATAACTTTTAAATAATCTTGTGCCAAACAGCTTATGCTAGTATGCCCTCTCATGTTTAAGGAGGAGGAATTGAAATAAAATAGTTCATGAATGTTGCACTTCCGCTGGTAGTGCAGTGCATCGAACGGATAGAATAGACTAAACAGAAACATGTATAGACAGAAACGACCACCTCATCATACAACATTACAAATAAACCAACCCACAAATGAGTTTGGTTTGTTGCCAAGTTGAAAGCAAGCAACAACAGGTGAGATTTGAAAGCAATGAAACATGCAGTGTGGATCAACATTATGTCAACGAAAAACTTCAGATGGTGAGATTTGCATTCCTAATAGTTTGATACGAAAAGAAATTTTGCGATCTTAGCATTTCCATATGACTAATCATTTCGGCATGATATTTGTCTTCACACAACAAATTGGAATGTGGGATTGCATACATTTGGGAATTTTAACCAGCAGTTATTCAAAATTTACCAGTCACAATAAAAGCTTAACTGATACCTTGATTACGGTCATCAATCCAGCAGAACACCTATGCCATCACTTTTCAGGTCCAGATTCTGCACGATACTATAACCATGTGTTGTAAGTATTGTGTGCAGATATGTAGAATCTATTTACATAATTTATGTAGAATCTCCCCATCAGTGTTTTCTAAGAATTTGAAAGTGCAACAATAAGAATTTGAAAGTGCAACAATAAGAAAAGACACACTTGTATGTACCAATAACACGAAGGGAAAAAAAAAAGGGAGAAACAAACGAAGTTGGAAGGGTAAAAACAACATCATAAGCATTTAACCTTTAATCATCTCTATAAGCACCTTTGGCATACAACGTTACTACAGCTTGAATTTGAACGAAGACCCCAACAAAACAGAAAGTACACAACAGAGTACTGTTATGAAACTATATATAACATCGAAATTCACAATCAAAGTACACAACAGAGTACCGTTATAAAATGCAAGGATAACTGAAGGAAATAAAATATATGAATATGCAGATAAAGTTTTCCCTTGTGCTTGTTTCCACCTACTTGGAAAATACTGCAGAATCTGTAATTCATAAAATTCATAAGATGCTAAAAGAAAAAAACCTGGTATTTAACATCTGGAACTCAAAAATATTAAGAACAAAGACAAAAGGTTGAAAATCAACAATTAATCCAAATAGTGATTCTTATACAAAAACAACAAATACTCAGAAATCAAATACAAAATCTCATCTCTTTGAGGTTATTTCTCCTAGTAATACAATAAATACAAAACCCTTTACCGATCAAACAAATAAAAATTAAAATGAAAATGAAAAACCAAAAAGTGTATACCTCGGGATTAAATCGGTGGTGGTTTGGAGAGGATAGATAGTTAGATGACAGGAGGCATGGCTGGCGGCGGTCGCGGCGGTCGCGGCGGAGAGAGAGAGCAGACGATTACAACACTAGAATACTGCTCTGAAATAAAAGAACTGATCATTTGAATTAGACTAATGTCCTCTTCAATGATTGTCTATATTGTTTTTAATTTTTAATGTTATAAATATGGTGGATGGCCCAAATGCAGAATTTGAAGGCTGATAATTGCAAATATTACTGTGCACATGAAGACTTTAAGCCTGATAATTCAATTGTTTACTATTTACATGAAGACTTTGTAAATAAGGTTAGTTTGCTTCTTGTAATTGTCAGATGAAAAACCTGTTGTAACATCACTGTGCACATGAAGACTTTAAGACTGATAATTCAAGTCTCTATTGTTTACATGAAGACTTTCATCCACATGGCTCCAGAAACATTTGTCCCCATTTCTCCTTTTTATTTTATTTATTATATTTTACTACTATTTCTATAGTAATAATATTCTTACCATTTTTTTATACCATCTTAAGTAGCATTTGATATGAACAGTCACATTATTTGAAAAATTTGCAAAACCCAAGAAGAAGAAGGAGAAAGACTCATCGTATACCATAATCATTATTTAATTAACTAGTTTTTTTTAATTATTAGTTTATTAAATAATGAACTAAATTTAAAAATTTGATTAATTCAAATGATGTGGTTGTCTACATCAAATGTTATTTAAGATGGTATGAAAATATGATATAAAAATATGATATGAATAACATTACTCTTATTTCTGTGGTGATGCACCGTCGATGCGCCTCTTCCCTTTTATTATTTTTTCTTTCGCCTTTTCAAATGCACCATCCTTTTTATTTTTTATTTTTTTTTCCATTCCTTCTTTTCAGTTGGTGCCCATGCACCATTCCATAAACTTTGTCTTTTTCCCTGCATAGCCACAAACTGCAGAAATAATAGGAAGAAGTGAGGAAGAGGCAGGGTAGTGGTAGTCTTGTAAAGGCTAAATCGTTAAAATGGTCTTTGAGATTTATATAATACAATATTTTAGTCCTTAGATTTCAAATCAATAGAAGTAATTCATGAGATTATCCACCATCCATTATTTTGGTTATTCCGTTAAGTGTCTCGAAGTTCTTGGTCGGAAGTTTGGACAATTTTTAAAGTTTCGTAACTCAATCCTTTCTTAACCAAATTCGACCCATAATATATCAAAATGAAGATAAGAAAGTGTAGAATAAGATTATATCTATTTGGAAGCCCAATGGTTGCCAGAGATGATCGGAAAATAGCCTCAAAATTGACTGGTCCGAGGGAAAATTGGTAAACTGGTTGGAAATTGGGTAAACTTTAAACGTTCATAACTTCTTCAATATTCAACAAAATCAAGTGATTCAAAAACGAAAATCATACTTATCGATGAGACGGAGAGAATAATACCTTTTTTGACGGCTAACTCAAGACCAAGATAGCCACTTTCGAGTCATTTTCCGGCCAAACCATTCTCTTCGTCTCCTCGAGAAGTATGCTTTTTGTTTTTCAGTCACTTGATTTTGTTGAATATTGAAGAAGTTATGAACGTTTAAAGTTTACCAAGTTTCCGGCGAGTTTTCTGGTTTTCCCTCGGACCAGTCAACTTTGAGGCTATTTTTCGGCCATCTCCGGAAACCATTGGGCTTCCAAATAGGTTTAATCTTATTCTACACTTTCCTATCTTCATTTTGATATATTATGGATCAAATTTGGTTAAGAAACAATTGAGTTACAAAACCTTGAAAATTGCCCAAACTTCCGGGCAAGAGCTCCGGAATGACCAAAATGATGGATGGTGGACAATCTCATGGACCACTTCTATTGATTTGAAATATCAATGACCAAAGTGATTTATTATGCAAATTTCAAACATCATTTTGGCGATTCAGCCTCTCGTAAATAAAGTGTTAATGGCAGACGAATTTTCCATTTTGATATGATCCTTTATATATAAAAATTTATTAAATTACTTTGTGGTTAGTTTTTTTATTATATCTTTTTGGTTGCTATCAATTTACTCGAGTCACCGACAGAGACTAGGAAAGCTGGGAGGAGAGAGGGAGGGGTGGGATGATGAGCAAACAAACTCCAGTAGCCCAAACACACGAAGGCCATTCTTTTAAACCAGTGGCATGTACGTAAATAAAATGAAATCAACCCAAAATTGCACAGTGCCATCCTCCCCCTACTTTATACTAAAGTAACACACACACACACACATTTGTTCATTAACTGATGATTTTTTTGTTTTAATAATTGATATGTGTAGAAATTAAAAGTATGGAACGATATTAACACGTGAAAACATTATCGATTAGTTTGGACAATATTATTTCTCATAGTTTAACTCCAAATTTGGATGGTTCTGATCCAATTTCAGATACTTCAAGTCCGATACTAGGACTATCCAATGTTAGAAGTCTGGATCCATTATTGCCACGAGGTGCTCGTAAGATGTTACTGGTTTTGTGCCTAATCGGAATCTGCCAAGGTCGGGGGAGGCTGGCACTCATCCAGATCTCCAGGTTTTGGGAGTGGCTCAGATTTGATTTGGATATATGTTACACAAGACATGTTCCTTTGTAAAGTTATTCAGCGTTTTGTAAATCCACATTTTTGTTTTGTTTGAATAGCTAATTAAGTCCTTGAAGGCAACTGTTGTTAGACCATTATTATTTTTATCTGCATCAAATTTGAATTTCAAACTTCAGACAAACAATTGAAGTTAAATCTTAATCAAAGCAAACAACTGAAGTACTTAAAACAGAACACATCGTGTCCTAGTAGCCTATTACACATTATAAAGACCGACAGAAAGCATTACGCATGGTAAGAATACTATATGAGTTCAGTACATTTTTTTGAATCAAATTTTTCTTTGCAACCGAGCCACTTTCAATACAATTGCTAATGCTACTTTATCTTTCATATCATCAAAGAAACGAAAATAGGCATATCTCCATGACTTCTTTACGATTAATGTGCCACAAACTCCCCAAAAACCTATGATGAAGCCGAGTGTGATACTGACATAGAGCCAAAGCCTTCCGTTATCATCTTCATCTTTATTATCTCCTGCATCACTAGGGCGAAAAGGCGGTGTTTCATCTCCCGGACACTTGGTTAAAAGAGGAACCCCACAGAGTAATGAATTGCCTTCATAAATGGATGGGTCCTCGAGCGTCTGAAGTTGGTTGCCCGACGGAATTCTTCCGGCCAAGTTGTTGAAAGACAAGTTCACATGAGCCAAGAGCGATAAAGAGGAGTAACTTTGTGGAATTTGTCCCGAAAGGCGATTGTGTGAGAGATCAAGAGTTTCCAACCAACGCAAATTTCCAATAGTTGAGGGAATGTTTCCCCTTAACTGATTTCTTGACAAGTTCAAGGTCCCCAATGCAATGAGGCTGGTCATTTCTTCCGGAATTTCGCCTTCTAAATTATTTGATGAAAGATCAATGCTATACACCCATCTCAAAGCAGTCTCGTAATAAACGAGTTCGCTTCCTTTCGTCGTGACTGTTGTTTGCACCTCATCATATGAAGGCACTGTATAATTATTATATGGAAAGAAAGTCAAAGCAGTCAAATTCTTCAAACACTTGGGAATAGTCCCTGAAAGATTGTTATGGCCAAGGTCCAGGATGTGAAGGTAGGGAAGATTGCAAAGATTGCGCGGGATATGTCCACTTAAAAAGTTGGAGTGCAAACGCAGAGTAGACAACTTGGAGTAGTTTGATCCGATCCATAAAGGAACACCTCCGGTAAATTTGTTGCCTCCAAGATCTATACTGCTCAAAGAAGTTGCATTTTTCAACTCGAAAGGAATTTTCCCGCCAAAATTGTTGTTGTTCATCTTCAATATACGTAGAGAACTCGGGACACCTGCTGAACTCGGAATATTACCAGAGAGGTTATTGTCTGCCACATCAACAACCATTATATTTTGCCACACACTCCATGCTTCCGGGAATTCTCCGTATAACTGATTGCTCCTTAGGGACAGGTGTAGCAAGGTTTGCATGATGCATAGAGAGGATGGAATTGTACCATTCAAGTGATTCTCCGCAAGATTCAAATATGATAATTTGGGCATCAGTTGTCCGAAATTTGAAGGAATTGGCATCAGAAATTTGAAGGAAAAACTATTACTTTTGAGATGTAGGACATGGGCATCAGAAGATAAAAGAGGGAGTGGACCTTCAAATTGATTATGACTCAAATCCATATAATATAAATTTGGAAATTTGAGTTGGGATTGAAGCTTTGCACGGATTTGGTTGTGAGATAAATCCAAATTTTCAACTTTGGAAGATAAGTTCAAGAACCATTCTTCTGGTATAGAATCTGAGATTCTGGTGCTACTAAGGGTGACATCAAGCAGCTCAGTCTGAGATTGAAGCCATACAGGAAAGTCAGGACCTACACTACAATTTATAATGGAAATTTTGTGGAGCTGGAAGGGGGGAACCCACTCATGACTCACATTGAAAATGAGCGGCATAGCTCCATCCGTGGACAGAACAATAGATCGCAGTCTTGTGAGATTTATCAAATGAGTTTCTGTTAAAATGCCTTCCCAAGAATTCTCAGACAAATCTAGGTCAACTAGCTCAGAGAGTTGGCCTAAACTTTCGGGAATAGATCCGCTCATGTTATTGCCCATAAGGTTAAGACTTTTCAAGGATGACAAGTTTCCAAAAGAAGTTGGAAAAGAGCCCCAAAACCAGTTGGCTTCGAGGTCAAGGTACTGCAAGTTTGTTGGAACTCTTAAGGAGTCAGACAATTCTGTTGCAAACTCATTGAAAGACAAATCTAGTGACTCTAATCTGTTATTTGTGCAATTTGAGAAACCACTCAAAAGCTCTTGAATCCCCCCATCAAATTCATTGACAGCGAGGTTTAAGGTCTTTAGTTTGCAAAGGTGTCCAAGGAGTTTGGGAATTCTACCTTTGAGGTGATTCTCAGATAAATCAAGGTGTTTCAGAGATTCGAGGCTTGCAAGTTGGGGAGGAAAACGACCGGTGAAAGAATTTCCACTTAGGTCAAGTGTTTTGAGGTTAGAAAGGTTGAAAATGCTTTTGGGAAATTCAGATTCTCCCCCAGATGATGCAGATGACAAGTTGAGATATCTCAAAGTTCGAAGTTGACAAACAATGTGAATCCCTTGGAAATTATTGTAACTCAGGTCTAGGTAGCTCAAATGTTTCAAGATAAGCAAGGATGAAGCTACCTTACCTGCCAACCAAGACCCTTCATAAGCTGACTCGTCCCACTCTTCATCACCTCCCAACCGACCTGGATAAGTATTACGGAGGTCAATTTTTGTAGCGTGACCAGTGCGGTTGTCGCACGAAATCCCTTCCCATTGACAGCAATCGTGACCGACCCAAGAAGAAAGCCTACCGGACGGATCGGTGAGGTGTTGTTTAAAGCTGAGAAGTGCTCCTCTCTCTTCCTCGATGCATGATTTCGCAGTGACAGAAAGATATGAAAAGGCCAAAACCAGAAAGGGCAAAATGTTAAGGTGAAAAGTAGGGTTGAATAAGCAAGCATGGAAACTATCCATTTTTACCAAGTTTTTCTTTTTGTTGCAGATGGCTGGCTACTGAGGTGAGCATACAAGTCAATATATAAGAAGTTGAAGCTTGCTAGGAAATCGGTGGCGTCGAAAATTCCAAGTCCTCCGCAAGTTGGCAAAGTCCTTTCAGGGTGACTTGGGTCTAATTCACCTTCCTGCACGTTTTACACGAATGAATTATTGAAGGGAGAATTATAGAAGCGTGCTTTGCACACGTGATTTGCATGAAAAAACACCAAAAACTATTTATAGCCAACATCAATTAATCGATGCCACGAACCAATAAATTTAAAACCATCAACATCGACATTAACGGCAGGACCACTGTGTCTTACGAAGAAAGGGCACGTGGACAACGAAAGGGTTGGTGAATGGGCCCTTACCCCCTGACCCGGGTAACAGTATTTGATTTTTGAATTTCTCACACTTTTTGTTTTTCTTTTCTATAATAATTTTGAATAATTATACAATTTAGGGGAATTAAAATAATAAGGTGGCTACTGGCTACTCGGAATCACTGTCGAGGTTGTCCGTTCCCTTGAGTCCCCTTCTCTTTTGCTGCACATGCAAGCCAACCCAATCACCACAAAGGTCGACCAAAATATTATGTAACCTTTGCCATTTTATCTATTTATTTGTTGAAAAATACTAGTTACCTTCTTTATTTGACTTTTCCAATCTCAGTTGACATGTGTATTTCAATAGCAAATTAAACTATATGATCCATACTTTTAAGATGAAAAAGTGGAATTTATGATTTCAATGCATTAATTATGTAATTTAATTTGCTAGTGGAATATACATGTCAAAGGGGTGAGTGAGAAATATAGATAGAGAACGACAAATGGGGAGTGTTGGAATATATGTGTCAGCATGATGTCAGCTACTAACGGCTAGCTGACGTCACTTAGCTGTTAGATTTGAATTTAAGTTGTAGTTTTTAAATAATAAATTATGTTTGGCTCTCGGTTGGAGATGGAGGCAAATATGACCATGTACTGTTCATTAAAATATTAATATTTTGAAGGGTCATAGAGCTAAAATGAGCCATCTAGCCCTCCAAGATATTAATATTTTAATGAACAGTACATTGTCATATTTGTCTCCATCTCCAATCGAGGGCCATAGAGCTTGTTGTAGCCCTGTCACAAAAAATCGTTTCCAATCGAGGGTCAAATGACCAAACATAATTTATTATTTAAGTTTAAAAACTATAACAACTTAAATTTAAAAACTACAACTAAAATTAAAAAAATACAACTTAAATTTAATAACTACAAGTAAAATTTAAAAAATACAACTTATATATTTCAAGTCAAATGTGAGAGGTTTTATTTAGAGTAAAAAAAAAAAAAAGAAGTGGGTGGGAGAGTCCCACATCAGCTGTGGGAAAGGAAGTAGAAAAAAAGAAAAATGGAAGTGGGTGGGAGAGTCCCACATGGGCTGTGGGAGAGATTTGAGTAACCAAACATGCTTATAAAAACCACATCCCAACGCCCATCTTTGAACAAATCACAATTGGGCCTATAATTAAATATATTTTTTTAAATATCGGCATAGAGGCCATGTTATGCTAGGAAAGCCACCGCATCGCTTACCTTAGTAAAGCTTTATCATAACGAAATCTTGTTCTCTCCACTTACGACAAAGAGCTGTTAGCTATTGTCTTTGCCGTCCAACATTGGAGACCATATATGCTAGGCCAACAATTTTGCATCATTACAGATCACAAGCCAATCAAGTACTTTCTCGAGCAACGTATTACAACTCCACATCAACAGAATTGGCTTGTCAAACTTTTGGGGTATAACTATTCAGTAGAATACAGACCAGGGTCTCAAAATGATAAAATTTTCATTTTATAATTATACACTTAACTATTCGGTAGAATACAGACCGGGGTCTCAAAATCAACAGAATTGGTTTATAATTATACACTTAATACGATGATAAAATTTTCAGTGCGATACATAACAGTATGTAAGATTTGATTTCTTGCTATTTGTTAATCAATATGTAGTTGCTATATGTTGGTTGGGGTTTTATAGTCTATTTATACATGTCAATGACGAATAGGCATAGGTCTCATTTGGTTAGTAGGCATGTTGAAGTTATAACTTTCCTTCATGACCTGGTTCCATTACATATGGGGCTAACAAAAAACATTGAATTGACACAAAGATGACCGTAGTTACATATTTTTTGCAAGGGGGATGATGCATAAAGAAATACAAGGTTTAAGCTGAAACCATACATACCTAAGGTTAGTATATGCAATAATTGTTGTAATCCAGTTGGAAAAGCACACTCGGTCTTATCCCATTATCCTTGTCAAAATGTACACTTAACACACCATATGTGACACCATTTACTTGAAAATGAAGAATGCAGCTTTACTGATGTTGTTCAGGTATTTAGATCTCGAACTCAGATTAGTTTTATTTTAACCTTTCTCTGTTCAACTTCTTAAAATTGAGTAAATGCTATCATTTGATATTACTTTGGACATGAGTTTTCGAGTTCGAGTTTTGATTGTGTGTATTGGTACTGTGGAGTTTTAATTTTTGTTTATTTGGATGTATGGTTGGGAATGAGATATCTAAAACTTTTGTGGAAAACTTAGCGGCCTCGAGAGGGGCAATTTGATAAACATACATAATTACTTGAGGTGATGATAATTATGTTAGTAAAATGACTACAATGATGACAACTACTAATGATACAAGCACCTGAAGTTAAAGGTGCATGATTTTGGTTATATGTTGCACTTGTTTGTACGTTTCCATGCTTCGTCGAATTAGTAGAAGATTGAAATTATGTTCGTAATACTGTGTATCTAATTTTATTCGTTGTATTATGATTGAGTTTGTAATCGACGAATCTTGCATATCTCTTTATCGTAAGTCTCATGAACATGACACATTTATGTTTGAACAACATGGTAGAGAAGATAACATAGACAAGAAAGAAGATGAGGCACCTCAACAACCCAATGTGAGAAGAATGAACATCTCTTGGTACACCATCTAGAATGTTTAGTAAATATATATCCGCCTAACCTTTCATATGTAAATAGTATGTACAGTTAGTTGTACACACATTCAAATGTTATTTTTTGTATGTAAATAATATTGTAATAGAATTTCCAATCCCGCACCATCGCGTGTGCATCCTCTGCTAGTTACTATAGTCCAAAGTTGAGAGGAAATTTTGACACTTTTCATAACCGAAAGTAAAACTACCCTGATTTTGATTTATTTTCCAAATTGCCTATCTACAAAAAAAGTTGCTTTGTTACGGATTTGCCAGGTTCGGCTTGCGTTCAAAAGGCCCAGACAGAGGCCTAGGCCTGGACCAAACGGCCCAGTCTTGAAACAAGCAAAGTTACTCTTGTACCCGTTTTGATTTCAGATCGGACGGACAGGGGAGAACATTATGGGGGTACTTTTGTCATTGTATGTTTGGGATTTGGGGATACTGTCTGCTTCGTTCGATGGGATTGAGGGAGTGTTGTTGCAGACAAGGGTACGGCCTGCAGATAGAGAAGAAGAGAGAGAGGGAAAGAAGGAGAAATCTTGCAGACAGACAGAGGTGCAGCAAAGCAAGCAGCGTTATGGGCTGCACTGAGAGAAGAAGAGACGGAGAGATATGCTGAGTTTAATTTTGGTCTGTTTGTTTCTAGGGTTTGTCTTGCTCTGTTCGTTTTCTTTTGCTGCTTTTGGATTCAATTCGAATCAAATAATGTAGTTTATCTTGATATGAATTCTCTCTACAACAATAGTTAGAGGTTTTTGTTTAAATCATCACTGATTTTCTTTGATTTGGCATTGAATCTTTGTTATTTTGGACTGCAGGTGGTTCTGATATGGAGGAGAAGGTGTAAGAGCTTATGATCTTGCCGACTTAAGTAGGGTCCTTCTTCAACTCATATAAACTTTCCGGTACGGTTCAAACTCTTAAGAGTTTTATGATTTTGCAAAATCATGTCTGCAGATGTTATCTCTTTAGTTGCACTTGCATCATTACATTATACTACTGAATTTACTTCGAAAATATGTAGACCACTCTCTGAAATGCAAGATAGATGAACTCGGTCAAAACTTAAAAGACTGGACCCTAACATGATCTGACATCCTCATCGGTACCAATTTAATCGATAAATTGAAGAGGCCACCAATACATTTACACCTTCAACTGGTGCAATTTAAGCATTCACTTGTGTGAGAGATGACGATAGTTAAGTACACCGACTTCCAGAGGCTGTTGATATTTGTAAAATCCAAAGAACTAAAGCTAATAGAAGGGGAAACTTCACTTTGAAAATAAGGATCTAATATGGTAGGGAAGATATAATATTTTTACAAATTAAAACAGAGCAATCGCATAATTAGTAGTTCATGCGAAAGTTAATGAGGAGTTCACGCATAACACGACTTTAGGAACAGCTAGTACCAATTTTAATGCAAGAGAACATTTCATACTTCATGAATCAGTGACCTAAATTTTTCTCGAGCACTCAATCTATGCATAAGATACTACAAATAAGAGCACAGTTCAAAACCAAATCCAGAGCAACAATGTGCATTCTATTCCACAAATTAATTCCTAAAAAATGAAAATCTGTCATAAAATCAGAACAGTGTTTGATCTCATTTTCCTAAATCTGACAGACACCATCAATCTCAATGAAATAATAAACCACATGATTGACATTCTCTCTTTCGTAATAGCTAATTCAGTTGAGTTCTTATACTAAAAAAATGTAGGGAAAAGATGTTTACAAAAAGCATATACATAACACATATTATAAGACATTGATACTATATCATCTGCTGCAGTCAATCTGGTAAAAACTTGACAAAATTCAGTATCTACATGCATTTAATCAGAGACAAGCTGGGGTAGTCTCCATCTTCATTACATTTTTACTACTGTTTGACCATTGGGAATATTGGAGAAGGTTTGCTGGCATGAAAAACGTCAAACCATACGAACAGTCTCTTCTTTATTTAAAAGCTTTGGAAAAAAAAAAAAAAAAGTGTAAGAATATTTTATCCCAATTACAATTGGAATGATAAGCTTTATCTTTTTCATGTTTTTTATTTTTTCAGAACCAAAAGAAAAAGAATAAGGTTTAGGTTAAATCCACATGCCGGTTAATGTAAGAGACTTTGTCCCATCAATCAATCTGAGGTGCATCTTCTAAATCGTCAAAATCCTCACTGACACTCAAACATATAAGCGAACTGGAGCGATTGCAACTTTTGTTAACATATACTTCCGAATTCGCCATTTTGATTGTATATTGATTCTCGATGTCAACTTAATATAATATTGATGCAAACTGAACTGCTTATTTTATCGCATTGATTCGCCTATCTCATGGTTTTTCAATTATTTGGTGATGACTATTAATTTGTGGTTTTGTGGGAATTACTCAAGTAAAATGTGCATTGTCTAATTACTGCATTTGAGAATGCGATTGTAGTGCTGCAGCCTTTTGAGTGAATTTTGCTGTAGATATTATTCATAGCTGTTGTCGATTATAGTTTGAAAATCCGATACAGAGAGCGGACATTTTTCTAGTAATGCCCAAAGCCCAAATCTCTTTTTCCTCCTATTTCCAATTCCCTTTTTCCTTCCGTCCACAACCTACCAACCCTCCACGGATCCACCACTTGCTCCACCTCTCTCCTGTCCGCCACCACTGAATTTCTTAATTTCTATTTTTCATTTTTTTATAATGTCCTAATTTTTAAATTTAACTAAGCTTTCTAATCTTAGCCCAAATTAATAATACAGGATGCTATTGAAATAGATGTATAATGGATGAAAAATTTTGAATTTCTAATAGATTATAGTTATTGCTATGCTTATTAGATTGTAATTTATGATTTTTTACTATTTGATTTGATCATGTGTTAGTTAATATATATATATATATATATAGATACGTTTGTTCATTAACGGATATGATTTTTTGTTTTAATAATTGATAATGTGTAGAAATTAGAAGTATGGAACGATATTAACATGTGAAAACATTATCGATTAGTCTGGACAATTTTATTTGTAATAGTTTTAACTTCAATTTTGGATGGTTCTGATCCGATTCTGGATGCTTCAAGTTCAATACTAGGACCACCCAATGTTAGAAGTCTGGATTCGTGATTGCCACAAGGTGCTCATAAGATGTTCCTGGTTTTGAGCCCAATCGGAATCTGCCAGATCTCCAGCGTTTTGGGCGTGGCTCAGATTTCATTTGGATATATGTTATACAAGACATGTTCCTTTGTAAACTTATTCAGCGTTTTGTAAATCCACATTTTTGTTTTGTTTGAATAGCTAATTAAGTCCTTGAATGCAACTGTTGTTAGAACATTATTATTTTTATCTGCATCAAATTTGAATTTCGAACTTCCGACAAACAATTGAAGTTAAATCTTAATCAAAGCAAACAACTGAAGTACTTAAAACAGAACACATCGTGTTCTAGTAGCTTATTACACATTACAAAGACCAACAGAAAGCATCACGCATAGTAAGAATACTATTATGAGTTAAGTACATTATTTCGAATCATATGTTTCTTTGCAACTGAGCCACTTTCAATGCAATTGCTAATGCTACTTTATCTTTCATATCATCAAAGAAACGAAAATAGGCATACCTCCATGACTTCTTTACGATTAATGTGCCACAAACTCCCCAAAAGCCTGTGATGAAGCCGAGTGTGATACTGGCATAGAGCCAAAGCTTTCCATTATCGTCTTCATATTTATTATCTCCTGCATCACTAGAGGGAAAAGGCGGTGTTTCATCTCCAAGGCACTTAGTTAAAGGAACCCCACAGAGTAATGGATTGCCTTCATAAATGGATGGGTCCTCGAGCGTCTGGAGTTGGTTGCCTGAAGGAATTCTTCCAGCCAAGTTGTTGAAAGACAAGTTCACATGAGCCAAGAGCGACAAAGAGGAGTAACTTTGAGGAATTTGTCCCGAAAGGTGATTGTGTGAGAGATCAAGAGTTTCCAACCAACGCAAATTTCCAATCGTTGAGGGAATGTTCCCCCTTAACTGATTTCTTGACAAGTTCAAGGTCCCTAATGCAGTGAGGCTGGTCATTTCTTCAGGAATTTCACCCTCTAAATTATTTGATGAAAGATCAATGCTGTACACCCATGTCAAAGCCGTCTGGTAATATACGAGTTCGCTTCCTTTCGCCGTGACTGTTGTTTGCATATCAGGATATGAAGCCACTGTATGATTATCGCTTGGAATGAAATTCAAAGCAGTCAAATTCTTCAAACACTTGGGAATAGTCCCTGAAAGATTGTTATGGCCGAGGTCTAGGATGTGAAGGAAGGGAAGATTGCAAAGATGGCGCGGGATGTGCCCACTTAAAAAGTTGGAATGCAAACGCAGCGTAGACAACTCGGAGTGGTTTGATCCGATCCATAAAGGAACACTTCCGGTTAATTTGTTGCCTCCAAGATCAATACAGCCCAAATAAGTTGCATTTTTCAACTCGAAAGGAATTTCACCGCCGAAATTGTTATTGTTCATCTTCAATATACGCAGAGAACTCAGGACACCCATTGAACTCGGAATATTACCAGAGAGATTATTGTATGCCACATCAACAACCCATATATTTGGCCACACACTCCATGCGTCCGGGAATTCTCCGTATAACTGATTGCTCCTTAGGGACAGGATTATCAAGTTCTGCATGTCGCATAGAGAGGATGGAATTGTACCAATCAAGTGATTCTCCGCAAGATTCAAAACTCTTAATTTGGGCATCAGTTGTCCGAAATTTGAAGGAATAGGCCCGGAAAAACTATTACTTCCGAGAAAAAGGCGAGTGGCATGAGAAGATAAAAGAGGGAGTGGACCTTCAAATTGATTATGACTCAAATCCATATAATATAAATTTGGAAATTTGAGTTGGGATTGAAGCTTTACACGGATTTGGTTGTGAGATAAATCCAAATTTTCAACTTTGGAAGATAAGTTCAAGAACCATTCTTCTGGTATAGAATCTGAGATTCTGGTGCTACTAAGGGTGACATCAAGTAGCTCAGTTTGAGATTGAAGCCATACAGGAAAGTCAGGACCTACACTACAATTTATAATGTAAATTGTGTGGAGCTGGAAGGGGGGACTCCACTCATAACTCACATTGAAAATGAGCGGCATAGCTGCATTCGTGGACATATAAATAGATCGCAGTCTTGTGAGATTTATCAAATGAGTTTCTGTTAAAATGCCTTCCCATGAATTGCCATCCAAATCCAGGTCAACTAGCTCAGAGAGTTGGCCCAAACTTTCGGGAATAGATCCGTTCATGTTGTTGCCCCCCAAGGTTTAGATTTTCCAAGGATGACAAGTTTCCAACAGAAGTTGGAAACGAGCCCCAAAACAAGTTGCTTCCAAGGTCAATGTGCTGCAAGCTTGTTGGAACTCTTAAGGAGCCAGACAATTCTGTTGCAAACTCATTGTAAGACAAATCTAGTGACTCTAATCTGTTATTTGTGCAATTTGAGAAACCACTCAAAAGCTCTTGAATCCCCCCATCAAATTCATTAACAGCGAGGTTTAAGGTCTTTAGTTTGCAAAAGTGTCCAAGGAGTTTGGGAATTCTACCTTTGAGGTGATTCTCAGATAAATCAAGGTGTTTCAGAGATTCGAGGCTTGCAAGTTGGGGCCGAAAATGACCGGTGAAAGAATTTCTACTTAGGTCAAGTGTTTGGAGGTTAGTAAGGTTGAAAATGCTTTTGAGAAATTCAGATTCTCCCCCAGATGATGCAAATGACAAGTTGAGATATCTCAAAGTTCTAAGTTGGCAAACAATTTGAATCCCTTGGAAATTATTGTAACTTAGGTCTACGTAGCTCAAATGTTTCAAGGTAAGCAAGGATGAAGTTACCTTACCTGCCAAGAGAGACCTTTCATAAGCCAACCGGTCCCACTCTTCATCACCTCCCAACCAACCTGGATAAGTATTACGGAGGTCAATTTTTGTAGCGTGACCAGTGCGGTTGTCGCACGAAATCCCTTCCCATTGACAGCAATCCGGACCAACCCAAGAAGAAAGCCTACCGGACGGATCGGCGAGGTGTTGTTTAAAGCTGAGAAGTGCTCCTCTCTCTTCCTCGATGCATGACTTCGCAGTGACTGAAAGATATGAAGAGGCCAAAACCAGAGAGAGCAAAATATTGAGGTGAAAAGTAGGGTTGAATAAGCAAGCATGGAACCTATCCATTTTTACCAAGTTTTCTTTTTCGTTGCAGATGGCTGGGTACTGAGGTGAGGATACAAGTGAATATATAAGAAGCTGAAGCTTGATAGGAAATCGATGGGGTCGAAAATTCCAAGTCCTCCGCCCATTCTACAAGTTAGCAAAGTCCTCCGTGAATATATAAGAAGCTGAAGCTTGCTAGGAAATCGATGGGGTCGAAAATTCCAAGTCCTCCGCCCATTCTACAAGTTAGCAAAGTCCTCTCAGGTTCCATGCTTGGGTCTATATCACACCGTTTTTCACGAATTAACTGTTGAGATTTGGTCAAATGAAACTTAGTTAGATCTCAACATTTGCTTTTCGTGTTTTAGTGTGCAAAAGGAGCATCACTCATTTGAAAATATTTTTAAAATAATTGAAAACGTTTTTAAAGAAAATAATTTTAAGTTTCAAAAGCATTTACATTTTTCAAGAAGCGCCAGTTATGTATTTCTAGCAGGAAGCACTTGAAATGCTTTTTCAAAATTCAAAATATATTTTTACTAAAAATAAGTTTCACACAATGGCATGTAAGACATACATCGAAGCATAAGAAAATTGTGTGTTTTATGAGGAATTAGTAACAAAAAGAAAAGTGAAACAGCTTTGCTATTGAAGGGAGAATTACAGAAGTAAGCTTTGCACACGAGATTAGCATGAAAAAACTCCAAAAGATATTTATAGCCAACATCAATTAATCGATGCCAGAAACCAATAAATTTAAATAAAATAAAAAACACATTTAAGAAAGAAAAAGAAAATTCTAGTTTATCTAATTGCCGAGTTGGGTGGCGCCCACAGAGTCACAGGCAGACCGAGTCAAAAAGCCACGTACACTTCTCACTTTTCCGGTCAATGACCTCTGCTGACCAAACTGCCCTCACCCCAAAGTCTACAATCTCATAACTACCCCTAAGAGCTCAAGAACAGCTCAGCCGTTGATCCTCAAAATGACAAAAACCATCATCATCGACATCGACGGCAGGAACACTGTCCTACAAAGCAAGGGCATGTGGACTACGAAAAGGCCGGTGAGTGGGCCCTTACCCCCTGACCCGCGGTAACAGTATTTGATTTTTGAATTTCTCACACTTTTTGTTTTTCTTTTCTATAATAATTTTGAATAATTATACAATTTAGGGGAAATAAAATAAAAAAGGTGGCTACTCGGAATCACTGTCGAGGCTGTCCATTCCCTTGAGTCCCCTTCTCTTTTGCTGCACATGCAAAGCCAACACAATCACCACAAGGGTCGACCAAAATATTATGTTACCTTTACTATTTTATCTATTTATTTGCTGAACAATACTAGTTGCCTTCTTCATTTTACTTTTCCTATCTCAGTTCACATGCGTATTCCACTAGCAAATTAAACTATATTATATAATTCGTACTTTTAAGTAAAATTTATGATTTCAATGCATTAATTATGTAATTTAATTTATTAATGGAATACCCGTGTCAAATGATTTCATTTCCTCTTCTTGTTATCTTAAATTTTGTATACTTGGCATAAAACAAATAAAAGAAAATTTGGAGTTTATTAGGCGTTACAAAGAAATCAAAATTTGAGAACTAGTCATGCTCCTACAACATTGTATTTTTGGAATTAAAAGAGGAATTTTTTTTGTTTTTTTCCAAAATTGTTTATAAGATTGACATAACTCCTCCCTTGCATCCCTGATATTTAAAATTGATATAAATTGTCCAAAGTTTGCCCACCGTTCCATGAGAAATCTTTGTTAAATTGAGAATATTTTTGTCAAATCAACTCTTCCTCTTGAACTGGTAGTTTCTTTAATTTAACAAAGATTTTTTTACTAAAATACCAAAATGATTGAAGGTAGACAATCTCAAAGATCACTTTTATCGGTTTTAAATCTCAAAGATTAAAATAAGGAGTTATAATAATTTCAGAGACCATTTTAAAAATCAACTCTTCCTCTTGAACTAGTAGTTTCTTTAATTTAACAAAGATTTTTTACTAAAATACCAAAATGATTGTCAGTGGACAATCTCAAAGATCATTTTTATCGATTTTAAATCTCAAATATTAAAATAAAGAGTTATAATAATGTCAAAGACCATTTTAACTAAAAAAACCAAAAGAGGAATAACATGTCTAAAACACTAAAAAAAAGAATGTCAAAATACACTTCCATAAATAAATCAACTACAGGCTGTTTTTCAATTTTCACCACTATAAGAAATATTATTATTCTCCACTTTAAGCACCTAATTATTCCCTCCACTAAGAAAACAAAAAGTGAATGACAATTAGTCGCAAACTTTTGAGCAATGTCAATTATATACGAATACCTTACATGAATTGTGTCTATCGTCGAAGTTTCAGTCTAATAACATATTATTGTGTAAGTTTTTATTCACAAATCAATACATTTTTAAACTGAAACGTTACGGTAGCATTGAACCCGTTTCATATAACACCTGACCTCAAATCTAGTTGGATCTTGTTCTCTAGCAAAAATATATTTCCTTTTCCATATTAATGAAGGTGTGTGGAAATTTAAAATTTATAAAAAACTGAGGAAAAAGACAAAAGAGGAAAACAGCAGGAAGGAGCAGCATATTACCTTCTTCACACATTTCTTCTCCCTGACCTCATATCGATTCCTTGTCAAGTCAGACAGCCACATCCCTGGAAAACAATACTGCCAACAAAAAAATATATTTAAATTATTAAACCCAAAAATTAAAATTAAAATAAAATTGAATAACAATGATTTAAATTTTACATAACCTGCAGAGCTCTATCAACATTTTTGGCTCTTTTTTTGGGTCTCTGAGGGAGCTTCGTGCCTTTCATTGCAAGGAAATCATCTTCCTTCTCCTTCCTCGACAGAGCAATATAAATTCTCGGCCACTCCACCACTTCGTAGTTCACCTTCTCCGCTGCCGCAGCGGCAGCAGAATTAGCCGCCGCTCGCGAACCAGCGGCTAATTGATCCGATTGCAACAAAGTAGAATCAGCATGATTCACACGTTCAGCTTGAGCTCCATTTGGCTTGCTGTCATCTTTGGCTGCTGCTGATGACCTGCCCAAGCAAGCTGGCACCTTTCTCTCATTTTTCTCCGGCGGAGGAGATCTTTTCCCCGCCGTAGATCTAGAAGCGGCTCGGCCGTTGCTGCCACCAGTAGGGTTTCTCGATGGCGACCCATTAACGCCGGCAGATCGATCTTCCAAATTCCTGATCATGGCAGAAGAGAAGAGGAGATTGCAATAAATGGGTGAGTTGGGGAGATTTAGATGGATGAAAAAGGTGGTGACTTTTGGAAGTGGGATCCGAAGTGGGAGGGATCAGATGGAGGTTTTTTTTTTTCTACACTTTCCCAGAACAGAGATAATTAATCAGAGGGAAAGACAACAGAAATGGACAGGATTTAAGACCCAATGAAATGAAGAAAAAGCATGATTAACCTTCTATTATATACTAATTAATTAGATAAATACTCTCACTATCTCCAAGAATATCTAGAAACAGTACCACAAATTCCAATGCGAAAAAAGGTAAATTGGGAGGGAGCATTTTCAAGGAAGGTGATGAGATTTTCTATAAATCCACTTCACAAAAAGTGAAAAACAAAGCGAAAAACAGAGAGAGCAAAACAGAGCATTTGAAACTCTTTGGTCTCCTATGAGAGAAAAGCTGAAAGACCTTGAGAGAGATGGATGATTAATGAAATTTTATGGTGTGTCTAGGGGTAAAAGGGTCAAACAAATGAAAAATTGTAAAAAAGCCTAGTTTTTGAAGTTGGATTGAACAGGATCAGCTGGACAAGAACATGGGTTGGTTGTACCAAAAAGGACCCAAAGGGTTTGTAAATTTTAGATCTTGAACCAAAGGACCAAACAGTCTCTGAAGAAACAAAATCTCAGCCTGCAAACCCTAATTGGAAAAAACCCCAAATAAAATCATAGCATATATTAGGAAAAAATGGGTGGACAAAAAAGTAAAACCAACGTGATTGGAGGACTGGACTTTAAATATTTTTGACAAGAACAGATATAATGCAAGATCTACCAAGTGATCTGGAGCAGTAAAAAATGCATTAAAAGTGGTAAATATTATTAATCCACAGGGAGAAAAAAGGAAAGAAATAAAAACAAAATAATGAAAGGCATTGATACTCGGAAGGTTGGTATACGGTACCTGCTAGGAAGCGACCCGGAGGCTTCCTTTCTCGGTCTGCCGCCATTAGAAAACGACGACGTAGTGGAGGAAGAAGACGGAAGGGGCGGCGGTGGCGGCAGCATGGACTTGTCTCTCCTCTGCAGCTTTGAAGCCTGCCTCGCTTGGGCTGACGAAGAGGACTCATCGGTGACAGCTCGGATCTCAGTCCTGGAGACTCTCGACCTCTTTCTCTGGCCCCACTGCAGCAGCACGTCGCCGGCGCCGCGGATTGGGCTGGGAGTCCGGCTGGGACTCTTGTCCAGCCGCTGCTGGGTCTGGTGGTGGATTTCGCCGTCTGGGGAAGTGGGTCGGGCTCCGAATTGGGATTGGGTCTGGTCTTGAGGCGTGGGTTGGGATCGGAATCTGAAGGGTTTGGTGGGTTCTAGAGATGTGACTACACTGTTTGTTGTCACGGTGTCTGTAATCCCGTCGTCTTTGGATATGGTTCTCACGGTTGGTTTCTTGCCATTGCTCAGAGGAACGCAATCTGGGCTCACTCTCAGGTACCTAAAAAAACAAATTCAAGAACCCATTAGAGAAATCTAAACGCAAATCCGTTTCCGCAGCTGAATTCATAAAATCGAAGAACAAATCGACATCAATTTGGACGATAATTGAGAAGGAAATAAGTAAAACGAACTCAGAATTTCTGGTTCCAAGATCAAATTTCTGGGTAGGATTATCTGTTTTACTGAAGAGATGATAAGACCCAAGATCTTAGCTGAAATTTTTGGAAACAATTTTGCAATCTGATTGAAAACGGGGAATCGAAATTGGTCAACAGAGGCTGGGTATTGGTGAGAGTGGTTTGAATGTTGGTGAGGAGTGATTCGAAACCGAAACCAGTTTTCAAACACCATTTTTCTGCAGCTGACAACAGAAAGCTGAATCTGAAGAACCGAGACAGAGAGCTCTGTTATTTGCGGGAGCCGAAGCATTTCTGCATCAGCAACCGAATCCGATTGGACCCAGAAGCTGATTTCGACCCAAGTGAAAAAATCAGAGAGAGAGAGGAGAAGATCTCTCATCCAGTAAACAACCGATTGTTCAGAAAATTGAAAAAAATAAAAATTAAAGTTACAGAAACAGGAGGAAATGATGAAGCCTGATCCCAAGAACCAACAAGCCAACAAAACCAATCGACGGTTTGGACTAATTCGCTGAGAATCGCACACCAATCAAGCAAACAAAAACCAAGAAACATGAAAAGAGGAACAGCAGGCAGACCTCATCATCATCCGGTGAAAAATTCTACCTCTCGGACTACCAACTCACAGCATTAACATCTCCTTTTTGGATACAACCCAAATGAAGAACCGAGTCAAAATTGTTGTCAGAAATCAATGGTTTGTTTCTGAGGATTTGTTCATCAATGGCACGAGCAACGACGGGGAGGCTGAAGAGCTAGAGAGAGAGAGAGAGAGATAGAGGAGGAGGAGAAGGCAGGTCGAAAGTCTGGCGAGACAATCAGAGAGAGAGAGAGAGAGAGATGGGAGGCAGAGAGGCAGACGGAGGCAGAACCCAAGTGGGCGATAACATAAATTTATACAACGCGACTAAAATATGGTTGCCGCTGGAGGCTAACAACAAGACGCACTATGCACTTGTACCGGTGCTTAGCAGACTAGCTGCAATGGCTGGGTCGGCACTCTGGACACGTTTACTTGGTTTGGGCTTCTCTGTATTCACACAGCCCATTATACAAACATTGGAGGATTGGGCCTAATCTCTACTTAGATATGAACTTACCCAGGTAAAAGGGTAGCCGCACTTGTGCTCTCGCCAATTGCATATTCGGCGAAGACTTAATTGAGTCGTAGTTTGGGAAAATTTTGATAGTATATCTAAGACGTGTTCAACAACGAACCTCAGCTCCATATCTCGAAAATTGTGGATTTTTATTTTTATTGTACCAACTACACTTTGCTAATGTAATTAATTTCATACTTTTCTCAATAGATAAACGAGATCAACAAATAAATTCATATTTTGACATAGACATACAAACACTTTTTCTCCTCGTTAACAACTCCTTAAAGCACAAAGCGTTGATTGACTTAATTCTAAAACATAAAAATATATTTTGACCTCAAACAAAATAAGCTCAAGTCTTAAAACACAAATTTGTGACCTCGACCAAAAGAAATACAAAATATTGTGACACTTGCTCAATTGTTGGGTATGCTAATGAGGGTGCAGTCAAACCATGGGCAATCATGCAATTTAGTTTTCAACTTTTCAATTCAACAAATATAAAAATCAAGGAAAATACACACAAACATAACGAGTTACATATTTTTTTTAATAAAATATAAAGCTAAAGCAACAATCAGCGAGATATAAACCACAATTTAATCCCCTTTTATTAGCAACTTAAGCGTCCATCAAGTTTTATTACTCAGTACGAGTGATATTTCTCTTTACTTATACATGAAAGATCCAAAATTCACATATCATCGAAACTAAATTCAAACTAAACTACTATTTCCATTGTGTAGCTTAATCTAAGTTCCCTACCTACTTAATGTAAATATAATCTTTTTTTCCCTTTTAAAAGGGGAACCAACCGACGACAATCCATCTTACCGGGGGCGGGCCAAAAAAGACACAGAAACTCTCCTGACCACCGTCGTGCGATCTACCAATTCCAGAAATCGAACACAAAACGTGCCACCAACTTACAGAAATCGGGGGTGGTTATCATTGTATACCAAAAAAAAAAAAATACATTCCATTTTCCCTTTAAAAGCATGTAAGCATTTTCATTTGGGTACTTCCAAAAATAAATAACAGCAGCGGAAATAACCAATGAATTCCAAGTCATATATTTTCGACCCGACCCAGTGACATTCAGTATCTTTATAAACTCATTCATCCACATGCAAAATATTTTAATGTATCAGCAACTGAACGGCACAAATTACAATGACTACACAGGTCCAATATCTTATAATACATCCAATCAGTCGCTTGGTTGCGAGAAAAAATATGTACCAACATAGCACGGACGGCAAATTACTAGCATAAGTGTTATGGGTCACAAGTCAAAACGGCAACAACAAACGAAGCTGGCAACATCATCGTTATTGTGATTTAAATCGCACCTTCATTGTCTCCCAAAAAACGCGATCGAAGAGGAAGAAACTACCACAAGTGATGATGAAGTGCAATACATCTGGTCTTTAATCGTATGGTATTGTCTCCCAGCTCCAACTTACAGATATGTCGACCTTCAAATATGAGCAGAAGAAAGACCGATTTAGAACAGAAGTAGAACAACACAGTAATAAATTTCTTCACATAAGTATATTTTACAGATTTCATCCAACAGTTTTGTGTCAGGATAAAATGAAATGATGTGTAAACTGTAAAGCAATGTGCCACCAAATAGCCTTCCACTCAAAGAAAAACACAAAAGAAGCAAATAGATGTATATACCATGTTTGGGGTTGCGAAAAGCAACATGAGAAAGGACTTCCTATCTTCAGTATGCTACAGCTAAACCAATTATAAAGAATGAATCATCGGCAGCTGTACATTTTTAACTCTTCACAGAATAAACAAACAATGGGATCGTGATCTCATGCTTTGTTCTTGAGATCAGGAGCCTAGTCATAAGATCACATTTCCGTCATGGGCTGATATTCCCGTGTATTCCTAGCACACATTAATCAATGCTCAAACTAACCAGACGTGTTTTACTCACGGGCTGATGTTTCTAAGTCTTCCAAATAACCTTCAGAAAACAAACCTATCCAACAACCAGACACCACTTGTGATATTTTTACCTTTCAAAGAGACGGGGAGGATCTCAAAAACAACTTTAAGAGAATAACAGTGGCCTAACTTATGAAGGTTAGATGACTTTGAATCTGACAATCACAGCATCATGGTGCAGAGTTTTGAAGCAACTTTACTTCATATAGATGAAAACCAGCATTTTTGTTCTAGGTAGAAAAACACCCTCGTTCTATAACAAATTCTCTATCTGCTTCTCTCTTGTTTTCATATGTTTTCTATTTGCAGTTTTCCTTTTGAAGGGTTTGGTGTTCTCAATTCGACTGCCTAAAAGGTACAGGATGAGAATGCCATCAAACACACAATAGATTTCCATGACATCTAACAAGGTTATGAGTAGTAACCTGTCCAATGAGCACCAGAACGTGAAATTGGTCATTCTACCGGAAGAGCCTAGACGGTGATCTCTTTGGTATCTTCCCTTCAAGCTTCAACCTTCTGTATGCTTCTCTAAGGTGGCATGGCCTGATTGGCCCAGACTCTTTCCTCTCCGACATCACTATTCTGGCTGCAAGTGAACATAGAGGCTCTTGGTAAGCCAAATAAATGTTGGGCCATTAAAATTCATGTTACTCTAAATTTTTTATAACATACCTGTCTCAACAAGTTCACCAACAAACATCTTTGCTATCCCTGACACTACAATATTCATTGGCGCAGATATTTTTGGAGTTCCACTAATGCTAGTTAACAACTGCAACAAATAATGCACACAAACATTAATGCCAAATGGCTACTGTTGAAAATATGAAAATTCTATACAGGTTCCAGAAATGCCTTCTTTATGGAAAGGTAACAAGGAATCACACCCTTTTCATGTTGGCCCTCTGAAATCCAGCTCTGCGAAACGACTCGTACCTACTCATCTGTTCCTCTGAGAACTGCGATAAAATAGCCCTGAAAGATTATTCAAATCTAGGAGTTTAGAAGGACAAGAATAATCACCAACCAGATGTATTACATGAGATACAACGCAAGTTAGAACAAGCTCAAGGAAGAAAGCATACTTAGAAATTAGAATACTGCAAAGTACATCTAGCAAGCTTACAACTTTTGTTTCAAACTGTTGTCATTCAAAACCTACTTGGACCCTTCATACCCTAGTCGAGTTGCCTCACCTTCCCCCTTGTTTTACTAAACCCGAAAAAACACCCCAACGACGATAAGCTTTATAACAAAAACACTTCAACAGCTCAATTGGAGAAAACAAAACCCTCATCTATACACTAGTCATGCTCTAATCGATTCTTAGTTACGAAATCCCTTGGTTTTACAATGTAAGTCGAGTTTCTCTTTAAATATCTGAGTTCGAAGTGTTTCCCCTTACTGCTATAAATCAAAGTATGATGAATCTGCTCCATCAAGTTACAAAGCACTTTTATCTACAAACCTTAATTAGTAAATTGATAAACTAGACACTCAATTTCTTGAAGAAAAAAAAAAAAGCTGAATTACGAATTGGGGTTTATGAAAAAGTGATTAATTACTAAAAAATAAGCCTAATTATGAAATGCTGTTAAATAAAAGTGAAAAATTCGAAAGCAACATACTGCATCTTGGCCATTTTGTCAGGATCACCGGTGGCGGAGAACTTTCCGAGCTCGACATCCATGTTGTCTTCGTCGTCATCGTCGTCGTCATCCTTGTTCTTGACAGCGGGCCGAGCAGAGGCGGAGGGCGCCGTCGCAGCAGAAGTTGGCGTTGTTCTTGTTCTGGTAACTGCTGTTGCTTTCGGCGCTGCAGCTGATGGCGCGGACGAAGATGACGGGCCAGGAACAAGAAGAGGGTCGTCCTCTTCTAGGGCACCAAAGGCGGCGCGCGCGGCTTCAGCGACGGCCGGAGAATCGGGCGGTGAGTCGTCTTCTTGCTCCTCGAACGCCGCTTCGAATGGGTCCTTGGATTGCTGCTTCATTGTCGATCCCTCTGGAATTTGGGAACTTTCGTCCGACGAGACACTGTTCTATTTCTTTTGGTTTAAATTTCAAATATATAATGAGCAAAAGATTGGTGTGGGCCGTTTGGGCTTTCCATTGGTATGGGCCTTTTGGGCTTTCCTTTGTTTAGGCCTTTTTCCTTCCAGGAATCCTTCGGCCGACCCAAAAAAGAAAGCCTAATGGGGAACAAATTATGCAAAGAACATGATTATTACAACTGTAATGTTAGTTGGTATTCTTTTTCACTTATAAGTGAGAGATTTTAAATTTGATTTTCGCCAAAGGCGAATTTGAATCACATTATTGCTAGCTCATTGTCAGGATAAGCCTACCCCTCGTCCTTAATGTAGATAATATCGTTGTTCAAAAAAAAAAAAAAAATTAGAGGCAGGCATGGTTAGTTTAATTCGATTTAGGACTCATACAATACTCAAAATCAATGTAACATCACGGCTCAAAATGATTTGATTTGATTGATGCCTCAAACTAATAGCATAATCGAACAAACTCAATTCAATTAGCAGTCAGTTTGGTTAAGTAGTTTTTTTCCTAAAGAGATTTGGTTCAGAGTAAGAGGACAAGTAGGTCAAACTGAACTGAACCAAATTGTGTGCTCGGATGGTTTGAATGGTTTAAGCCGTATTTTGTACACCTCCTTCACCAAAAATTCCGAAGAATGACTAATGTTATGTGGTATGCATGACGTCATTTCTAGCGTTACATCAATGGTAACTAAAATTCTTAGTAAATTTAACAGGTAATAAGGGATTAAACGTAGTTAGGTGGTGGGAGTAGTACAGCGATGTGATATCCTCAGCAATATCAACCAAATTATGGCACTAAGGAGGTAAGCTATTGGTTTCTCGACTAAAGCTAAAGAGATGATTAACATAAAGCCACTTTCTTTTCAGATATGGTGATTCAAAGGCAGATCTGGTGATGCCAATATCACTGCGTTCGTCCATATCCTTAAAAAGATATATATATATATATGTCTATATATATATATATAGTATATATTGACACGCATATGTAAAACATTGTAGGGCAGTAGGTGCTACTGCATTGACACTCCACCAAACCCTAATCAGTGTTTGTTTGTTTCTTTTTGTGATGAGTCAGTCAGCCTAACTGAATCAGTCATCACTTTCATGCTCTCTCTCTGCACGTACTAGACTTGTTCTTTATACTTAACCACCACAATTTTGTGCTCATTCGGAGACCAACATACGTGTCATCATTGATCTCTCACCGTTGAACTTGGACTTCAATGGTGGAGAATAATCAGACGTATTTTGTGTTTTACTTTCAACCCTTAAGTGATCACAAATGTCTGGTGGAGAATAAATATATGTGTTTTTAATGCTATCATTAGCATGGATGTCTTCGGGGCAAGATATTTGACAAGATACTTCAAAGAGGTTAAGGCATGGTAGCTAAATACAACTATGCAAAGTGACGTGTGGGCTTCATCTTGCTCCGAGAAAAAAAACCTTACAAGTCTGCAACTATCAGCCATGCACCGAAAGTCCTGTGTTCGACTCCCTAAATCATACTTATATTGATGTTTGCAAGAAAAATTCCTCAACAATGTGAATCCAAATGTTTGTTCAAACATGTTGGAGATGGAGTTGAATATTGGTGACTTTAGGAGGGTCATTAGTTATGCAGTCCAATGATCCACATAATTATTATTAAGGCTAAAAGTAGCCAACTAGCAAGGAAGATTCCGCTGCTGATGATGATTGCGATGATGGACCATTGGTGCATAAACCAGCATCATCATCAAAGTGTGTAGAGGCATGGAAGCAAGCAATCACCTTACACGAGCTCAGACACCATTTCCATTTGGGGGAGGATCAATCGAGTGTTTTGTCTTCTTTTTTCTAAAAATTGAATCATAATATAAAGCAGTAGTTTTTTATCTTCTTTAGTGTCCCGTTTGGCAACATTGTCAATTATTGTGGTCTCTTTAAACCAAGGCAACCTTATGATATTATCTCAAGGGTTCATTCCACTTGAGGCATCTACTTTGTGTATGTATTTATATGTGTATAGATCGGCCTAGAGTCCTTCAGTTCAGGTGAAAAAGATTCAAACATGTCAACAAAGAGAGGGAGAAGGGGGAAAGCGTAGGAAGGGAAGGAGGGGGAAAAGAGATCGGTTTATGACGAACTTGAAGAAAGTTGAAGTGCTACTATAAAATTAATTGACAATATGAGAAGTAGTCTAATTACATATAGCACGTGCAAGGTATATTCTTTTCTCGATATGGGATTCATACTCTCAACATATCCTCTCACATGTAGTGAACTTTCAAGCCTAGTACGTGGACAACAAAAACGGGATGACATGGAGCACGTGTGTTTGGGCTTCACACATGAGACAACTTGCCCTGGTACCATAAATAAAGTTGACGTTCTCTTATAAAACCAATTGGCAATATGGGGAACAACTCAATTACTTATAGGTACATACAAGGTGAGTCAGAACACGTCGTTCGAGAGGGATAAAATGAATCACTGTGAGTTTCAGAGGGCAATTGAGGTTTAACATAGTTTCAGAGCCACTGGCATAATTAAGCCTATATAAAGAAACTCATATTTACTTACAAATCATAGCTTGATAGATATACAAAAGTAATTTGTTGAATCATAAAAACAAAAGGTTATGTCTCATATATAAAACTGCAATTTGTCTCTCTAAAATTCTTTTTCTTTCTAAATTCAAAAATACTTATTTACGGAAACAAAAAAATCAAACTTAAGTGCAACAATATGATAACCAACTGACCAAACTCATATCCCTCAACCTAACGAGAGTTGTTGGTTTAAAGAGAAAATTGAACAGTAATAAGCTTCCCAAACCTGGCTTTATTGCATTCATAATTATGCTTCCTAGGGAGAACTACATATTATAACTCATTGACCAAATAAAAATAAAGAAAGATTCAAAAGAGGCCCACAAAAAGAGAGGGAGGGAGAGCGAGGAGAATGACATAGATTAAGGCGATGAATCCCAACATCTCCAAAATCAATCTATATGCTTTTTCTTTTTTCACGTTCTGGTCTAAAGCAAAAGGAGAAGGAGGATGGACGGAGGGCTCCTCCTCCTCCTTAATAATATACTAGAGTACTGTAAGAGAATGAATTTTAGATTGAGGTGAGAAGGAATTTTGCATAAACTTATATATAAGTTGGCCTACTCGCTTGTATTGTCAATTAATTTTATTATGGAACCTTAACTTTTTTCATGGTATGAGAACAAGTTGTCTTACGTGTTAAGCTCCACGTCACTCAATTGTGTTGTGACGTGTTGAATCAATCCCACATCGGGAAAAGAAAGGACCTTGCATATACTTATAAGTAATTTGGCTACTCCATGTAGCCAATTGATTTTATGATAAAATCTCAACTTTCTTCAATTACTTTTGCTACATATTCCAATCAAAATGCCGAGGGGAGGAAGATGGTCTAAAAGAACCCAATTAATGTGTCCACTTTAAAAGCTGGAAATCATGGAGCTTTTATCTGCTTCTTCTCCCAACTTGATCATATCTTTCTTTGGCTCTTAGTTAATCATCATTAGTTCAACCCAAAAAGACCCCCTCATCAATCCTCTTGGCTTCATTTATAAGTATAAATGTTGGTGTAATGCAACAACGTTTACACAAGAAGTTAAGGTATCTGATCAAAGTGATGAGTTTGTAGTTGAAGCGATTAAAAGTATTAATTCAGTACACCAAAGTCATATGTTTGGTTTCTTTTACTGATATCGCATGTATCAAACAAAGTATCCAACCAGAGAACAAGGTGAGACCTAGAAGAAAAGTCAGGTTTACTTTATCCATCACAGTAACAAAATTAAGTGATCGTTTGATAACCATATCACTTTTTAGCATTTAGTTTTAGTATTTGTACTAGAGCTAGAAGGAAATACATGGGAGAAATGAGAAATGAAAAAGGATGAAGGGCGGTAGTAGGAGGAATAAAAAAGAAAAGAAGTAGATTATACGAAAACAAAAACTTGAAAGTGAAAAAGAACATGTAATTGTTTTCAGTTCGTCGTTTTCATTTCATCTTTCTTTCTTTTCATATTTTTCAACCAAAACCAAAATTATATTACAATGCAATGGTTGAACTATGGTTGAAACAAACGTGAATTGGAACTAATGCATATCAAGCCTCCAATCAATTTGGTTTGATGAAATGATTTCCTCCTTATGATTGTCACTTTAAAATTCTCACTTGGGTCTAATCTCTTTTTTTTTTTTTTTTCAATTAGATGAATAATAAGCATAAAGCAAAGGACTTTGAAGGTAAAGCAAATTTTGAATATTGGTTGATCAAACGGTCCGCTGTTGCTATGAATCTCTTTATATGCAAAAAATGCGTGACGCTGCTTTTGCTTTTCCTTTCTATAAAGTTGAAAGATGCAACCAAAAACATGCTGTGCTACAAAGACCTCCAAAATTCCAAGCCAAAGCTGAAAGCTTCTTACTAATAGTATCCAAGGTCATCTCTCTCCCTCTCTCTCTCTCCAAAAAAAAATAAAAATCAGATCACACATGAATGAAATGGTTGCAGTTGTTCTATAATCCAGAAACCCTTCAATGGCGAATTCCGAAATGATCTCTGTCTTCCTCTGCTCTCTCTTTCTGTTCCTCACTTGTTTTTCTTCTGTTTCATCACTTAATCCGTCTCTCAGGAGGCAAGCATCAATTCTTGTTTCTCTCAAACAAAATTTCGAAGACTCGAAAAATCCTTCTTAAGTACTTGGAATGTGTCAAACTACATGTTCCTCTGCTCTTGGGCTGGCATCAAGTGTGACAGCCTCAACAGATCAGTAGTCTCACTTGACATATCCAACTACAATCTCTCGGGCACCCTTTCGCCAGTGATCACTGAACTCCGCACCCTTGTCAATGTTTCGGTGTCAGGAAATGGATTTTCGGGTATTTTTCCTCCTGGTATCCACAAACTAGCCGAGCTACAAAACCTCAACATCTCCAACAACAGGTTCGGTGGAAGCTTGGATTTGGAGTTTTCTAAGTTGGAGGAGCTTGTAATGCTAGATGCTTACAACAACGATTTCAATGGATCACTTCCATTAGGTGTCACTCAGCTTCCGAGGCTGAAGCGGTTGAACTTTGGCGGGAACTACTTCAGTGGGAGCATTCCTCCTAGCTATGGAAACATGGTGCAGCTTGATTATCTGTCAATTGCGGGAAATGACCTGAGCGGTTACATACCGAGCGAGCTCGGAAACCTCACTAACCTACAGCAGCTTTTGTTGGGATATTACAACGAATTTGAAGGCGGAATCCCACCAGAAATTGGCAAGCTGATCAATCTGTTTCATTTAGACCTCGCAAACTGCGGTTTGGAGGGGCCAATCCCTCCGGAGCTAGGCAATCTGAAAAAGCTAGACACTTTGTTCTTGCAAACAAACCAGCTCAGCGGTTCGGTTCCTGCTCAGCTGGGAAACTTGAGTAGCTTGAGGTCTCTTGATCTCTCGAACAATGCGCTGACGGGAGATATCCCCGCTGAGTTCTCTAGCCTCCGCGAGCTCACACTACTGAACCTCTTCATCAACAAGTTTCACGGTGAGATTCCTCGCTCTATCGCGGAGCTACCGAACTTGGAAGTCTTGAAGCTGTGGCATAACAACTTCACTGGAGCCATACCTTCAAAGCTTGGTCAGAATGGCAAACTGATTGAGCTTGATCTTTCGAGTAACAAGCTCACCGGGGTTGTCCCAAAATCTCTTTGCTTTGGGAGGCGGCTGGAGATCTTAATTCTGCTCAACAATTTTCTCTTTGGGCCTCTACCTGATGACCTTGGCAAATGTGATACTTTAGTAAGAGTCCGAATGGGGCAGAATTATCTCACTGGATCAATCCCGCCGGGCTTTCTTTACTTGCCAGAGCTCTCACTAGTAGAGCTACAGAACAATTATCTCACTGGACAGCTTCTGCAGGAAAGAAGCAAACAACCCTCAAAACTCAGTCAGGTGAATCTGTCAAGCAACCGCTTATCCGGGCGCCTTCCTGCATCTATCGGAAACTTCTCAAGCCTGCAGATTCTTCTATTGAGTGGAAACCAATTCACTGGAGAAATCCCATCTGAAATAGGCCGGTTGCAAAGCTTTCTCAAGTTGGATGTGAGCAGAAACAATTTTTCGGGTACAATACCTCCGGAGATTGGAAACTGTATCGCTTTAACCTACTTAGATTTGAGCCAAAACCAACTCTCAGGTCCAATCCCAGTTCAGATTGTTCAAATCCACATACTGAATTACTTCAACGTGTCGTGGAACCACCTAAACCAGAGCCTCCCAAAGGAGCTAGGCTCCTTGAAAAGCCTAACGTCTGCTGATTTTTCACACAATAACTTCTCCGGTCCAATCCCACAAATAGGGCAATACTTGTTTTTCAACTCCACATCCTTCGTCGGTAACCCTGAGCTCTGTGACTCTTCTGCGAATCCATGCAACTACTCCTCAGCCTCATCATCAAGGGATCACAACCAAACTGGCATGCGCTCTCATGTCCTTGGCAAATTCAAGCTTCTCTTTGCTCTAGGACTCTTGCTTTGCTCGTTCGTGTTTGCAACATTCGCAATCATCAAGACCAGAAAGGTGCGAAAAAATTCGAACTCGTGGAAGCTCACAGCATTCCAAAAGCTTGAATTCGGAAGTGAAGACATCTTAGAGTGCGTAAAGGATAACAATGTGATCGGGAGAGGTGGAGCTGGGATTGTCTACAGAGGAACAATGTCGAAAGGCGAGCAAGTAGCTGTCAAGAAGCTGTTGGGGATCAACAAAGGCTCGTCACACGACAATGGCCTCTCTGCAGAAATTCAGACACTGGGAAAAATCCGCCACCGGAACATCGTCCGATTGCTGGCTTTCTGTTCAAATAAAGAGACCAATCTGCTGGTTTACGAGTACATGCCGAATGGAAGCTTGGGTGAAGTTTTACATGGGAAGAGAGGAGGGTATCTCACGTGGGAGACTAGGTTGAACATAGCCATTGAAGCAGCAAAAGGGCTCTGTTATCTGCACCATGATTGCTCACCATTGATTCTTCACAGGGATGTGAAGTCCAACAACATTCTGCTCAACTCAGAATTTGAGGCTCATGTCGCAGATTTTGGGCTTGCCAAGTTCTTGCAGGACACCGGAACATCAGAATGCATGTCTGCAGTTGCTGGCTCATACGGTTACATTGCTCCAGGTAATTCTATTGCTACATCATTACTCCAATTCGAGCGGAGATTCTTGCATGTAACTGGGATGTGTCCTCATTCATCACGTGAATTACTGTTTTTCTATCTCACACATCATGTGAGTCACGTTATGAGTGAGAGATAAACGGATGTCTCCGGTTACACCCTAATTTTGCTCTTATTTTGAGATTTTTTATTTTTTAATATTAACATCAAGCAATTGAATATGCTACTAAGTAGCGACAATAAGCTAAAATTGACCTATATACTTTGATGCAGCACTTTGGTAAAGTAATTAAAGCATATTCCATGTGTCTCCTCTGACTTGGTGGATTAAGTCGGCCACTTTTAATAACAAAAGAGAGAATGATTACTTCAGATCTTGATTTGTTTTGTTCAATTTGGTATTAAAATATTAATAGATGAATAGAGGATAGGAAAACGTACGCATACAAAAACAGATCACAAATTTTTAATCAAAAATAAAGTTCAAAAGGCACTAAGATGTGGAGGAAGAGACACAAAATCAGTTTTATTACGCGTATTTCTCTAGAAAATACATGTTTCCTTTCATATGTATGTACTTTACTTTTTACCAAAGTAGCAAAGTAGGAGTGGCATATGGATTCCAAAATAGGCAAAGGCTCCACTGACATAGGTAAATTCTCCTTTTGCTTTTTATATTGCTCTCTACACAGAGAGTAGTGTAATGCAGTATACATGTCTTGAAACCATAAAATTCCATGTTCCTTCAGCCCAATCACAAACCCACTTTTTTGACCAAAAACCCATATGAACCCAAAATCCACAAAACTCCATACAACCCATTAAGAATCTTGCTTGGGATCCAAGCTTTACTTTCCCTAAACCCTAGAAAGTGGCACAACTGTAAAGAATATGGCATAACCCTAACTTTTTCTTTTACATCCACACCCCCATTGCTTTACCTTACCTGTGTTGTGTAGAGGAGTAAAACAAAATAGAACAGTGGATATATCACGTCTGTATGAGTCATTTTTCACATGAGACTCGTCTGTATTTTAGTCTCATTCGACTCCATGTTGTCTCACTAAATGTGAGAACTATCATAGTCAAGCAGCTTTACCGAAGTATCTTTTAACAAATCAGTTTCCCTTTTTCACTTGTTTTGTGTATGTTATGAACTTTTACAACCAGCTAAACTTTTTTACCGTGCCTCATGGAACAGAATATGCGTACACATTGAAAGTTGATGAGAAGAGCGATGTGTATAGCTTTGGAGTTGTACTGTTGGAGCTCATCACAGGAAGAAGGCCAGTTGGTGGATTTGGGGAAGAGGGAATGGACATTGTTCAGTGGACCAAGATTCAGACCAACTCACAGAAAGAAGGGGTGATAAAGATCCTCGACAAACGACTAGACACTGTTCCGATGGACGAAGCAATGCAAGTGTTTTTCGTCGCGGTTTTATGCGTTCAAGAGCACAGTGTGGAGAGACCAACCATGAGAGAAGTTGTTCAAATGCTTGCACAGGCTAAACAACCAAACACATTTCACATGCAATGATTCAGTACTTGAATCAGATCATGGAGCAGCAACATTTTGGTGACAGCCACAAAAATGTCACGAACATGAATAATAACACATGATTTTCGGATCAAGTAGCGAGCACGGTTGAGTAACTGGTATAGCAGTACCAAGCTGGGAACCAAAAGTAATAAGTGAAGAAGGCAGCCAGTCCACATAGTATATATATACAATGTTTTATGTTTTTTTTTTCTTCTCAATATTTTTGGGTTTTTGTTTGGTATTGTTGTTGTATTTGTTAGAGTGAAGGTAGATCTGTTGTGGTGATTAGTGGCAGGCAAAGGTCGCGATATTGGTACTGGTTAGTTTGTATTATTGTGTCATCATATAAATGTATGACCAAATGATTTGACGTTGCCTTTATTATACTGTAATAAACTTTTAGATTTTGTACTCGAACGTTTTGTGCTTTTTCTGATTAGCTAAATCCCACTTAATCAGACTGATGTCCTCAATCATGCCTGATTGGGGAACGCACTAGATGTGGTTGTAATTAGATGTGTCAAATCAATTATTGGGTTGTTAATGGTACTTGTTAAGATCTGTTTAATTTGATCTGATTTTGGTAGTGGTGATGACGATGTAAGATGAAATCAAACTAAATCGATCTTAATAGGTGCCCATTATTAACCTAATGGGTTGATTTGCACCTCTAATTGTAACTCTGCAACTTACAAACCAACGTATTTCAGAGTCTAATTAGTCTTTTCTTCTTCTTCGTAAGATTTTCAAGGAACATACACAAATGTAACTAGTTACAAACTTTGAGTAAAAAATGGAGCTCAAGGGACACTAATATGTCGATAAACGGGACAAAAACCGATGTTCATATACAACTAGTTGAGCACCATTTAAGGGCTCTTATAAACCTTCTCAAACTCTAGATATAATAAGGTAACAGGAAGTGAATATATAGGGTAACAATCATCACATGTTGTAGAACAGACTAAATTAAGTAGGTTTCAGACAACATTTTTCAAGATCCAAGATCAATTAACACTTCTTCAAACCAAAACAGACAACATTCTTACTACTTATGATTCCTGGACTTTCGTCTACCATGACTCGAGCTTCTCTCAGATACTCTACCCCTTGAATCAAGGTTTGAGGCAGAAGTATTATCTGAGGTTTCACTAGAGTATCTCCTGCGCCTCTCTTTGGCTTAAATGACACATGATATCGTCGTATCTGATCGAGCTTGTCCTTTCCAGCAGAGAGTGTGTGAAAGAAGTCACCCAAGCACTCCAACTTTCTGGCAACGAACACATCGTCATCGACGCCCTTGTGTCATCTTCAAAATTGACATTGTTAAAGGACAATTTAGTAGTTATAGCTTCGAACTTGCTCATATGCTCGTTGCGCGCCTTCTTTCATCTTCAGATTCATTAACGGTTGCAGCAGTTGCACCTTATTGTACGCTGTCGATTTCAGCTCATACACGTCAGTCCGGGCAGCCGTTAAACTTTATGTGGTCTTCTCATTTGCTGTTCTTAGGGCAATGCTCGTTGATAGACAGGCACTAAAAACTATCTGTGCGACATTGTCAAACTTGACGTTGATAAGGACAATTGAGAGATAATGTAGTTGACGTTGATAGAGGACAACTGAAAGATAATGTAGTTGAACTTGCTCAAATGCTTGGTTGCGCTAGTGCCTGCTTTCATCTTCAGATTGAGTAACTGTCGTGTGAGTTGCACCTTATTGTACGCGGTTGATTTCAGAGCGTACAAGTCAGCCAGAGTAGCCATTAGACCTGCTACGGTGTTCTCATTTGCTGTTCTTTGCACAATTTTCTTTGACAACCTCGCACGGATAATTTCTAATGCCTGCGCATCTAGGAGTTCCCATTCGAAATCCTCCATACTTTCTGGTTTCTTTCCTTTAAGAGGAAGATTGAGATCATTTACACATAGGTAGGCCTTGATCTTAATCTTCCATGTCTCAAAGTCTGTACCGTTGAACATGTTAACATAGTTCCCGACTTCTTTAACCATTGATCCTCTGCAAAAAAATTAGTGAAGCAAAACTCGGATACTAGCTGTCTGGAGAAAATTCAGTATCCAAATCAGGAATATCCAAAAGCAATCGGGTAAAATTAGGGTTAATAAATGACATTATATAGGGTTAATTAAAAACAGAAATCTAGCAGTACAAAACGAAATTTGACGAATTTAAGGAACAGAATTAGGGAAAAATTACATTAAAATTTTTACACATAATTAACAGGCCACCAGTTGTGCTTGTTAAATTATACAATTTGGTTATTTTTCATTGAAAAAGTCTGAAGATTAACAGGAATTTTTTTTTTTTAATAAAAATATTGACGAAACTAATAGAGAAACAAAGAAAGAGTGCACTATGAAAACTAGGGTTTTTGTGGGATGGTGATTTCAGCTGTTGCTCTCTCTTCGACTTCTCATAAATTATAAAGGACAATTGGTAAAGAAGAGGATTTTTGGACTCCTCCCCAGCATGAAACAGTGCATTAAACCCATAAAGAAAAGAGCTTTGAATATTTGGTCCAAGGTCTTATAATATTTGGCTCGTTTGGAAGTGTTTATAAAATGATTAAAAGCGTTTTTAATAAATATGTTTTTGAAATCAATTCTTAATAATAAAGCAAGAAGCACTTCAAGTGCTTTTAGAATCCAAAACATTTTCTTTAAAAGAGCTTTTAGTTATTTTAAAAACAATTCTAAATCAGTTCGTGTCACCGGGAGCATATTTTCGTATTACATGATGAGTGCTGCACTCACATAGGTACACGAATGAAAAATTTACTCCGGTGACAATCAAGTCCTTGGGGATTCGACATCATGTTTGCAATTTTGAGTACAATGACTATCCTTGTGAAGAAGCCGCATACGACCTCATTTCAAAGAACTTGTTATCATTAAACAGAAACGTCCGCAATGCCAAAGGAAACAAGTATGATTGCAACCCAAATAAACTCTAAACTGATCAATCGTTTGTACAAAATAATTCACATTACAAGCCAAGTTTCTTCGGCCTCAAGTATGTAGAAGAGCCCTGGTGTGAACCCGGCATTGAGACGACTTGCTGCTGCTGCTGCTTGGATCTCTTTTCCCTCTCCTTCTGCTTGCTTGCTTTCTCTGCCTCTGCTCGAGCCTTTCTCAGATTCTCCATTTCCGCCTGCATCATTGTCTTTTCCCCCTTTTGTCTCTTCTTGTGCTCCAACATTGAGTTATCCGACTCCTTCACATAATAGAACATGGATCCGAACTCAGCCAACCATTGCGGTTCCACTGCAGTGGCACACTGCATATACTCCTTCCTTGTCAGAACTAGCTCATGATAGACCACATACTCTGGATTGCAGCCCATGCCATAAAGCGCACTGCTCGGGTGTAAATAGCATGGCATTCCAGTCCGGCAGTTAACATATTCCCCTACACCCTTTAGTCTTGCTGCATTCTGAAAGTACGCAGAGCAAATAGCTTGTCTCACCTTATCAGTATCAGGCCAACAGGATGTGAGTGGGACTTTGACTTTGAGTGTCTTTAGTATCTCTAGCAGTTGGGACCTCACCTCTCTAACCTTTCGCAGCCCTTTAACTTGCAAAAAGTGGTCATCACACCAGTCCCCACGACACTGATGTTGTTCCCACTGCTGATAAACATTGTACAGCGTCAAGTGGTCGGACTCTGGGAAGGAGAATTTCTCCCTTGCAGCATCACTCTCCTCTGCCCTATCTTTGGGCCTAAAGAATACCGACGGCACTGAAAGCATGGACACAATTGTCAAAACCTCATCTAAACATCCTAGCTTTTCACCCATCAATAGCATTTTAGCGAGTGGAGGGTCCAACGGCAATTCCACCATTTTCCAGCCCAGGTCAGTTAACTGCCCCTCATTGTTAAGAGCACCCAACACCCACAACTGGTACATAGAATGGAGAATATTATCCTTGGGAGGTGGGTCTACGAAATCAAAATCTAGTATCTTATCAACCTGAAGTGATTTGAGCAACAAGATCACATATCCGAGGTTGGTCCTCTGGATCTCTGGCACAGGATTGGGCAGCATTTCATTTAAGTACGCATTCTGTGTGTACAGCCGATAACATGTTCCAGGCTTAGTTCTGCCGGCACGCCCAGAACGTTGGTTAGCAGCAGTCTGACTAATAGGAAATACTTGAAGAGCATCCATACCCATTTTCGGGTTGTATACTTTCATTTTACCATATCCCGTGTCGATGACATATGAGATTCCGTCTACCGTCAAAGATGTCTCAGCAATGTTGGTTGCCACAATACATTTACGAGCCCCATCTTCAGCTTTTTGGAATATCTTTGCTTGCAAGTCAGCAGGCAACTGTGAATATATAGGGAGTATCAAGAGTTTTGGCACCTCTTTAACCGAGGTGGAGATAATTTGTTCCATCCGCTCTGAAAGGGCATAACAAGCTGCCTCAATCTCATCCTGGCCGGTCATGAAGATGAGGATGTCACCTTGAGTGCCGGTGATATGAATAGTTATGGCCTCCTTCACTGCAGCTTCAACATAATCTTCACATGGGGTTTTACTATACCTGATACTTACAGGAAATGTTCTCCCAGGAATTTCAAAAATCGGTGCACTTCCAAAAAAGTTTCTAAACTTCTGAGCATCTAGTGTTGCAGATGTCACGATGAGCTTAAAATCACGCCGCCGGGCAACCACTGTTTTCAAAATCCCAAGCAGCACATCCGTGTTCAGTGACCTTTCATGGGCTTCGTCCATCACAACTACGCGATACTTGTCAAGCTCAGAATCTCTTAGTGTTTCATGTATAAGTACTCCATCAGTCATGTATTTTATTATGGTATTTGGTCCAGTCACATCCTCAAAACGAATAGCGTACCCAACTTTATCACCAAGCTCAGTCTCCATCTCTTCACTAACTCTCTTTGCAACACTCATGGCTGCCACACGTCTTGGTTGGGTGCAACCCACAATGCCGTTTACAGTGTAACCCTCTTCGTGCAGATACTGTGTCAGTTGAGTCGTCTTTCCAGAACCAGTTTCTCCAACAACAACAATAACTTGATTTTCTCGAATTACCTGTAGTAAATCATCCCTCACAGAATATATGGGCAAAAACTGTCGTTGCTGTGAGATGGTTTTTGACTTTGCAAATTCACTCGCTGCTTCCTCATTCTTCATATGCTGTGCAAACTTGGCATCTTCTTTGAAATCAATTTCACCGTCTGCACCTGCAGCAGCAGTATCTGCATCAATCTGCTCCGCTGTTTTCTCAACACCAAGTATATCGCCTAGTTTAGAACCTGCAAGCTCCCAAAAACGTTGACGCGATTTGTTCATATTTTGCTTCTCATGAATTTTCCGAATGAGAGCAGACCCTTTGCGAGAAATTATGGCCATATCAGACGTGGAATCCTTTATTGGCATTATCGTCTCTGCTCGCGTGGTAAAAACAACAATTCCGTCCTTTCCAATTACACCGTCCTCAAGGAAAGGAGGCTTTAAATTTGTATCATGTACAAGAAGAATAACTTTGTGCTCTTCTTCATCATCGAACTCGGTCTGCACCTCAGTCCCTCGAACAGCACCAGATCTTATAAGTTGACGATCCTCCCACCGCGCAGTATCAGCAGTGAGCTGTGACAACTTTCTGCTCTGAGCAAGGGTCATCTTAGTTCCATCTCTTCGAACCAATCTTTTTGCCAACTCCGCTTCCTTCTTTTGAAAAGAAGCATCATCTCCGTAAAACAAAGACGAGCTATCAACTGTATCGAACATTGTGTTTCCTTCTTCCCTATCATACCATGCTCGGTCAGAATTGTATTCCATCTCTAGACGCATGCTTTCGCTAATCTCATATTTCTGTCCTTCATCCAAATCAGCCATGTCTCCTTCTCCATCCTTGAACGATTGTGAATTTTCTGAGTGAGACGCAACTTTACGAGGACTCACACCATGTTTCGAACTTGAAGATTTAAACGCATCTCCAGAAGGACAAATTCGAACTGGAGACGAAGAGATGAGATCCCACGGAGAAGCATCAGAACCAGAAAAATTACATCTACTCCGCTTTCTTCCATATTGTCCACCACATTGATCATGTTCATATCCCTCACATGCTTTCCTTCGACGAGAAGAATCCTTAGCATAACTACCACTCCCATCTTTGCAATCTCTCCTCCTACCACCATGCTCTTCCCTGTCATAATCATACCTACCCTCACAATCTCTCGGTGCCTCGAATCCGCCATCAACGCCCCTAAACCCTTCCCGTTTCGCATTAGCGTTGAAATCGAAACCCAAGACAGATTTCTTCTCCGGACGCCTAAAAACAACTCTGTCCTTCCCTAAAACATCTAATCCCCGACCACCACTGCTATTCTTTTGTTCCATTGTCACCCTTGCCTTGTCCAAACCAACAGATTCAGACCTTTGTTTTCAATAGAAAATCACAAACAAACAACTTATACAGCAAGAAACCTATATATATAAGGACTTTATAAAAACCTGGTACGACAACCTAGTCCCTCACAATTGTCTAAGAAAATTGGATAAGTTTTACGTGGGAAACTTCTGGAAACAGAATTTGGGCAGAATTCACCAGCCCCAAATCATTTTTTTTTTTTTTAAATTATATAATTTGTTTGATTTATTAAAAATATCTAAATGCCAAAAAAGTAAATCAAATCAAGAGTGATAGATTAGAAACAGAATTATGAGGTCTCTCTTACCTTGGGGTGGATTCAGGGCGGCTGTCGAATTATGAACATAAACCCAGAAAAGTATTCAACTTTGTAAACCGTGTTCGATCAGAAAAGGTCAAAACTTTGGTCTGAGTAGCAATATTAGGCTGGATCCTGTTTTGGGTCGGTTGTACTTTCTCTATTTGGTCCTTGGGCCTTTGTATTGGGTCAGCACAGCCCAATATGGTAAAAACAGAGGCCACCCACTAGGCACCAGCCTCTGCAAGTTCCCGCTTTCACCTGGACTGAGTAAACAAACACCAGAAACCCTAGAGAAATATTGCCAAGCAAGAAGAGGACGCAGCAAGCAACCCAGTCAGTCCTAAATATTTGATTTCTGAAGGTACGTTGGGGTTTTTTATTAAAGGTGGCTCCTTTATTTCAATCAGTTATTGTTGGGCTGCAATTTCTCATACCATTGTGCTTTTGTTTATTTTTTAATTTCCTTCCCAACTCTTATGCTATCTCAGATCATAAATTGTAGTTTATTGGATTACCCAGATGCTTAATTTTTTTATTTCTTGAGTAATTCGTGCCTTCACTAATTGAACATTGAGTTTTTTTCTTTGATTAGTATTATAATTAAATTAAAATTCTGGTGTAATTATTTAGTTAATTTTGTGAGTTTTGGTACTTAGAGCTGGAACCCAGAAAATATTGTTTACTTTCTGTCCAAACGACTAGCCAAGGCAAGAATGGAGTAATGGGCAGGGAAGAGGATTGTAATTTGTAATTCATTCAAACAATCATACTCATAGATTTGGTTCTAATTTGTTGAGTTTATTATCCCAGTTGCATTAATTTGTTGCTTTTGGTTCTAGGTTGTACACAAGATGGCCTCCAGAATCGCCCAAATCCGCCTAGTCAGTTCTCACCCCGAGGTTTATGAACCGTGTGATGATTCGTTTGCTCTAGTAGATGCTCTTTTAGCTGATCGAACAAACCTGTTGCAGCACCAACCGGCATTGTGCCTGGAACTGGGTTGCGGCAGTGGCTATGTCATTACTTCTCTAGCTCTTATTGTTGGCCAGGAGGCGCAGTATATTGCGACTGACATTAACCCCCATGCGGTGAAGGTGACTCATGAGACGTTAGAAGCACATGGGGTTCATGCGGAGTTGATAAATACTAACATTGCATCAGGACTGGAGAAGCGTCTGAAAGGTTTGGTTGATGTAATAGTTGTGAACCCGCCTTATGTGCTGACCCCTGAAGATGAAGTGGGACGCGAAGGAATAGCATCTGCTTGGGCTGGCGGGGAGAATGGGCGTACTGTGATTGACAAGATGCTGCCGGTTGCTGACACTCTTTTGTCAAAGAAGGGCTGGTTGTACATGGTCACTCTTACAGAAAACAATCCCTTGGAGATATGCCTTCAAATGAGAGAGAAAGGCTATGCTTCCAGAATCCTTGTCCAGAGATTGACAGAAGAAGAAAATCTACAAATCATCAAGTTCTGGCGGGATTCCAATTCGCAAGTAGTGGAAAAGGAAAACAAAACAGTGTCAGTTCCTGCAAAGGACATGGAGTCTTTGCTCTCTCAGTTCCATATATTCCCGTTTCTGAGAGGCAGCAACAACGACAGTAGCTGATGGATAGAGAAGAGGGGAAACGTAAGTTTCTTAGTAAGGACATGATGGGAAAATGGTTCCTATTCTCATAATCTTATGAGTTCTGGAAACCTTTGTCTGAACTTGAGATGCACACCATTGAACTGTTCGGTGCCGTCAGATGGTGCCGTCGGGGACTTCATCATTTTCTACGAAAATTTGTAAGTCCCGGATTCGTGTTTTGACAAGCATCTGCAGAACACGTTCATCATATTGTCTTAGTTTTATACCAAGTAATTTGGGTGTAATTCTTACTAGTACGCTACAATAGGGTGCAACTGAAGAGATTGCTCAAAATTGTCAATGAAGACGTGATTATTTTGTGTTGCTTGAAGTACTTGTGGTGATTCTTTCTACACAAATTGTCTAGGAATGTCAGGTGCAATCCTTCCAGGTTTAGGTTTAGTCGAGGTTCGAAATGATAGCAGAAAGTAACGAATGGAGAGCTGCAAATTTCTTGAACGGGTATTTCTTGAATGCCAAGGTAACAAGTACGGTTTACAACCCAAACAAACCCCAATTGCTAGAGAACAGAAATAATATTCATATGATCCATTCGTTTGAGAAGAGGCATCCTTTTAGAGAAAACCGACAAGTTGATCCATATAACATACCTATACAGAAAAACGATCCGTAGTTCTTCCATTAAGGAGATTTACAGAGCTGTCAATGGTAAAACCTGCACAAAACTACGTTTCAGTTTCTCTGGTACCGCACAGAATGAACAGTCGTTTGACGTTCAAGCGAGATCACATATTAGAGATCTTTTTGGTCCTCCTTACGGCAGTCTTAGCAAGAGTATCACAAATCTCTCTATTCCGTTTGGAGCCTGCAACTTTGTTGCCGCCAATGGCTTCAGAAATCTTCCCCTGGACTTTACCGCCAATGGCTTCAGGACTTTTCCCCTGAACTTTTAGTGCCTCCTTTACAAAAACTTTTAACCTCCATAATGTGCATTCATTCTGTGTAGGTGGGATGGAAGAAATGAAAGAATAGACATCTCAATTAGCATCATGCCAAATGAATTTAAACGTAAATTCGATGGTTTGATATTGTACTACTACATTCAATTTAAATGACTGCCAGATCACAGCAAAAACAAATAGATAAATAGATAATGACCTGAGCATCAATGTCAAGATCCACTTCTTGCGCAGTTGCTTGGAAGTTGGGGTTACTCTGTGCAACAATTTCTAGAGCCTTGCTCAGATCTTCGGCAGATAACTGCGAGAGAGCTGTCGAGAGTTTTCTTTTATCATCCGAAGACATTTTCCTAAATCAATCCACAGTTAGACGCTTCACAGATGCCAAAATGATCAATGAAAAATAACAGACACAACAAGACCATGCCCATGCTGTTGCAAGAACAATGCTGGATTCAGCTGTTGCAAGAACAATGCTGGATTCAGCAATTCAGTAAGGCCCATTCACAGTTTAACCACCCAACTAACATAAAGCTACATATCCAATTTTGTCGGTTGCAACACGGCAATAAAATGCACTTTGATTTGAAGTTTCTAAAACTCAAGCAAAAACACAAGCAATTTAGTTTAATTGTAGAGTGGATATGGGTTCTTAACAAACCTGCACTTCTGAACCACTGTTTGTCTGAGGTTCCTCAAATACACATCAATCTCAAAAAGCTGAAAATGATTTCGTTAAAAAAAAATGTAGATCATGAGTCAGAATTTACTCCTAAAAATAATCGAACTTTTGATTGGCATTGTGTATGTAAATGCATGTTGCTATTAAAAATTAGAATAACGAGAGAAAATTGAGAAGCTTCGTTACAAATTACTAAGAGGACTCTGAAATTTGACAAACCTCATTGCTTAGATGCTTAGCTGTGCTGGCATATGCAGCATCCTGAGATAGTTGCATGTTTCGCCGTGCCTCTGCTTCCTCGTCTGCTCGTCTTGTTTCCTATGAATAGTTAAAACTTAGGTTGAAAGTTAAAAAACTACACTGAAACAAGAAGACAGGCAACCTAAAACACATCCATTCACAATGAAAGGCTACTGAATTCGTTAAAAAAAAAAAGTGTTGGTAACAAGGTCCACGAAGTCCTACATAAGATATTTTCGCACTAAGAATAGAAACTTACCTCTTCAACAACTTTAGGCAGAAGCTTTAGCCATTTTTCTTCAAATTTTTTCAACAACGATTGGGCCATCACATAGACATCCTCACCTTCATCATTATATTTCATTGCATTCTTGAAAACCAGCCTCACATCAGCATATATCTCCCTGACATTCTTATACTCACTACCATCCTTGGCTTCCATTCTATTTTTTATGGTACCAAGGTCCATGGGCTTCTCAATGACCTAATGTAAGACATGAAACAAATTAGGCAGACCATCAAAAGGAATTTTCTTCTTTGTTGAAAAAGAAAGATGTATAATAAAGAATGAATGAACACTACGTGAAAGACGATGGACCAACAACAGAGAAATCAGTATGATACAAGTAGATATATGCATCTTCAAGTCGCCAACTAAAAGTTCAACAATTTTTTGCTTTTTTAATACTTTAATGAGGACCTTTGGAAAAAGTACAGCGTGTCCTCATCAGCATAGTGAGTAAATTTTGGAAACAATTAAAAATGTACGAAGTCTTTTTGATAAGTGAACAAGATGATAACATTTGCCCATAAAGGAAGAGATTACTAATCAGAAAATTCTAAAGGAAGAAAACTTTACTTGATAATAGTCATGCAATCCAAGACGTTCAACATCTACAGGATCCTTAAAGGGCCACGCCCATTCAAGCTTAGTGATCTGAACAGTGCCAAGTGAAGCCATATTAACTAGTGTTAATCAGTTTTAATGAAAAACCATGTACAAGTTAGTGAATGCGAAAAAAATCAAAGTCCACTCAAATTTGCAGCTGGTACTTCACCCACGTAGATACAGCATAAATACCAGATATCAGAATATTTTCCTACATTAAAAAAAGACAATTTTTTTCTAGCAAGAAAAAATTCAACATTTTATAAGTCTCCTTGCTTCTGCTTTTTCTGAAAAACATTATCCACCTAAAAGAAACTGTGCAAGAGGGTCCGGACTCTGACAAGTAACAACTAAAGTTTCTCATTTAGCTTGTATGTGAAATTAGAAGTATCACTCAACATGAACATCTGGTCACAAAAATTGACAATGGCGTCTAGCTTTTTATAGAAATTTTATAGTAGTAAATTAGAAAAGGTGCAAAATGGGTAGAGGAAGACCTAGGACGACCTGGATTGTGCTCTAAGCAAAAGGGGTAGATCAAGACCTAGGAAGACTTGGATTGTGCTCAAAGCAAAAGAGGTAGAGCAAGACCTAGGAAGACTTGGAAAGAGACTTTAAGAAAAGACATAGAGTACTTGGAGCATGCAATTTTATAAGGTTTTGTTGTAGAAAAAAAAAAAACACCCCGACAACTATAAGTTTTATATAAACCGTTCAAGAACTCAGTGGAGAGGAAAAAAATACTTCATCTATCCACTTGTCATGCTCTAGCATATTCTTAGTTGTGAAATTCTTATGCTGCCCTGCTCCCATTACAAAATCAACAGGATCTTTTTCCCTAAAGTATTGGGTTTTAACTTTGAAGTGTTTTTTCCCTAAAATGTCATGTTATCAAGGGCCGATATGTGAAAAGCTCTTCTAAAACTGCTGCTATTTGTTCCTCACAACAAGTCCAAATGACTGTCTTTTACCAAGAGAAAGTATTAATTAGGATGTTATAATTTGACCAAACATATTCGATTTTGCTCCGCTTCCAACACTATATCATCTGACTTTTCCCCTTCCCCAGGAAAGTACTTCTAAACTTGCTTCAAAAAATCATATATCCAACAATATTATAAAGAAGGAACATAATTAAAAAACATGTGAAGAATTAGTTAAAGAAAGAACCCTTAGATGTAAGAAAATATCTTCATTAAAATATACCCAAGTACTTGCATCCATTGCAAAAGTTTGGTGCTTGCCTGATGGAACATTGCAGAAAATTGGCGCATAAGCCCTTGCATTCTCTTTGTAGCAGCGGCTTCCCTACGTGATGCATCTTGCTGTTGCTTCTTAGAAGCAGTTAACTGTCTATCCTTCACGACTGCAACACCTTTTGAAGTGGGTAGATTCAGATTTCCCGTAGTCAAGTAAAACCGTTCCACCTCATTCACTCTTTTCTCAAGCTGCAAGTAAAAGACAAGTTAGCCAATCTTGTTCACAAGTTTTAAAATTTTGGACAGATTTCCCATAAATGAAAAAATTGCACAAAACCATAGATGTAAAAGTAAATTCCATAGTAGAAGCTGACCAACATATTGATAATTAATGACGAAAAACCAAACTATTGGAGTGGAAAATCATATAACACCAACCAGATTAGACGACGAAACTAGAACTTGAATTACATAAAGAAGATGCCGGTTTATAATTAGTGAAAAGAAGCCTCACCGTATCGATCTTTGCAGAAATCTCATCAACAGAACTATTAAATCCCTCCACTACAGCTGCACCATCAACACTTGTAAAATCTGGGTTTGATGAACTTGCTGGCTCCATCTGTTAGGACAACAAAAAGATTGAATTTAAGCAAAATCATTCCAGAATTTATTCCCAATTTCTAACTATCTGGAATTTTTCAACTAAAACAATTCGAAAAGGCTGAAATTAATAAAAAAAAAAAATTGTGAATTTGATCCAAATTAACTAGATCATTGGAAAGAAACAATTAAAGATTGTATCTTGATCGTTAAAACTCTAAAACCCTTTTCGTTAAATCAATCAAATAAGAGAGAGAGAACCGAATTGAACCCAACAAGCGTAAGCCTTCCTCTTCCCTAACAAATAAATAAATACAGTTGTTCAGGATATAGATATGGGTGTACCTGGAAGAGCAGAGACGCATACCGAGTCGGAGAGGTCAGAGAGAGAGAGAGAGAGAGACGGGAAGAAGCTGAAGAAGAACGCGATGCCCGATCACCAGTTGTTCAGTATTTGATCCGAACGAACTCGAATATTTTGAAATTGGGCTGTTTATTTATACTTATTGGGCTCGTGCCTTTTGTCTTTCTCGTTTTGAACGGCCCAATATTGCTTTTTAATTTATTCAACTTAATAATCGTGAATAATCAGAGGTGAATAAAGCCGAAAGGGAAAAGGGAGTGAGGAGATCACTTCTCTAATTTTACCACAAGAAACTTGCCTCAGATGAAGCTTTTAAAATGTCAACTTCATGTTTCATTCGTTAAAAATAATTTTTTTAATTAAAGTGCATATAGTTATATTGTTTAGGTTTTGTTTTACAATAGAGAGTGAGAATGATTTCGAGAGTTAAAGAAGATAAATAATCTTAGGATATAAGTATTCAAAGTGATTTGAGGTTGAAGTTATAATTGCATATTAAGGTGTATAAGTAAGTCAGTAATAATTTTAATTGTAAAATGTATTTAACAATAGGGTGATTTTATATAAAATCAATAAAAAAATCCGTATTTAAAATATTTCATTCATTCTTTTATTTTTCGATTCAAGTACACTTACATTTCATTGTTTTTTTCTACTTTTTTGTGCTTTTTATAACATGAGCTGGAGATAACCAAGTGCTGCTGGACCAATTAATCAAGTACTAGGTCTACTTTTTGTGTTTTTAGTAGATCTCTTCCAATAGATAATGTCCTCCCATATGCGTATGCCCTGATAGGAGATTCTAATCAAGGACAGAGGCAGCTAAGCCCCGTCGAGGGCAGGTGCCCCCACTGGACTGCTGAAGTTTTGTGTAGAGGAAAAAAATCATAGAACTTAATTTATCATATTTAAAGTACTTTAAGTGCTTAGTTATTTATCATATTTAAGTACTTTAAATGATTAGTTGAAATTTTCAAAAAATATGTATAGCAAGCTATAATTGTGAAAAAAATGTCTACAAGTTGGCTTAATGAAATTTGAGAAGAAAAGAAAAGCAACGAAATTATAGAAAAAATTCAACTATCATGAATTTTTTTTCCTCAAGTCTGAAAGTTAAGATTGCCCCGCTAAATAAAATTTCTAGCTCTGACCCTAAATGTGATTATGTAGTGATGAAGGGGCAAGTGATTGGTGTGGATAGAATAGGTTCAAAATTTGATTATCTCCAATGTAATAAGACGGATACATACATACAGAGACTGATACACAATAAATTACACATAAATGAAAATTTTTGGAAAAAACAAATATTCCGAAATAGGTTACAAGTATTGAAGGATAACAAATCAATTATATTTTACCAAATTATAACACTTTTACGCAGAAGTCATCACTGACTTGGGGAGGAAGGACTTGAAAATTTTTAAAGCTTTTTAACCCATGCATGATTGATTGAATGTTCTGCCTAAAGCTTTGGTGGTTCTGCAGCAGCAGATTCCTCCACCTTGGGAGGAGGAGCCTCAGCAGCAGCATCTGGCTCAGTAGGTTTAGGTTTCTCAACCTCCTCCTCTTTCTCCTCCACCATTACCTCTTCTTTCTTCTCCTCCACCACCTCTTCTTCAATCACTATCTCCTTTTCTTTTACACCACCACTTGTTTCCTCCTCAGTCTTTGCTGCTTCGGCTGGCAGCGGCGGCTCCACCTTCTCCTCAATCACAATGAATGTTGACACCTTCTCAAACACAAAGAAAACTGGACCTGAAACGTAGGCTGGCCCATATTTTGAAGAGGCTTCTGATACTGGTTTGGATCCTGGGAATTCTGTTCATGCATATAAAGATATAACCCAATTAAACACACGAGAATTTTGAAGAATTAAACCCAAAAATCGTTGAATATGTTTTAAATAAATTGCATACCAATTTTAGCCAACTCTTCAAGGAACTTCAGGACTGCAGCTGAATACTTCTTCAACCCTGACTCCTTGCGCTCCTTAACCAAAGTCTATTTAAGATGAAATTCAGTTTATGCAGAAGAGCTAATTAGTACTTAATAATTGGTCTAGTAATTCCCTCTTTCATTGTTTTATCTCTTAATTTGTCTTATGCACGAGATTTTTGGTGTGACAGAAAAGACAGACTTATTTTGTATACAACTAATGATAAGACATATTTTCTCGTCAAATATGTTACCTTGATTTCAGATGAGGAAGCTTCATATAATTCAATTACTTTTGCTTGAAGATCAGCCTTCTTTTCCTCAAACTCCTTGGTTATTTCCTCCTGAAAACAGATGCATATATAGTTATATACCACATATATATAATTATAAATTGTTCTATTTGTAAGATCTTCTGCAGAAAATAAAATAATTTGACCTAAACATAAAAACAAGAGAAAGAAAAAAGGAAGAAATATAACAAACCTTGGAGTCATCAAAGGACTTGCAAGCCTCAGCAGCAGCAGCCTTTTTTGTACTGGTTTTGGTCTCAAACACCCTCTTGATCTTTGGAAGCACCTTTGTTTGCCAATAACCCATCTCACTTCTCAACTCAAATATCCCTTAAGTCTAAAAACCGAAAGAAAAAAAAAAAAGCAAACCGAGATTCAGAAAAACTCAAGTATAAGAATGAAATGGTTATCAAATGAGCTTTTGAAGTTACGCAACAAAAAACTGAAATCAAGTACTGAAACTTTGAAGAGCACAAAGAGATTGATAAACTAAGCTAATAATAATCTCTATACCTTACCTACTTCGGTGATTGACTCTCTTCCTTTATTTCTCTCTCTTTCTCCTCCAATCAAACTCTCAAGGTCCACCTCAATTCTCTACGAATGTAGCAGCCAACCGTCTCTCCAAACTAATACCACAAAAAGCTTGAGAACCGGCACATCAACATATAGACATATGCTTCAAACACATAAATACCCCTATGGTTCGATTTTAATTGCCAATTACCTAGTTATTCACTGATAGCAGCCAACCTCCCCATGCAAATTGCCTAAACTACCCTCCACCGTCGGCTTATATAATTAAATTCCAAGGGCTATGACAGCACAAAAATTCACAGGTAGGTTTGGCTATTATTTCACAATTCGATATGTGATTCAAGGCCAGGGTGGTCAGTGGCGGGGTTGTAAATTAGCTGGGTATATGGGAGAGAGAGAGACTCACCTACACTTTGACACATTATCGTATTGAATCTCAAATCAATAACGCATTATTGGTGAAAAAGTTAAAGTATATGACAATACGTTATTGATTTAAAATATTGTCACAATTGTAGTTTGGACATAAATTTATTTTTTACATGTAGCGATGTGTGTATTTTTACAGAAGGCAGGATTCAAACTCAATAGTTCAAACACAATGATAATGATCTTAACCAATCGAATTACGAATTCTTGACGTGAAAGATTAGTTTGAAATATCCATACGGTTGCATACTAAGAGCGTTTGTAAGTTTCTCTATGAAAATGCAGATGGAATAGTGGTAAGCCTTTGTTGGGGGAGGTGACAGCTGGCAATCACCTCAGGGGGGGTAGAGAAACGTGGGACCCTTGAAGGGTTTTGCCAATTTTAGATGTTGATCTGTAAATTTAATTGTACGTGTGCCAGTATATGCATCTTCTTCTTCTTCCTTTGACTTGATGGAAAATACTTGTCACGTGGCTTCGCTGGATATTTAGCAATCACGCCGTCAATGACTGAGAAAAGTTCTTCGAAACAAACCAGCCCCCCATGGCCTCATTTGCAAACAATGCAGACAAAAATTCATGCCATGTTACTCTCTGCTTTCTTTCTTTTTTGTCAAGCCATGTTACGCTTCGTTTGATTGTATGTGTATACAAAAAACCAAAAATAATTAAATTAAAATTAAAAAAACATTAAAAATTAACAAAATACAAAAAATAAAAATAATAAAAAATAAAAGCAAAAATATATACAGATGGCTGCCTAGCGTACCCACATGGAGGTTGATTATAATTTTATATATTTTTCTTTTTTAGGGTTTAGGCCATAACAAGGAGTGCAATAGATGTTTCTCTTCCAACCCTCGTAAAGTGGGAAGCCTAGTTAACTTGGATCGCTCTTGTTAAGGTTTTGGCCATAACAAGGGGTGGGAGACCAGAAAACTTTCTATTAGTTTCGATGTGGGGCTAAGACAGGTTTAATTAGCTGCATATGATTTGGTTTTGGTACTACAAAGGTAAGTGCTGCTGGTACGAGACATCATATACGTTAATTTTGAATTGATGACAACGTTCTGGCTTTTGCTGTAAGAATAATTGTATTTTTGTTTGAAGACCAACTAATTCGTCTTACTCATTTGCAAATTACAATCAGAACCTATGCAAACATAACTCGACAAATCAAAGAAAGAGTTTTCACACATATGTCAAACCGTAATTTATTGTTTGAACGACAGGTAAAAATTGATATTCAAGTTGAACTCTATCTGAAACAGCATCTTTGGTTTTACCAAAAAGAGATTCTGTGTATCATGTATAGTAGTTGGACTAATTTGCCATCTGAGTTTGTTTTACAATTTTGATATTATATATTTTTCAGAGAAAAAATATTTATTTATCTGTGAACATCCATCTTTGCTAATCTGTCAGCCACCCAATTTCCTCAATTAATATTGAAGTTTAATCTGACTGTTGGAAAATTCTCCAGCATCTTGTTGTTTATATCATCATGCAAGTAATCCTCTCACTTAAATATGAGCGAACGGAACGGTTGTGTTTTCTGAAGAATTTGTAGTTCATTTGGTTAATCAAATTGATCATTGCATTTGACGTTCTGAGTTCAACTCTCTTTCACTATCGCTTGACGACTATTAAGAAAAAAAAGCAATTCTTTAAAAGGAGAAGCATATTGCACGACTTGGCTAAACCCATGTTTGTTTTTTGAGTCTTCTACAATTTTTAATTAGATTGGACTTGAAAAATAAATGAATAAGCCAATTAACAGTAGTCAGCTAATTATAAATTTATGAGAATTAAAACAAACCAAAGCAAGCTAATTATTTTGAGTATCATAAGTTGTAGTGTTGTTGTTTATGAGGTATCTTATGAAGTTGGTGGAGTTATAGAATTTTATTCTCCTTCAAGACAAAGCCTCAAAGACCACGACTGAGGCCATATTAAAATATTTATATAAAAAGGATAATTAGTGAATTAAATTTGTCATACTTGAATTAAAATAATGTTTTGTCCGAAAAAAAAAAATTACAACCTCAACTATTCTGTCTCCAAATGAGAATTTGGACCAATTCACTGTAAAAATAAATAATAAAACGGGTGTTCACTAATTTGAATTGGATGAAGTTATGTTTGTGAGTAACATAGTTGTCTGTGTTGTTTTTGTCTGCTATAACTTTGCGTTTTGCAATTTTATGTCTATTGTTTTGTTACTCTACAAAGTGTGATATTTTTTGTCTTGTAGACGTCGTTGTTGTAATCCCGAAGTTTATCTATTGAATTTTTTTGTCATTTCGATTGAAAGGAAAAGTTTAAGTAGTCTTCATCAATGGCTTGGGCAAGCATAAACATGAGAAGCAAAAATATTCAAGAAGACAAAGGATGAAGTGGAAGGTAGCGTTTGAGTGCAAAACTCTATTGAAAATAACATAACATTATACCATCAACTCTATGTCACTCTGACAAAGAAGGTGATTAGCTTTTAACATTAAAAACCTTCACTAATTAATATTTGCCTTATCCAACCCTGAGGTATTTCCAACTTAAGGTGTCTTCCCGAAAGAGGAGAAATTCTTCCTTGCATACAACAGCACTCATAAACGGGTGGGACCCACGTGCAGGGGTCTTATCCAATAGCCAGCACGGTAGAATTTCACCTCAAAAGAAAGCCTCTAATTCATTTATTAAAGCAAACATGAAACTGTTAATCGGTCTTCATCTGCAAAGACCATAATACGAACGTTTCAGCTCTAATAAATTACCGATCTCTCTCTGTAACAAATTTTGCCGCACGGCAAAGCCAAACTAAGCTCAAAACTGTGCAACAAGTTATAATCGGGGGATTGTGAACTTACCAACAAGTGATGGTTTGATGGTTTCCTACTTAAATAGTATCACCAGATCAATCTATAACATAGTTGGGATTCACGGTCAATATTCTTTCTTTTCTAGATTTTTTTGACGGTTGCCCTCCACCTTCGCCTTCACCCTCGCCTTCTGCTGCTTGACTACCGTCATCTAGTACTATCAGATGTCCTTCTCTTGTTATCAACCACTGCATTTCACGCGTTTATTTTTCTCTTTTAGTAAAAGATAACTGCTATTATGTCCGGATAATATAGCAACTTTTACACTAACATTGCGGGTGCAAGGTAACGGTACTCTTACCTCTATTATGGCACTGATTATGGTGACTTCACGCTCCGCCTCCTCCTTGGAACTGTAAGCATTTTTCTTGTCCTGCTGTCTCACATACCATTCAATCAAATCCCTCTGCCTCATTCCAGCCAGCCCTGTCCCTGAAACAAGGAACCCGTTAATTATTTTAAGAACTTTCTAGAAAATGAATACAAATTACATGGTAATAATTACAAATAAAGGTTAGAGTCCATTTGGAAGAAGTGGTTTCAAATCTAGAGATTTAGCTAAGATTCTACGGTTGGATTGCTTGACGGGACTATCACAATGCATAAACATCTATCTTTATTATTTAGTGATTTATACAGAATTGGAACCAACATTCCAAAGGAAAACTGATCTAACATTTCATCATTATCTACACGTTAACAAGAAAAAAAATAAACAGGGCAGATGGCTTACCGCTTTGCCTAACATCTTCTTCATGCTGTCTAAGACGCATGACAAGGGCCTGGGCAATCCTCTGAAAGTATTCATCACTTACTTTAATCTTTCCTTGGTCAGCTGCACCATCATCATTTGCTACACCTATTACCCACATAAAGTGATCATGTTAAGATAAAGTTTGAAGAAAGCACAAATTGAAAAATTAAAAAAATTAAAAAAAAAAAGGGTCTTATAATAATGCCAGCATCCTCAGAGGCTGGCTCAGCTTTGGCATTTGATCATCACCTTGATCAAAATCGGACAGATCAATCTCACTAGACTCCACACTGAATGACAAAAGAAAACGCACGTTATTGACACAAAGCCTCAGAATTTGGAGTGTGTGTGTGTGTGTGTGTGTGTGTGTGTGTGTGTGAGAGAGAGAGAGAGAGAGAGAGAGAGAGAGAGAGAGAGATGATACGAGAGGAGGATATTCAACAGTCTCATAGATTTCATACCTGATCACTGATGTTTTCAGCAATCTCACTGCTAAACGGACATGGGCTGGTTTTACCTGCAAGAATTTGTTAAGAGTTAAAAAACATGTATCTTATCTTAAACCCCGATAAACAACTTGCCACAATATTAGGCACCTGAAGGTCTAAATGACTTCGAGCAATGGCTTCGGACAGTCTAATCAATGCCTCTAGTTGCCTAACTGTCATGCGATAAGCAACTCTACTACCAGGAGCAGTATCACCTCTTCTGAGAGCAACATAAGATTCCACCAACAGCTTTCTAGCATCGGAGTTTAACTGCGTGATTTACTCTGCTCTGTCAGATACAGATAGAGAGGGGGTGAGGTTATGGTTTTGGAAGTGCAGAGAGAATACCTTAGGTTTCAGAGTTTTAGCAAATGCAATATAACGTTTCAGCTGTGCAGTAGTGAATTCAGGAGTGAGTGCCTCTTCACGCTTTTGATGTACTCTTACAATGTGGTGGGCAATGTGGTAATCAGTTTGATCATCTGGGTCATCAATCATAACATATACCAGATCAAACCTTGAGAGGATAGGAGGAGGAAGAGCCACATTATACTGGAAAACACAAACAAAAAGGTGATAAGTCCATAGCCTCCATACAGAAAATCTATAAAACATTTCCATTTCAAAATAGTTTTCCCCTACGGAACGTCACCCAGGGGAACAACACCGCACTTATTAAAACAGTTCTTAAAGTTTTAGTTTCAAGCATATATATACCTTGAGTGGTTTAGATTTATCATAACGTCCGCCTGTGGGGTTAGCAGCAGCAAGAATTGATGTTCGAGCATTCAGTGTTGCCTGTATTCCTGCTTTTGTAATGCTTATTGTCTGTTGTTCCATGGCCTCATGAATCGCAACCTAAAGTCCATCACATACCAGTTAATGATAGTTTATGCATCTAGCTCACGCCATCGAATTGTACCAAAAAATAAAACAGTTACCTGATCCCTAATGTCCATTTTGTCAAATTCATCAATGCAACAAATACCATTGTCAGCAAGCATTAACGCGCCTGCCTGAAAGAAATCACAGGTGACAAATCAGCATTTCTGGAAACAAACAGATTGGTAAAGAGATTGCCAAAAGAAATAGGATGCCGAGGTATGTACTCCCTCACAATTCACAAAAAATATGACAAAATCAACCTGAAAATGCAGCACTGAAAATCTATTAAGTGAGCTATAATTCCATAGAAACAAATAAATATGTGCAAAATGGTTAATAAGCGTCCATAAATTTAGATGCTACCTCAATACAAAATTCTCCTGTTTCTGGTTCTTTGGCAACAGTTGCAGTTAAACCAGCAGCAGAGGAGGATTTCCCAGAAGTGTAAACGGATCTTGGAACTATTCCTGCCGTATACCTACAGTTGATAGAAAAACATAAAAAATGTGGATGTGTCTATAAACTAGGGGAACTGAAATGATAAGCAGCAGAAGGGACATACTTGAGGAACTGAGATTTTGCACAACTGGGGTCCCCCACTATACAAACATTGATGTCTCCTCTCAAGTTGATGCCTTCATGAGTAAACTTGTGGACACCACCCAGGAGCATAAGCAGAATTGCACGCTTGATATCTTGATGGCCAAATACAGTTGGGGCAATGCTATCAACAAGCTTATTGAAGAAATCAGGGGTATTCCTCATTCTTTGAACTTCGTCTTTCTCTTCTTCCTGCCAAATTAATGAACAATAAAAGTGGGTCAGAAAATTGTTGCCCAAAAATACTAAATATCCATGCAGAGTTCCAAAACATAGTGAAGTCTTAGTTTCGAACAATAGCCAGATGAGAAGAAAACAAGTGAAGGATCAAAAGTGAAATCCGAAATGACATTGAACAACAACAACTAGAGACTAGCGGATGGGAAAAAAGCACAGAAGGTTGTATCAGGAACTAACAGTGAACTGCTGGTTGTCATCGTCGTCAGCATCCTTCTTTCTATTCCGGACATCAGTATCCTGTCTACCATCAGAAATCTGGAGGAAAAGAACCAAAAATGCAATTGTAAAGCAAGGATCATAGAAAAAAACCAATCACATAACCAGAAGTACTAATCAAATCTACTCAATGGAAAACCTGAACTGAGTTGGCAATAAAGGCAAGGCGATAGGAGAGGTCTCTCACTCCCAATGCTTTTAGACCCCTCACTCCTTCATGTCCAGCCATAGAACCATTGCGCTGGGATGCTTGTCGAGAACACTCTGCTCTGTCTCCAGGGGAGGCCAATGCCATTATGTCTGGTATGACAACCACTGTGCCCGTGAAAACGACCCTATGAGTGCACAAAATGAAACAGACATGGAGCTTAGATACATGCTACTAGTATGCTGAAAAAAAACACTAGTTGGAATCAAGCAAAGGGGGTGACTTTGCTTACGTGTCACCAGCCCTGGCCTTCTCAACAATCTCGTGGCGGATAATAACATCCAGTGATCTAGGAAGGGAGCCCGCAGGTATCTCTTTGGACGTCTCCTGCATTCGTACCCTCTGCCAGTCTGCAAATTTGCTCTCTTGCCGAAGCAACGCCCACCTTGCTCTATTAGAGCAGGTGGCATTGACACAGATTGTTGGCTTTGAACCCACAATTAAAACAAAAAATCAGAATCACCCACCAGAATGCTCAAAACAAACATTAAACTATTGGAATAAAAAAAACAATTGTGCCATTAAATGTAAGCTGGCTGACCTCGGTGTACTTGAATTGTTGTTCAACATTCTTGATGACGCCTCCGCACTCCAAGCACTTGAATGTCCCGTGGAGAAGCTCTGGTCGAACCTCACTGGTCCGAGTCACCACACCTTTCACCGATACCAATTTCCCAATTTCTGCTGTGGTCAATTCCCTCAACCTAGAATGAAAAAAAGTTCTATTATTTTCCATGTCCCATTTGGAAGCTCAATCAAATTCTGTAATATTAAGTAAAGAAATCAATAAAAAGCACACCTCTTGGAGACGGGAAGGTTGAAGAAGGCGACATTGATGTCCTTGTTCGTATCGTCGGAGATGAAGTTGGGGCGGAGCTGCGTCACGAATGTCTTGCAAGCGTTCTTCAAATAGGGTTCAAACCTAATCAATCAAAAAAAAATTCAATCGATTTTGAGTGAACGCACAAATCAATCAAGTTGGGGGATTTGGGGGTTTTAGGGTTTTCAGAAAATGGACCTGAGAAACTCGTCGGAAATGGCTTTCTGGAGGAGATTGTTGAAGACCATAACGTGGGAGAAGTCAATGAACATGGTGCTGGATTCATTGGCGGCCATGGCTTCGATCTCCGCCTCGTAATACGCCTCTCCTCCTCCGCCGGCGATCCTGAAGTTCTTGAGGAAGTCCACGAAGATGGACTCTACCCTCACCGCCTTCTCATCCACCAAGTATCCTCCGTCGGCCTCCATTTTTTGCTTCCTCGCAGTCTCTCAGTCACTTCTCTCACTTCTGAGTTCTCTCTCTCCTCTTTCTCTACAGTTCCCTTCTCACTCCGTGCCGCTTTCTGGTTTCTGGCGCCAAAATAAGACCTGCCAGTCTGCCACCACAACGCCTTCCCGCCAAAAAGCACCTAACAACTTGGGCCAACTGTATAAAATGGGCCTCCATCACCATTTACCACTAGTCCAATACAAATTTGAATTACCTAACATTTGAAGCCTCATCCTTGTTTAGTGCATCCAAATATATATATATATATATATATAATGGTTTTTATAACAAACGGTCTCTAAAATTGACACTTATCATCAAGATGATCTCTGAAATTAAAAATCAATCAATGTACTTTCTGAAAATAGGTATCGCAAATCAATGTGGTCATTTCGTCACAATTCTATTTAAAATTCCGTTAAATGCTGATGTGACATATAAATGGACCCACAAGATTTACGGGTTTTTATCACAAGTGGTCCCTGAAATTGACCCATACCATCAATATGGTTCTTAAAATTGAAAATCAATAAATGTAGTTCTTGAAAATAGGTGTCGCAAATAAATATGATCATTCTGCCACAATTCTATAAAAGAAATTTGTTATGTGTTGATGTGAATTTAATAATTAATTAAAAAAGTTGTCTAAATACCTTTTTGCACAATGAAATTTTTTTTTTCTTCTTATAGTAGGGCCTACTCTGAAGAGAGATCTCTTCCATAAATTCTTAAAGGTCGTTGTCAATGGGCCAAGCCGTCACCAAAGGTAATGTCGATCTAGGTTCAATTCAATGAATAGTGTTGAAGTGTGTAAAGATGTGTGTATTGAAATTATTTTTTAGAGAATAGAGAGCAAATGAGATATAGAAATGTGGCGGAATCGGAGGTAATTGCAAGACTAGGTTTTTGGGTTGACAATTTTTTTTATTAACTATTAAATTATTCAGCCTATATGTAATTTTTTTTTAATTTAATCAGACTTGTGTGACCCATTTATGTGTCACATCAGCACATAACAAATTTTTTGACAGAATTGTGACGGAATGACTACATTGATATGAAACACTTACTTGCGGGACTACATTGATCAATTTTCAATTTCATAGATCATTTTGATGTCGCGTGTCAATTTCATGAACCATTTTGATGTCGTGGATCAATTTCAATGACTATTTGTGAGAAAAAAATGACTTATAGGACCCACACTTAACAGATTTTTTAAATAGAATTGTGATGAAGGACCATCTTTATTTGCAACACCTATTTTCAGGGACTACATTGATTGATTTTCAATTTCAGGGATCATCTTGATGGTGATGGCCAATTTCATGGACGATTTATGATGAAAACCAAAAAAAAAAAATCCAAACTACACTAAAGAAAGGAGAAAGATTTTGAATCTAAAACGTAGTGTGTTGAAGAGAAGACCATAACCATAAGAACAATCCACCACTTACAACATCAAAATTATTTATATGTGAGTTTTTTTTTTCTTTTAAAAAGGGAGACAATTTGTGGCAAGTCATGGTTATCCATCACTTTCAGGGCCCAAGAATACTCATAGAAAGATTTCTGCCTATATATGAGTTATGTTAATTGATTGATCAAACTCATCAAAATAGCGTATATGTCATTTTGTACCTGAAATTTTATTTATCATGCTAATTAACGACTCTCAGTCGCGCACGAGTCCTGAGCGAACATCCTTCTAATTGGTACGTGTTGCTAATGCTATTCTCATGTAAATGTAATTAAACTAGAAAAAAAAGGTTAATATAAGAATGGAGGATGAGTTTACTTCCAATCCATGCATGCACCAAAGGATGACTTGCCTGCAATTGGAATTTTGAATTAGTCACCAAATATGAATGAATGTACAAGAAAATGAATTTTTAATGACCCTTTATCATGGATTTTTTGCCGTCTCACAATTTAACGTCAATTCTCGTGCTAACATTATAAAACATTGTGTCAAAAACATAAAATGATAGAGAATTCATAAAAAATCTCACTTTAAAATAGTTTCCTTCACATTTCTCAATCAAAATATGCCATTATAGGTCTGCATACCATATTGATATACGTAGAGGTTATATTATGAATCTTATCAATATGGCTACAACCTACTTCTGAACTCTGAATTTGGCAAAAGCTTATCAGTCATTGCTAGCTAATTTAATTATATTAATTTATTTTTAAGCTCCTTGATGAAACATTTACTCTTAAGTTCTAAACTTTTACGTAATCTAGATCTCCCATAACGTATGGTGTAAAATTCTTTTCCTTTTAAATTTCTTTTCCCTCTGGTTCAAGGATGGAGCCATCTGGGGCCCAGTAGGGGCATCCGTCCCCACTCATGTTTTTTTGGTGAAAAAAATGTACATACTTATGACATTAGCAAATTGTATCACTAGTTTACTTGTTTGTGGCATTAGCATTAACTCTTCTAGTTGTTATTGCCAATGTTGAAAGAACATTTTCGACCATAAAATTTATGAATAATCGATTGAGAAATCGAAATGGAAAATCAATTGATGAATGATAACATGGTTATTTTTAGAGAAAAAGATATTTGATGATACTGGTAAGAAAGATTTCATGCAAGGGTTTCAAAACACGAAAACTCGTCGAAGGATATTGTAATATGTCCTTCCATACAAATCTCTGGCTTCATCCATGCTCCACTCCTTTTATTTTGAATAGTCACAATTAAATTACGTTAACATCTTGTATTGACATATTTATAAAAATAAAAAATAAACAAATGAAAAAAGAAGAAACTGAAGAATAAAAAATTTAGAAGGAAGAAAATCTTACACGATAACTTATAATGCTGCACACAGTTCATCACATGACGGAGTGCATTGTCCATGACCTTTTTGGCCAAAACATCCAATTCAAATTATAAATTCAATCGTAGTCCCACAAAAATCCCTAGTTAACCACCGATATTGGCTATATATTTTTAATGTAGGACATTCAATTTTCTCTGAAGCAAAAAGTGATCAAACAGATGAATTTTGGAGTGATTCCAATTGGAGGATGTTCGTGTGCCTTTCAACATGATTGTATCAAAATTCCAAATTTTTCTACCAGACCGTTTGATCGTGGCGATGAAATAAAGACCCAACGTGCAGCTTTAACAAATTGACGTTTTTGGACGTTTTGGGTATTTTGAAGGTTAAGCTGACATATTTTGAGGAAGATTTCTTCTGAGAATTTGTAGGGAACATCTTCAGATTTAAAAAGAGACATTTTAGGACCAAATCGAAGTTGATTTGGTCAGTCAAAAGTCTGATTTTCTCTGCAGTCCGAATTTTAGTTTAAATAGGAAACCTTTTATTTCATAGTTATCTTATTCTATTGTGTTGAAGACCTTTTCTAGTAAGGATTTTATTTTATAATAGTATGAATAAGGCTTTTTAGCCATTAGGAACAAGGGAGGAATCCACGCACACTTTAGAGAGCTTTGAAGTTTATTTTTCAAGGTGTTTTCTTTCCATGTTTTTAATAATATTTTGTTTTATGATTGTTAGTAACTAGTTTCGTTTGCTAGGGCGAGGCTACGAGCCTTAACAAGAATATGTAGTTTCTTTTCAATTTACTTATGATATTATGTATACAAGTTTTGAATTATTAATCACCGTGTTGAAACTATCTAATTGTCTTGATGATTGGCCACCATTATGATATTGATGAGTAGATTTTATATTATTTATTTTAACCCTATTCTTAGTATATTTTGGTTATTATTTTGAAAGAATTTTGATACTTTGAATTATATTTTCAATATAGGGCTTTCAACTTCCTTTAACACACCCCGACTGAAATCAAGACGTGCTGGTTTTCACGTGAGGGTGACGTAACCATGTGCACAGTGCGGAAGCTAAGAATATTAATAAAAGTACGAATAAATAAAAACCAAACTACACACAGAGTAGTTAACATACATGTGCAAGCGTAAGTGTGAAAAACAATATTCAGAGCACAGAGAACCTAGTGCAGTCCAGAGGAACAAACACTAACTAAACACACCCAGAGGTGATCCTACACTAGTGAAAATCTATTAGATATGCCGTGGATTCCTCGTAAGCCACCAAAAGAGCAAACTAACTAGAACCCGGAGGGGCGCAAAACAGAAAGTGTGAGTGGGCAAAAACAAAGCTTTTCAAAATCATTTCATTATCAAAAGTTCTAACCTCTCGCTGTAAAATCTATATAGTTTCCCAGAAAATAGAATATACACATATATCAAAAACATGCTCAGAAATATGCCATGTCGAATGCCTACACATAAAATGTAAGTAACCCAGGTAATGTCAATCAATGCAAATAACATGTCAACCAGAGTCACCTAACGTGACATGTACGGCTGAATCTAGAGCTCAAATCCCCAACTCACTAACTATACCTGCACACGAGTCGGAACCACCTAAAGTGGTCTGTACGACAAGATTAGATGTAAATAAATACGCTCAAGTGCTACGATTACGTGAAGACTGGGCGAATAATCGCGGGTCACCTACGAGTCGGAACCACCTATAATGGTCTGTACGACAGGATTGTGCACCTAACTTGGATCCAAGATAAGCGTGTGGTGCAAGAGCTGAACATCACGTGAAGGACTGTGCCCTACTCTGGGCGAGAGCACTAACACCGAGGGTGCAGGTTATGAGCTCTTTATGCATCTCACATAGCCACTAATTTGAAGGAAAATTTGTGAAAAACATGTTCATTTAAGCAACATCAATAGCATGCAATTAACAATTAAAGGCGGAATCATGCTTGTATGCACTTAAAACAAAACATTTACCCATGAAATTCAAAGCCTAGTAGATAGGTGAACCAAGACTCAACTCAAAACAAAGTGAGTTGAGAAATCAATACCTTTGTAGATTCCTCTTTGCATAAGCAAAGGCTAATCACCCAAAGAGAGGGCCTTCATTCCTTGCATCTTGGATCCATGGATTTGGAGGGATGAAAAGGTTTCTCCAAGTTCCCAAAATTGAGAACCTCTAAGTCTCCACACCAAGGTATATTGTAGAAGAAATGAGTGACCTAGAGGAAGTAAGATTGCTAGCTATTCCCCTCTAGATTGGCCAAAATTTTAGAGAGAAAGGAGAGCTTGTGTTCTCATCCTTTCCCCCAAAAATAACCCTTAGTAAATTTTAGGCTATAAAGTCCTTTATATAGTCCCTTCAAATAAGTGACCTAATGGACCAAAAGCCCTATTCTTTTACACATGGCTAGCCTATAGGTTTATTGGGCTTTCAAGCCCTTTGTTTTATTCAAGTTGTCATACAACTTGAGTTAATGGGCTTGACATTCAAATCCCATTGGGCCTTGCGGCCCAAAACTAACCCGAGGTCTTTAACGAACTTATTCGTTTGATTAATTAACATATTAATTAATCCTAGCCTTAGATAAATAATTAAACCATTTAATTATTCTTACTCATCTCCGTTGAATCTTCAATCTCTACCTTACACGGTGTACGATCCATTAGGTTCCTTTTAGCGAGGCAGTGGGCGATTCAAACTCTTTCAAATCGATTGTGAATTGAAACTTACTTTCAATTCTCCCGTTAGTGATAATACACTTTTAGGGCTTCCACAAACCATGAGTGACACCTAGCAGCATATCATGGTTACCCAAGCTAATCAAAAGAGGTGGAGAACCTATTCAGTTTAGGATTACAAATGCAATACGGTCTTTCTCTAATACAATACTCTTGACCACATTGTTTGGTTTGATAGTTTATTCATGTCTACTATCCAATGTGAATCTTGTACTTATATGATTACCTTGAATGTGATCTGGAACGCATTCCAACATCTCATTCATACTCTGGCCAGAGATTCTAAATCATATCATAGAGTATTCTCCCTCAAACAGTTTGAAGGTTAGAAATCCCTTGTTGCGCATTCACTTGCCTCCATGGCTAAGTGTCTTAACCCCAACGATGCCGTGGACACCCTGATAGAGTGACTTTGACATAATCAAAGATTAAGGACCTAACCACAAGACAACTGTGATGCCTCAGGTCAAAAGACTAATTTGCATTATCCCAACCATGAGTTCTCATGTGACATGAATATGAGAACTCTTCGTTGATCGTGTTCAGTGAACTCATTCTCTATTGAGCACCTACGTACTTGTCTTGATGTCACACACACCAATGACTCGAGACTAGTCACTCTCCCTGAGAGAAGACATAGCACGTACTGATCTTAACGGACTGTCAATGCCCAATTGACAATCCTATGATCAGGAACGTTTAGGATGTGTCAACGAAAGAATGGTCTCATGAATCTAACTTCTTTAGATCGCATTCTTCCAATCACATATTCCTTGGACTTATCGTTTAAGCATATAACATTTATATGTGACGGCTCAAACAATAATCTTTGCCCTTTACATTTAAACTACATTAGTTTGAAATGAACTACATTAGTTTGAAATGTCCGTAAAGTATCATCATATAATTGGTTTTAGGGCACATTTCCAACATAATTCTCAATCATAAACCATAAACTTACTTGGCACTTACCTGTGCGTTCGCAGCACCCAACATACATATATATGTAACCACTAATGCATAACTAAATAGACAAATACTATGCATGGCATTTAAAACATATAAGCATTCCATATCATTTTCTGGGAAAAACCACAAGTATACGAGTATATACGGAAAACCAAAAGCCCACTCACTGGTATGTGGAAGGGTCGTAACCCCCTTGTCTCGAGTGACTGCGCTCATCCTCGGGATAGGTCTCACCTATATGTGAAACAACTATAAAAACGTTAATTTAAAGCACATAATCAAAACTAGGTAATAACTTCTCATACAAAGCTCAAATGGGGTGTGTGAATACACCAACGTGATCTACTTAACCTCACGAACATCCCCATATTTTTAAAATAATTTTCTAACATCACACGCGCCTCTACGCGTTAGCCAAGGCACGGCCAAACGCGCCGGCCAAGCGTAGGCATATGCCTGGCACACAGACGGAATCCCTAACAGCGTTAAAGAATATTTCGTCCAACAACAAGCATATTCCGTTAAAACTAACTTGATGCCGTTAAGAATATTCCGTTAACTTAACGGAATATTCCCTTGTCTTCTCCGATGAGTCTCGCCGGAGCCGCCGCCGTCTGCGTTGCCGAAACTGGGAAAATTTTCAAAACTTCATTTCTCAACCAAATTCCATGAAATTGGTACCAAAATGAAGCTTACAACAAGTAGAACAAAACCTTACCACTTTGAAGCCCTAAAACCAATGGAATCTTGTCGAAAAAAACCCACGATATTCTGGCCAACCTGCAACTCACTGAAATTGGGCTTTTCGACATCCAATTCATTCCAACTTTCTTCCTCGAGCTTCGTGAGGACCTCCTAAAGCTCCCTGTGATCCTTAAAACTCCTAAAAACATCACGATCACGTGTGCATGAACAATGCACAAAATCGGGATTCCCTGGTTCTCAGGTTTTCGAGGGTTTCACGTCTAAAAACTGTTATAGATGAGTTCGTGATGACGCGATGAAGGTGATGGCACTAAACACGAGCTCGATCTGCATCCGTACAACTTGTACGGACGTTGCAGAAAATCGAAAGAGGGAAGAGAGAGAGAATGCACAGGAGTGATATGAGTGTGTGTGTGTGTGTGTGTCTTGTAGAGTCAACCCCTAAAAACAACAAAACAACACCCTACAACACCATAACGCCCAAAGGCATTTTAGTCTTTTCGTACCTACGGTACAAATAATCCGGGACGGGCTGTCACATCATCTGGAGCAAAACGTGATCAAATGGACGAATTTTGGAGTAATTCTAGTTGGAAGACGTTCATGAGTCACTTGGCTTGATTGTATCAAAATATCAGATTTTTCTACCAAGAGATGATTTTCTGGCAATAAAATAAAGGAGCAATGCGCAATGTTGGAATAATGACGTTTTTGGCTTGACTTGCATTTTTTTGAGCCCAAGATGACCTTGGATGGGTTCGTGGCCTTCTAGAGATGTGTTCAGAACGTCCCGATCTTCAAAATAAGCTATCATGGGCCGGATTTGGAAGATATTTGAGACTAAAACATGGCTGGACAAGTACTTGGTAGATTCTCCTAGCTTAATTAGGACTTTATGTTCTAATATATTTTATTATTATTCTTAGTTTCCTAGTTGGAATAAGGACCTAGTTTTTAGGGTTTGTGCGATAGCTAGAGGGGATTTTAAGGCTTTTGCGGTTCTTACTTTGACGAGTAAGCTTTCTTTTATGCAACTTTGGAGACAAAGAGTAATTGCTAGGGTTCTTGGAGATTTTCTACTTTAAGGTGTTTTCATTCCTTTTATTCTTAATAATATTTTCTATGATTTTAATTATGAATATGCGTAACTAATTTTTTTTGCTAGGGCGAAGCGTTAAGCCTTAGCATGAGTATGTGATTTTTATTTAATTGCTTATGATTGATTGCGTGCACACTTTGAATTATTAAACACCGTGATTAAAACTATCTAATTGTCTTAATGCCTGATCACCATTAGGATATTTAAAAAAGTAATTTGATCCAATTTTGGTCGGAAGGTTCCTAAAATTGATGTTGACTTCTTGTGATTAATAATTGTAACTTCACTTAAGATGAACAACACGTCTTAAGGGTTGCATGGTTTTTCAAAGGGTTTTAATAAAACTTAATGAGTCTCTCATGTTCATATTTGATCCGAACGTTTGGACAAATTGCATATTAGATATACATTCTATGTTGAAGGTTCCAAGTAGGATATATATTAGGAAAACCTAACCTTCAAAGTGGCATGTGTAGATCATAAATAATTGGTAAAAATGCATAGGATTGCTAGGATTGCTAGGTGATGGTGGAACCCTAGTGCTTTTGTAAATTGGTATTTTAAAAACTGTTTCTTTTTCTTCATCTTTAATATTGCATATTAGTTTTTTTTTTATTAGTTAAATTCGTTATATTAAATTAGGTTGTAAAAATATATCATCTCAACTTTCTATTTTACAATAATTAATTGGAATTTGATTTGCTTTGAATTATTTAATAATCCATATAGAGAACGACCTTGCGAGAACCATTTATACTACAATATTCTTGTCATTCTTGCAAGTATTATAGGAGTTTTTAACCCATTTGCATGTGTGGTAAATTCCCTATCAAATATTTAGAAAAGTAATTTGATGCAATTTTGGCAGATGATTGTCCCTGAAATTGGTGCTAGCTTCTTGTGATTAATATGTGTAACTTCTTAGGATGGACAACACGTCTTAAGGGTTATAAGGTTTTCAGAAGGTTTTCACAAAACTTTATGAATCTTGCATATTCACATTTGATCTGGCCGTTACGAACGGTTTGCATGTTAGATATACGTTCTATGTTGGAGGTTCCAAGTAAGATATATATTAATAAAACTTAACCTTCAAATAAGCATGTATAAGTTATAAGTAATTGGAAGAACTACTTAGGATTGTTAATGTGACGATGGAACCCTAGTGCTTAAATTTATTTTCAAAACTATTTTCTTTTGTTTTCTTTACTTTGCCAATTTATTTAATTGTTTTTAATTGAATTTATTTTTAATATTTTAGGTCATTAAATCACCTTTTTTCTAAACTTTATTTTCAAATAATTAATTAAGATTTGGTATTTACATAAATTATTCATTCAATCTCTGCAGAAAACGACCTTACTTGAGTCATTTATACTACAAATACCTTGTTCTCTTGCAAGTATTTTTAAATGTTTTTATCCCTATTTTTGTAGATGGTAAAATCCCTAACAACATGCATGAGGATGTGCTAAGTGGAGGCCATGAGGAGAACAGGAAGCATACAAAATTACAAACGTAGCCATTTTAAGACTTCGAGTCATAACGAAAGCACATAATCTCTTTCTCCCTTTTTCTTTTAAAGGAAAACTAATGAAAATAACTTGAAAACTTTGAGTTTTAACGATAAGGACAAAATAAAAGGTAAAATGAATAGTAATATAATTGAATTTTTAGTGTAAAAATGTGATTTTTCGTTAAAGTGAATAGTATCGTGGGCTTTTCATTAAAACTCCCTTGTTTTCATTTATTTATTTACGATGTTTTATATAAATTAGAAGGACATAAATAAATAATGAGGATGTGATAGAAAAAGATAATGTCAAGAAGACCAAATTTTTAGAAAATAAGTACTCTAATTAACACTTAAGTGATAATCGAAGTATCAACAAGTACATAATTTGATTTACAATATTCGATTTAGAATTGTGGTACCTCTAATATAGAAAAAATGGGGTGTTGTTGTGGAGATTGTCAGCCAAAAGAAGAAATTGCGACAATTAGTTCAACATATTACGTAAAACACTTTTGACTAGGATAAGAGATTATGGAATAAAACGTTGTGTTAAATAAAATATGAGAAAATTTGATATAAGTCTAATTTTTTTAGGTAGGAATAGTCCTATTTATTAAAATAAGTCCAATTCCTTAAATTTAATTATTTAAATTTTTTTTTTTCAAAAGAGGTAAGGTGTATGCGTATGTCCCTCCTCTTTTCTTGCATTTTATTTTCTTGTTCTATGAGGAAAAAGGTTTATATCCTCCTGACGAGATTTAACTTCTTTTTTCATATCAATAAATTTTCCTCATATCGTCGACCTTTTTTTTTTTTTTTTTTTAAGAAGAGTACTATTGAATACTCTCAAATTTTTTGGAATTTTTTTTAAAATTCGAATTGAATACATCTCTATCCTTTAGCAATTAATATTAACATATTTGAAAATTACATCCAAAATCCAAAATGCACAAGCAAGTTTTTTGTTTTATTAACCTTCTATAAAAAATAAAAATAAAAAAAAAAACCTCACTCTGGATGTAGACTTCCGGATATTGAGTACAAGGATAAATAGCACTGAAACTCTAAGTCCACTCTATATATATCTCATTCTCATTAAAAAGAGATTCACCTCCTCACCTCCTCATACCTCTTCAGCTAATTACAATTAATGGAGAGTTTAGTCCAATCTTCACCCCAAAACTCCCCCAAACCCCATAACCACCAACACCACCACCACCATGATCACGACTGCCCCACCCTCACCACCACCACCAACCACCACCTTGAACAAACCAGAACCAATTCATCAACATTATTCATCAACAAGACCACAGCAACCCAACTGAGCAACAAGGGCTCGATGATCAAACGCAACAAGCGCTCCATGCCTCTCCTGGTGATCAACTACTTGTGCCTTTTCATTGGATCAGTCTCTTCAAGCCTCCTCTCAAAGTACTATTTCATCCACAAAGGCTCAAGCATTTGGGTGTCCACCTGGGTTCAATGCTCCGGCTTCCCTCTCCTCCTTCCATTTATTTTCATTCCTTATCATCTCCTCCATTGCACCCAAAGAATACCCTTCTCTCACTTCACCCCCAAAATCTTAGTCCTATCAGTTCTCATAGGACTTATGCTGGGTCTAAACAACCTCCTCTTCTCTTGGGGTAACTCCTATTTACCAGTCTCAACCTCCTCTCTCCTCCTCTCCTCACAACTCGTTTTTAATCTCATCCTCTCTGTGATTATTGTCAAGCAGAAAGTAACTTTCTCAAATCTCAACTGTGTTATCCTCCTAACCGTAAGCTCAGTCCTTCTGGCCTTGGGGTCCCACCATGACAAGCCACATGGCCTTACACGTAGCAAGTATTTCCTAGGGTTCTTCTCAACAATCGGGGCAGGTTTGTTGTTTGCTCTGTACCTTCCGGTCATGGAGAAGATATACAGCAAGGTTTACTGCTACGCCATGGTGATCGAAATGCAGCTGGTAATGGAGGCTGCGGCCACGGTGTTCGCCACGGTGGGGATGGCCTTGAACGGCGGGTTTCGTGAGATGAAGGCGGAGAGCGAGAGGGTGTATGACAAAGGAGAAAACGTGTATTGGGTGACTTTGTGGTGCAACGTTGTGACGTGGCAGCTTTGCTTCATGGGGACAGCTGGCATGGTGTTCTTGACCTCTTCGTTGACGGGTGGGATTTGTATGACGGCGCTGATAGGGATGAACGTGTTGGGAGGGGTTCTGGTGTATGGGGATTCGTTTGGGGGTGTGAAGGCGGTTTCCACTCTCTTGTGTGGGTGGGGTTTCTGTTCTTATGTGTACGGCCTTTACATGAAGGCTAGAGATATTGGGGAAGAAGATGGCGGTGAAGGAGATGGAGACAAAGAAGGAACCCACCAAGAGATAGGGATGGATGTGCATAAATTAAATGATAGTAGTGTTTGATTTAAAACTTTTATGATGCTTTTGGTGAAAATTGGAATTGAGTTTTGTTTGTTTTTGAGACAAATTTGGATGTGTGAAATCATGGCTTAATTGCTTAAGTACATAATTGGTTGCTATCATTGTCAATTAGTCTCGTCACTTTAACACTAAACTCCACTAAACCACATTTCATTTAAGTTTTATCTATTGAATTTTTTAGCTAACATTACATCAGTTATCGACAATCGCTTATACACAAGCATACGTTATTAAAATCCATCTTACAATCTACACAAATCGACTACCTACCAACAATTAAACTTTACAATTTCATCAACCATATGGTTGGATATAATAAAGTTCCGTTTACAATAAACTATTTCAAAAGTTTAATTTAGATAGGATTATTCTCACAAAATCTAGAAAAATAAAATGTAAAGGTGATCTCATATCAAAAGTTAGGATGGATGATGGTTTGTGCATTCATTGCTTTTTATGTATATATTCCCCCACTACTCTTTGCACTCAAAACAGTTGCGTTCTTAATTTCTACATAAAGGAGACTTAAATCTGAATATCAAACATCTAATCAGTAGCAGACTGGGGGTATGCAGAGCCAAACGTTACACTAGGAATCAGTAGTGAGGACATTGTTAGTTTGGTTCACCCAATCTCACGTTATCATGTATGATGTAGGAAAATATATTAAGTATTGCCCTACTGCTGATAATATTATATGGTTGGGATAATTGATTAATTATATCAAAACAAACATAAATGGTGGGATTCACTCATTGCACATACCCTAATTAGAGCGATTACGAATCTTGTAGAAAAAGGTATGTAGGCTAAAAAATATATTTGTTATTGATACGTGAATGTGGAAAAATGGAAGAGAATGCTTTTTTTCTCATTATCTTTCTCTACAAGATTACAAGGATATATATACATGATACAAGTGTGTAGGTAGGACAAGGTAGCCGTCCTAGTGTGTAGGTAGGACAAGGTAGGACGGCTGTAGGACGACTTGACGGCTGTAGGACGGCTAGTGTGTAGGTAGGACAAGGTAGGACGGCTGTAGAACGGCTTGACGACTGTAGGACGGCTAGTGAATAATATTATATACAATTACACAAGGACTCCAACCATATTCCTTATTTGTCTAACACTCCCCCTCAAGTTGGAGAGTGGATGTCAAGAACTCCCAACTTGCTTAACATACCCGAAAACTTTTCTTTCCCAAGAGGTTTGGTAAACAAGTCTGCCAACTGTTGTGCCGTACCCACATGCTTGGTCTCTATTGTGCCATCTACAATCTTATCTCGTATAAAGTGACAATCCATCTCAATGTGACGAGTTCGTTCATGAAAAACAGGATTGGCAGCTATATGTAACGCTGCTTGATTATCACAAAATAAAATGGAAGGACCATCCAAAGGAATGTTCAAATCCTTCAACAAAAAACGAAGCCAAACTATCTCGCAACAAGCACCTGCCATGGCCCTATATTCCGCCTTTGCTGAAGAGAGCGAAACGGTTTTCTGTCGTTTCGTCCGCCAAGAAATCAAAGAACCACCCAAGAATACACAATACCCAGTAGTCGAACGGCGAGTGATAGGGCAACTTGCCCAATCAGAATCACAAAACGCAGTTAACTTGGTCTGGTTGTCAGAACGAAATAATAAACCTTGACCTGGAGTAGCCTTCAAATAACGAACAATACGAAGCGCAACATCCATATGAGATATCCTTGGCTCGTGCATAAAACGGCTTAGAACATGCACAGAATAGGTGATATCCGGCCGAGTGATAGTGAGATATATTAACCGACCTACTAATCGTCGATACTTTTCAGGATCCTTGAGAAGTTCTCCTTTATCAGATAATTTTGTGTCATCCATAGGAAAAGCAATGGGTCGTGCTCCCAAAAAACCATAGTCCTTGAGAATCTCTAATGTATACTTGCGTTGAGAAATATAAATCCCTTGTTTGGAACGAGAAACCTCAATACCCAAAAAATATTTTAAATCACCAAGGTTTTTTATCCGAAAATGATCACGGAGAAAAGACTTCAGAGAATTAATGGCACTAGCATCATTGCCTGTAATCACAATATCATCCACATAAATGAGCAAAGCTGTGAAAGAAATACCAGACTTTTTAGTGAACAATGAATAGTCAGCTTTGGATTGTTGAAAACCAGCAGAAATGATGGCACTAGTGAATTTGGCAAACCATTGGCGAGAAGCCTGCTTAAGACCATAAAGTGACTTGTGAAGGCGACACACAAGATTCTCCCCCTGTCGCCGAAGACCAGGAGGAGGAGACATATAGATTTCTTCATGTAAGTCACCATGTAAGAAAGCATTATTAACATCAAGCTGATGAAGAGACTAAGACTGACTAGCAGCAAGAGCAAGAAGACAACGCACCGTAATCATCTTAGCAGTAGGAGAAAAAGTGTCATGATAATCAATACCTTCAGCCTGAGTAAAGCCTTGAGCAACCAAACGAGCTTTGTAGCGGTCAATAGAGCCGTCGGAATTGTGCTTGAGTTTGTACACCCACTTACAACCAATGGGAATTTTGCCAGGGGGCAAGGAAGTTAAAGTCCAAGTACCATTAGCATGTAAAGCTTGAAGCTCCTCAGTCATAGCACGTTGCCAATTGGGGTCAGTGGCAGCCTCGGCAAAGGAGGAAGGCTCCACAGTCCGACTGACAGAGTTAATGTAAGAAAAATGCCTGGGAGAGTAACGGTGATAAGAGAGAAAATTACAAAGTGGATATCGCGTACCTTGTGTAGAACCGGGTTGCGAGGTCGAAGATGGGTGGGATGGCAGAATCACCTGCGAGCAAACATAGTCTTTTAAATAGGATGGAGGTTTATGGGCACGGGAAGAGGTGCGGGGAAGGGGAGGATTGGTAGGTAATGGGGGGGGGGTAGGGATGTCCGTGGGTAAAGGGGCATGGGGAGGAACGGGTAATGGGGCAGCAAGGGAATCTGTGGGAGGCGTGGAAGGGGAGGAAGGTGGAGGAGGGTGAGGCATCGGGGCAGGAAGGGGTGGGTTATATGTGAAGTCCAGAGGGGGTGGGATGGGTAGGGTAGGCGAAGAGGATGGGATAGGAGGGTGAGAAACGGCATAAGGGAAAGTAGTTTCGTGAAAGATGACGTCTCGACTAGTGAAAATGCGATGATTGTCGAGATCGTAAAGTGTATAGGCCTTTTGTCCATGAGGATAACCTAGAAAAATGCAACGATGAGCCCGAGGGGAAAATTTGGTGGTGGGAGTGACAGAGGTGGCATATGCCAGACAACCAAAGACGCGGAAGTGGTCATAAGATGGGGTTTTCGAAAAGAGAACCTCAAATGGGGATTTATGATGGAGAAGACGGGTAGGGAGACGATTGATGAGATAAGTAGCGGTAAGAACACATTCCCCCCAAAACTTGATAGGAAGATGGGATTGAAAACGAAAGGTGTGAGCGGTTTCAAGAAGATGACGATGTTTTCTTTCAACAACGCCATTTTGTTGGGGGGTATAAACACAAGAAGTTTGTAAAAGCACCCCATGATCAGAGAAAAAACTACGAAGAGATAAAAATTCACCACCATTGTCAGTACGAATGCATTGGATGGTAGTGCGGAATTGGGTAGTGACATAAGCAAAAAAATCCTTAATTAATTGTTGAGTGTCGGATTTATGTTTCATGAGGAAGACCCACGTAAAGCGAGAAAAATCATCCACAATGGTTAAGAAATAATGAGCACCAGAAAGAGAAGATTGACGATTCGGGCCCCAAATATCATAATGAATTAAAGCAAAAGGGAAAGTTGATGAAATTGAACTCAAAAGAAAAGGTTGACAAGTTTGTTTTGCCAACGGACAAACATCACAAATATGACTAGAATCAAAAGTACAATTAAGAGAGCTAGATGCTAAAGCTTGCAAACGAGTGGAGGAGGGGTGACCAAGACGCCTATGCCAGAGGGAGGAGGGGATGGTAATGATGTTGCAGAGAGGTTGACGGGTGGGGAGAGAAGAGATAAGGGCCACAAGGTAATACAGATCGCCACGTCGCTTACCCACACCAATCATAGCCTTCGAAACCAAGTCCTGCAAAACACACCAAGAAGGAAAGAAGGTTATGGAACACGATAATCCATCTGTAAGTTTACCAACCGATAAAAGGTCCACTCGGAAATTAGAGACACATAAAACATCCTTTAAAGTAACTGATGAATTTAAAGGAAGAGTGCCGGTAAAAGTAATGGGAGCGGAAGCACCACTAGGCAAAGAAACAGGCAGCAAATGTGAAGGAGAACGATTAACCAAACATGAGGCGGAAGAAGTAATATGATCCGTAGCACCACTGTCAAGAATCCATTGACCATGACGAGAGGTGACAGGTAACAAACCTTGGGCAAAATCAGTAGTGAGCACGGCATTGGCCTGAAGAGGGGTGGTGGTGTCACGTAGAGCAGCTAGAACACGGGAGTGCTGCTCGGCAGAGAGGTCAAGCATGGCAAGCTGCAAGTCATGCAAAGTGGGATGGGCCCCGTGCACTTGGTGGGTCGCTGGAGTAGAAGAGGAGGCGGGGGCCTGGGTGCCTTGCACGTGATGGGCCTGGGTGAAATTATGGGGCCGAGAAGCAGAAAACCGTGGCTGTCGGGGAGGACTGGAATATGCATGGCTGCGGGAAGAACTGGAAGCAGTGGCACGGCGCGGTGGTCGCCACAGTTGGCCATGAAGGGGATGGCCAACGAGATAGCCATGAAGTTTATGGCAGGTGTCTCGGGTATGATAATCAAAATTGCAGTAGGTGCAGTGGAGGGGAGGACGAGCAGAGGAGGGATGGGACGGGCCACGAACAGCCATGGCAGCAGGTTGATCGACAGAGCGGAGGACGCCCAGGGAGCGTTGCTTTTCAGCTTGAGACACCGAGGAACAAGCCTGACGAACAGTGGGAAGGGGATTCATTAAAAGAATCTGGTCACGAACAGCAGCAAAGGATTCGTTGAGGCCCATTAAAAATTGCATGAGTTGTTGACGGTCATGCTTGGCGTTGCAAGAGCACGTGCAGCCATCATTATAAGAAGCAAGCTCATCCCAGAGAGCTTTCAGGCGAGTAAAATAGGCGGAGATAGAAGAAGAACCTTGAGAAATTGTAGCAAGTTCCCGGTTGAGTTGGAAGATGCGTGGAGCATTACTCTGAGAGAAGCGTTCACGAAGATCATCCCATACAGCTTGGACAGAGGTGGAGAAAAGCACAGATTCTTAAAGGTCAGGTTCCAAGGAATGCAGAAGCCAAGAGAGAATCATGTTATTGCAACGACGCCAAGCCGCGTGAGCATCAGGGTTGTCGGAGGAAGAAGGTTCTTGGATATCGCCAGTGATGAAACCAAGTTTATTCTTGGCACTCAAGGAAAGCTGCATGCCACGGGCCCAGGATGTGTAGTTATCACCATTCAACTTCTTGGATACAAGGACAAGATTCGAGTGGTCGGAATGATGAAGGGAAAAAACACCATCGGAAGAAGAAGAGTCAGCCATGGGAATGGCAGAGAAAGCTGCCGAAAAAAATTAGGGCTAAGGTTATAAACCTGCTCTGTATACCATGTAGAAAAAGGTATGTAGGCTAAAAAATATATTTGTTATTGATACGTGAATGTGGAAAAATGGAAGAGAATGTTTTTTTTCTCATTATCTTTCTCTACAAGATTACAAGGATATATATACATGATACAAGTGTGTAAGTAGGACAAGGTAGCCGTCCTAGTGTGTAGGTAGGACAAGGTAGGACGGCTGTAGGACGACTTGACGACTGTAGGACGGCTAGTGTGTAAGTAGGACAAGGTAGGACGGCTGTAGGACGACTTAACGTCTGTAGGACGGCTAGTGTGTAGGTAGGACAAGGTAGGACGGTTGTAGGACGGCTAGTGAATAATATTATATACAATTACACAAGGACTCCAACCATATTCCTTATTTGTCTAACAAATCTTGATGGGGCACTAAGTTGATCACCTCATCACACACACCTTTTCGAAAAATGGAAGTGATCTATCATGAAGCATAATTGTTCCCTTTTGTTTCTGAATATTTTTATAATCTGAATATATTTATGCTGCTTATATAGTTAATTTTAAAAAATCGGTAGTGATCACAAGATGAAATGTGATTGATCCTATCATATATAACTGTTAGAAGTTGATGATAATAAACTACAAATATCTGTATAATATTAGTGCTGATAACTAACTAGTTACTAAGATAGTGCTACATTTGACCAATGATATTTGATGATATCTCAAGTTCGAATCTCTCATTTCTTATTAAAAAACAACGTAGTGTATAGACATGCAAACGGATCAAAGGTTATGGCATATGTCATAATTGTGTTATTAGATTTGAATTAGGAAATTATTCGTACTCTAATAATTATATGTACTCTTCTCCAATTTAAAAAAGAAAATGAGCACATAATACGTAACTATCACCGATAAAAAGTTCTCTTAAATTATTACTGATATCCAGGTAAACATCGATTCAGGAAATCTTACGCAATCTATATGTAGTACATACTGTTGCAATTTGGATAGATACAAAGCTTGTTCATTCTGTCCACATATAATATTGTGGTTGCTTTCATGTACAGTGAAGGGCAAAAAATGGTGCAATCTTTATAAGTACACGCGGGATTAAACTATAAGTTGAAAAAGGTCATGTGAGTTGAGATTTTCACTAACCTTCTTAAAAGTCTTTGCATGCTCGAGATTTTCACTAACCTTCTTAAAAGTCTTTGCATGCTCTCAGCCTGTTGGAGCTGAGAAATGTCTTTTCAAAAATCTGGCATCGTTTGTTTGCATGAAAGAGATTTCTTGTTGGACGACTCGATCGACTTTTAGCAGGGACTTCCACTTGCCAAAGAAAATGTTGAAGCCTATTAGTGGTAAAAATTTTGCAGATATACATTAGAAAAGGATGTTTGATATTAATAAAAAGCAAAAAGACTTATGTTTGTGTCTTTTTTTTTGTAAAGAGAAAGCATTGGTGGCAGTAAATGTTGTCACAATCTGAATCCAAATTAATCCTTATCACCACACCATTTCTATAAATAATTCATAAAGATATTTAAGGAGTGTGTTTCACCTTTTTTGTTTTCATTTCAAAGAATTAGGTGGTTTTTCCATTCAGTCAAAGAAAAATGTAATTGAAATGACCTACAAAAAAACAATGTTTTTGAAATGACTGTGTATCATTTACCATTTTGATTAGGTCTATATAACAAAAAGCCATGAGTTTGATACTTTGTAGCTATAAAATCTACTTAATCATAGCCACGTGTAGGATGCAATTTCTAAATAGCCTCCTCTGATCCCGAAATGAGTGAATAACCGTAGTTTGCCACCAGTTATCCTTCTTTTAAAAAAATAAAAAAATATAACAAAAAACCATTGGATTCATAAGAATATTTTTTTTCCCATGTAAATAATGAAATTAAACCTCAACTAAAATCCTTAAACTAGACATATAAGAATTTCTGATGAGATAGCTTGAAATTTAGCAAAAGGTACAAGTTTTATTTTACCTAGTAATTACTATCTAATCTACTAGACTACAATTTAATGGTATATTGCTCGACATTACTATTGGTGTAATTGACTTGTCTAAATTTTTTCAAGTGAAAACAAGTTAGTCCCTCTCGTTAGTCTGGTTTTTGTTCCTCATGGCTTTTAGAGTCCTTTCTTATTGGTAAGTGGTGAGTCATAAATAATAAAAGTAAAAAACACTACAAACTAGAAAAATTACTTTGAGAAAAAACAATGATAAAGAGAGGCAGAGATCATAGAGGTGGATCCCCCATTTTCTTATAGTTTAATCAGACCTATAACACAGTTTAATTATAGTTTTCAAGTGAACTCAGAAGGACTGTGAATACTTCCATTGCGGGTAAGGTAGGAAGACCATCTATTTATATTATATTTTGTAAATGACTAAATTGCCAAAATGATCCTTGAGATTTGCAAAACACATCACTTTGATCCCTAAAATTTCAAATCAATAGAAGTGGTCCTTGAGATTGTCCACCATCCATCATTTTGGTCATTCCGTTAAAAACTCCGTTCAACGTCCCCGAGCTTTTGGCCAGAAGTTTGGGCAATTTTCAAAACTTCGTAATTCAATCGTTTCTTAACCAAATTCGACACATAATATATCAAAATGAAGATAAGAAAGTGTAGAATAAGATTATACTTATTTGGAGGCCCAGTAGTTACTAGAGATGGCCGGAAAATAGCCTCAAAGTTGACTGGTCTAAGTGAAAACTGGAAAACACACCGGAAACTGGGTAAACTTTAAACGTTCATAACTTCTTTAATACTCAACAAAATCAAGTGGTTCAAAAACAAAAATCATACTTCTCTATGAGACGAAGAGAGTGGTACCTTTTTAGACTACTAACTTGCCATGTTTTGGCCAGAAAACGGCTCGAAAGTGGCTATCTTGGTCTTGAGTTAGCCACTTTCGAGCCGTTTTTCGGTAAAACCACAGTGAGTTAGCCATAAAAAAAAAAGATACCATTCTCTTCTTCTCATCGAGAAGTATGATTTTTGTTTTTGAATCACTCGATTTCGTTGAGTATTAAATAAATTATGTATGTTTAAAGTTTACCCAGTTTCTAGCGAGTTTTCCAGTTTTCCCGCGGACTAGTTAACTTTGAGGCTATTTTCCGACCATCTCTGGAAACCATGGGCTTCCAAATCAATATAATCTTATTCTACATTTTCCTATCTTCATTTTGATATATTATGAGTCAAATTTGGTTAAGAAACGATTGAGTTATGAAGTTTTGAAAATTGCCCAAACTTCCAGCCAAGAGCTCCGGGACACTTAACGGAGTTTTTAATGGAAGAACCAAAATGATGGATGTTGGACAATCTCAGGGACCACTTCTATTGATTTGAAATCTCAGGAACCAAAGTGATGTGTTATGCAAATCTCATGGACCATTTTGGCAATTTACCCTTTGTAAATTGTATGACGTGATAGTTGATGATTGTATTATTACTTAATGTTGATTAACATGTTTATTTTATATTGGTGACATATCACATGATTTACAAATAAAATCTAATAAGTTGGTCTACCTAGCAGTACTCATTTCAAATATATTTGTCCTCTTTTCAAAACCATTCCTCCAAAACATATATTCATCTCTCGTATATATAATATCCTTCCATCCAAGTAAAAAAGTTCGGCATTTGCACATCCTATTTTATCCATTTGCATTCTTCTCTTTCATGTTTATGTTTTGATAATTGAAGTCCAAGTGGACAAAATAGGAGGGTGAAAATCGCCACCTAAAAAAAAAAAAAAAAACGTTGGTGTTATATCCACACGTTCGTTTTTACTTCTCACCACTGTTCTAAGAATTCCCGTCTAGTACCGCCTAGGCGTTAGGCGGCTGATCATCACCCTGATTAATGCATAAGCGTTTGGAAATTAAGAAAGGGCACGTAAACCTGCTGAGGCGTCTGCCTAGACCGCCTAGGCACCCGCCTAGATTGCAACTCACTTAGACAGAAAATAGATAACTTTCATTTTGAATTTTATTTTTTTCAATAAATTGTAAGAGACTTGTTGAATACTTAAATGGACACACATTTTAAGCTTGTTCCCCATGTTTTCATTATGTTACAATACTTCATAATATATATATATATATATATATCATTCTATTTTGTAGTTTATGATGAAATAATATACATTTTAAATATAAAATAACATTTATTTATATAAAATATAATAGATTTACTTAAATTCACCTAGTTCACCTAGGCGCCCACCTAGGCCCCGCCTAGGTGCCTAGGCGCTAGGCCCCAGCCCGCTGCCCGACTAGCGCCTAACATTTTTTAGAACCTTACTTCTCACACATTCCTTGTTAATTTCTGTCATTTGACATTCTTTAATTCATTCAATAGATGGCCGAAAATTAAAAAAACAAATCCAATTTGACACTTTAACCACTTACATTATTTTCTCAAAAAAAGGTCATTACCTATAAAAATGCAAAATTTGTCATAACATATGGCGTAAATATTAGCATGCACATATTTTTCGTTCATTAATTTGAGAAAACAAAGATAGATCATGTCATGGAATGTATCTATGGCTTGATGCTTTGATTCCTCCTTGTATAATCTATTATTTATATATAAACGACTGATTTTATAAACAAAACAAAGAGTGGCACCTCTTCGATCTGCTTTACATATCATTGGCTTTTCTTTTCCGTTCCAAACAATATAGATGTGTTTGGGCCCAAAATAATATTGTTGGGCCGAGCAGCAGGATGTGCTCGGCCCAAGGTTATTTCATACTATGGGCCGAATGATAAATCCTGGGCCTATTGGCAGGGTCGGTCACATCCTATCCTAAGTAATCCGGATAAACAGAAAAGATCGAAAGAGTCCTGGTGCGACCAGGATTCCCGACCGACAAAGAATAAAGCCTCGAAAGGAAGGAAAATTCAGAATCCCAGTGGGAGTAGGTTTGTTCGAGTTAGAGCTGAAATGGGACAAGGACTCCCAATCCATATCAGAATGCAAATCGGTCTCAAGGAATGGGGTGTTATAAATACAAGAAATCATGCAACAGAAAGGCCCCTTCAATCTAGCATACAATTGCCCTGCGCAAAACCTCTCAAACACCTTGAGATTTTTCCTTTTCTTTTCTGCCGACATACCTTCAGTTTGGATAAATAGCACTGTGGAGGCGCCCGGCGAGCATCTTCAGTTTGGATAAACAGCACTGCTACCGCATACTCAGCCGACCGAGAAGCACCTTCAGTTTGGATAAACAGCACTGCTTCGAAGCCGACCAATTACCTATCTAAGTCTCTGCCGAGAAGGGTTTTTTCGAACCCTTGTTGGTAGAGGTCATCTTACTAGCCTTCTCGACATAGTTGGGTGTTACGAATTGCATTGCTCGGCGCATTGGACGCCGAGTGATTTTATGATTGGATACTCGCAAGTAAGTTTCAAGGTTCGGCATTCCGACGGCCGAACTACGTTTACCATCAAGACATATATCACATTTGAGTACATGTGCCCCTATAGTTTGGTCTCGATTCGGTGTGCTTATACTCTTACGAATATAATCATAGTGACCGAATCAGGCTCCGACGATTTGTGAACTCCGCAGAATTAGTAACCTTGTCTTCAGGCTATAGAACCCAGAGACCGAGAGCGTTCCTTCCTCAGTCACAATCGCAAGATACAGGAGTCAACAACGCGCTCAACGCGACATCAACAAATTTTACTCCTCGGCCGAGCTCGGCCGACGAGTTGGCACGCCCCGCATTCAACCGAATGACGTAGTTAGCTTATTAGTTACTCGGCCTGCGCGCCACGTAGGTTTTGTAATTTTTAGAGTCAACAATATGTTATAAACAAAGAAGAAGCATGATTTAATGGAGAGGTGGTCCGTGTATGTCTACTTTTGTTGATTAACAAAGTTATTTATATTTACAAGAAGCCAATGACAACCAAAAGGTCAACGAAAGTATCCTTGTCCCTTTTTGCAATATGTGAACCTCTAATGAATTTTCACGTTGGTTTGTGGCATGATATGATCGAGGTCTTTGCATTTTTATTTCTCTTGAATGCATCATTTATAGACACTAAACAACTAAGTGTGCGTGCGCGAGAGAGAGAGAGAGAGAAATAGAAAGAATGATCCACTTATTATGTTTGCACAATCTTTTAAGATTATTTCTAATTTATGGATAAAGTTTAAAATATAAGTTTTAAAACCCCCTCAAATTGTGACAGCCCGTCCCGGAAATTTTAAAAACGTACGTATGAAAAGACGATTTTACCCCTAGTGCGATTTCTTTACGTTTATTGGTTTTGGGTTCCTTGTTGGCATGTTTTTGGGCCACACACACACACTAACCTACACCCACACCCTTCTCCCCTGCCCTGCACCCTATCCCGTGCCCAGTTCCCTTCCCATTTCCTCCTCCACCGTACGGACACACACACAAACCTATCAAACCTTCACAGATCGAAGGTATAAAGTATATATCCATGCTCGTGAGGCTCGTGGGAGTCCAACCATACCCATTTCAGGTAAGAATACCTTCGTTTTCACGTTGAACTCGGGTTGCCCGATTTTGGTACTGTTCATGCACACGTGATTTCTCACGTTTTAGGGAATTTCAAGCTTGTAGGAAGCTTGGTGAGGTCCCTAGGAGGCTCGAGGTGGTTCGTTTGAAGGTTTTGGACGTCGAGATCACGAGTTTTGAGGTTGGCCGGAGTTGGGGGGATTTTTCAGGTGAGATTTTGTGGATTTTAGCACTTGAAAGTGGTATGATTGTGTTCCTCTCGTTGTGAGCTTCATTTTGGTACCAATTTTGTGAAATTTGGTTGAAAAACGAAGAAGATATGACGTTTTAAAGTTTTCCCGATTTTCCGGCACCGGAGGCTCGCCGGAGAAGACGACGGAATATTCCGTCAAATCTGACGGAATATTCCTGAAGCCGTTGACGGAAACCGTTATAGATAACGGAATATTCCTAACGGCGTCAGTTGATGCCGTCAACGTGCCAGGCACGTGCCTGCGCGTGGCCGTGCCTTGGCTGGCGCGTGGGGGCACGTGCGACGGTGAAAAATTATTTTAAAAATATGGGGATGTTCCTGAGGTTGAGTAGATCACGTTGGTGTATTCATACACCCCATTTGAGCATTGTATGAGATGTTATTTCTTAAGTTGGTTTATGTGCTTTAAAATTAACGTTTTTATAGTTGTTTCGCATATAGGTGAGACGTATCCCGAGGACGAGCGTGGTCACTCGAGGCAGGGGGGTTACGACCCTTCCACTTACCAGTGAGTGGGCTTTTGGTTTTCGTATATACCTATATACTTATACTTTTCCCAGAAATTGATTTTGATTCGTTATTCGTTATATGCCATGCATTATATTGCCCTTGTCATGCGTTATTGGATATATATATATATATATAGATGCATGTGTATTGGTGCCGCGGACGCACATGTAAGTGCTAGGTGAGTATGACTTTATATTTACATCCAGTAGTGATTTTAGAGATTTAGTGAGCTCGTAACCTGCACCCCCGGTGTTAGTGCTCCCGCCCAGAGTAGGGCACAGTCCTTCACGTGATGTTCACCTCCCGTACCACACGCTCATCTTGGATCCAAGTTAGGTGCACAGTCCTGTCGTACAGACCACTTTAGGTGGTTCCGACTCGTAGGTGACCCGCGATTATTCGCCCAGCCTTCACGTGATCGTAGCACTAGAGCGTACTTATATTACACCCAGGCCTGTCGTACAGACCACTTTAGGTGGTTCCGACTCGTGTGTAGGTATAGTTAGTGAGATGGGGATTCGAGCTCTAGATTCAGCCGTACAGGTCACTTTAGGTGACTCCGGCTGACAGTTACTTGTTATTGATTGATGTTTCCTAAACATTTGCATATTACTTTGAGGTATACTGCATGGCACGCTTTTCGAGCATGATATATCTATATATATACTATTTTCTGGGAAGTATACAGGTTTTACGGCGAGGGGTTAGAACTTATTTATTGAATTGGTTTTCGAAAAGCTTTGTTTTTGCCCACTCACGCTTTTGTTTTGCGCCCCTCCAGGTTCTAGTTGGCTAGCACATTTGGTGGATTCCCTGAGGACTTTCCCAGCATATCTGACAGACCACCACCAGTGTAGGACCACCTTCGGGTGTGCTTTTGTCGTATTGTTTCCTTTTGGACTGCATTAGGCGTTCTTGTTCTGAACTTAGGATTCACACTCGCTTGCACTTGTTCTTATTACTTTGTGTAACGCTAGTTTTTAATTATTCGTACTATTTACATTATTATTTTATTAGCTTCCGCACTGTGCACATGGTTACGTCACTTCCACGTGACAGCCAGCATGCCCTGATCTCGATCGGGGTGTATCACAAATCATATCTAATCATTGGGCTAAAATAAGTCATGGATAAAAAATATATCTTTGGACTAAATTTTTCTAGGAGTTAAGCCTGACTTAAATTATTCTGGACCCACCAAACTGTCATATTTCAAACTTTTTTTTTTTGTTTTTTACTTATAATCCAACGGATGTGATCAAATGAAATCAAATCTAACAGTAAAAAAAGAAAGATTTGACGGCCCAAAATTAAAACCAATATTTAAAAAAAATTAAAAAAATTATTTAAATCAAATTTCACTTAAAACTGTATAAATACCTATGTATATGTATGATTTTAAATTACTTATCGGAATTTAAATATATTTTTTTTAACAAAGTATGTTCATAAAAACAAATTAAGATAATCTACATAAATTTTATTTTCAAAAAAGTTACCGAAAAAAAAATAGGCTAAAATCATTATTTAATAATCTCAGGCTAAAATCATTATATCTTCTTAGTTATGGCTTAAATTTTTAAGCTTTATCTGCAAGGATATTGGAGATGGTCTAAGGAGATATATATGACTCATAACGTTGCCATAGAAGCAACAATTCAAGGGGAAAGGCTACGGCGATGTGGTACCACAGATGGTGTTTTGGGGTATGTTCAGTTTCAGGTCTACGCCACCGTCGGTACCGTGTACAAAGCCAGGGGTCAAGTCGTTCTTGGAGAATGATGGGGAACTATGCCCGTACCATGTCATGGAAGCAGCAATGTCTGGCCAACACCCACTGGTTGCAGTGGACTAAGACTAGTGACTCGACTCAGGGATCATCATTATCATCATCACCTGTTTGATCCGAGAGCATTACTATCCCATTAAAATTGGTTACTGTGTTCATTTCATATTACATCATTTTATATCATTTCAAGTACATTATATCTAATTCTTTTGAAATAAAAAAAAAGGTGATGGCTACTCGTTAATTATTTTTACGATTTACTACTACCATACTTTCTCTTTACAAAAAAAAAAAGCACTTAAATAATTGATCATGCGTGTTTACATTTACTATGTTTCTTATTTTTAATGAAGACGAGAAATTCGGACTTAGAATACCATCCAACATTTGATTAGATGTAATTTCCATTATCCTTGTATAGCTACTTATTGGCTATGAGCACTTCAATTGACATTTGGGAAAATGTCATTTTCTAGAAAGTAAACTGAGAGTTTTTTTTTTTAGCTCCCTTTGTCAAAATCCTTATAATTGAACATTTTTACATGCGAAAAAATCATGTAGTTTTATGGGCCTTGATTTTCACATACTTTGTTTAACTTCTTGCACATCCTTTTAATTTATAATCATCAAATTAAATAAATTTAACAAAAATAATAAACGAAATTAAACGAAAATAATAAACAAAATTAAACAAGTGAGAAGATGAAAAGTTGCGTGTTTATCGTTGCATTCAAAACATTTGCTTAGTTATCATTGCTCATGATGATTCTTCAATTGAATTTGGGACTGGTTTTTTCTACATCATTTTATATCATTTCAAGTACATTACATCTAATTATTTGGAAATAAAAAAAGGTGATAGTTACTTGTTAATTATCTTTAGGATTTATTGCTACCATACTTTCTTTTTACAAAAAAAAGGCGCTCAAATCTTTAATCTTTAATCTTTAATATTAGAGAGTTTGGTGTTTCAAAACTTCACTAAAAAATTTTGGACTAAAAAGCCCCCCAAACAAAAAAAATCAAAACTGACGGAAAAAATACATATAAAAACCCCAAGGGTAATTCTGTAAGAAACATAAATTTATATTTCATTTTATTAGGAAAAAAAAAAGAGATAAAAAAGGGTACATGACCAACTCCACTCCTCCTCCATTTCGGAGAGAGATGGACTAATATCTCATAGAAATATTGTTAAAAAAAAAAACCATAAACTTAAAATTTGTTTTATTGAAAAATGAAAAAAAAAAAAAAAAAGAAAGAGGGAACGTGCTGAACCCCTCAAACGTGGAAACTGGAAAAACTGATAATTAAAATAAATAAATAAATCATGACAATTATCCTCTAAAAAAAAAAGCATGATAAGTATCCTCTAAAAATTAACAGTTACGAAAAGAAGAGACATCGTTTTAAGAAAGAAATAGTAAAAAATAAAGTAAAAAAAGACGACATGGTGAATAACTGCTCTCCATTTTAGGAGAGAGAGATATTAAAAAGAAAAATTAAAATTTGTTATATTGAAAAAAGAAAAAAAAAGAAACAAATAAAACAACAGAAACGGAACTTCTCCTCCATTTTAAGAGAAAATATTAATCTAACAAAATTATATTAAAAAAATATCTAAGAAATTTATATTAAACAAAAATAAGGTAATTACTCTCAATTTTAGGATAGATATTTGTTTTATTGAAAAAAAAAAGAAAAAAAAAAGAAAAGAACATGAACGTATCTCCTCCATTTTAGGAGGAGATATTAATATCTAACAAAATTATAACGTGGGAGAAAATGGGTAGAGGTTGTCATCAGTTTAAAAAAAAAAAAAAACCGGTGAAGTTCTCCCACTACCAAGCAGTAACTCCCCAGTTCCCATGTATGTTCCCATTTTTTCCGTTGTGGCTACAATATTATTATATGTACTCCCCATCTCCTCCAATTATGTGGCTGAATCTTATACTCCCCATTTTTTTGCTCTGCCTTCTTCACATGCAATGCTATTTGAATTAATTTGGTGAGATTCTTGACTCAAAAGGCTTTTGCCAACCATTCATATCCATCTTCTATGAAATCTTGGTGCTTTTTATTTCAATTTTCTTATTCTTACTTTCTCCTTTTTGTTATAGGGTCAAGACAATTCTATTAGGCTCCAAAGTTCAAAGGTTTGAGTAACTTTGGGTAAATCTCAATTTAAATTTACCTTTTCGGTTTTTAGGTGTTTTTTATGGTTTATCTTTTAGGTGATGAATTTGATGCACTCTACTGCAGCTTTGAGGACGTATATATGAGTTTGTATTTAGTATTTCTAAGTCAATTTTAGTTTTTTTTCACTTTTTCCTTTGAAATCTTCATTGTGCGCTTTTTAAATTTTGGTCAGATTATGAGTTTCAATTTTGATTATCTTAATGTGCTATACGTGTGCTATGGTAATTAAAAAAAATATTTGTTTTCATTCTCAGGATATCTACAAGAATACCCACAAAAAATGAAGAAGGAACTATCTATTGATAAGATCCCAAACATACATGTCTCTATTTTTACACCTGGGTGAGAGATATTTGTCAGAGTAAAAACTGTTGATCTAAGCCAACTGATTCTCAAAGAGTGGAAAAAGAAAAGCATGAGCAGTATGTATTCTAAATTCTTTATTAAATTTGTTACAAGAAATTCTAACATTATATATACCTTCAATATAAAGGTGGCGCATGAAAAAGGTTGTGAAGAATTAAAACCTTCAACAACTCTTCACATCATACGTATTTGGAATAAAGTCCAACAAACTAGGTACAACACTATTTCTTACCTATTTATTTTTAGTGGCATTCTCTATATGAGTTTCATGTGAAAATGCATGCGAAGATTAACATTAAGGAATAAAACACAAACATTAATAATTGAAGCCAAAAAAGTATAACATATATGCGTTTGTACATGCATGCACACACACATATGAAATTGTCAGGTAAAATGTCCACGATCTTGCCAGTATACATGTTTGAAAACCGAACGTATATCTTCCACCAGGTCATCACTGCATTATCTTTAAAGGTTGATTGGCTTCAATCTCAATTAAGAATTATCGCTTGCTTCAATCTTCTTATGGCCTGTGATACCATTATCATTTTCTACTGTAGCTTTGAGATAATATCTCCTCCTATTGTTCCTTTGTTTCTTCTATATTAATATCTCCTCCTAAAATGGAGGAGATACGTTCATGTTAATTATCTCAAATTATAAAATTCAAAAAAATTTACAAATTAATTATCTCAAATTATAAAAATTAAAAAAAACAATTTTTGGATGCAGGAAAAAGATTAATAGTGATCAAACAACTTTTCTAAATACCGTAAGTCTTCTCTTATTTTCATATGGAAGTATACTATAAATTCAAATTGCATTCAATTTTCAAATAGAAATAAAATTGCATTTTTTGTCAGTTTTACAAGCATCACACCCGTCTCAAAGTACAAAGGTTGAAGTACAAGATTGAGGTAATATTTCTTACTATTTAATTTTGTAAACATGATTACAATTTGTTACCTAAAACTTGACAAATTATTTATCTTTCAGTATTCTAAAAGTAACTGGAATAAAAGTATTGCCATGAGAAAATTGTCGAAGTAAAAGGTATTTAGGTTAAAATGTCAAATTGCTTACAATCTTTATATTTGGGATTGTGCATTATAGTTAGACTTCTTATTTTATCATCATTGCTTGCAGATTAACCATGCAAATCTAAAGCATCAAGTGCAAGTAAATGGGTGGCAAACATGGCTTTGATTTCACACATAGACGCTATGTTTACATATGTACATGTTGTCTATATTTTGCTTTGCTAGCATATAGCTTTGACTGAAAACTTATGAATCTGAAAATTTTGATTTAAGGACATTAAATGTTATCAGCATGTATCTAGAAATGAAATTACATGTCATATTTTCATATTTTTTTTAATAGCTTCTATTTTCCCATTTTATCTTCGTTGTTGTTTTAAAGGAAAAATAGTAAAAATTGTAAGAGAGATTACTCACATATGTGCAAATTGGATGAAATATATGTTGCTCAATTTATAAAATAATCACTTAAGAAATATTAGAATATCTAAAACAACACATCTTTGGGGCGCGTAGCGCCCGTGATGTAAAAAAGCCTCTCACACGCTTGCAGAAAGACTAGTAATTGATTATACACGTCTACATTTACTGTGTTTCTTATTTTTAATGAAAGCGAGAAATTTGAACTTAAATTACCGTTCAACATTTGATTAGATGTAATTTCCATTATCCTAGTAAAGCTAGTTATTGGCTATGAGCACTTCAATTGACATTTGGGAAAATGTCATTTTCTAGAAAGTAAACTGAGATTTTTTTTTTTTTTTTTTTTTTTTTTTTTGCTATGAGCACTTCAATTGACATTTGGGAAAATGTCATTTTCTGGAAAGTAAACTGAGAATTTTTTTTGCTCCCTTTCTCAAAATCCTTATAATTGAACATTTTTACATGCCAAAAAATCATGTAGTTTTATGGGCGTTGATTTTCACACATTTTGTTTAATTTTTTACACATCATCTTAATTTATGATCATCAGATTAAATAAATCTTAACGAAAATAATAAATAAAATTAACCAAGTGAGAAGATAGAAAAGATGCGTGTTTATTGTTGCATTCAAAACATCTCATTGCTCATGATTTTTCGATTGAATTTGGGACTGATTTTCAGTTTTCTACATCATTTTATATAATTTCAAGTACATTACATCTAATTCTTTTGAAATAAAAAAAAGGTGATAGTTACTCGTCAATTATCTTTACGATTTACTGCTACCATACTTTCTCTTTACAAGAAAAAAACACTTAAATAATTGATTATGTGTGTCAATATTTACTGTGTTTCTTATTTTTAATGAAAGTCGTAGATTCGAACTTAGAATACCGTCCAACATTTGATTAGATGTAATTTCCATTATCCTAACAAAGCTAGTTATTGGCTATGAGCACTTCAATTGACATTTGGGAAAATGTCATTTTCTAGAAAGTAAACTGAGAATTTTTTTTGCTCCCTTTGTCAAAATCCTTATAACTGAACATTTTTACATGCCAAAAAACCATGTAGTTTTATGGACGTTGATTTTCATGCACCTTGTTTTACTTCTTATACATCTTTTTAATTTATGATCATCAGATTAAATAAATCTAACAAAAATAATAAACAAAATTAAACAAGTGAGAAGATTAAAAAAAAGTGCGTGTTTATCGTTGCATTCAAAACATTTGCTTAGTTCTCATTGCTCGTGATTCTTCAATTGAATTTGGGACTTGTTTTCTGTTTTCTACATCATTTTATATCATTTCAAGTACATTACATCTAATTATTTTGAAATAAAAAAAGGTGACAGTTACTCGTTAATTATCTTTATGATTCACTGCTACCAAAAAAAAAAAAGCACTTAAATAATTGATTATACGCGTCTACATTTACTGTGTTTCTTATTTTTAATGAAAGCGAGAAATTCGAACTTAGAATACCGTCCAACATTTGATTAGATGTAATTTCCATTATCCTAGTGAAGCTAGTTATTGGCTATGAGCACTTAAATTGACATTTGGAAAAATGTCATTTTCTAGAAAGTAAACTGAGAATTTTTTTTTGCTCCCTTTGTCAAAATCCTTAAAATTGAACATTTTTACATGAGAAAAAATCATGTAGTTTTATGGACGTTGATTTTCACACTCTATTTAACTTCTTACACATCTTCTTAATTTAAGATCATCAAATTAAATAAATCTAATGAAAATAATAAACAAAATTAAACAAGTGAGAAGATAAAAAAAATGCGTGTTTATCGTTGCATTCACCTAATCTTGTTGAAGCCCAGCCCGGCCCATTGACAAGACCCATTAGTAGAGCAGGAGAACGAGGGATAGAATTTGCCAATGCGTGTAAATTCCAGTCATTTCAAATACCAAGAAGCTTATGTAGGATTTCAACTGCCATTTAGTTTTGAAAGTGGCGATGGGTTTGCAAATTCTCCAAGTGGCGCCACCGCCACCACTCACTTCCTCCTCCTCATCTTCTTGTCGAGTCCAGACCCTCCCACTCTGGCTCAACCAACGCAACTGCCACTGCCGCCACTCGCGGCCTCAGCTTGCTCTTCCCCCCCGCCACTCGTACAAAAGAACCGCACTCTCGCTCCTCGGTAGGAAAGATAGGAAATTGCAAGCTTCTTCATCATCTTCTTCAACTACCCAACAAGACCAGGATGACGAAGAAGAATATGAAGACGACGAAGGAGATGAAGAAGATGAATCGGACCCTGACCCGGAAGACCTCGAATACGTTGGCCAAATCAAAAGGGTATCTTGCTTTCTTCCATTCTTTGATAGGTTTCTTTTCATTTCAGTAATCCACTCAGTGTTATTGTTGGTTAGGTGTTGGAGCTTCTCCGGAAGAACAGAGACATGATTTTCAGTGAGGTGTGGTGTAATTCTTCCATTCTCCATTTGCTTTAAAGTTCAGAAGTTTGAGTCTTGATCGAGTTTGGGTTGGCGTGCAATGTGATAGGTTAAGCTCACTGTTATGATTGAGGACCTGCGAGAAGTTGAGCGCAGGAGACTCCTCGGAATCGAAGATCCTGATGCCCCTACTAGGGAGGAATTGGCTGATGTTCTTGAGGAAGTAAGCCCTTCATTTTAATTCCCTTGCTACATTATGCTACGTTAGGCGAATTTCGATGATGTGATTCGTGAAACAGTGGATTTAGCATGCATTTGCATTGTTTGGGTGGTATCATACCTTCACACAATGAATTTATGAATGCAAAGTAGCTAGCAAGATCAATTGAAGGATCTTCAATTGGTTTGACAAGCACAAACTGCAACCTTTCAGCTAGGAAGTTGGTCATTATAATAGAACAACCTCTAGTAGATGCATTTCTTCCATCACTGTTAGATGTCAGCCACGAAAATTTGCAGAAAACCGACTGATGGTGACCATTAACTAGATATGCATCTTTACTAACTCCAAAGCACGCATGTCGTAGGAGAAAATCTCTCCATCCTCACTGGTTTGCGCAAGTCATGAAATTTATAATCCTTGATCCTTAGATGCACCCTAGCTACAGAGTGTTGGAACTTCCGAGCTTGATCATTCACATAGATGGACCCTGATTTGATATGCTTCTTTACAGATGCTACTTTTGCTTCTCCATAGGTGATTCTCTCTTTATGCTAGACAAAATGATTTGCAGAGTAACCCTTCGGAATTTCCTATGATTATTTACATAGGTGATACTTTGGAAATTCCTTCTTCACTGGATATGCTTCTTTATGATTTGCAGAGTGTCCTGAATTTGATTAATTTGTACGTTATGTCATTACAACTCTTTGCTTCAATACTTATACCCTTCTCAAATCATGAGTGGAAAAAATTTCTTTAGCATCTGTAAATTGGTAATAATTGGAAAAAGTTACTCTATTTATTGTGAGTTTGTGACACTAATTTGTGATTCTGTCATTTAGGTGAATGAAGGAAAAATCCCAAAAAATCGACTCGCTCTTAAACTGCTGGCAGCGGAAATGAATCAATGGCCTAATCTAGAGGTATTAATGTAATTCAAGTATAAAATGATCGATTTTAGAGATGCTTATTTATGTGTAAACGGAAAAAGAACATGAAGCTCTACCAAAGGATGCTAGGATAAAGAGCCAAGTTCTGAATTACAATTAAATAGTTTGTAAATCCAGTTTTGGTGTCTCAAATTTTGGTGGTCAGAAATTTTGTTCTATTTCATCCTTTATTTTCCAGTTTTGAAAGCATATGTAACAAACAATACTGCAGATTTTTCACTTTTATCTATGTTTCTAACTAACACCGGATATCAATTTGCTAATCTGTTCCTATGTTTTGTTTATGGTACAGGTTCAGATTACACCAGCGAAGAAAAAGCCTGGTAAGTCCCTATATGCAAGAGTGACAGACACTGGTATTGATCTTCAAGAGGCTGCAAAGAGACTGAAGATTGATTGGGATACGGCTGCTGAGATTGATGATGGTGATCTTAAAGATGAAAACGAAGTGCCTTCGGTTTTGGTTTGTTTCCTTGGCTTTCTTGTGACAATATGATTTTATCATGTTCCTGCTGTCATATATGCACTGGTTTAGCTAATCCTCGGGTTCCTAATACGTGGTTTCTTATCTTGCAGGGCTATGGCGCACTGTACTTAGTCACGGCTTTCCCCGTCATTATTGGTGTATCAGTGGTATTAATTTTGTTTTACAATTCGCTCCAGTAGAAATCTTGTCTCGCTGTCATACTTCACTGTAAAGATATCTTATTCCTTGCAATATACCGAATATCGTTCTGATCTTCACATGAGTTTTGTTCATCTAAATGCTAGTTAGAAATATAAAATATCATGTATGAATCTTGCGTATGGTTTTATGCAAGCACATCAGATCTTATAGTTTAGTTTTATTTTATTCTAGTTAACCACTTAAACCGTTGCAAGTCAACTCTTCCATGAAGATTTACATTATTAAAAGCAAGTTATCATATGGATTAGCAGCTAAACCATTCTTAATACAATATTAAATTTTGCTGACCCTTGTTTATATGGAGCAATTAGAGAACATGGACATCACTACTTGGTTTGGATTAGTGGAGAATGTGCTGCTCACGTCTAGGTTCTCATAAGTCTGTTTTCCCTCCCCTTTAAGTAGTCCAAATCCCAGACTTGATCCTCAGGATTTCTGCTTTTCTCTACCATGGATTATCCGTTTTCGGGCGAAATGAGCGACTATTTTACTCTTGGAGACCTAGAAAAGCAGATTTCTGTAGATCCAATATCACTGAAAGAATCTTATAGAGAGGTGAGTGCTGCCCCAGTAGCGGTGGTGCCTGATGTTGCTGCTCCAAAGCTGAATGCACTTGCCCAACTACCGCCTCTGTTGCCGCCCTCAAAGCCCAAGTTCTTAAGCTTCAGCCTCCCAAACTCAGCAACCTCATCGCCGCGAGTGAAGAAGAAATGGAAAGAAGAAAGCCAAGCATCTCCCCGGCTGGAGAATATGAGCCACCTGCAGCAGGAAATTGAGTTCTGGCGGACCAAGTCATGTGGTCAACGAGCACTTGCCCCATCAGATGACTTTGATCTCTGGTTGTTCAAACCGAAGGCCGCTGATAAAGTCACCACGTATTACAGCAGCCTTTCCAGAGCTAGGTCCAACAGAGGTGCTGATAAAAATGGCAAGAACAGGGATCCACATGATGATGGATTCACGTGTGGGGCCCTGTGCTTGTTCATTCCTGGCTTTGGTGGCAAGGCAAAGCCAGTGAGAGCAAGAAAGGTAGGGCCTGATGAATTGGGAAATGTCATATCCAGGACAGTTTCCTTGGAAAAGTTTGAATGTGGCTCATGGGCTTCAGCTATGATAAATGAGCAGGAAGATGACACCACCGGTCACTACTTTGATCTGCCATTGGAGCTGATACGGAGTAGCGTCAACGAGGCAGATTCGCCAATTTCAACGTCTTTTGTGTTTGGCACGGATCGAAAGGGTGCCCTGAAGAACGGATCAACGAGAGCACAAGGCCGGAAATCGCACGGCTCCTCACGCCACGTTCGGTTTTCTACATCATCAGATGCTACATCACCAACTGCTTGCGTTACGCCTCGCTTGCGCAAAGCAAGGGATGATTTCAAAGCTTTCTTGGAAGCACAGAGTACATAACTTACTCTGCTTTTTGGTGTATTGAGTGTATTTGCTATGTTTCAAAATAATGCAAGTAGATTGTAGCTATAGTCCTTCAACTATTACCCTGATTATCACTTTTGTCTCTGAATCAAGCAATTCATATAGTCCGTTTGTTTTTCTATCTAAATTTAGGGGTCTTGTGCTTGTTCCTATCGTCAAAACTTGGAGCTGTTGTTCTTGAACTATATGGTGTGAGTAGGCCTTTTTGCACTTAAAAATGGTAGAAAAATTACAGGTTTTGATGGTATGACAAAAAAATTGGGTAATAGTTCGAGGACTACAGCTACAATTTGCTCGGAAAAAATGCAGACATGGAAGCCGGCTATGTTGTTATGCCGATGGCCGTTCTCTAGTCTACTAAACCCAAAAGACAATTTCCAATTTCCCAAGGGAATGGCCCCAACAGACAAAGATTGTGTCCCTCTTGCTACTCAAGACCTTTGCTTGAGCCCTTGGCAACTGGACTCGACAAGGTTTTCCCCGACCCGTTGGCAATTTTTTTTCATCGTGTCGTATTCAGGTTAATTCAGTTTGAGTTCATATCAAGTATACAAATCAAGTCTAACTCGAACTATTTAGTAAGAGGATGGTACTCTATAACCCTACATATTTGCCATTTTTCTTTGTGGTGTGAGCCTTTCGAAAAAGTGAATTATCATGATAAAATCATCGACTGATCCTATTTTTAAGGGAAAAAAAAAAAGAAGAAGAGGATGACTCTACAACCCTACATATTTGCCAATTTTCTTTGTGGTGTGGGTGGTTTTTGGATGATTGTTACGGTTATAATGTGTCACGTAAGTTGGGAAAAAAAGTTGGGACAAACAACATTTTGTTAATTGTACGTAGATTTTGTTGAGTGACATGATTCTAACCTACTCTGCTTGTTAATTGTACGTAATCCATCCCTCTACTCTTATGTGCATCATATGGGCGACTGTCTCAAGCACTTTTCTTACCCATAAAAAAACCTTGGGCCTAACTACAAATAATTTCAAAAAGCCTTCCACATTCTTGCTCAAGAGTGAAAGTAAAATTTATTTATGTGGTTCACAAAAGTTTCAACCGAGAGATTCAACAAAAAATTTAAAAATTCAAAAAGGCTTCCACACTCTTGCTCAAGAGTGTGGAAGCAAAATCTATTTATGTGATTAAAAAAAGCTTCAACCAAAAACTTCAACAAAAAATTCAAAAAGGCTTCCACACTCTTGCTCAAGAGTGTGGAAGCAAAATATATTTATGTGGTTCAAAAAAGCTTTACCTACAAAGCTTTAACCAAAAAGACTTCGCCTATAATGTTTCAACCAAAAAGCTTTACCTACAAAGCTTCAATAAAAAAACTTCACCTACAAAGTTTCAACAAAAAAACTTCACCTACAAAGTTTCAACAAAAAAACTTCACCTACAAAACTTCAACCAAAAAGGCTTCGTCTATAAAGCTTTAACCAAAAAGCTTCACCTACAACCTTCACAAATAAAGCTTCAACCAAAAAGGTTTCACCCATAAAGTTTCAACCAAAAAGTTTCACCTACAAATCTTCAACAAAAAAGTTTCACCTACAAAGTTTCAACAAAAAAACTTCACCTACAAAATTTCAACAAAAAAACTTCACCTACAAAATTTCAACAAAAAAACTTCACTTACAAAACTTCAACCAAAAAGCCTCACCTACAAAGCTTCACCTACAAATTTCAACCAAAAAACTTCACCTACAAAGCTTCAACCACTCAAACTATGTGTCCAAAGGAAAAAGCTTCACTTACAAAGTTTCAAACAAAAAGCTTCATTTACAAAGCTTCAACCACTTAAGCTATGTGTCCAAAAAAAAAAAACTTCAACCATTCAAGAATATCAAGCCTCCTCTTTCGGCTATCCTTTTCCCTTGGAAACTTGGGGGACTCCCATTATATGCTACTACATTTCGGTACTCAGAAGTTTCGTGATTACTCAGTGACTTGGATTTTTCAAGTCCCTAACCGAGAAGCTTTCCTCACTCGGGAACTTCGGGGAGCACTGTTTGTACCATACTTGACCAATCTCGAAACTACCAAGCACCGATCAACTTCATACATTCAAGGATCCACTGAGGGGTTTATGTTGAGGCACCCCTGCCGAAGCACAAGAGTTTCCCTCCAACTAGGAGGCCAATCACCACACATCATATGTCAACTTTAAAATAAAGTTCATAGAGTCCCACATCGACCATGGATAAAAGCTGGAGACTCACCTCAACTATAAAAGAAGATTATTCTCCTACAATGAATCCCTAATGTCACTATTGTACTTAAACTAGTCATTAGTACCCACTAATGATGATTATGCTTGAACCGATGTATTTGTGTAAACCCTTCACTATTAATGAGAACTCCTCTACTCCGTGGACGTAACCAAACTTAGGGTGAACCACATACATCTTGTGTTTGCTTCCTTATCTCTATCTCTTTACATATTATCCTTATTTGTGACCGGAGCAACCAAGCAAAGGTGACAAACTTGACACTTTACGTTGTTCCAAAGTCTTCACTGATTTTGTGCATCAACACACATATTGTTAACTCTAAAAATTACAAAAGTCTACGTGGCGCACATGCCAAGTAATTATGAGTTAACTACGTCCTTCTTGTGAAGTGGGCGTGCTAAATAGTAGCTGAGCTCGATTGGGCAAGTAGAATTGACGTGGTGGTGGTGTCGAATGCGCTTGTTGACTTCTGCACTTGAGCAAAAGAACACCTTTCGACCTAGGGTTCTAAAACTTGAAAACAAGGTTGTGTAGTTCACTGCAAAGTTCTAGATCTCATGCACCAGGTTTAGCTGCCTCAACTATATTTGTGAGAATATAAGTGCGTCCTGAAAGTAATCATTCATAAAACACTTCACTTCGATGGGAAGATAATGAAGTGACCTCTTTCGGCAAAGGAATTGAACATTCTCCACCAGCTGAGACTTTGATAGATAATCAACTGAACTAGAAGTAGTGTTGTTCCACCGAATTGAAGGTACTTCCTAGAGCGATTAGTTCTACGAGACTAGTGATGGTCCAATGAACTGAATATGTTGCCGATTGCCAACCCAGTGATGTTCCAACGAACTGAATAGTGTTGATGGAAGAGTTATGATAATTAGTTTTTCTCAAGGTTGAGGGATGGTTTCACGTAAATTAAGTGAGGATTTTCGCATAAACCGTTTGAGTTGTTTGTTGTTTAGAGCTTTGCATTTACAGGACTAAATCCCTGATGTCTTCTGTATGTATGAACTAACGCACATTCGTGTCCATCACCTTGACATACCATGCCTATTTCAAATACCATTTTGCTTTTTAAATATGAGAGAGGATCCTTGCTGGATCTTCTTTGTGAGGATCCCGGGGATACTCCAATCACACCCTTTCATCGTACATCGTGCACCCAGTTTTCGTCAAGTACTGTTTCTATTTAATTTTAAATAAGAAAAATTACAATGATTTCTGACCGTACAATATACTATAAACAGATATGATTTGAGAATATCTAGAATTCTCACAAAAAGAATCCGACAAGGATCCTCACTATTTAAATACCACCTGTGAGACTTACTTTTCCTCACATAAAAGTCCATAGGCTAAGGCCTACCTTCAGATTCTTCACCACCATCCTTACCAGACCACGTGCTAAGACTCCCAATCCAACCGTATCATAATCTCATGTTGCTCCAATCCACACGTCCACATGGTAACAATCTCGAGTAACTTTGGACTGTATTGTTTGCTCCCATATTGAAGATATACCTTGCATCCCATTTATATTGTTGAAAATGTCAAGTAATTCCGATACTCTTAATAGATAATTATTATGATTAAAAATTCACAATATTATCTACTAACAATAACCGAACATTAACTTGAACATGTTTTTCTATCAATCGGCATAGAACTCTACTCATTCAACAACATCGATTGCATAGGGCCGAGGGTGCAATATTAGGCTCCACATACCTACAAATCCTAGACCCTAGTAAATTTCATGGTCACATGCTTCTGAATAAACATTGGCTTGGTAAAGTAATAGTCCGTGTTCAATTCGTGCTATGTAATTTTTTTTCTCAGTTAGCGTGGCTGCATTGGTTTAATTACAGTTGAAGCCTAACAGGCCAACAGAAATGGAAAACTAGACATGGGTTTGGTACGCACACCATTTCAATTCCACCATTTGTTCATCTGATGTGTGACCCCCCGCCCTTTTGACCATTTCTAATATATAAGGTACGTATAGTCTTAAGCTGGACCAGGAATTCGTTATATCTTCCCATATACAGAAAACGTATTTGAAATTCATGATATTTCTCAGAAGATTTTCACTACAAAAATAATGGGTATTAGGGATAGCGGTTTTTCAGGCTCTCTCTCGAGAAGCGAACCCTAATCATCTGTCACTTGTCACTATCAAGGTAGGGAACTATCTTATCATCAAAAGTTGATAGGAAAGATATTTGAATGATACATCACCAGCACGAAGGCTATGAGATCCGTCGTGAATCAAGCAATGGGCAGAGCCTACACCTTCAATCTAATAAATGCATCTCTTCCAAAAGTTGGGGTTTGTTACACGTATTAACTCTAGAATTACTACGGTTATCCGAGTAGCAAATACCATCAAACAAACTATAACTGATTTAATGAGTCATTTGCAATTTCACAGTTTGAATAGGTTAGGGATGAAATATAGATTCAAGAACGTGTAGTGGCATCATTTGGTCAACAAAAAAACCTTGGTGATTATTTTTGGTATTAATTGACGTTACAAGATATTATGATTACGTAACTCACAAGTCACAACATCTAATTGTTGTTGTTGTTTCTTGTTTAAGAATCCGTGATTAATAAATATAATAACGGTGGTTAATACATCACGAAAGTTGAAAGCGAACCCGGCAGAGCCAGCTGCTCTGTAACACAGAAACATCCACCGTTGGTTCCTCATGGGCCTCATATTTGCAAATTGCACGGGGAGACCGACAACACTATACACAGCAAAAATTGTCAATAAAATACTAATATGTTCTTATATACAACAACACAATTACCAGGAATGATCAGTTTTTCACATTGGTTACAGAAATGATCAGTTTTTCACATTGGTTACAGAATTGATCAGTTTTTAGTAACAACGATATACTTATTATATATTAATGACTCAACGATGACGTAACAATCACTCAACAATATTGATCAGTTTTTAGTAACAACGATATACTTATTATATATTAATGACTCAACAATGACGTAACAATCACTCAACAATAATATTATAATCACATAATAAATACTAATCATTTCTACAACTAAATGTCAAAAATTAATTCTTTTTACTAATTGCCCAAAAATAATAAGAACCAAAAATTAATATATTCAACCCAAAAGTACACATGCAATCAGCCCGAAAACTAGTTATCGAAGTCAGATTTGGATCCTCTCTTGAGCCCAAGGAGAGGATCCTTCTGACCAAGAATTGTGGGCCGTTAGATTTTCATCCAACGGCTATAATTATTATAACTTTAAAGAAACCCTCTGTTTGTAGCTCACAATCCTTGATCAGGAGGATCCTCTCTTTGGGATCAGGAGTGGATCCAAATCCATTGAAGTCGTAGTTCATAGAAAATTGTGTTAGAACCTCCACCGCTAGTTTCTTGTTCCAATATATATAACAAGATTGTTGTCCCAGTCATGATTCACTTATCTTATGATTTATTTTAGTAAAATTTTTTTTTCCTTGACAAAGCAATCACAGCCAAAGCTTTGCCAATCAGCGTACGAGGAGAGCCGGAGGCAACGCGTTTTTAGCACATGTGACATGACTAAACATATTTACTCTTGTATCCCATGTTGACATTGAGGAGCAAGTCCAGCGGAAGCTTTGGCCCGGTGGATAGGGACCTTTTCAACCCAATCCCTTTTCTTCTTTGCTCCAGTTTATGCGGACAATTAAGCTCGCGGCGCGGGGGGGGGGGCCGCTGTAGGAAAGGGGAGACAGGAATCCATGACCCGAGAGCTGTAGGAAAGGGGAGACAGGAATCCATGACCCGAGAGCGTGAGGGATGCTGATGCAAGGCTGATATTATGATGACGTTAGCTACATTATAAAATTAATAAAAATTTAATAATAAAAATTCCGAAAAAATAAAAAAAAAGATTTAATTTTTCTATAAATATCTTATCATTATCTTCCAACTTACACCACAATTTTATATTTTCTCAAATACTTTGGTTGTAATTTCTTATTTAATGACACGTGGTACAACGAGACTGATTAAAAATCCTATCCAAAATTACAAATATATATTTTTATTTTATAAAATAAAAAATACTAATATTTTATTGCCTATTGTCATGACTATTCAGTTTAGGGGTGGAGATATAAAAGGCAATTATTGTTCATTAAAGGTAGTTACTATTCATTGGAGGGGATTCAATAGGCAGTTACCCTATGGGGCCTTCCAACACTGGAAGTGCTCTTATAGGTGGATTTTGCATCTTTTAGTACGCCTTCAGGTTTCATCTGTAGGCAAGCAACTGAACAGAGTTATGTATTGGTTGCCCATTTTCGGCATTTGGTTTGTAACATATGTTGGAAATGTGTCATAAAGCTAATCGTGAGATGATACTTTGCAGACATTTACATATTAAATTATTTTAGTTTAAATATAAGGGCAAAGATTTATCGTTTAAAGCTTTTTCTTTAAATGTTACACGCTTAAAGTATAAGTACAAGGAATATGTAATTAAGAGAATGTAATAAAAAAGAAGTTAAGAGTCATGAGACATTTTTCTTTCATATGCATATCCTGAATGTTTTTTTATATAGAATTGTCAATTGGGTATTGACTATCCAGATAGATCAATACATCCTATCTTTTTTCTCTGCAGAGTGGCTGGTCTCGAGTCATTGGTGTAAGAAACACCTAGCCTTTCTCTGGGACCCTTTGTTCTTTTTTACACGCCCACTTTGTTTGATTATTTAATAAAATCTCGTTTATTCTGAAGAGAAAAAAAAAAAAAACACACACACACACACACACACAACATATGAGGAGGAGAACAACTTATATGAAATCAATTTACCTTCACGTGACATCCTAATCTAATAACATAAAATCACGAGTTGAAAAAACTTTTATATATCATTATTTTATTAAAAACAAAAAGTCACGGTTTGTTTCATATAACTCATTCTCTATGAAAAGCAGATTGAGCATTTAGCGGTGGAACAAAGCATGATTCTAAAACTGCACCATAGTATAACGTACAAACGTTAAGAACGCCAGAGAATCTGCGAAAAAAATCGGTGGTAGAGTTGTCCTTTGGAAAAAGGCGTTGAGTTTCCAATTTCATCGGCGTAACTCTTGGAGCTGCTGAATTTAGTGAGGCAGAAGCAGCAGCCCCATGAGATATAAATATCTATATAAAATACCAGTAACGAATTCATTCGTCTCATAAAGGACATTATTCCCCTACCACATATATAGACAAGACAGACTATACGTTATAAAGTATATATGAAATACTACGTTACTTACCGCATTTAAATAAAAATTCACAAAGGCATGCAAAGCATTTGGGCCATTGGAACTAAGTCAAATAATTTCTTACATGATTTGTTAATTTGACATGAAACGATATAAAAATTACATGTTTTGGGTCAACTATTAAGAACTCATTAAGAAGTCGGGTTGTAATCGGGATGAACCTATAAGACATCATTTGCTTAATCTCACATGGTGATATTCTATCTTTCCAGGAGTACAACCTGTATGTAGTCTATCTTCCTAGGGAGCATACTTTACAAGAGATAGACGTTAGGCATAGAAATTTTTTGCATGACTTATTAACCCGAAGCGAAATGACATGAACCGTTAACGAATTTGGTCGTTATCAAGTCACATGTTAAAAACCCATTAAAATAATGAGTTTGACACGACACGACAAGTTAAAATAACGAATTTAACACAAATACGACAAACACGACCTGTTTGTCAAGTTTAATTGGGAACCCAACCCCACAGTCCCTCACCCACCCTAATAATTTCTTTTAGTTGCGAATAAAACCCTTTAAATTTGACACTTTCTCATATTGGACTCGTATGGACATCATACTCGGTTAATGTGGCATTGATTAATTAGTTTTTTTTTGTTTAAATTACAAGGACAGACGGAGGATGATGGGGTCTTCAAGTGGCACTCTATGTTGGCTCCACGAGTATGCTTGGCTATTTTTGTGTTTATATTTTTTCAATCCAAGCGACTGGTTGGACCTCTCTCAAGTCCTCTTCTTTCAATTATATATTATATCATTGTCTTTGTTATTTGTTATTTAGGAGAAAGTTAGCTGCCTTTCTCTTTTTACTTTCTTACGTGTTACGTTATTATCTTGTAACGTAATTGATGATTCGACTCATTTTTATCATTAAATTATATTGCACGATGAGAATAAATCTAGAGAAAATAAAAAGGTAAAACAACTAGCATTCCTCTTATTAACCTGATTGTGAAGGTTGGCCGACCTTAGTCTTAGACAATAATTTATTAGTTTGATTGTCGTATATAGAAACCAGGTTGTCTGAGTTTGATTCACACAATTTTGTTCATGTTTTGGTGTGAGTTTAATAGCTGTCAAGTCTTCCACAGTGATTCAAGTAGTGTGATACCTATTTATAAGAATCATGTATTTTGAGTTTAAATTATACAACACAACTGCTACATTAGTGTGAGTTCAATAATAATGATATCACACTATGAGTTTGATATATTGAACTCAAGATTTCATATTATACTCAAATTCTTTGGCCCATTATAGAAGTGTGATTTCTATATGAGTTCAATATATTAGTATCACACTCACTTTTTTTCGCTAGAAGACCTTAGAGCCGTAACTTTTAATAATCAAACTCATGACACCTGTGTGTTTCACCGAACAATAAAACTCAGTCCTATTAAACTTAGATTTTTCGACTCAATATGAGTGCGATTCTATTTTATAACAATCCAACTCGCCAAACATTGTTATAAAAGTAAAACTAACATAAGGAAAAGTCCAAAATAACATAAGAGTCATATACTTATTAGGAATCGTTTAGAGATGAAACAGTTTCACCGAACTATTGATAGAGTCTTCTAGCATGATCTAATGTTATTCATTTAAAACGTATGTACCACACTGTGATTCAAAATGAAGGCTAGTAAAAGTAAAACTAACATAAGAAAAAGTCTAAAACAGCACAAGTCATAGACTTATTAGGAGTCGTTTAGAGATGAAAGACTTTCACCGAACCATTGATACATCATTCCCTCCTTTATTTATTTCCTTTTATTGTCTATTTCTTACTTAAAGCCTTAAAGGTAGGGCTCCCCATGTCATCCACCACCTCCTCCTTTTGACTTCATTCGTTTTAGATAAAGCTAACCCTCTGTGATGTCTTGAATCATACAGTGTCCACATTTATAATCACAACGCACATATGCACACTTTTCTCGTCACCAAAGCAACCTTAATTCTAGTCTTGGTAGGAAATTTCCATATATATAATCGATCTTCTACGTTCATTCATCTTTGGGACACTTCATTGATAAACTGTCAAATTTCAGAGAGACGGAACAAATGGTAGAACAACAATATTGTTCAAAACTTAACCACCTCTAGTTTAGCAAGAATGAATTTTATCCTAAAAGCATCGATGTAATTAGAAACGGAACCGTGTAATTATAAGTTGTAACTTCTTTTGTTGAACTTCTGACATTGGATTTCCAACCCAATGTTATTATGGTTTTTTTAAAAGACACAAAAAATTCATGCAAGGAAGAGAAATCACAATTTAACATCTATACATAATCTTACGCATGACGTTTTGCATGAAAGAAATTGAACTGCGTCCAAAAGATAAATCAACTTTTTCTTGGACGAAAAGGGGTCCTCTCCATATCTCTTCCTCCTAATTCAACAAGTTCGGGGATCCGAGTCATTGAAATTTAATCCAACGGCTAAAATTATTATAATTTTTAAAGTGGGCCTCTGTTTGTAGCCATTAAATCAAATTTTAATGGTTCGGATCTCCAGACTTGATGGATTATAAAGAAGGAATCCGAAAATGATCCCTTTCCTTCTTGGACCACGCAATATTGTACAGTATGATGCTTTCAAACATTGGATGCCTCAGAAAATGTAAAAAGCTCTGTTAATCTTGTTTTAATCTATGGATTTATCCATTTGCTCAAGACTCAAGAGAAAAAGAAAGGCTAAAAAACCAAATCATAAATCCAGCAAAGGGGACAAGAATTAAAAGTGAGGGGTATCAAAGAGGTAAAGCAAGGAAAGGAACCCTAGAAAAGCAGGTTTGCCACCAAAGCCGACGTTCACCGCCCTGTGGTCCCTTCTCTCCGTACGGCAACCCAGGCCAAACAATTTGATTAATTTTACTAATTGTTTACTATAAATAAATAAATAAAAAGAATCAGAATATAAAAATTTAAAAACTATTATATACCTTTCACCAAAAACCATTATACAAGGAACAACTTCCAACCCTCCAAAGAATTTTCTGTTCTACGTACAACTGTGATTAAACATTAACATATATAAAAAAAAATAAAAAAAAAATAAAAAAATAAAAAGAAAAAGAGATTCAAAAAAGTGGGAAAATGGTGTGCCTCTTATTGTCTGGTCTTTTGTAATCTGTCTCCAATCATCCTGAGCTCAAACTTCTTCACAGAACCAGCAACCATTCTCATGGTTGTGTCCACAACATAAGGTATTTGGTCAACATTGGTCTCCGTCGTGTTGATCAGCTGCCGGCAGGGCTCACGCCGGGTGGCAATGGTTCCGTGGTAATGGAAGTACTTGATCCTTCTCTCCGTCTTGTGAGTCGTCTTTCCCGCTACATTCTGCGACATGTGAACGCCCGTGGCGTACACATTGCGCGGCTGCACCGCGTATTTCCGGTCCCTTCGTATTCCTCTCTTCACATCTTTGTACACAAGTTTCTCAAACCCCCATTTCCTGCAGCATCACAATGTGTTCGCATCAGCATGTGAACACAGATTATACTTCTATTGCCAGAAACCGATAAAATTGACATTGTCGAGCTTAGGTAAATTCTTTTTGTTGGTTCCGCTGAATTTACCCATTGGTATTTCTCAAGTCCCAACAAAACTGTCTTAATCTCTTAAGTTTTTAATTAATTTGATTGTTTAATGGTCAACATCAGTCTTAATCTTACTTAAATAATCAACAATACATTCAAACATGACTTCTTTTTCTTTCAACTGATTCATTTCTTCCCTGACCAAATCTTTCATTTCCAAATTAATATTTAGATCTTAACTAATAAACTAATATATAATTAACTTTGGTGAATTCAGATACTAAACTATGGCCAGACCATTGTGCATTTTACTTAAATCTTCTACCCTTTGTGCGTCTTAACTAATCAATTAGTGTAAACATATCGTTGTGTTCAAAAGTTTGCATCAATAATTTTTTCTTACCAAAAGAATAATGCTACACTTACCACGTATTTGTATTTGTATCGTCTTTCTGATAGATGTAGGTCCCACCAACACATGTGGGGTTAATTTCTATTAGAAAGATAATACAAATATGGTAAGAGTAGCATCTTTGCTACCGGAATTAACATATAATTTGGTAGTTGGGATCATGTTACATGCATCTTACAGAAGAAAAGAACATCAATAATTGAAGAAATATGCTTCACAACACAAAAGCAAGAGTACAAGAAAGATGGGTCAAAATGTTAAACTAAAAGAATAATTGAGGTCCTCCTCATGAATTAAAAAAACAATGACTTTAACAAAGTTCAAAGCCCCCACCCCACCACCGCCCACGTGCCCTAGTAAAATGAATGTGGAGGAGGACTAGGACTAGGACTCGGAGGACCCTTCAGCAAAAGCAGAGGAATGTGCCAGCAGAATAAACATTTCATGCCAACAGACAACTTGATCAAAATTTACATTTTCAACATCTAAATGCAAAAGGCTGCAAAAAAGTCCACCCGTAATTATGATTGCATTGCAATATACAGCAAAGGTGACAAACAATCTCATGCAATTATTGCCAGAATCCAATGCCCAACGACCAATTGAAATGCACAACAACGCATGAAATTGTGGAATTTGGCTTCATTTGCACACCAGTATAATCAACCCAGATGTCAATCAACAGCAGTAATTCAAAGATCTCACATTTCAAAATCTGAACTAATTATTTGAATCCGAAATCTCGTAGTAGTTTAGATTAGATTAATGAGAATATCGTTCGGATAAAAAATGCAGCGAACCCAATTCAGAAAATGCAAAAACAAGAGAAGCTTGATGGCAAAAGATGAGATGGGTACCTGTAAGTTTTGCGGTAATCTTCAAAGAGGCAGAGCTTGTTGCTCATCGGCATCTGCTCGATGGTGAACTGCGTGTAATCCGACAGGGAATCGAGCACCGACTTAATGTTGCTCTTGGGAGGCATGTAAATGTACTCGTCCACATCAAAGAAGAACATCCACTTCGCCATGAATTTATACCTGTGCAAGCAATCATTCACTACCATGAACTGGTTGTGGTAATACCCATCGAACCTCTCCTGCTCCCTGATGTCCTGCAGCGTCACGTATCCGAGCTCCATCCATGGCTTCAGAACCTCCAGCACCTCCTCATGGATCCCCCCGGCGTCGTGGATTACGAAATGGGATCTCGGCCCGAACAGCCGGACGTGGTAAGCAATCCACTCCCTCACTCTCTGGGGACTCAGATTTCCGAACAACGAAGACCCACAGTAGAAATAGTCGTATTTTGGCTTGGCGGTGAAGATTCCGGCGTTTACAGTTCCGGGGGCTTCGGTTAAGGCCTGTATTGTGTCGGTAGTGTTGAAATTCCGGTCTCCGCCGCCTTCGGTGGTGGCTAATAGGAGGAGCTTACCGCCGGAGTTGTCAGCATTGATGGGCTGGGAGAATGTGCAGTTCACGACCACGACGGTGTAGACCCGGCCGTAGCCCCAATCCGGGAGGATTTTATACCCGATTGAAGAAATGGGTGGGGTCGAATTGAGATTGGGGACCCACTGGCACTCGTACTTGGGGTTGGAGAAGACGTGGAGAGGCTTCGAGGCCAGACCCACAATGGCGAAAGTGTTCATCCCGCCTCTGTAAGTTCCCATGGTGATGAAGCTGTAGGCGGCGGAGCCGTACGGGTTGAACGCCCGTTTGAGGACGCCATTGCTGAGCACCTTGTCGAGCTCAACAGATGGCGGCGGAGGCGGCGGTGGCGTTGGCAGCGGGGAAGATGGTATTGATGATGGTGCTGGCGAAGAGAGTAGTGCTGCAGCTACGGCGGTTGCGTTGGCTATATCTGACTGGACCGGTGCTTGGGCGAGGGCCTGGACTTGGGCCGGAGGGATGACTCTGGAGATGCAGAAGCGGAGGTCGGAGGTGGAGAAGGTGAAGCGGGAAGGGATGAATTGGAGAAGAGTAGCTAATGTGCAGAGGATTAACAGAGCCGTGAGTAGTAGCTTCAGCTCCACGGCGTAGTTCCAGACGACTCCGACGGGCAGCTTCTTCTCTTCGCCATTGATGTGGGTAGAGCTTTCGTTTCTACTGAACCAGAGAGAGAAAGGAAAGAAGTTAAAATTCTCTCTCTCTCGGTGTCGTTTGCAATTCTTTTGTTTTGGGGTTATATATATGAGTGTATGTTATTTCCAGATGTGATTTAATGAATTTTTGTAATTTTTTTTAATAAAAAATATTATCTATATTAAATAAAAAGGGATGGGGTTAGTCTTATAATAGATTATAGATTAGTAATAATATGATTTAAATATATTTTTATCGAGAAATAAACTTAAGATCTCTTATTCACAAGTAAAAAAAAAAACTCTAAATTGTAGTACTAAGTGGCATATTTTATTTTTTATTTTTTTGAGGGAATAATTGTTTGGGGAAGGATGGAAGGAAAGGAGTGTTCGGGTTTTTGCCGCTTTGGTGAAGTTTTATATGCTTTTGAATAGTGTTGGGAAGCTGAAAAATTAACGGTGAGGATTAAATTGGCCACTTTAAAATAGTTTGGGGGTGAATTAGCTGAAAAATAATTTCAGGCGGTAATTGACAGTTAGTAATAAATAGGGGGCCCATAGTTCCAACGCTACTGTAAATTGGAATATTCTAAAAAAATGAGAAATGAAATCCCAATTAATCTTTTCCTTCTGCCACAAAATTCCAATAAATCAATAAGGTAAAAAAGTCTAATTAATCGACTAGGAGAATAATCACTTATCATTATAGTCCGATAGAATTTATTTTTATTTGTAAATGAAAGGTTTTAAATTTAATTTTAGAAATAAGCATTTATTTTAAATTATTTGTCATTTAGTACTACGGTTATAGTATTTTAACATCTGGCCGGTGCTGACACTTTCGGTCCGCTCACCACAGTAGCAGATATTCCGCTTGGGTTAATTCCCTACGGTTTTGTTTTTGGAACTAACGGCATTCTCAGTGGGTCACCCTCTGGAATGTCCGGGCTATCGCTTATCGGATTCCATTGAACCGAGTGAGCGCTCAAAAGGTCGTCCGTGCTAGGATGGGAATAAACATATAAGGATCACTCCCCTGGACGATGTGGGATGTCACATCTTCACTTGTGAGTGAGTGAGAGGTCTTAGGTAAAATTATCACCGCCAAAGACGAATTTGAACCACATTAGTATGTCTAGCCTATTGCAAGACTTAGCTCACTCCTCTATCACTTAAGTGTAGATGATATTGTTTGTTAAAAAAAAAAATTTAAAAATAACACATTCTTTTCTAAAATTATTATGATTGACCTATTGTACCACTTACTTCTAATCCCCCGATTTTGTTATAAATATATTATTTGTATTAAGAACAAACCTATTAATCAACTAGGAAGGAATAACCAAGTTATTCCTTGTGGAATGGAAAACCAAATTATCCAACTCTAAAGGTTCCTAATTAAAGAAATTAGAAACCTCAAAATCTATTTTTTGTTTTTGGTTTGTATGTTTGTCCGAAATCAAGCATTAGATTGAATATCTAAAACTAACTTGTTGCCTTTCTTGCGCTCTAATTAATTATTGGACTCGTGTTTTTATTTTATTTTATTATTATTTTTTTATAATTATGTGGTGTAATTTACTAAATTTCTAAATAAAAATTGTCTTAATTGTCGCCCTACTCACCAAATTTGCAACCTAAATACAACTCTAACGATGGACTATAAGTTGCTTTTACTTGAGTGGTAATGCTAGAGTGATCATATATCTAAATCATATTTTGTAAACTATATGACGTAATTGTTAATGATTAAATTATTATTTAAGTGTATTAACGTGTTTATTTCTTACTAGTAACACATTACATGATTTGCAAATGTGATTTGAAAAATTGATCTACCTAGCATTATTCTTTAGTTTGAGAATCCAAACTCCTTAGCCGGTCAAATTGTAATAAACTGCACATACGACTCTTTAAACGTGTATCATATTTTAATAGCAAAAGATAAATATGTGTACGTAATTTACCTGCAAACCGCACATATTAATCGAATTAGAGTTTACAACTTGTTTTATACTTATTTTTTTACAACCTCACAATATATAGATGTTCTTATTAAGAATGTAATGAAAAATGCAAAAGAAATGTATGATTGACGTTGGAAAAAAATGCAAAAGAAATTCAGAAGGAAAGACATTCAAATTAAAAATTACAAACAAAAAAGCAACACATATTTTGAGTTGTTTTTCACGAAATTTTGTTCCATTCATTCTTCATCTATTTCCTATCACCATTATTCATCCTTCATTTTCCTATATATTTTCCTCACATATCAAACGCAAAATTTGAAATAAACAAAAAAAAAAAAAAAAAAAAAAAAAAGGTTATCAACAGGTCCTTAATAGCTAATGTTTCGTTGAAGCATATCCCATATTGAAAACCGAATGAATTTAAATGCTCCTTCTATTGAAATAGTGAGCCGTTATACAGATTCTGAAGCGTTCAAGTTCCCCATTGTATCAAGATGTCGTTGTGTCGACATATCTTATCCAAATAGATATATATTTTTAGTTCAATTTTTCACATGAGATCGTGGCAAGTCAAAAAGTGCCTTTTTGTACTAAATTATGAGTATGATTAATGGTGAATTAATCACTGAACTGACTCTGTACTTTGAAATATTTAATCGCCATGAAATTGTTTAAGAAATATGGTGGAGGTTAATCACCACCCCACCCCAGCAGAATCCAAGTCAGGCGCGTCGGTGGCAAGGGGATTGACTAGGGGAAGTAGGATTCTCTCCCCTCCTATTCTCATCCCTTCACTCCCTTCTTCTCACACATTGATTTTTGTCTTATTGTTTCTATATAAAAAAAAATCAATATAAAATGTTGACGTGGCTTAATCGTGACCGTTCAAATAAGAGGAGAGTGAAGGGGAGAGATTAGGAGGGAAAGAATCCTCCTCCTATATATAGAAGAACAAATACCTCTTTTATTTTTGCTAAAAATAATAAAAAATAAGAGGTACTGGTTCTTCTATATATAGGCCTTTGGTGAGCCAAAAATGAAAAAGAAAATAATTGCACTATTAATGAGCGCTTCCTATAACCTGTATCATACATATACAGAGCACTACAATGGACGTAGCCCAGTTTTAAGAGGGAACCCCTTAAATTTTGTTGTCCATAACGTTAAATCTTTGCCCGAAGCCCACTAAGGGCTGACCATACTAATCTTTGTTGACGTCGCAATTTTGAGCTCTAACAAATTCTTAGGATTTTAAAATTAGATGAATTCCACCCATTATGTGTGTGCAAATGAAAAAAATGTAATATATATAGAGAAGTTTGAGAGAAATGTGTAAGAGAATACGTGAAAAGAGGTTTAAATTTTTATTTCTTAAAATATAAAATTAAAGATATACTATGATAACATGTGGGTGGAAGAGAAAAAAGAAAAGCAAAATTGGTTTTTGCAAAATTATATTATTACCTATAATTTTATCTTGCGATAGAAGATTAAATTATTTTTTCACACTCAAATAAAATTTTGTTAATAAAAATTGAATTGGTTGTTATTGTAGCTTAGTTTAGGGTGTTGCAGCCACCACCCAACTTTACTCTCGAAATTTGAATTACAGAGTTGCTCTATTGCCATCTCTCACGTTAGAAATCTCCAGAAAAACCAGAACTCATAACCCTCTCGGGTCCGGCGGTCCTCCCCTGGAACTCACCCCTTCCCCTTTCCCCGGCATGTAGCAGAGCATTTGCACAAAATATTCAACATCAATGAGCGAAGCTGCCAAGGTCATATCAATTTCAAACATTTACATTATTTCAAGTACAGTTTTGCCAATTTGATGTGAATTTGACATGAAAGTACTTCACATGCTCATCTAAAAATGTCAATGGTACGATGATACATTTGTTATTAATTATATATTTAGGACTTTGAAATGGATTTTAAATGAATTCGACAAGTGAATTATGATTTTAAAGATAATCGCTTTTATGTTTTTATATGCTCTGCAAAAATGAAAGATTTGAAAGGGTTTGATTATTTCAAACGGACGTGCATGGCCAGGGCGACCTCTTACCAAAAATACATGCACGCACAAGATTACATAACTTTATAGAAAACTGGACAAGGTCAATGCCATCTACTTATATTATACTTTACGCGTCAATTATTATTGATACACATAAATATTACTTCCGAAGATTAGACAATTGTAATTTTATATGTTCATTATTCATGTTAAGTGGTGTATTTAAAATGTATGGAAGGCAACACACGTACATGCAATTTGACAATTGATTTTCTTTACTTTATTTGATCTAAACAGTGAAAAACAAGTATAGAATGTGTATGTACAAAAAAAAAGTGTTAAAAACAGTTTGAAGAAAGAAAATAGGTTATGGGTGTTGTTTTCCATCTTGAAGAATGAATGAGCATTTTTGTTCTGATGGTTTGAGTTAGGCTGTCTGAGGTTTTTTCCTCCTTGTTTTACCAAAAAAAAGAATGAATATGCATTTTTTCTTTTCATTCATAAATTGTCTTGCCAAATTAATGACATGACAACTGGTTAATTAGGTCGAATGAATTCATAGTGCGACATTAAGCAAAATCTTTTTCTTAATGTCATACTATATACTAGCAAGTCGTGATTTGTGGAGAATAATGGTAAATAGACATCGTGTATAAATTTTTGGCAATTTATGGAAGCGGAGAAATCAATGTGAGAGAGGAGAGAGAGAAAACGTGGGATTTAGAGAGAGAGAGAGAGAGAATTGAGAACCATCATGAGGTGGATTAGTGTGTGACTTACACCGTGAGGTTTTTTATTAATTTGTGCTTCTTTTTTCTTCAAATTTTTTGTTCGATTTTTGCTCATTTATCGGCGACACTCTAATTCTTGGATTAAAACTTCAAGTTAAGTTTTGATTCAGAAATAATTTTTCTGCTCCAAATAGGTTAAATTTTAGTTCAAAATTATTAAAAAATTAATTTAGACTTTTTTTTAAATAATTTTAAAAAAAAATTATGTACACTATCTAAACTTAATTTTATAGACGTTTTAATCTAAAAATATTTAGAATCCGATAAATATTGAAAAATCATCAAACCTGACACTTATTAACTACATAAAATTAATTAGTAAATCATAATTACTAATTACTAAACCATAACCTTTAGCTCTAGCAAATATTTTATGCGGGAATTAACGAAAATGTTCACTTGATGTGATTTTATGCTTTATTAAGCCCCAAAACTATTTCTCGTTAATTTTTTGAAGTTGAAAAATAGAAAGGAAAAGGAAAAAAAAAACTAACTGTGGGGTCTCGCAAAGAGATATGTAGGTGTCCAAAATCTTGGGAATGTGCTAAATTAATTTTAAGAAACATACGGTGTGAGTAAAATAACTATAACTTTGGCTTATAAGTTTATAACAAATATTGTAAAAGTTCTCAACATCGATTAGAGAACTATGGGTTGTAAATCACAGTTTTTGTGAAAATTTGAAATTTTTAGCTTTAGGAAATATTTGCGTCGGAGTTAAAGAAAATATTGGAAGACCTTTGGACGTGATACCGTTTATTAGGTCCTGAAACTATTTTTTTATTGATTTTTTCAAGTTGAAAATATGAGAGTATCTTTAAATTTAGGTTTTAAATCATTAATTTCAAGTGTTTAAATATTAATTATAATAGATTTAGCATGGGATAATATATTTTGAAGAACATGAAATTTCAAGTGCTAGCGATTGTAACTGAGTGCAATCGCTAGCACGATGGCAACTCCCTTCAAGGAGGATCGGGATCAAAGTATCGATCGTAACATTTTTCCCCCCCCCGCCTTTTTCTTTTTCTTTTTCCATTGAATTTCTTCTTCTTAGTGCGTTACTTTTGTGACATCCCACATCGCCCAGGGGAGTGATCCTTAAATGTATATTCCCATCCCTACCTAGCATGAGGCCTTTTGGGAGCTCACTGGCTTTGGGTTCCATTGGAACTCCGAAGTTAAGCGAGAAGGGGGCTAGATGCGTGACCCATCAGGAAGTTCTCGTGTGAGTTCTCAAAAACAAAACCGTGAGGGCGTGGTTGGGGCCCAAAGTGGACAATATCGTGCTACGGTGGTGGAGTCGAGCCCGGGTTGTGGTGGGGGCCCGGGTCGGGATGTGACAACTTTATTTAGATTCAAATACCTTTTATATTTGTATCCTTATTTTCATATTTTTTGACATGGATTATAAGAAAATTTTCACCAAAAATACATTTTGTAGAACATCAATATGATAGTTTCGTGTTGTGGTATGGGCAAGACGAAAATTTAACAAAACTAAAAAAAAAAATAAAAGGAAAACTAATGAAAATGGCTTGAAAACTTTGAGTTTTAATGATAAAGACAAAATAAAGGGTAAAGTGAATAGTACCATGATTGATTTTTTAGTGTAAAAATGTGGTTTTTCGTTAAAGTGAACAGTACTGCGGACTTTTCGTTAAAACTCCCAAAAATAAAACTTTAAATAAATAAAATTAAAAGTTTAGACGTAGTCCAAACGTATGCCCACTAGAAAGTTCAAGCCACATTAGAAGCAGTGAAGGCCCATGAGGTTTAGTGTTTAGGGGCACATGAATAGTAACACCATGAGGTTTAGTGTTTAGGGGCGTGTTAATTTTATAGATGTTTTAATCTAAAAATATTTAGATTCCGATAAATATTGAAAAATCACTAAACCTGACACTTATTAACTACATAAAATTAATTAGTAAATTATTAAACCATAACCTTTAGCTCTAGCAAATATTTTACGCGGGAATTAACGAAAATGTTCACTTGATGTGATTTTATCCTTTATTAAGCCCAGAAACTATTTCTCATTAATTTTTTGAAGTTGAAAAATAGAAAGAAAAAAAAAAAAAAAACTAACAATGGGGTCTCCCAAAGAGATTTGTAGGTGTCCAAAATCTTGGGAATGTGCTAAATTAATTTTAGGAAACATGTGGTGCGAGTAAAATAACTATAACTTTGGCTTATAAGTTTATAACGGAGATTGTAAAAGTTCTCAACATCGATTAGAGAACTATGGGTTGTAAATCACAGTTTTTGTGAAAATTTGAAATTTTTAGCTTTATGAAATATTTGCGTCGGAGTTAAAGAAAATATTGGAAGACCTTTGGACGTGATAACGTTTATTAGGTCCCGAAACTTTTTTTTTTATTGATTTTTTCAAGTTGAAAATATGAGAGTATCTTTAAATTTAGGTTTTAAATCATTAATTTCAAGTGTTTAAATATTAATTATAATAGATTTAGCATGGGATAATATATTTTGAATAACATGAATATGATAATTTGTAGTTATGGTAAGATAAATAAAATGAAATAAAATAAATAAAAAGAAAAAAATTGAAAATAGGGGGATCGGTATGAAGATAGCGACGTCAAATGATTAAAATTGCTAAAATGGTAGCGATTGTAAGCAAACACAATCGCTAGAAATATAGCAACTTCTTTCAAGGAGGATCGGGAGCAAAGTATCGATCGTAACATTCCCCCCCCCCCACCTTTTTCTTTTTTTTTTTCCATTGAATTTCTTTTTCTTTTCCCATTGAATTTATTTTTCTTAGTGCGTTACTTTATTTAGATTCAAATACCTTTTATATTTGTATCCTTATTTTCAAATTTTTTTTGACATGGATTAGAAGAAAATTTTCACCAAAAATACATTTTGTAGAACATCAAGATGATAGTTTTGTGTTGTGGTATGGGCAAGACGAAAATTTAACAAAAATAAAAAAAATAAGAGGAAAACTAATGAAAATGGCTTAAAAACTTTGAGTTTTAATGATAAAGACAAAATAAAGGGTAAAGTGAATAGTACCATGATTGATTTTTTAGTGTAAAAATGTGATTTTTCGTTAAAGTGAACAGTACCGCGAACTTGTCGTTAAAACTCCCAAAAAATAAAAATTTAAATAAATAAAATTAATGGTTTGGACGTAGTCCAAACTCACGCCTAAGTCCAAACACATGCCCACTAAAAAGTTCAAGCTGCAGTAGAAGCAATCAAGGCCCATGAGGTTTAGTGTTTAGGGGCATGTGAATAATAACACCCTAAGTTCAAGTGTTTAGGGGTGTGCTAATTTTATAGATGTTTTAATCTAAAAATATTTATATTCCGATAAATATTGAAAAATCACTAAACCTAACACTTATTAACTACATAAAATTAATTAGTAAATCATAATTACTAATTATTAAACCATAACCTTTAGCTCTAGCAAATATTTTATGTGGGAATTAACGAAAATGTCCCTTGATGTGATTTTATCCTTTATTAAGCCCCGAAACTATTTCTCGTTAATTTTTTGAAGTTGAAAAATAGAAAGGAAAAAAAAAAACTAATAGTGGGGTCTCCCAAAGAGATTTGTAGGTGTCCAAAATCTTGGGAATGTGCTAAATTAATTTTAGGAAACATGTGGTGCGAGTAAAATGACTATAACTTTGGCTTATAAGTTTATAACGAATATTGTAAAAGTTCTCAACATCGATTAGAGAACTATGGGTTGTAAATCACAGTTTTTGTGAAAATTTGAAATTTTTAGCTTTAGAAAATATTTGCGTCGGAGTTAAAGAAAATATTGGAAGACCTTTGGATGTGATACTGTTTATTAGGTCCTGAAACTATTTTTTTATTGATTTTTTCAAGTTGAAAATATGAGAGTATCTTTAAATTTAGGTTTTAAATCATTAATTTCAAGTGTTTAAATATTAATTATAATAGATTTAGCATGGGATAATATATTTTGAAGAACATGAATATGATAATTTGTAGTTATGGTAAGATAAATAAAATAAAATAAAATAAATAAAGAGAAAAAAATTGAAAAGAGGGGGATCGGTACGAAGCTAGCGACTTTAATTGAGTACAATTGCTAGTGTTATAGCGATTTTAATTCAATAAAATCGCTAGTACTATAGCAACTCTCTTCAGGAAGGATCGGGATCAAAGTATCGATCATAACATTTTTCCCCCCGCCTTTTTCTTTTTCTTTTTCTTTTTCTTTTTCCATTGAATTTCTTTTTCTTAGTGCGTTACTTTATTTAGATTCAAATACCTTTTATATTTGTATCCTTATTTTCAAATTTTTTTTGACATGGATTAGAAGAAAATTTTCACCAAAAATACATTTTGTAGAACATCAAGATGATAGTTTTGTGTTGTGGTATGGGCAAGACGAAAATTTAACAAAAAAAAAAAAAAAAAAGAGGAAAACTAATGAAAATGGCTTAAAAACTTTGAGTTTTAATTAGAGGTGGTTCGGTATGGGATACCGAACCGAAAGTAGTATCCCGAATCCCAAACCGAAATCTTTTGGGACGGGAATTTGAAGACCAATCCCAAACCAAAATTTCGGGAATCCCAAATTTCGGGAATCCCGAAATATTTTCAGGATTTCGGGACAAATCGGGAATCCCAAATTAAAATATGAAATTATGAATTATTCTTCAAATATATAATTTAAGAACACATTCATGAACTAGGAATGTCATTTCATTCACACTACCATTTAATCAAATATTGGCATGCTTGATTGTTTTTATCAGAGTCAAAATTCAAAGTAATTAAACCCTTTTGACAATCTGTTAAGAGACAAAAGAATCAAACCTTCTGAAATCATTAGCCATGATAGCAGCAATAATAAAATCCAAATGAATATCAAACAGAACATGAAAAATATGCAAGGTGTAAGGCATTCCAGGTTGCAGAGCATGAATTAGAAACTACTTGCATCAATTATAAAAGAATAATATATAATATATATGTATAAATTAATAATATATAATTCGGTTTGGTATGGGATTCCCGAAATATTGAGAAGCCAATCCCAAATCCCATACCAAAATTTCGGGAATTTCGGTTTGGGAAATTTTTGGTTTGGGATGGGGATTTTTTCGGTTCGGTTTGGGATTTTCGGGAATTTTTTCCACCCCTAGGTTCAATAGTTAGAGATGAATTCAATATCGTACACACAACGCATTTTGAGTTCGATTTATGCCGTTGATTAATCACACGATAATGGCCAAAGGGAGACTAAAATGCTTTTGTGAGTCTTTCCGATTTTCGAAATGATGGACTACTGCATCGAAGCCACCAGCTAGTCCTCTTTTAAAAAGAAAAAAGAGAGAGGGATGGGGTGAATTGCACATGTGGTGAGGGAAAAGAAAAAAACTTTAAAAAAATTGTGCTAAATTACCTTAATGCCCATAATTATGTTTTTTTAAAATATTTTTATTGAATTGTGATTATAGGACCAAATTATCTTTTCACCATATTTTAATTGACAAATAAGATTTTGATAATAAATAGTATAGATTAGTCAACAATTTCATATTGCACTCGTTTGATATGTCATATTAGTTGAAACATAACATGGGGGCCTCCAATAACTAGGCCGATGACATCTCAATCATACGTACTTTCTAACTCCTAATTAAAAAAATTGTATGATTGATTTTGTTATGGATATTCGCTCACACACACGAGTCGCGAATGACTCTTAAAGCGTGATTACATACACGAAAAAGGAATTAGTTGAATGACAGCCATTTCCAAAATACTCTATTGCTTACTAAATCAAGGAGAACGAATAATAGCGCGCCTGTCTCTGCTACAAAATTCAATCGAGATCCTCTGCATCTGTTGCAAAAATCAAGCGTATGAACAGATATGAAAACCATACAGATTTCTTCAAACGGAACTTATATATCCGATGGGAACTTGACTAATGAGTAGTTAATTTCTAACCCACTCGGATGTCTCTTGGCAGCCAGGATTCCAGGAAAGCCATAGAGTTAGAGTGGGAACACTGGTCGTTTTCACAGCCTCAAATACTATTTCATAACACAAGTCGTCTATATATTTTATATACGCAGTTTCTAAATTCACGGCCACGATGGAAAAATCTTTTTCATTTTTAACTTTCTTATGTTTGAGTTAATTATGGGCTCATTTGATTATTTTTTTTTTTAAATGACTAAAAACGTGTTTGTTAAAATTGATTTTGGATTTTAAAAGTACTCAAAATACTTTTTAGAAGAAGCATCAGATATGTAATTTTTAATGAAACTAATTTTTTTTTATTTTTTGTTGCAGATTTGATTAAATATATATTTCAAAAATATTTTTACGTAAAATATTTTTAATTATTTTAAAAACACTTCCAAACGTCACTTTAATTTGTCCAACGCGGTTGAGAAGGATGTGGTAAATATACCCGTGCAATACAACTTTTATCCAGAAAACACATCAATTGCTTTTACTCTAGTTGGTTCATAAACCGCGTGGGAGTTCAAGGCACGTGTCAGGCCGCAGTGAACGCGATTTTAGGTAAATAAACAGTGTGGTCCCACGAGCCGATGTCGTATATGTGAAGACAGGCCACAAGCATTAGGTAGCTTTTTGACAGCGTCGACAATACTTGTTCAAATTTAGAGAATCCTACAAGTGTCGCTTCCTTACCATCCCTATCAAGGAGTAGGATTCTCTCTTTTCTTTTTTTCCTTTCTTTTTTCTCTCCTTTTATTTGAATGGTCACGGTTAAACCACGTCAATATTCTATATTAATTTTTTATAACAAGAAAAAGATAAAATAAAAGAATGTGAGATGAAGAGATGGAAGGGGATGGAAAAAGGATGAGAGAGAATCCTAGTCCCTCTAAGTAACACACGGAATTGAAGTGATGTTTGTTTAGGTCCAATTGCAATGTTTCTTGGTCTAACTTGTGTCAAGCGCCTTGCTCGGTCTTGATGTGTTGAAGGAACGCTACCCTGAATGATTGGTCTGACAACCTTTATGTCCCTTCTTAGGTTTCTTCCGTTGTGGATGACCAAACGCAGCTTGGCATTTCTAAGAGGTCTGTTCCTTGGGCTATGTGTAGTAAAATAGGTTTCTTACTTGATGCTCGACTTCTTTGTTGATGGTCAACCCCGACCGGTAACCTGTCGTCTAGAGCAGTCGAGCCTCTTTCTTTTGGTTCTATTGGGCTGGGTTATAAACCCACATGGTTTGGTATTCTTTTCCTTCTTTGGGCCTTCTCCAGGCTTGTATCATTTTAGGGGTCTGAAAAGACCTTGTATTAACATAATTATTTCGAAACCCGCTGTTGGTGTGGAAGCTAGACTTGTGTTCATGGGGAGGCTGAAATGCCTCTGTGAGTCTTCCCAGCCCCCTAAAGGAGTGGATAGCCATGACTTCCCACTAATTGTCCTCCTTTATTTAAGAAAAAAAAAGAGTGTATAAAGAACCACTCAAAGACCAATCTAACCCAACGAACCCAAAAGAAGAAAAGAAGTAAGAAGATTGAAGCCCACAAGATCACAAAGAGCGAGCGGCAGTTTCGAGCCCTAAAGCGGGTTCTCCTTAGGGTTTCGTCATAAAACAAGGATGAGGTACATAGAGAGGGGACAAACCTGTGACTGAGAGTTTGTAGCTTCCACAGATCACAAAGAGCGAGCGGCTTCGCACTTTGGACTTGGACTTGGATTAGTGAAGAAGAGGCGATGGTGGTCGGCGGAGTTCACCTGAAATCAAGCTCGCAACATGGTTCCTCTTTTCATTTTCCTATGTACCATATGTTTCTCTTTGATTTCTGCATTTTCGATGCTACCATAGATTTAAGAAGTTCTACACAAATCTCAAAATTAAATAAATTAAGAAAATTAAATACTAAAAATAATGTAACACAATCTAACATATGTATTTTTCCTCAGAGCGTGTGACATGTCTGAAAACAATTATATATATACCTTTCACTAAAAAATATTATACAAGGAAGATCAAGATAACTGTAAGCCCTCCAAAGAATTTTCTTTTCCATAACTGTAATTAAAGATTAAAATATGAAAAAATAACAAGAAAAAAAAAAAAAAAAAAAAAAACAAAAGAGATGCAAAAAAAGTGGGAAAATGGTGTGCCTCTTACTGTCTGGTCTTTCTAATCTGTCTCCAATCATCCTGAGCTCAAATTCCTTCACAGAGCCAGCAAGACTTATCATGGTTGTGCCCATAACATAAGGTATGTCGTCAACATAAGCCTCGGTCGCGTTGATAAGCTGTATGCAGGGCTCGCGCCGGGTGTTAATGGTTCCGCTGTGATGGAAGTACTTGATCCTTGTCATGTGTGTCGTCTTTCCTGCTAAATTCTGCGACTTGTGTACCCCCGCGGCGTACACATTGCGCGGCTGCACCGCGTATTTCCAGTCCCTATGTATTCCTCTCTTCACATCCCTATACACAAGTTTCTCAAACCCCCATTTCCTGCAGCATCACAATATGTTTAGATCAGCATGTGAACACAGGTTATACTTCTATTGCAAGAAACTGATAAAATTAAAATTGTAGAGATTAGGTGAATTCTTGTTATCTTTGTGTTGGTTCGGCTAAATTGACCAAGTTTCGAGACTGAATGTAAATTGTGATCAAATTCAAGACTTAATAAGAAGATAGTTGCTGAAACAATTAATGAGAGACGTAATTAAATGAAGTCTGTAATATTCTAATTGGCAAGCGAAAGATGAATTAGGAAGTAAAATTCGTATCTCCAATCCCATTGATGAAGCCAAATTCCAAATGGATGGTTGATAGGAGCATATTTATGCGACTTAATTAGCTTGTTCTCATGCATTTACGTTGTGTTTCTTTAGTTATTTCAGTCCTTTATGCCATTTTCGTGTGTTTTCAGGATTTAAGGGCAAAGAATGCAAAAGGATGCATTTTGGAGCCTTTTGGAGCAAATTAGAGATTGGAATGGATATCATATGCTTGGAGCCAAGAGGATGGACGAAATTGAAGACTTGAAGATGATGATTCCTACTTGAAGTAGGAAAGTTAAATCCTAAAAGACCTCATGTTTGAGCAACATTGAAGACTCCTATCTATTCTAAGTCACAAAACAAAGTCACATGCACCCAAACATCCTTTGCCGTGTCTCCCCCTTACAATTCCAGCATCTTCCCCTTTGCATTTCCAGCTTCACTCTTCATGATGGCAGCCATATTCTCTCCTAGCTGTCATATTCCCTCTTTTAATCATTCATCGACCTATAAATAAGCATCCATTGCAGCCACAAAATATGGATTCAATTGTCATTCATTCCACACCTCCATTCACCACAGAAATTCTTCCATAATCTACACCATCACAACCCCAAAACCATCAAGAACTCCCCCTTTGCCGTGGCTACCCAACCATTTCCAGCATTCTCCCCTTTGTTACACACCATCTTCCCCTTCCATTTCTGCACCATATCTCTTCCATTTCCACCACTCCCCACTCCATTCCCATTCATACACAATACACACCAACAACATCCCTTAGACCTTGTGCCACAACAAAGAGGAGGAGAAGAGTGCCTAAACGTTCATACAATTCAAGTTTGAGTTGTTGGAATTTTTAGGTGTTTCTTTTCCTCGATTTCAATGGTTAAATTTACTTATCTTTGTTTTGTACGTATGAGGAACTAAACCCCCCCATTAGCTAGGGGGGATTCGAAATACATGTTTATGCTTGCAATATGAATTGATTACCTTTGGTTGGAATTTCATGAGTTGTGGATTCAATTTGTTTAACTGTTTGATTGATAACTTATTTATGTATGTTTATTGAGAGTGCACGCTTAATTTTCATGCATGAATATGACGCTAGAATATAAGTGAGTTTCACCTAATAGTTATGAACTTATATTCACAAGTAGTGGAGGTTGCTTATAAACAATCGCGTTAAATAAATTCTTGGCATAAGTTTCATGCAATCATAGTAACAAGTGCCTCGTCAACACTTATGGTTTTCAAAGAACTTAATGATTCTTGCTTGTATCTCTATTATGCAATTCATGTAGGGAACTTGTGGGGAATGCTTTGAGTTGTCGTATGCAATCATCCAATTCATTAACTTAAGGAAAACTTGACGGTTAATTTAAGCGGACCTAATTAACCCGGGGTGTTGAGTTTCATAATTCATCGAAAGACCAACCGAAAATCATCTTGTATGCAAGTGTAACATGTGTGGAGAAGAACCTTCTAGCTAGCATTCATCCATATTATCATCATATTCATATTTACATTTTGCCCTTAATTACAATCTGTGCATTTTAGTTTAATTTCGTCAAAACCTCAATCCCCCCCCCCCCATATTTTGTTTAGTCATTACAATCTATCTTATTTTGAGTTTTGCATTCTTTGAGTCTAGTGTAGTGTTTTAAACTTGTTTTTACGTTTTTGAGTCAAATCCAAGTGATTAACAATACCTCCTAATCCCCGGTCCAGAACGATCCCTACTTACATACTTACTACAATTGATAAAAAGAGGGTTTAATTTATGTGTCACATTCGTAACGCATCAATGGTATGCAAAATACCTAGCACCACTCCACCTACAGTGCTACACCATCAAATTTGGTCTTCTTTGAACTAATTATGAAGTCAAGACAACAAAATACAAGGAGGCGCATTAGGTTATTGGGGTCATGAGCATACATTGCCCCCAGTGTAGCTCCGCTACTGGCAGTGGCAGATGCATTGAGGGGCAGGGCTGACCCTCGAAGTTTGGTGAATGTCTATGGATACCTTGGGTGCTGCCCCTTGCATACATTAACAGGTGTGCAATATGCCATTCCAAATAACTTTAGGCCTACTAAGACTCGAAATGGCGATATGCATGCTATTTCTGGTAAAAAAAAAATTTGCGCGATGCACACGCTATTCTTACTGACCCCCATAATTTTATTTCTTGGATCCGCCATTGGCTACTGGGTACAATGACAAATCTCTCCAAATTATTCATTCATTCGATCGTTAGGTAGGACGCATCCATTGTTTTTCTTTCAATGTCAGTTAATATGAAAATTATGTTGCCATTTTCATCGTATAGAAAATGAGACCATTGTGGTGCCCAAGTCCAACCATCGACATCGGCCGTGCCCACTTTTGTGTATATTTATGTAATTTTGTGCGTCCATGTGTTTTTGGTAAGAGGTCACCCTAGCCATGCACGTCCATTCGAAATAATCAAAACCTTTCAAATCTTTCATTTTTGCAGAGCATAAAGCGATTCTCCTTAAAATCATAATTCATTTGCCTAATTCATTTAAAATCCATTTCAAAATCCTAAATATATAATTAATAACAGATGTATCATCGTGTCGTATTGACATTTGGACGAGCATGTGAAAATGCTTTCATGTCAAATTCACATCACGTTGGCAAAAATGTGCTTTAAACAATGTAAATGTATGAAACTGATGGACTTGGCAACTACGCTCATTGGTGTTTAGAGCATCTTCATCCGTTTTAGGAGGAGGAGGGCAAAACAAGGGCAAGGACAATGAAGTTGGCCCTTACTATTTAGTCTAAACAATAATTACTTTTATGCAAGTGTACCCGTTTCTGAATGGTAAGGGCAATATTTACAAATATATATATTTTTAATTTTATATGCTCTATAAGTTGGTTCCATGACAACAAAATGATTGTCTAATTTCAATAATATATTTCAAATACATGGAATGAAGACAACGGTAGGGTATTTATAGAAAAAATGGGGTATTTTTTGGGTACTTTTTCTGAATTTTTTACCGTTGGAATAATCCTAATCGTTCAATTGCAAAATTATTTATGTTGGACGGCCCATATTGCACCATGTGGCAGCCGCAGAAAAATTGCAATTTTTTTTACCACTGGAAAACCGAACGGTCCAGATTAACTAACTGTTGGGAACCCATTAACTTAGCTTAGAGGAACAAGGAGCTAGTTGGCTTTGGGCTGTGCACGTGCGCGAGCCTCACTCGGTCCATTTCTGTATGCAGCGGGCGCAAGCCCATGTGATTCATGCAAGGGCAGTTGAAAGGGCACAAGCCCTTGGCCCAATTGCCCTTCCTTTTTTCCCTCTGTTGGACTTGCTTTGTTCAACACAATTACAAGGGCAATTGGGGGACTGCTGGAGATGCTCTTAATATCCAAAGACAAAAATGAGTGTACAAAGAACCAAAAAACGAATATAACCCCAACTAAACAAGAGAATTTTTAGTGACCTGATAATACGGCTCGGTACATCAAGTGTTATAATACAAGTGTTGGATACTTGAAAAAAAAAATTCAACCGTTTATGTTATGACACTTGATCTACCGATCATTATTTTTTCAACACACTGAAGAATTTCTCCAACCGAACCCAAAAGAAGAAAATAAGTAGAAAGATTTAAAGCCCAAAAGTCGGCCCAGTTTCGAGCCCTGAAGCGGAGCTCATTAGGGTTTCATCAAAAAAACGAGAGGGGGTATTTAGAGCTGCAACTGAGAGTTTGTAGCTTCCACAGATCACAGAGAGCGAGCGGCTTCGGATTTCGGACTTCGGACTTGGGAGCAGTGAAGGAGAGGCGGCGGTGGTCGGCGGAGTTCACCTGAAATCAAGCTTACAACATGGTTCGTAGTTTCATTTTCCTCTGATAATTCCACACGAATTTGCTTTGAATCTTCATACCATCTGTTTCTTTTTGATTTCTGCATGTTTGATGCCGCCATTGATTTTAGAACTTGTATAATCTAGCTCTATTTGTGTATAGATTGAATCAATAGTTTGGACCTATTTCTGCTGCTGCTTCTTGTTTTTAGCTGATTTTTCCTAGTTAAAATTTTATGGGTAATTGTTTGTTTTTGCCAAGAGTTAATGGATAATTGTTAAATTAGGTTATTCGAAGCGAAAAATCTTTGATTTCTTATTCTTTGTAATTTAAATTTTTTGGATTTTGTGAAATGTATTGGATATTCATATGGCTAAAATTGTGTTATTGGATCATCGTGTCTGCTAATTCTTTGTCGTTATGCGTTATAATTACAATGTTGAAGTGGGGTTGTTTTTTAATTTTGTATTTTTTGGGTGCAACAGGCTCGGGGTTTGAAGAAACATTTGAAGAGGCTCAATGCCCCCAAGCATTGGATGCTCGACAAACTCGGTGGTGCATTTGTAAGTTATATTCTCTATGCATGTTTTTTTTTTTTAACTGAATCGTGCAATGGTTGTAGTTCCTCTAATATTTTATGTGGTAATCGACTAATTCAATTTTGGTTTCTTAATTTTATTGTTTAGGCTCCCAAGCCTTCGTCTGGACCTCACAAATCCAGGGAATGCCTGCCATTGGTTATCATCTTGCGTAATCGGTTGAAGTATGCTCTGACATACCGTGAGGTCATTTCCATTCTGATGCAACGACATGTTCTCGTTGATGGGAAAGTGAGGACAGATAAGACATATCCTTCTGGTTTCATGGGTATGCACAACACTCTATATTGCTACGTCAGTTGTTCTTAACCGTTACTCATGTTGTTATGTCAGCTCTATGATAATTAATTTGAACAATCCTCATGGACAGCTAGCTACTTGGTTATCAATTGATGGCTGCTTTAAAGAACCTATTTTTAATTTCTTCCGGTTTTCCATATAATAAGACATGTTTATGCTTTATCAATTAGCGAATGTTTCTACCATCATAGGAAGTATTTTGTAAGTTGGTTGGACATTTTAATTGGTGGAGAGTGACCAATGTGTGTCCTGGCATTGGAAACTTTCTTGCTCATAATTTGGGATCTATTTGTGTGTTTAGTTGTGTTATTTTTTTTTTTTTCATCTTAGGGTTCAGAATTTACCTATGACTTGTGAAAAGGAAAATTTATGAGCATTGTGCTTTATGTTTTCAGATGTCGTTTCAATCCCCAAGACTAATGAGAACTTCCGTCTTCTCTATGACACCAAGGGTCGGTTCCGTCTCCATTCAATTAGGGATGAAGAAGCAAAGGTTCTTTTCTTCATTCCTCTTGCATTTGTCTCATAGTGGTTTTCTTTGTTTAAGTAACATTGCTTTTCTGAGTTGATATAGTCTTTATATATGAAAGAATTATCATGGTTGTCTGTACAAGATAACTCAGCACCTATACACAGTGTACTTGATAGAATTGATCAAACTAAGCAGACATGTTAAGACTACCACTTGCCCTGCTTATATTTTTTTTTCTTGATGAAAATATATGGAACCATTCAAAATTCACTGGCTGAAGATCTATTCTCCATGTGGATAAGTTTGTCTCATTCAATTGTCATTTCAAGTTTGTATATAGAAACGTCGTAAAAATATATCAAAAGTTATGCTTTTATGGGATAACATAATTACTTGTTATCAGCGTTTGCAAGTTATGGAATTGATGTATTAATGTTTTGATATTTGATTCATTAACTCTTGTAGTTCAAGCTCTGCAAAGTCCGATCTGTGCAGTTTGGACAGAAAGGCATTCCATACATAAACACCTACGACGGGCGTACAATCCGTTACCCAGACCCTCTCATCAAGGCAAATGACACCATTAAGCTCGACTTGGAAACCAACAAGATCACTGACTTCATCAAGTTTGATGTTGGCAATGTGGTCATGGTGACTGGAGGAAGGAACAGGGGGCGTGTTGGAGTAATCAAGAACAGGGAGAAGCATAAGGGCAGCTTCGAGACAATCCACGTCCAGGATGCCAGTGGTCATGAGTTTGCAACTCGGTTGGGCAATGTGTTCACAATTGGCAAGGGGACCAAGCCATGGATAAGCCTTCCTAAGGGTAAGGGTATTAAGCTTACCATTATTGAAGAGGCCAAGAAGAGAGCGGCAGCACAAGCCACAGCCACGGCTTAAATTGTCGCGTTGAAAACAAGCTTTAAAATTATTTGACGATTTTCACCTATGTTTTTTTAGTGGATACCTATTAACTTCGGATATTATGCTGCAAATTTTGTCTTGTTTGTTTCTTTCACCCTTTCACATCTTGATACAAATAACTTTAGTTGTTGCACCGACTTTATGCTTATGTTATTTTGAAGTAATTTTGCTTTGTCGCATGGTTGTTTCTAGATTTCTTAGCCACCCTAGTTAAGAATGTTACATCGGTTTATGTTTACTGTTTATTCATCTGAAGTTTTGCCCCGCTGGCCGGCCCCTGTTACTCAACACCGGCTGCGGCTGGTGGCATTGGGTATCGACAAAGGGGACACCAGTGATTGCAATCTGCGGCTGGTGGCATTTGTCGATACCAGTGACTGCGATCTTTGTGGGAAATGGTGCAAGCAGGGAAAGCAATGTTGGTGATCAGGGGTGGGGGTTGATCAACATCTTATGTTTTACGACGTTTTCTGGTAGGGCGTTGTTGGAGATGCTTGGTCTTCCGAGTCGTCTTCTTCTTCAACAGCTAAAGGGTTGTTCGGGTGATCGAAAAGGGGCTCAATACAAATAGCACATTGTTTGAATTGGACTTGGAAATCGCAGCAGCAACAGCATCTAATAATGAGACCTAGAATTGATGTGTACCTGTGTTCTTGTAGCTTGATATAGATTCGGCGCACCTATATTCTCACGAATATAGTTGAGGCAGCTGAACCTGGTGCAAGAGATCCTGAACTACGCAGTGATTTAAGCAATCTTGTCTTTAGCCGTGATCGTTCGAGTACATAAGTAAGCAGTGGCAAGTGGTCCTTTATCACAATGATGGAAAAGAGTTGAGCTCTTGCATAACGGCGTGGGTTCAAATCCTTTCGGTGACTAATGTGACACCTAATCTAACAAAATTTATTGGTTGATCAAAAAAAAAAAAAAAAAAAAAAAAAAAGAAGTCAGCAGTGCATTCGACACCACCATCACATCTATTCTACTCGCCCGACCAAACTCGGTTGTGAGTTGGCACGCCATGCCTGCATTCACCAAAAGGACGTACTTAGCTCTTAGTTGCACGATCAGCACGCCACATAAACTTGATAGTTTTTAGCATCAACAGATTCACTTGGGAATATTTGGTAATTTGTATCAGGAAACAAAATCACTTTGGGTTCATTCAAGTACTTCAACATCATGTTTGAAACGTTTCAAAAAAATAAAAATAAAAATTTCGTGTTTGAAATAGATGTATGCAAATGTACAAGAGTACTTGGTTTAGCGACATGCAGTCATGACTTTGTTATAGGAAATTAAGAGTTCAGATCTCATGGATGATTATTTATAGAAGAAATTAGATCGATGGATGCAGTTTAGTAACGATGCATTTGGGTGTGTATTTGTTTTGTATTTTAGAGTGAAAAAAAAAATTGGAATTCATTTTACCATAAACTTGTCTCACGTGTAGTACCATTCCAACTTTACATCCAATTTCCGGCTTGAATTGGAATCCATTCCAAATTCCCAACAACCACAATCAAAAGATGGCGAACAGGTTAAATTTAAGTTCTGTAATTTCAGGGATACTATTTGTATTTGGGAAGCAGATTCTTCAATAAAAATAAGAGGCAAAAGAAAAGGTTTTGATCAGAAGCTGCAGGGAATCCTATATTTTTTTGTTGGTGGGAGTTTTGGGAATGTCAACTAAAACTTTAGGTCCACCGGATGCCACTTTACCTGCAAATGTTACGGCCATGAATTAACTCTCATCATATCATACACCTTATCCATATGCAATGTTCCGCACAAACATAACAGAAACAAGAAAAAGTAGAAAAGTATGTCGCTCACCACATGGAGAAGATGCTTAGATCATCTTTTATTTTTATTTTTACTTATTTTTTTTATTTTTACCATTCAACCATACGATCTGAGCCGTCCAAACCTTACCTATTGTGGAGTGCGCCAGTACACTATTTCTTCACCCGGGTGAACACCAGACCCAAATAGCCACCCTAAAAACTAAGAAATTATTGTGCTTCGAGCTACGTTCTTTAATATTTTTCAATCCTTAGTGTGAATACTCGAGTGTGAATCCTCCCTTACATTGTTTAGATTAAGAGGAATGCTAGTAATATTCTCATATTGTAATGTAGTACGATGATCTCATTTGTTTATTTACTTAGTCATTATTTAAAGATTATATGTGCAATACAATTAATTAAATTCAAAGTCGTTTAGTCATTTTACAGATATTTAATTAATAAACGAATCATGTTATCACTTAAACATTGAAATTTTATCAATGTTATTGAATGATCAAATAATTTTTAATTTGTTAATTATTTTTTGAACAATCGATATTATCTACACTAAGGGAAGGGGTGAGTATAACATCCCACATTGCTTGGGGTAGAGGAGGTGATGTGCCTTATATGTACATGCCCACCTCCCTATAGTAAGAAGCGTTTTGGGTGGAAGCCCAAGAACAAATCCGTGAGGACGTAATCCAAAGCGGACAATATCTTACTATGCGGACTGAGTTGTGACAGTGAGAATCGAACCTAATATCTTTCTCTTACCAATGAAGATGAATACCACTAGACTTGTTATACTAAGTGACTAATTTATTGATTATTTAGATAATTGATATGTGAAGAGTGATCTAAAAATTAGACAATTCTAATCAACAAAGAATATTACATGATGAATATGAGAGCCAATAAGACAAAGCCGGTAGATCAAGACAAGAAGATTGGTAGCACTCCCTTTAAATTAGATTATGAATATCAAGTCAAAACCTTAATTTTGTGAAAACAAACATAAACCCAGACTTTATATTAATTTATGATACGAATATCCCAAAAAGGTCAGACTTTATATTAATTTATGATACGAATATCCCAAAAAAAAAAAAAAAAAAAAACCAAAAAAAAAAAAAAAGGAAAATTAATTAAAATATAGAATTAAGGACTTGTGTTTCTCCTTGTGCATAAAGGCAGCTTTTATATCTCTGAGCGAAGGACTGACAGTACTCATCCACTTCAAGTGGAAAGAGGATTAGATAGACTGATAAATCGTGGTCCATGGCTATGGAAGGGCTGGCCCGAACAGTCCTACCTGTACTGATTATTCTTCACAATCTTGTTAAAAGCAAAACAAATAATAGAGGTGGTGATGTTGGTGGTGGTGGTCATCCACAACCATTGAAAGCTAATACATCCCATACCCATACACTTGCCATTGCCCTTGCCCACCAGCACATGCTGCTTGTCTTCCACAATAGGTCCCTATTTCATCTCCCAAGCCCTCTTAGACTCCCACTAAAAGTTCTTCTCTGGACATGACGTTAAAGACCAGACGACTGTTGATAAAATGTCGATAATATTGGTAGATAAGATTGTTTTCCATAAGTTGCAAATTACATTATTGATGCAAAATCCGTCCTTTAAGAAAGAACAGACGTCATGCACAGATAATTTCTACCCTGATTAAATACACACAACAACTATATTACAAACTACAAACCATACATCTAGAGTTAGAGAATAAGCTTATTATGCTATAATTTGGATATTCCTAGCTATTCTATGCCATCTAAGCAAACATGTGTTTTCCATCAGAACTGTTGTGATCAAATCATGGGTGATGATGGTGAAGGAATGCAGTGGAGGTGCCTTGGGCAGGTGATCAAGTGGTCGTTAGTGAGGCCAGCTGCTTGCATGAAGGAGTGAATCACAGTGGGACCGACGTGCCTAAAACCCCTTCTAACCATGTCTTTGCTGATGGCCTCTGACTTCGAGTTCTTCACAGGTATCTTGTGGCATGACTTGTATTGGGTAGATATTGGTTTGTGATTCACAAATCCCCACAAGTACTTGTCAAATGATCCCACTTCCCTCTTTATCTGTAAAGTTGGTTTAAACTAAGATATCATATTCACATCAAAATCACTTATACTACGTTTTTTTTTAACTTTATGTCACGACCAGTAAAGGAAATGATTTCCACCCTCATTTTCACCGTTTGGACTCCTTTTATCAAATGGTTAGAAAGAAAGAGAGTCGAGCAGAAAAGGTGAAAAAAGTGCAGAAATCACTTCCTAACTAGTAAATGTGAAAAATGTATCAAATGTTTGATGGGGATTATGATCCAGTTGTATCTCACAGTACCTCAAGAATTCTCTTAGCGTTGTCAACAGCTCCTCGAACAAGGCTTATATCTATGCTAGAATCAGAACACACTGATATTATCTTCCTTTCACTAAGTTTAGCCACAACATCTGCATCAAACCCTGAAAAAGCCTCCCTGCATAAAGAAACACTTAGATTAGTTAAGATTACAAAGTAGCTGTTGTTTAAGACTTCAAAAATACATTCCAGTGCGCCCAAAAGGTGCAGGTTTTATCATAAAATGTCTCAAAGCTATTATTAGTGGAACCATTATAACATACATATATAGATCTTAAGAAGAGTAATGAAATTTTGGAATCACACCCACCTCAACGTTTCTCTTCTCCTCAGGACTGAAGTCCAATCTGATCCCACTTGAGCACCAGTTAACAGTAGCAATTCAAGCAACATACTGTAAATGTTAGCAAGCAAAGTTAGATATTTAGCTCCAGGGGAAATGTGTCCAAATAGATAAGGTTACAAGTTTTAATAAAAAAAAAAAATTAGGGATTGAATCATATTTTTAATTAAAATATTAGAACCGGTTCTATTTGTACATATTTTCCGTAGCTTCAAACATGTATGTGTGTTTGCGAGAGACAGATGGGATGAGAGAGAGAGAGACTTACTTGTCATCATGGACAGGAACTCCCCATTCTTCATCATGGTATGCAACATATATTGGGTCTGCAAGCAAACACATTTTTTCAACTTTTTTATTAACTTGATAACTTCAACAATTTGTCTATAGAAATTTAAAGTTCAAGTACTTCTGCTAAATTTTATACCTGAATTAGGGGTGATGAAGCTGCATCGCCGTTTCTCTTGACTGAAATCATTCGGTTGTGAAGAATCAAGAGGAACAACTTTCCCTTCGTACTTGGCAGACTTTGTTCTTCCGTAATGCGCAATTCGCATCTTTCGCTGTTCTTGCATTGTTGCTACTTGCTCCCTCCTTGCAGTTGCTATGCTTCCTGGTGCCTCTACTATCAAAGACGATATATTCTTCAACACATTTTCAGCAGAAGGTGCAACGCCACTAGATTTCTTCGACTTTTTCACCAAATTTGTCGATTTGGTTGCACAACGAGGCGTCATTACAACCTTCTCAGCACTAGAATTCAGCTGATTGTGATCCTTATCTCGCTTAAACGCAGGCTGTCGAGGTGAAGGTAACTTGGGAGAGATAGGAGGAGAAAGCGAGGGCTTAGTTTTAGTAGTTGGAACTGGTGAAGGAAGAGGAGTTGGAACATTAATTTCTTGGGAGCTTTTCTTAGGAGACTTTTTTTGTTCCAAGCTTGGAAATTGGTTGCCGGTTGGCTGGAGAACTGGACGCTGGTTGAACAGTTTCGTGGACATTGCAGAGACACTAACACTTCGTTGCAATTTTGGTTTCGAGGAACACATTTTTTATGATCTTAGGAAGATTAAAGATGAAGGAGAGGGTTTGATGATGATGAAGGTGAAGAGGTTAAGTAGGGTTTACGGGATGAAATGGAGTGGGGAGGATTTTATAGAAAAAAGTGGGGACAATGGGCAGGTTTTGGCTAAGTTGTAACATGGGTGGGTTAGGGTATGCCATAAGTAACCCTATTGTGAGAGTGAAAGTGACAACCTCCTAACGAAGTGAAGGATTATAACTGTAATTTTGGTGAGGCAAAAGAAGGGGTGCGCGGGGAGAGGATGGGGATTGTGGTGCCAATGCCAGCCTTCTCAGGGACCCTCTTTTTATTTTCTTCCCCGCACCTTTGTGCCTTTACTGCTCAGACTCCATGCGTCCTCAATCCCAAGCTGGAGAGTGGGGTACATGAGAGTAACCAATCATTGTCTCTCTTTTGAGCTGGCGCAAAAGATCGTCAAGATTATGATATGCTAATCACAATTCAACCAATGCCTAGCTTTACTAAAATATCAGCTGTAACTAAAAGAGATTAAATGCGGTAGGTCGAAGCAAGAAGCTAGTTGTTTAATTGATTTAAGTGTCTACTTCTGTACTTCAGATTTTCTCATATCTTTTTCCTCAATATTGCTTGTATCAAAATAATCATAAGGTTTTGAAGGCATTTTATTATATTTTTTTTACACAAGCAAGACCAGAAAATAGGACTCAGATTTTAGTTTGAGTTCTTGGAACTTAAAAAGATTAAAGTTTATTACATGTTGAAGTGCACCCCTTATCACTGAAAAGTATTTATTTCGATAGATTAGAATTTTTTGTCTTTTAATGCAACTAATATTAAAGAATGAGAATTCGAACAATCATAGATACAAGTTAAATTCTCTTAACCATGTGAATTACATGCCCCTTATAACAACAAAATATATTAGAATCCCAGCACTTATTCAAAATCTGAGTGATTGAAACAGTAAATTATTTTTGTAGTTAAGGAGTTAAGCTAGTAGGTCCTGCTCCGGTTGGGCAGGATAAATGGCCATGAAATAGTTTAGTAACTATCAACTGTGTCTAATTAAAAAATTGGATGGAAACAAGTATGCATATGGTCACTTTGAAGAAGCTTTAATATGTCATGTGCAGTTGAATCTGTGGGCCTTTGTAGTTTGAACCTTAAACCACATGCCCCATCAAAGTCTCTTCTGTCAATCCATCACATATAATTTAAAGAATTTTGGAGAATTTTTCAAAGTGAAAACTATTGAGTGACATGTGAAGAATTTTGGAGAAGCAGCAACCTTATAATATTAATAAAAGTAGGAGAGGTGTCACACCATAGATGAATCAATGAAACTATATTTTCCGGCTTGGATGGAGCGATTATAAATCTGAAAACTTTGATGATATTACAAGTTTAAAATGTTTGTTTAGATTATCACAATTCTTACATGTCAAGATTTAAATGAGAAGGAAACAAATGGATTTCAAATGATTCCTTGCATATAGTTATTTAAAATCCATTTCGTCTAAGTTATTTCAAATACATTTCATTCGATGTTTTCTAGTTTCGCAAATATACCCAGTCTTGGTGCCGAAACCAAATCCTTTATTTCAAATTTCTCAATCCAAATTAAGCCTAAGAAGATTATTCCTAACATTATTAGAGTTCTTTTGTTTTGTTTTTCTGTTCTTTTCTCTGGCCAACAAAGAAGTTACCAACGTTGCTATGCAACTACGATGACACATACGCAACATCCAAAAAATGTTTGTTGGGATTGGCCTTAGAAACTAGGGTATCTCCTAGGGTTAACTTTATTTTGGGTAATGCAGCTCCACTTGTAGGTTCACATGTTACTTCTGTGGATAACCTCCAAATTCATATAAATTCTTCAATCGAAATCACAAGATAACAAGCCATGTGTTTTAGTACCTCTAATGATAGAGATTTGTCAGTTGAGAAAACTTAGGCCAACAGACAGTGTTGTACAGTTGCCTTGAGTCACCTCTTTGGCCTATTAATTAATACAGAAAGCAACATTGTCAATACATCATTTTATCTTCCTCCCTAATTACTATCTTTCGTATCCAACGGTATTAGATACCAATCTACATTGTGTAGTATAAACCGGTCTTTTCTCAATAGTAGATTACATGCATAAAAAGACTCTTAATAGCTATTTCCACATGATCAAAGAAACACAAATTTGTCAAGACAAAAAGGTTGGTTTTGGACATGATAAAATGCAGTGTTTTCATAAGGTGACTGGCAAATTTTAAGGCAATAATTTAGGAAAGCGAGATAAAGCACACAAACTATTAAAAACGTCGGGTCATTTTATTGTCCTTCGTACCAATAGTTGGATTTCTTCTATTTTTGAGAATGACAGAGAATACTTTCGGGAATTTTCAAATACAATTTGATCATGATAATGTGATGGGATGTTCCTTGTTGTCTTTGAGAAAGATAAAAAAATGCATGCATTATTGTTTGTACCAAAGATCAAATGCTGAAGTTGTCTTACAGACTTACCCTCTCAAATAGTTAAGGTTTAGAGACATGTTGTCACGAGGACATTGCACAAGGTAACCCCATCTATGATTGGATTGGACAAATAATAATTCACACGCACATATATACATACAGGATTAAAATCCGGGGACATCTTTTTTACACACATTTTGACACTTATTTTGAAAGTCACTTTGTAATGTATTTCAACAACCTAAACCGTCTATATTTTAGTACATCATTCATAGATCATCCTCGCAAAGAACTAGACAAATCCAAAACCATTAAGACATTCATTTGTAGTGAAGAAAATGAATAAATATGGTTCTATAAAGAAACACTAAATCTAATCCAACTATCATATGATTTTATATTTAAGTGAGTTTTGATAAACATGCTCTTTTAAAGAAGATCTAAAAATAAATTGTTCAAATCATTGAAATGCGTGGACACCACAACAAGGTGTCTCTGAATCCTAAAACCCTAAACCCTACACACACACATAAAACATGCCTCTAGACCTGTGTACGTGTGGGGTATGTAGTAGTGTATATCCTCAAAGGTATTTGGGACACCTTTAACTTGCTTGGAGGGAAAGAGAGCTATAGCTATACCATATTGGGCTCAACATGCATGTGAATACTAGCCAAACCTAGTAATTACAAAACCATGTATGATATTCTTTTAAACCTGTTCCGGTATTGCACCTAGTAAAAATAAGAGATGCCAAGCACAATAGTTAACAGTACACGTGAGTGATTGTTAGTCATTTATACGTGTGTACATTAACCTATGTGAAAAAGAGAGCTCACAATGCATCAACGACTAACAATCCTCAACATGGCTTGAGTGAATGTCCCTAGCATAATATTTAACGATTATGCCCCTAGATCATCGTTACTTGATCACTCTTGGTTACTACTATAGCATGCCCGCCCGGATGTAAAGAAATTTTGGGGGTCAAAGGATATTTGGGTGATGGCTTAAATTCAAGGCATACATGATATTTTTGGAGCCTAATTAGAAGGGAATAAAAGGTTGGACAAGAAAAGAAAATAATAACTAACAAAAAATAATAATAATGTATGGCTGGCCTGAGTGATGAGTTGTTAGGAGGCACTCTTAATAACAACCGAAAGGAAAGGGCTTTAGTTGCCCTTGTCCTTTTGTTCATCCCAGTTCCCATGCTTCGATCGAGGGAGGGCCAGAGGGTTATAGGCCAAATATAGCTCTGTGACAAAAAATCATGTCTAATCAAGAGGCCAAATGGTCATTGGGCTAAATATAATTTATTATTTTAATTGAATTAATATGGTTACTTAAATTAAACTACTTCAATAATTTTTAGAGATAGAATGTCAATAATTTTTCGAGATGGAATGTCAATAATTTTACGTCTCGAATTTCGAGTGTCACGTGTCGACGTACGAGTAACTTTGCAGATTTCTTGTCGATAAGGAATCTCAATAATTTTACATCTCGTATTTCTTTGGATCAAAAGAAGCATGGAGTAGACGTTTAAGTTTTATGTTGTTAAATGTTTTTTTTTAATGTTGTTTAATATTGTTTAATATTGTTTAATGTTACTTAATATTATTTAATGGCTTAGGTATTTATAGGAAAAAAAAATTTGTAAAAAAAAAAAAAAAAAAAAAAAATCAAATTTAACAACTAGCTGACATTAGCAAGTAGCCATTGGGATTCAAAATGCTGGACCGGCCGTGGCTAGCTGGTTTGGGCCAGCCGATTGGCCCGATTCTTCAATTGTGGCCCGGGGGGGCTCATGAGCCTTTCGACCTAGTCTTCAGTTGGAGACGGTTTTCGTGTCATTTCGAACTATTTTTGGCCTATGACCCTCTGGCTAGATCGGTTAAAAATGGTCTTAATTGTCGACGTTGTTGCTAGGCTGCTGGTGTCTCCCAGGGGCCACTGCATTCTGTTTAATTAGAAAAGAACAATACATGAAAAATTAATTACAATTGAATTATGAATTGTGAATAGTAAGATAGCATAAAAAGGGATTCAAACTTGAGATGACAATGAACGCACAACGAATTTGGTTACGTCCAAGTTTGCAGTTCGATTGTTCTAATGGTTTTATAGTCACACATCTGTTGTAAAAAAGGACAGAAACAACACTAAGGATAAAACTAAGCGTGTGGGGGCAATATTTTAAGGTTTTTTTTTTTTTTTAATTTTTTTTATGGTAGAATTTGAACTTGTGATCTCTTCGACATTAAGAAGAGAAATACCATTAAAATAATAGCTATTTTGTTTAATAACTACATGTTAGTTTAGCGTTTTTCGAATTTTATAACCATCATTGATTCGAGGCAACACACACATAGTGTAACATCCCACATCGCCCAAGGGAGTGGATCCTATAAGCCTTATATGTATGTTCTTATCTCTACCTAGCACGAGGCCTTTTGGGAGTTCACTGGCTTCGGGTTCCGTAGGAACTCCGAAGTTAAGTAAGTTTGGGCGAGAGCATTCCCATAATGGGTGACCCACTGGGAAATTCTCGTGTGAGTTCCCAGAAACAAAACCGTGAGGGCGTGGTCGGGGCTCAAAGCGGACAATATTGTGCTACGATGGAGTCGAGTCAAGGATGTGGTGGGGATCCGGGCCAGGATGTGACAATTTGATATCAGAGCTAATCCTTAGCCGAAAGTGTGCCTAATCCCTGGCCGAAAGTGTGTCAACGAGGACGTCAGGCCCCTAGGGGGATGGATTGTAACATCCCACATCACCCAGGATCCCCTACAGGGAAGTTCTCGTGTGAGTTCCCAGAAACAACCGTGAGGGCGTGATCGGAGTCCAAAATGGACAATATTGTGCTACAGTAAAATCGAATCCTGGATGTGGTGGGGGCCCAAACCGGGATGTGACACATAGGGCCATAGCTGCACTATTATCTAAAGCACCACAAAGAAAACAAAATAAAAAGCGCGCGCGCGCGCGCACATATATATATATATATATATATATATATATATATTCTTTGATTGCTATGTACAGGAAAGTCCCCCAACAAGATCCAATAATTCTGATATCTGTTTGTTTCTGCAAACTGTTAAACAACCCTTCACATCACAATCCTGCACTAGAACAGTAAAATTACACCAACTCTTGTCTTTGGCTGAAAAAAGGGATTACCTGCTTTTACTGACTCTAATTTGAAATACATTATGACTAGGAGAGCCGCTTTCCCACAGCTTTACTTCTGGTATCTTACCGCTAGATTGTAACTACGGAAATATTTGGCTGCAATAGTCATGCCGCTAGATTGTAATACTGATTCACATGTTTTAATATGAGTGAATGACAATATAGATTCGATATGAAGCAAAACATGTTTCCAAAAAGAGGCACCTTTTCTCAAATTGTATATAGCAAGATGAATAACAAATAGTAGAGCTTGTTAGTTGTGGGTCTCTCCTAAAAAAACATACACACGAGTATATGTGGGAAAAGAGAAACCATGTATGATGTCCCATGATGACTTTTGACATGTTAAAAAAAGCAGATAAGTAAATAGGCAAAGATGAACAAAATTAGCTTCCTCTTCCAATGTTGTATGCTTCACTATGTTGAGTTTTTCGAAAGAAAGACGGTCCTCTGAAGCAAGAACTCGTTCACCAGGTGCTGGTAGAGTCTAGTAATCCATCTGTGCCTTCACGACATCCACAATTGGAGCTCGACAGATTGGACATTTTCCGCTATTCCATTGCAACTCATGAGCACACTTGAGACAGGTGCACATGTGGCCACACCTGTAAATTTCAGAAATGGCGTCTCACAAGATGAGTACTATAGCCAACAAAAAATTGAAATGAAAAGATTTATACTCACATGAGAAGCCTTGGTTGGATAACAAGTTACCTGTACAAAAGTGAGTCGACTTTCACTTCGTGGCAAATGCAACAATTTCCTTTCTTTGGTAATCCATTTGCAGACCTTTTCCTCTCCGCTTGACCTGTAACATACAGAATAGTGTGCTGTCAAGAAACTGATCGAAAATAAGGAGTAATGCAGACACTCACACTTTGATTATCGCTATTTTTGCTTTGAAAGAGTATTTAAAACTGTTCTAAAAAAAAACAAATTAACAAGAGCAAGGATGTTTTTTAAAGACTTTTTCAGTTGATACATTTGTGCAAATTATGGTATTCATTTTAAATTGACAGAGGCCCTAATTTAAGAAAACGAATGAGTAGTACAACACGAACCTGAATGAACTTCCTGCTTCATGGATTGTTGCGTTACCATTTGCATGTCTACACAGCTCTTAATTACTTTTCGTAGCTCTGACATCTCACGATAGAGTTGCTCCATCTGCCCTCTCATGTCATATATGAATTCCATTTCCTGCAAGTTCAGAAGTGTTATCTTAGATTCTTTACTGACCAATAAATTAAGAACTCAAAGTTGACGTAACTGTCGAGGAGAAAAAGTTAAACTCACAATTGAAGGATGACTTATAGGGGAAGAGAAGTGATGGTGATTTTGATGGTATGATGGAGGTGGTGATGGTGAACCATGGTGACTATTTGAACAGTAAGAATGAGATGGCAAATGTCGGGGTGGAGATGTAGAAGCAGCTCGATTAGAATCATCCCCCACTTCTATATCTTGATAGCTCCACGCTGTCATGTGAGATGGCGATGGCTGCAATGATGTGCATTGGTAAAAATCATCACTTGCTTCTTGATATCGAGCGCTAATTAGACTTCTTTCTTCTCCTCCTTCATCGTCGTTGTCATTATCATCTTCTTCCTCATCATCATCTTCTTCTGTCATGTTCTGATCTTCTTCTTGGTGTTCTTCTTCTTGCACTTGTTGTTCTTCTTCTTGACTGCATGCTGGCAGCAATTGTTGTTGTTGTTTTTGGTGATGCTGTTGTAAGAAAGTCATCAATTGATTCATCCTATTGTGGCTGATATCATCGTCTTCTCCTTCTTGACTGCCATCTGGTTGCGCTTGTATTTCTAAGCGAGATTCCATCAATCTGTCTATTCTGTCTCGGAAATCACTTGCAAGACAATTTGATACTGTTCTTCTGCATAGATCAATGTGAAATTCAGATGAGTAAAACATAAAAATATGGTTGTAATATTACAGAAGCTTACAACGAAACCAAAACACGAAAAGTTGAAGCAATGCTGGTGTACCTTTCGATAAGTTGGCGTATCTCCCCTTTGCCTGAGTTGGAGTTAAGCATCTCTTGGTACCATGCCTTTCTCAGGTTTTCCCAGTAGCTACGTGGGCGAGAAATCTCATTGATCCAGTCATAAGTATAATCTCCATAGTACTGGTAGTCATCCTCTAGTTGTTCTTCTATCTCATTCTCATCCCAACCAACCAAGGATGTGGTTGCATCTGCATTTTCTTGCACATCAAGGTTTCTAGCCTTCGAACTTGTTCCTTGCCAGATAACTTCTGAACTCAGGCTAACTTCTTCATGAAGATCTTCACTAACATGAGGCAAGTTGTTTCTGGCCTCTGAACTTGTTCCTTGCCAGATAATTTCTGAACTCGGGCTAGCTTCTTCATGAATATGTTCACTAGCATGAGGTAAGTTGTTTCTGGCCTCTGAACTTATTCCTTGCAAAGTGACTTCTGAGCGCGGGCTGACTTCTTCATAAAGGTCCTCACTAACATGAGGCGAGGTGTTTCTAGCCATTGGACTTGTTCCTTGCAAGGTGACTTCTGAACTCGGGCTCGCTTCTTCACAAAGATCTTCACTACCATGAGGGGAGGTACATCTAGCCATTAGACTTGTTCTCTGCACGGTGACTTTTAAACACGGGTTGGCTTCTTCATGAAGACCTTTGCTAGCATGAGTTGTGGTGTTCCTAGCCATTGGACTCGATCCTTGAGAGGTGACTTTCGAACTCGGGCTGGCTTCATCACGAAGATCTTCACTAGCTTTTGGCAAATTGTTTGTAGCCACTGAACTTGTTCCTTTCGAGGTGACTTTTGAACTTGGGCTACCTTCCTCATGAAGATCGTTACTAGCTTGCGTTGAGGTGTTTGTAGCCACTGAACTTGTTTCTTGACAGGTGACTTTTGAACTCATGCTAACTTTTTCACGAATATCTTCGCTAGCATGCGGCAATGAGGCCCGCACGCCGGTTACATTCTTCTGCTCAACTCTATCAACGTCACGATTAAGAGTGTTTTTGCTAGGCTTATTGGGAGTGGAGGAGTTTTTTGGTAGTACACTGGTGTTCTTTACAACCTCCTTTTGAGGGCCTTTTGGAATAGCTGCATCACTCTGATCAGTTGAGGCCTGCTCCACACCAGTGCTAAATCTCTCCCTGAAATTAAATGATCTAAATGTTACTTCGTTTTTCCAATCACACACAGTCCATTAACGATTCGTTTGGTGCCTAGGCTTGGATTGGATAACTCATTGTATTCAAGGTAATCCAATCAAACAATCTGAAGCACCAAACAAACCCTCATATTATTCAGGAACAACTGATGACAGTTGAAGGATTTTATTTCTTTCCAATTTTGTGCAATTATTAAGTTCTTTTTCTTTAACTAAGCATTTCCAAATTCAGAATTTATTTATTTCTGAACAACTGCATTTCTCACTGTGTGAGGAAGATTTAATTATACCATCTATGGAAACATTGCATTTAAAACTTTTAACTTCACTTAATTTAAGGTTTAAACTAATTAGAAAAATTGCATTCAGAGAGCAAAGTGCAAATTAGCATCAGAACTGTATCTTGGCATGTTTCAATGATCACTGTACCTGAGATGCATGATGGCAGACCCGTGTGGAAGTTTGTTCACTTGAGATGTTGCCGGTTTCCGGCATGGTACATCTTGACCTACTGCCACTGCCATGCGGCGTTGTAGCAGTTTAAGCCGAAGCATTGACTGCAAACAAGCATAATATGCTAAGTAAATATGTAATTGCTTTGCAATTTGAAAATAAGGAAGAAAAGGGTTAAATATAATTCAGTGCACTGTAAACTAAGAACTAAGCTTGTTTAAGAAAACTTGAGTTAAAAAAATGAATGAATAATTAACGCACCTGAATTCGTCCTTTGTGTGAAAATCTTGAAACTGCTCTGCGGTCTACAAGCGTGTCAAGCTCCTTATGTCGGTCGCGCTCCAAGTGCATCAGCAAATCAGCAAAAGCCTGCCTGCCTCTGATCATCCTCGGTGAACTTATAACCTGAGAGAACCCTTTGTGCAGCTGCTCTGTCTGATCAGACCCGAAAAGCCTCTCACGATCGCGCTCTCTAGACGGAGATGCATTGGTACAAGACTGCTGATCATTGTCATCACTAGAAGATAATGGACATTGCGCTGTCATTTTCAACCTTCTAATGATATCCGTAACACGAACCTTCTCTCTTTCTCTTTCTCTTTCTCTTTCCCTTGCATCTAAATTACTCAGGGCATCACTTGTGGTGCTTTCCTCAGAATGTGTGTCCTCAAATGAATCCTCAGCAACCGGGCCGGTGTCATACCTCTCATCAACACAAACAGAGTCCCCTGCTTCAGACCCTCTCGACGATTGTTTCTCGAAAACTGGTGCATTCGAACCAACGGACTCATTGGAAGCACTGGATTCATTGGAAGCATTGAATATGTTCTCATTCTCATTGCAGCTGAATCCAGAGTTAGACCTGCTTGTCTCTGCGCTGCCATTGCTACCATTGGAACTCATCTTGAAGCTGTTTGATTGGTTCAGCCTCTTCTCCCATATTTGAACCAACGAGGAAGCTCCAACTCCCAGATTGTAAATTCTCGCCAAGCTATCCGTTCTGAAAAGAGTCTCCTTCATAGATGTTGATGTCCTCGATGATGAAGGTGCGGAGTTAGGCACTGACATGAGCTCTGCCTCTTGGCTCTGCCTCTCAATCATTGCCATTCCTTCTTTCCCTCCTTGTCTCGCAGCCTGTCGACCAAGAACTCGAGACTGCCTCGGGCTCATTGTCGAACAACCACCATCTTTTTCAATATTTTCAATGTTTCGGTCTTTGGAGTTGTTGCTTTCCTTGTCGCTGGAGGCAGATATTGAAGAGACAGAAATGCAGGTGGTGAGGTGATTCCTCACCAAGCTATTCAGATTCTTCTGAAAAGCGGCCTGCGTGGCCCTGGCATTTCTCTCTCGGCACCTGTCTCGCCGGTTGTGATCCCTCAACACGCACCCAAAAGGCGCAGAAGACGCCATTTCAACTTGTGATGATGCCATCTCAGAATTCAAATGGTCTGAAGCAATTACTGTAATTACATAGAACTACAGAATTTTCAGAGGAGCCTGAAATCCAAACCAAAAGGAGGAAATTAAAGAACCCATATTGAAAATTCGACGGGCGGGGGGGGGATTGAAAACAAAGAATCCAACCTCACAAGAAAAATCTTGTATGTGAAGAGAGGAAGAAAATGGAAGATCCCAAAGAGTCTGAGAAAGGAGCGAAACAAGCCGCTAATTTTACACAAAAACAGAGGAGCTTTCTTAGGAACAAAACAATTTGTCATCCGCTCGTATAATACCTCATTCTTGTTTGCAATTTTTGCCTATTTTTAGACACGCTTTTTGGTAACCGCCACAAATGCACAGACACAACAAACAGAGTTGGCCTGTTGCTGTACAAAAAACAGAAAAAAAAAAAAACAGTGAAAAGATAAAAAATTTGAAATTTTCTGTGTGTATTTTTATGTGGGTTTGTCTTGGATTGCGAAAATTTGAAGGTTAGGGAATCAAATCATGAGATTCTAGGGAAAACAGAGGATGGAAACAGAGGAGGACAGAATTGCACTGATAAAACAATGAGATGATTTGGTGTGAAAAAATAGGGATTGAATAAGAGAGAGAGAGACGTTGGTTTTTACTTTTTAGTCCGTTGGGAATGTAGGGCCATATGGTTGTTTCTTTATTCTTTTGCAGAGTGGTTACGCCCAATCATCTGTCTTATTTTTTTACCTATATTCATAAAAAAGAGTGTATTTTTGCGCACCATCATTTAGTATGATATATGTTCACCATCTTATTTATCACCATTAGATGAGTTTGAATTTTAAGATTTGTGCCTATCTATTATACAAATCTCAAAATTCAAACTATGATAAATAGGGTGGTGAGCAAAAATACTCCCCATAAAAAGGAACAATAATATTTGATTCGATTTAGAATACAGGACCGAGATTAAAAGTAAGTAATTTGAAAAACAATCCAAAACACTAAATTCGTGTCCTTATTTGTTGTAACGGTGATCCATTGGAGTCCATGGTTATAAATTTTTGGTTTTAGCATATTAACAATTGCATTGATTAGATTACCATATTAACACACTAGCCTTTGAATTCTGTTTGCTACACCTTCAATGCCATTTTTCGAGTCAACACTCCATCCAATTTTTTGTTTTTGGTGTTTTCTTACCTTTTTAGGTTGGATTTTGTGACATTCTAGCAAGTCCAATGCAATATTATAACATAGAATGTTACTATCGTTTGGTTAAAAATAAACAGTATCGGAAGTATTTCATTAAAACTCATTTGAATAATACAATGGCTATCGTTTGGTTTTTTTTTAAAAAATAAAAAATAAAAAAAACTTCCTTTTACTTGTATAATAACATATGGTATACTAAAAAAAAATAAAACTGTCCATATTCTGAACACACTAAAAAATCTCTCATGATTAAGGAAAAAAAAGTAGACAGTGGGTCACCATCCATATTCATTATATAGCCAAAAATTACAATGCTTGAGTGATAACTTTATTTTAAATTTAATGACATTTAATGACTAACATCATTCGAAAGAAAGAAAAAAAGACTATTACTCAAATATTGTTTTTACTGTGTTAGTTTGGTAATAGTCAAATTAGTTAGAACAATGTATTACTCGTAATTTTTAAAAATTTAGTGTAATCTTCATATCGTAATATTATATCATCGCCAAACCATTGATGAAAGTAAAATGCTTATTCACTTACCAAATAGATGACGAGCTTATCAGCAGGTAGCCAGGAAGTATATACTCATATCAATTAACTTCATACAATGACTATGTTAATATTAATAATCAACAAAAAAAATTTCGCCGACATATTGTCATTACTATCCGAACTTAAAAATAGTTCATATCTTTATCAATATCGATAGCATATACACTGAATGTTTTCATTAATATCGGTGCAGTGACGAATATTTTTTTCATCCATCATTTCCTATAATGATTATGGGTTCATTTGGATGTGCTTTTAAAATGTCTAAAAACGCTTTTGGTTAAATTGATTTTGAGTTTCAAAAACACTTAAAGTGCTTGGATTTTTACTAAGGATTGGTATAAAAAACATTTTCATCAAAAACGTTTTCAGTCATTTTAAAAGTACATTCAAACGAGCCATATGGTAATATCCAGTAATCTACAACTAATACCCATTGTTTAGTTCCCATTTTACTCTTAGGCTAATATTGATGTTTGATTATAATTTTTAGGAGAAATTAGGTACCCATCCCTTTTTTTTCAATTCCATTGATTGAAACCTTATTCTTTTTTAATTTTTAATCAAGATCCCTTGATTTTAATAAACATCATTAATTATTTCAATAATAAAATATTTTACATATCAAGATAATTAAATTTTATTCTAAATTATTCATTTAGTGTTAGAAACGTTGCATTTATGGCTAAATTTTGTACCATATATTTTTATTTTTAGTTTGTACCCATTTTAATTTGCAACCTTTTTTTATTAAATTGTGCCAATTTTCTATTCAGTTTTAGTTTGTACCCATATATTAATTGTTTTTTGTGTCCATATTTTTCAAACTTGTATTTGTACTCATATTTTTTTTACCTTTTATTTGTACTCATATTTTATTAATAATGTACCCATTTGTCTTTAAAAATATACCACTTTGTTATATGTAAAATGTACCAATTTTTTTTTTTTGTAAGTACCATCTCTTTTGTGTAAAATGTACCCGTTATTTTTTTTATATGAAATGTCACATCCTGGCCCGAGGCGGATCACTTCCCGGGCCCGCTTCATCACCGTAGCACGATATTGTCTGCTTTGGGCTTACCATTCCCTCACGGTTTTGTTTTTGGAAACTCACGAGCAACTTCCCAATGGGTACGCATCATGAGATTGCTCTAGCCCCCTTCTTGCTTAACTTCGGAATTCTTATGGAACCCAAAGCCAGTGAGCTCCCAAAAGGCCTCGCGCTAGGTAGGGATGGGAATATACATATAAGGATCACTCCCCTAGGCGATGTGGGATGTTACAATCTACCCCCCCTTAGGGGTCCGACGTCCTCGTCGGCACACCACGACCTGGGTTAGGCTCTGATACCAAATTGTCACATCCCGGCCCCGGACGGATCACTTCCCAGGCCCGCTCCACCACCGTAGCACGATATTGTCCGCTTTGGGCTTACCATTCCCTCACGGTTTTGTTTTTGTGAACTCATGAGCAACTTCCCAGTGGGTCACCCATCATGGGATTGCTCTAACCCCATTCTCGCTTAACTTCTGAGTTCCTACGGAACCTGAAGCCAGTGAGCTCCCAAAAGGCCTCGTGATAGGTAAGGATGAGAATATACATTTAAGGATCACTCCCCTGCGCGATGTGGGATGTCACAATCCACCCCCCTTAGGGGCCCGACATCCTCGCCGGCACACACGTGACCAGGGTTCGGCTCTGATACCAATTGTCACATCCCGGCCCGGGACGGATCACTTCCCGGGCCCGCTCCACCACCATAGCACGATATTGTCCGTTTTGGGCTTACCATTCCCTCACGGTTTTGTTTTTGGGAACTCACGAGCAACTTCCCAGTGGGTCACCCATTATGGGATTGCTCTAGCCCCCTTCTCGCTTAACTTCGGAGTTCCTACGGAACCCGAAGCCAATGAGCTCCCAATAGGCCTCGCACTAGGTATGGATAGGAATATACATATAAGGATCACTCTCCTAGGCGATGTGGGATGTTACATGAAATGTACCCGTTATATAAAACGTATCACCTTTTTTTGTATAAAATATACCAACTTTTTGTGTCACATCCTAGCTCGAGCCCTCATTACATCCCGGGCTCGACTTCACCATAGCACGATATTGTCCGCTTTGGGCCCCGACCACGCCCTCAACATTTTGTTTCTGGGTGACCCATTGGGAAGTTCTCGTGTTAGTCCCCTTACTTATTTCATTATGTTGAGATATTTGGCATGACATACTTGTGGATTTGGCTATTACGAGTATGGTTTCGATATAGATATGTATTCTATTTTCTGGGAAATTATACGGGTTTTACAGCGAAAGGTTACTACTTTTGATAAATGAAATGGTTTTGAAAAGCTTTGTTTTTGCCCACTCACACTTTCTGTTTTGCGCCCTTCTAGGTTTTAGGTAGGTGTGCTTGTTGGTGGCTTGCGATGAGACTTCGGCGGTTCTGATAGACTATATTTAATGTAGGACCATCCTTCTAGTATTGTATAGTTAGTATTTGTCCTGATGGACTGCACTTAGGCTACCTATGCTCTGATACCAAACCGACACACCTCGACCTAAATCAAGGCGTGCTAGGCAGCACGCCTTGATTTAGGTCGAGGTGTGTCATTTTGTATGTAAAATGTATTGTATAAAATTACCAATTTTTTGTATGTAAAATGTCATTAATATAAATAATGACAAATCATGAGTTTTATTTAAGTATAATTTTTTTTAATATTTTCAACAAATCATGGATTTTATTTAAAATCTCATTAATATAAATAACTACAAATATCAAATTTTAATTTAAAAATTATAATAACCTACATGGAAATGCATTATTGCATTAATTTCAGGGACTTTAATAAAAAACCGAAAACCAATAAGGTTTCAATAAAAGAACGTTGATAAATAGAAACTGCATCCAAAATCACCCTAATTTTTATTAATTTTTCGAGTCGAGTGAAATTATCTTATTAAAGTTTCACAAGATATTTTTAACAATAAAACAATATGGTAACTACTTACTATTTCGATCTTAGTGATAATTTATATTCTTTACTTTGAATCTCTTTCCACCACATCCACCTAGTTCGAGATTCAGGCCGTTGAAATTTAATTCAATGACTACAAATAGGGGATATTTTTAAAAATTATAATAACTGTAACCCTTGAATCAAAATCCAACTGTTCAGATCCGGACTAGGTAGATTTAGTGGAAAGGGATCCAGAGATGATCCCTTTCCCTTTACAGTCTAGAGTATGGAGTATCCAGATTGAAATGGTCACTAACATGCTATTTGGTGAAAAATTTAAGTTGCTAAATTGAAATTAGGGTAAAGTACAAAAAACTACCTCAACTATTGGTCTCACGACACTTTCATACCTCATCTTTTTAAAATGACAATGTCATACCTCATCTTACAAATTTGTGCTAATGCCATACATCCGTCAGTTTTTCTGTTAAGTGCTGACGTGACTTGGCTTAAATAGTGACGTGGCTTAAAAAAATTAAAATAAAAAATAAAAAATTAATTAAATATTAAAAACTAAAAAAATTAAAATCATTTAATATTTTTTTTACATGGGGGCCCACCCTCTTTCCCCCTTTCGTTTTTCCCAAATCCGATCCACCCCCTTTATTCCCCATCCACCCCCTTTATCCCTTCTCTCATCTGCAACCCCACCCACCTTTCTCTCATCTGCAACTCGCACTCACCCTCCCTTCTCTCTTCTTCATTGTCGACTTCATCCATCATCCACCAACGACCATCACCTTCTTCCCCATTCTAATTGACGACATCAAAGTCTCCGATCTCTGGCACACCAACCTCATCCCTCTCCGGGTACCCACTCCCTCCATTGATCTCTTCCCCTTCCTTACCAAACTACCCATATAGGTTCGAATACTGCTGCAAATCCTTGACAGCCTTGTCGCCCCACGATTACCAAGTAATCGACTTCGTCGTCGGGTTTGCAGAAGTTGAGGATCACCTCTGCCACCTCCCTCTGCTCCCGCAGCCCAGCACCATCTTCAAGCCCAGCAAAACGCAGCATCAATCCTGCGCCTACCATCGCTGCCGAGTCTCTCGTGAATACAACTTAGGTTTTTTTTTTTTTTGGGGGGGGTGGGGGGGGGGGATAAATGATTTTGCTTTGTTTGGTTGCTCGGAAAATGTGGGAGAAAGGAAATGAATTTTTTTGATATTCTGAGGGTTCCATTTTCTTAGAAAAGTGAGGTAAACTAGAAGATGGATTTTTGAACTTTTGTTAATGATGTGTTCTCAGGATTGGTGGGTGCTTTGTTTTTGATGCATGCATGTAGGTTAGAATTAGAGAGAGCGGCGGAGGAAGAGAAGAAAGGCACCTGGTGGGAATAGGAGTGGTTGGTTTGGGGTGGGATCTGGATTTGGGTTAAGGGAAGACGGCAACCTCATCGGCCCCAACCTTGATAGCTTTCCCTCTCTCATTTTCTCCTTGACAGCTTCGGAGACGGCAACGATAGCGGATCGGCGGTGGGCAATAAAGTGGGAGAGGGAAGCGTGTCGGAGCTTGCAGGTAGATTCGAGAAAGGAGGGCGGATGAAAAAATCCACGTGGGTTTGAGGGTTATGGGCACGGCGAGAGAGAGAAGTGGGGAGGAAGGAGACTACGGTGGAGAGGAGAAGGAGATGCGAGAGAGAGAGGAGAGGGAGGGTGGTGGAGAAAGGTTGAGGGGACGGGTGAAAAGGGGTTTTGGGGATGCAGAGAAGAGAGAGGCGAGAGAGAAGGGAGAGAGAGAGAGATTTAATATAATTTTTTTAATTTTTAATTATTAAAATATATATTTAATTATATTTTAATCCAGTTGGATTAGTGATTGACCTCTGTATCTAGCCACGTCAGCACTTAACAGAAAAACTGACGAAGGTATGACATTGACACAAATTCGTAAGATGAGGTATGACATTGTCATTTTAAAAAAAATGAGGTATGAAAGTGTCGTAAGATTAATAGTTGAGGTAATTTTTTGTACTTTACCTTTAAAATTAATTCTCAAAAGGGGCGTTTTGATAGATTTTCTCGATTTTAGGTGACAAATGTAATTTGGCAGGAGGGGTGACAATTTAATAGAAAAATTAATGAAAAGAGTTTGAAAACTTTGAGTTTTAACGATAAGGAAAAAATAAATGGTAAAGTATATAGTAACAGAATTGACTTTTTACTGTAAAAATATGATTTTTCGTTAAAAATGAACAATACCGCGTAGTTTTCGTTAAAACTCTCCAATTTAAAAGTATTCATATATTTTAGCTTCGCACAGAGAGAGAGAGTGAGCAGTGAAAGAAAAGTTTTGAAGATGCCGATTACTTCAACGATGGTCGGAGCCCTATTGGGTTTGGGCACCCAGATGTACTCCAACGCCCTCCGCAAGCTCCCTTACATGCGCCGTAAATTTCATCTCTCTCTCTCTATCTCTTTCAATTTTTCGTTTCATTTCTCAGGTGATTGAATTGACTCATGAACCCTAACCCCCCAATTTGTCTAATGATCCGATTCAGATCCTTGGGAGCACGTTCTGGGCATGGGATTGGGCGCAGTTTTTGTTAACCAGCTCGTCAAATGGGACGAACAGCTCAAGGTGGACCTCGATAAGATGCTCGACAAGGCCAAGGCCGCCAACGAACGCCGTTACATAGGTAAACATTTCCGACCCAATTTAACAATTGGTTTATTTCTCAATTTCTCATGATTCAAGATTGTATCTTTCGACAACCCAACAATCCCATTTGTGTTTTGGCGTCTCAATTTTTGAGCTTGATTTTGATAAGTTCATTTTTTAGATGATTTGCTAAATTTCGAAACACGCTATGATTAATCTTAGAACCCCATGTGTCGTTTGATGGAACAGAATACTGTTTTCAGATGGTATTTGCCTGTAATTGTGGTATGGATATTGTGGGAATGCTGAATTAAAACGTTTTAGGTGAAATTTTGTTGGATATAAACTTATTGTCACTCTTTCTTTTTTCTTTTCCTGTCCCTCCTTGCTCTCTAGCTCAAGGTTGGTTCATTAAAAATGTGGGATCTTTATAGAAATGTGAATTAAGAAGACAATTTTGATATTCCTAATCAGGAAATCCCAGTCCTTGTGATACGGGGCTACCTATCTCTGAACGTGATGCCAAGGTCGTATTGGCCTATCAGTCTACTAGATAATCTTACTGTTTATAAATTCTGTAGTATTTTTTTTCTTCTTTAAATTAGCTTTACTTTTGTTTTACGGTAAGGATGATTGAGAAGAATCATTTTTTTTTCTTCCTTTTATTACAGTCATCTAATCCATCGTGTGTCTTGTTATATGCTTTAAAGGCAAAGACTAAAGAATTTGTGCATGCAGTCCCTAATTAGTTTGTCATGTAACTGTTGGGTGTTCCTCTTAATTTCCTATCTTATATGGTGAGCTGAAAAATTGGGATCGTTTTGAATCATCAAACTGATATTAGATCTGAAATATTGTCAGTGAATCATTTTCCATTTGTTGACCCCAACATTTACCCCGCCCCTAACTGACAAACTATGAAGAAGGATACTATTAATAAGCAAATTTTATTTTTTCTGAATTGTTAAAATGATTATGGGTCAAAACAAACTTTTGTGAGGGAATGTACTGATCCTTGGGATTATTTATATTTTAGGAGTTCTTCTTTTGCTAATGGTTTGGATTCTGGTTTGGTCCCTACTTTAAGCTGTGTTGTACTCTACTAGACTATGGTTGAATGCTTTGAATTTACATTAGGCCATTTTTAATTTACTTTATGCCCTCGTGTTACCCCTGCTTTCAACTCCCTTCATCCCTTCTAGCTTTCCTCTAATTAAATTGGGGGATATTACTATAAGAAAATCCTCAAGCACTGTCCCCATCGAATGATTTTTTTTCCCTTCATGGTCTTCCATATCTTTTGTCTGTCAGATCCCTTCATCATTTATGTTTCAGTTTATCTTAAGCTTTAAGTTCTCAATTATATCCCTATGGCTCCAGACTTACTAAGCACCCCTAGGATTACTTGCTTTCGGAAGTATAAAAGATATGATTACTTGCTTTCGGAAGTATAAAAGATATTCCTTTTTGGTAATATAAAAGATAATCTACTCATCACTGAATAAATGGTACAGTGTACAGTTCTGAATGTGGAAGTGATCTGGCATGGAAAACTTGATAGCAAATGTTTTCTCCAACCAAGCCATTACAGTTTGTGGATTTTGTTGGGACAAGCTTTCGTTCTTGTATCTTCTGGTTTGATAAGTAAAAATATGAGGAAATGCCAAGGGCGTGTAACTTATTGCATACTTGGTGTTACACTAGAATTTGAATTGCTTTAGCAGTTTTGTGTGTGTGTTTTTTCTTTTTGGGTGCATAAGTAGTCTCTAGCATTAACAGTTCTCCTTGGTTGGTCGATTATAATTTTTTTTCCCATTAATTGACTTTTATGATTGAATTAATTTTATTGGTATTCCTTTCTTTTTATCATTCTTGTATAGTTCAGGAAGTAAGACGAAGACAGTGTTTTGTGATTTAATCTGTGCAAGCATATCGTATGGTTTTTTTCCCCTGCTTAATATTTCTCCTCGATCTGCAGATGAAGACGATGATTAGCTCGCGTCTCAATGTGTTGTGGCATTTTCAGAAAGGCTCCATGTTCTACGAGACGGTTTAGGCCTTAAAGTTTTAGGCACTTTTTGTTTTGAAATTAATGCTGATATGTTTGCAAGGCTGCTGTAAAACTTTGCCAATTTTCTGATCTTTTTGTGAAGCATAAGCTTTGAAATACTTTCATATTGCAAAGCTGAACGGCGTTTCTTTAATAACAAACGGAATGAATTCAGTTGTTCTCCTAGCTGCAAGTACAAATCCGTCTTTTGCGGATCCTTCGAATTGGTTGCAACGGTTCTCTTTCTTGTTTGTAAAGTGGTTTGGTTATATATTTCCTTTGTGAAGTTTGATCACGCACAAACCTGAATGAATCCGTCTTTTAGTTAGAGTTTTTAGGAACAGTTGGACCAACTCGTGTTTGTTTCTAGGTTTTTGTTCTAATGTGTCAACTGTGACGAAAAGATACTAGTTCCACAACCATTCACTTTCCGTTTTGACAAGGCTATATTTTAAATTACTCTAATCTACGAGATTCGGGATTAGAAGTTCTGTACAAAGGGGCAGGTACGTTGCCCTGCCCGACCGGGGGAATTCAAACTCGACGGTTGATTCACAGGTGATAATATAAACTTTCACAAAACAATCTTATAATATTGCCTCAAGCAAAAACCCTATTCGCATCAATGGCACCCTGCAACAAAATGCTGCATTACAGCTGCTAGCCCAAACCAAAACCAAACCAAATGAATGGAAACGCGACTGAATTGGTCCTAGTTACTCTCTGAGACGGGGTGGTATATTTGTATTAACAACGAAGTTTCATCAATCTTCTGAAATATGGTTCACTACTTATGTGTAAGAATCTAAATTCGTCTTCTCAAACTCCACAGACCGACGATTAAGCACATGTAGTAGTTGATCACACGCTTGTCGTGACGAAGGCCTCTCTGCCGGGCTGGTTTTTGTGCACTGCAGTGCAATTTCAAGAACCTGGAACGTGGCGTTTTCTTCTCCGGACAAGAGTGGTTTCAGTGCAGGGTCTATCAACTCTTCACGAGTAGAATCCTGCATTTCAATATGCATCTCGACCCATCTCACCATGTCCATCTCCACGCCGAAAGATGAATCTGTCGGCATTCTCCCGCTTACAAGCTCCATTAGCACAATCCCCATGCTGTAGACATCACTCTTTTCTGTTGCCTTGAGTGAATAAGCATACTCTGAAATCATATGAAATTACAGTTAGAATCAAACGCATAGATCATTCATGTCAAAATAAAACTCTAAATTCGGTATCCGAAGTAATTCAAAGCATAACTGATTAATACCTGGTGCTATGTAGCCGTAGGATCCAGCGAACCATGTATTAGATTCTGTATTAGACTCGTAGTTCTCATTAAGTGTCTTGGCAAGGCCGAAATCCCCAAGATGTGCCTCCATATTTGAATCTAGCAAAATATTGCTCGACTTAATGTCCCTATGGATGATCTTTGGCACGCAGTCATGGTGGAGATACTCCACTCCTTGAGCTAATCCAACCGCAATCTTTAGCCGTGCCTCCCAATCAAGGCTTTTCTTCTTCTTGTTACTTTGCTCTTGGTGTATCCAATCATACACACTTCCGTTCTCCATGTACTCGTATATTAACAGATTGGATCCTGCTCCTTTGTTGCTACAGTACCCCATTAACTTCGCCAGATGCCGGTGTCTTATCCTCCCGAGTGTCTTAATCTCCCTCGTGAAGGTTTTGTTCGCCATAAGATCATCTTTATACAAAATCTTCTTGACTGCCACGGTTTCTCTGTTTCGCAGTTCAGCTTTGTAGATTACTCCTGACCCTCCTGAGCCAATTACAAACTCGTTGCTCAGATTCTTTGTGGCGTCCATAATGTCTTTCCATTTGATATCTGGCTTGACAGAACCATTTGAGAAAAGCAGTCTTCGCTGAGCATGGGAAGAACTGGACGAGCACAAGAAGTTCATTTCACTGGCTTTTTGAAAAGCTTCTTGCTTGTGTTTCAGGAGAGAAGCAGCTCCGAATATCAGTAGAGCAATTGCTGATAGAGTACATATTGCAGCAATGGCTACCACTGCCAATTCTGTTGGATCGGACTGCTGCTTTCTGCCAATGCAGCTTCCAAGAGGGCTTCCACAAAGATGCAAGTTTCCCGCAAAAGCCTCAGCCGGCCAGTGCGAGAGTTGCTTGCTCAACTTTCCTTGCAGATTGTTGTAAGACAGATTAAGCTTTCCCAAGCTAATCATACCACCAACTGGGGAAGGGACTTCGCCAATTAGTTGATTGTGAGATAGATCAAGCACTTCAAGTTTTGACAGAGTCCCAATAGAGGCCGGAATCTGACCACTCAAATTGTTGTAACTGAGGTCTAAAATGCTCTGAAGATTTTGGAGTTGTCCAAGCTCATAAGGTAAGTCACCATCAAATCTGTTCTGCGAGAGCCGAAGCTCATACAGCTTGCCTAGTTTCCCAATGGCAGGAGGGATTGGACCTGAAAAATGGTTGTGGTCGAGGTTTAGGACATTAAGCGATTCCAGGTTACCAATCTCAGCAGGGAGGATTCCATTGAGAGAATTCTCACTCATAGAAAGCACTAGCAGTTTAGAACAATTGAACAATTCACTCGGAAGAGACCCGGTGAAGCGATTTGAGGACAGCTTCAGCTCTCCTAACTGAGGTAAACCTCCAAACCACCGCGGAACTGTGCCTGAAAGAAGGTTGTCGTTCAAGTCAATGTGGGACAGTTTCTTGCACGATGAAAGCTCGTCCGGTATTGATCCTGTAAGCGAATTTCCGGACACATCTAGCAGTGATAGCTCACTGATATTCCCCAATGTGTGTGGGATTTTTCCAGTAAACTGATTGTTCCCTAATCTCAACCTCTGGAGAGATTTCGAATTTCCGAGCTGGGAAGGAATCTCATGATCAAATGCATTGTCAGTGACATCAAACGAAAGAAACGAACTCGAGCTACACAATGCAGCAATGCTTCCATTCAACTTGTTTCCCGATAAATTCACTCTAGTCAAATTCACCATATTAGCCAATGTATCAGGAAGATTACCTTCAAGTGAGTTGTTGTACAGCATGAACTGCTCCACAGCTCCAAGGGACCCGAAAGTTATCGGTATCCCGCCAGATAAACGGTTATCCGCCAAATCAAGAATAGTTAGCTTGTGACAGTTCCCCAGTGTAGCGGGAATCTGACCCACCAACTCATTTTGCCTGATATGAAGTAAGTTCAAATCTTTGAGCCTCCCAATAGTAACCGGGATCTTCCCGCTGAACCGGTTTCCGAAAAAATCGATCATCTGCAAGCTCGAACAGTTGCCAATCTCCATTGGGATTTCTCCAGAGAGCTGATTGTCGTAGAGATACAGAATCTCGAGCTCCCCAAGCATTCCAATCTCGCTAGGCAGAGGGCCCACGAAGTTGTTGTGGTACAGAATAAGTGACTGCAGATTGCTGAGGTTTGATATCAGCGGAGAAATCGAACCCACCAAGCTGTTGTTGTGGAGCAACAGATCGGTCAACTCTACTAGTCCATAAATCTCATCTGGGATTGACCCGTTGATCAAGTTATTGGACAAGTCTAGCTGCTTCATTGATCGGCATTGGCTTAATTCTGCAGGGATCTCGCCGACAAGTCCCGAACCAGAAATCATTAAGAGCTCCAAACTTGTGTTGGAACATAGATTTCTTGGTATGACACCGGAAAGACTGTTGTTTGATAAAACTAAGGTTGCCAGCTGAGACATGGTGCCAAATTCGGCCGGAATACCTCCTGTGAGCTTGTTCACCGATAAATCAAGACTCTGAAGATTTCCCAGTTGAGATATGGACTTTGGTATTGGACCTTCAAGTTGGTTCCCCATGAAATTCATGTATCCGAGTTGACTCAATTCACCGAGTTGACTCGGGATTTGGCTGGTGAGGCTGTTGTTTCCCAAGTTCAGGAGCTGGAGGTTACCGAGACGGCCGAGCTCCGCGGGGATTGTTCCGTTGAGGGTATTGTTGGCAGCTGTGAAGATAGTGAGGCTGGAGCAGTTCCCCAACTCAGCAGGAATCAGACCTTCGAGTTGATTGAGCTGCAGGATTAAGTTCTCGAGTAGGCCGAGTCGGCCGAGTTGGGGAGGTATTGGACCGTTGAGGCTGCATGAGGCCAAACCAAGCGTGACCAAATTGACAAGATTGCCAAAAGTGGCGGGAATGGATCCAGTGAGTCCATTGTCGCCGATTCTCATCACTCGGAGACTCGTCAGCGAGCCGAGATGAGTCGGGATGTCCCCAATGAGCTGGTTTGAAAAGAGAAGCAAAGATTCCAAGGACGTGAGGTTAGAGAGGGTTGGTGGGATGGGACCCGAGAGGCGGTTAGAAGAGAGATCAAGGTGGAGCAGGTTTTGCAAACTACCGAGTGAGGGCGATATCGACCCGGCGAGTGACGAGCCGGAAAGGTTGAGCCCTACCACTTGGACCGAGTTGTCCAGCGAGTCAAGCGAACAAGTCACACCTCTCCAAGTACAGAAATTTGGGTCGCTTTCGGACCAGCCATGCAAAACATTTTCTGGGTCTCGCACAATTGCCCTCTTCACCTCCAAAAGCACACTCAAAGTTGTATTGCCATCGAGCTTCCCCTCGCAGAACATAAACCCTAATGAAAGATGCAGAAACAGAGCAAGAAAAAGTGCCAAAATTGCATCTCTTACTAAAGCCATTTTTCTCAGAACCAAAACAGAGCAGCTCGAAGCTAGATGATGAACTGGTTGCAATCTACCGTTTCATTGATGGGTAAGTGTAAAGCTTGCATCTTTAGTTTGGGTGGTTGAAAGTTGGTCTTGGAGTTTGAGTCCTTGCACGTGCAAATGTGCATGGAAGATTGAATTGGGCGGTAATTGCATGCACTGGAAAATTGAGTTTTCTTTTTTCTTGCAGGAGTGGGTTTATGATGGAGGCCTAAAAATGAGTGCAAATCTAGAGAGAGAAAGAGATGGGAGAGAGAGAATAAATGAGGCTACAAGTGTCTTATCAGCTGTACTGCAACTGCAAGCTGCAAATTCCTATCAATGTGAAAACAACACAAGTCTTAAATAATGGGAAAAAGTTGGATTGAGAATTGAGAAGGTCAAACTAGGTCAGAGAAACACCAAGAGAATATTTTTATATTTAAGAAAAATGGCTTTATTATCCAATATAAATGTGACTGGGTACACAAAGGTCAGAGTGTTTATGCAATTTGCAGTGAAAGAAAAAGAAAACAGAAGAAAAAACAGATTGACGGTGAAGATATGGGCTTACACGGGAGGAGATACAGTGGTTGGGTGACCGACAAAGGACGATGTTTGTGGGTTTCACAAACTGGTGTATTAGCTCAAAAATGACTCAGTCCCTACTCCGAAAGTGAGCGGTTAAATTTCTAAATTTTAATCAACCAAACTATGAAGAATATATAATATTTATGCACTTGAAAGTTGCAAGCTTTACAAAGTCAACAGAGTTCCCCGAAACCCTAGTCATTCCCTACGTAACCCAATTAACTTACTTCTAGTTCCATCCTACTCTTTATATATATAATTTAATGATTAATTAATCATGTTTTGGTAGCTTAAGGGTTAGATGTATGATAGAAATGTAATACCATATACTTTATGTCATGCTTATTGGGTTTGAGATACCAAATCCTCATGTCCTTTTGTCCATTCAATAATCATAGTTGTTTGATATATAAGCTTGATTGGTTGCATGTAATATACTAAACCCTATTTTTACTCCAATTTGTGTGTATTATTTGTTTTGTTTGCCCACTCAATAATCATAGTTGTTTGATAATGATTTCTCAATACTTGTACTTGTCATTGATACGGATTTTTATAAATTTGGAAAGAAATTATTATGTGGTACTTGAACAAAGCTACATGACGTAACTAATGAAGAAAATTAAGGTTTTATCTTAAAATTAATTGTTGATACGAAGGTAGCCTACATAAGCACATATAAGGTTCTTTAACTTTTTTTTATACGAAACGATACTATGCATCCTCAAAATCAATTCATGTGTTATAGTATGAGTGAATGACGAGTTTATAAATACTTTACAAAGATTAACCACATAGTCGTGTTTCATTATTGTTTGCCCTTTTTTCTAGCTTTCGCGACTCTTTGGAGAAAACCTCTTTCAGAACATTATCTTAATTATTAGTTAATCAGTATAGCGTCATGAATAGTCTTCTTCATATAGTAGGCCATGCTCTTCCAGACTTCCATGCACATTTACATCAATAATTTCATCAAGTTGAAAATAAAACCAAAAACGCAGTTGTCAGTTTATACGAAAGTGTATATTACTTAGAAGTTGATAAGATGTGTTTATTTGGTCAGCATGCAACGACTCAATACACATTCTTCTTCCAGCCACAAAAGCTGCTGATATCTTTTGTATAACTGACACGGTGTTTTGGTCTATTGTGCAGCGTTTGCGATTATTTATCTGTCTGCGATAAAGTCTGATTCAAAGCAAGCTCACATTTTTTTTGTTTTCACCTTAACCTCCAATAACTCATGGTAATTGATAACATTCAAACTCCATTCATTAAATATATTTACTGATGTATAAAATATACAAGCAAGAATACCATGCATGTGAACTTTTTCCCCTCTGTTACCTCCATCAACCTCTTAAAAGATCGAGTGCTATTTTATTGACATGTGTACAACTAATAGTTGTTGCATGCATGGAGTCACCTACGTGGTAATTAAGTTCGTGTTCTATCAGACAGTTCATTTCTTATATATTAATCTAAATGAGACAATATTACTTTCTAATATATTCTTATAAAATGAGATTTTATAGTATACTCCAAGGTATCTTAAACTTTAGAGTTTTAGGCCGTAAATTCTTTGCCAATAATACAACAATATTTAACGACTAAAAACTCAAATTATAGGATACCTCAAAGCGTAAGATAATTTTTTTTTTTTTTTCCTAGTAAAAGCATTGCTAGTTTTGTTGTTAACTTGCCAGGCTGATTGTTACCGTTGATGCCGACGGACTGTTGCTGCATGGTGTGAGCCTCAAACAGCATCTACTCTTAACCATGTTGGAAAATTTAGCAATTGGTGTGTATTGTAGGTCAGGATATTTTTTGGTATTTTATGTCATAAGATTTTCTAGTAAGATATATAATCAGTGTTACGTTGCTTTCTTATTATTTATTAAGGTTTACAATTGATTTCCCCTTTCTTAATAAAAAAAAAAATACACTCTGTAATAAAAGAATGAAATCTTGATAAGATTTTGTCGTTTGGATATGTAGACATCTTGAAATATAGAAACTCGGACAAGATATATTATTATTATTATTATTATTGTCAAATGATAAATTTTATTCAATCAAGTCAAATTAATAAGTTTACATTCTCAGTAAGAATATTAAAAAAAAAAAAAAAAAAAATGCGACCAATACAATCCCAAATGGGCCTGGACTGATCACTGATAAAAGTCTAGCTTGAATTTCACAACAAGTATGTTGTCCTGGCTTCACTAAATTAAGAGAAAATGATCGTTTTGCTTATCAATCAAATGTTAAAGTTTAAACCCGTGATCGCATGCTGAGGTAATACATACAAAAAAATAGGCTTAATTACTATATCTGCAATGGACTATAAATTACGTAAAGATCAGAAGAATATTAACTTTTCACTCGATTAATTATTATTTCTAAATTAAGCAAGCCTGGATCTGCATGCCAATATTCTTCACAGATTAGTATTAATTATAAAGTAATCTATATTGTATTTGTGCATACGCTAGAATCTTGACTAGGAGGGCGAAAGCTTGGACGAATTAACGAGTGGTTAGACAATTACAAAATGGTCTTGTACAATTTATATGCTTATATTCTTTGTCCAAGAGAATACGACAGAGACGATGATACTTAATAGACTACTTAAACCCATTTTCACCTGATTCACAATATATCTTCTTTGTTGACTCGTAATATTATATGATCAATATTTGATTAATATCCGATTGCAAAATTTGTACACTATTGCAAAATATGGGTTAGGCCAATTGGCTTAAGCAGTGTAACCTCTCTTTCACACTAAGTTGAAATTCTCATTTCGTGTAAATTTTAGAACAGGTATCTGTCGATTCCCCCTTTCCCCCAAAAAACTTGTAAGAAGCTGACAATTTCCCTATGAACTTTAATTTTAGTCATTTACTCTCATGAACTTTATAATTGGCCAATTTATGCCTGAACTTTAATTTTAGCTGATTGCTCCTGAACTTTTATAATTGCCAATTTTCCCACTTAACTTTATAATTGGCCAATTTCTCCATGAACTCTAATTTTAGCAGATTACCTCCTAAACTTTTATAATTGGCAATTTCCCCCAAACTTTAATTTTATAATTGCAAAAAGGTGATTTCATCGCTAATGTGGACAACATATTGTTTCTCTTTTTCTCTTCTCTTTTGCAAGTTCACTCTTTACACTTTTTGTTTGAATTTTAGGGTTTAAGGGGAAATTACAGTTGAGGGGAAAAATTGGTTAATTATAAAAGTTCAAAGGGGTAATTGGCTAAAACTAAAATTCAAGAAGAAATTGGCCAATTATAAAAGTTTAGGAGGATAGAATTAAAGTTCATGGAGAAATTAGCAGCTCCTTGCAAGTTCAGAAAAAAAAAAATACGCCTATACCTCATTTTAGAATGTTGTATTGCCAAAATTGTGCATTGCTTCATTGCTTGTATAATTGCAAGCATCCGTTGAAGTCTACTTTCTGGTAACATGATTCAAACTTTCAAGCCTTTTGCAAATTTATGTGAAAATATTTGACATGCAAATTAAATGTCAAATGATGAGGATGGAACAAATGAGGGGTAAGTATGAACATGCATGATAAAGGGACTTATATCATTATTTTAAGGATTTGAAGTAGACGAGCTTAGCTTTGTCTGATTGAGCTTAGCTTTTGTTCTACTTCAAACGTACATAAATCCCGGATTGAGATTCTCTCGATCATACTCTGGAGCCCAATTGATTAATCTGGATCGTTTAATTTAAATTTTGTGGTTCTTATTAGCTCATCTCATTGACTCACTTCATAAACAATCTCTCTTTCCAAAACCTATATATCTTTCTTTTAAACAGTCTGTATTGCTCAATCTGTAGGGTCTGAAGTGTAAAATCCAGAGAGAATCTCAATCCATAAATCCCGACATCACTCCACACTTTCGAGCGTTCCATATTGGATTGGATCTATCTTACTTATACCTCAACAATTGAACAGTTTTTCTGCAACTTTTTTATGATATTAGTGGCAATATAATTGGTTAATTTAACCATAAACAATGTGGTTTTAACATGATCAAAAGCATTTAATGAATTGTGCTGCCTGCACCTCACACACAATCTTTCTCCAATGTCCAAATATCTCTCTCTTGAACGATCCATATTGCTAAGTCCATAAACTCCACAGTGTGAGATTCGGAGAGAATCTCAACACCACTCGAAACTTTTCGAGCATTCAATATTGGATTTGATCTTTCTCAATTTTATCGCAACAAATGAACAGTTTTTTCTGCAACTTTTTTATGCTATTAGTGCCAATATATTTGGTTAATTTAACCATAAACAATGGGATTTTAACATCATAAGCATTTCATGAATTGTGCTAGGTAACTGTGATACTCACCAACTTAAGAAATTTGGGGTCATAGTAAGGCAAAACAAAAAGTGTTATGGACGAGGGGTTGGGCCAAACGCCAAGGGAAGGTCGCCACCCTGTGGGATTAGGGTCTTCTTCACCTACAAGGCTAATTTATTATAAGGAAAACTAATGAAAATGATTTGAAAACTTTGAGTTTTAATGATAAAGACAAAATAAAGGGTAAAATGAATAGTACCAGATTTGACTTTTTAGTGTAAAAATGTGGTTTTTCGTTAAAGTAAACAGTATCATGGGCTTTTCATTAAAACTCCCTTTATATGTCGATTTGTTTTTTTGTTGCCACCTACCCATAGTGGATGGGGCGTCAACAAAAATGTTCATTCCGAGTTAAGAGTAAGTTGGCCTACCCTATAGCGTAACATTTCGAGTTAAGAGTTCAAGATATGCAAAGTTTTGGATTCCACGGTGATTTTCTGGGCATTGGTCTTCATCTGCAAGCTAAATTCATCTCAATTGATCATAGTGATTTGCTTACCTACACATAGTTGGTATGGTGCCCTTAAATTACCTTCAAAGCTTGGGTTTTGACTTAATCTCATCATACAATCAATCACTTTAATGCCCAACTTAATCATAAGCTCACGCTACTAGGCTTGGCAATCATAAAGTTTAATGTAACTCCTATAAAGTAGGGTGTCATCACACTATTCCCCGATGTGGGGCTCCAACCACTTAATATGTAAACAGTGCAAAAGAGGTTTAATGTGTAAACGGTGCAAAAAAAGTAATTAGACAAACCCAAGTTTTAACCCTTTGCCTCTGCGATTTGTGAGTAATATGGAGACGACGGACCAAAAACGTGATCCCTGCCCTTCAAGAAAGAGCTAACTGGAGCACTTTAGCTAACATTAACTTAGTTTTTATCTTATCTTTTCTTGTCAAACCTTTTCTATCAATATTTTTTTTCTTTGCTTTCAAACTCATTTTTAATATATATTTTTTTAATTTTGACAGAAATGGATCTGAAAATTTTGTCGTTGGAGCACAATGATTCTTGGACCTTGGTTTGAACGGGTTTGGCCCTAAAAACTTTGAGTTAATTCATTTGAAGCCATAATTGGGCTTAGGTTTTGTGACCCAACTTACTCTATGTGGAGGCCAACTTTCTTTTCAGCCTGAAGTGCAAACCGATTTACTACCAATTTGTGCAGGCTTTATTTTATTTAATCTTAAGAACACATAACTTTGCACATATGAGTTATGATAATGTTTCCATCCCGTTACATTCAAGTTCAAATTCTTTTATTTTACTTTTTATAAATCATCCTAGTTTAGAATATTGGTTTGTGAAAGAGTTACCGAACTTTTCCTTATTTTGAAAGAAAACAGCTAGTAAAAGTGAAAATTCTAATTGTAGTTAAAAATCGTCTCAAAATCCAATAAAAATCATATGTATCAGGATGAAACCATATCATGCTGACACGCGGCATCACATTAGTTCATTGAACAATGAAGAAATATTATTGCATTAGGTTTTGTGAAAGTCAATGTTTTTCAAACTAAATAATTAAAGCAATCATTGTCAAGCTCTACATACATGCTAGCATGTCATCTCCATTTGCAGGGGGTGTTTCCCACGTAGTCCTCAACTAATTAATGATTAACCTAATTGTTGTTCCAATTTGATCCTCTAATCACCAATACCATATGCAATATATATATACACACACACACATACATACAAAGTTTGTCAACACGCTTTCATTGGAAGGCAAAGCAGCTAGCGTAGTTTTTCAACCTTGGGCATATAGTCTGTACACTTCTGCAAAAGAAATATGAATTCCATAGTTTCCTTGCTCTTAGTTCTTCTTCTTGTTGTTCAATTAAATGCTTCTTCATCTTACCCAGAACACAATCACGATCGCCATGATGAAGAAACAGATGAGTCCTGGGAGGGAGCCACAACTCTAACTCTAACACTTCCAACAATATCAGACGACTTGCCCTTTGGAGAGTTTCTTTCCAATTCCTACTATCACAAGAGTTGTCCAGACCTTGAAGGTATTATCAGTAGGAAGGTGAAGCAATGGCTTAAGGAGGATTACAGCCTAGCAGCTGCCGTCATGAGGTTGCACTTCCATGACTGTGCCATCAGGGTAAGAATATGACTTAACCTTCATATTATATATTAATTATCAACTAATTCTACTTAGACACAGAAAACTAACCACATTATTGATCATCGCCTTTAATAGAGGTTGGCACCCCAACATTTTATGTATGTATATGTTGTACATGACTCATAATATTATTTGAAGAATGGATTAGTAATGTAGTCAATTTTGTGTCTCTAAATTATTACATTAGTTTTTTGAAGCTTGGTATTTGATTTCTTTTAATCACAATTATAATGAATTGAAACACATGTAGGGATGTGATGCCTCCATCTTATTAAACCATGAAGGAAGTGAGAGGGAAGGCAAGGCCAGCAAGACACTGAGAGGGTTTGAAGTGATTGATGATATCAAGGCAGAGGTTGAGAAGAAGTGCCCAAAAATAGTTTCTTGTGCAGACATTTTGACTGCGGCTGCAAGAGATGCTACTGTTCAAGTTGGAGGTCCATATTGGGCAGTCCCCTATGGGAGGAAAGATGGAAGAGTTTCGATTGCTAAGGAAACTGAGATGGTTCCCATGGGTCACGAAGACATAACTAGTTTACTTGAGAATTTTCAATCACAGGGCTTGAATGTGGTTGACTTGGTTGTTCTCTCAGGTGAACCATCTAGTCCGCTTGCATTTCAATCACATATGTATTTTCATTCAATTAATTTAACATGTTATGTTGTCACACTGTCAATTTAGACCTCACATTACATACATGTTTTATTGCCACACTATTACTTTGGACAACACATTAAAACATGAACCAAACCTAATACTAAGAATTTAGATTGACAGTCTGACAACATAATATTCAAATTTGTGTGATAACAAAAAATGCTAAGTTTTCCTACAACTCGAACAAAAATCTGGTTGCTTTTATTGACATAAAAGGTTTTCATCTGTAGGGGCACACACCATAGGAAGGTCTTCATGTGAATCCGTACAACACAGGCTCTTTAACTTCAGTGGAACTGGCAAACCTGATCCATCCCTTGATGCGCAGTACTTGAGCTATTTGGAAAGAAAATGTAGATGGGCATCAGACTATGCTGATCTTGATGCTGTAACTCCACATAAATTTGACACTGCATACTACATGAATCTGCAGAAGAATATGGGACTTTTATCCACAGATCAAATGTTGTATTCTGATCCAAGGACTAAATCTCTTGTCAGTGCTTTTGCTTCCCAGCCGTCAGTCTTCCACTACCAGTTTGGAATATCCATGGCCAAACTAGGGAACGTTCAAGTCCTCACGGGTCAAAATGAAGGCGAAATTCGAACCAATTGCAACTTTGTCAACTCTTATTAAGACCTTTAATTATAATAAGAAACAGTCTCAAATGCTTACCATGTTTTGCTTAATTAACCATATGATATAAATGAATTTAATCATTTGTTCGCTCATGTTCAATGTCCTTTCTTCTCTCTCTACAAGATATTGTGCTTAGCATATCTCAAGAAAGAAGAACTTAATTAAGTGTATTTGGTTTGTTTTATATCTCTAGTCCCTCGATCATATATTTAGAAAGATTGATATATAGGTAGATAACTATACACAAGCGGTCAAATCTTCTCATGCATTAAAAGACTAAAATAAAACAACCTCATTTGATATATTTGGCTGATAAGCCCGGTCAGCAGCCAAGCCAGTTTCAAATGTTGTCTTCCCGCTCTCCTCGATTGCAACACACTTCGATTACAACTCAAAATCCTCAACAAATTGAGTCTGCGAGATAATCCAACCTTCTATCATTATCACATGTAGCTTACAAGACGACCCAAACCCTAATTTGATGGACAAACAATGGGTTTATGAGAAAGAGGCTCTTTAGTCTCGCAAGGCCTGTTTTTTATTTTCCTTTTTTCCTTCTCCTATTGGCTGGGTAGTGGTCACAGTATGAGAAACTTTATATGGTTCTTGAAAAAAAATGCAATAAAAGAAAAGAAAAGAAGGGCTCTGTATTAATTGAATCATCCTCGACCTAAATAACAAGCAATCTTTGACACCTTTATCCTCTAGGGTTTAGCAAGCATTTCTGAGTCTCTGACTCATGCTCTGTGGGCTCTATTTTGTCCTCTTCCCAAGGAACTATGGGGTTGTTTGCAGGCGCGCCCTCACTGTGTCAGAAAGGTCAAACCAAGCAAACTGTCCCTTTATCAGGCAAATAAAAGAAAAAGCAAACTGTCCCGTTAATAACATCTTACATCTAATCCAAATTCATTTTTAATTTATCTTAAACTTCATAAACTATGAGTTAAATCATACTTTTAGTTATCTATATTTATGTATAATATATATTGAAATGAATATGTTGTAATGCAGAAGCCAGAAAGATTACATTTGATGTTTTGTTTTGTTTATTTGTTCATTTCTTAAAGAAATGAATCATCCTCAAAGACATGGGAAAGTAGTCCACAAACATCTTGCTTTCCCCTTTTTATTTTGGACGGTGCTATTCACATACCTCTTTTTACTTTCCACACATTCTATGTTAATTTATGTTCTTTTATCATCTTTAATTTATTCAACTCGATAGTCAAAAATTAAGAGGTGTGTGTGGAAGATAAAAAGAAGTGTGTGGATACACCATCCTTTGTTTGTTAGGTCTCTCTCTCATTTAAACTTTCACAGATATAAACCCTACAAGGATTTCAAATCTTGTACCATTTCTTTTTCTTTTCCATCTTGAGCTATGAGCAGCATTAGTCTACAAATCCAAACCTTCATTTCATCACCAACCTAGAAGCTGCCAACTCTAGAACTTGCTGAATGATTTGAATACAAGCAAAAAATCGTCTTGCATGGCTAGTAATGCAAAATCATCTACCACCACTATTACAACCCTCCTCTTCTTTCTTCTCATCACATTTCAAATCACCGTGGCTCAAAAGAAGCATAGCTTGCCAATCCCAACTATCAGTAGTACTTCCTCGAGATCACTTGGAGTTGGAGTCATCACTAAGAAAAATGCTATTGTGGAATCTTCTACAAGAAGACCGTCACACGGCATCATCAATTCAAAGGATGATCACGAGTTTACAGGCGAATCGGCACGAAGGAGAGGACTAGAGTTTCGGATTCGTCGTGGGAGGCAGCCAATCCCATGGAAAGAAAACATGTTCAGAGCCGGTGCACATGAAGTTCCAAGTGGTCCGAATCCCATTTCAAATAGGTGAGGAGTAATATTGAGGAAGCTAGCATAACAAACGTGATCAAAGTAGATATATATGATCAAGAGAAAGAAATTTAATAAAAACAAAGAGCATATAGTCTGTGATTTTCTCCTTCTTTGTGGCCTGTCTTTTCTGCCATTTAATTTATATGTCGCTGCTGTAATGTCATTATAGCTTAATGATCATATGTTATTTTTAATTTATTCCATAGCATATGTTAGATATTTGGAACTTTCAGACAATCATTTTGCCATTATAAGTAGGATGTATATGATCATATTCAAGTAGTAATGGTCTTCATGGTCATCATCATTAAGCTATTTTTGTTTTCTGCACAATTGTCTTCTCTCTTGCCACCCACATTCCCTTTTCTTTTGGATGTACATAATAAAAGAAATGTGGTTGATTAATTATTGTTCAAAAACGTAATCTAGCGTTGCCTATCAAATAATTATTAGTATTTTGCTCTTTTCCCGCTTCGAATGGATTCATGCATATAATAATAAATAACACTAGGATGAAGCAACCATCATCGATTACTAATTGGAAGAATGAATATGGAATGAACTACATAGGACTAGGACAAAATGTTTCTTATTTGAAGAATTTTTTTTTGGGTTTTCCCTTTTCTTTTTTGAAAAAAAAAATACAAGCATGTTTGTAGTTGAGGCAGCTGATGTGGGGTTTGCTTTTTTGCTTTGTATCAGTTGTCAAAAGAGAAAAAAGGTAAGAAAAAATAATTGGTTTTTGCCTTTTGAGAATGCTTATGTGAGTGGATTATATGTCATTTTATTCGCTAGAGCTAGCTACACATAACTATTTTGTTCCCCTGTTGTGGATAAACACAGAGGAGGGACATAATGATTCACAAATTGCGATGGGGTTTGAGGCTTTTATTTGAGAGACTAGACTTCACTGCAAATATATGCAATAATTAAAGGGAAAATTAAAAGGAAAGTAAAGGTCCCCAAAACCTCAGATCCTTTTTGTGGGGATTTTAGAGATTCTCTAATTACATCCGTTTGTCGTACATTGTGCGATTATAAATTACTGTAAATTTTTTTATTTAAAATTGAATATAAATACTACCTGACAAAAACTGATCACATGATATACGATAAATAAATGTAATTGAAAGATCATCCGGATCCTCACTCCCCAAAACCCCCATTGTTTTGCGTGTAAAGTTACACAGACCTGGCATCCAAAGCAATGGTGAAGAACGAAGTAAGGTTTCTCCTTAAGTTTAGGGTAATATCCCTAAATAACCCTTGTTGCTTTATTGGAACTACATCGATACCCTTTATTAGTCTCTGATAGTCTTTTCCTTTTAAAAGCCGAAGCTGCTGAACCAAAACCATGAAAGGGTGGTTTTCATTGTCACGCACCTCATGCAGTTCTCCTCTTCTACTTGCTCTCGTTTGCTTAGAGCAACTTCACCGTGTGGAGTAGCCCCAATAACAAGCCCCAAAACAATGGGCAGTAGCCCGAGCAACACCCTCCATCATATCCCGGCTATGGCGCATGAGCGGCCTAAGCAACAGGCCCTGCGAGAGTTGCTGGTCCGAGAGTCCAAGGTGGGTATGATGCAACGCTGACGTCAGGGCGATGCCAGCCCGGTTTTAATATTTTTTTAGTTAGGCACGTGCATTACAAGCGCGCCTAGGGGCACGTCCTCGACAAGTTTCATATGTTGCGGCCGACGGCTCAGGTTGCACAATGTTACCGTTGGATGACACGTGGTAGATCCTTGTCCGTTGGATTTCCAACGAAAAAAAATTCAAACTATCATTAATTTCAGTCGTTGGATCTGAGATCAACGGTCCACGTTATTCGGCTTTATAAATTAAGTTTAAATTTCTGAAATATTATCATTGTGCCACGTGGCACAATCTGGAGTGTTGGAATTCAAAATTTTTTTAATCCGACAGCAGAGATTAATTATGTGAATAAAAATTTTAAAAAAATGTAAAAAATTAATAAAAATCAGAAGAAAAAATTTTGAAAAATTAAAAAAAATGATTTTACTTTTCTATAAATACCTTCTCATTATCTTCTATTTTACACCATAATTTCATATTTTCGCAACTACTTTCAACCACATTCCTATTTTTCTCTCAAAGTTTCAATCCAATTTTTTTCAACAAAATGACTACTGGTGCAGGTACGAATTGGACACTTGTTGAAGATGTTGCGTTGTGTACTAGCTGGATTGAAGTTACTCATGATTCTCTTGCAGGTAATGAGATGCAATTGCAAGAAATGTGGAGTCTTATTCATACCAATTTTCTTGAGAAAATTGGTGGGAAAAGAACCAAAGAATCGATGTTCAGTAGTTGGAAGATAATTAGCCAATCATTTAGTATGTGGAGAGACGTTTTGGCACAAGCTAGTAGTAATCTTCGAAGTGAGGAAAATTTAGCGGATCAGGTAACAATATATTATTTATTTGTTTGTACAATACCCAAATTTACATTATAATTATTTGTTTGTATTATTTATTTGTTAGCTACTTTGATTATAATTATTTGTTTGTATTATTTATTTGTTGCCTACTTTCATTATAATTATTTGTTTGTATTATTTATTTGTTACCTACTTTCATTATAATTATTTCTTCTCCTGCATTGTGTAGGAATTTCAAGCACAAGCTTGGTATAATGTCAAAGCCAAAAGCAAAAACAAATCATTCAACCAGTGGGAATGTTGGAATATTGTCAAAGATTGTCCTAAATTCAGAGTTGTGTCTGTCGATCCAGAATTTTTCATGAACAGCACCCCTCTACACTCTACACTCGATCATGCCTCGCATGTTCATGAAAATAACGCAGAAGAAGTGCCCGAAACACCCCCCTGAACAAGCGTCGGGGTCGACCCGTTATCCAATTAGGCCTCAAGGTAAGAAGGCTTCAAAGAGAAAAGGGAGTGCTTCCAAGAATGATTATGCAAAGTATATGGAAGAACTTGCTCGCCAAGGTGAATTGATTTTGGTGCGGGAAATGGTGAAATTTGAGGCTAAAAAGGCTAGAGAGGAGATCATCCTAGCACCACAAATTGGTTAAGTGGTGATGAATAGAGTACTTTTTGTAATCAGCGCTCATAATTTTCCAAACACTTCGAGTTGTAATTTATTATTTATTGAATAGAGTACTTTGTGTTGATTCCAATTTATTGAATTTAGTACTTTATTTAAAGTGAGAGTAAATTTATTTAATTTGGTAATTTATTTATACTAAGAGAATTTTTATTCAAATGACATAAACACATCAAATAAAATTACATAAACATACCAAATAATATATATAAAAAAAAAAAACTCACTAAATGAACTAAAAAAAAACACACCAAATAAAATTAAATAAATATACCAAATAAAAACAAACACACTAAATGAACTTAAGTATCTTGAGCTTGTTTCAATTCCCACTGGTGCTCTATCAAGTCAATTTGCCGGGCACTGTGCATATATGGCCTTTGAAGCGCAGTATATCGTTGAATGAGCCTTTCATTGTAACGTCCATCCCTTTCTAATGGCTCGTGTTGCACAGGTTCTTCGGTGGCATCATGAGCACAATTTATTTATGTTCTGGAATTATTCATCATGTTTGGCTCATATTCATCAACGGCATCATAATCGTACTCATTTTCCACAATCATGTTGTGAAGAATGAGACACGTCATCATGATGGATCGAAGTGACTCTACATCAAACATTTTGGCAGCACCCCTGACAATCGCCCATCGAGCTTGGAGGATATCAAAACCACGCTCCACATCCTTCATGCACCCCTCTTGACAGCTTGCAAAACGTTTTTCCTTTGAACTTTGCAGATGTGACACTGTTTTGACAAATGTTGACCACCTTGGGTAAATGCCGTCTATTAGGTAGTATGGTCCATCGTACTTATGTCCGTTGACCCAATATGTGACTTTTGGTGCATTTCCTTGCAGGACATCGTTGAACACTGGGGATTGGGGAAGGACATTGAGGTCATTTTGAGCTCCCGGAACCCCGAAAAATGCGTGCCAAATCCATGTATCAAAAGATGCCACCATCTCCAAAATTATACTTTTTGCTCATTTTCTGTCCCCATAAGCGCGCCTTGCCATACACTTGGACAGTTTTTCCAGGTCCAGTGTATACAGTCGATGATTCCAATCATCCTAAGAAAACCTCGCATTTCACCCTTTTTCAGAAGCCTTTTCAAGTCCATGTCAGTAGGTTTCCGAAGGTACTCTGCGGTGTAGATAGATTCGATTGCTCTGCAAAACCTCATCAGGGACTCAAGAATGGTTGATTTCCTCATCCTCACTATCTCATCCACTTGGCCTGCGGATGCTCCATATGCAAGCATCTGCAAAGCAGCAATAACTTTTTGCTCAGGAATGAGACCCATAACACCAAAAGCATCATTCTTTTGCACAAAGTAAGAATCATGGTTGCAAACATCAATTATGATTTTGTTGAACAAATGTCGTTCCATCTAAAACGATGTCTAAAGTACATATCAGGGAATGCATTATTACAGACAAAATAATCGTCTAAGAATTCTATACCTCGTCGTTGCTTGCTTTTATCAAGGTTTCCAAAATGGCTGGCCTGCAGATCTAACCCACAGCTTGGATGACTCAACGGAATGTGAGGCTCTGCCTATTCTTACTTCGTCATCTCTCCTTTTACGTTCCTCATCCTCTTCTCTCTCATTTTGGGCCACTTGGAGATTGAACATTCCTTCTAATTCGTTAAACAATTCTTCCTCTTACTGATCGATTTCCCACATCATCCTTGAAGAAGAAGACATTGTAAGAAAGAAGCAGAAACTATGAATAATGATACATATTTTGATTTTGGTGAAAAAGGGAGTAGAAAATATGAATAATGATAGAGATCTTCAGAAAATTGGTGTGAGATTTCTGAGGATGGATGGTGGATTATATGGAGGATTCAAAAAAGATTAGTTGTAGATAATGCCACATGGCATACCGTCATTCGTTAAAAATCTGATCAAAATTTATTCTCAAAGATTGTAAACAAATTGTGACACGTGACGCAACGTGATTGGTTAAAAATATTATTAGAAATCTATCATCAACTATTCTGAAAAGGTAACGACACGTGGCACGACAACATTGGATAAAAATCTTCTCGAAATCCATCACCAATAATTGTCTTTTCGGATAATGACACGTGGCGCAACGAAAACGATTAAAAATCTTATCCGAAATTACAAATTAAATTATTTTGTATTATCTTATAAATAAATAAAATATTAATATTTTTTGCCTATTGTCAGGGCTATTCAGTGTAGGGGTCGAGATTCAAATGGCTGTTACTATTCATTAAGGGCAGTTACTGTTCACTAGATAGATTAAATAGTGAATAACCTGGGGGTGCCTTTCCCACGGTGGAACTGCTCTTGTGAGTGAAGCTGCTTGGCACTTTGGCAATAAGGTTACATGATCTTCAATAATCATGGAAAAGATTGACCAAACTCTGCATGTTGCTCAAAATTTCATAAAATGTGGTCATGCATGTGGTCCATGTTACATATGAAACTTCATTTTTTTTTCATATTTGTTTTTATGTGATGAACCACTACGAGATCTCAAGTTTGAACTAACTACTCATAAATTATCATTTAACTATCAGTTTATTGTTACCTTTGAACGAAATGTTAGACGAGGTAATTCTAAGTTCAAATCTCCTTGCTCTTCCATCAAAACTACTCAAAAATTAATCAATTCTAAATTTGTTCAATGGATGGATATGGTTGGGCTTAGTTCTATTTCTCTGTGCAATGCAGATGATCTCTTAATCTCTTTTTGTCATTTGGCTATTTTATATATGTGAACGAGAAATATATAATGGAATGTGGGAAAATATCTGCAATGGTATATTCCATCATCCTAAAGAACCCTTTGAGAAAGCATGCTTAAGTCAGACAAAGACACATAATTGTTTCCTAATGATTCTTCCCATCTCTCTCTCTCTCTCTCTCTCTCTGAGATAGTGTCATTGTCTAGAGGAGAAAGATTCGGCGGTTCCCCTTTGGAATCAAAGCATAATTCTGCCTTCACTTTTGATTTTGAGTGAGTTCTTAATTATCACATTTTTTATCACTTTAATAAGAAAACTTTTGTGTCCAAGACTCAAGCAACCCTTACCCTATATATACACTTATATATATATATATATATATATATATATATATGTATGTGTGTGTGTACCCCTGCCCTATGCAAAAATCTTGGGTATAAAAGACAGATAGAAAAATCACCCACCAAAGATAACACCAGCAGTCGAGTCATCCAATAAAGAGATGAAAAGAATTGGTCGTCTCCTTTGATCAAAGTCATCAAAGTCTTTTCTTACCTTTCTTTATTACAAGCAATTCCTTCTTTCAAAGGAGACAAGCAATTCTTTTCATCTCTTTATTGGATGACTTGACTGCTGGTGTTACTTTGGTGGGTGATTTTTCCATCTTTGAGTTGGCAAGTCATCCCTGCCCTATGGTCTTTCTACCGAAAAGGTTCTCTCTTGCAACCATTCCACCAAAGTAAACGAGTGCTTTACTTTTTTAATACATGACAAAAAAAGGTTCTCTCTTGCAAACATTTCATCAAATTAAGCGAGTGGTTCACTTTTTTGCAAGTGACAAATATTAATTAGTTGTTGACACCATTTAGACTATAAAATGATTGCGAGAGAATCTCTCATTATACAGAGCTATAAACACGAAATGAACATTGAATAGTCACAGTTTAATTCCTTGGTTCTAAAATAGACAATTCAGAAAAATAATGATAATTACCATTGTCACTTTACTAAATTTCACAATCATTTTATGAAGTACTTTCTTTGTTACACTTGGTGTTAAGGGAGACCAAAGGCAAAGAGTGAGGATTCAAACTTTGGCCTAAGTGTGCGGTAAATACTCTTAAACAACTGAGATACAGACCTCGACACAAGTACTATTTTCAGACTCACTATCCACCTGTTTGTATCTTTACTAAGGAAATAAAAACAAAACTCCTCGGAAGGCAAAGACCAACAATCGCGCCTTCTTATTTCTCCTCACAGTAGCGTTGCTTTGCGTTTGAGCCCATAAATGCCTTCGGCATGGTGAGCATTAAGTTTGCTACACTCGAGCATCACTGTAGAAAGAAATCCCAAGCTTTGCACATTTGTAAAATTTTCGTGAGAGCATTTTTCCACCCTTCACACTTGTCAGTGCATGTAAAACAGTCATTCCTGTGATCCAAACCATCACTTTTGGAATCAAGGCATTCCTAATTTGGCCTGTCATCCTGATCTCCCTTAAACCCTACGGATTAGAAGAAAATTAGAGGTCAATAAAATGGGGAGAATGGCACGAAGAATGAGAGCACAAGAGAAGTAAAGAGTACGTACTTTCAGCTCTTCGCCAGCACACGGTTGAGGGGATTGTGTTACAGAATTTATCCTCGAAAAGCAGTTTACCAGACTTAATACTCCAAAGTCGTAAATTGCGGTCCTCTCGGCCTAAAAGAAAAATATATAAGAAAACGTCAAAGGCTAGAACTTGCCCAAAATAAATTGCATAAGCAATAATATTCACCTGACATGACAAATCTCTCAGATGGGTCAACTCCAAGCAGCAAACGAGTATCGGAATTCACATGCACCTCGTAAGATTGTACAGCTCCTCTTTGGATTAGCCGTTGGTGGTAAAGCTTCACCTGGAAAAACAAGAACTAATCAGAATGACATTGACCAAAATCGTTGCAGCAGCAACCTTAGAAAAAAAACCATATCTAGATGCTTTCGCCTTTTCCCTGAGGTTACTTACTACCCAGGCATCAACCCAGTTCTTTTTCTTTAAAAAAATTGGACCTCTAGTCATGGAATGCAAAATTTTAGTTGATTGCTAGATATCTGATGTGTTGAGAGGAACAGGGGAATGTATAGATGACAATGAATTCAGCTCAAGCAAGGACCGTTAAAAACATTCATGTTCTTATTAATGATTGTCAAGTGTTACATATCTAAATGCCTGTGTTACGCATAGGGATGGGCAACGGTTATGACAGGTGGGTAACTGTGGTTATTTACCCATAACTGTTTATGTTCACACCCACATAACTGTTTACCCGTTGGGTAATTGCATAAACAGTTGTATCCATACCCATAACCGTTTACCCATTTAACCATAACTTACGCAGCATAAGAAAAGATGCTAATACTTCCAAACCTGCAATTCATGCGAATCCGCCCCATAGCATCATCACTTAACTCTTTTGTTTCCTGATACTTCCAAACCTGCAATTCATAGAACACCTAAATAAAACAAAATTACAATTTCCTGCCGTCATTTGTTGCAAGTTTCCTGCTGTAACCTATACGTTGCAAGTTTCCTGCTGCAACCTATATGTTGCTGGATTCTAAACTTGGCCCTGCATGCCAAATAGAGACCCACAGAGGCTTACAGTAAAATTTTGAAAATTAAATGTATGCTATTACGTCTAATAACGATATACTATTCGTAATATAAAAAAAAGAACAAAAAAAAATTTCAGTATGAATTAGGGCACTAATCAAGCTGAAAGTAAAACCTGGAAACAAATTGGTGGAAATCATAACGTGGTAATTGGTAAACTTAACTTTAAAATCTTAAACTGAAGGCCTATATTAACATACCACAGGATGGCATGCTTGCGCCTTTTGGAATTCCTCATTGAAGTTACACCTCCAGAAAGAATGAGATTACCGCATAACTCCCTGGCCTGAAGCATCTTAGAAGTGCTTACACTTGTTCGCCTACATGAGTTGTTTGCCTACAACAATATGAATTAGAGCCAGTGTCAAGTATTTTGACAATTATGTAAATCACCGATATAAAAGCATAACAAAACAGAGAATAAGAAGCCATGGTAATCTCAGAGAAGAAACAACTACTTTGCATCTATGTGTTCAACACGTAAAACGATGCAAAATACATAAAATAAACGGGATGCCTGCCTAGAAAATCACTAGTTTAATTGCAACCTTACAACAGTGGACACAAATCTATGATTAAGGTCATTAATATGCTAACCAAAGCAAAGGAAATTATCATTACAAGCACATGATCTTGCGGCTATCGCACTCATTAAACACCAACAGATTTTACTCCGCTAACCACTCCATTTATCAAAGTCCTAATATGGGAGCTGCAGTTGACAAACCAAAATAGTCATCCAGTATGACATGAAATTCTTGGCATACCATTTTGGAGTGCTAATAGCAATTCTCTAACTTTAAGGTGTAAATACTAAATACACAAAATTCTCAGCAAGCCATAAATTTTTGCGAACTAGCTTGATTCTAATCACAATTGTAAGTAACCTCTCATTAGTATACCATGAAAAACTCACTATACGTAACTAAAAAGCTTCAACAAAGCAATTGGAACACAAAAGTGAACTCCCCAACCAAAACACAAGTAGCAACAAAACATAAATTCAAGTGACAACCCATAAAAAATAGAAACATCCAGAGCAATGCCAAGCTTAAAAACAGTAAAGACAACAAAGATACAAACTTTGAAACAGGAAAAACTCCTAACAACATGCAAACCTGGAAAAGGACAAAATTTGGGTTCAAAGTTCAAATGCAGAACAACCAGCGTACCCTGGCCGGCGTCCGAGCGCTGGAAGAAGCAGAAGCAATCATACGACGACAGCAGGGATGGGGCCTTTGAGTGGGAAGTACCTGTTCTTTTCCCATCATAGTAAAACCCAGGAAGATCTGAAGAGCCCGAATTCATAATCTGATCAGTGTTTCGAAAAAAAAGGCACAAAAATAAAGCTGAAAAAGTTGAAGGGGTGAGATCTTGTAGTACCTCCTGCCGTGGTTTTGCAGAGAAAAGCAACTTTGAAGCTGGTGTGTGTTTTGTGTTGTTTAGCGCAGAAAAGGAGGGAGGGTAGTGGAAGTGTCGAAACGGTGGAGGGCTTAATGGAAATGGTCACGAGTCCCTACCAAAACCGTTGGTATCCGGGTTGCTGAGGTGGCGCTGTGGCGCAGGCAAAATGTTGGAAGATTGGAGTGAGGATCCTCATTCAGAAGATTGAATGAGCATTCGGATTCTTTTTGTTCAGAATTTTTCAATCACGTCTGTTCATTATACATTGTACAGTTAAAAATCATTATAAATTTTTTATTTAAAATTAAATATAAAAAATCTCTGACGAAAACTGACCTTATAATATACAATACCGTACATAATTGGAAGATTCCGAGATGCTCTTTGATCCGGAGAGGATCCTCATTCGGAAGATTGGACGTCCCATGTGCCTTCAAATCTTAAGGTATTCTATTAAACTGGGCTGGGCCCTGGACCAAAGGTTGTTGTTTTAGTCCACCCAAATCCAAGTTGGGTCGGGTCATCCAAATATTGAGTGATTTTCTCTAATAAAAGTGAGCATGCATAAAAGAATGGATTTGTGCATCTTTAATTTATCACATGTACGTGCAAAAAGTTGATGCTATTAACATAATTTTTTTTTTTTTATCTTTTACACATGTTGTTTAATTTTTTATCATCGAATCAAATGAATTAGAAATGATCAAATAACATAAACTAATAGAGAATGTACGAGACGTAAAAAAAGAAATACAGATAGCACCACCCCTAGAAAAATTACGGTTAATTACTCAAACTTAAAATCTTTGGACAATACGTCACTTACATAAATTTTCGTCCATAATTTTGGTATGTTTGATCACGTGACTTGCACCTACCAACTTTTTTCATGTCAATTTCATTGATTCATAACAAAATGAGGTGAAAAACAGAAACGACCAATTGTTCATCATCAATTCATTTTATCTTGGTTAACACAAACAACTGGATTAGTCAATCATCAACCTCCAAAAAGAAAATTCTAAAGATGAGCTGGGTACAGATTAGAACAAGAAGTGATGCGATAGATTAAATGATCATAACCCAACTTTTTTAGGGAATGAGAAAATTTTATTATGCTTTGATTTATAAGTTATTTTATGTGTATAAGATACTCTATAACATACTAGGTGATACACGTAGTGGTGGATGTCCATTGGAATCAAGGTGGTCCTAGGACCATCTAGATCCTGAGAAATATACATGTGAAAGTTCTTTTGACGATCCTTCAAATGTTTGGTATGGTTCTTTTTGTGTTCACTAAGTGTTTGATGTAATATCTGCTAGGCATATATATCGGCAACACTCGGGCGTCGACAACACTCGACAAATTCTCCCGATAACACTCATCAAATTGTTTCGGCATATGTCGATATCTGTTGACATGTGCGCAACATAGTTCGACTAACGACAACAAACCCAATGTTTTACGAAATGCGTCATTAGATAAACTAATTTTTTTTGTGCACTTCGCGTGACAAGCTCATATTTATATATATTTTATATCAAATTCACTTGTCTTTTCTTAGTTAGTTCCTTATATTTTTAAGCTATTTACTTTGTTTTTGTGTTTTGTAGGATTTGTCAAGCAAAGAAAAGAAAAATAGCACAAATGGGATTTTAAGTAACAAATTCGTCAAAACTACCTGTGCACGTCAGCTGACTTTGGAATTAAGTTACGGACAGCTTAGAATGAATTAGAGAAAGAGCCTTATATTTTTGGAAAGCTACAGATGTCTATTTTCTGGAGCATTTTTGCAGATTCTTAATATCATTTTTCTAGAAGAAGTTATGGCCGTTTTAACACTAAAAGGTTCCTAACAGGCTGAGCAGTTTGTAACTGACAAGAAAGCATTGAAAGCAATAAATCCAATAAAACTAGCAGCCAAAACTGATGCAATCAAGAACAAACCAGCTGACACCTTTTCAAATATCAGAGAAAAAGTGTGAAAAAAAGATAGAAAAAAAAGAAGGAAAGCAAGGAAAAAAGGCAAGGCTGCTGCGTTGGGGAAGGAAGGAAAGGAAGGAGGAAATCTTGGCATTCTCTTCTCTCGGTTCTATCTTCTCAAACTCATGTCTTTCTTTTGGTTTAATTTGAGAATTATGTGTAACTAATTTTTAGTAGTTAGAGGCTGTTTTGAAGCCCCTAATATGATTGCAAGTTTGTTATGACATTTCGTTTGAATTACTTTTACGAATAGATGAAAATTGGTTCACTACTTGTCTCATTGATGAATTCTTTATGTGTTTTCTACGGATGCATACTTAGTAAGCATATCTAGGATTCTAATGCTATGAATATGTGTATGCCTGCCCTTGTCGAATGAGGACTTACATATGTTCTAGAGTAGTACTTGTTAATTGTGATTAACATGTGAACCAATTTCTAGGATTAGTAAGACAACGCTAGTACTTACGATGCCTTGTGATGACTCAAACTCTTTTCGTTCTTAATGATTTCTACTTGTTAAATCTATGAACACACCATTCGAGATTGCATGTTAGGGACTAAATTAAGTTGAAAACGCCATTCTCTTAACATACTGCATAAGAAAGAGTAATAGGTTGAGTTCTAACATTGAGCCAACTTGAGCATTTTCATCCAAAAATGAAAGGAATTTGAATGAAATATAACATATTAACATGTTTGCATGATTATTTGGTAGTAGATAGCAATTCCCCTAACTCATTTTTCTTAATTTGTGAACTACTTAAAAATCAGTCTCTGTCTTGTTTTTGTTCGATTTAATTTAAATATCAAATCAACTCCAAAAATCCCAAAAATTTGTGTGAGTATAGCTCTGTGTGTCTAGTATATGCATATAAAATTTCGTAGACTTTAGATAAGTGTAAGTCTATCTAATAATTATTTTTCAGTGGCTAGTCAGTAGGGACAACAACCCAGTTTTTGTGACATTCTAAGTAGTTAGATAAAACAATCTTCTGCGGGAAAGATCCTTATTTTCATATGCTACAATTGATAAATCTTATTGTTAATAAGGAAAATTAATAGGACATTTGTGTGCTACTTTGTGGTGTGCTTTTAAGCCTACCAAATTTTTGGCGCCGTGTCGCCGGGGATTGTTATTTCTAATTACTTATTTTTCTATTGTTTTCTTTTCTTGTCTAATTAGTGTTTTTGTTTTTGTTTTTTTTTTTTTTTTTCAGATACTCTTGGTAGTATATGCATACTCGAAAGTCCAAGAACCAGCCCTACATTATGAGTCTTTTGCGGGAGCATGATGTGGAGGTTGTACCCCTCCAAAAACCAGCTGCCCTTGGATGATTACTCTTAGTACCGTCCGACTGCAGACGTAAAAGCAAGCGCTTATTGGGAGGCAACCCAATATTTCTATTCATTGTCTTTTATATCATTTTCAATTTTTCGTTTGTTTTTTCTAAGTTTTCTTGCATGCTAAACTGAATTATTTCTTTTCTTTGTAGGAACATTTGATTATGTCCACCCTTGGAGTTGATTGTAGAATTGAAGTTTGGGGGTCTTCGTTTGATTTTACTACAAATTGGAAAAGTTTTCAGTCCAAATGCTTTATTTTGTTTCTTACTATTTTATTTTATTTTTATTTTATACATTATTGTGTTTTATGACATTGGGGACAATGTCCAGTTTAAGTTTGGGGGTAAGGATTGAAAAAATGACCAAATTGAAAATTTTCGTCCCTTTGACTAAGAATTGGTTTAATTTGTTTCCTTGTTGTTACTTTTTGTTTTCTTAATTAGTTTTGTTTACCCTAAAAAAAAATAAAAATTAAAAAATAAAAATCCAAAAAAAAGAAAACATTCAGAAAATTTGAAAATCCAAAAATATTGTCTTGTTTTATTTATTGTTTTGAATTACATTTTTGTTAGTTTCCCGACCCAATGATATATTTGGATTGAATTTGAACTGACGGTGATCAAGAACTTAGTAAGCATGTATTGTGTGAAATTCCTTTCTCTTGTTAGCTTTGTACATGTTTAATCATCTTTGAAAAACCAAAAGCACATAGCCTTGTTGATGTGAAACTAAAGCATGATTTAAAGCTTCGTATGCGAACATAGTGACCATATACAACCTATGTGAGTTTTTGAGCCTATTGAAAATGTGTGCATTTTTCATACACTCCTATTCTTTCATGTGTGATGAACTTATGTGACTTACATCTCTAGAACTTGCGTAATGATCTTTTGAAATGTTTGTCATTGATTGCATGAACTTGAAAAGGATAGAGGCATTAGGTTTATCACCATGGCCCAAATAAGCATGTTTCCTAAAGAAAAATGATATCATTAGATTGCCAATTTGAGCCGTATATGTTGAGCCTTTTATTTCTTATCACCAGATATGTCGACCCTTATACCTTAAACATTATTCCTTACCCTTTCCAAGCTAGCTAGTGAGTAATGTGAGATTGTCTTATGAGAAATGCTTGTGAAGTGAAGGAGTTTGGCAAAAGAATAAGTGTGGGGGTAATTCATGTTTGTATTTAGTTATGTACGAAAATTGGTTCAAAAAAAAAAAAAAAAAAAAAAAAGAAGAAGAAGAAGAAGAAGAAGAAGGGAAAAAAAAAATTGTATACAAAGCAAATAAAAAGTTTAGGGGTGTGATTGGAGGTATTAGTAGAGTGGTTGGAGAGGTTGAACTCTTATAAATCTCAACAAAAGAATTGCTTGCAATGTAGCTTGGAACTTGTATTTACCTATCCTTTCATTTTTATAACCCTCTCCCTAAGCCTCATTATATCCAATAAAAGTCCTCTTGATTTTAGTGTTGCAATTATGATTGTGGAGATGAGATCTTTATGCAAGCTTATGGTGGATCTTTCACATTTGATTCTTTGAGCGAAACACGTTAAACTAAACATATGTGTGATTGAGTATATGTCCCATGAGAAGGTCACTAGTTTGCATGTGGTGTTTAAAAAAAAAAAAAAAAACTTGAAATTGCATTAGCATGGCTATGTCACACACTACACTTCATGGATGATTAAAAGGTCGTTGTTAACATTTGAATCAGGAAGATGAGCTTGGATTAACTTGTTTGGTGCTAGCTAAGGCTCTTATGATTTGTTTCCTTGAATGAAATTCCATGAGGGTCACATAGGGGGAAGCTAATGTTTTTCATGTTGCTACTTTTTCATGTTTTAATTGTTTTGCTCGAGGACTAGTAAAAGCTAAGTGTGGGGGTATTTGACAAGCTCATATTTATATATATTTTTTATCAAATTCACTTGTCTTTTCTTAGTTAGTTCCTTATATTTTTGAGCTATTTAATTTGTTTTTGTGTTTTGTAGGATTTGTCAAGCAAAGAAAAGAAAAATAGCACAAATGGGATTTTAAGTAACAAATTCGTCAAAACTGCCTCTGCACGTCAGCTGACTTTGGAATTAAGTTGCGGACAGCTCAGAATGAATTAGAGAATGAGCCTTATATGCTTGGAAAGCTACCGATGTCTATTTTATGGAGCATTTTGCGGATTGTTAATATCATTTTTCTAGAAGAAGTTATGGCCGTTTTAACATTGAAAGGTTCCTAACAGGCTGAACAGTTTGTAACTGACAAGAAAGCATTGAAAGCAATAAATCCAATAAGACTAGCAGCCAAAACTGATGCAATCAAGAACAAACCAGCTGACACCTATTCAAGTATCAGAGAAAAAGTGTGAAAAAAAGATAGGAAAAAAAGAAGGAAAGCAACGAAAAAAGGCAAGGCTGCTGCGTTGGGGAAGGAAGGAAAGGAAGGAGGAAATCTTGGCATTCTCTTCTCTCGATTCTATCTTCTCAAACTCATGTCTTTCTTTTGGTTTAATTTGAGAATTATGTGTAACTAATTTTTAGTAGTTAGAGGCTGTTTTGAAGCCCCTAATATGATTGCAAGTTTGTTATGACATTTCGTTTGAATTACTTTTACGAATGGATGAAAATTGGTTCACTACTTGTCTCATTGATGAATTCTTTACGTGTTTTCTACGGATGCATACTTAGTAAGCATATCTAGGATTCTAATGTTATGAATATGTGTGTGCCTGCCCTTGTCGAATGAGGACCTACATATGTTCTAGAGTAGTACTTGTTAATTGTGATTAACATGTGAACTTGAGCATCTTCATCCAAAAATGAAAGGAATTTGAATGAAACATAACATGTTTGCATGATTATTTGGTGGTGGATAGCAATTCCCCTAACTCGTTTTTCTTAATTTGTGAACTATTTAAAAATCTGTCTCTATCTTGTTTTTGTTCGATTTAATTTAAATATCAAATCAACTCCAAAAATCCCAAAATTTGTGTGAGTATAGCTCTGTGTGTCTAGTATATGCATATAAAATTTCGTAGACTTTAGATAAGTGTAAGTCGGTCTAATGATTATTTTTTGGTGGCTGGTCAGTAGGAACAACAGCCCAGTTTTTGTGACATTCTAAGTAGTTAGATAAAACAATCTTCTGCGGAAAAGACCCTTATTTTCATATGCTACAATTGATAAATCTTATTGTTAATAAGGAAAATTAATAGGACATTTGTATGCTACTTTGTGGTGTGCTTTTAAGCCTATCATTGCGCTCTGTTTATATTTAAAAACTTAGACATTTAACACTACAAATTTCCAATGATCAAATCTTAAATCCGCCACTACAAACATGAAAGATGTTTTAAGCGATAAACATTAGCAAGGAAGTATCCAAGATGATGACCACCCGAAGCCTCAGTAGGTGGCAATCTTTATTTTTTGTTTTTAAAAATAAAAATGATACTCTTACTACATAGTTGTATTATCTCTCTGTTAGATATAAGACCTACATATATTGGTGGGCTCTCTATTAGAAAAATGATACAAATATATGGTAAGTGAAGCATTACTCTTCTAAAAATGAGTTGATGATGAACAGTAACCAATTAGATTTAATTAGGAGAAGAGAGAAAGTTAAATTTTGGTTGATCATTAAAATTATAAAATTACATTGATTGTGGGCTTCAAGAGAATAAAAAAGATTTGGATTGTTAGGAAAAATTAATATTAAGATATTTTAACTTAAGTTAAAATGGTTAGTATTGTTGAAAGTGGTGACTAACCAAACTAACATTTGGGTCATTTAGCTAGCTGCATAAAAACCTTATTTTGGGAAAACCTAATGTAAGAAACCCAAGGCAAAGAAGAAAGCACCACACCCCTTTCAACTGTCAACTATTACTTACAAAAAGAACTGAAGAAAGCCAAGACGTACGGTTAGATTTGAACCCAATAAAAGGAATGGTTGAGAGAGAAACTGCAGCACGCGCGAGCCACTCGATGGGGCAGCCATGTTGCATGCTCCAGGGCAATGGCTCCATGGGATCAACTAGATCAGGTCTTTAATTTCCTCCAAGCAGTAGGCCCTCATCACTTAAATCAAATATTTTAAGTTAATGAACTAGGGTTCGTTTAGATCTACTTTTAAAATGGCTAAAAGCGTTTTTTGATAAAGTATTTTTGGGTTCCAAAAGCACTTTAAGTGCTTTCTGTAAGAAGCACCAATTATGTACTTCTTCCAGAAAGCACTTTAAGTGCTTTTTCAGGATTTACTTACGTTTTTACTGAAAATTGGTTCCAAAAATATTTTCATCAAAAGCACTTTAAATATTTTCAGTCATTTTAAAAGCACATCCAATCAAGCTTCTAATTTACAGTCTAATGATATTTCTTTTTTAAATAAATTTTAAGCTCGAATTCTCATATTCCACTCATGAAATGATTAGAAAACAAAAAAAATTAAAGGCAGTTTAATTATAGTATTTAGATACAGCATTGTCCAAACTCGAGTGGAATGCAGTCCATATATTGGTGGTGCGTCCTTCACATTTTGTCAACATAATAATGGTGTTCATTGGCTAACTGCACGATGATTTTAGCAACGATTTTTTTTTTTTTGAAAAGTACTCTTAAGTCAACAATTATTATATGCACAATAGAGTCAACTAACACTCCTGTTTAAGTATTCATTTTTATTTGTAAGTGGGAGATTTTAAAGTAGAATTTTGTAAATTGCGATTTGAAACTAATTCATTCATTCTCCCTTAGTGTAAATATAGGGTTTGTGAGTTTGAAACTAATTCATTCATTCACTCCCTTAATTTATTCATTCACTCCCTTAATATAAAAATAGCGTTATATAAAAAATTATCACCCAGTAGTCTCAAAATAAAATTACAAAAACAAAACAAAATGTAAAAGACCCCCAACCCAAAAAATTGAAAAGTCAAATTGCTAAAAAGAGGAGTCCCAGAATTTCTAACCATTCCATGCAAGTTGATCCATTGGACTCAGTTGGTAATTATACATTCCACAAGGCAATACTGTAGACTCCATAAAATCCATATCAAAGTTAGAGCTCCCAAATGAAACATCCATGTTTGTCTGCGCACCATCCAATCCATTGGCCTCCTCATCTTCCACCACTTCACAAGCCTCCTCCTGTTGAGACTGCAATTGTATGTCTTCTGGGTTTGTGGATTTAGTTATGGGTTGAAAGCTCTCATTTACAATATTTTCAAGCTCTGATATTGGATATGAGTGAGAAGTGGAGATTGTTGGGACACTATTTATCCCCATGGACTCTGGTAAAAAAATTGGATTAATTTGCTCTTGGACTGGAGTAGTACTCCAAACAATATTAGGGTTTTGGAATTCATAGGTTGATATGGTTGAGCTTTCGTGATTTGCATTTGGAGGTGAAGTAGAAGGTAATGTGAGATAAGATGCTTCCAATATGTCTATGGAAGTATCTGCTGAGACATGTGAAGAATTTACAGAGAAGACAGAAGATGGAGAAAACATATTGCATGCATGAATATTATTATTGTTGTTGTTGTTGATGATGTTACTAGGGTTAGCTTTGGAAGAAGGGAGAAGATTGTGGGTGTTGGGATCAAAACCTTGTGCAATGAGCTTCTTCTTGATGCATGAGTTCCAAAAATTCTTGACCTCATTGTCTGTTCTACCTGGCAAATGCTTGGCTATCTGAGCCCATTTGTTGCCTAAAATCCTATGAACTTCTACGATGGTTCTCTCTTCTATCTCAGAAAATGAACCCCTCTTGAGGTCTGGTCGCAAATAGTTTATCCACCTCAATCTGCAACTCTTTCCACACCTCTCCAAACCTGCAATTAACAATGGAACAAGATCACAAAACGACGTTGTTGAAATTATGAGGATAGAGTTTTCAAACTGGTATGTGGAGAAGGAAACACACTCTAGTCAATTTGGCTAAGCGCCCATATCTCTGCTGAGAGATTATTGATAAAAGTAATTAATGGCTACGGAAATATTCGTACCAGCTAGTTGTGGGACAGAGCTCCATGAACCATGACCATAGGTGTTGATGTGATTCAATAGCTTCTCATCTTCTTCAGGAGACCACAGTCCTCTCTTAACTTTCTGTTTGCTGCAACAGTTATGGCCCATCCTTTTCTGTTGATCCTCAGGCTCTTTCAATATTAATTAGCACACACACCATTGATTGTCATCTAGTCTGGATGTGGCTCGTTTACCTTAAATATGTTTCTTAAACATCCAATTTTAGAAAAAGGTTAACATCTTATTGTAATAGAGAGAGAGAGAGAGAGAGAGAGAGAGAGAGAGGACCACTGAGTCTGAGTCTCTCTTTGAGTGTTTTGGTAGCTTCCTAGCCTGTCTTATTCAACTAAATGGGTCTCAATTAACTTGATTGTTACTTTTCTTTAATAATAGTTTGAATCTTACTTGATGAGTACGAAATTACAGAGCATGGTCCTTCTTAAAATGAACTAAGAAATTACAAAGCATGGTCCTCCTTAAAATGAACTGTTTGATTTGTGGAGTAATATTGCAATTAGTAAGGATCATATTTTATCTCTAATCACACTAATACAGAAAAATGATTTCCCACACTCTTCTTCTTCTTCTGCGCATGCATATTTATGTAATTCTTCTCAAAAAAAAAAAAAACAAATAAATAAATAAAAGTGTGAAAGAAGAATAAAAGCATACGGAGGAAATCACTTCCGTAAATATATTTCAAATACACATCAATTGTGGTATAATGTGATCAAAGTATGATATATACATATATATATATATTATGTATCTAAGGAAATGGAATATACGACCTTATGGCTAAAGGCTCTTTGATCATTAAGCTTCAAGTGCCTTACATATTATGAGAATATTTTTTGTCTATTGAAAAATTGTTATTAGAATTCCAAAATTTCATTCTACACCCGAAATGTGTAAAATTATAAGAGAGGAATAACACCTAGAAGAGTGCGGAACGATTTTTTTAAATTGTCAATAATATCATCATTTCTGTATATAAAGAAATTATTGAATGAAGGATTGAAGTGATTCCCAGCAAACATAGTTAAAAGATGCAAGTTTAAGAAACAGTGAAAAACAATACATAAAGTAATTACTTTACCCCTAGGTTAATTAAACGTTTGATTTTGATCTTCTTTGCTTTTTTCTTTAAATTTTATAATGAAATCTTGACAAACTCTCTTTCCCAAACGATATGATGTAACCACATCTTTATCAAACATAGAAACATATATAATTGAATCATACTATTTGGAATGAATAGATTTATATATAATTAATGGTCGTTAGTGGGAAGGCTAATGATTTAAAGGTAACTATATCATTTCCTTCCACACAAACATTTCTATATATGTATACATTTTTATGCCATTTACGTCTTCTAATTTGTAAATCGGAATAGGCCGCATTTGACATACATCCTTGCTTCACTCAACCGTTGCTTGAAGGTTTCAATCATAATTTCTTGGTATCAACGAAGAAGATGATGATTGGATATGTCTCCTTTCAGCGTCTTTCACCCCTGTCCCTTGCTACCTTACTTTCCCTAATTATCCTTTTGTTTAAAACTTAATTAATTAATCGTTTTCCTTCAAACTAATTTTCTTTAGGAGGAAATCACGTGGAAAAGCAAAAAATTAAAGAACAAACATACTATATTAAACCAGCCAATATATCTTTCCACCTTCTATTATTGTTAAAATTGTCTCCGTTGGCCCCCTAAGAGACCATTACACTGAGGGCAACGATAACTTTTTCTTGTTTAGTACAGAAATTGGAAAAGTCCCTTTGTCTTGTCGAACATGAAATAGCACATGTCAGAACACCAAGCTAAAGTGAAGTAATTAGTCTGCTTAATAAACCAAATTAAGCTTGAGTAATATAATACTGATCCTACAAGACTCATTAGGGTGAAAGAAATTCGTTTGCATGAGTAGCCAAGAAATTAGAAAGGTTTGCTAGCTAGAAGGAGAGATATGTAAAGATTAGATTAAACAACTCAGAGATCAAAAGAACATATAATTCACATTATAATTTAATCAAAACCAAATAGTTGTATAACCTGCATGTTTTCGCATGGCTAGTAATGAGTGTTACAGATTCATAAGGATATATCTGAAAATTAAGAATCTCTTCCATCATAATTCCCCAAGTCCAATCCCAACTTTTCCCTTTTCTTCATTTGTTGTCATGTGTTGAGTCATCACCCACTGTTCTTTGTCTAACTTTTGGAGTTGCACAGATATGAATGATGCTCAAGCTGGGTAATTAAGGAGATTAAGCTTTTTAGATCCCATGTTTAAGAGTCAAATGAAATATCCTATGATCGTCACTAATATCTAACAAGAATGATATGGACCAGTAGTCCATTATAATCTTTCTGCGCATATAGTAATCTTAGTAAGATTATCTTACCGACAGTTTCTATAATCATCTGTTTCTTTTTTTAGCCTTGTGTTTTGATGATCATAACTTTGAAGAAAGTTATGCAAAAGGCAAAACAAGTTGATTATCCCCACTAGTAAAATTATCAATGTAATATATTACTGTTCATCACTCCTATTATTAATTTATAAATTTCTTGCCCTTGCTCCTTTTCATAATCTTTTTGTATTTAATTTTTAATCTTTTTTAGTAGAGCGAATAGTGTTAGTCGGTTAAATAGTAATTAGTTGTTAAGAAGGAAAGGAATTGGTGTGATTGAACCTGCACATAATACATACACGATTATTTTTTGCAACAGTAATAAAGCGTCATTTGCTATCTTTCTTTATCTTGTTACTTAATTATCCCTTTGAATATCACTATTTTAATGACTTTATTTTATTACACTATATATATATATATATATATATATATATAGACACATATATACAAGCATCTTATTCAAAGGGATTTCTATTTTTTTTCAAAAAATGAGGATTAGGTGTGGGGCCCATTCCACATTGAATTTCAACAACCTAAATCGTCTATTTTGTAAGTTTTATTTCATAGATTATCCGTACAAAAATTCAATTCAATCCGAAACTATTTGCTTATTTAATTATCAAGATAAAATTTCATTGTTTCTTAAGGTGCAACATGAAAAATAGACAGTTCGGATCATTAAAGTTTGATGTGGTGTAGACTCCACAACTAATCCTCATTTTTATAAAAAAAAAAAAAAAATGGGGATCCCTTTCCTTAAAGGTTTCATTTATATATAAAACAAACAATATTGTCTACGTTAAGGGGAAGAGGTGGGCTTAGCCTCACAGTGAATTTACAATAATATGATTCAAATTCACCTTTAACAAGAATCAAACATAAACCTATTTTATTGTTATCCTTATCGATCCCACCTTTATTCACCACTCGGGCTAACTCTAAGGGCTTCTAGTGACCTTCTTTTTACCCAATATATTATTTCAAGGTGTCATTGGCTAAAATTTGCGTCCCCTTGTTATGTGCTTCTGCCAACTTGTTTCCTTTTTGGGGTTGTATGGACGGAAACCTTGTGACCAAATACAATTACATTACCTTGACAAACATAATCTATGCACTCAAAAGTCAAAACACATGCCAATAAGGAAAATGGAAAATATGTGCAGCTTACCTCTTATTTAGAATTAATCTTCACGATTAGGTAAGAATTCTCAATATTGCACTGCCCATCAATTGGATGCAGTGAACAATTTGGGTACGTAGAGGTGACTTACTGGCCTAAACAAGTGTACCACAAGAACACCAAGAGAATATAAGATCGGAATGCCTATGATTAATGCTTTTATATTTATATGATATGGGTTTTGAATCTTTTGATATATATCATCAAGGTTTGCTCTATATTTTAGACATGCATGCATGCAGGTAGGTTTCTTATGTTGGCAATTGCCAATGTCTTGTAAACATGATTAACAAAACTCTGAATGATAAACATCACAGCTCATGACCCAAAACCTAGAAGCCTTGTAGAATAATTTCATGAAATACTGATTGACATATACAATGATTTTTTATATATGGATACATATTCTACACTAATTGGGTTTTAGATAGAGAGAGAGGATCTCAGAAGTGGCAGATACAACTACTAAAAGGATAGAAATACGTTATGATAGTTTCAGCTTTGAAGAAACAAGGAAAAAGGATAAGGATATGAAGTGTTCAAGTGAATAATCAAATTGGTTACACTTCAAATTAATTAATAGATATTGTATGCGAAAATACACCTTAATTATATACAGATATTGTAAGAGAATGTATGCTTTTGGTTGTCTAATTTGACAAGTAGCCATTGATTGCTTGACATATATTATATCCATTAAAATAATTATTAGTTACATTAATCTGTCTCTATAGTATACGTTGTTCCACTTTTTGGAATTTTTGAGGAGGCCACGCTTTGTTTTGGTTCTTTACAGCTACCGTGTAATGGCTATCTTACAGCTAGCCATGGAAAAAAGAATGGTACTCCAACTGATAGATTGATTCATTTGGATTATTGGATGTAACTTGATTAGTTTCCTCACAACCATGCACATAATGTTGCAGATAGTGTGAGTAATATTTTCTTGTGAAATATGAGATTGTTGAGTTTTCACAAGATTTTTTGCTTGCTCATAAAGAAAAATGTTACAACTTATTTTGAAATAGTTTTACCATTCATTAAGTCACATAAGCAATTTTTATCTAATTTTTAAACCGAAACATTAAAAAATAAGTAAAAAAATACTAGCAGTATTGGTTTGGCTTCAGTTCGGGACCGTTTGCATTAAAAATACTTAATTATTTGGTTGGAAGTACATTTTGCTTTGATTATTGATTTCTTGCGCTCTTCTCAGTTGGTGCCTTGGCAATTGAGGGTGAGTAGGGAAACTGCTTGCATCGAATTCCCCAAATTCATTTTGGATCTTCTCACATTTGTAGGGAAAGTAATCAAGTTGCTGATGCTCTAGCAAATCATGGCACCTCTTCAACTGATCTTGTTTGATGGGATTCTCCTCCTACTCTTATTCTTTCATATTATTATGGAGATTATGTGTGTCTTCCAAGCTATCTTTTTCAATAGGTTTTCATTTATTGACATTATTTTGTTTGCTTGTTTTTCATGGCCTTCTTTCATTGCCATGGTTAGGCTTCATGTACTCCTTGCCATAAATTGCATTTTCTTTTTTATTAATGAAATTATCACTTAATCACTTTTCATGATAGCAATGTTGAAGTAGATTGACTTTGTGAATTTAATTAAAACATACATATATATACACACCCACTAAGACGTTGAAAGAATAAAATAAATATATACACTTATCGCTTGTTAAATTATCATTTTTCAGTTTGAATGATTGTTTGCACAGTTGATATATTGGAAGAAGAACCTAAAGTTAAGTGTTGCATTTTATCTGACGACCTTTTTTTAGGCAGCGATGGTGCTTTTTTTTTGGGGGGGGGGGGGGGGGGGGGTTGTGTGGGGTGTTGGAATCAAAATGAGGAGATGCAAGTGAGTGACATTGCTTCACGTAGAGGTGATAAATTACCACGTTAGGTTGTTAATCGGTACTCGTTAAGATCCGTTTAATTTGATATCACCATCATAAATATGAGATATTTGTAATGGTAATGATGGTGTTAGGTGAAATCAAACTAAATGAGTCTTAATGAATACCCATTAACAACTCTATGGTTTAATCTGCCACCTCTAACTTCATGTAATGGTGATGATGGTGTTAACATCCGTTTAATTTGATACCCATTAACAACTCTATTGGCGCGTTTACGTACTTGTAATCGGAATCAAAATGAGGAATTGAATTCCGATTACGAAGTACTCCAGTGTTTACTAAATCTAAAGGAATTGAAAAAGTGGTGGGACCCTAAAAAATTTTGAAATTCAATTCCTTCTTTTGGAGGAATTGGACTCCTGAGATCTATGAGGTATTTCAATTCCGCCTGTTGTGGGGAATCTAGAATACAGATTTTCTACCACTTATACCCTCACTTTATTTTTAAAATTGTAGCACTACCCTTTGCATTAACACAGAAGATCCACCTACTGCTGTCCAACGATAATGTCCAGAGCTACTCCCTCTCCCAACACCACAACCACCAATGCCCAGCACGCAACCCAAACCCACTACTCCCACTTCCCGCCATATCTCTATGTTTCCCCAGGAAAATTTTGAAATCAAAATGCACTGGGTTAGAGAGAGAGAGAAAAGAAGAATAAGAGAAAGAGGGAATCAGGGACTTACAGTGGAGTTTATTTGCCATCAAATGCCCAAGACTTGAAATAGATAAACTTGATATCATAATGGAATGGATTGAGATAGCGAGAGGTGGCGGTGGGGCGTGGGTTCTTCAAGAAGAGAAAGATAAGATTGGTTTGGGGTTGAGTTATTTTTTATTTAAATAAATACATATTCACTTTTTTTTTATGAATTATTATATAAAATTTTGTTATATAGATTTTGAATAAGGGCATTTTTGTAATCGTATTAAATTATATTCCGATTCTAATGAATTAGTAAACATTTGAATAAAATCAGTACTTTTTTTACTCCGATTCCAGAAAATTTAAATAAACAGCTTTAACAAGAATCCAATTCTAACTCCTCTCTATTCTAACTCCTCATCAATTCAATTCTTCATCAATTCAATTTCTCTCATTCTAATTACGGATTAGTAAACGAGGCATATGATTTAATATGCAAACTCTAACTTCATGCATGGTCTGCCATGATCATTGCACGTACGTACCTTATTGCTGTTTCGGACTATGGTAAATGAGAAGGTCCAAGGGATTGCATTCTCTGTTTTATCCTCTTGTTTGGGTGGTTGCTGGGGAAATCAGTTCATGGGCTAATGGTCAAGAACCAATGGGAGCTCAGTGTGGAACTTGGTACTACATTGGTTGACATGTAGGTTAAAGAGAAAATTTTCAATGTGTCTGAAGGACAGGTAGTACATTACATGTTATTATATAAATCGAGAAAAGTTTTATTTTTTAAGAAGTTAAAATTTTAATTTAAATATCTTACTACATATGTAATAATACATATTTTATTACCTCGTGTTTTGGATACATAGAAAATCTCTCCTATTCTTAGTGTAAATGTCGCGTCGGGTCGTGGAATGCATTGATTTGCGGATCAGCAGAACGTGGCTCCAGCAGAGCAGCATTGTCTTTGTATGGGATCAGGATCCTCTCCTAATCTAAGGATGAGGATCCTCATGATTAAGGGATGTAGACCGTTGGATGAAAATCAAACGGTTACAAATAGAAGGTCTCTTTAAAGTTATAATAATTATAACCGTTGGATTTTCATCTAACGACCTACATCCCTTGGTCATGAGGATCCTCATCCTTAGATTAGGAGAGGATCCTAATCCCTTTGTATGAGGAGATGCAACAAACCGGTGTGGAGTCTAATGAAGTGACTTTCACAGGGATTCTTAGGACTTTCACAGGAATTTTTGACAAGGCAAATGTTAAATATTTTATCTCTAATCAAATTTACGCCGTACTGTGATGCTTATGGTTGATCGACGAGTGTCTCCGAAGCAATGTATTTTTTTTAGCTAGTGATTAGTTTCAATTTATAAAAAAATTGCAAGCAACTAAAACGCGGCAATACCGCATGCACAAGGGAGCGCGCGCTATCTACAAACAAAGCCATGCAATCCCTCGTCATCTCTCTCTCGAACCATCTTATAAAACCCAAAAGCAAATACCACGCCTCCTTCTATTGCTTTCTCAAAACCTACAATTCATGGGCTTCCGCTATCCGAAATGCTTCTTCCCCCCACAATGCTCTGCACATCTACTCTCAAATGCACCGAAATTCGATTCCTTTCGATACCTTCTCCGTCCTCTTTACGCTAAAATCGTGTACCCAGTTGAAGAACCACGCAATCATTCAACACCTCCATGCCCATGTAATCAAACTTGGGTTTTGCTCCCATGTATATGTGGCCACTTCGCTTCTCCATGCGTACGTTGTTGTGTCGTTTGTGGATGCATGCCTACTGTTCGATGAAATTCCTGAGAAGAACACGGTCACGTGGAACACGATGATTGCGGGGTTTTCGAGGTCGGGGGATGTGGAAAGAGCGCGTTTGGTTTTTGAGGAGATGCCGTTGAGAGATGTTGCGTCGTGGTCCGCCATGATAGCTGCGTACGTGAACAATGGCAAGCACGAGCGTGGTTTATCGTTGTTTCGGGATATGGTGATGGATGAAGGTTTGAAACCTGACCAAGTGAGTGTGGGCTCAGTTTTATCGGGTTGTGCCCACTTGGGTTCTCTTGGTTTGTTGGTGGGGAAATCAGTTCATGGGTTGATGGCCAAGAACGGGTGGGAATTGAATGTGGAAATTGGTACGATATTGGTTGACATGTATGCTAAGTGTGGGTTTTTGAAGGGAGCTGCACAGGTTTTTGAATTGATGCAAGAAAGGAATGTCATGACTTGGACCGCTTTGATTTGTGGATCGGCACAACATGGCTACAGCAAAGCAGCATTGTCTTTGTTTGAGATGATGCAAAAAGCCAGTGTAAGAGCTAATGAACTGACCTTTACTGGAGTTCTGAGCGCTTGTGTGCATACAGGACTAGTTGAGGAGGGCCGGAAATATTTCAAGATGATCGAAGAAAGTGGCTTGGAGCCTAGAATACAGCATTACGGATGCATGGTTGATTTGTACGGCAAGACAGGACTGTTAGAGGAAGCTTATGAGGTTATTATGAAAATGAGTCTAGAGCCCAATGTCGTTATTTGGACTGCTTTTTTATCTGCTTGTAAGGAGCATAAACAGTTTGAGATGGCAGAACGAGTGGTTGAGCAGGTCATGAAGATGGTAAAACCAGAGAACGATGGTGGGGTTTACTCTCTCCTCTCGAATTTGTATGCTTTGGGTGGGAAGTGGGATGATGCAGAAAGAGTGAGGAATTTGATGAACAACCAACATGTGAGGAAGGTCGGAGCATCTAGTTTTGTTAGAAGTGGATAGCAGAAAGTTTACATTCCATCTGTCCTTGGGCAAGCTATGAAATCTACCTGGATTGTCCTAACTTGGGGTGAGCTTTCAATATTATTACAGGGTTTACTTGTTTGAGCGACAATAATACGTTGTTCGGAAAATAACATTGTCTGATTTGATTGTTATAAGTTCAAATACTGATGAGATGGTGGATAGAATCTGACTGATATCGATACTAATTTTCCAGGTAAATGAACATTGACCTCCGGCACATTGATCAAATTTAAGCTGTCTGTATCACGTGCAAACGGTTGATCGGATTTGTCTCCTCAATGTACTGTAGGAGTTACATTTTGTACCTTCTTGCAGACCACTTTGTTGCTGTTTCCACCCTCTTTTTTCCCACAATTTTTCATTCATAAAGGCAATCATTGTTGCTTTAGTGTCCATATTGTATTAGTTATCAGGGAAAAAGTAAAAGGCAATTAGCAGGAATGATCATATTTTGACGTTTAGTTGCAGAAATGATCCAGTGTCGTTTTAGTTTACATATTCTATATATCTTTGTTTCTTCACTAATACCGCAATGTGATCAAAAGAATTACACTCATCTGCATCCTTTATTAATTTGACTGCTAAAATTAGTAGAAACAACCAGACCACATACACCCACCAAGACGGACAAAGGCCGGCACAGCCCACAAACAACCAAACGTAACCAAAAGACTATTTCCTAGAGTCTAGGAACTGGTGTCAGCCACCATAGGAGTGCAAATGCGTAGGCCTCTCTCCAAGAACAGCTATCATATGGAGTCTTTGCAGCTATCTCTAACTCTAACATTCCCTCACGGAGGTTGCTCATGACAATGTGTTCATTGAACTTGAAATACACGATATCTTGATTATTTAGGTGGAAACTTAGAATCTCAACTGATGCCGCTCCTGTTTACCTGTTCAGAAAACAAAGGAATATCATCGAAAGGCAGGGAAATTATGTCGAACAACCATTCAAATTTCCCATCTCCCTCACGTGCCTCTTGTAGTTTCAGCTCCCAACTCTGAATGGGAAAATCAGCACCCAATCCGACCGTGCACATCCGCAGACAGCCTCCTTAGACACCTAGATACCAATTCTTTACTCGTCCACCAAAAAAAGTCGCAGGCTCCTTAATGAAACGGCATTTAGCAATATTATCACCACTACTACTACGAAGGAATGGATTCAACTCAAATTTACATTCAGATAAATTATGCACCCAATAAAACATTCTGTTGTGAGCAACGGCTGTGTATAACGTAAATTCCAAACCATCGTTGTCGCGTATGTGTTTTATTTGTTGTGGGCTAAATGACATAGCCAACTCTTTCCATTCACCACTAGTCTCAGAAGAGATCGTCTCCACATGGTAGCTGCCATCTGACCAATTCCGAATTAATCATACAATCATCCACCTATACTCAGTATTAAGCTGTATGATATCAAAACTTGTACCGCTACTGTCTTCTTCAGAGGAGTGGTTATAATATGGATCATACATGAATCCCACTCTCAGAGGTTCAATCTTACCATTGTGGACTGGAGGGGTGGGAGGAAGAGCAACCCATTGCTTGGTGTATGGATTGCAGATGTAGTAATCCCCTTAAACCCAACCTGTTGTACAGCATAAAACAAGTCATTATAGGTAGCTACAACAATTTGTTCTCCGTCTTCGTTGTCACCAAAACCAGGAAGGAAACTTAAAGAGAGATTGCTTGTTTGGAACACTGGAGGGTTGGACGTTGTAAAGACTTCAGTTTTGCGCTCCTCCCTATCGCTAAAGGCAAATACAACGAGAGTACTTGGAATGGGGGCTTATGTCGATTGCTTTGGAGACATAGAAAATGGCGAACAAAAGAAGGATCAGAGATGAGATGGAACCAACGCTTCGACACACTTGTTCACTGAAGAACAACTTTACTGCAAGGAAGTCGACAAAGGATTTCAACCAACAACGGGTCAGGAAGATCATCAATACAATTCTTCATGAGCGATCAACTTGGTGGTGATATCTTTTTGGTACCATTCTGCTGCGTTAATATTTACTTTTGGTAGCAATATCCAAAGAACGCTGATAGGGTTAGGGTTTTCGACTTTCGTAAGATCAGAGAAACATAAACTGGAACGAAAGTTGGGGAAATTTATAATTTTATACCAATGCCACCTGAACTTTTACTGATTTGCAAAGTATCACCTGAAATAAAAATAAAGATTGCTTAAAGAATTCCGTTAAAATTAGCAGGTGGCTCAGTTTCTAGGGATTTAATTTATTCACTGATGAAAAAGCATAAACAGATATATATGGGGTAATCTTTGACAAACAAACACAGGAACTCCAGAAAAAAAATAAAAAAACAATATAATGGACTGCACACACCTTGAACAAGCTCTCATGCTACAGGACTGAAATCTTGTATCCCTGGGAGTGGGAGGTGAAGCAGAGAGAGATGCTGGGGAGAGGGAGGTCGGGAGATCGAAGGAAGCTTGGTGTACGGGGGGAAGTTTGGAATATCTTCATATGACACGTAGATATGGATTCAGATTGATCCGATCCGAATTCAATATAATTAACTGGATATAAATTGAGATTTCCAGTTTGATAATCCATAGATTCTAATATTGATCAAAGCATATGTAATCCGACTTAATATAACATCTTATTTATTTGTTATGTAATTTAGAGTTAATCTTAGTTTACTATCTTGAAGCTTCGTAGTTTTCAACATTTGGTACATTTCTGTTAACTGATGTCGTGGTGCCCACATGGGTAATAACTGAGCGTCACATGTCAATATGACCCACTTCAATATTAAAAAATTAAATAAAAAAAACAAAAACACTAAAAATAAAAAAAAGAAGCCCCACTCGTGTTCTACCTGACCCAACCCCCTGCAACCCGCACCCAACCCCCTCCCTTTCGTCTTCTATGTTGGGCTTGCTGGCGACCCGCGTAACAAGAAACAGAAGACCAAAACCCACGTCATGAAGCGGCCCCCCCCTCCCCCAACCTCCCTTCATCACCCTCTCTCTCTGGGCAACCTACAATATCAAATGTAGGAACCCCCACCTTCCTTCCTTCATTCCTGCGACATGCATCTACGCCTCCCCTATTTAGATCTTCGATTCCTCCACAACCCTGATTCTTCTCGTCCCTTCACCAATGGAAATTAGGTTTTTTTTTTTTTTTTCTTTCTTTCTAATCTGGAGCAGCGGAGAGCGAGAAATGGGTAGAATTAAGATTTTACAAATTATAATTTGTGTGTGTTAGAGGAGGTTGCAGAGAGGGATTTTAGAGAGAGGGGAATGGGGAAGAAATTGTGGTAGGAGGAGAAATATCCACATGGGTTAGGCTTGTGGGGATTTTAGAGAGAGAGAGAGAGAGAAAGAGGGGGATGGGGAAGAAATTACAGAGGGAAGAAGGAAGGTGGGGGAAGGTTGGGGGAGACTGGTGGTGAAGGAAGGCTGGGGGAGAGGGTGCGGGTTGTAAAGGGAAGAAGAGAGGGAGGGGGTTGGGGGAGAAGAGGGTGGGTTATTCATTTTTTTTTTTTTTAAATATTGAAGTAGGCCTATATTGACACGTCAGTTAACAGAAATTCTAACGGAAAACTTAATGGTTGCATGAAACTGTTCCAAAATTAAGACTTGAGGTATGACTCTGGGATGAAAAAAATTTCATGTACCAAATGTTAAAAACCACGAAATTTCAGGGTAGTAAACTGAGATTAACTCTATAATTTAATAAATAATTTTAATCCTCAGTGGTAAAATGGAAGAAGACTACGACATTTATGGTGTGTATTTCTGGTGTGTAATTTTCTTGTGTGTGTATTTTTTGTTCTGTAGATAAAGAAGAAGACTACGACATTTATGGCCATTGAACACCATAAACTTCGCAATTCCCTTCCCCTTTCTTTCTACTCCTCACTTAACCGATCATCTAAGTTTTATTCGTTTTTGGTTCTCACTTTAAATTGGAGAAAATTTTGTTTGTAGTTGTAACATTGTCATTAGCCTACGTGTTATAGTATTAGTGAGCGACAAGTTTATATTTCAGAATATAATACACACAAGTTATAACATAGGTAGATTGTAATATTATATGGCGGTGTAGTGGTCAGACGAAAAAACTATTCCTTAAATTGTTAGTGCATTGCCCTTAACCAACTCGGATGAGATCATGAGAGACATCACCAAATCTCATTCATCCCCGAATTTCGGGCACACTATTATTGATAAATTGTAAGGATATATTTAGGAATTGGTGTAGAGACGTTGAAATCGACATTTTTTTTTAAGTGAGTAGTGATTTTCACACTCAAGAGACATAAATAAACTTGGGCATATAGGATAAATGGGTGTGTGAAAATAATTTCTCTTATTCAATCCTAAAGCTAAGAAAAAGCGAAGAGTGCATAGGAGAAAACGAGTGCGAAAATCACTTCATTTTGATGAATAAACTCAGGGTTAAAACGGAAAATTCAAAAGAACAGCAATCCACCCCCAACTAAGGAACTAACTCGATAGGGCTCTCCCGAAGCTATAAAATCAAACGTAAAATCCGAATTTTGCCCTTTTCGCGTTTCGCAAAACCCTAAACCCAAAATCAAGAGAGGCAAAGGCGGTGCAGAAACAATGGCGAAGTCGATGAGATGCAAGAGAGAGAAGAGGCTGAGAGCCATACGGAGAGAGATGGTGGAGCCCTACTACGACAAGAAAGACGAAGCTAAGCTCGCTGCCCAGGAAGCTGCCCTCGCTGCCCCCAAGCTGCCCGTACGGCCCCCGCCTAAATCCACCTCTGCTATGGAGGTCACCACCACTGACGGCGCCTCCGCATCCACTAGCAACATGGGTATGCTCTCTTTTGCTCGATACCCATTTCAATTTTGTGCTAAATTCACTTACCTATGTTCTAAGTTGTGCTTAATTTGTTGGAAATTATGTGGTTCCACCCATTTTTCTTCATGTTTTAAATACCCATTTGCTAGTTTTGCTTAAATTTCTATCAATCCGCTTGCTTTTTGTGATGCCCTGCTCTTGCAATGTGATATTTCGATATATATTGGTTGGAAAAAAAAAAAAGGTCTTTTATTGCTAGCTCTTACCATATATGCATCCAAAGATTGACAGATAGTACATGTTTTCTGATGGAATTATAGTTTAGGGGAAAAAACTGAAATTTATTCAGCAACAAAAGGAGAAAAAAAATTCTTTTCAGTCCCACACTTTCTTTACAAAGTCTATAAATTGGACTTCTTGTGAAGAGTGATATTTTGGTTGGAAAAATAACTAGACTAGGTTTATATTTCCGAAAGATACTATTTGAGAAGTGAGATAACTTGCTTAAACACCAGGCAGAAGCTTTTAGTATGGTACTTTCTTGGAATTTAATTTCCGTTTACAGCATGATTCCGATGCTTGGTCAGGTAGTCTGAATTCACAGTGGATGTTAACGTAAAATGAACAAATAGGCAAACAAACAAATAGAATTAGATGGTGGCCAGGGGTGCCTTGTTTCAACAGTTTATTTCAAGCTACGTGGAATTTTTGTTTCTGCATCCCTTGGTGTTGGATATCTGCTCTAACTTTAACCAACTCGTTTCTTCAGAAAGTTTCTTAAGCGAGATAAATGAGTAGGTCATTTGGTGGGAATTATTGGCACCATGGGTTTGTAGCATAATTAATTAATAATATACTCGATCACGCATTTGGCTAGCTCATTTTTCGAAGAATTTAAGTGAGTGCTTTTTGTTATTGTTTAGGTTGTATTCGCATATTCTTATTCATAAATGAAATTGTATGATGCCTGCATTTTTTATGTTTATATTATGCAGGCAAGACTTGATTTATGAAGTTTGAGTGTTCTTGTTGAGATGCATAGCAATTCGCATTGTTGTTGACATATAGTATTTTCTAGCTACTCAGCTTCAATTAATTTATCTGTCAGCTGTTTTCAAGTTTAACCATCTGGATGTTGCATTCTTCAAATAGATGTGGACGTGGATGCTGTCAATGAAAGATAGCTGCATTGAAGCCTGCTGGTGGGGTAGGCAAGAAATCTAAAAGGGTGTTCAAGGTGGGCAAAAGAAGGCGCCACGGCAAGGGAGGAAAGGTAAAGAGGCGTCATATTTAACCCTTTGAGAGAAGATCAGAATGCCCAGTTGTAGCCCAATGCGATAACATTATCTTTAAGGGCGTCTTGTGTTCGGGTTTTGTTTTATAGATATTTGAGGTTATCGTCTGAAAATGTAATCGAGCGCATGTTACATGTTAACTTTGGATTTAAGCAGCATTTATGGATGCCCTTCAGTTGAAATTACCTTATTCTCTGGGGATCCAAACTGTTAATGCCATTTTGTTCTGTTGCCATTTGACGGACTGGTATGCTGTAATTGATCCCGCTGTGCGTAAACTTTGTGATGCCGAGGTGGTATGACCATGCCCTGTTTGTTTTTGTTCTTCGACTTTTGGCTATGCAATCCCGTATACAATCACTGGAGTAGTCTTCTTGTTTTTAGTTTTTGAAGGCAAGCCATATTTGGACTCTAGGGAATCGAAGTGTATCCAGTGAATGCTCGCAGCCACTTGAGATACCACTTCCTTTTAAATTTGGTTCTAGCAGTTTGGACTTTTGGGCTTCTTTGGCCTTGCCTCGGCCTTTGCTTTTGTTTCTTCGAGTGATATTCAAATCTAATTTGAACTAAATGAGTAAATTGTAGTAATGGTCTTTCAATTTTAACTTAATTAGAGCAATGGTCCTTCAACTAAAAATTCATTACCATTGGTCCTTTAACTCATCAAAACGTGCAGCTATAGTCCCTTAACTAAAAATTCATTACCAAAAGTTCCTCAACTTTAACCCAATTGTTGCAATGGTCCTTTCAACATAAGTCGTTTTGACAAAAGTCTGACGAAGTTGACAAAAATGATCATAACTACACGTTTTGATGAGTTGAGGGACCATAATGGATTTTTAGTTGAGGGACCATTGGTCTAATTTGATAAAAGTTGAGAGATCATTACTACAATTTATTCTGAACTAAATTAAGTGCAAAGGAGGAACCAAGCCGCTTAGCGTCGTCAACTTGATTACGGGCAACTTTAGGCCTTGTTGGACTGTTTGGTTTTGTTGCATCTGGAATAAATGACTGCTATAGTTGCAGCATGATCTCTACACACACACACACACACAAAATAAATAAATAAAAAATAAATAAAAAAAAAGAACATCACGATCGATCGATGAAGTTGAACAACGATCTTTTTGTCCAATGAGATGCATGCAATGGGTAAGTAGGCTATATTTAATGATTTTATTTTAATTTCTTTGTCCCTTTAAGCACTCAAAGTTGCCTTGTAATTTCTTTCCCATTGACTATTCTTGAGAAGAATTAATTGAGATGTAGAAATTTTTAAGTCAAGTCATGCTCTTATTCTATATCCTGGCTTTTTCTTTAGTACTATTCTCCTTGAGCAATTGACCATTTTCTGCAGAATATATGGTTCGGAACTTAGGCTCGTAATACCATGGGAACTTGGACAATCAAACAAATAGATGAGGACTGGATGCCTACACATTTTATGATCATATTATGCATAGCAATTTCATTGGCATATCATTTTCTTGCTACTCAGCATCGATCAATTATTTTATCTGTCGTTGGTTTTCAAGTTTAACCATCTGGATGTTGTCTTGTTCTAATAGAAATGGACATGGATGCGATCAATCAAAGAATAGCTGCACTGAACCTGCTGGTGGGAGAAGAAGGCTAAAAAGCGTCACATTTAACTCTGAGAACATCAATATTGCCCGATTGTAGCTTATTAGGATAACAGTATCTTTAAGGTTGTCTTGTAATTAGGGTTTATTTTATAGAATATATGAGAGTTACCTTCTGAAAATTTAATCTAGAGCCCTTGTCATATTTTTTAACTTTTGAGTTTGAGTGGAGTTGTTATGGACGATCTTATGTTGAATTATCATTCTCCTGTGTTGAGATTATTTTCTTCTTGTAGCGTTGTGAATGCTCGTGACTACTCGACTCGAGCAAGAGTCCTCTTGTGTTAGATTAGAATATTACTCAAATAAACGAAAAAAAGGCAAAGGAAAGGCTGAAGAAACCCGAAAAGTTCAACAGTTGGAAACAAAATAATCTAAAGGAAAACTAATGAAAATAGTTTGAAAACTTTGAGTTTTAATGATAAGGACAAAATAAAGGGTAAAGTGAATAGTACCTGTATTGATTTTTTAGTATAAAAATATAATTTTTCGTTAAAGTGAACAGTACCATAGACTTTTCGTTAAAACTCTCATAATCTAAACTACGTGGAAGAAGATTTAAAATGGCACCTATGTGGCTTAGTTAATTTAATTATGCTTTGATATGCAACCTTAGACTTCGTAAAGTAGAAAAGAAGAAAAGGATTATACATACAATTATGATAAGAGTACATCACAATCGTTGGAACTGACCTCCCCCCAATAGGCTCATAGAATTTTATGATCTTTTATTCTTCTCATCTAATAAGATGCTTATTATGTGTTTTAACTTCTTTGCCCGCTTAAGCACTCTAACTTGCCTTCTTAAGTCAGCCATTTTTCTTGACCATTCTAGAGAAGACTTGAGATGTACAATTTTTAAGTCAAGTCTTCCTCTTACTCTATATTTTTTTTTTCCTTCTCCTTGTCCAATTGACCCGTTCTGCAGAGAATATGGTTACAAACTTGACTTACGGAAATGGATTATTTAGAACAAGAAATTGTTGTCACATTATTTTTGCTTCAATTGAGAGAAATAATGATTAGAAAATTAGGTTTTTATGATTCTATACAGATGAGAAATCACATCCAGAAATTTGTGAAAAATAAAGATAATCAAAATGAGAACAGAAGAGTAACAAATTATATTGGATCGAGGGCTTAAAGTAAATTCGAGAAATAATTTCTGCAAATTTTATTTTTATTTTGTACACTTGTTTTTAGGCATTAGTTTAGGCAAATCATAAGCCAATCGCGTGCGAAAAGTACAAAATGTATACGTAAATCATTCTCAAATTTAAAGGGAATTGTTATTAGTACTCCAAAAATCTCATTCTACACTCCAAACTTTCTATATTAGAAAAGAAAAATACACTTGTGAAGAATGTAGAATGAGATTTTTTGAGCGTCAATAACACTTCCCAATTTAAAATGTCAATTTATTTTTCTACTCAGCCTTTACTTGCCCCGCATTAAATATGACTTAGTTAAGCTGATACTAAAAGTTTAAAGTAATTTTACAAACACGTTAGTGTGATTACATATTCAAAAGTGAACTGTTATTAGCACTTCAAAAATCTCATCCTACATTTCTCACAATAGATTTTTCTTTCTAATTATAGAAAGTTTAGAGTGCCAAATGAAATTTTTAGAGTGCTAATAACAATTCCAATTCAAAACATCATCCAATATAGTTGCACCTAACACATAAAAAAATTTAATCTGCTTGCTTCACTGTGCTTTAAATATGAATATTCATACTGCTAAAAAAGTCTAACATTGATTACCTCATATAAAACTAGTTTAATTAATTAATTAATGGGAAGTCTGTCTCATATACATTGCTTAGCTTGGTGTGCTTTCATTGTTGAATCTTGACGTTTTCAAGGCACGTAAATGCAAGTTCCAAATGGAGATTAGTTTTGAAAGGACAAAAGATTTATAGTTAAATATATAATGATAACATTGATAATTATATATTTATATAAAAGAGGTTGAACTCGTGCATGCAAGTGTCATGCATTTTTTTGGCTACATAAGTGAAACTTGCTAATTATATAAAGTATTGATCACATCTTTCAATCTCACTTCCTTTCATATGGGGTGGCATTAACTGCTGCGCATGTTACTAATTCGATTATTACATATATTTTATTCAAAATATATTTTAAAATATAAATTTATCGTTCGTCTATATTATAAGACGTGACCTCATAACATCATACAATCATACAAATTCCAATTTCAACAAAAGTCTATAATATCACAGATTTGTCCATATTTATATAAAAGAGAAAGGTCATAGATTTACAGTTCCTATATGAATTCTACCCGCACCAATTAAATAAATTATCGTTCATCCATAATGTAATCTGATGACTAAATCTTATGTGTAGTTCGACTTACCTAATTCATTATCATCATTTCATTAAAAAAAGTTCTAATCTTTACTATCAGAGGATGTGTAATAAGTACCTTCAAAATGAAGTAAATAAAGTTCAAATAAACATTTATCAACCAACACACATTTTTGTCCAATCAAAGAATTAAGTAATTAACGACTTAAAATTCATGATAATATTTGTATGTCTTCTCTTTCCCGGTCTTTTCTCTACCATGCCAAGATTCCTAGCAGTAGAAGTGGTTTCGTGGAAGTGGTTCCAATGACGCAGTCAACCACCCTCCTTCCCTCTCACCAGTCGTTTCCTTTACGTTACGGATTGAAAGAGAAAGTTGAACCCTCCTCTTACACGACAAACAATCTCTCTCTCTCTCTCTCTCTCTCTGAACCAAACCAACCAAAACCTTTCTTATTATCTAGTCTTCCACTCTCCCTCTACCCGTAGACCGTTGCGAGGTTCATTCAAAGATACGCCCCCATTTCTTCCACCTCCACCTTATCTAGCTCTCAAACCCCCAAAACACAGAAACCCGCTTCTTATTTCCCAAAAAAACACAGAGGAAAGCGAAAAATCTCTGCTTGCATGGCTTTTCTCCCAAAGCTCGCAGCTTTTTTCGTGGTGTTATTATCATTTTTTGAGAACCATGTGCATGCAAGGTTTGTGGTGGAGACGGGAAGCGTTAGGGTTCTGTATCCAATGAGCCTGCGCTCGAAGCACGACGGAGCTATCGGCAACTTTGGGCTGCCGGACTATGGCGGCTCCTTGGTGGGCACTGTTGTCTATCCTGAAAAAGGGTCTTCCGGCTGTGAAGCTTTTGAGGGTGACAAGCCTTTCAAGTCGAAAAATTCTCGCTCCACCATTGTTCTTCTTGATCGCGGAGGTAAATCAATCAATCTATAATTTCTCTACGCATTTATTAAATCAAAAAGCCCGAGGACGGTTTGTAACTCAAGTGATTAAGAGCTTTTATAGAGTCAGTGAGCTCGAATCCCCTCTTCCAATTTGTAGCCAAAAAAAAAAAAAAGTAATGTCTTAGTGGGTTGACTTTACATCATTCTATCAGTGTGCCTAGAAATGAAATTGGTATTTGTCTTTTTTTGGCAACGGCTTCCTTTAATAGTTAAATTTCATTTCTGGATGTGTGTTTTGAGTTTCTTTTTAAAAAGCAAATAGATATAGCAAAAGGATGATGATTAATTTGCTTGTTGGACTTAAATTTTTCTCAATTTTGCTTATGAAAACGCATATTTTTAAATTTTCGGAATTCGGATGCTTTTTTGGAGACTGGATTTGAGCATACTTTCTTGTGTTTGCTCTGCTTTGTCCCCTGTTCTTCCACCTTTCCTTCTATTTGAATCGACTTATCAAAAGTCTCTTACCAGTCTTCCTCTAAATTCCTTGTTGGCTTTAGCTTAACTGTTCAATAGATGTAAAATAGATATTGGCTTCTTTGTATTTAGTAGTCCCTCTGTGCCAAGATGGGCAAATTCTAGTAACCCAGGTCTATCTCTCTCATCACGTGATGTGAGAGATTGAGAGAAGTGGGTATATAACCCCGGTTGTATGGTAGAATCTCTCGTCAAACTTAATCTTGTGGATACTGTGTGTAAGTGACAGACTGAATTCTAACCGAGTCTTATTTTGACCAAAAAAACCATGTTATTGGGATTGTAGTTTGAACTTTTTGCTATTGCACTTGTAGGTTGCTACTTTGCTTTGAAGGTGTGGAATGCTCAACAGGCTGGAGCCTCAGCCGTTTTAGTGGCAGATAACATTGAAGAGCCTCTAATAACAATGGATTCCCCGGAAGAGAGCACTGATGCAGATGGTTACATAGAGAAGATTGGAATTCCGTCAGCTTTGATAGACAAAGCATTTGGTGACAGCTTGAAGGAAGCACTAAAGAACAAGGAAGATGTTGTGATGAAACTAGACTGGAGAGAGTCAGTGCCACACCCCGATCAAAGAGTTGAATACGAGTTCTGGACAAACAGCAACGACGAGTGTGGGGCTCGTTGTGATGAGCAAATGGCTTTTGTGAAAAATTTCAAGGGTCATGCTCAAATTCTGGAGAGAGGGGGTTACACGCTCTTCACTCCACATTATATAACTTGGTATTGTCCTCGGGCATTTGTCCTCACAACTCAGTGCAAGTCTCAATGCATAAACCATGGAAGATATTGTGCACCAGATCCTGAGAGAGATTTAGGAGAGGGGTACCAAGGGAAGGATGTGGTATATGAGAACTTGAGGCAGCTTTGTGTGCATAGAGTTGCCAATGAGAGTGGCCGGTCATGGGTTTGGTGGGATTATGTGACAGACTTCCATATCAGATGTTCCATGAAAGAAAAGAAGTATAGCAAAGATTGCGCCGAGGATGTCATGAAATCACTTGGTAATCGCATGATTTGATATTTCTGTGTAATGTGTATGGGAAAATGATTGTTTTATGGCCTTAATAGCTTTAATCTGATTGCTGCAGATTTGCCTGTTGACAAGATAAAAAAATGTATGGGTAATCCTGAAGATGATGTCGAGAATGCAGTGCTCAAAGCCGAACAAGAAATCCAGGTCATACATTACAGAGACGCATAGGCAAAATGGATTTGTACAATTGGCTTTTTTAATTTGGCCACAGGGTTATCTCATTTTTCCTTTTCTTTTTGTTATATTTAGGTTGGAAGAGGATCTCGTGGTGACATTACCATCTTGCCGACATTGGTTATTAACAATGCTCAGTTTCGAGGTTTGTCACAACTTTCGCGCCATTGTGTATTGACTTCCTTGTTACAGTTCGTCCTGTTACTCATGGACATAAATATTAATCTTGATTGATTTCGTTTAAGCTATTGCCAGAAACCATTCATTTCATTCGTTAAATTTTTTTACACTAAATCAGAATCCTGAAGTTTGTCATTTAACTGATCTGAAGGAAAATTAGATAGAACTGCTGTGCTAAAGGCCATATGTGCTGGATTTAAGGAGACGACTGATCCTCCTATTTGTTTGAGTGGAGGTTAGTTTTCTTTTTTCACTTTCCAGTCTATTCCGTTTCATATCTGCTTCTTGATGATTGAATAACGTACTGATGTCTTTTCGTGTTCCTCTCCCTTCTCCCTCCCAATCAACCGTGTTATCTCAACAGAACTTGAGACAAATGAGTGCCTTGAGAGGAATGGTGGCTGTTGGCAGGACAGCCAATCTAATATAACTGCTTGCAAGGTATACATAAAATTTTACATTTGACGTGTATGGTTGATGCCACCTATGAAAAGTTCCTATGTGCGTCACAAATTTTAACTCCATGTTAATTGGTTCCTTTTCTCAGGACACATTTAGGGGAAGAGTTTGCGAGTGCCCTCTAGTGAACGGTGTTCAGTATAAAGGCGATGGTTATACATCTTGTGATGGTAGATCCTCGATTTATTAAAAATGCAGCAAAATTCTTCCCTTTATTAAAACAGTGTGGTTTTGGAAGAGAGTTACTCCTAAAACATTTACATTTTTCTTGGCAGCTTTCGGACCTGCAAGATGTGCGATAAACAATGGAGGTTGCTGGTCAGAATCTAGAAATGGATTGCATTTCTCGGCATGCTCAGTTCAGTGATCTTTATCATAATCTTTCACTTTATTAGTAGTTCTCTCCATTTTTTGAATAGAGTTCTCTTTCTGTTTCAAGTGCTTAGACCACAAAACTCCACATTTGTTCTTATCAAAATTGATTTTTTTTCCCTTTCGGTATACAAACAGAACTCTGAGTTATCAGGCTGCAAATGTCCACAAGGCTTTCATGGGGACGGTCATAAATGCGAAGGTGATTTGAGTTCCAGTGTGACCAATAACTATCAAAGAATAATTTTCTTACTGTTTCAGGGGATGGTCATTAATTTCTTCGTGTGTGACTTGTATTCGTAAATCATGTTTTCATTCCTTCTTCCATTCCTTTTTACTGTGCATCAGATATTGATGAATGCAAGGTGCGTAGTGCTTGTCAGTGTGATGGCTGCAGCTGTAAGAACACTTGGGGCGGGTACAACTGCAAATGTAAGGGAGGCCAGCTGTATATGAAGGAGCAGGATACTTGTATTGGTAAGACATCAAATTTGAGTCGTAATCACTAATTAATTGTTGATTGGCACCCCACAACGTTAATAGTGGGTAAGTTTGCAATCCTGCAAGACGTATGTCTTAATAATTGTTCATCCATTTAAATGCAGAGAGACATGGATCGAGATTTGCCTGGTTTTTAACTTTCATGGTCCTTGCGGCTGTGTCAGCTGTTGGCCTAGCTGGTTACATCTTCTACAAATACAGGCTTCGAGTATGTTCTCCCTTGGCGAGCTCTGTATATCTGTACTGATTAATTTGTTTATTAAATTACGAACTCTACACTTGTAACAAAATTTCGCTTTCACTTGCAGTCTTACATGGACTCCGAGATCATGGCTATCATGTCGCAATACATGCCTCTGGACGGCCAGCAGGCCAGTCAAGTACATACCGCCGACTCAGAACCTCTACGACGAGGCTCAGTATAAGGTAACTAATTCTTTGCCTTTATAAGCAGTCTTCTTTCTTGTTAACAGTTTGTCCTTAAAAATGTTACTGCTACTGCTACCTGCAGAAACACAAGCTAAACAACCTATTCCGGTCAAGGGCATCTGCGAGCCGGACTGTTTTCATGCAAACGCTCCCTGCGGATACTCAACTCCATTTACTAGCTCATAGGTAAATCAGGAAAAGGTCCCGTTCGGATACAGTACACGATAGTATAGGATGAATTTGGGAGATATCTGTATGTACGTATGCAGGAGATTTTCTTCACATACCACTCTTTACTGTGTGTAGATAAAAGTGCTCAGATGTAAATTTTGGTTTGAGGAAAAACAAGGATCAATATATATATATATATATATGAAATTGTAACGACACACATATATAAGAGGGAAATAAAATAAGACAGAAAAGGAGAAGTTGTGTGTGTAATGTGTATTTCTTCTTCTAAATATAATTTACAAAATCAATAGCTCATCATATACTTGTGACTTGTGAGTGAAGGTTTTGGATTGTTTTGTATTCATGAATAACGATCATATGCTTAACAATTGTCGTGCAAAGTAAATACCAAATGCATGAAAATTAATTGACAAATAAAGCATGAAATTAAGAATTACACACATGCACATATATATATATATATACACACAAAAACAAAAATATCATTTGGTAGCTAGGCTTATTTTATACACATCCCACAATTTTATGAAAACACCTCACATTCAAAAACTTTCTCGAAAATTCCAGCTTCCTCCCTCATTCTTCTGAAGCCATTCCCTCAACTAATAAATCTGTAATGAGATCTAGAGGGACCTCATCCCACTTACAATTGTTTCCCGAGAGAAAAGTGGTACGCACTAGACAATGAGCAATGCCATTGGCTTGACGATGGACATGGGTATAAGAAACTCCAGCAACCGTTTCTATTAACGTCTTCGTGTCTTCAATGATATTCCCAATCACAAACAAATTAGGAGAAGTTTCACAAAGAGCGACAATAATCTGAAGAGAATCGCTTTCAACAGTGAAGTTGTGAAGTCCCTTTTGTATCGCCAAAATTAAATCGTATTTGGCTGCCGTCACCTCCGCTCGAAGATGAGAAAAATATGATCGCACATTATCGTTGCTGCTGCCACAAAACCACCCCGATCATTCCTAATTATGATTCCAACTCCCCCCAATTTGAGATGATCATTCCACGCCCTCCATTTTTAAGTCCAGTTCTATGGTTTTTTGAGGATGAGTCCAATTATTTAATTATTTCATATCAATTTCATTAATTTATATAAAAACATATCAATTTACGCTTATCAACAATTTGTCAATTTTTTCGTCAAATTAATGTTATTTTTGCCTATTTAAGTTTTAAAAACCAACTGAAAATTAGATAAAATTCACGACCGGAGGCAAATTGGCACGTTAAAAAAGAATAGGGGCTTCAGAACCAAATTGGAAGAAATTACCAATAATTCCAGACCAGAAAAAAAAAAACAAAAAACAAAGATGGTACGGTAAAAATAAAAGAGAGCGCAAAACATGTCTTTTCTCGTACTCTGTGCGGTTAAAAGTAAAAACACTAGAACAGAGGAGGAGACTGTCAAAGTGGATAACGTTCTGCCCAGACTCCTACTTCACTCTTGTTCCTGCTGCTCCTTCGCTTCCCAGTTGCTGCTATCAACTATGTCGTTGGAGTTTCAATCCTAAATCTCTGTCGTCTCTTCTCTCCGATGGCCTCTTCTCTTCCTCTCCATCACCCCTCCCACTGTCTCATCTCCAATCCACAGGTCCCAATCTCTCTCTCTCTCTCTCTCTCTCTCTCTCTCTCTCTCTCTTATTTTTCAAAATTTTCTATGTTGTTAATTTTGACGTATATGTGAAGAAGCAGTTTAGAGGTTCCAACAATGGATGCTCCCCAAGACCCAGAAGCTATTTCCCCACAAAAGACACAGAAAAAGGCGTTCGCTTTCAACCCATCAAAGCAAAAGCAGCCACGGAGGCTCCTCCATTTTCTCTCTTTCAGCCTCCCAAAGACTGAGGACTCTCCCTCTGAGGTAATCTACGCATTCTCCCACTACTTTCTGTTGGTTGCTAAGAAAGTGTAGAGATGGAAATTAGAAACTTCAGCAATTTTCAGATTGTTTAAGGTTTCATTTGGTTAGCTACTGATAACTGAATCTTCTGAAGTTTTAAATTGTAAGAATATGTGTATGTTCAAGTGCTTTATGTTCATAAGAAATCAGAACAGCATATTTTGTTTGTAGTTCAATCCAAATGGAGCTATATTGTTCTGTTCTACGTATGCCCTTTAAATAAGGATTGATTTTCTTGTTTTTGATTCATTACTAAGACGAAAGATCATGCCTTATCTTTTAATACCTGCAGTTGGAGCCAGCGGACCCTGATTTCTACAAGATAGGGTATGTTAGAAGTATGAGAGCAGTATGGAATCGAATTTAAGGAAGGGCCAGATGGGTTTGGGGTTTATGCTTCCAAGGATGTGGAACCACTTCGCCGGGCTAGAGTGAGTTATTAATTCATTGCAGTCTGTCGAGTTAGATGCACAACGCTGAATTTAGTGTCAGTGTCAGTGTCTATGATGGTTTCACTGTCCTTAGTTGTTGATTAAGTGTTTAGGTTTCGATGGCTTGTTTTTGGTATTAATGTGTTTTTGTTCTCAATTTCCTTAGGTAATAATGGAAATCCGCTAGAACTGATGTTAACCGTAAGCCAAAAGCTGCCATGGATGTTTTTTCCAGATATAGTACCAGTGGGTCATCCAATCTTCGATATCATTAACTCAACAGATCCAGAGGTAAGCGTGTTTGACTTCATTTCAGATAGCAAGAATTTACTGGAGAAGATTATCAAGTATTCTAGTACTTCTTCAATTTGTTTAATGGGCAATAGCATTTTCTTCAAATTATGAAATGACATTCATTCTATTGCCTTCATTTTTGTGGCAGACAGATTGGGATCTGAGGTTAGCATGCCTTCTTTTGTACGCATTTGACAAGGAAGATAACTTTTGGCAGTTGTACGGTGATTTTCTACCCAGCGCTGATGAGTGCCCCAACTTGCTTCTGGCTAGTGAGGTGGATAACTTTACAGAACATAATTCTTCTTCATTGTTTCTAAACATTTGCGTAATTTATTCTCGTTTATTTTCTTTGACTAGATCCAAATAAGATTTGGATCCAAGGCCTTGAGTGTGCCTGATGTTGAAGGCACATCCATAGCTGTGATACAGTTTTCGAGAATGCATCCACAGCTTTTGGCCTCTTGAGATTTAGATCCAAATAATCTTGTTTTTCTTTGCTTCTGCTCCATAAATGTTATAGGAGGAGCTTTCAGAACTGCAAGATCCCAATCTTGCTTCGACTATGAGGGAACAGCAACGCCGAGCCCTGGAATTTTGGGAAAAGAATTGGGTAATTATCAGCCTGTATATCTTGTACATCATCAATCATTCTAGTCATCAATATTCTGCAGAAAAAATTGATTACCCTCAGTTTTAACTCATTATACACATGCTTGTATGTGTGCTAAACCTCAATCAGCACTCTGGTGTACCACTAAAAATTAAACGCCTTGCTCGTGATTCTGAGAGATTCATTTGGGCTCTGAGTATGGCACAAACACGATGCATAGGCATGCAAATGAGAATTGGTGCACTTGTTCAAGATGCAAATATGCTAATTCCTTATGCAGGTAAGTTTCTATTCTCTTCAAATCTTCCAAGTTTGATTATAATTTCGCTCTCGTGAGTATATATTAAACTAGATGTAATATTGCAATTGTGAGGGGAGAATCAAGAACTTATCTTTGTTATTATATATTATATTCTTTGTTAATTTGCTCAAGTAACATGTTAATTTGGTGAAGAAGCAACCGTGTTCAGTGGCCAAACCATTCATTTGGTACAATTTGCTACAATTTATGTTCCCTTTTATGTTATTAGGTGGCTGTCTAATCAATTTGCTACAATTTGCAGACATGCTAAACCATTCGTTTGAGCCAAACTGCTTTTTTCATTGGCGTTTTAAAGATCGCATGCTTGAAGTGATGATAAATGCTGGAAAACGGATTAAGAAAGGTGACGAGGTAATGCCTATTCTATTTTATCATTTGGCTTTGATAAATTCCTTTCAAATTTAAATGCTTGCAAGGATACTTATGCAGGGACGAGTTTCATTTTTTGTTAACCTGACTAACAGTTGTCATGAGTAACTTGTGCTTCCTTAGCACTGTGTTCAGCCATCCTTCCCAATTCAAATTCTTTCTTGTTCGGTTTTTTATTTCAATATTTCACCCTCCCTCAAGTTACCGTTAACCCACAAAATCAAATAACAAATTTAATGCCATGATAAAGCCTACGATTGGTTATCCATAATATTAATGTAGCACATATATGAAGATGATCTGCTACTAATTTGGACGGGTATTACAGATGACCGTCAATTACATGAGCGGACAACAGAATGACATGTTGATGCAAAGATATGGATTCTCTTCTCCTGTGGTAATGTTCTCTTGCCTAGTAAAAAGAAGTGTGCGTATATATATACTTTATTTACTGATTTGAATTGTCAGTGTAGTTAATTGGAGTAACATAATAGAAATAGAGCTATTGGTCAAGCGGAGGAATATTTTTTTTTTCCATGAACGAAATTTGTGTTTAAGGTTGATAGTTTAGATTAGTACAACACTTATGTACTGTAATGGCACTCTCGGTGCTCTGGAATACTGAATCATGCGTGATTAGTTTTTGAGTATCAGTTTTTGTAGACATGAAGACGAGAGTCATGATTTATGACCGCACATATAATGGATATGGAAGCACAAATGAAATCTAGACACCGAAAGGCACAACTAAAAGCTGTGTCTGCTGACTTTACGTATAAGATTCTTGACTGTAATGCATAATGTACCCGAAAACTCTTGCTTCAGATTATTTTTCTGTTTAGGTTAAGTATGATGAATATTTGAATATATAGATTCAGTAATTAGAAGCATCATGGTGTCATTTGTACTTTTCTAAAATTGAGTGCTCTTTATCTGGCTTGGAACTGCAGAATCCTTGGGATGTGATTCCGTTCTCTGGAAATGCACGTATTCATTTGGATTCCTTCTTGTCAGTATTCAATATATCCGGACTTCACGGAGAGTACTACCATAACAGTATGAGGCATTTGAATTCTCTCTGTGGCTTGTTCTGTTTAGATTTGTAGTCCTTCAAACCTAACAGCATCGTAGTTAAAGGATCTGTATAAAAATGTAGCAGGTCGACTAGCTAATGATGGAGATACTTTTGTTGACGGAGCGATCATAGCAGCAGCAAGAACATTGCCGACGTGGTCCGATGGGGATGTGCCTCCGATCCCAAGTATGGAAAGAAAATCGGTGAAGGAATTACAGGAAGAATGCCGACAGATACTTGCAGCGTTTCCTACTAACTCTAAGCAAGACCAAAAAATCCTAGGTAAGGTGAAACCGAGTTGCCATGTGTTTTTTCTTGTAACCTATAGGTAAGATGAACTTTAATTTGACACTGGAAACTTATGTTTCTTCCCATCATACCCTCTGTAGATTCAATGCCAAATGCTAGCAGGACGCTTGAAGCTGCAATCAAGTATGTGATCACGACATGATTCATACCGGAGCTTTTTGAACCGAAATTTATGGCAAACTGAAACCACTGTCGATGATTTAACTGCTGATCTCCACCTATGCAGGTATAGATTGCACCGGAAATTGTTCGTAGAGAAGGTCATGCAGGCACTGGATATATACCAAGAGCGGATACTGTTCTGATAAAAAGCTTACGAGTTTAGAAGGCTAGGAAAATTTTGTGGCATTCAATTGTACCAAAACTCTGCTGATTACAGCAGAGTTAATTCATGTTTAACATGTAGTTTGTGCAAAGATTTTTATATTTATTTTTAGTATGTCTTTTCTTCCCAAATCGTGGCTGATTAAGTTCTAATGTATTTGTAGAAAAATTACTTTACGGATTAACGATTATATGATAAACCTAGTTCGACATCTTCTACTTGTGTTTCTGTATATGCAAGGCAAGAATCCAACATTGTAAAATAAAATTAAACAGAGCTTAAACTCTCAGGTTGGTAGGCTTCACCACATAGCAAATCACTTTAATGTTTTGCTTAGTTACAAGGTCACGAGACAAGGATCGGCAATTACAAGTGTGAGAATGTGAAGGTAAAAGAGTTCGGCATTGATGAAAGGAGAAACCTTGTAAGGGATTATAAGAGATTGGACTATTTCCCGTATTGTCAATTGATTTTATGGTGGAATTTCAATTTTCTTCATGATATCAGAATATGTTGCCCCTCCATGTCACCTAATCCGGGTTGTTCACGTATCCCACATTAGTGAAAGGAGAAACCTTGTAAGAGTTTATAAGAGATTGTGCTATTCACCAAAAGTGTATTTAATTATTTTAAAAACACTTTCAAATGAACTTAAAGGCGTTTTGATGCAATTTGTCACACAGTTATAGAAGCACACTGCTCTAGAGCTATTTTGACAAAAATCTAAGTCGGTCAATGTAACATCCCACATCGCCCAAGGGAGTGGATCCTGTAAGCCTTATATGTATATTCTCATCTTTACCTAACACGAGCCCTTTTGGGAGCTCACTAATGAACTTCAAAGTTAAGCGAGTTCGCGCGAGAGCAATCCCATGATGGTTGGCCCATTGGGAGCTCACTGATGAACTTCGAAGTTAAGCAAGCTCACACGAGAGCAATCCCATGATGGGTGACCCACTGGGAGCTCCCGGGATGTGGTGGATCCCGGGTCGGGATGTAACAATTTGGTATCAGAGCTAATCCCTGGCCGGAAATGTGCTGATAAGGACGTCGGGCCCCTAAGGGGGTTGGATTGTAACATCCCACATCGCATAAGAGAGGGGATCTTGTAAGCCTTATATGTATATTCTTATCTCTACTTAGCACGAGACCTTTTTGGAGCTCATTGGCTTCGGAGTTCATTGGAATTCTAAAATTAAGCGAGTTCTATTGCGAGAGCAATCTCATGATGGGTGACTCACCGGAAGTTCAATAGGCGGAGTCGAGCCCAGGATATGGTGGATCCCGGGCCGGGATGTGACAGTTAACATAATATATTTTGACGAATACACAAAAATTCAACTTCATTTTTTCAAAAAAATTTGAATCCATTGCGATTAAATTAATCAAATAAAATTTAATTTATATATTTCAACTTTTATTTAAGAACATAATGAGCTATAGGTATCCACTGGAAAGTTCAACCGGCAGAGTCGAGTTCGAAATATGATGGATCCCGAGCTGGGATGTGACAGTTAACATAATATATTTTGCCGAATGCACAAAAATTCAACTTCATTTTTTCAGAAAAAATTGAATCCATTGAGATTAAATTAATCAAATAAAATTTAATTTATATATTTCAACTTTTATTTAAGAACATAACGAGCTAGGCAGCATAAAGGCTTCCATCGTAAAAGCGACGGACTCCAGCACCGCACCGGTCGTATACCGTTCCCATTTAAAGGTATCCCTCTCTCCTCTCTCTCTCTCTCTCTCTCTCTCTCTCTCTCTCTTTCTCCGGTTCTAGTAGATAACAAGAATGGTTTGTTCATTACTGTTGAATCGTGAAAACAGTTAGGAACATTTTGATTTGTGGGTGTCTTACACCAGATGATTGTGCTGCACACCATATGTTTGATGAAATTTCAATTCGGTGGACCGATGAGTTGCACATTAGGTGTTTGATAAACACTAGTTAAGATCAGTTTGATTTGTGGGTTTTCTATGTATCGCTCTTTAATTGCATCAGTATAGTAGCTGATTGAGTTGCACATTAGGTGTTTGATAAAATGTCAATCTGGTGACTGATGAGGTAACAATGGCAGTGTCAATTGCAGTGTCAAATTGTTTTGGATAGTCTTGTAACTGTGAAAGATTTGGACTTCTCCTTGTGCTCGTAAGGAAATTTGTAGAACCCCACAAATATTCCTCAAATACTGAAAGTGTGTATCTTTTTTGAATTGGAGAGGTAAAGCGAGATGGCTACTGGTGGTCTAAAGAGCATGTTGGTTGCGGCAGTCAGTACTGGGGTGACTGAGGCTAGGGCGAGGATATTTGGGCACATAATCAACCCAACGGGCCAGAGATCTGCCCATAAGATTTTGCGCAAGAAGTTGATTGGTGAGAAAGTTGCCCAGTGGTACCCATATGACATCAAGAAAGATGACCCCCGAATCATGGCTATGGAAGAACAAGAGTACTCTCTCTACCCCTCCCTCTCTCTAATGTCTACTAAACGTCTGTTTTTATGTTAAGTGTTGAATTCTTCAATGCCAAACTTGTGATTTCCGTAACAGATCACGATATTCTTTTTCCACCTCTCATTCAAGTGTTGCAACTTAGCGTTTGATTGATGTATTTCATCTTTGTTCTACATCCAAGTTAGCAGAATGTAACTTGTGCTGGTTTCATGATTTTGTATCATAAACTGGTAGTAGCCTTTGGTGACTAATAGTCCTGATGATTCTCTACTTGGTATCTTTCTAGGCGCTTATCCAAGCTTGAAATGTTGAAACGTCGAGGAAAAGGACCACCGAAGAAGGGTCAAGGAAGGCGTGCTGCCAAGCGTAACAAAAAGTAGTATTTTGACATGTTGGATTTGGTTCGTGAGTAGCGTTTTGAATAAGAAGAGACTACTAGTATTTAGACATCTTGTAACAATTTGTTCCTTAAATTCTGTTTCAAGTTCCATTTTTCACTTTTGTAACGATGGTAACTATTATATGCGGGCAATATATTGCTCAGTCAAACATTTTGGCATCCAACATTTTCCAGGCTTCAGCTGATATGATACAAGAAGATTTAAGAATTCAACCCGTTTTCGTTTGTCGACGATACTTGAGCAATGAATTTTGAACCTGTTTACTTATCTGTGATGTTAACCAAATCAGGAATTAACGATAGTACGGGCTGAAAAATGACACAAACAAAACTCTCGTTGAAAATCAAGCGATGGCAAGATACATAAATAATCACTCTTATCACGAAACCTTCGAAAAGGATTCTCGAGCATCAAGCTTGACATGTATACAAGAGCTTCTGGGAACTTATACAATCAAAGGAATGCTACCAAATTTACAAAATAACGAACATTTTTCTTACCAATAATCTCCGCATGAACAAGTTCCATTTTTAAAGTGATGGAACCTTCTTACATCTCTTAGAATGATCTCCCTGTCCGTAATCTTGGAGATATACTTTGACGCAGTGTGGCAGTCATTACAAACTCGAAGGTTCTTGGAAACTCTAATGGTAGTCCCGGGACGGGTATTGAGAATGCCAAACGCTATTGCCAGTTTCTCGCTATGCCCACAGAGTAGAGTTTCTTTCTCCTCCTCGTCAACATTGTGAAGTACACAAGAAGTATCAGGCACATAACCCTCCTTCTTCATCTTTTCTGACAGGGTTTCGAGAAATTCATGGAGCTGCTTACTTTGTTGGTGTGACAAATCTCCAGCCAAAAACTTATGAACCTCATCGCCAAACTCAATCCAACTATAACCAGGTTCTTTTCTCACTCCCAATTCCCTCATCTTTCTCCGAACATCCATTGCCTTTTCCCAGAGTCCGGAAGATGAGTAGATATTAGAGAGTAGAACATAGTGACTAGCCACATCAGGCTCCAATTGCAGGAGATGATTAGCTGCAACTTCTCCAATCTCTACATTCTGGTGAATTCGACAAGCACCAAGCAAGCTACTCCAAGCACCTGCTTTATCGAGTTGAGAAGGCATAGAGTTGATGAGTTGATATGCTTCCTCCACATTACCAGCCCGACCAAGCAAGTCTACAACACAAGCATAATGATCTGGTGCAGGTTCAATTCCATAGTCCTCTTTCATTTTTCGGAACAAATTCAGGCCTTCATCAACCATCCCAGAATGACTACATGCTGCAAAAAGTGCAATGAACGTAACTTCATTAGGCCTTACCTCCTTGTTTCGTCTTCCTTCATCCACCATATCCCTAAGTAGTTCTAATGCTTCCTCCCCTCTCCCGTGCATTCCATAAGCCATGATAAGTACATTCCAGGTTATCACATTCTTTATTGGTATCTGATTAAACACAGCTCTAGCCAAATCTATACAGCCACATTTCGCATACATGTCAACCAGCGCACTTCCTACTGCAACATCAAATGCCAATAAGTGTCTAATAGCATAAGCATGGATCTCTTTCCCCTTAGCGAGTGCTCCCAGTGCAGCACAACCAGGAAGAATTGTCATGAATGTTATTGAATTTGGTTTAAGAGGAATCCTTTTTTCATTGTCATAACCACTATAATCTGTGTTCTTCTTTTCTTCTACTCTTTGCATATCACATAGCAGATTAAGCGCATCACCATGGCGTCCAGAAATAACATAACCAGTGATCATGGTGTTCCACGACACTATGTCTTTTGCCTCCATGCTGTTAAATATGATTTCTGAAATTACTGTCTTTCCTAACCTGGAGTACATGTCCACAAGTGCATTTTGCACGTACCTGTTCTTCTCCAGACCCCTCTTTATTACATAACCGTGGATACTCTCTTTATCCGCGAATGCTTCAGACCGCACACAGGCTGGCACAATACTCGACATTGTGGTGGAATTTGGGGAAAGCGCGGAGGCAGCATACATGTCAAGGAACAGTTTCAATGCCTCCTCGTCGTACTCATTTTGTGCATAGCCAGTAATCATTGCATTCCAAAGTGGAATTTTCCGCTCCAAGACAGCATCAAAAACTCGACGACCATTTCCAACTTGTCGGCAGTTGCAATACATGTCAACTAAAGCACTACCAACATAAGAATTTTCACTTAATTCAGTGGTTCTTAAGGCATAAGCATGAATTTCCTTCCCTGTATCTAACATCTCCAGATGAGAACAGGCCGGAAGAACACTTGCAACTGTAACCCCATCTGGTTTGAGTCCTGCAAGAACCATAAGGCCGAAGAACTCTAAAGCTTCCATAAACTGGTCGTTCTGAGAGAACGAACTTATCATTGTGTTCCACGAAACCATGTCACAGTCCTCAAACATCTCAAACAAAGCTCTCGAGTACTCAACTAATCCTAATTTAGCATACATTGCCAATAAAGCATTGATTGTAAATGTTTTCCAGTCACTCACTCTCAGACTATACGCATGAACTTGCTTCCCAAGCTGCAATCCATCACGCTTATGCAAATTCGAACAAGCATGTGCCACACTCACCAAAGTAAAGGAGCTAGGCTCCATATTCTCCAATAACATCGACCTAAACGCATCGAGAGCGAGTTCCCATTCCTCGATCCGACAAAACGCAGCAATCATGGAATTCCAAGAAACTTGGTCTCTGTCAGTTATTCCATCGAACACTTTGCACGCATCTCCAATATCTCCACATTTCCCATACACATTAACAAGGGTATTAGCCACGGTCACCGAGGATAACCCATACCCGAATTTCACAACATGGGCGTGAATCTGTTTCCCTAAATTCAAGTCCTGAATCCCCGTGACGGCCTTCAGAACTGCAGGGAAAGCAAAGTTGTCGGGTGCTACACCTGAAAGAGTCATTTCGATGTACGTAGAAATGGCTTCTCGGAAATGATTGGACCGGGTTTGGGAGCGGAGGGTCTCGACCCATGTGGCCGGAGTGCGAGAGTGGGATGCAAGTTTCGGTGCAGAACCGCCGCCGGCGGTGGTGGTGGGTGGGTTGAGTAAAGGAGAGGGCTTTAGAGTGTTTGTTTTGAGAGTTGTGGGTTGGTGGATTTGGAGGGAAGAAAGTGGTTGGGAAGGTAAGGGGCCGGAGAGAGGTGTGAGCAGTTGAGTGTAGGAGGAGGACATTTGGTAGTTATTACAGTTGGAGCAGTTACTGGATTAGTTCTAAAACGGAAAAGAGTTGCGCAGTTCATGTACTGAAGGAATGGAAAGGGATCCTCGGATCCCTTCCACTTAAGCCTCATGATCCATAAATTTGGATTATTGAAATTTGATTCAACGATTACAATCCTATTAAAAGTTATAATAATTTTAATCGTTAGATCAAATTTCAAGAGTCCGAATTTATGGATCATGAGGATTAGGTGGAATGGATAATGGTTGGGCTCACTTGATAGAATTTTATCTTTTTTATTTTCCTTTTATTATATTTTGACCAATTTTAAAATTTTATTTTGTTGTTTAATCAGATTTTCATAAATCAAACTATCCAAAAGATAAAAGGACCTTCAATTTATGCTTGCGTGCTCACTTGTCTTTTCCTAATTTTGTTACTCAATTAGTGTTTAAATGCAATTTGTTAATGTTTAAATGCAATTTGTTACATTCTTCAATTGAATTCAAACACAATTATCTGAACTTGAAACTTCTTTCAATATTGATAAGAGAAAGTACAGTTAAAATGCTTACCAAGTTATCAATAAGAAAATACGATTTGCATAAGTATCATCTGAACTTGCAAGTATGTGCGCTAATACCACCTAAACTTTTAATTTTTTATTTTTACCACATGAGCTCTCTCAACTGTTGGAATCTACCACCTACGTTACTTTTCATCTATTTGATGTTAAAACATGTCATACTCCATTCACATGGAGGTATATTTTTTTTCGATTTAGTTCTCAGGGCTCACTGGAATCAATTTGTACAAAGGCAAAAGGCATTGTTTGTGTAGTGGCGTTGGAGTCAAGTCATGAACAGAAATGAGAAGTTGATTTCAAGTTTAATTTTGGCAATGGTTGTTGAATAATTGAAGTGGAAATTGATTGTTGGCATCTACATTGGCACTAAGTGAAGAGGGATGGAGGATAATTTGCTGGGGAACTCCCAAATTATGGTAAATACTGCATGTTTTAACAATAAAAATGGATGGAAAGTAATGTAGGTGATAGATTCCAATAGTTAAAAGAATCCAGGTGGTAAAAATTAAAAATTGAAAGTTCATGTAGTATTATCGCGCATGCTTACAAATTCAGATGGTACTTACACAAAATCCCTTGAGAAAATATACTCATTGAGCATTTCTTCATTGTAGGACCATTCTCACATGTATCTACATATTTAAGTATGAGAACATGCACATTTTAGTATTTTGAGCTCGTTCGATGTCTAGAACTGGTAGACTCACAACATTCATATGAAAGTTTATTTATGCATACAAACGTGAGTTTGGGCTCGTTTGATGTCTTGAACTGAATAACTCATTGTGTCATATGAAAGCTTGTATGAGCACCCATAAATGTGTCCTCATCCACACCTCTACACTTGGCAGCTCTTTCAATGTGACATACAACAAACATGCGGAACCATTCTTTCACATGTGTCTGCATATTTTCAACATTCATTCTTACTATATCACATGTTTTGCACACCCTTTTCATGGTATGAAGCATCAACAAAGTTTTGCCTTTTTCGAACAATGTTTGGCTATTTAAAACTCTTTGTATTTTAATTATAGACTTTGTGTCTATGATCAGAATCGTTTATATTATAATTCACACTTGTAAAAAATTTCTGCAAGAAATGAATTAAAACTAAAGTTGTTTAGTGAATCTATTATAACAAATATATAAATGGTTCGTAATACTTTTATCAATTCCATTCATTTGTTTTTATACAATTGATAACAAAACAACCTTAGTATTATGAACGGTTCTGATCCTAAACACATAATTCTATAAATTGACAACGAATCATTTTGAATAGAAATAACTACTCATCGTTTGAATAATCAAGTAATTTTGAAAGAACAAAACTTGGCTGCTTAATAGTTAGCAGGAAGTCATGTTGAATAACTACTGTGGCTGCTTACCAGTTTGACACTTGTCCACTGTTTTTCTCCTTTCTAAAAAAATTATGCAATATTAAAACATTATGTAAAGACCAAAATAACCTTATGCCCTGGTTCAATTTGTCCAGTCTTCTCCCCTTCCTCTCTTTTGTTTCGCACAGACCCCAAATTTTCTTTTATTCCTCTTCTTAGACAAATGCCAATCCTCTTAATCATGTTGGCAACAAAATATCTCTCACTCAACTGCTTAATGTGAGTATTACATATACGACAACTATAATACATACAAACAAATATAGATGTGTAGAAAATGTTGATCCTATTATATATTTAGCAGCTTGATTTTTTGTTTGTAGGAATCAACAACAAATTTCCATGCCTTTTCACAATATGAATGAGCCAAACAAAATGAAAATTGGGCAGGATTTTCATTTGTAGATTTTTTGTAAAATGGAAAATCGGAGGTGTGGAGTATCCACCTATTATTTTGGCGTCCTCCAACATGAAGAAAAGATTGGAAGATATTTCTTTTTGTTTTTGGCAAATTTTGCGCAGTATAGAAAGTTGAAGTGGAGGTTGCACCATTTTCCTTTTGAATTGTACTATCTTAAGTTAAAATAACTTGTAATTGTCTTTGAATTGGCATAGCTGCTTTCTAAAGTAGTTATTCTAATCTTTTATACAAGTATTTTTAACATTGCATAAAAAATAAAAAAAATTAAAGAACCCATTAATTAAAAGAAAAACTAATGAAAATGGCTTGAAAACTTTGAGTTTTAACGATAAGAACAAAATAAAGGGTAAAGTGAATAGTATTAGGATTGGCTTTTTAGTATAAAAATATGATTTTTCGTTAAAATGAACAGTATCACAAGCTTTTCGTTAAAACTCCCTTAATTAAATTTGCTTAAACTTGAAAATGAAAACTGGTGCGTGCATGTGCTTTTGCCAAGAAGAGGAACAAAGCAAAGTTGGGGCTGTGAACAAAAGAAAGGAAAGGGAGAAGACTGGACAAATTGAATGGGCGGTGCAAAGGTATTTTGGTCATTTAATGATATTTTCATATTACGTAACTTTTTTAAGAAAGAAGAAAAACGTGGACATATGTCAAACTGGTAAGCCGCCACAGTGACTGTTCAACAGGACTAAAACGAAGAGATAGCTCGTCACTCCAAAAGGTCCTTTTCTGAAATTTGTATGCTAGAGAGAGAGAGAGAGAGAGAGAGAGAGGATGGAGAAGGCAGTAGCAGCAGAAGCCATAGCCAAGGTCTCATCAATCTTCATATACCCAGTAAAATCATGCCGCGGAATTTCGGTGTCCCAAGCTCCTCTCACTCCAACTGGTATGTATTAATTCACAACAGTCAATCCTTCTCTCTATTACTCTCATTTCTTCCACTTTCAATTTCACTAGTGATATTTCTGTTGAACCAGTTGAATCTATTTTACCATATGGTTGAAAAGTACATGAAAGTCTGTTTCTTTCTTGAGGCACCAGAAGGAAATGATCATTTAACTTTTAAATCAAATTGTTTGCATGATTAAGTTAAATTAAGGATCCATATTAAATTGACCCAATTGAGTTTCCTCCCTATTTGTTGAAATTGTACATGAAATTAATTATTTTTATTTTCATGCCTTTTCGAGTCACAGAAACAGTCTCTTTGTAAAGGTAAGGCGGCGTACAATAGACATCTCCCGACCCTCGCAAAGCGGAGAGCCTTGTAGGCTTGGGGTCGCCCATACTTTTTCTAGTGCTGTTATCAGTTTGTTGGATTATTCTATTTACATTATTAAAGCTGGGAGTTTTCTTTTACCCACTGATTTTCTACGAGGGGAAAAACGTATGAGAAGAGTATTATGCAGGAGGCTCTAATTGGGTTTTGGAAAATATGGTTTTGTAACATTTTGATTATCCTTGTTACTCGAATTCGATCACTTTTAGTTATTCAGTTAATCCATAGGAGCTGGCAAATGAATGCATCCACAAAAGCACAAATTTTGGCTGAATTTACTGTTTCTTACACTATTGATTGATGGTCCTTTATATTTCTTAATTTGGTAACAGGGAATAAATTATTGAAATGAAGATTGTTGGTTGGATTGTGAAGTGCAGGGCATGTTTGATTTTTCCAACATGTTTTGGATGTACAGGATTTCGATGGGATCGGCAGTGGTTAGTTGTAAACTCCAAAGGAAGGGCATATACTCAAAGAGTTGAACCAAAGCTTGCTTTGGTTGAGGTAGAGCTGCCAAATGAGGCGTTTGTCGAGGGTTGGGAACCTACCAAAAGCTCTTATCTAGGTAAAAAGAAAGTAATTTTCTGTTTTGCTACAAAGTTTGATTTCCCTCATTTTTTACTGTGTATATGCTCTCTGTTGCCGAAAAACTTTATCCTGAAGCAGGAGATTTGGTGATTTACTCATATGTCTTTCTCCTAACTAGTGATCAAATTCTCACGTGATATGCACCTGTTTCTGTAATTAGCGATGCTTAGTTGGACGTTGAAGTGGAGCTTTACTCTTTTCGGAATTTTAATCTCCTTCTTATACTTGGAAGTAGTCACATTCTTTTGTTGTATATTATATTATCATTGTTTCTTCGCCCATATAGAATTTGGTTGCAAGTTCATTCACCCTTTGTAGTAAAAAATAATCATTTCGATGATGTACTGGCAATCAAAGTAGTTGTTCATAGCATATGGTCATTGTGCTCACTACCTTTCAACATTCAGTGAGTTCTGTTGAAGTTATTAAATTGAATAACGAACTGGCATTCTTTTTGCAGTACTAAAAGCACCTGGCATGGATGTACTTAAGGTTTCGTTGAGTGCACCACGAGAAATAGCAGATGGGGTTTCCATGTGGGAATGGTCTGGTTCTGCATTAGATGAAGGAAATGCTGCATCAAAATGGTTTTCAGATTATATTGGGAAACCCAGTCGACTTGTTCGCTTTAATACAGGTAGACTTTATAATGGTGCTTTCAAAGAGTTAGGCACTGAGCGCACCAACTAGGGCTGATCAATCAAAACCTGCGATTATTTCTGGATAGGAAAATCAATTTGAAGATGCAATAGCATCCAGTGTGGTGCACACAGGTATTATTAGGACAAAACTAATTAATCTGCCCACTGTGTTCCAATGCAGTTTCAGAAACTAGGCCTGTGGAACCCGAATATGCTCCAGGATACAAAACCATGTTCTCCGACATGTATCCTTACATGCTAATATCTCAGGTTAGTCAAGTTGCAATGTGAAAAGTACGTCCTTTTGCTTTTACGAGGGAAGCTCTAATCTGGACTTGTCATTACATATTCCGTAGGGATCAATGGATGCACTGAATCAGCTTCTGATGGAACCCATACCAATTAACCGTTTTAGACCCAAGTAATTCTAAATTTATCGTTCCATCTGTTTATTCTTTAATAAGCATCCAAATTTCTGAACTTTCAATGACATGTTTCAGCACCCAAGTAATTTTCTACTCTACCAAAATTGTTATCAGTGTTATAACATATATTCATATAGATACTCACGGTTTTGAATCTTGAAAGCTCTTACTTGCATGTCACAGTATTCTTGTTGACGGTTGCGAACCATTTTCTGAGGACTTGTGGACAGAAATCAAAATAGACAAACTCACATTTCTCGGTGTCAAGCTATGCTCCCGTTGTAAGGTTAAGAGTCTTACCCTTTCTGCATTTTTTGCTATGTGGTGACACTCAAGCTAAATTACATAAGAACATTTATGTAATACTTGTCTCAAAATCATACTAAGAGCTGAGCGTTTCAGAAAGACTAATATGAATCGTCTGATGTTTCCAAATGAATTTTCGTGTTTTTAAGGTACCTACGATCAATCAAGACACTGGCATTGCAGGGCCCGAGCCAAATAACACTCTTAAGAAAATCCGATCTGATACAGTTTTGCGTCCGACGCGAAAACAGCAAGGAAAGGTGAGTACAGGTAGTAACTGTAGGGCTTTGCACCATATTCCTTCTGTATCCATGCAGTGATTCACATGTAGTAAATGGATTTCCAGGTCTACTTTGGGCAGAACCTAGTTTGCAAAAGCTTCCTTACTGGGCAGAAGGGAAATGTCGTAACGGTTGGAGATCTGGTTTATGTCCTTAACAAAGTCTCTTCTACTGATGAAGCAGCAGCATGAATGTCGAAGAATATTACACGCACAATAAGAACTGCTTTCTAGTGCATAATAACAAGTGGGCTGCTTGTATCATGATGAATGATATGTGATGATGCCTTTCTTGGCGTGTGGCCTAGCTAAACTCCCCAATAAATTATAATACAATCGCATTTTGCCGTAGCGTTCTAAAAGCTTGTTTTACATATTTAAAGAGCAAGAGGGATATCACCACCCTTGTAGGTTATATTTGCGAGTCCTCGTAACTGTTAGGTTATACGAGTGGGGAAACAATTAGGTTACAACAATCAGTCCACCACAACCACAGCTTGAATGGGTTGGTCAGAGATGGCTGCTTCCATGGCTTGGTACGGACATATTTCCCAATCATTGTCCAAGAACAACTTGACCAAATTGTTGTCGTAACCGCTGAATGTGGCCACCTCTGGCTTTGTACAAGGCACTGACGTAGACCTGGAACTGAACTTCCCAATCCGGGCAGTCCATTTTGCTTACAAACTCGCACTTGGACTTGAGACAATGTCCTCCTAGGGAATGCAACACGGGGTTTTGTCTGAAGTTGATCACCTTTCCTTTCCATGCCGGCTCTTTGTCAATTCGGACACCAACAGTCCCAAACCTATCGATACATCCCTGCCGAATTGGCTTTCGGGGGAGACATCACGAACAGCCAAGCAGTTGCTCAAATTCTTCTTTCGCCTTTGCCCTTCTGTTGGTTTTTTAAGTTGATCCTCATGTCCTCCACCTTTGCCTTCCACTGACGCTCG